>NC_137960.1:2254720-3687602 GCF_963924665.1 Micromys minutus | reverse complement strand
TATCTCAAAAAACAAAACAAAACAAAACAAAACAAAACAAACAAACAAAAAACCTGAAACCAAGGGTCTGGAGAGATGGCTTGGTGGTTAAGAGCCCAGACTGCTCTTGCAAAGGTCCTGAGTTCAGTTCCCAGGGCTAGCAGGGAACAAATATGTGGAAGTCCAGCTGCAGAGGGCCTAAGGCCCTCTTCTGACTTCCCCCAGGTAACCCTGCGGTTACACACATGAACATACACATAAATAAAAATAAAAAAATATTTTTAAAATCATTTAAATAAAAGAAGGAATGGGAGCTGGAGAGCTGGCTCTGTGGCTATGAGCATTGGCTGCTCGTCCAAAAGACCCAGGTTCAGTTCCCAGCGCCCACACGGCAGCTCACAACGGCAGCTCACAATGGCAGCTCACAAGCATGTACGACTCCAGTTGTAGGGGATCTGCCCTCAGAGGGCACCAGGTCCACATGTGCTGTGCAGATACATGTCTAGCTAAAACCCATACACATGAAATAATAAAATACTTAAATTAAAACAAAGGAAGATTTATTTCCAAGCCCAGATTATGTGCATATTTACTTAAAATGCCACAATTAAAGCAAAAATAAGTCCTGCTATAAGAATGATTATTGGATGCATGGATTACTTTTCTTTCTTTTTTTTGAAGAACTATTTATTTTATGTATGTGAGTACACTGTAGCTATCTTCAGACACACCAGAAGAGGGCATCATTACAGATGGTTGTGAGCCACTATGTGGTTGCCGGGAATTGAACTCAGGATCAGTCAGTGCTCTTAACCGCTGAGCCATCTCTCCAGCCCATGAATTACTTTTCTTACTGCTCTGATAAAATACCCAGCCATTTTAGTTACTGCTCTACTGTTGTGAAGAGACACCTTGACGGAGGTAATTCTTAAAAAGAAAGCATTTAACTGGGGGCTTGCTTACAGTATTGGAGGGCTAGTCCCTGAGGAGAAGCAGAGGGGCGTGGTGCTGGAGCAGCAGAGAGCTTTATACCCTGACGCCCCCCCACCCCAGGCAGCAGGCAGAGAGAGCCAGAGAGGAGGGGTGGGGGAGGGGCTAGAGAAAGCCTGTGGGAGACTGGACTTGGTATAGTGTTTTGAAACCTCAAAGTCCACCCTCAGCAAGGCCACACCTCCTAATCCTTCTGAAATCAGCTGGGGACCAAGCCTTCAAACCTATGAACCTATGGGGACTATTCTTACTCAAGGCACCACAAGGACCAAAGCAATTTATGAAAGGAGGGGACTTTTTTCTGCCTTACAGTTCAGGTGAAGAAGTCATGGAGGAGGGAGTGTGGGGCGGCTGGTCACACTGCAGCTCCAGGCAGGGAGAAGGGCAGAGGAATGTTGTTGCTCTTACCTCACTCCCTTCTCTGTCTGTATTTATTCAGATCCTGGGGTGGTGCTGCTCACATTCAGAG
Source organism: Micromys minutus (assembly GCF_963924665.1). Taxonomy (NCBI): domain Eukaryota; kingdom Metazoa; phylum Chordata; class Mammalia; order Rodentia; family Muridae; genus Micromys; species Micromys minutus. The sequence continues at coordinate 3,686,164 of NC_137960.1, read as the reverse complement.
CGGCTCTTCTCAGTTAAACCTTTCTAGAAATGCTGGCACAGATAAACTTAGAGATGAGTCTCCCAGGTAATTCCCAACGCCACACAGGTTGATAAAAGTAAATATCACGCCAGGCAAATCTGAAAAGGAACCAAGAGGCTCAGAAACAAATATGGTAACACTGAAATGAAAAACCCAGCCGAAGGGTTAAACTGCATATTAGATACAGTCAGAGAGAGAACTGCTGGACTGGAAAATAGATCTGAGGAAGTCATTAGCTGTAATAGAGCACACGGAGAGAAATAGAAACATGGGGGAGGTATGGGGGCAGAGAATGAGAAGTTCTAAGGAGACCCCAAGAGAATCAAGAGAGTTAATATTTAATGATGTATACTGACAAGGAAATTTTCAACAACAACAATAATAATAAACGCTGAGAAGAAGGCAGAAATTTTTAGAGTAAATAAAAGAAAATAAATAAAAGAAACCCAGATCAAAAATTATCACTGTGAGCTACAGAATCCCAGGAAAATGCCCCCTCTCTTCCTCTCCCCCTCCTTCTTTCTCACTAGAAACAATGATGTTTCTCACAGTTCATTTGTACACAGACAGATCTGAGGATCTGTCTGACCCTCCAAGGCTCCAAGGAGCAGAGAAGGAGAAAGCTGTAAGTTGGAGGAGAGGGGGCATGGGATGGGGTGGGAGTGGGGGGGGTGAGGGATGGGGTGAGGGTTGGAGGTTGGGGGGAGAGGAGAGAGGTGGAGGTTGGGGGGAGAGGAGAGAGGTGGAGAAGGGAACAGAGAAGCTGAAAACCCAAGGCAATCCCTTACTCCTGTTCCCAATACACGCCCACCCACACACACACACACTCCCAAGAGCACAATAGATGTTCACATACTCACATACACGAATACTGCTTTGTGACAATTTTGGAATTTTGGTTTCTTTTTCAACCACGGAACAGTTACAATAACCTTCTTTCATTTTAATCCCAGGTGTGGGTTATGGGACGGCTTCCGACCGTCCACAGCAGCGGACTATGATTTGCCTCTACCAGGGGCGTGGTTTTGCCAGCTGCAGATAGTTTTTGTGACAGTGTAGGCGTGATGTTTGGAATTCTGGGAACTTTTCAGAGGGTAGCTAAATGCCAGGGTCCTGGGAGGCAGAGTAGGTGGTGGTTGGTTGTGGTTTGTTAGTAGCGATGGTCAAAGAAGAGAAAAGAAATTAGAATCTAGACTCTCTCTCTCCCCTCTATCCTTTCCTTTCTGGTGATTGGGGGTGAAACTGGGGGATAAAGGGTGAAGAAAGAACCCACAAATAGCTAAGACCAGCTACACGCATACTACCCTGTTCTCCATTCTTGCTGCTAGTTTCTCACCAAAAAGGCTCCATTAATCGTCTAATAACCGGATTAATTAAGGACGCTGAAAGTAAACAGCAAGAAGGTAATTTGCTCCTGATTACTGTGTAATTGCAGGAGGATGAGCTCATTTGCATATGCAAAGATGGCTGCAGACAGACTGTGACAATGGCGGGAAGGAAGTCATCTGACCTCACCCCTGTAGAGGCTAGCTGGCCTCAGCCACGGCCTCCCTGACGGCCGCAGAGGCCAGTTCCTCCAGAGGTAGGGGCTCTCAAAATCTGGACTGGAGAGTCTGGCCTTGGCCGAGTCTGGTTGGCCCTGGGCAACAGGTGTCCCAAACACAGGGTGACGTGCCACCAGAGCCTAACAGAACCTCCACCACGAGGATGAAACTCTTCTGCACCTCTACATTTGAGCGGAGTTGGGGCCCATTTCCCAAAGGCATTGCCAACTCCGGGACGCCTTCTGGAATTGCCCTATCCCAGGAGTTGGCTTTCTTCCGGGTGGGAACTTTGCTCATTTCTGTAGCAGAGCCGTCCACAACTCTGCAGTGTGGCCTACTGACCCTCCTTGACCCCTCCCAAGGTGATCTCAGGCTTACGGGGTGTTGCCGGGCGCTGGACAGCCTGGCCCACGGGGCCTTCCTACGCCAAATTGTTTTCTGATGGCGGCGTCTGTCTTTTCTTGAACTCAATTTGCGTTTTCAAAGCAGCTAATAGACGCATTAAAAAATCCATTTTCGCTCGGGATTGAATCTGACTGAGCCTGATCAATCCGCAGATGCTCCCACCGCCCTTGCACGTAGCCATGGAGACTGCGATGCCGCTTGCTCAAGCCCACAGCAGACCCCGCGGGGCATGGTTCAACCCTGGGAGGACCCCCACTCCCTGCTCACAGAGTGACTCTCGTCCACAGCGTGGCTTGGCTCATCTACATCCCACATGAATCCTCTTCCAAGCGCCCACGAACCTCAAGGCTCCCAAGGTAGGTGTGCGGTTCGTTGTGTGACTTAAGATCTATTTTCGCCTTGATGCAGTTCCGCCATTGCTCAGCAGGTGCATATATTTGCAATTGCATTGAGAAGGACAGTAGGGCCAGGGTTCGAATCCCCAGGGCAACATCTTTGTAGCTGTGCTCTTAACCAAAATGCTGACACCTCCTTGCAGGACTGGGTGAGGTCGGGAGGTCCCCTTTGGGCTGGCAGAGATCCATACTTGAGCTCTGGCTTCTTTGGGAGCGTTGCCTGAACCCCCTCCATGCAAGCCAGTGGCTTCCCTACCTCGGAATCTTGGGAGCCTCCTAAGCACCTCTCCTAAGTGCTACTAGAGGCTTGCCTGGTGTCTGCAGATTCCCAACGTGAGGGCTCTAGCAGCTGCCCCCTTGTGACAAGGCACATTTCAGGCTTGAGAGAGGCCACTGTAGGCCTTCAGACCCCATTCTATACGACTTGTTGCTGTGGTCCCAGGGTGAGCATCCTCAGCCATTTCAGCTGGTAGATGTACCTGGGACTGTCAGTCATGGGGTTTGAAGGTGAAGAGGCAATGGGAGCGCTGGCCTGTGGCTGAGAGCCAGAAAGAAGCTGGGGTGGGAAGGGCTGGACATTACTGTGTTAAAGCGTCGGGGCTATCCTAGAAGCAGAAAACAAGGAAGATATGCTGAAGGATTTGTTGATTTGTTGACAGACTCTCAGGTATCCCAGGCTGGCCCTAAACTCTCTCTACATAACCAAAATGATTTAGTACTCTGTTTTTTTTTTTTTGGTGCCCCCCCCCCAAGTCTGGGGTTTTAGACCTGCACCTCCATGCAGGTTTCTGTGGTGTGTTGGGGATGGAACCCAGGGCTCTGCTGGCCCAGCCATCTTTCGGCCCTTTCCACATTCAGTCACGGTTGATTATGCATCCCGGCCCCACCCTCCCTGCTAAGCCTCTTTGCCCACACAGCCCTGACGTCAAGCAGGCTGCCCAGTAGACACAGGGTGCTGCTGGTCATTTCAGCCGCCGCTGGAAACTTTCCAGACACCTTATTCTCCTGGTTAGGTTTTTGTGGCACGATCTTCTTACTTAGGCTGCCCTGGAACTTGGGGTAACAGGAGCTCATACCTCATCAATAGGACTTTTCAGGTCTGGGAGGAGAGTAGCGCCCTCTCTTCCCTTTCCTTCCTGTTTGGTTTTGTGTGAGACTGAATCTCCCTCTGTCGCCCAAGTCTGACTGATGAAATTTTAGACATACACTACCATAACTAACACTTAAAAAAATTAAGTTCTTTTTATTCATTCTGTGGTGGTGGTGGGTGGGCGCGCTCACGCAGCAGCCCCGATGTGGGGGTTGGAGGGTAGCAGGAGTTAGCTCTTTCCTTTCACCACGTGGGACCTGAGGACGGAAGTCATGTTATCCCCCTTGCCTTTTCTGAGCCATCTTGCTGGGCCCCGCCCCCATCCTTTGCCCCACCCTCAATCCTTCCTTGCCGTGTAGCCCAAGCTACTCTAGAGTTCATTATGTGGCCCACACCTCAAACTCCCGTGATCCCCTTGAGCCTGGAGGTGGGGATGGGGGGAATGACAGGTGTGAGCGGCTGCTGACTTTAAACTGTCCCTGCTGTCACTCACCTGTCCTCTCTTCTAGTGGCCTGATATTTTCTCTACCCTTTTTGCTTTCTGACCTTGGTCACTTGTGCCCTAAATTGTGTTGGATCAGATGCCAACAGGGCCAAGACTGAGACTCTTGCCGCATTCTCCCCTTCCCCCCACCGCCACAACTTTCTTGGGAGGGCCAGCCTGGGGTAGGGGAGATGGGACAGTCCGAGTGGTGCCCCCAATTAGGGCCGCCTGCTCAGGCTTCTTGGCTGAGCTAATTAAATCCTTGGCCACTCCAGCTTTGTGTCCCAGTCTTGGCTTTGTGCTGACAGAGGCAGTTTCTTCTCAGTCACTCTTAAAGGGGGCAGGCCCTTTCCTAGGGAACATTTTAAATACAATTACATGGGCGACAGTGATTCTAAAATACACTTTACTAAGCACTTTCCTTTTTATTTAAGAACACTCGGATGGTGCTTGTCAGGGGCTAAGCACCTTACAGATCGCATTTCATTTTGTTCACGCACTAACCAGGTCACCATGACCACCGGGGGCCACCGGCAGCACATGGGTGACAGGCCTTCAGAAATGATGCTGGCTGGTGGGCCCTGGAGCCCAGCTGAGCAGCCTGGCTATACTGGTGGCCCTGGCGTCCCTAGAATGTGAACCCTCTGCAGAGCCCTCATTTGGCCTTTGCAGAGCAGAGCTGGAGCATCTTCAGAGGGGTGGGTAAGGCCCTCCTCTGCCACGCCCACAAGGCCCTCCTCTGTCACGCCCACAGGCCCTTCCCTGCCACGCCCACCGATGGCAACCCCAGCCTCAGGTTCAAGTTCAGAGAAATCTGGTATTGTTTGGTTTTTGAGTCTCCACTTTGGGACTAGGTTATGGTATGCAATGATGATCTGGCCTCCTGGTTACCTGCTAAGTAGCAAGGTTCGAGGCCCCGTATGGGGTGTGTGGGCATGCGTTTGCGTGTGGGCATGCGTGTACGTGCCTTGATGAGGAAGTCCCAGGTACAGCCCCTTGAACCTGATCCAACATAGTACTTTTCCTATGGGAGGGAGTTGGGGGGGAAAGGGACCCCTCTGGCCTCATGCTGTCCCTCCTTTCCAGCCTAAGGCTTGCCTCCTGCTCTTTGCTGGTCCCTGTAAGACAGCACACCACTCCCTAAGCTCCTGAGCTCATTCACGTGTCTGTTAATCTGTCTTCACCAGCAGTCTGTCTCCTTCGTGGTCCGTATGGGTGGGACTTTGACGTCACTGTGCCCTGAGCGCCTTCCCACACAGAAGGTGGGTGCTGAGCACTTGGCTGCTGGGGGAGTGACCCCAGGCCTGTCCTGTCTCCAAGGCTTTCTGTGGCCGTCTCTGCTGTCACTCTCAGCTAGCCAGAGGGCTTCCTCTAACCGCTTTCCTGAGGAGGTCTCAACTCAGGGGAATCAGGATTTGTAGTTTTGGTGTGGAAAAGAATTCCAGGCGTCTCCTGTTTTAAGCAGAACTGGAGATTTCATTAAAGGTAATAAAAATGGGCCCACATTCTTGCTTGCCTGCTCCCTCCCACTCCTAGCTGCTACCCAGCCTCCAACGCTGGTTCCACCCCCAGCTTTCAGATCCAGTTCATTTTTCAAGACATCGCCAGAGCCCCAGCAGAGCCTCAGCACCCTCTCCTGTGGAGAGTGGGTCACCATGAGGGCCACCCAAAAAGGTGGCCTGGGAGGTTCTGAGGAGAGAATGGAGAATTCAAAAGTGGGGGTCAGTGCTCTGTGATGTGGGGGGTCATCTTGTCTTCATGGTCAGCATGACTGGATTTAGAGTCACTAGACAGTTGGTGAGTGCACCTTGTGGTGTGTGTGTGTGTGTGTGTGTGTGTGTGTGTGAGTGTATAGGATGCTCCCACAGGAACTGAATGGAAACACTCATTCTGAGCTTGGGCAATAGCATTCCTGAGATCACTGTGAAAGGACGCTCACAGTTAGGAAGGGGTCAGTTCAGAGTCTGCTGGTCCATCTGTGGCAGGGCAGTAGAGCATGCTGGGAGCTTGTGGAAGAAGCAGCTGCTCCCATTGGGGCCGGCAGGAAGCAGAGTGAAGGAGGAAGGGCCATGGTCCCAATCTTCTCCCCTCCACCTGGAGGATGTCCGCCCTCTAACTTCTTCCCAGTGTTTCTCCGACGCAGCGCTGGGGTCTGCAGATCACACGTACTATTGGGGAATGTTTGGGAGTCAAACCCTTGCTGACCCAGTCTCGTTCATGGTGGCTGAGTGTGGGGAAAGGCAGAGGAGCCACCGAGGAGCCACTGTCCATTCACTGACTGGGATAGCTCCTCCACTGTGGCATCCCGATCAAGACCTTACCCAATGACCCAGTGGAGGGACAAGAAGCAGGAACACATGGCCACATGGCTCTTCTGGCCCATGAGGTTTTCCCACTCTGACTCCTTGATGGAGTTCATACCCAGCCCCAGACCTCATCACAACCATTGGTAGCCAGGGCTCTCTGTGTGTTTGTTTAGAGATGTGCTTGTATACGTGAAATTCACAGAACTAATGTGGAATGTTCTAGGAGCTACGAAAAATGATACACCTGTATAATCCATTCTTAGTCAAAATATAGACTGTTTGTTACCCACATTCTAGAAATTTCCTTCATGTCACTTGCTAAAGAATTATTCCTGTGCATCTTGTGTGTTTGAGCATGTGTGCATACATGCATGTGCCCATATGCCACAGGACACACATGTGGGAGTCAGCTCTCCCCTCTCACCCCGTGGGTGCTGGGGATTGACCTCAGGGAGGTCAGGCTTGGCAGCAAGCGCCTTTACCCACTGAGCCATCTCAACAGCTCCACATTGCCTTTGGAGTCAGCATCTCTGACCTGAGCCTGGAGCTTGCTCATTGGGCAGGACTTGCCTACGTCAAGCCTGAGGACGGGAGGACTCACGTGGAGGAAGAGGAGAAGCCACCTCCACAGAGTTCTCTAAGTCCTCTAAGTCCCAAATTCTTGCCACAGCCCATGAGTGTATGAGCATCATGCATTCATGCACACTCATGTATACACACACACACACACACACACACACATACTCTCTAAAAGTTTGAAAAGATTCAACAGAAACAATATGTCTTGGCAGGGACTTGAGCTTACTGGCACCATCCAGGGCTGGCAGCACCATGGAATGACTGCTGGCCAGCGGGGGGTCTGTGCCACACGGCGAGGTTGGACTGAAACATCCGTGGGAGCCAGGCCAGCCACGCCACAGCTTAGTCACTCGGCTCCCAGTTCCTTTGGAGGCTGTTTGGTGAACACAGTTTCTGAATATGACCCAGGACCTGGGCCTCACTTAAGACTGGTCAAAGGCAAAGCCAGGTTCTGGTCGTCGCTGTGGGCACTGAAGGGTTTTCTCTGGCCCAAGACCGAGCCGTCCACACATGTCAGGTTCCCAGGATTGGCCCCGGTCTCCGACTTCATTCTTTGCCCTGGCTCCAAGTTGTCATCTCTGTGCCCACAGAGCTCCTTCTAGCCCTCGGGGGCCCCCCGCTCGGGCCTGGGGATTTAGAGACAAGGTCTTATCTGGGTCTGCAGCAGGAGAGACACATGGTCTTCTACTTTCTGGGTGAAATCACAACTTGACACTCCATGTCTTAATCCTCTTAGGCTGGACTAGCTTTGGGCGTTTGCCACCATGACTCTGATCCCGGTTGTCACGTTCCCGGTGTGGCCCTTGCTTCCTAGTCAAGTCACAAGAGTCTGAGCCTCTAGCTCACAACCGGGGTCCAGGGGTGTTTGGATTCGGGATTGGGCATAGCCACTGCCACAGTGACATCAGGATGGCAGCCAGTGTTGCACATAACTTCTGCCTTCTGGCACCTGCTGGGGGACAGGTGTCCTTACAGTTCTCTGCGTCTGCTGATACAGAAAACCGACTCCCAGCTCAAGGGGGAGTAAATACCAGTTTATTCTGGAATGACCATGCCCAGGAGCACAGATTTATGCCACCTTCAAACCATGCTCCAGCGTCTCATAGCCATACAGGGGGGTTGAGCAATAACAGGCGAAACAGAATGGAATCAGGCTCTGGACCTGCAACATCCCAACTCTCTACAATCACACCTTTAGATTATTAGCACGGGGGTCAGGGCCCCCCCCACCCCCACCCAGCTTTATAAACAAGGAATAATAGTATTTTCGGAGGGTTTTGAGTCCTTTGTTTCTACATAACCACAGGGTATTTCTGTGCCCATTTTAGCTCACGTATAAGAAACCTCATAGTTTTATTAATACACTGGGTTGGTTCTAAGCTAGTCTAACTCTTTGAGGCTACCTACTTCCCGAGCACGTGGTCCTTCACCCACATCTGAGTTTTGCCCTGGCTCGCTTGGCTCCATGGGTACCCTCATGGCTGCCCTCTCATCAAGGCCTCATGGCACATCCTTCTTTCACAGCTGTCTTCTCTCCTTCTGGTCCTTCTCTATCTCTCTCCCCCTGGGATCCCTGGCTGGGATGCGAAGTCCAGTCTTCCTGTCTCCTTTGCCCAGTCATGCACAGACAGTGCACCCCTTGGGGCCTGGCTTTGTCCCAAGACCCTCAGGACCCTGGATAGCACCAGCCAAGGTAGTCCAAGGTGGTGGTGGGGATGGCATGTGAGAGTGTGGAGTGGGTACAGTCAGGCAGCAGAGGGGGACCTGCAAGGCACAGTGTGCAGTAAAAAGACAAGACCCAGGGTAACATCAGGATTTGGCACCTGTTGGAACGCCTCTTGGCAGAACCTCCCCAGTACCTGCTGGCTGTAGTCACATCTGTCCCTATTGTATACCTCAAAGTCTGCTTGTTCTTCTGGGCACTAGTCCCACTCCCTTCAGGCCTCAGGAAGTTCTGACTCTGTGTCAGGAGTCTGGCTGGAGCCTCTTCCAGTTCCCTGGGCCCATAGGCTTCCCTGCCTGCTCTGAGGCATGACAGCTGGTAGACCTCGGGAAACATGGAGTCAGGAAGGAGAAAGAGGAACCACAGAGGAATCTGATGTCCTCAGCTGCAGCAGGGGTGAGGGTGGGGAGGACTATAGCAACTTCAGAACAAATTCCAGGTTATTTACTCATGGGTTCTGCTCCCAAGTGTTGTTTTCTGCGATGATGGGAGGGAGAAAGGAACAGGGACCTGAGAGGCCTCAGCACATGGAGGGGAATCACCAGTGCTGACTGATCCAGCAGACTTGCATCCCAGAGGCCATGGGCATGCGGGAGACTTGGTTACAAGACAAGGGTGGAACTCTCTTGTACAGCAGAGAGAAACCATGCCACCACCTGCCAGCCCAGTCAGGTGAGGCCCTTTCACAAGACCCAAGGGCCAGTACCAGGAGAAAGGACATGGCAGAAGGGGTGACTGGCCCCTCAGGGACATGGGAGTCAGAGCCAGACTGGGCCCTCCTACTAGGGATACCAGCTACTCCTCAATGATCTGGGACATTTACGGTCCAAGAGTCAGTGGACCCCAGTTCTGTCCCTATTGAGCGCTTAACCTTTAGAGATTTTCTCTGACACAGTGTGTCTTCTGTCTTTTCTATTGTTGTGAATAGACAACATGACTAAGGCAAGTTATAGAAGAGTTTGAGGCTCATGATTCTAAAGGGTAAGAGTCCTTGACTATCATAGCAGGAAGCGTGGAAGCAGGCAGCAGGAAGGCAGGCATGGCGCTGGAGCAGTAGCTGGGAGCTCACATCTGATTCACAAGCACAAGACAGACAGATAATTGGGACTGGTGTGAGATTTCTGAAACCTTAAAGCTTGTCCCTCAGTGATACATCTCCTTCAACAGGGCCACGCCCCCTAATCCCTCCCAAAGAGTGCCACCAGCTAGGAACCCAGCATTCAATCCTATGAGCCCACAGGGTCTATTCTTATTCAAGAAGGGCACATGATACCTGCTTTCTTTCAAAGGCCACCAGAAGGCTCATGTCTCTGCAAACTTCTTCAATTGGAATCATCCCTTCTGGAGGTCAGCATGACTTAAGAGAGTAGATGGTCCAGGTCCTCACATGTGAACTGGGTGATCATAATATACCCACCTCAGACAGTGTCTTGAGGGAGAATAGATGCTCTCGGTGTTAGGAGCAGGGACCACACTACAGGTTCGTGTAACTCCATCTCTACCCCAAAAGCTGGGGGCTTGGCATGAAGGGAGTTGTGAGTCAGGCAGTATTGATGGCCATGTGGTCTCACAACCACACACCTTCAAGGAAGAAAGGTCAATGCTACAAAGGACGTCTCAGATGAGCTGACTAAAAACACAGACGTGATTAAATCTCTCTCTTCTGGTATCTGGGTCTTTTAAATTCTAAAAATCACGAAGCCATGAGGAGGCCCTCAGTGAACAGAAGGAGGGAGATGGAGATACCCTCTCTGTGGACACCATTTTCACAGGGTGAGGGACGCGGTGGGACCTGCGAGATGACTCAGCGGGTAAGGACACCTGTGGCCAAGCCCGATAACCACAGTTTAATCCCTGGAACCCATGTGTTGAAAGGAGAGAAATCACTCCAGAAAGCTGCCCTCTGACCTTTGCGCACAGGCTGCAGCATTTGCACCCTCCTCCCCCAACACACACATACTGCACAGACAAACCAGACTCGCTCCGTCTTGGGTGTTTGGCACCCTTGTTCCTGATAGACATGAATGAAACATATTTTATTGAGCAAAAAAAAAAAAAAAATACCACTAAGGTTTGCCTAAGGTTTGCTGCCAGTGATAAAAAGTTTGAGTTTTCAAGTTACAATTTGAATTCAGGAAACAGCTGGGCCTTTCGGCTTCTCCATCCTTGAAAGCCTTTCTTATGAGTGGCAGGGCACACATGGTTACCACAGGAAGCGACAGCACACGTGAGCTGCATGAGGACATTACTGTTATGGAATGTGGAGCCTGTGGTTGCATTTGTAAGGTTTCAGGCTGTAAGCAGTCCTCCAGGACCAACCATATGTTAAGGTTCGCTGTTGGGTGCCCCAGCCACCAATAGGCTCCCTAAACGGGAGAGGTTAGGGTTTCTTTATCTTCTCCAACCAAAACAGCATGTTGTGGGTGAGTTAGTGCTGAGGCGGGTAAGAACCCAGCTGTCTGCTCCTAAACCAGATACCCGACCACCATAAAAACAGAAAAGCTTGAAGCAATGTGGCTCACACTGGTCAGTTACTTTTCTCAGTGTTGTGAAAAATCCTGGATGAAAGCAACTTAAGGGAGGAAGGTTTGCTAGTTTGGCTCACGGTATGAGGGGACACAGTCCGTCACACTGGGAAGGCGCGGCGGCAGGAGTGTGAGGCGGCTTACATCCATGGTTATGAAGAGGAGATGCTTGCAGATGTTCAGCTTGTCTTTTCTTATGGGATGGGTCCCAGACACAGGCTGATGCCATTCACATTCAGGGTGAGCCTTCCCTCCTCCAATAAACCTTTTTTTGGGAACACCCTCATAGATAAACCCAGAGGTGAGAGATGTTTCCAAGATGACTCAAAGTTCACCCAAGTTGATAATGGAGGTTAATTACCACTCCTCTCCCCTCTTGCCTTTAGAATAATTATCTTTCACAAAAATGTTACTTTATTAATATGAACTTGGGTGATTACTTTTTTATCTTAAATGAGTTAATTCATTGGATATTTTAAACATTTATTTATCTATGTCATGGTTTTACTTACATGTTCATCTGGACCATGTGCATTTAGTGCTTACAGAGGCCAGTAAAGGTGTGGAGAGCCTTTTGGCGCCACTGGACAGTTGGCAGTGGGAATTTTGACACTACCAGGACAATTAGAAGTTAGTCAAGGCAGAAATCTGACTCTGGCCCTAAATCAGAAAACTGGCCTGGATTAAGAACATTTACATTTGTAGCTCAGGGCAGGCTCAGCGGATGTAGGTGGGGTAGTTCCTTTGTCTCTTGGGACCCCTTCTTGTCTCTGGTTTCCCCACCTAGCCCCAAAAGGATTTTTGATTATTAACTTGCTTGTTCCCTGACTCAGAACTGATGTTATCTTTCTGCATGTAATTAAAGTGGTCTAAAAGAGGACTGAATAAAAAAGACTTCACTTCAGCCTCAGAACTGGCCAAAGTCATGTTATAATTTTGACTAACTGTCTCTTTTCTTTTAATCCTTGCTCCTGCCTTGGGGAACACGTTGTCTGACCGAGCTGGCTTTGGACATAGATGGCATTGGGCCCCTTGAACCTGAGCTTACTTTTAATTCATGGTGGATGAAAATGTGCACGACTTACTCAGGATGGACTAGAGAGTAAATATCTTTTGCAGAAAGGGATGCCCAGGAAGGGAGGCTCATTGGCTAAACACTCAGGGCCTATGCAGATACTTCATTAGCATGGAGAACTCTAGGTTCTGTGCTATGTGACTGGTTGCCATGGTCACCTGCTCCAGGACAGGAACCTGGTTGGGAGCCGGTTTGAACTCCTGCCTTTATCAATTACAAGTTGTATTAGGGTTCTGGACTTTGATACTACCTTACCAGTTCTTCTGTCTGGTGGTCCACTGCCCCACACAGCCTACCTGTGCTACAACGTGACAGTGCAGGTGAATATAGAGAACTTTGGTGGATGTGACATCATCTTCCCGCACCCTAGTAGGGGTAGCATCATTCTCTGGGGGGGGGGGGGAGGGAGGCCCAGCTCTCCCGCTGGGTGGCTTCTCATGCATGAGAGTTTGGGGTCCCTTGGAGCAGGGCCTGAGCTGAAAGGAGTTAAAATTTGTTCTTTCTGAGCTGCACCCCAGAGACAAGGGTGGGACAAATTGAGCTGGAAGAGGAAAAAGTGGGTCAGTGCAGAGCTGAGCTTGCTGCTGTGGGCACTGTGGCTCTGTGTCCTGGGAGCCACACCTCAGCAATGTCTACTGGAAGTAGAAAATTGTGGCCGTGGTCCACTGGCTTTGTTCTCTACTGGCTGTGGGCAGCCAGGGCCTGGCCTGGCCCGGGACCCCCAGCTGCCCAGCAGAGGGCTGATTGGACTGAAGTCCCGAGGCGGGAAGTGAGAGACAGAGATGGACGCCTGCTCCTGGCTCCTACCCAGCTTCGGTTTCCAGTACGGCGGTTCAGGAGTAGTTGCTGCTTCTGTCTTTTGGGGGAGACCCTGCAGAGTCAAGGGGCTCCTCCCGGCTTGTGTCTCTTCTGCATTTACCACAGTCCCTATGTAGCAACCATCCCCCACCCCCATGCCTTAACTTCTTTCTTAGGGCTCTGAGGCCATAACCAAGGTTCCACTGCTGTGCATGTCAGGCCATTGCTCCCCCACCCCCTACCCTCCAGCTCAGGGATTCAGATCTTGTCGTCTTCTGCCTTAAGAGGGAGGCCTTTAGAGCCGGTTCTGGATGGTGCTGTCCAGGCCCCTTCCCCTTCTGCAGCTCAGGACAGTAAATAACATGCTATCCATTGATCGAGAGGTCACCAGGGCCAGAGCCAATCGATGGCTGCAGGCAGCTGGGCAGGCCCGTAATGAAGTCCCAGCTCCTCAGCGGGGGTGGGGGCCAGCCTGGACTTAATCCCCTCACCACCTCTGCCAGGCTTTGTGACAGGAGAGAAGGAGGGAAGATGGATGGACGAGGCACCAGTGTGTGGGAGGGAGAGGAATGTGGAGTGGGGAGCTCACTGGGTCCCACTGTGTCTGCTTTTAGGGCTTTGGTCCATTTTTACCTCCTCAGCAAGCTCTTTTGGGTACCCAAGGACACAAGCGTCCCTCAGCTCTGTCCACAAAGACACACAGCACATCCCCACCTCATGTTCAACTCTGTGGGCATGAAGCTCTGTCAAACCTGTGACAGGATAGAGCATGGGACAGGGACAGGACACAGGGCTGGGGACAGGGTCTGAACATTGTTGAACTGCATCGGGAGACTTTGAGCATCTCTCTTTTTTTTTTTTTTGAGTAAAAACTTTTATTTACATGTATGAACGTTTTATCTGCATGTATGTCTGTGCACTATATGAGGGCCTGGTGCCCATGCAGGCCAGTGGGTCCCCTGGAACTAAAACTACTGATGATTGTGAGCCATGTGGGTGCTGGGGACCAAACCTGGGCCCCTTGCCAGAGCAGCAATGCCCTTAACTGCTGAGCCCCTTCTTTGAATTCTTACGAGTCAGCAGAGGGTGGCCTTGAACTCTTGATCCTCTGTTGCTATTGGCTATTCAATAGCTCTATTAGACAGAGTTATCTTTAGTTATCTATTTAGTAACCCTATTATCTGACCACCCCCCAATAATTGAGACAGCGTCCTATTTATTTATTTAATCAGCTTCAGTACAATAGAAACTGGATGATCACCCCGAAACTATTTTTCTACACTAGACTGGTTGTTTTCCAGCTCTGCTCCCCAAATTATTCACCAATTGTCCTGTCTGTGCCGGATTCGCTCTATCAGGCCATTTCCTGGCTCTTCATCTTTTCCGCCTGCCCCCTTTCTCTACCTCATGGTCCCTACCTGAGCCCCCCAGCCTGGTAACTGAACACCAGTTTACCTCTATTTTCCCCACTGGCTTGTGGTTTTTGGGATCAAACCCAGGGCTTCATACATGGTAGGAAGCCCTCTTGGCTCCTCAGCTTGGCTTAGTCAGCCTTGGCAAGTTATCCCACTGACAAGGTTAGCTACCAAGAGAAGAAATGTCTGGGAGTTACCCAACTATGGACCAGGCCAGGTGGCCTCATAAGGTGGTAAGCTCCCCATCTTTCTAGGTATTCAAGGGGCTCACTGCCGGAGGGACATGGAAGAGTTTCTGCAGAAGGCGGGCTTCAAACTTCATGGCCAGAGGCCATGCATCCGCTGTAGTCTCCAGGGAGACAGAAAGAAGCCCCAGGGGATGTGACAGGACCCAGTCCATGAGGGAAAAATCGCTGAGTGAGATGTGGCATCCTTGGGCCCCTCTGAGTGCACTGTGGAGTCCACAGGCCTGGCCCCAAGTTCACTGTTGATGCTAGTGTCTGAGACAGGACTGCACAGAGCTCAGCACATTGGAAGCCACTAGGAGGGGCGCCACTAGGAGGGGCAGCAGGAGGGTTCCAGGCTAAGATTATCCCATTGTCCAGGATTTTTCTTTGTTCTCTTTGCGTTGCTGGGGATGAGCCAGGGGCCTCCGGGATGCTGAGGCCTGCTCCCAGTTCCTCACTGTGGGATTCTAGACCAGGGCTCTACAGCAGGGCTACATCCTCAGGTCCTCCCTGGGGGACACTAGGCAGGTGCTCTATCTCTGAGTCATGTCCCCAACCCTTCCTTCGTAGATTCTAGGCAGGCCCACTTCTCCTGACCCCCAACCCCAGCACTCTTGCACCTGTATTTGATTGGGAAGCAGTGTAAGAAGGAGTAGGTAGAAGACATGAGAAGCCCCCCCCCCTTAGTGTACAAGCAGTTATCTGTATGAGTGAGCAATGGAGCTCTGCACAGACGTAGGGTAGAAACGTCAGAGGCTGCGGCGAATGTAGGAGGGAGCTGTCTCTGCTAATCCTGTGTTTCTGTTTTATATTCCCCAAAGCAGCCCTGTTCCCGTCTTTATCTGATGTGTTCCTAATTGCTCTCTCCCATTATAAGAAGGACGTGGCACACGCGTGAACACGCCAAGGGCATCTGTCCTCGAGGAGCGTGGCTTTGATTTGCAGCGCGCGCCGCATGCGTCTCTCTTTGGATTTCATTTTCGGGAGAGCTCAGGTTGAGAACGCCGGATGCCACCATGGTGGGTGATCCAGGTTGCCACCCTAGGCTCCTTCTAAGTAAGGTGGGGGTGGGAAATGGGGAAGACTGGTGTTCACAGCATTCTGTCTCCCACTCAGGCTCAGCTTGCGGTTCAACTCGTCCTCCAATGACTACTCCTCTGTGAGGACAGGGGTAGGCGACAGTGTTGGTGGGAATGGCCAGCGGTCCACTGAGGCCCCCCAGACCCAGGAGGCCACGCATGTATCAGAATAGAGACAGAGCCCTGAAGGGCTCATTTGGCTAATGCTGGGATTAAATGGAACACAGAACAAGATTGGAGGACGATTCTGAGTGCCTGTGAGAAAACAAGAGTCTTGTGACCTCAGTTTCTTCAGAACCACAGAATTGTTTTGGGGATGTGCCTCCGGGCCCTCCCAGGTGTAGCCAGTGGGAGTGAGTTTACTTCAGAGTCTTTGTTACAGCTGGCTGTTGGTTTATCTGCCTGTGTGGGAAAGCACGGTTTTGCCCCGTGCATCTTGTGAAAGGATACTTCACTCAGGTGAGTCTTGACCCTCAGAGTACAAATCGTCTGCCACTCTGGCTAAAGTTGGCTGTTCCGTGAGGTTGTGATTGGCCTCATCTTTTTTTGATAGGCTCTACTCCGCCAGGTTCATACTAGAGCGGCAAACAATGGGCGGCCTTAGTTTTAAGGGAAGCGGTGGCGCTTGAACAGGCTAGTGAGAGGTGCAGAGGCCGCTGGGAGCCTGGCCCTGTGAGGGCAGCTCAGGCAGTGTGCTTTACAGCTGACAGGGTTTCACTCTCTACCTCCTCCCTGGCTCAAACACAGCCGTCCTCCCTCAGTCCTTTCCTCCCACCCCCGCTCCACCTTCCCACCTCCCCCTGTAATCTTGTTTGGCAGCAATTAAATTTTAAAGTCCCATCATCAAACATGCCAGTCTTTCTCCAGACAGCATTATTTAATACACTGGACTGAGGCTCTAGGGCCCCGCTTGGGGCTGCGGACACACATTGGTAGGATATTAATAAATGCCACCACCCTCCGCTGCCTTTGCTGGGTTTCCCGCATGGTCAGTGGCGGTGGCCTGCAGTAAGGCTCAAAAATCTGGGGATTTTGACAGGGACCCGAGGACCCCAGGTCCTATGCCAGGATTAGCTGAGTGAGAAGGGACACCCTGGTAGCCTCTGGCCAGCATGATGGGGTCAGGATAGGGTCACAGGGGTGAAATGTGAGGGACCCTGGGGCTGAAGCTTCGTGGGTAGCATTCTCTCTTCCCCACAGTCCTGGGTGACAATGTCACTTCTCCATACCTTTGAGCATGCCACTTAGCTTCTCAGCCCATTTCCGAAGCCAGGGTAGCGCTTGTGACCCTGGCGAGATGGTCAGGTGACTCTGCCCTGCCCCTGTAGATGCCGCAGTCCTCACACTTTCCCACACGCATCCCCGGCAACCACAAATTCGTTCTCAATAACTTTTCTCAGAATGCGACGGGAGGGAAACCGTGAAGTTTAAAACTTGACCTCGGCTCTCATCACTTGGCGCGACTTTTGAGAGTCACGAAGGTTGATGTGTCAGCGTTCCCTCTTCATGGCTGAGCAGTAGTCCACGGCGAGTGTTTCCTGCTGATTTCCCCAAGTGTGGCTGACTGTGGGAAGAGCTGCTGTCGCCATCTTTGTCTGTAGGTTTTTTTTTTTTTTTCCAATTCACATACACACTCTTTTCTCCGGGGTCAGCAGGATTGCAGATACAAACACTTCACTTTACCGGAACTGGAGCTGGGCATGGTGGCAAACCCTTGTACTCCCGGCACTCAGGGAGCAGAGGCAGGTGGATCTCTGTGAGTTCACAGCCAGCACGGGCTACAGGGCGAGAGAGCATGTTTCAACTAACAACTGACTATTAAAGCCGATGAAGAGTGAAAGAGAGAAAGAAAAGGAAACCTAAATCCTATCCCAGAGGGTCTGGGCAGTTTGCCCCCTACTGCATGTGTACGCAGTGCACTTTTGAGTCGGCTCCAGCACCGGACATTTGAATTGTTTAAAAATTGCATTATTTATCTATTTGTATGTGTACCGCAGTGAGGGTGTGGGGGTCAGAGGGTAACCGAGGGGGCTGGCTCTCTCATTTCAGCACACGGGCCCAGGGATTGAACTCAGGTCCACAGCCTGGCAGCAGCAAATGCCTCTACTGGCTGAGCCTGAGTTTTATAGTTTCGACCTGCACATTTCCCATGAGCCAGTCTGTGCACGGTGTGGGGTATGGGCTGAGGTTAACCTTTCTTTACAGAGCCATTTTTTTGGGAGGGTGAACCTTTCTCCAGCAACCTTCCACTGTACTTTGTCAAAGGACAACGGCTGTGCTTGAGAGAGTCTATTTCTGGCCTCTTATTCTGCTCCGTGGGCCTGATGTTTCTCTTTTTGGCGGTAGGCTTCCTCCTTACCAGGGAGCTTATTCCGTCTTAGAACTGGGTACTGAGAATCCTGCGACTTCGATTTGTCAGTCCCATTTTGAGACAGGGTGTCATTCTTTAGTTGGCCTGAAACTCACAATTATCCTCCTGCCTCAGCATCCCGTGTGCTAGATGAAGACCTGGACTACTTCCCCTTTTACAGAAGAGCTCTTGATGATCTTGTCCTGTCATGCCCCACACACATCCTAGAACCACTGCGTCTGCACGAGGCCTGCTGGGGCTTAGGTTGGTGGAATGGGTTTGAACCTGCACTCACCTGTGGGTCTCCCACACCGGGCCTGTGCTGTGCCTCTCTGTATACTTGGGTCTTTCCAATCTAGGCACATGCTCTGTGTCCCTGTTTATTTGAGTCTTTGATTTCTAACTCCAGCATCCATTTTATTTTATTGGAACAGGATCTCTCTGGGTAGCTCTGGATGGCTTGGAACTTACTGTGTAAAGCAGGCCTTGAACTCACAGATCTGCCTGCCTCTGCCTCCCAGAGGGCTGGGATTTAAGACCTGCACCACTATCTAACACTGCTTTAGAAGGCTCTATCTCCAAACACACGTGCCTGTGGGTGGATTTGTCTGTGTTGACCTGTGTCCTGTGCCTGACCCTGCCAACCCCCTTACAGTTGTGTGGGGCTCTAGATGATCCTGTAGAGCAGACTGTTCCCCATCGTTCGTGGTGTGCAGAAGGGTAGTGAACAGCTCCGCCTTGCTCTCAGAGGAAATCATGCTGCCTGTTTTTCTTCCTGCATAAAGAGGCTACAGAAAACTACCTGATCATTCAGGGCAAGTTATCAATGTAAAGAGTTCCTTAGACAATATGGCTGTGACTCTCTGCTCCCTTCAATGTGAGCTCAGCATAGGTGGGCCGGCATCCTCCCCCAACATCAGAAGCCTGACTCTTCTGCTCTCTGGGGACCAACAATTCCTACATTATCCAGGCTTCCACCCTGGCCAGCCAGGCCTTTGTCCTCCCTCACCCCTGCTGCCTTCTCTTTTTCTTTCTCACCAGGTTCTCTGCCAAAGACTAGTTTGGGGATGATCTCTTTCTTCAGCAGCTTTCTGAGAATGAGGAGCTGCTTCAGTTAGCTCAGTAGAAACTCTCTCTAGATGCCCAGGTGCTGCAGCAGCTGGTGAGGGACAATCCCCACCTTCCCTGGCCACGATCGCTGTCACTGGGTGCTGGCCTAGTGCTGTGCTGTTCCGCCCAGACTCTGACTCTTCAAGGAAAGTTTCCACTGCTCTGCAGTGCGACTTCATTGTGCTCTTTTATTGAAGGCCATTTTAAATTGCAGTCATGGCCTTGGGCCACTCCTGGCTGGTGACTGCCTGGGACAGTCAATTCCCAGAGGTCCCAGCGGAAGAGTGGAAGAGGCAGCAGACCTTCCTGAACAGCACAGGCTATGGGGGTCTGTCCCTGCTCCCACCCACCTGCGCCCCACCCTTGCTGGCCCTGCCAGGTTTCCCTGCCATCACCCTCTGGACCAGGTCTCCCCACTATAGGCAGCTACTTCACCCCTGTTCCTCCAAGACATTGTCCCGAGGACTAGTTCCTTGCCAGCACGGTCCCTAGCCTGCTTCTTTCTCCACTTAAGATTTACTCTTTATTTTAGTTATATATATATATATATGTTTTGTTTTTGAGTATGGCTGTTTTGCCTGCACATTTGTCTGTGCCCCATGTGTATGCACCGCCCGAGGAGCCCAGAAGAGGGCGTTAGGACCCTGGGGACTGGAGTTATAGATGGTTAACTGGTTATGAGCAGCCGTGTGGCTGCAGGGATCTAACTTTGAATCTTCTGGAAGAGCAGCCAGTGCTTTTCACTGCTGAGCTCTCTCCAGACGTGGAGATGACTTTGCATACATGGTTTAGCCACGAGGGCAAGGTCTAAAGAGGGGACAGGATTTTGGTGTCCCTAGGTCTCAGCATATCCCTGGAATCACAGCATCATATGCTGAGGACACTAGGAGACAGACACAGAGGCTGTCAGGTTGGGGGCCCATTGGCAGGCTCGGGGAAGAGCCCCAGGGAGTTATTGCCTGAAGTCTAGGAGGAAGCAGGCTCGGGGATGAGGGGCAGAAGCTGCAGAGACCCACTGAGGATGCAGGTCTTTCCCGGGACACAGCAGCTGTGGGGATTAGCTGTGCAGGAAAGCCGCTTGTTGATGCTATCAGACACAGGGAGGTCTGGCTTGGAAAGCACTCTATGCTTGGGGCAACAGGGGCCTGGACTTGCGACTTAAGCCACAGGGAGCCCCTGAAGTGTTGCACACAGACATGATCCGATTTGTAATTGAGAAAGAGCTCAGCAGCCCATGTGCAGAGGAGAGCCAGGAGGGAGCCTGAGGCCAGCCAGAGCAACTGTCAGATGTCACCCGGCAGCAGTAGGCTGAGAGAGGGTCGGGGTGGGATAGAGGTGGGGGAGTGAGGGTGGGACTGTGAATGAACCAAATGGAGGGACAGGGGCATATTCTGCTGGGGTGTGGGGATGGGGAGCTCCTGCCTGATCAGGTGAGGGGTCCGGGAGTTTGGGTCTGGGCAGCTTTGGGAGAGGAGTGGGTAGGTTGATGCCACAGGGGGCACTGGCTTCCTCATTGGCGTTTCTTTTTATAGTCATTTATTTGTTTATTGTGTGCACCGTGGCAAAAGTGGTAAAAGTGGAGGTCAGAGGACAACTTGGGAGGAGTCGGTTCACTCCTGTCCTATGAATTCTGGGGACCAAAGTCAAGTCGTCAAGATTGGCAGCAAGCTGGCTGGGCCATCTTACTGACCCCTCATAGGACAGTATGAAGGGTCACAAGATGCATGCAGCAGAGTTCGGTGCCACACCCCAAGCCACAAGGGAGGGACTTTGGTTTCTGATCCACAGTTGGCAAAGGAATCTAGGCCAGGAAGTTCAGGTACTTTCTCAGACCTCACAGCAGCCCCACCTCAAAAGTAGAGATGCCCCAGGACGCGCTGTCTCCTTGTGGCTCCAGCTGCACTTGAGCTCTTGTGGCCAAGAGGCCTTGGTGAGGCTGGATTAGGGCAGAGTCACAGAGGAAAGGCAAGGGGATATGTTAGGGAACGGGGGGGGCGGGGGGGGGGGAGAGCAGGGGAGGTGTCTCACTGCAGAGAGGGCCACACCCTGGTTCCAGGATGGAAAGCAGAACCTGACTCGTCTTCCTGGAACCAGTGGACTGGGAAGCTCTGGTCAGTGTCAGTAAGTGGGGTATTAAGTGGGGTGTTCTATGCCAATCTATCAAAGCAAAACTTGATTTGGTGTTCGAGTTATTTTAAATACACGAAGAAGCTAGTGGGGGACTTCACAGAGCACCCCTCCCTGGCCCCGGGGTGGGTTAGCTGGGTCTGTGCAATCACAGTTTGACTTGAGATGCCTGTGATCATTCGCAGAAAGGTGGAGGCCCAGGAATTACTTAGAGGTTGCTCAGGTGTTCCTAAACCATGCCCTAACCCCTCACCTTAACTTTATACCCTAACCCTGACCTCCAGCACTAGCTGAGGCATCTAGCCTTGTGATAGTTTTAATTGTGAGCCTAAGACAATCTAGAATCACTAGAATCACCCGGGAGATGTGGCTATTCCCAAGGAATTATCCAAATCAGTGGACATGTCTGGGAGTGGGTGTTGTCTTGATTATGTTAATTAAGTTGAGAGGCTCCACCTCCGGTGGGCGGTGCCATTCCCTAGAAAAGGGTGTCTTAGACTACGAATACTGTGGACAGCTGGCTGAACTCTGGCTTGCTTGCATTCATCGCTCTCTGGGCTGTTCTGCTGGCTGGTTTCAAATTCCTGACCCTCTGAGCTTCCCATGATGACCATGGGAAGCAAACATATTCCTTTTCTCTAAAGTTGCTTTTGTCAGGGTGTTTTATCCTGATAAAGGGTGTCACAGGAAGTGGAATAAAGATGCCTTCCCCAGGGCCATAGACTCTAACCCTAACTAACCACACCGTATCCCCACAACTTACCCAGAATGCTAACTCGAGCCCTAAATCCTAACTCTAAGACTACAATGGACCCTAACCCTAAATCTGAATGCAGTCTGGAGCCGCTAACACTGGTTCACCTCCTAATCCTAAGCTAAGACCTAACCCTCACCACCAACCCAGTCCTAACCCCATGCTAACTACTACCTTTAAGCCTTAACTTAGACCCCAACTCCAGTGTTAAACTCTAATGCCAACTGATCCCCCGCCACAAAATCGTAACAACGGCTTTTGCCACAGGCCACGTGCACAGGGTCTCACATTGTCATTTGAACTTCCTGGTGACCTTCTAAGGACAGGCTGCTCCTCTCCATCCAAGGCTCTCACTTCCTGTGTGTGTGTGTCCCTATGGCCACCTTGTCACCTACAGGAGCTGGGCAGGGACATTGGAACCATTTCAAGCAGTGTCTTCAGAATGTGGCTGAGCTTCTTTCTCACCCCTCCCCTCAGCCAATGGCACCAGTGGGACTCCAGTGGTGGACACATGGTGAGAGCCATGAAGATGGTGGTGAGGTATTGGAAGACTCTGCTCCCAAGGTTGAAGTCTGACATTACCAGAAAGCCCTGAGCTTGACGCAAAATGGCAGAATCTCTTTTCTTTACCTGGGGGGTGGGGTGGGCCTTGGACCTCACACCCCCTTCCTGAGGAATGTCACATTGCCCTTAGGAAAACTGCAGGTCCAACTCCCTGTCTCCTGATAAGAAACCCAGTCAGCAAGCACCAGAGATTCCTGGACATGCCACCCCATGGTAGTAAGGAATCTCTGCTGTGGGCGGCCCTGGTGCTGATTGTATTTTGATGCTAGTTCTGCCTCCACAAGAGCGGTTGCTTAGGACGTGGAGTGAATTACATACTCAGGTGACTTCATGGGAACCTTCCCCTAATGCATAAAGATTTCGAGGAGAGGGGAAGAAGAGAGGTGGGAAGACAGCGTGGGGGCCAAAATGTCTGTAGGGGAGGCCTCCGGCTCAGGTGGTAGATCTGTTGGGATCCACTACCGGAGGATTTAACTTAGAATGGCTTACAAGTTAGGATGCGAGTTGCTGTGCCCAACGATTGTGTAGCCTGTTGATTCTAAACTAAGACTGTGTGGTGTTTTCCTTCACTCAGCGACTCAACTGGGTTCCAGAGAGAAAGGTATGGTAGCAAAGTGTGGGTTTGGGAGAAGTCCACCCCAAAAGGCTGTGGGAATTTGGAAGCATGGGGCTGGCTTGGCAGCAACCCTCCATGAGAACTTAGTGAGTCAGTGGAGAGAATTCAGAGCTCCAGGTCAGAGTCTGACAGGCTAACCGGCTGCCCTGCCCGCTGGTGCTTTGCTGGTGGTAACGTGGGATTGCCTTATTATATTCATACAACATGTCTCAGTACCTTAGCCTTCAGCCGATGACCTTTGCCCGCCCCAGATATTCCTACCCCCTCCCCCAAAGTTTTATATAAGCATTGTTCATCCTGAATAAAACGATCTGCCTCTTTGAAGCTGATCCCGGAGTGTCATCATTCAGTAGGTGCGCTCAGGGATTCTGAACTCCCCATCTGCCTTCCCTGCTCCATTTGCCCACAGGGAAAGCAGAGCAACAAGACAGCAAGAACCTGGGCCCTGTATGAGTGCACAGTAGGGACACACGCACACAGTAGGCTATAGCTCTGGGCTGCAGTGTGAGAGAAAACCGACACCAAGCTTGTGCCACACTTTGAACCTGTTATACACATTGCTGCTCTCCTAATGCACAACAGGGAAACTGAGGCACCAGACACGGAGTGACTGCCTAGGGTCAAATAGAAAGTAGGTGTCCAGGGCTCTTGAAATGGCAAGGCTGCCATACCCTTTGCTTTCAGCAGGGTCTGATGGTGGTGAAACCCTGGAGCCAGGCTGCTGGGATCTGCAGCTGGCCTGGAGGGTCTACAGAGGCCGGAGAAACAGACATGGGCCAGGCCCATGGTGGGGAATTGGCCTCTGTGGAGGCAAAAGAAGGAAGGCGGTGCTCAAGTAGTTGGGAGAAAGGCAGGAGGCAGATGGAGGGGTGTGAGAACTGAGGCAGCTGCTCCATGGGGCAGGCCATATGGAGCTGATGTAGCTCTTGAGGGACCCATGCCAGTGTGTTGCCTAGAGGCATGCGCTGGGTGACCTTGGTGGCCCAGCCCTTCTGAGTCTGGCGAAGTGACTTGCTAGACGTCCCGGCTAGTGTCTTTCCATTGTAGTAGGCATCTTGTGAGGTCCATGCACAGCCCGACCCGCATCTGGAGCCTGGGGATCCCCAGGGCGACCGTTCCCACAGCTGGCTCACGCTGGCACCCCCTCGCCATTATTTCAGTCCTCTCTCTGAGAGATCCTGCCAGCATGTTAAAGACCGCGCTCATTAATTAACAAGGCGCTTCATTGAGAGTCAACGGCGTAATTGTTGTTCGCTGTGGATAAATACTAATTGAATATTAAGAGCATATTTGTGCAGAAGGAGCTGCATTGGGAGCGAGCCGTGCCCTCTGTGCCAGATGTTCGGCTGGTTGGCAGGTTGAGTCGTGAGCAAGCGGCCTGGCATTTTGGGCAGCGCTGCTCAGCATCTGTGAAGGGGGGGGCAGCCTTGGGGAAGATCAGCTGCCAGGCGGTGGAGGGGCCCCTCCTGGGACAAGTGGCTGACGGCCATGTGACGAACTGTCTCGGGCAAAGCAAGGCCTGCACAATTCCTGTCCCTTTGAAACCTTCATACGGCTGGTTTAATCCTGGCTGGTGCAGGAGGCAAGTGACCCTGTCCTCCTGTTTAACAGCATCCCAGGGTGTCAGGTGACTGCTCAGTATCCCTGAGCCTGTCTCTACCTGCCCTCACCTCATCCTCTGGCTCAGGCTTGGCTTCTAGACTCAGGGTCAGCTCAGGAGGGGCAACCATCTTTCCTCCTGGTTCTCTGGAGCCCTGGATCGCCCCTTCAGTTGGCCAGACTTCCTTTGGCTGTAGCTGGCATAGCTCCACCAGGGCAGAAGGACAGTTAGCAATACCTGTGTACCAATGGACTATTGGTCTGAGGTTAGCCCGCTGCCCATGTGCTGAGGGATTAGTGGAAAGCTGCTTGCTTTCTGTGTCTTACTCACACAATGGGCTCAGGGATTGCTCGGTAAGCAACTTGGTGAGTGTACGTACTGGGTTTTAAACTAAACCAAGAGAAGCGGTTTGAATGAGAACAGCACCAGTGGGTTCGTATATCTGGATGCCTGATTGCTAGTTAGTTGAACTCTTTGGGAAGGATTAGAAGGTGTGGCCTTGTTGGAAGAGGTATGTCACTGGGAGGGGTAGGGTGAGCTTTGGGCTTTCAAAAGCCCGCACTATGCCCATTTAGCCCTCTCTGCCTCATAGTCATTGTGTTAAGAAGGGATCTCCAGTCCCAGAGCCATGCCTGCCTGTCTGTTGCTTAGGCTCACAGTCACGGTGGGCTTGGACTAACCCTCGGGAACTGTAAGCCCCCAGTAAGCTGGTCGTCGTGTCTTATCACAGCAATTGAGAAGTAACAGCTTCCCTCTCCTCCCCACTTAGGGCGACTAAGTTCCAGGGACACAGGTTGGTGGCAGGAGCATAGCTGTCCTCTTACATGGAGATCCTTGGACAGTCACCATCCTGTGACTGGCTGTGGCCGCCCTGTCTCTGGAGGGGTTTATAGACCTCAGTGGTACCCGTGTTTGTTCATCCTTGCCTCTAGCTAACCATGTGACTGATGCTACCCCTGTGCTTTTGGCTGCCTCTTCTAGAAGAAGAGCTTAGCAGGAGTGCACAGTGGTCTGCGCCCACAGGCCCAGCGCGCTGGAGGCAGAGGCGGGAAGATGGCCAGTGTGGGCAGCATAAGCTGTTCCTGAGAAACAGTAACAAACAAAGCCAGGCAAGCCACACTGACAAGTGAACAAGAGGACTCTTGTCACAGCATTAAAGGCAGTGGTGTTGGCTGAACTTCAACATCCAGTGTCACAAGCACCTGTAATCCTAACGCTCGAGAGGAACAGCCTTGAGCATCAGAAGTTCAATATCATATTCGGGCTCAGAGTGAGTCTGAGGCTAGCCTGGGCTACATGAAGCCAGCCATGTCTCAAAAATGAAACAAACAACCCCCCCCCCACAAAAACCAACCAACCAACCAACCAAACAACAACAACACAAAAACAACCAACCAACCAAAAAGCTCTTGATTGGCTCCCAGGAGCATAGTTAAGAATAGGGTGCTGCTGAGTGTCCAAATGTGCCGCTGGGGTCCTTATGGGCGAAAGAGGACTGACTGTCTCCATAGGTCAGTGCTGAGGACCACAGAACCAAAGATTTGTCACTCATCCCATCCAGGCTTAGGAGACCTCAGGGAGCCATCTGTCTGGTCCCCACATATTCTATCTTCTCTCCCTGGGCCCCACAACACCTATACAGTGAGGGAGGCTCCTGTGCAGCTGCCGAGTCCCTCAGCCCCGTGGCCAGGCAGGGGCCTCATGGCTCAGAGTGTTGTCTGGACAGAGCGTTGCCTCAGTGCAGGGCCTCTGGCAAAATCCCAGCAGCTTGCCCACCCTTGCTCTTTCTGTACAGCCGGGGTCCATCTAAGCAGATCTCCCTAGAAGCCCCCATGACAGAGCCTAGGGAGATCACCAGCAGTCCTCTGTGTGTGTGTGTGTGTGTGTGTGATGTGTGTGTATACGTGTGTGCAGCCTCCCAGGACCTCATCTGATGTGAGAGGCTCAGCTCTGCCCTCTTTCTGAATGGGGAGAACAGCTATTGTAACACAGGACAGCTGAAGCTTGGCCCATTGTCCTCCCAGGGTGCCCAGGAAGAGAGCCAGGAGCTCCCCTCACATAGAGGCAGGAGCAGTTCAGAGCCCAGGAGGCCTGGAGCCAGGACCATCCCAGGGGCTGTGCTCTGGACCAGCGGCCTGTGGGTTTAAAAATGGACCCCTGGCCACCAAAATGTGCTGGCTAGGTGTCACACACGGCTGGCCAAAGTGTCGAGACCCCAGGCATGTCAAGGTGACCTCTTGTGCCTCAGCCCCACAGCCCCGGGAAGCCACCCGCCCCAGGGTGACAGACAGACTGTGGAGGAATGCACACAGCCTCGTCACCTCCACTCTGAGCTGCCTCCGCTTCCCCCGCTGGGGCTCCTCCTTGTGGCTGCTGCAGCCTATATTAGGAGTAAGGCAGATGGAGGCGAAGCGGCACGACCCTCCCCCAAGCTCAGGCGCCAGCACGTGCCGCCCCCTCCCAGCAAGCGGGATCCTGGCCCAACACCCTTCCGGAGCTCCCTTCCAGCAGCAGACTGGCTCCAAGGAACCAGCTGGGGGATCCACAGAGCAGGGTTTGCTTGGGTGTGGAGTGGTGGAAGAAGGACTGGGGTGAGTGAAGCCCCAAGACCTGAGAACTTTGGAGCAGAAATGGGAGGTAAGAGGTGAGAGCAGAACATGGAGCAGCAGGGAGGAGCCTGGGGACTCAGCCCCGCCCTCAGCCTCAACAGGTAGAGTCGACTGAAGAGTACTCTCTGCCCCTGAACGGATTGGGGAAAGACTGTTGTCTGCAGTAGCTGTGTAAAGAAAGCTACCCTTCCAATACACCACACCAGGGCACATGGCTTTGGGGAAAGGATGTGGCCTGCTGCCATTCATTGTCATTCTGTGCAGAGTGTGGGTATTGAAGCCGAGCTGCCTCAGGCCAGAGTGGGCACAGGTCTAACTTAAATCAGCCGAGGGCACCATGCTGACCCACCCAAGCACAGAGCCCAGAAAGCCTGGCAGAACCAACTTCCTCTGCGTCCAGCTCCCCTCCCCCACCAGCTCCTGTCTCAGGGTCTCACTGCCTTCTCTCCTGCCTCAGTTCCTGGTGATGCTCCCTGACTTGGGTGCTCAGAAGATGTTAGAGACTGAGGCACAATTTGCATTTTGATAAAGAAAGTTGGATTTCAGCCATTTGCATTTAAATTAGCTTCCCTGATTGCCAGCACTTTGGGAAAAGGCTCCCAGGTCTCCCCAGGGGTGCTGGGTGCGACCACCCCACTGAGTCAGCTCCAGGGCAGGGGCAAGACAGCAGCATCCACCACTTCCTCTCTCTACCGAGATGTCACCCAAGTATGCACACGCACACTCATACTACACGCCCACACTCAATGCACATGAGCACATGTACACATCTGTGTGCTCACTAATGTGCGCGCGCACACGCAGACATACATGGACCCGTCTGCACATTTATGTGGATCTGCACACAGAGGCACAAGTAAGCCTGTGGGGTTCCAGCATGACAAGGCCCCAAGTTCTCGATGCAGACGACAATAGCAATGACATCCCTGAGCCCGAGGCAGCTCTGGTCCTAGGTTTCCCCTTTGAGAGCAGTGGAGGGAGTCCAGGAGAGCTGATGGGCTTCCCAGGCATTGATGCGGCCGAGGGACAGCCAGACACTCTGTGGACAGAGGCCCAGGTGAGTACCCTATGGCCATTTGAGTGCTAGTTGCTAGCTTCCTGCTTCCTTGGTAACAGGGTTGCCAGCCTGACTTCCTGTGTTTTCTGAACACTGGGTGCTCTTAATAAAGAGCGTGCCTCTAAGAGGGGGTTTCTCGAGAACCCGAGGGTCTGGAGGCATTTATGGCAGTGATGGTACCAAGGAGCCTGGGACAGTGGTCAGTATGGGGCTGACATGGCTGCCCTCTTGCTTTTCTCAGCTCGGCTGTCTTCTGTGGCAGCAGCCCAGCCTTGCCCCCTTCCAGTAACTCTTCCTGTCCCTAACACCCATCTTCCCAGGGTGCTATGGGGCAGCTATGGCCATGCAGAGCAGGCCAGGCTGGACTCAGTCCTGGCACTGGTCTTTAGCTCCCCTTATTATTCTGTGGGCATCTGGGCCTCTCACAGGTGGAGACTCACAGGTCAGAGTCATGCTTGGTGTGAAGTGGAGGCTCACTGAGTGTCCCTGCAGAACCCCCAAATCCATACCTTGTGGTCCTGGCAGAACCTCAGAACCCATGGAAGTCTGCCCCAGCAGACACTGCTAAACAAGGCTGAGGCTAGCTTAGGACCTGCAAAGGAAGTCTGAGGCTTCTGTGCAGTGAGAGGACCTGGTGCTGAGCCAACTAATCCCTGGGACCTGGGTCTCTCTGCCTGTACAATGACAATATCAGCTGGGACGTGCTACTTGGGAAAGTGCATGTGGGTGTCATCCCTGAGACCCAGAGGGCCACCCTAGCAGTCTGGGGTCTCCAGCAGAGCTGTACTTGGCCTCAGTCTCAGGTTCCTGCCATGTTACACCTGTCCCAAGACCTGGGAAGGAATGGGCAGGGGCGCTGAGGAGCCCCCAGCAGGACAGACCCGAGGTCACTGGGGTTTTCAAAGCTGCTGTTCCTCTCCACTGACTCACTATGCTGACACCCAGTCTCACACAGTTCATTTTTAGCTCCGCCATCACAGACATCTGAGGTGGAAACTTTAGGGTCCTTTGGAAAATCAGTTGTTCCGGACGGCGTTTTGCTGGGGCAAATAAGTCAAGGAGGGTTTTCCTGAAGTGGACACAGAAAGGAAGTTTCACTGAGGCAGACACAGAAGAGCGGACATTCTACTAAAGCAAACACGTGAGAGGACATGCGATGAATTCTTTGCTAATAACAGGCCTGTATTGGTCCTCCTTACACTGCATAGTTGGGCTGCCATTTGTTAGGACTCCACAGAGAGAGAGAAACCGAAAAACTTCTGGCGCTGTGCTGCAGTTTCTTGCTGTTTCTGTGAACTTGGGCTGATTGGCAGTGATGTCAGCTGATGCAGACTCACATGCTAAGGGGAGACCTTTGGAGGGGACGTGATGGGGGCTGGGCTAGACCTGCTTAAAAGCCAACTGGTTGGTCCCTCTGCTGACTCGCTCCGAGGCTGAGGCCGGGCTGTCTCTGCTAGGCTGTGTCACTGCTGTTGTGATTCTACTGGACGGCTGGTGCACCCATGAAGTGTTTGCGAGTGGGTTGAGCTGCCGCTGAGCTGTGACCTGAACTGCCGATTTCCAGACAACGCAGACAGGAGTTGCTCCAAAGAATGATTCTCAAACAGATCCACTTCCCCCACAGCCTAATAACCTTTTTTCTCACCTCTGGTGGGTGGTGGGCTACAGGGAGGTTAAAGCCTTTAAGAGCCATCACTAAAATTGGCGTCTGAAAATGTAAAGTTACAGACATCCTTTGTCCCCCTCCCCAGGAAGCTCAAACATTTTTGGCAACTATGACAACTCTGCCCTCCTCGGGGGCAGTTCCACAGACAGCTGCAAGACCAGGAGCTCTGATCCCAAACACTAGCCACAGCTGGAGGGACAGACTTACGGACTGAATGAGACACAAAGAACTGAGCCTCCATGCATCTGATCCCTGCATTTGCTTAGACATCCCAGGGCTGTTAAATGTTTGCCATAAAAGCACAAGCCCCTGAATTTTGTCCCCTGCATCAACCCGTGTGCAAAACAAGGAGGCAGAGACTGGTGTGCCCTGGGCTTGCTTGTACTTGAGTTCTGGGCCAGTGAGAAACCAACCCAACAACAACAAAACACAAAATTATGTTGGTGCGTGCCTTGCTTTCTACTTGAAAGACAGACATAGGCAGATCTCTGTGAGCTCACGGCCAGCTTACTCTATCTATATACTGAGTTCTTTCCTGCAGAGGTGGCCCAGCACTCCAGAGCAGAGACAGGAAGGCAGTCTCTGAGTTTGAGGTCATCTTGGTCTAATATGAGTAGCTATAAAGGAATGGCATGTCAACACATACACACCACATATCACATACACCACACATACACACATACACATCACATACACCACACACCACATACATACCACATACATACACACACATACCACAAACACACACCACACACACACACACACACACACACACAAAACCACCTTTACCTATATACACAGTCACATAAACTACAACATTTTAAAGGGGAAAAGTCCCAAGCAGCAGACATAGCATGTCCCAGGTGGGCTCTGGGTACTGTTATGTTGCATGGCCTCCTACCCAGCCTCTTGGCTGTCCCTTCTCCCATGGGCCATGTGGCCTGGCAGACTGGACTCTCTCCAACCCAGAACTAACTCCACAGGGGACGTTAGCGCTCCTTCCAGGAGAAACCATGTCCCAGGAGAGTTTCCTTCCAAAGTACAGATCCCACATGTGAACTGTGCTCGTGGGCCACCGCCAACCCTTACCCAGGTTTGAGCAATCCTCGGGCTGAGAATGGCTTCCACGTTTGTACACAGTTGACAGAATTCCACTGAGCGCATTTGGGACGTGTGAAATTGTATGAGATCTGGATCTCAGCACCATAAATAAAGTTTTATTGGCACACGGCCATACTCACTTCGTGCCAGGCATCTGCAGTTGCTCAGCAGCGCGGGGTTGGTGGGCCAGGCTCAGACTGAGACGGAACACTCTGGCCTGGGAGGCAAGGGTCTAGGGAGGAGGACAGGACCACCATCAGCTTGCTGCCTGTGGAAACAAGGTCCTCAGCCCTTTCTAGCACGAGCATCTCTTTACAGCTCGTCTCCTGCTAAGAGCACCCGAGGGTTTCATGAGATTGGTCTTGACAGCACCTGACATGCATGGGACACAGTGGTGCTTTTTAGTCCCTGGAAGGTGCCCTCAGCAGACACTGTTACCCCAGCTACAGCAGCCTTTGCTGGGGAAAGCAAGTCACAGGGACCACCGTGGATGAGGAGGGAAGCCTGGCAAGGAAGCCATGTCACAGTGTCTGTCCTAAGAGGCACGGTGGATGGTGAAGGCCTCTGAGCCTCACATCAGTGGACACTCAACAGGCTGGGCTGCTATTTGCCCAAGGGCACAGACCACATGGCAACAAGAGCCCACTTTTTACAGACATCACTGGGACAGCTACCTCCCTGTGGTTCTGCACCTGGGTGACCCTTAGCTCTCGCTCTGTATCTCTCTGGTGTTCACCACTTCCGACCACCGCCCCTGCAGGCTGTCCTAGGAGCCAGCCAGTGTGCCCTGTGAGAGACGACACCCCTCCCTTTACCTCCCAGCATGCCTTTATTAATTGTTTATATTGCAGTCTCTTAATTGGCAATAACCAGCATGCTGAAGTGTCTTTTAATCATCCTCTCTCAGCCCCTAAGGCTGCGAGGGATTGGTGGATTCAATAAACTGAGAAGGAATTAGCAAACCCCATACTCTTCGTTATCACAGTTAGATAAACTGCCAACACCTGTCAGCAAAGGCAGGGGCGGCGCCAGGCCCTCCCTGGGCTCCCCCATCTCACTCCTGCAGGCCAGGACCCTGTGTGAACAGGACTCATGGCAGACTAACCTGAGAAACAAAGAAAGCCAAAAGCATACCTGTGTGTGCACACAGCTACACAGGAACTCTCGCAGGGGCACACACAGCCCAGTGCATTTCCCCTAGGTACACACTCCGTACCTGTGCCAATCTGGCCTCCTCGAAGCTCTGGAGATATTATGCACATACTGTGATCTGTCCACAGCCCTGGAAGGAACAGACAGGACAGGATTGCACAGTCACACCAGGACCACAGCAGAGATGGCCACAGGTGACCGTAGAGACAGCCCTGGGGTAGGGGGGTTTGAGGATGCTGAGACCAGAGCTGGTTCTGGGCGGCTAGCTGCCTCTCCCCATGGCTCCTGTTCTGTGAATGCACCAGGCAGCTGGAGGTGGGGCTCCTGGGAAGGGGGCCCCATCTACTGCATTTTCTGGTTGTCATCACTTTCTGCCCAGGCCAGGTACTGGGGACAATGGCACCTGAAGGCCTGCAGATAAGCATTGTGTTCTCTCCTCAGAGTGGTCCAGCTCTTTCCTGGAGAGGGGTGGCAGTGTCAGCCACAGGGTCCCTGCTCTCTCCAGCCTGGTTCCCTCTAAGCCTGTGCACTGCAACCTCCAGTGGCTCCTGACAGTTCACAGCTCCTCCCTGAGACCTTCACAGACGTGATCATTAAAAGTCCCTGGGTGGGATGCTCTACTCTCAGCCTCTCAATGAGCTTAGCTTCATTCATTCACTCATTAGTCCATCTTGTTTTGAGGTAAGCCCCATCTCCTGTTCTCCTGTGAGGAACAGGCATTCCTTGGAGAATCCACTTTTTCTCAGTGTATCGAGTCTGTGGTGTCGGCCTGACTCTTGGCTCCATATAGACACCAGGCCTCAGACCCCCAGTTCAGCTGCATGTGGTGTGGTAGGGGTGTGTCTTTCTGTAGATGATTTCCAGCTCATAGAATCCCTGGATCTGCCAGGGGCCAGCTCTACCAGCTTGAGAGTGAAGCTAGCCAAGGGAGGGTTGTGGTAGACACCTGGATCCAGCCGTACCTGAAGCTTTTCATCAACTCACACCAATAAACTCACACCTCATTCCCTCAGATATTTCAACTTCAAATTTGCTTCATACAGGGTGTCACCAGTTTAAAAGAAATGCTGGGCTGGAGACAAGTTCAAAGCCCACTGGAGCGACACACTGGAAGGCCTGTGTCAGGACACCTGGGGGTCTCCAGCCACCAGCTCCACCCGAGCCTCGTCTCACTATGGCCTCCAGATCCCGTCCCCGCCCTGAGCTACTTACTCCGTCTGACTTCCACCCCAACACAGCCAGAGGTCTCTCCCCAATTCTGCCCTCCCCAGCTCCGGCTGTTCCAGCCCCACCTGAGTCCTATCTTCCTTTCTGACCCAGGCCACTCCACAGATTTCCAACCTCTACCTTTCCCTGTGCTCCCCCCCCCCCCAGCCTAACCGCCAGGACTCCTCAGTCCTGCAGCTCTGGCCAAGCCTGTGCCAGTGATCTGAAGCCGTCAGACAGAGTGGGCTGCGGCCAGGCCTGAGAGCCCAATGTCCTGTGGTGGGCAGGGAAATACAGTTCTATGTCAGAGCCCCCTAAGGATGGAACATCCCGAAGAGAACACCTCACCCTACCCACTGGGGAATTGATGGACCAGGGCCTGCTTACCTCTCTTTCCTGAGGGGTCCCACGGAGAGGACTTCTGGAGACAGAGCTGCCTCCAAGGAGCTGCAGCAAGGACATGCTCAATAAAGCCGGAGTCCGTACCTATTCCTCACTCGGCGAGCCCATTAATCCCTGAAAGTCCTGCCCCTAAATGAAAAGCCATTAAGGGAAGAAATATTTTCATTAATTTTAATGAAAAAATTACTGAGAATTCAATCCGGCGCCATGACAGCCAATTTCTCAGACACAGGAGAAACACTGCCACCGAGGAAGGAAAACACGATTACGTTCGTCATCAACAGCTGCTGCCTGGAGTTAAAGGCCCTGGCCCCGGGGTCTCACAGAGACAGAGCCACCAGCTCCGAGAGCATCGGTTCCCGGCCAGGGTCTCTGGGAGCTCACTGGGCCTCGTTCTCAGTAGTTATAGCGCAGAGGAATGCCTTTGGGACAGAGTGAAGGGAGGGACGGGGAGGGGACCTCAGACCTGCCACTTGCTGTTCTTGTGGAGGACCCTGGTTCTGGTCCCAGCACCCGCGTGGTGGCTCACAGCTCCAGTCACCCTGTAGGTCACTTGTGATTCCCATTTTGCTGAACTCAGCTTGCCTGGAACAAGCCCTGAAGACACCTGAGGTGCATTTCCATGGCAATCCTGTTTCCTACAAGTTTTAACAAAGGAGGGAAGACCCACCCTGAATACGGATGGTGCCAGCCCTTGGGTCCTAGACAGAAGGCAAAGGAGAAAGCAAGCTGAACGCCAGCATCCATCCTCTGCTGACTGGGAGTGTCATGTGACCAGCTGCCTCACACTCCTGCCTTCATGACTTCCCTACCAAGATGGACTCTATCCCGTGGACCCATGAACCTGAGGAACCTTTCTCCTTTAAGTTCCATCCATCGGGCAGTCCTTTGAGGTGCTGTTAATAGATGACCCTCGTTTCCCAAAGCTTGGGTTGATCCTTCAGTTTCCTGAGGCTGTGAAAGCTACCCGGGTTCAATAAAGGCAGCCTTGAGTTTTGAATGTGGATATTTTCCAGGTGGGCAGTGGCAATAACGTCCTCTCTTGTTGTCAGGGTAGCGGGAACATGCCGTAGCACTGAGCCAGCCAGGTGACCCAGAGGAAAACGAGATAGGTTTCGGCCTATGCTGGGCTCCTAAGGAGGACCCTGTGGTTAGTTGAGGAGCCTTTGCTGAGTTAAAGCCAAGGGTACAGGCGTTGGCTCCGGCTGTAGGAGGAGCCTACAGGCTAAAAGCCTACCCTACCTCCAGCCCAGTCATCAGCAAAATCACTTCTGGCACATTTTGTCACACTCTCCATTTTCCAAACCTGCAAACAGAATTGGACCACAGTGACTGAAGCTTGCAGAATCAGAGCAAATGAAGGGTCAGGCACTGCTGGGGATGGGGGTGGGGCAGCCCCTGGAGTGGCGGTGCCACCGTGACAAACTCGCTGTTCCACACACAAACCCATGAGTGAGAACTGTCATAAAGACATTTCTGTGGTTGGGTGGCAACACTCAGTTTCCTGGTCCCTAGGGGTAGGAGGTCACTTCTAGTTTATAGTACTTGTAGTTTTAAGAGTCACACTTGGTTTCTCAACTCTCTCTAATAGACCATGTTCCTGTGGGTTTTTCTTTCCCCAGCAACAGGTTCTATTTCCTCTGACTGCAAGAGTAACTTCTGGAAGGAGTTGAGGTTTGTGACCTAATGCAGAGAGAGGTTATATGGGGGTTGTCTGAGCAACTGGGTGCCAGGCTGCCCTCCAGCATGGTTTTGGTCCCATCCACTGGAGGGACAGAGATGGCAGAGATGATCATCCAGTTGCCTACTTCCCATGTGTACAGTGACCCAGGTGAAGGCCACAGATATAGAAGGTGAAGGAGCAGACATCATGTCCTGGGAGTCACTGCATAGGCTCAACTCAGGCTGTCTCTGTCCCACCCTTGAGAAGCCCTGGGTCTGCCACTGCCTGGGCTGGGGGTCCCCAGGTGACAGGTTCCTCAGATGCACCGAGCCAGAGCTGTTGTGTTATTGCCTCCATCTGGGTCACTCCTCACAGGCCACTGTGGCCTTCTGTGCCTGGACACAACCTCCATGTGGTGCAGACTCCTTCCCCAGGCCTGGTGGCTCAGGGCTTCCCCAAGCAAAGTCACCTGAGGTCTGACACTATCGCGGTCTGGGCGTCCATTCCCTCTCCCCTCTCTTTGTGTCTCTCTGTCCTTCACAGTGTCCAGGCCTGGTGGTGAGAGACAGGCTCACTCCCAGCCTCTACCACACCCATGCCCCTCCCCCAGAAAGTTTGCTTCCCAGGGATTCCACTAACACGCCTCGCGTCTTCAGCAGGGCTGTCTCACCCCACACGTGCATTGCGTCTCTCGTATAGCTGGCCTTTATGAGGAGGGGCAGCATGTTCTCAGTCATCCCTGCTGGTGTCCTCCAAGCGAGGCAGAATGGGGGGTGGCCTCTTGAGCGACACAGCCTGGCAGACCCTCCAGCAGCCCTGGCTCTGGCTATTTTAGATTGATTTATGTCACAGTGCCAAGGATTTCCCAGTCCCCTTTTGCCAATTAGCGCAGATCATCATTTGGTTCTGGTTCTCATTAGTGAGTTCTGCAGAGTGTCGGAGCTGCTGCCAACTGCCTGAGAGAACACCCTGAACACGCACATGAAGTCTCCTGTTACTACACCGTCACTGATAAACTGCCAGACTCACGTCATGTTCCCACCTGGACTGAGGCAGCATTGTGGCCGTCCAATGCCCATCGACAGGTCTGAGTGTTTCCTTTCTTTCTTTCTTTCTGTTTTGTTTTTTGAGAAAGGGTCTCACTGTGTAGTCCTGGCTGTCCTGGACCTGGCTATGTCAGCCACATTGGCTTTGAACTCACAGAGGTTTGCCTGCCTCTACTTCTGCGGGCTGAGATTAAAGGTGGGTGCCACCACATAAAACTTGCCATTCTGAGTATAATTCTTGTTTCCCCCACTCCACATCACCATTTTTGCACGTGGACTGCACTGAAGTAAGTCCAGGTCCTGAATATTCTAGAAGAAACCACGAGAGTTAGTTATGAGGAAGCCAAGGTGGAGCCCATGGAAGCGCAGGGGCACTGGATCTTTCTAGACGGCATTGTTGCAATAGGATGTTAGAATTTCCTGGCCTGTTCATCTCCTTTCAAGAAAGGAACCTGGTGAGGCTGCAAGTCCAGCCAACACTGTAATTCAGTAACTTCAAAACCCATCTCTGAGTTTAGTTGTGAGCAGTTTCAATTCCATGGCTATATGCAATAAAAGATTTGCTCAGCATGCCCGTGTAATGGCCCTAAATTTTATTCTGTGCCTCAAGGTGAACATTTTGATATGGGCTCATCATTTTCTCGCTTTAAATTATACAGCGTCCAATGGGAACAGATTCCTCATCCTTTATAAACTGCCCCATGGCGACTGCTACTCCCCCTCACCTTTGACTGTCACCTAGTTCCTAGTGACTGGAGGGTATACCATGATTATCTCATGACTACGTGTCGTTGGCAACTGCTTTCCTGCCCAGTAATGTAAACCTGAGCCCTTCATTTCTGTCACAAGTGGCTCCTGTATCCCTCAGGGTTTTGCATGAATCCCATTCCTGGTACCAGTTTCCACATCAGTATTATTTGATTGCAAGCATCAAAAAATGGCTGAGAAGGTCAGCCGTGAACAGGGGCAGGCTGACGAGCCGGGGAAGCAGGACACGGCATAGAAGGAGAAGCCAGTGGGGTTGCATAATAAAAGATAGGAGATTAGCATTTCCTGGTCTGTGGCCAAGCCACATGGGGGTGGCAATGTGTACACAGCCACTTCTAAGTCAGGGCCACAGGACACCTCAGCTCTTACCACGGGCAAACTCTGTGTCTTCACTAGTGATTCTGATCCTCGAGAGAAATGCTGATTGAGCTGCACTAGGCCTAACTTCACAGAAAGGAAAAAGCACTGTCCCTTTGGCTGGCCACACCTCAGAGCCAGGGGAGCTGTGGGCCACAAGAAAACAGTGGTAAGCAGACAACACTGAAGTTTAAGTTCCACAGACCATTTATTCCCTCCTCAGTCAGGATCCCTTCACCCCAATCCCCGTCTCTTTTTCCAGAGGGCTCTGGCTTCCTGTCAGCCTTGACATGGCTGTCTGCTCCTCTGAGTAGGTTCCATTAGTCTCTGGTGCTGTTCTAAGGGCTACAGCACTGGTCTCAAAGCGTTCTAATTGTTTTCTGCCTTTCTCTGTCACTGCTTTGTGACAGTGACGATGGAGAGTCTGCATCCTTGTTCATGGCTCTAACCCCGAATGACACAGTTGGTAGAACACACTTGATGCTGATAGCCACTGGTTGCATGAACAAAGGATGGAGACCTGGCTCCATCCTTACTGATGTAGTACTGGGAGTGGCCCACTCCTCCAGGCTTTCCTCTTACTCATTCAGCACAGGGTAGCTGTGTTCACAGATGGTCAGGTGGTGAGGAAGAGCTTAACCAAAGAGATGTTACCAGCATCTTCAGAACCCAAGAGCTGGGAGGGGAGCCAACTAGCAGCCAGAGAAAACACTAGAATCTCCATGGATGCTGGGCTCACTTTCCCTAGAGCCAACTAGCCCCCAGCACCTTCATCTTCCTATTCTATAGGTCTCTGCCTCACTGCAGACTGAATGTCTTAGTACCTGGGGTCTGAGCTGTGTCTCATAGATGGCAGGCTCAGTTGGAGCCTCTTGAAAGGCTGTTTCATGCTCATGCTTGTGCAAGGACAGGCAAGAATGCAGGAATGTACAAGGCAGGTGTCGTGTGGGATATCATCCCAAAATTTGGCCTTGGTCTCACCTCAGTAACTTGGGTAGTGAGAGGAACCAGGCCTTCATGAGCCCCTCTTGTTGGTTTTTGGCTGTGGGCATCCCTAGAAAGAGGCCATGGGTGAAGGGGCTCTCCAAAAAGCAGGCAGTGGGAGCATCTTGCGTCAGAGTATTTCCAGCAGCTGGATTATGCCCCTCATTCCTCCCGTGGATTCGGGCAGCATGTGTCAGTGTCCTGTGCCCCTCATCCCAGCAGGATCTGATCGCCCTGGATGTTGTTCAGTGGTCTACTCAAAGCACCCACTCAGGCTGGACTCAGGCAGCTGACATTTTAGCAGGACAAGTGGCCAACCTTTCAGCAAGGGATGGAGGGATGGAAGAGCGTGAGTGCCCTAGTGCTGGGGAGACTCGTCCTCTGCTTCTGGGAGTGGAGAAATGGCACAACCTTCAGGAGACTTTCCAATGCAGCACCACAATTAGCCAAAGGTGCTGGAGATGCACCCACAGTAAGACTTGCACACGGTGTTTGGAGCAGCACTACTAGGTCCCCTGACTTGGAAGCAAAATTGCCCTGTGAGGAGGTGGATAAAATAGTCGTGGTGTGTCCAGACAATGGAATATTACTTGGTGCTGAAAAAGACCTGTGGAGAGGTTCCAGTTTGCATATAAAATGTCTCCCATGGACTAGTGTGTTTGAACCAGGCCCCTAGCTAGTGGTGCTGTTTAGGTTGTGGAACCTAAAGAAAGTAGGTCCCAGGGAAGGCACACTATAAAGATGATGTGACCAAGCTCCCTACTATCGTGACTTCCCTGCCATGATGAAATGTATTCCTTGAGACTCTGTTGGGCAGATGGTGGCTCCTCTGATTTACTTCTTTTGGTTCTTCTGTCATAGTAACGAGAAAAGTATCTGATACACAAGGGATGATAGGACACTGGGATCTGACAGGGCTCAGTGTTGTGGGATCCTTGAAAAGCCCAAAGTATAGAGACAATAAAGAGATTGTTGATTGGCAGGTGCTGGGGCTGAATGAGGGGTAAGCAAACGGCGATCTGGGGATCCCAGGGCAGCAAATGGTTCTAACAGCTGTCCTGCATCGTTAGAAGGGACCTCACCAATGTGAGACCAAGAGCAAGCAAGGGCTTTGGGTGGTGATAACACATATGTGTACCGTTGGGCCGTGGCTTTGGTAGTGGGTGGTGGGGGGTTGTGTGCGGTGGATGGGCAGGAAGTATGTGGGAAGCAGACCAAACTTTCCATTTTGATGTCTTACTGTTCTGTTATTGTGAAGAGAGATCACGCCGAAGGCAATTTTTAAAGAAGGCATTTAATTGGGGGTTTCTTCACTGTTCCAGAGAATTAGTTCATGAGCCATCATGGCGGGAAGTGTGGAGGCAGGCAGGCAGGCAGGCAGGCAGGCAGGCAGGCAGGCAGGCAGGCATGGTGTTCATTAGAGAAATGCCTGAGCGCTCACATCCTGATCCACGAGTTGGAAGCAGAGAACAACCGGGTATTGTATGGGCTTTTGAAACCTCAAGGCTCTTCCAACAAGACCAAGCCCCTTAATCCTTCCCAAACAGTTCCACTAACTGGGGACCAAGCATTCAAACATGAGCTTATGGGGCCATTCTTATTCTAACCACTGCATTAAATAAACCTAAGACTATTCTTTTTTTTTGCTGTGTGTATCTGTGAACATGTGCACAGACATGTGGATACACATGGATTTGAGAACTTATGTCTTCCTCAGGTGCTATCTTGTAGGGCATTCTTGTATATGTACACATGTACATGTGCATGTGCGTGTGTGTGTATGTGTGTGCGCACATAGAGGCCAAAGAATGTGTCTTCTTCAATTGCTTCTCAACTCTGAACCTGAAACTCATCAATTTCAGCTAGATTGGTTAGCCAGCAAGCTTTAGGGACCCACCTGCCCCCACAAGCCCCTCATACCTCAACTGCACCCTCATGGTCTAGCACTGGGATTATAAGTACATACCACCATGCTCATCCCTTTTAAAAAATATTATGAGTTTTAAACCGTGTATATGGGTGCTTGGGTCTCTGTCCCGTGTGCTCAGATACTCAAAGATGCTAAAGGAGGGTGTTATATCCCCCGGAGCAGGATACAGATATGGCCGACTGACATCGTCCTCTCAAAGAACAGAAAGCCTCCTCCAAGCCTTGGGCCCTCTGGTGCACAAGCTTGGCTTTTTAATGACCCATACTCACGTCCTCACTTTTGTGAGGCAAGTGCTTTGCCAAGTTTATCTAGCCCCCAAAGTTACTAAAAATGTTGTCTTTTAGTTTTGAAATGGCATCTGTCTATGTAGTTGAAGCTCACTTTGAACTCTTGGCAATTCTTAGTGCTGAGATCATAGATATATACTACCTACTGTCAGTTTAAAAGTCTTTTTAAAAAAGGTGTGTGTGCAGGGATGGGGGTGAACACTATGTACAAACCTTCAAAAGTGATCGGAGCTGTCTTAGGGTTTTACTGCTGTGAACAGACACCATGACCAAGGCAAGTCTTACAAGGATAGCATTTAATTGGGGCTGGCTTACAGGTTCAGAGGTTCAGTCCATTATCATCAGGGCAGGAACATGGCAGTGTCCAGGTAGGTATGGTGCAGGAGGAGCTGAGAGTTCTACATCTTCATCTGAAGGCTGCTAGTGGAAAACTGGCTTCCACATATTTAGGAGCGGGGTTCTCTAAGCCCATCTCCAACGAGGCCAAATCTCCCCATAGTGCCATTCCCTGGGCCAAGCGCCACCACCACGGGAGCAGACTGCTAAGGGGCTCTGGAGTCAAACACTTGTGTTGGAATCTTAGCAGCTGGGAAAGCCCCAGAGAGTAATGGGGAATGCCAGCAGAGGCCTTGGCAAGGGCGAGTTCTCAGTGGCTAGTCCAGTGAGAGGTCTTGAAATCCAGTGCAGTATTTCTAAACTGGACAGTAGCTCAAAGATGTTGCCAAGGACTGTGGGATCCTTCTGTTTCCTGCTCCTTTGTGTTTGATGTCACGGATCCACAGTGGTGGCCATGATGCTGCTAGGTTTGTTTCCCTGTGTAAGGGAAGCTGAGAAGGAAAATTTTGCACTTCTGTTTGGAAGTGACGCATCCCGGGCTTTTCCTTACCTATCAGTGGCTGGCAGCAGCGTGGGGACAATGACTTGTGTGGCTCCTCCAACATGGATGCCACCATCATTTACTGGCTGTCACCTGGGACAGGTCCCCTGACCCCTTCACCCTCAGTGTCTGGAGGAAAGATGCTGATGGTCCCTAAGCTAGAGTCCAGGCCCGAGACAGACATGTTTGCCCCGTGTCAGCATGTCGGCATCACAGACAGTGGCAGGGTCAGGTCACGAGTTTCATTCTGAAGGATTTGGTGAGACTGACCTTCCTCCCTGGGGGTCAGCATGCATCTGGTGTGTGGCAGGAGAGAGAGGCTGCAGCAACCCCTCTGAGTTGGAGACTCGGTGGGTGAATGTGGCCTGGGGCAGATGCTTCGTTTCACTGTATGTGGGG
This sequence comes from Micromys minutus, assembly GCF_963924665.1. Lineage (NCBI taxonomy): Eukaryota > Metazoa > Chordata > Mammalia > Rodentia > Muridae > Micromys > Micromys minutus. The sequence goes on along the minus strand of NC_137960.1, from coordinate 3,643,873 downwards.
GATCAGACACAATTGGTTGTGAGCAACTTTAATTCAGTTTGGTAAACAAAACCAGAAAGAGGGGACTATGTATTGTTCAGAGCCAGAGCATTAACCTCAGCTTCATAACCCCATCCCCATGGTGGCTTAAATAATTCAGCAGAGTAAAGGTGACTAAATTATGTGCTCTTCCCTGAGATATCTAGAGTCCATGGCCCATGTCACTGATTCACTCTGCCTCCCAGGCAGGCATTGTCCTGGGAGTGGGATCAGGCCGGGGCCCAGATAGGCTCAGAGCAAACTTACCCCCACCCCAGCGTTCTTGGCCCACTTGTGACAGACATGTGCATCACAGCAAGGAGAGACTCATTCCCACTCACACAGCCCCATAGCCCCACACACCTGCAACTTCATGTGTGTGCTCACCCCTAGCTCATAACTACAGTGGCTTGGGAAGTTGCCTGCAACCCTTGGTAGGCCCAGACTCAGTTTCCCCATGATGCCTGGTCATCAATCAGTATGGGTCTTGAAAGCCTGCTGGCAAGGAAGGAGAGCTCTCTGAGCCTCGGCCTCCATGTCTCTTGCTCCTGCTCTTCGGGGTGAGTGGTTGCTTAGGGAAGAGAGCTTGGCTGTGGTCAGTTTTTTCAGGTATCTGCTGAGCTACCCAGCCTGATCCCCGTGTCTGTGTCTAAGCCACGCATTCCACCCCTCTGCCTTGGTTTCTTCTGCTCTGAACCTGGCCAAGGCGGTTGACTCAGAGCCTGGGTGGATGGTGCATGTGAAATTGTGCCTGGCTTGTGGAGAACAGGGACAGGTGAGGTGAGGGCTCCTGGGTGGGAGCAGGGAGGCAGGGCTGGGGGTGGGGAGCTGTGTACGGAAGTGCCGGGATCGACACACCCACTGGTGTTCAACAGAGGCTGCCTGCAGGTTGGCACTCTCTAGGAGACTCCAGGTTACCTGACACTTACAGAGTGGGCATACTTCTGTGGCAGGCACAGCTCCAGGAGAAACTTCCTAAAGTGGGGGGAGAATGGAGGAAGCAGGTCAAAGGTTGAGTGAGGCTGAGAGGCATGGGGCCTCATTTCCCCTCCTCCGCCATGCCTGCCCTGCACCGCACCCCTGCCTGGTGCTGGCTCTTCTTGGTTGCCACTGGTGACATCACAGCGACCTGGGGGAACACTCTGGCTGGCACTCCCTCGTTAATGAAGGCACATTGCTGCTCAGCTTGTCTCCAGCACTCCTGACGGGAACATTAATATTCCCCGGGAAGATTAAGTCCCACCTCTGACAGGTCTAATGAAACCAAGATGGTGGAATGGGGCAGGCTGCTGAGGGGTCTCCTGGATGTGAGAAGCCTCCCAGATCCCACCAAAGAGAATGGGGGGTGACTGGAAGGAGGAGGAGGAGGAGAGAGGTGCTGGAAGGTTGGCTTTCTGTCATGCAGAGGTGTCCTGGTACAGGCAGAGGGAGGCAACACCAGGAGCCTCCCGTGGCCTTGGATGCTAGCGGGAGCATCAGGCCCATGCCAGTCTCCACAGGCAGCCTTTCTGCGTGGCCAGGTCAGTGAAGGAGGCAGGAAGGGAGCTAAGGAAGAAAAGCTTTGTCAGCAGAGAGGCCAGGAGGAAACACAAACTTTAAAGCCACAGTGGCCCCTGGGGTTCAACTGAGTCTCCACCGCTCAGGCTTCACAGGCTGCCCCTCAAGTGTTCATACAACAAACACACACTCCACATGTCACATACCAGCATGCTCCAGTGCCCCACAAGGGTGCCCAGAACTCACCCTTTTTTGGAGTGTGTGTGATGGTCACTTCAGCCCTGTGGCTGGGTTGCTGGCCTGTACTTGGTACCTCTATGGATGGCTGAGGTGATTAGAGGGTTGGGGAGTCTTTGAGAGTAGTAACAGGATAGGACCTGTCACCAGACCCAGGTAGGACTAGAGGACTGGGGCTTCCTGCCTTGCACTACCTGGTGAGGGAGAGGGCCAGCGGAAGAGTTGTCACCAGAGGTGAGGACTAAGTAAAGGCTATCCGAAAATACTCCTGAATGGAGACTCGGAGCTTGGGGTTGCTGAAGTGGATGGAAGTGCTGGTGTGGGGACACCGGAGGGGCCGTGGGAACCTACGCTCCTCTCCACACCCAGCTCTGTGTGGCTGTTCCTGAGCTACAACCAGCAATGGCAGAAGTACTCCTGGACAATCTCTACCGGGGCCAGAGACCAGGGACACAGTCCGGGTCCAAGCCTTGGCTGACTCTAGATCCTGTAGAGGCTTTTGCTTACAGCTCACACAGTGGTTTATTTGGGGAAGAGCAAGGACCTGGAGAAGGGGTAGAGGCAGAGGGACAAGAGCAGAGCCATGATGGCAGAAATGGGGAGAGACCAGCCGGGAACGTTTGGGAACAGAAAACTGGGTGGAGAGCCGTCTTTCTTTTAATGCCCATGAGACAGATTTTTATCAAATGAGACAGATTTTTATCAAATTTATTTATTCACTTCACAATCCAATATCAGCTCTTTCTCTCCCCCAACCCCCTCACATAAGTCTTTCTCCCATTCCCCTTAGAAGGAGGAGCCCCCCTCTAGGTGTCAACCCCCCATTTCCTCACCCCATTCATCAAGTTACTGTGGAACTAGACACATCCTCACTGATAGGTAGGCATTAGGCTCAGGGACAGCCCCTGCTCCAGTTGGTTGAGGGACCGGGATAAAGACCTAGTGAGCAGTCCTTTCATACGCTGCCCACACCTGGCAGAAGCAAGTGATGACATTAGCTGTTGCTAGGTCACTGGGGAGAGCCAAGTGTGACCGCCCATGGGCTAACACCTGGGCCTTCTCACCCAGCTTCAGTTGGCCTTCCTGTCTGAGGCACAGTTCTCGAAGCCTCTTGCCACAGGGAATTAGTTGGTTCCGATTTCTTAGTCACAGAGTTTAAGATGTTCACCCAGTGTTCCTGAGGCTAAAGGTTCATAGGCAGGTTAGTCCCACTTTAGGCTGCTGCCTTCAATGGGTGGGTGCCTGGCATCTGTGTCCCACAAAGGCCTCACATTTACCCCATACAGCACTGTGCAGGTCAGGTCATCCCTGTGGCCACATTGTCTCCAGGCTCATGCTTCAGGTCCTCTTGGCCCCATCACAGATCTTACCAGTCTTCTCCTGAGTTCTCCTGCAACCACTTTGTGGGACCTCATGTGTGAGTTCATTCTAATGGAGGCGGAGGCAGCAGTGGCGGTGGCGGTGGCTACTTCTACTTCTACTGCATCCCAGACTTCTGTCTGTTCACTGCCTGGCTGACCACTTCCCCTTCTTTGAGGTCTCAGCCTGAGAATGTAAAATGGGAGAGGGCTTTAGGAAATTGTGTGACTGGGCTTTTCCCCTGGGTTTGTTTGTAAGAGGTTCTTATATTGTAGCCCAGGCTGACCCTTGAACTCCCGATTCTCCTGCCTTCCTTCCCCCCAAGTGCTGGGAGTACAGGTGTATATGTCATGCTGTCTGGCTGTGTGGTCATTTGAGCAGTCATTAAATGCAGTATATGATGAGTATATCATTCCTGGGCATCTGCCCCAGAGAGGGGAGGATGCATGTCCCATCCCTGCCCTGCATGCTCACTGGAAACACAGGCCACCTTCTGCCCATCCATCCGACACCGGTGTACTTACCTCTGTTCTGTTTCACCTGGTGTCCAGAGGAAGCTGGGTGGACGTCCACCAAGGGGTGGGATTGCCCAGCCTGTGACCATTCTGGGACTTCCAGACCTCTCTCCCAGAGGTCTTGTCAAATTCCATCCAAGGAGTGAGGTTCCGACCCTTTTACTTCTCCAGTCCTTCTAGAAGGTTCTGGACTGCCTGTCCCAGTGTAAGGTGGCATCTCACTGAGGCTTTGATTTCACTCCCTTGGGGGCTAATGATGCTTCACAGCCGATCAGGCTCCTCCTGCCATTTAGATGCTGAAGAAATTTCTGCTCACATCATTTGTCTCTTGTCTTTCCCAAGTGCTCAGCGCCCTTCCTATCAGAGTCCACTCCTGAGATGTGCAATTTGCAGAGAGCTTCACCTTTTCTGCACCTTGTCTTCGAGTTCTTGAATCTTTGAAGCACACATTTTTAATTGCCACGCTGTTGGCTTTGTTCTCACAACTGAGATCCCATCGCCAGATCTGAGGCTGTCAGCTTCCTGCCATGGCGACAGATACCTGGTCCAGCCAACTTATGAAAAGTTTTAAAAGTCGAGTGTGACAGTACAGTTCTGTAATCCCAGCACTTAGGAGACCGAGGCAGGAAAGTAAGAAGTTTGAGGCTTGTTTTACTGAATAAGAACGGATCAGTTTTTATTTTCGCATGTATAGAGGCTGGAGCCTCCAGCTAGGTGGGTGTGTGGTTTTTAGACCTCTGTTGGGGTGGACAACTCATCAGGGTGGGAGCATGCTGTGGTGAGAAACCATTCCCTCGTGGCCCAGACGTGAAAAAGAGACTCACATTGCCCGGGGAGATCATCCACAATGACTCAACAGACTCCTTCCAGGTTCATTTCTCTTACCACCATCAGGACTAGAGATGGCAAGCTGGGACCAAGCGTTTAACACATTGACCTTTGAGGGACCTTCCAGGAGGAACAATACCAGACAGCAGGGCTTTGGCTCTTACATCTGTCTTTGTTTAATCTCTTCCCTCCATTTAATCAGTACTGAGGATTGAACCTAGAGCCTTCCTCAAGTTTGGCAATTTCTCTACCACCAAGCTGAATCCCTGCCTGACTTAAGAGCTAATTTTCACATATGGTGTGACTGGTTGTAAACCACGTTGGACAGTTTTTGCGTTTCCAGGAAGTGAAACAGGTTCCACTGTCCTGGTGTACATCAATGTCTGTAAGACCTGGGAAGACAGGCTGCAGTGTGTGAAGGTGACACGGAGCCTGGACTGCCTGTCACTGTGGAAGGCTCGGGATTCGTTCTTTCCCTGGCTGAGCCTCAGTTTCTACAGTGACAATTTTGGCATTTTGTATTGTAAGAGATGTTTTTGTTTTCGTTCCAGGTGTGGGATGTGGGGCTCCTTCGAATCGTCCTCAGCAGCTGACTGATTTGCCTCGTGCTCTAGCAGGGGTGTGATTCTGCCAGCTGCAGACAGTTTCTGCAAGGGTGACATTTGGAATTCTAGAGACTTTTTAGAGGGTAGATAAATGCTATGGCCCTGAGAGGCAGGGTGAGTTGGTGGTGGTTTGTTCGTTGGTTGCTGTTGGTTGTTGTGGTTTGTGAGTAGCTGTGCATAAAGAGGAACCAACAACAAGAAGAAATTAGCTATCCAGATGGCGAAGATCAAACTTGCCCCAAGGAGCTCAATGCTCCGAATCAGCAGAAGGAGTCTAATGATAGCCCTTTTTCCTTTCTCGCCTTTCTCTCCATTTTCTCTCCTATGTACTGTTAGGAGGTTGAAAGGGTGGAAAAAGGAAGAACCCACAAAGTAGCACACAATGCTACAAGTCTCCTCACTATCAGTAAGACAGCAAATGGATGGAATGGCCCTCATGACTCCACATAGTTCTTTATCTATGTTCTGTTCTTGTCATGGGAAATATGTCTCTCAATAAATGTCCATGTTTCACAACCCGCCCCACCCCCATCATCCTCGGTGAACACAGCTGAACAGCTATGATTCACTCTGTCCCAAGTTCCTGATTCAGCCATTTAGCTCAACAATCCAGACACTTGGATTTCATCCCCTGGCAAAAATCCCCAACAGATATTTTAAGAACCAACATAGGGTTGCCAGTGTTTTATTTTGTCAAATAGGACATTCAAAATAGCAAGCCTGGGCAGCCATCTGATGTAAGGACTGGGTGGCATGAAGAGCGTGTAAGCTGAGCTGCCCTCACTCTCAGATGAGGGGAGTGGACAACATCTCCTTACTATGCTCAGGAATGGCTGCTGCCTCTTGTGGCTCTACCTCTGATAAAATGCAAATTTCATCAAGAGCAACCCCATTAGACTACACAGGAGTGGGGGTGGGTGAGTGAGGGACAGGCAGGAGCAGCTTAGGGAAGGACTCGAAGGGTTGCTCAGAGCATCAGATCTCTGGTAGTCTGCCTCACCCGACAGAACCTTTGCCTAGGTGGTAGCATCTTGACAACACATGCACACACACACACACACACACACACACACACACACTGTGTTTCCCCAAACAAAAAGCACTGGGGATCTAACTGCCTCCCTTTGGCCCTGAGTCCTCTCCACGCACACAGAAAATGGCCACTCCACTCCACCCCACACATGTGCCTCGAGGCTGTAGGAAATGCTGTGTTTGCCTCAGATGTGTCCCAAGACTGTGAGGAATACTGGGTCCACCTGAACTCTGTGCCCTCAAGTCTGAGAAATACTGTGCTCCCCAAGTCTGTTTGGGTCACAAGACACTTGGCACTGGTGGGTCATTCTGTCTGGACTGCCGAGAGCTGCATTTAAGAAGAGACACCCACCCCACTGCATTTCGCCACCCATTCTCCCAGAGTCTGGGTGTGCACTGTGCTACTGTTCCTTTAAGAAGCACTTCTGTGCTTCTGGGGAGAACCAATCAGAAAGCAGGGGGAGAAATGTGACAGCTAGCTGTGCCAATAAAGTAAGAGTCTGTTGGAACCTTCCAAAGAACCAGACCCTCCTGGGGTAAGCCTATTTAAAGAGACAGTGTTGTGTTGTTAGGCCACTACAGTGGAGTTCATTCAGAAGCCTTAAACTGACCAGTACACTCAAGTTGCTGCTGGTCTATCTACAACATGGGAACTTGCTCAGAAAGATGAGTGATTTAGCTGACTAATTGGGCTTTTGTTTGCATTTTAAATCATGCTCTTTTGCTAAACTAATGGACCCCCTATTTATAGATGACTCCAGCACAAAGTGACTACTAATTACTACAATTAATATCACGTTAAGGGCTTGCCAGCCAACTTCACAGCAACTTGTGTCGCCTACTCATTTTCAATTAAGGCACACTGATGGGGGAATGCTGGTTATTAAGATGGACCCTGGGGTGTAATTACTGCTCACAAGGTCGTTAAGCTGCTCCCCTGCAGGGCTGGCCCATGGTGCCCAGGGCTTGGGAGCTGATAGCCATGTTCTACCTGGAGGCCACAGACAGTCAGCCTGGCCCCCAAGCTGCTAGAGGAGGAACAGATAAAGTTAGGATGCTCAGGGGCAGGCAGAGGTACACCCAGGCAGGGGGGCTGTGGCAGTTGAGGGGGCTGAGGGAGATAGTCCTTTCTTCAAAACAGCTATTGTGGCAGACTGGGGAGCTTGATCCCAGCCTCCTTTGGGTGGCAGCAGCAGGAGCAGCATGTGGAGACTCCCCTGAGAGGCAGCCACAGTAGCGACTGCTCAGTGAGAAGCTGAGAGGACACAGCTGCAGGGTGCACAAGACAGAGGGCCTTGACCCCGAAGTCTGGGGGACAGAAGGTGGGCCGGGCTCACGCTCTGCTCCTGGCCTCATTTCCTCAGAGCACCTTCTCAACCGGCATTGCCCCGCCCCCTTCTGCAGCGCAGGGATGCACCCCAAGGGGCATTGGGTTCTGAAGAGCTGGAAAGCAGGGTGGGGTGCTCTTGAGTTTCCAGGGGACAACTGGGGGTGAAGGGGTGTGTGGGTGTTAGGTGGAAACTGAGGTCATAGTTGTAGGAGGCAAATATCCGCACCAGTACAGTACAAGCAAAACACAGATTCACTGTTCACCGACGGAGGAGTATCGGTCAGCGCTAAGTCTGAAAATCCGAGGAGAAAAGACCAAATCCACAGCTGTCCAAGTATAACAAGGTATATTTTGGGGTGGACCTTGGACTGGCCAGCTGGCACTCTTCCCTTGATTCAGCCCAATGACTCAAGGGACCCCACTGGCCTCTTGAGGTTCCTTATATAGGAAGAGATAAGGTGTTCACAGGGTAGGGAGAGTTGCCTCTTATACATCGTTAGAAAGATACCAGGAAAGGTAAGAAACGGGGTAATTATAATTACATCCAGTGAACAAGGTCCCAAGTTCAGTGTAGGTAGAAAATTATGTTTTGTACTTTGTATCAGATCTAAGAAACAGAACTTACTAATTACAAACAAACTTCAACTTGAAAGGACCTAACTTAGAACAAATAGGAACTCACTCTTTATGAACAGAAATCTTAACCTGCAAAGTATATTGCTCCTGTTTGGGTCTCAGAAACTCTTGTTAGGGGCTACACGCTGGGTCTATCAGAGGGAGGAGGGGCATTGTTCGAGGCTGATAGCCAGGCAGCAAGTCGCACGTAGAAATACTTTTGAAGTTGGTCAGAGTTCTCCCAACTTCTGACACGTCCCCCACCACACACACACACACACACACACACACACACACACACACACACACACACCACCACCACCACCACCACCACCACCACCACCACCACCACCACTGGTTTTGTTTTGTTTCTTTTTGTCCTAGGACAAGGTATCTCTTGTTTTTTGCTCTGCACTTGCAAATTTGTTGGTTCAGCTAACTCACTGAACAGTCACATCACTTTGTGACCAGAGAAAGCAGGGTTAAGAAGGGAACCAGGAAGGCTCAAGAGGCGCTCTGCACCACCAGCCTGACCCTTTTGGTGACCTCACCCTGATCTGCCTGCCTCCCGCTCTCTGGAAAGCTCCGCCCACCCACCCCGCCCCGCCCTGCCCCTGCACTAACAGGCACACCCAGTGCCCTTTGCTCTCACCCTTTCATCCGTTGCCTGGATCATTGGCACCCTCGCCCTTTCTACAGAGTCGCTAGAGGCTTTAAGGAAGGGAACAGGGATCACATCTCTGCGTCTGGATCAAATGTGCCTGTAACCTCCCCCTCCACACCTAGAAGAAAAGGGGGAAAAAAGAATAAAAGTGTCCTGGGGAAAGAAAAGAAGTGTTGGCTTCCCTTGTGTAATGGGAAAATCCAGCACTGGGACTGGAATGGCACTGACACCTGGTCCCTTCACGATTCTCACTGTGCAACTTCTTCCTCCTGGTACAAGATGGCAGCCATCACTGCCTCCAGCTGTGGGCGACAGGGTGGTGGAGGAACCTAAGGGCCAGCCACTTGCCACATCCTAGGTAGACATAGGCTCCCTACTGGCAGCCCAGCCAGGAGAGCCTACACTGGCCATGTAGGCTTGTCTCTTGTCCCCTTTTACCTGACAAAGCACTGCCCTAGGCTCAGAGTGGCTTCCTTTGCTTCCATGGCCAGCAGTAGTCCCAAGAAGGCAGCATGAATTAGCAGGGTACCCTGGCAGGCCTTGGCCGGGGCAGCCAGGGGGCACTATGGTGGGGGTTGTGTGTGTGTGGGGGGGGGGGAGTTTGCCTTGTTGCTACCACCGAGGGGAGGGCACTGTCCAGAGAAGCATGAAAAACTCCAGCACCAGCAGTGAGGTCACATCTTTGTAGGAGGTGCGCTGAGCTGACTAACCCGAGGCTTCTTCCCTCTGGCCAAGAGATCAGGGGTTAGGGAGTGGGGCCCGGATAGTAAGTACATTATCCTACAGGTAGAACATGCATGCATTTGTTCCTCAGACTGCTGGTTGGGCTGGCCCCTCTGCTTCTGTGCTTTCTTTTCCTTTTCTTCAGGAGATATTGAAAGCAGGACAGGGGTGGGGGGTGTGGACTATAGTGTTAAGATCTGAGAACTGGAGAAGACAGGGCACCCACAGTTTGTTCCTACCAGCAGGGCAGGCACCACCTGCTCCTAAGAAGCTGGGATCTTGGCTGACCACCCAGGTGTACATGAACTGAGGACACCAGGAGGGGGTGGTGGCCTTATCCCTGGGACTGTTCTGTGGGTGGCAGGGCACAGGCACAGGGAGTCATGGAGCCTCAGTGGAGAAGAGGAGAGCCGAGCAGTAAAGCATGTCAGATCCACAGAATGAAGCTAAGGAGAGTACAGGGAACTGCCAAGGCTGGGTGTTTGCAGAAAGGGTGGGATCAGGGTTGCACTGGGAGCTTGGATCTGGGCAGGGAGCCCAGGCTGAAATGACGGGTTAAAGGTCATCTGGGTCCCCTATACACTAAACCCTATAGGCATTGCTCACCTTTTATTGAGCACTTACTATGTAGGAGGCCTTAGGCTCAGGAGCTAAAGTGTTATATCCATTTTTAACTGCCACCCTTCCCTTCAAGAGCCCATGAGAGGCATGCTGCTTTGGTCTAAGTATAGACAGTGTCCCCAAAAGTCCAAGTGTTAAAGGCTAGGAGCTTAGGACAGCAAGATTGGACGGTGCTTTCAGACCTTTGAGAGTTGAGCCTGTGGGAACAGCTATATATGATGTGGGGTAGGGGGCCTTAGAGAGAGAGGCAGGCCTGGTAGGACTCTCTGCTTTCTAGCTAGAGGTTAACTGCTCACCCTACCATGAAGCCCCCCCCCCATAATGTGCTGCCCTTCAGAGAGACCCAAACCAACGAGGCTGCCCAATCTTAAACTTCAACTTCCAGATCCATGAGCCAAAACAAACCTCTTTGCTTCCCAAGTAGACGGTGACAGGATTTATGTGACTACGATGTATCTCTAACACGGATGGCATTCATAGTAGAACTGAGAGCCTGGAGGCCCGAGGGTGGCGTGGGGGTCTGTCCCCGGCCTCTGCTGTCACCCACTACTGTCACCTGCTCATGTGGCCTGCTCAGGGTTCAGAAACCCCTGATAGAGCTCATATGGGAAGTGCTATAGAAGACATATGGGGAGGGGCCTGGGAAGTTAGAGAGCTGAATAGCTCTGAAATGAGACATTCCAGCACTCAGAGCCAGAACAGCCACCACATGGGACTACCCCAGACCCCCCAGTGCCCTCTGCTCCTAGGAGACAGCCCTGTCTACCTTCAAGACTGCCATCTGTGCCCCAGTGTACCAGGATCATGAGCCCAAGGGAGTGCGTTAGGACTGCAGGTGACTATGTCCTTAGGCACCCACCACAGTCCTGCCTCTCCTTCTTATAGACACCATACTGGACCTAGTTCCCTGCTTTGGCTCAGCTGGAGCAGCAGGGGACACCAGAGTCACACACTATCTACTTCTGTACCCAACTACTGCCATGGTTGTTTCTGAACAAATTGTATATTCCATGGCAGCTTATCCCCCATGAACAGGTCGAGCTGTCCATTCAGTGGCCCAGAAGTAATGGGTAGGCATAGACTGTTGGTAGCCACCAGTGGAAAGAGGGTACACAGTAGGCACTAAATAAATGCTTCTTATTCTTCTCCAGCAACACAAGTGCCTTGAGGGAATTCCTGGTTGCTGATAAGAAGCTACAGTGACTATATCTCATGTTGTGTCTGTTTAAGCAAACATAGACATCCTATGTCCCAGTTCCCTTTGGGGATTCTAATATACATTAAAGACAAGGTATTGGTGCCCACGACAGGACAGGCCAAGCGTCTGGGATTTAGGTAACTGGAAGAGTAGAGAGGCACATGGTTAATTTCTTCTGGCCACCCACCATGACAGTACCTAGCAGACATCACCTTGGCCAGCCTACCCTGGGTCCCCTCTTTCTCTCTGGATCAGGCTCCTAGTTTCTCCTCCTCTGGGCCTTGGGCTACTGGGCCTGCCTTCTCTTCCACCTTCTTGGCCACATCCCCACATCCATCTAATCAATAGTCTAGGGCCAAGTCTCAGCTACCCACGGAGCTGCCTTGAGAACCCCTGCCCCTGGGCTGCTAGCAAGTACTGTGAAATCCCAGTGGGAACCAGAGCACACCATGAGTTCCAGCAGACCATAGTTAGTTGCTGGGGAAGCACCGTGTCCCCTCCAGTCCTCAGAACCCCTCTATTCCACAGAGAAGAGACCGGATACCCAACCTGTCTCTGCCCTGCTCCTTCCCATCCTCTACCTACCTCTGCTACATGCCGCTGCCAGCAGCCTGAACTCCCGAGTCTCTGCCTTCTGCTTGGGAGACTGAGCCCTCTCAGGGCCTAGCTGAGCCAGTGTCTGGCTAGAGATCTAAGTCTGTCACTCCCTTGCCTCGATAACCAGGCAACTGAGCCAAAGCTTGTTTCCCCTCTGCCTGACTGCTTCTCTCACATGGCCAGTTCAGTGTGGAGGAGGCCTGCCCAAGCTCCAAGGCAGCAGCTGCTTCCTTCTTCCCTCCTTCTCCCCTTCCTCCTCCCTGTTACATTACCCTTTCACCCCCCTTCCTGTGCCACGCCTAAGCTCTTGGATGTCATATTAATTAGCTGTGCATTAACTTTGTGACCTTGCTCTCACAGCTGGACATCTGGTACAGGAGTCTAAGGTCTGCTCTTCTTGCTTGTGGGTTCCCAAGGCCTTAGGCATGCCCTTCTTCCTCACAAGACACAAGTTCCGTGAGTGAATGTGAGAATAAATGACTACCCTGATTTTACAGGCGAGGAAACTAAACTATCCCTGCATCCCCCCTCTATGCCAAGCCTACCCTTCCTGTCCAGTCCTCCATGGGGTGTTGCTCTGGGCTTCAGCCTATTGAGTAAGTTACGGGAACTGCCTTCTCTCAGACCGCATGGACCTCCTGGAGCCATCCACGGTCACAGCCTTCCCCATCCCCACGGCCACACACGCCAGAGTGAAAGCACTTGGATTATTTTACGAGAAGGGGTTTTTTAAGGGGAATCTGGCAGGGGAAGTGCTCACTGTGGACAGGCAACACACAGCAACCACCCTGAACCAGCTCAGAGGTGTCCCTCTCTCTTGTGTCTGGGACAGATGCAAGGCTAAATAAATTTCTAAAGCTCTATCTACCCCCTACCCCCAGTAGTGTCTGGGAGGCTCCTTGCTTTGGCTACAGTAGCATTGTAAAGAACTGTGGGCCGGGACAGGACCTGCTGGATTTTCCCAGCTTCCCTATCTCATGTGGGAACTGTCAGCTTCTGCCAGAGTGGGCTGCCCCGGAAGTAGTCAACAAACCTGCCGCAAATGGAGACTGCCTTGACCTGTGAGTTAGTCCGAGGAAATGTTGCCTGCCTTCCCCTAGCTACCCTTGAAACCTCATATCTGAAAATTGCCCACAGGACCTTGCCAGAGCAAGAGGCAGGAGGTCAAGAAGCAGGGGTCAGTGGGGACAGGAGAGGGAGCAAGGCTGGGAGGGAGCTACCTCCCGGGGCTGAAGGTGGCCCATTTTCTGTCACCTGCTGTCCTCGTTGTCAAGGACCATGGTCTCTGACCATGGTCTCTGTACATGTGGCATCCCAGGGAGGCATCTGGGTCTTCATGGCAGACAGCCAACTTTCTGTCTGCCTTCTCCTCAGGCCACACTGCCTCTGCTGTCCCTGGGGCTGGCCTCTCCTGCCTCCTCCTAGCCTCTCCCTCCACAGGTAAAGGCTCTGCTTCGAAGTTTATCTTTATTCCCCTCTGCAGGCTTCCCCGTCTGCACCCTTCTCTGAGCCCAGGCCTAGTTTTCCGTGCTGGCTGGTCTTGGTTTTGTCAACTTGATTGAAATGAGAGAGATGTCTGGGACCTGTACAATAAACATGCCTCGAGTGTCCCTGCGGAGGCGTATTCAGAGAGAACTGACAAGTGGGATGGCGCTGAGCGGAAAGACCCACCCTGAATGTGAGCGGCATTGTCCAGGGGACTGCAGCCCGGATGGAAAAAAAGTTGGAAGAAAAGGAAGCTAGTCTGGGCACACAGCCCTGTACCAGGACTCATCACCTGTCCACAGATTCGGACTCTGGCTTCTTCTGGATCCAAGCAGCTCCTGGCCTTGGTGTCAGACGACTGAGCCATCCAGCTTCTTGGACTGAGAAGCTTCTGGGTTCTCTGTCGTTTTTCATACACTCGGCAGTGTCTGGACTCCACAGCTCTCAACGGTGTGTTAGCTCTGTCCTTCTAGAGAACCGCAAGGAAGGTGGCCTCTCCCCGGCCTTTGTCATGGCTGTAGTCTCTTCCTAGCCCTTTGCTGTCTACCTATCTGGTGTCCTAGCCTTGCAGCAGCTGGCTCAGAGGCCGCTGTGTGCCCACTTTGACCCACCTTCCTCTCCAGCCGCAGCTTCCAGTTCACCCCCAACTCAGCGCTGGGGCACAACTTGTGTGTGCAGTCACTAGCGCTGGGGCACAACTTGTGTGTGCCGTCACTAGCACCCGACTCTTCTCTGACTTGATCTTGTGGCTCCTTTGTGTCTGGATTCAGACTGCTTGGTCCCCAGAAGTCGTCTACCTGGCTCTTCTCATCACCATTTTCCCCTCAGTGTCCTTCCCAATACCTGCGCTGCTCTGTTTAATAATATTTAAATAAACATGGCTACTCCGTGGTGGCTGACGAGAGCCACCCTGCTGACAGCCAAACCCCCAGGTATTGCCTTAACACCTATGCATTACCCTGGCTATACCTCAGAAAGACAGGTAAGAGTCCAGGCCCAGCCCTCAACCGTACAAGATGAGTTCTGGCTGCATACCAGGCCCTCCCTCTCTGGCCACTGCACATGGAACTGGCCTGGCGTCAGCTCTGGCCGATGAGATGGAAGCAGAAGGTTCTAGGTCTACAAGAGCCCTGCCTTTCAACCAAGCCTGTGTCCCCTTCCTCTGAAAGATGCCTAGAGACACACTGGGACACCATGAGCACAAGGTGACATGCTAAGAATGGCAGAAAGATATGTGAGGGCCTAAAGGACAGCCCCTGGCCTCAACTGACTCTCTCCACATAGCAGGAGAACAGGCTGCTAGGCCTGGCTCACCACTTAAGGCCCCAAGAACACCCCACCCACTCTCCTAGGACATCCTGGCTGCCCACTGGGAACTGAAAACCCTGCAGGGCCAAGCCCACAGAATCTTCCTAGGCTTGGCCTGTCCTGTGTATTGGGAATCCCTCTCCAATCTTGAAGAAATTGCCCATGTGCTACCTGGCTCCCCAAGTAGCCCAGAGACCCCCTACTAGCAAATGAGGGACTCCCCTGATCACACCTCCAAGGGTCATTTAGGACCTTAAGGTTGGGGGAACACCAAAGGTAGCCAGGCCCACCTTTCCTCTCTAAGGCAGAGCCCTCGTCTGGCTGATCTTAGACCATATTAAAGGACAGAAACTTTTCAGAACGAGGCACGGCAAGGGCTCTGCCCAAATGTTGGCTCCAGCAGTTTGTTCCTGTTGCTCAGAACAAATATCTCTGGAAAATTAAAGACCAGGAACTATAGTGGCCAGGCTGCTTCTGTGTCTCCTGACACCCAGGGCAGCTGCTAGGACAGCCAGGTCCCAACATTTAACCAGCACAGTGGCTGGGCAGAGACAATGACATATCTTTCTTTGATCTACAGCTTAAAAAAACATGTGGCCCTAAGCCTGATTTGGATCAAAGTTTAGCTCCAGGTAGGAAGAGGAGTCTTCGCACTAGGACGTATGTGGAAGTTAGGGGTGGCCCTTTCTTTGGTCTTGGGCTGTGTGCCTGCTGGCTCTCTTGAGCAGGCTGTATCTCCTCTGGTCTTTGCTTGGCCTCCACATTGGAGTGATACTCTATACCAGGTACCCTCATGGCCAAGGGCCAGCCCGTTCTGCATGTGTCCTGTCTCTAGCACGTGGGAACAAGGATGGTTCCAGCTTTGCAAACACTGTGAGTAACTTGGGAGGAACCAAGAAAGGAGCAAAGATTTATTTTGGCTCAAGTTTCAACGGTTTCAGCCCGTGGTGGTTTGGCCCTGACACCTCCGCCCCCATCCCCGACTTGTGCTGGTTCAAATCATCATGGCAAGGGAGAGCAAGGCAGCACAAGGTTTTGTGGAAGGCAAGAAGCAAAGAGGGCTTGCTTTCACATGGCAAAACCTTCCCCAAACCCACCAAACTATGAGTCCATCAGTGGATTAATCCATAGGGGAGGACAGAGTTCTCGGGAACCAGTTGCCCCACCTCTAAAAACTTGGGTCCTTGGGACAGTACTTCTAACACATGTGACATTGAGGGACATTTAAGATCCAAACCGTGACAGTTAGGGAAACCACGTCTTCCTCGCTCTGACTATGCAGACTGCTATGCCCGTGTGGCTGTGGGAACTGCAGCCTTCACAAGGACCTGGCTCCTAACGCCTTCTTCCTGACCCAGAGCTGCTCTCAGAAGCAGGTTTTCCGTCTGTCCGTCCGTCCATCTGTCCGTCCGTCTGTTCCTCCTTTCCCCTCCCCACCAGGGTCCCAGCCAGAGCCTGGTTCTCAACACACTTCTGATGGGGAGGGAGGAGTCCGCTTTCCTTCAGAACCAAAGCCAGCTGTGCCCCATTGTGGGAGGTAGCTAGCACATTTGAGGTCTCTTGAGTTTTTTCCCCTGGCCACTTTCACTGTCTCCAGAATGACACCTCTCACATCTCCATCTGGGTTCCATTCCTGGACTTTCTCTCAGGTGGCATTTTGTTGTGGAAACTCACTAGTTGCTGATTTTCCCAGTACCAGCCTCAGCACACGGTGCCAGTCTGTCACCCCCGCTCTTGTATAATCTCTCTTCACAAAGAGATTAGGTGAGGAGACTGCAAGTCCTCTGAAGAGACCGAGAAGTCTGGCCATCCAAGCTGAGTCTAAAGCCACACAATAGTCGCCAGGAACCTGCCAACCTGTTTCCCCTGCCAGGCTTCCAAGTTCTTCATCCAGGGACAGCTCAGCAAGTCCACCCCCTTCCCAAAGCAGGTGCCTGCCTTCTCTGCTGCCCCCACTATGCTAACAGGGAGGGAAGTCTTTCTATCTACACTGCCAGGGTCCCAAGCACCGCCAGTGAGTTTAGCCTTGGTAACAATTTTAACCACCCTCTCTCCCACCACATCCCCAGCTTTCACTTGACTGAGCTCCCAAAGCATATAGAGTCCCAGAAACTAGAACAGTAGTAATGCTGCACCTTGAAAAGCCACTTCCCAACTCCTTGCAAAACTGACATTACTGGTTTGGGCGCCTCAGGCAGGGGCAGCCTCCAGGGTGGGTGCCTCTCCTTGAAAATAGTCCAAGGTAGTCCTTCCAATGTAGAAAGCCCCTCTCCTTTAGTCAAGGCTTATGTAAGCCCCTCACAAGTCTTTTCTAACCTGTGGAGGTCCCGGGCCTCACAGTGGCTGACATATGGAGCTACTAAGTTCTTTATCTCAGGCTTCTGTCATCTTGGACAGCTGGCTTCTCTGCCTCCTACCCTGGGACTCCACCGAGCCCCACAACTTCCTGCAGATTGTGAGCCCACATACAATATTCAGGACAAACTAGATCTCAGGTGTCCTGAGGTCAAGAAAATCCAAAGAAGTAGGAGTTGTCAGACCCCACGAAGAACTTAGCCAGGGCCGTCTCCCCAACCATGGGCCTCTCTGGTCAAGGACATATGTTCACGATCCCTGTTGAGATTCATCAAAGTCTCACAGATCCTCAGATTCCAAGTCCTTTATGGTCCCTCTTCTGTGTTCTCAGCGCAGAAACGTTTTAAGAGTGGTAAGGATTTTATACTTGTTTAGCAGGGGACGGGGAAGACAGCAGCCATGGCTGAAGGGCAGGGAGAGGGTTTGGAAGGCGGGGTAGGTGGTTGCAACTGTGAAGAAAAGAGGAAGCCGGCCTGAGAACTTTGGGCCCAGGCCCCCAGGAGGTGCAAGGAAGATGGGACCCAAGGCCTGGAAGCAGGAACACGAATTGGTTAGATCTCTGTTACCTAGCAGGGGACAGGAACGTGAATGAAGGGAACAGCCTGTGCAAAAGCCATGTGTCTGCACAAAGCTGCTCTGAGGAGACAGCAGTGTGGTGGCTGCAGACACAAGTCCACACCTGACAGGCAAAACTAGGGTGTCCAGAGCTGTGGCACCCTGTGTTCTGAGCATACATGCCAAGGCACAGAGGCTATTGAGGCTCCAGCTTGGGGGCTTTTTGGATATGCCACAGGGTGTGTGGCTTGTCTTCCCACTCAGGGTAGATAGGCCCAGACATCCAAGTCTGGATTCGGGGTAGTCCTTTCTCTCCTTTGTAGAATTGTGCCTAGCAAATACATTCTGGCCTAAATGTTCCTGGCCAGGCCTAGTAAGAAATTTCCCAAATTCAAGGTATTTTTCCCTTTAAAAAGATCCAAGCTTCCTACAGTGCACAGGGAGGACCAGTGAATATATTACCCACCAATCTGTAGAAAACCACTTTTGGAATAAAGGTGTTTATCCCTAACTTTCTGTTCACATTCCCCTCCATTGTCCTACATCCCCCCTCCCTGTGCCATCCACTACCACCACCCACTACCGCCAGCCCCTGTTGTCCTATATGCCCTGAACTTGGAGATCGTGGGAACATGAGGACCTTGGGGTGGTTGGGGTGCCTCTGATCTCCCCATCCTGGCTGGGTGGGGCTTCTGAGATGGTGGTGGCATTACTGTTACTTTGAGCTAGAACTGGTCACTGCATGCTGGAAAGAGATGAGGGGCCATCCCAGACATCTCAAAGCCAGGGCAGGGGCAGAGTGGGCAACCTGGGCTTATTTCTGCACCTGACACAAAGCTCTGTCTTTGGGTGCCCTGTTGCCCACTGCTGGCCTAGCCACGGTCCCACAGAACCCGGTGGGCTCACATCTTCCACTCCAGAGGGCAGCCCGGAAACCACACTCCCCTTCTTCTGCCTCTGCCGCCCCTCTCCACTTGTTGGCACTTAGCCTGGGGAAGGGGAGAATAAACCCATTTTGGGGTACCTTCTCTACCTTCAAGGCTCATGCCCAAATGAAACAGGAGAAGCAATCCCAACTCATAATCTTGCAACTAGCCATTTGTCAGGGAGCAAGCAGGGCCAGCCTTGGCCTAGAACATTCTCTACTAGGGCTGAGCATGCCCCCCCCCCCAAGTCAGCGCAATGCCAGAGAGTCCTGGGCTGCAAATCAAGGAGGTTTGACCCAGGCCTGCCCCTCCTGAGTCCTCCATTCAACATCCGGCGTCATCCACCCATTCATCCATTCAACAAATACTCATTGAGCTTCTGTCTACACAGATCCTGCCCTAGAAATCAGCCTGTGAGAAGCTTTCACGTGGGGGTGGGGCAGACAGACAACTAGCAAGGGGAGGGGTGGAGGCGAGTCCAGATAATAAGTGCTGTGAAGAAAAACCAAGGAGACCAGGATGGCAAGGGGTGGGGGAGGGGAGGGAAGCCCGAGGTGGCTAGCCAAACCACAGTGACAGCACAAAGGAACTGATTTGTAGTTTTCAGGGTTGGAGGAACATAAGATCTCACAAGAAGACAAGGAGGTCACAAGAGCCCCAAAGGAACAGGAGCAGATGGAGGTGGGGGCTCCCTGGGGGGCAGTGGCTGTCTATGCAGACTCTTCTGGCAGCCTTTACCAGGAGGCTGTCTTCTATGCCTTGGTCTCTGATGGGAGTCTCCCCTCATTCCCCATTACTGTGAGCCTAGGCTGGATTAAGCCGAGCTCAACTAAATGGAAATGCACATGACCCCCCCCCCTCCCCGGTCCCAGCAGAGTACTCCCCACTCTCCACTGCACTCCTCCCTAAGGCGCAGGAAAGACGAAGACACGAGTGATCCTCCAGCTGCGCTCCAGTTCACCTTGCACTGGAACTGAGCCCTCCTGGAGCACGGCTGTGGACCCTGGGAGGAGCCTGGGGAGGAATCTGCCCTTTTCTACCAACTGCTCATTTAACTACTTCTGTAGCCACCATAGGTCGGGGCTAAGCTGGTGAGGGTAGAGGTGGGCTTCTGGGTCTCCACAGTCCTCTAATGCAAAGTTCCACAGCCCAGCCTGCCTATGGCCTGCTTGGTCTCTTTGCCCCATTTCTGACCCCACCTCTGGGTGTTTCGAGTCTTCTCACATCCTATGGTCCAGGCCGAGAGCTGCCTGTCGCCTGTCACTATTGTCCCTATTGGACACCAAGCGTATGCAGTCCAATTACTCTTGAACCATTGCCCTCCTGTGTCTGCCATGGGGCGGTTAGGCCAGTATATCCCTGATGGTCACTGAATTGTGTTGTGTATTTCCCAGGAGGTGGGGGGGAAGGAGAGGGTCAGCCTTGTCTTTAAGGCTTGGGTGTATCATCTTGCTAGAAAGAGAGAAGGTTGCCTGCGGCGCTCAAGAGATCAGACCAGTTGGTGCCCTAAATGGGGTACAAAAAAAACTGGTACCTAAAATATGGGCTACGGAAATACCAGGTATAGCAGGGCTGAGGTTTATGAGGTGGGGACTGAGAGTGGTAAAGGGGACAAGTGGGAAGTGGCAGAAACCAAGAGAATAAAGTTCCAAACGGCCACAACACTCAGCAAAGATGCCACAGGGCTTCCCAGGGCTCGGGGCAAATGAGGACCTTCTGTTTTCCACTGGCCGGGTAGTTTTCCAGAAAGCGCATGGAGAGAGGCTGCAGAGGCCTGGTCAGTCTGGGTCTCTCTGGTGAGGCCGATCCTGAGAGTCTACTGGAGCGGAAAGGTAAGCAGGGAGCTCTCAGGAAAGGGAGCAGTGTCCAGAGGCTGCCCAGGCAAGAGGCTTCGGCTGGCAGGGGTAGGCAACTGAGACTTGAGAGGTGCACAGTAAAGGCAGGAGCTGAAGCACAGGAGACTGTCCTAGCAGCCCCATGCCTCCCCGAGAGGGGGAGAAAAGGGAGGTAGATGGAGGCTTCCATCAGGATGCCCAGTGTGAGCTACAGTGCTTCAAATGGGGCTCTCATCCCCTGCCCCAGCTCCCTGCCACCAAGACCCAATACCTCTCCCTCCTCCCCCAGGGCAGCCTCACCACCACCTGTCTCCCTCCCTCTCCAGAGTGTGCTCAGATGCTTGACTCCTTACATTCTCTTTGGCTCTCAGCTCCCTTCTAGAGGCTCCAACTTCCAGATCCATCCACACTTGGCAAAGGCCTGCCCGCATTGACCACCTTCTCAGCCTGCACGCTTCCCCTCCCTGACCCCAGCTGCCAGCAAACACCTTTCCCAAGACCAGCATTCTGGGCTTACTACCGTCCTGTGCACCCCAAATCCCCAGTGCTTACTACCGTCCTGTGCACCCCAAATCCCCAGTGCTTACTACCGTCCTGTGCACCCCAAATCCCAATAGCCATCAAAGATATGTGAGAGACAGGGTCTCAGAGTGAATGGGCAAGCTGGGTGAGTGGCTCTCAGCTGCTGGGGGTGGGGGACTCCAGTGGAGGCAGGACATCCTTCCACTAACATCCGGAAGAAAGCCATCAAACCGTAGGTCTAACTAGCGCCAGCCAGCAGTCAGGAAGAGGAACCGGGAAACTCCTGGGCTAACAATGGATGTAAGCCACTGAACCTGACAACAGGCAGGTTTAGCAGGCAGAAAAACAGACAAAAAGCATGCAAGGTTTTATACAGCATGGAGGGTCTAACACATGCACAGGGCTGTGGTGGGGGTGGGGGATGCTGAGTGAGTGCGACCAGACTGGAACTTCTACAGGAAGGAAGAGCCCCAGAGAACCCCACCCCCATACCCCCAGGAACCTTAACCAGTGCGGCAGCCATTCAGAGACAGGCAAATACTTGTAATAGCAGGGTCTCTTAGTTTATGCACTGTCCTCAAATGTCCCCAGGGCTTTCTGGAACTTCTCTTCCCCAGTTGTACTCTTCCAGATAGCGAGCTCAATATGCTGTCCCACACTCTTGCTGCTTACCCTGAGAGGACGGGGGACAGTGCCCTCACCCTCTTACACCCTTCCTTAGCAAGTGAAGCTGAGAGGCAGCTTTCAGTTAAGGTAAATGGCTACATTCTCAAGGCTCCAGAAAGGTATCAGCTGTGTTCTTTCTCCAAAGGGCAGGTCGGTCCTTGGGCGGCACTTTGGGTGTTAACTCCAAGTATCAGGTATTGATTAATGGTAATAAATCTGGCAGGAGAGGAAAGACCCCCCCCCCCCCAAACACAACCTTCTCAGGTTCCTGCTGTCAGGCAAGGGGAACCATGATGAAATAGGGCCAGTAATGACAGAAAATATCAAAAGACACCTTTTAAAGAACAGAACCCCCATAGGAAGCTTCAGAGAGTATTTAAAAGTGGGTGCACTGGCTGGTTTTATGTGTCAACTTGACATAAGCTAGAGTCATCAGAGAGGAAGGGGCCTCAGTTGAGAAAATGCCTCCGTGAGATCTGGCTGTAAGACATCGTGGGAGGAGGGCCCAGCCCATTGTGAGTGATGCCACCCTTAGCTGGTGGTCCTAGGTTCTGTGAAAAAGCAGGCTGAGCAAGCTTCCATGAGGAGCAAGCCAGTAAGCAGCATCCCTCCACGGCCTCTGCATCAGCTCCTGCCTCTAGGATTCTGCCCTGTGTGAGTTCCAGTCCTGACTTCCTTTGGTGATGAACAGCAATGTGGAAGTGTAAGCTGAATAAACCCTTTCCTCCCCAACTTGCTTCATGTTTCGTCACAGAACCTTAATTAAGACAGTCGGGAGCAAAATATCCCACAGACCACAAAGACCAGGCCCATGATGGGGCTTAACAGGCAACTAAATGAAAAGTCATGGTGGCCACCATCAATGTAGAGCTTGCAGGGAAAGCGTGTGTGTGTGTGTGTGTGTGTGTGTGTGTGTGTGTGTGTGTGTGTGTGTAAGCACCAATGAAATGATGTCTCCATATGAGGTCTCCCAAAGGGTCTCAGGACTGGCCTGGGTAAGATCTAGGCACATTCCAGGCACATGTATTATAACCAAATGGCCAACATCTGACAGTCTGGTATGCTCATAACACAGAGCTGAGGGAGAAGGTCACGCTGTCTTAACCTCCAAGTGGCACCTATACTTCAGCTCTGAGGAGCAGAGGAAACCTAAACCAGGCAAGCTGTTACTATCCTTCGTGCAGATTAACCTGGCTTGGTCACAACAATTGGGAACAGATGGTTCCAGAACCACCCCAAACCACTGACTGTTGTCAAACCTTCAAATGTCTTTTTCTGATCCTCATTAGACCACAAGAAGGCTTGATTGATACTCCTGGCAGGGTGACTGAGAACCAAAGTGCTACTGGGTACCTTGGGTTATTGGGAAAAGGCATTCTCCTTTGGGATGCATCCCAGGGAATAGAGTGTGTCCTGTTCCAGAGCTGCCCACCATGTGTAGGGCTGAAGCTGAGCCAATACTAGGCCTGAAAGAGTCAGGGCCCAGGAGGGTCTTTAGTAGTTTCCATGTGGTTGGTTGATCATTTGTGTTTGGTGAAGGCGGTGGCTAAGGACAAGCAAGGGACAGGAAGCTCTGCTGGCCCTCTGGTGTCTGCCGTGGTTGGCTGGCTGGACAATATTTGTTGGAGGTGACATCAGAAGCAAGCAAAGCATTGCTTTAAAAATCAAATTTTGATGGAAGTAAACAAAGGCACAGATGCTTAGGTCCCATGTATCTGAGCCAAAGCATTCCAGACATACCACTGGCATCTAGACCCGCAAACACAAACACAACACTGCTTCAGTCCTACTTCAGGTCCCCTGAGGTCCTTGCTAGGAATCTCCCACCTGTTCCAAGAGTGGTCATTCTCCTGAATTCCCCTCCCCCACACACACCACTACCACTTGACTGTGCCTCCACTTCCGACTTGCCACAATGGTAGCCAACACTCTTGCCTTGTAGCCCTTTAAAGTCTGACTTCTTTTGCTCAATGGTTATACAACACTTGAACTGTCTGTCCACCTTGGGCATCCATTCTACAAACATTCCTCAAATCATTCATCCACTGTGTTGTTAATGTGCTTTCAGGAGTATCTGTGCCCCAGCCCCACCCTGGCACAGTCCTTGGTATTACAAAACTTCATTGTTGAATGAACACAAAGCTCTGACCCCTAATTTTTCCTGAACCACCCCCTTCCTCACTCACACTTATGCTCCCCCCTTCCCAACATTTGGGATGTTATCTCTTGTCACAGTTTCTTTGCCCAGAAACAACACCTTCCCCAACACCCAAGCTCTGCCTCTCAGGAAGGCTGCTACCACCAGGGGACATTGGGGACCCTTACTTCCCTGCCAGCACTGGCCTATGGGGGCTGCCTTTCCTTGGCTGGAGTGGGGACACCTCAGCCCTTGACTCGCCTTCTCTAGATTTCTTGCAACCACAAATGAAGACTCAGGAAAAATACACCCTCTGTCCCTGGTCCTCTGGGGAAAGGCGAGGCCTAAAGTTTGATGGCTTTGGTCTGCCTCCCGCCTCCCCCACACCCACAGATGGGTTCCCACTGCTCCCTCACCCAGAAGTCCTCAGGCCCGCCCTACCTCCCTGAAACACTACCCCCAGGACAGAGCCCTTCACTTTTGGGGTGGTAGGATCTGCTCAGGCTCCTCCCCTGGGTTTGGGAAACCATTTTTCTGAACCCGGTCTAGTTCCTCCCTACTATTTTCTTTATTCCCCTTTGTTCACTGTCCAGAACCCAGAGCCAGTTAATCCCAGATGGGAGGAGAAAGACCACTGACACCGATCATCGTCACCAAATTAATTAAAGTAAGTGATTAAAACAAGCTTGTTTGTTCGTGTACATGCACCGCCTTCTTCTAAGGCTGGGTTAGAGAGGTCAGCACTGGACGCAAGGAAGACAAGACTTTTATAGCTCAATGAGTTTCCAAATGGGGGATTGGGCAGGCAAAGTAGGCAGGGTTACAGGGGCAAAACATAAGCAATGACACCTTAGTCCCCCCTGAAACAAAGGCCTGGTTGCAATATGGGCAAAGCAAGGTAGTCATAGGTGGCCTTGTGACCTTTAGGTACAAAGGTAGGGCTGCAAGATGGTCACAAATGACCTTCCGAAACAAAGACCTGATGCCGTTCCTGGAGCAGGCGCTGCAGAAACGTTTGCAGTTAAGGTTACAGGCGGGGCGTAGCCCGATCCTGGAGAAGCAGGTTGAATCACAAATAGGAATGAACCTAGTTCGTCTTTACTATAAGATGGCTTTTAAATCCAAGATGGAGGCAGGCTGGTTCTTCAAGTCCACCCCTGAAATGACAACTTTCCCTAAGTCCTAGGCCCATCTCCTTTTGGGTCTCTTTCGGATGTAACGCTTAAGGCTGGGGATACTGTCTATCCCAAGCCCAAGCCTGTTCCACTTTCTCTTCATTTCAGACTTTCTGTGTGGTCACTGCCTCCAGACATCCTGGATCAGCTTTGGAATCTCACATGTCTTTTGAATAAGGACATCTTTATAGTTCATCGTAGAAAATGAAGTGTTTGCTTTATCAAACCCAAGCACACTGAAGAACTCAGTAAACACTTCACAAGGAGGGTACAGAGGGGTGTGTCCACCACCGTGGGCACTGAAGGACCCCATGTTCCCCAAATGGAGAAACAAAATTCCCAGAGAGCCAAGGTCTTTTAGCAGGAGATCTGCATTTAAGAAGTCCAGAAACCACACCAGAGACAAGGGCTGTGTCAGTACCAAGGGCCTGGCAAGCAGTGGGGGGCAGGGTGTCTCCTCCTGGACAGTCTGGCACAGCTGGACCACTGTGCTTCACTGCCACAGGCTAGTCATGCTTCAGTAAGAGACAGAAGACCTGAGAGCAGAGTAGTGCCCTGTTCCAGAACCAAAGAGGGTGGCCGAGCCCTCACGGGAGCAACCAGGCCTGCATTCTAGGACTCAACCAAGCAGGTCAGAGAAACCACGCGGGAGAGCTTGCTGGGGACAGACCCTGGAGAAGAATGTGAGACGGAGTAGAAAAGAGGCAGCCCGGTCAGCTCCATCTGGGACACAAAAGACTCTCAAGTTTTGTGGGCAACACTTCAAGGAAGAACAGGAAGTAAGCTGGACATGAAGCAGGGCCTTTCCGAGTCCTTGCCCCACCCTTATTTCTCCTCCCCCTGTACTGTCTGCAGTGTTTGCAGCTTCCGGCCTCAATGCAGAAAGCCATCATGCCTGTCCCAATGTAGGGAACGTTTGTGATTGGTTTCAGGGACAGGATGAAGTCAGCTTGCCTTTACCTCCTGTGACCTGGAGCCAGCCTGTCCTCTCTACCCACAATCCTGCCTGCTCAGGCAGGAATAGGGTAAAGAAGAAACAAGCAGGTTCCTCAGGACCAGGTTTTGAGGAAGAAATCTGTGACGGAAAGATGTGTCAAAGTAGTACATGGTCAGAGAGAAGGGTCACCAAAGGATACTCAAAAGCAGTGCTGACTGTAGATGTCACTCAGTGGAGGACTGTCACCAGATAGTGGCCCGAGGAGCCGTGGTGGAGCTATCTTATTTCACACAGTTCACTTAAGTGAGGAATTAGTAGTCCCGAGATACACTCAGTTGTGCTCCCTGCCCCCACCCCGGCCCTCCCATTACAATGAAAGGGGTACAGAGGAAACAACCTAGTGAGTAGGCAGAGCCCGGCACCCAGTGTGGCCTATCATAGGGATAGAGGGGTGTGTGTGTAAACCCCAAGCACACGGAGCCAAGAACGGCAGAGAGGCCACCAAAGGAACCAGGTCTTCTGACGCTGCCACATGAATTGGTCTTGCTCTCCTATCCTGAGCAAGGTCCCACCATTGATTTCTGTAACCCCAAGAAACTTGGGCGCTGCAGTGGTGGTGGGGCCAGGTGGCTGTGTCTTTATAAAGAAAAGTTGGCTGAACTGGCCCAAGTAGCACATTTTTACCTGCTCTTGGGGGTCAGAACCCTGCGTCCTAGGACTCTCTGAAGAAAGCCGGGAGGTGCTCTCTATGGTGAGAACATCTGGGCTTGGGTCCCGGGTGGGTGCTGCTGAGAATGACGAAGGACCCTGTCAGGGATGATGGTGCTCAGTCCAGGTGGCTGAGCCCTGCACCAAGCCTTGTGCCTTGTCACAGCCTCCACACTGCTGCCCTCAGTACGAGGCCCAGGGGCCGAAGCACTTGCATTTCAGACTGCTGTGGACAACAGCGTTCTGTGAAGAGCTCTTCCTCATTATGAAAGGAGGAGTCCAGAAGAAACCAGAGCATTTCCAAGCAACCTGAACCTGACGGGCTGGCTCAACAGAAAGCCAGAGCCCTGACGAGCTGAGATTTGGGGATAGCCTTCACTAAGACCAAGCCTGATGTGTGTGTGGGGTGGGGGTGGGGGTATTCAGGTAGGAAGTGGCTTGTCCCAGGGCCTCAGAACACTCCCAGGAGTGCAGAAGATAGAGAGCTGGAGGGGTTCTTACTCCCCTTCTTCAGGGAGCCACCATGTTAAAAGGCAGGAGTTCCAACCACTGACCTGAAAGCAGATCATGTCAGGACTTCTTTTCCACTCTGCACCCCCGCCTTGTCAGCACATTCCAACTTCCTGACCCTGGCTACTTCTCAGAGAGTGAAGAGCAAGACAGAGATCCCTTCCCAGACAGACAGATCCCTTCCCAGACAGATCCCTTCCCAGACAGATCCCTTCCCAGACAGATCCCTTCCCAGACAGATCCCTTCCCAGACAGATCCCTTCCCAGACAGATCCCTTCCCAGACAGATCCCTTCCCAGACAGATCCCTTCCCAGACAGATCCCTTCCCAGACAGATCCCTTCCCAGACTGCTCTCCCACTTCCTTCAGCTGGCTTTTTGGTTTGTTTTTTTCTGGAAGAGGCATCAGGGGCTGAAGAGAGGGCAACCCCTGGCTACCTGCTGGTGGCCAGCTGAGGTCACCGACCAGTCCCTTAGTCCCTCACTGAGCATCCCAAAGACTCTTGAGGGCAAAAGGAGGAAAAAGACATCCAGTAGTAGATCACACCACCCTGCAAACACCCCCAGTCACCATTCCAGATTCAGAGACCCACCCCTCTGCCCCCACCCCATGGGGCTAAAACTTTCCCAGGTTCAAGGAGGCAGACCTTTCAAAAGACTGGAAATCAAAAGAGTATAATTTGGTTGTTGCTGTCATGGCCATGAGCAGGTCATAAGTGTGGCAAGGCTATTGTGGGGTAGGGAGAGAGCTTAAGGTGGCCACTGTTACAAGTAGAACCCCTGTGGAAGAGAGTCAGGGTTGCTCATGTTCCTTCCTAGAGGGCTGTGGGATCATTGAGTTGTCATTACAGTTCTTACTGTACCAGGCCCCTGATGTTACCACTGCTCCCAGAGCCCCACCACCACCACGCAAGGCTTCCAAGGACCAGAAGGACCTTGGCTGGTTAACAACAGAATCCTTGAGACATCACGAAACCAGATAAAGCAGGGCCTCTCTTCTTTGGGGTCCCATTTCTCCTGTGTTTATTCCTCTGGCTTTCAGCCCAGCCTCTAGCCCTTTTCCTCAGGAAGGCACCCTGGCCTTCTGTCCCTTTTAGCTGCCCCTCCATCCTCTCCAGTCAGTCCTCTTACTGTCTTTCTCTGGATGACGCTTTTGCTTCTCTCCAATTTCATACAGTAGGTGAGGACTGAGCCCCGGAGCTGTTGGTGCTGTTCTGGGACCAGAAGCAGAGTGTCTGAGGTCACCCTCCCTTCCAAGCAACAGGCTGTGTCCTTCTGTGAGAACCAAGGTGTTTGGAAGGCAGGCTGGGTTGCAAGAAGGAAGCTGCCTTGTCCTTCCCATCACCTCGCATCTTGTTCAAAGCCTGGCTTGCCTTCATATCGGTCCTTCTGCACCTGTCTCCAGAGAGAGAAGCTGTTTTCTGTCCTGCCCATCCCAGACTCCCTAGACCTCAGTCAAGGCCCTGAGGCCAGAAAGCACCCAACCTCTTGGCTGCACAGCCATTCTGGGTCCCCCTCAGACCCATCCCCTTTGCTCTAGAATTTTCTTCCCACCCCCATCTATCGGCATGCCGGTGGACTCCCATAGGCACCACTGTGCAAAGGCAAAGGCATAGGATGCCTGGCACATCGTAGGTGCTCAATAAATATTTGTGGAATGAATGAGCAAGTGGAGATCCTGAGCTTTAGACTCACTGGTTTAATCTCCATCCTTACAGTTCCCTCTTTATCCAGGCACAGCTTGCAGGGAACTTGACTCTTTACCCAACTTTTGCAGCCCCCCCCCCCACCTCTCCCACAGAGCCCAAGCGGCTGCTCCAGCAGCTCTCCCAAGAGCTGCACATCAGATTTCAGCCATGGTCACCCCTAGTGATCAGCCCTGCAGCACTTTCTCAGAATGCCTGCTGGCCTGGCCTGGCCAGCCTACAGCCTTGGGACAGCCTGGCTTCCACATTTACAGCCTTGTCCTTGAGCTCTGCTGAGAGATGCAATACTTCTCTGCTGGGTCATGGCTGAGCCCTCTATGGGTCTTGGCTGGTGTCTGTCATGGTCAGCTGACTGACTGGTGGCTTTTTCTCCTGTCTGCTGTCTGGTCTCACCAGTCACATAAAACCCCTAACTCCTTTCTTATTCCTTTCTCTTTCAGCTGGTCACAGCCACCTGGTCACGGATAAATGTCCAGGCCACCCTATGAATGTTTTCCACCTCATGCCGGGTGTCCACACCCCTCTCCCAGGATGCCTTGCTTTTCATCCCCCACCCCCTTTACAGATAGTTCTGCTCTCAGAGCTTGGAGGTGTCTTGGTCCTCTAGTCAGGCAGCCTTTTCTCTGTACAATTCCATGTTCTCTGTCTTCGAGCCTTCCCTGGGTTAACCTGCCTTCCACTAGATCCAAACCTCTTTCCCCCAGCATTTTCCTTCAGCACCTCTTTCAAACACAACTCCTTCCAGGAAACTCCTGCCCAGACTTTGCAGCCTGGAGGCAGCCTGCTCACCGGTCCTGCCCACTCCACCTGCGGTGGCAGTGGCAGATCTGAGTCTGAGTCCCCAGGAGCTCAGTTCTCTGCAGCTCTGCATCCAATAACTACGTTTCCTTTTAATCACCAAGGCAGCATGTGCTTATTCCATTACGGGGAGTCCAGAGGGTGAGTCCCTCTTCTGTTACCCCAAGCCCCATTCTCTGGGAAGAAGTATCACCAGGATGGTGTGTACACATGCATGTGGATTTTCTCCCATGCGTGAGCCCCGGGGTGAGGCGGGCTCTGCTGTGCCCGCTCTTCTGTTGCCTGTTTCGGTCTACTTGCTGCAAACCTCAGGTCGGTGCCTGCTGTATCACTCCATCAAGACTGCATCCCACTTCACCGTATAATGTCCCCAGTCCCCGTTCCTTGAGCTCCGTTTCGAAAGGCTGCTGTGATGCCCTTGGAGTCACAGTTAGAGCAGCATCTCCGCTGAAGAAAGTCGATGACCTGGAATGACTCTTCAGATCAAAAAGTTTGATCCTGTTAAATAGCCCACCAAAACAAACAAAACAACACAACAAAAACCACTCTGGGTCCTGGGCAACCCCACACTGCAGGTGTGTAAATGTGCCTCTGTATGTGGGGGCCTGACCTTGGGTCCTTTATGGTCTCCATCCCCAAACCTCCCGCCCTACTCTGAAGGGTTTCCTAAACCAGCCTGCTCTGAACACAGTTTCCCCAAGAGCTCAAGGTCCCCTGAGTCTCGCCGCCTCCTCTATGTTGACCAACCTTCCTCAGGCTGAGCAGAGAGAAGGCAGCTGCACAAAGTAAGGCAAACCACCCAGTGGTGGAGGGTCACACAGGCTGAGGGTGCAGAGGACAAGGGCTCTTTCATTCACACATTCTACAAATATTTATTGAGTACCTAGTAAGTGCCACCAAGGCCGTTGATTTGAGCTCAACCAGGTCAAGTCAGCCTTGGGAGGGGCTGATCAGATATGGCTCTGTCCAGCTCCATGCCTGGCTTCAGGCTGTGCTGATCTTCACAACACAGTGCCTTTGGACAGAGGGCGATTATTAACACTAGAGATAGACAGTCTTGAAGACGGTCATCACAATCCCTCCTCTAGATCTACAGTAAGGTTCCTGGCTCCTGCTCGACCACCCCTGAACAACCTGCAAGGGTCAAGGGCCATCCCAGTGATGAAGGGAGGTGTTGTATCAACACTAAGGCTATTCCATTTTGTGGACTTTCTTCAACTACACATGAAGCTTAAAGATGTATTGAATTTTTTCAAAATGCTGACTGTGGGATTGTAGTTCTAGTCACAGGAATACCAGCACTATGGGTACCCGTGAGGCTCAACTCCACTATGGGTACCCGTGAGGCTCAACTCCACTATCAACACAAAAATCTTGTTCTGGACCCTTGTGGTTATGGACTATGTGGTTTGAAGACCACAGCATCATTTCCTGCACCAGATCAACAGAGGATTTAATGTGTAGTGCTCGACTGTTAAACCAGAAAATCAACAGTCTCCAACTGACCTGGGCCAAGCATGACAGAAGGGAACTCTGTCACGCTGTTTAGTAGCTTCCCTGCATGCAGAGGCGGACAGCAACGTTGGACCAACTGGAAAAACTTTCATTAATGAGTCACTTCAGGTCTGTAGCCATATATGTTCAAATGTCATGTGCTGTCTCAGAAAACGGCACTACCAGGGGCGGGTGCAGAGGCCGCTGCCCCTTAACCCATGCCCCCGGCATTGAGCAGCAGGGCTTTCAGAGCACCCAGGCTTGAGAGTTGCTAGGTGACTGCACTCAAAAATGTTCCTAGGCTTCACAAAGTTGCAAACATAAGAAAGCAAAAAATTGGTGGGACTTTAGGGACTATATAGGCCAAACGAGGGATCGTTGTGTATTAGATAGGGACATTGAGGATATGCCTCAGGCAACTGCCATGATAAAAGAAAAGTCTGTCAGGGCAAGCAAGATGCTGTTGGACTCAAGGAAGTATTTGGCACCACTGACCCAGGACCTTTGAGCTGTTTGAATGTGCCATCCCTGGAGGAGCCTTCTTCAAATGCAGATGAGTTTATTAAAAAATGAAATGAAATAAGATTAAAAAACCAGTACTTCCTGCATGACCCCTGACCCCAGCTGCCTGGCCCAGAGGGTCAGAGAACATGTTCCCAGGGAATGTCATTAGAACAGAGTGGAACAGAGGTCTGAATGATAACCAGGTTGTAATGAAGCAGGTGGGGACAGCACAGCCGGCTAGAGCCCCGAGAGTGAGGGACATGCAAAACTGAGAATAAAGGACAGGCCTGAGGTGGCCGAGCAGCCGGTGTGGATGTGTGCTCTGTGCAATGCTTGCTCTTGATTTTTGTATGCCTAGCCATGGGAAAAAATAACAACAAAAGACACTGGTCAGCTATCTGCCTCCAGCCCCCCATCCCCGCCCCCAAAGTCTCTGAGCTCCCAGGTCCTTGGGCTTATCCTACGCTGTCAGGGAGAAGTGGGACACT
Source organism: Micromys minutus (assembly GCF_963924665.1). Taxonomy (NCBI): domain Eukaryota; kingdom Metazoa; phylum Chordata; class Mammalia; order Rodentia; family Muridae; genus Micromys; species Micromys minutus. The sequence goes on along the minus strand of NC_137960.1, from coordinate 3,611,926 downwards.
GTCTCCTGCCGATTCCCTCTGTCACCTCAGTTAAGTCCCTACAGACCCTTTGCAGGTGTGGGGTCTCATTTTGTCAGACCTCAAAAATCTTCCTATAAGTCATTGTTGAGAGAAAGTTCCTGGGTTCAGCAAAGGTGGGTCCCCAGGATAATGCAGTGGAACTTGGAAGCTTTGGCTCTGCTTTGCCAAATCTGTCCCTGGATTCCTGAGGCCTGAGACCCAGTCCTGCCTCTGGGACCTGTGGCAGGCAGCTGTGCTCGCCCACTGTGCACTGTTACATGCTTCAGGAGTCTAGGTGTCTCTCAGTAGAGCCCAAGAAATGCTGATTTCTTTTCATCAAAGGGGTGTTGCCAAAAATGCTCAGAAAATATCACCACCAAACATGCACCTTGGCTTCTGGACCCTTCATCTGTGTAACTTAAGTTTCTCCAGAGGCTGGTTTGTCTGTCGGCTGCCCCAAGAGCGTGGGCATGCCCAATGTGCCAAGGCAGGTGACACCAGCTTTGGAGCCCCACGATAGACATCCTTGGCTTCCAGCCTCGAGCTACCTCACTGAGCCCAGAGAAGCCACCGTAAGAAAACTCTCTCTTAACCCTAGGAAGGCGGCTGAGGGGACGCAGCATCATAGTCCCTCCACGGATGAGATGGTTCATTTACTGGCAGCCAGCTGTCCCATGTAGACCCCTCCAACCAGACCCTTTCTACTGACCCCCATAGGAAGTTCCAGGGCCCTGAGCACTTCCTAAGCATCTCAACCTCTTGTTTGTAGTATAATCCCAAGAGTAGAACCTCTAGCTTCTACCCTCAGGCCATGGCAACCCTCCAGGCCTTTAGCAAGCTTCCTGTGGCTGGCACTTGTGTCCCCTTGACATCTGTTCACACTGTTTACCAGCCACTAAGCCGTAGACCCCAACTCATTGAGATAGGGCCAGGTCCCTGCTGTCAATCTGGGAAAAAAGAGAGGAATCACCTAGAAGTGTCTGGGGTGCCAGTCCCTTGCTGGGAATTGTTGGCTCTGAAGGTGTGAAGAACCCAGCAGATAATGCGCCTCAGCTGAGTTGGGGTGGGGTTCCATGTGGTTCTGCTCCATTTCAAAGCCCTCTGTTCAGAGGCAAAAAGATTGCTTGTGCAGTAACTGAGAGATTCTCAGAGGAAGATTCCTGGGAGATCACACTTTGAGGAACTAATAAATGCCTATAATTAATTCGTGGAAGGGACAATGTGAGCGAGTGCATCTGGCTGGAGCAGGCTCCCACCTAAGCACACCTGATGCCTTGTCCCGCCCCTCCCCCCTTTCCCACTCCGTCCCCCTCCAACCATCCAGCTAGAAAATTTTGTCTTAGCATAGCTTGGGACTTTTTCCGGCTGAGGTCCCCAGCTAATGTGCCAGCTGAGTCTGCAACACCTGCGTTCCTTTGTTTCTTGGCCTGAAGACACAGCCCCCAATGTCAGTACCTGCTGAGGGTGGGCGGAAAGGGCTAGGCCTGCTCTCCAGGACCTTCTCTATTCCTCTTCCAGTGAGCTGAGAGGGTAAGTAACTGTCCCCGGCAAGGTCTTCTCCTGGCCCAGTTAGTCAGATTGAGATGCAAGGTATTGATCTAGAGAAGGCAGAAGGCCATCCAGGGGAGCAGGCCCTGGCAGACCCTCCTTGGGAAGCAAAGCCGCTTTCTCTGTTCAAGAACATACATAAAAGCCTTCCCTGATGGGAGCCCTATTCCTTCTAAAGTTGAAAGCAAGGACGATCTGCAAAAGAAGCCACACGCCAAAGGGAATTGCTGAGGAGGCGAGGGGCTTGGAAACCCCCAGAAATGAGGGGGGGGTGTTTTGGCGGGAAGAAAAATGGGCATCTCCTAAGAGGTAATCTAACATAGCCCAGTTTCTGACACCTCCTTTTCAAGGTGTTATGTGTGTGAGACTCTGCAAGGGCCCAGGGATGGAGGGCTGCTTGGCTTCCAGACTGTCTACAGGGGAGAAGAGTAGGGTAAAGGGCACAGGCTGTGACATGGGACAGAATAAGGGAAACAATGGCTTTGCGCCCCAGCCTGACACAGTCAGTACGCGTGTTCTCAGTGGCTGTCTCCTTCCCTAAGCCCCCGAATATTCACTACACAGCTTATTCCCTGGCAACAGGCAGAGTTCAAGGATCACTGGGCCGAAGCCCTCTTGATCATCAACTCATACAATCAGCTTTACTTTATTGATTTTCCTGCCACGGGAAACCTTTCTTCCAAGCCTGTGTTGGAGGTGTTTCCATCTCACTGCAAGCTTGCCACACTGTGTTTTAGCTCCACCTGGTCCCACCAAGGTGCCTTCTGCTGCGGTTATTCCAATGGATCTGGAAAAGTCTAATTGGAATTAGACTTCCTGTCCAAACAGGGTGTTCCCTGCCCACAGTGAGCTGTGGTCCCCTTTGCTTAGGTTGTGCTACTGAAGTATTCCTGAACACAAAAAGACTTCCTGACACTCTAAGTGAAGAGAAGGCTCAGGCCGCTAGGTCCCACCTCCCGTTCTCCCTGGTGCTTTTCTGGAACAAACTGGGCTGAAGAGAAGCAGCTTAGGAACTATGCCCAGCACACTCCCAAATCTTCAGCACACTCTGTGCTGAGTGCTAGGCAGCATGGAAAGAACTGTGAGGGACCGGCATAGGCAAACTTTCCACAAGTAGTCACAAGGCCAGAGGAAAGGCAAGCTCTGCCTCCAAGGCCCTCTTCTTCCTGGCCCTCTGCCCACCCCAATCCCCCTAACCCCCCAACAACCTGGCCTCTGGAATTGCCCATGGCAAAAGAAGGACAAGCTAAGGGTGTTTCCAAGTTCATAGGGATGCCCACTGCTACCATAGCCAATTTTATAGCCCAGAAGCCACCATGTACCTTACAGTAGGTTCCAACACAAATGACTTGGGCCAGAAGAAGCCATACTGCTCCAGAAGGTGGCTTATCCCAATCCTCCACCAACTCTCCAACCTCAGTCCCTCCATAGCCATGCCCCCCCCACTCCCTCACCCTGGTGGCTGAGTCTCTGTGGTGCTCTGTTAAGATCCTCTCCTTGGAGTCCCACCTTTATCCAAACCCTGGCTGGTGATGTCATTTGCCCCTCAGCCTCCTGGTTTGTGTCTAAACCTGAGGCAGGCCTGCCACTGGACTCACTAGCTGGTGACAGATGCTGAGCCTGTGTAGGATTAAGGTCATCCTAACAGAAACAGGTGACCTGAGTTCATAAAAAAATCCTGCAGTCCTACTTCTCACAGAGGGGACTCTCAAGTTCTGTTTTACTCAACACACAAGGGACTGTCAAGCTACTTTTTGTGCTCCCCCCAGGCCCCTCAACCAGTGTGGTTTGGGTCTCTACCTCCAGCAACAGTTCTAACAGACTGTAACTGCCACCCCAGATACCAGAGAGTCTGCCCAAGTGTCTACCAGAGTGTCTCCTGAAGCTTTGGCCAGTCATCATTTGCCAAGCTCCTAAGTCCTTAACACAGATGTTGACAGTGCCCACTGTCTAGAATTCTCGGAGCCGCACTCCTGTCTCTTGTCTGATATTCTGTTGAGAGAGCTCTTTTGTTTCTTTAGGGTGGGCAAAGCCAGGAGCTCTTGGTCAAGTGCATCTGGTGCTACTATGTGCTTGGTCCAGGGGGAGCCTCCCTTCTGGACTCACTCTCTGATGACAGGGGCTGTCTGTGCATGTGTGGGATGAGGTCAACCTAGCAGGGGCGGCCTGGCCCCTTCAGGGAAGTTGAGTCTGCCATAAAGGGTCTGAACAACCTTCACCATCAGCTGCTGTCACCAGCCTACATTAGAGCCTCGAAACCTCACATGAGGCCCAGTGATGATTCTTAAGGTTCCTACGGCACCACATCATTCCAAGGTCCCTGCTGGCTACGAAGGCTCTAATTCTGGGGTTTTGTTGGAACCAAGTTTTCTGCCACAGCCAATGAAACAAGCTCAAATGAAGACTACCAAAACCATCCTGGGATAGTGGAGTTGGGATGGGGCACACATGGACAATTCCAGAGCACAAAACCCACAAGTCCCAGCAGAGATGGGTCCTAGCGCGATCATCGGTTCACCCCACCTCAAAAGTGGGTCCCCTTTTGATCCAGTCTCTTGGGGGCTGAGAAGGCAGGTCTCCTTGGTTCTTCTAGAATACCAGTCCTTTTATTTAGGCTGATCAGGCAAGAATAATAAGACTCCATATAGTAATTTTGGGGAGCAGGAGTACACTGTCTAGTCTACCCAGAAGTCCCTCATGGTTTGGCTCTTTTTTCTCTCTCCAGAAAATATTCTTCTAAAAGGAGAGCAAAGGGGACAGGACCTGCCTAGGCTCTGTTCCCCAGAGGTCGAAATTCAAATGGCCCCAGCTTCTTGGGTGCACACCACCTCACCCTCTGTAGCTGCTCCCGGTAGCCCACTGCTCTTACACCTGTGACTATGGTTTCGGCCTCCAAGATCTAGTATGTTAAGTCACAAGTGCAACAATCATTTTGTTAGTTCGGAATCGGAGCACGGGGGAGGGGGGGAGGAACTAACTGCAGGGAGTCTGCCCCTCGGGGTCAGGAAAAGGGTGAATATTGGGGGAAGAATATTCTTGCACATTTGTCACCTAAGCAAAGTCTTAAAAATGCAGCAGCACCTTAAGGTCATCCTTGGCCTGAAGCCTGGTAAACCCCTCTCAGAACACCCAAGAAAGGAATGAGTCTGCGCCTGCCAAGTGGCTAATCCAAGACCCTCTCCCCTTGGCTCTTTCTTCCTGGAAGGGGACATTGGAGAGACTGGCACAGAGTCTTATTACCCCCTGGGTCCTAGGCAGAGAGAATGCTGGAACGGAAGGTCCCCCTTTCCAGATGAAAAAAAAAAAAAAAAAACTGGGAATACCCAGACATTTCTGAGTATCTTAACAATCAGAAGAAGAAGAAAAAAAGCCCCAAATATTCACCCCCCCCCCACTTCATTGACAAACCCATCACACGGTCAGGAAATGTTCCCTGAATATAGTGGGTAACTACTCCACTGAGGACTCTCCATTCTATCATCCAAAGATTCCCCAGTCCTACTTAAGAGCCCTGGTTGGCATATGTGAATCGTCTCTGTCTAATACATGTTGCTGGCTGATCTGAGTCCCTTGATTCCCCCCCCCCCCCCCCCCGTCTCCAGCGAGACTTGAGTGGCGGAGGAACCACTAACTTCCACTGGCTAAGAGCTGATTGACCTCAATAATCCGAATTCTCCGGTAGGCACCTTGTCCCAACTCCTCAAACCAGCATTTCTTCAAGAGGCTCACAGGTGCGCCCGAATAAGCTCATGCCCAGAGGTGCACCATCTAGAGTATCTCACAGTATTAAATACCTCTGGGCAAAGGGAGCGGATGCTTGTCCGAGACCCAGACTATACATCCCTGGGCGAGCGGCTTCCAACCCGACATACTCCATCTAACACGATGGCCCTGCAATGTCCGTCCTACACAATGTCGTCAATGTGTGCGAGCCTTGTCTTTCCTGGTTCTCGCTTTGCGACTGACCTCCCTCCCCCCAGTATGACCAGAGGCTCCGGATAGTGGTGGGTTTGAGGAAAAGGCATTTTCAATCTCTCTCTCTAGTATGAAGCTGAAAGCGACCTACAGAAAAGTATCCTCCCATCTCCACTTTCTCCTGCGCCCCTGAACGGTCTCTAACTGGGGACCAGCTCCAGTTTCCACTTTCAGGGGCGGAAACCTTAACCGGCCTTGTGAAGGGACTCAGGGGAGAGAGCGGAGACAGGTCCCCACAGGACAGTGATGTGAGAGCTCCTCAGCCTTTAACGACCTGGATTGCACCCGCGACAAACGCCAAGAAAAACCAGTTGTGGGTGTGGCCACATATATCCCCGCCCCTCATAACCACCAACCACTGCGCGCCGTGGGACTGGAGGTGTGGTCAAACCTGCTGTGCCACGCCCCTCACCGCCTCCCTGTTCGAGGTGTATGGCCAAGCCGCCCACATAAAGCCTGCTGCTGCCAAACTCCGTTGAGAAAGGAGGTGGGAGGGTTGGGGAGTGTCAATCAGCCTCGATTCAGCTCTAGCCACGCCCATAACTGTCTCCAACTGTCTTAGGCTAGAGAGCCTAGGGGTGGGGCCAACCAAGCCCAGCGCCCCAACCTCGGGGTCACTCTGCTTTGAGGTCCCAAGGAGTGTACGTGCAGACCTCTGCTACCCCGGACTCGCAGGCTAGGGGCAAGGATCAACTTAGTTTCCCGAGACATCCCTGATTTCAAATATCCCGTCCCGTTGTCAGACATAACAGCCCCTCTGAACTTTGGAGAATGCCCTTATGCAATCTGAGAGGGCCTGGATTAAACTGCACGGAAATTATTGAGAGCTCAGGTGGAAGTCTCAGCTAAATCGATGTCTTGACACACCGGATTGTCCTCAAGGCCCAAAATCTCTTTATTTGGAGGTTACCTTCTAAAGTCTTGAACTGGAATAGACAAGCCTGTTCTATGGCATTGAGTGAGAATAGAGATGGGAATGAGGTGGTCCCAGGAGCTGCTGTCATTTCAACCAGTTAGACTGAAAGCCCTGGCCAGAAGTTTTGAGTACTTTTAGGCTCTATTTCCATCTACCTTGAGGTCAGAAAACCTTGCCCTCTCTACCAGCAGCCTCTGGACCCAAGAAATAGACGGACTGCCTGCCTTTCAGTGTTCCTGGTCCAGAGTCCTCTCCTGCACAGGATCATCTGTCCCCTCCTCGAATCTGCTTCCCTCCTGTTCACTCTGCCCTTCTCACACAAAAGCTCCCCGTGTTGTGTAGGAGGGGGTGTGATATCAGGAGAAGAGGCAAACAAACCAGGAGTGCTCTCATGGAACTTGCTGGAAGTGCTATCATTCAGTCTGTCATCCATCTCTGCCTCCCTTCCCTATCCCCAAAGCATCCCTCTTAAACAAGATGTTTTAAAGAACACGAGGTAACTGGGCAGGTTTAGAGGCAAAGGGAGACGTGGCTTTGAAATGACCATATACATGCGATAGTTTATCACAGCAGAAAGTTTCTAGCCATTTTGTGTTAGGAGTCAAAACTTGGTCTCTGGCCACCCTCATAAGCCGAGCTGGATTCATCCAGCTGTCTTCAATGGGCCAAATAAGTCACAACAACAAAGCAGAAAATGAAGATTTATTCAATGTGGCCACACTGGGAAGAGGAACAGAGAGGTCGTGTGACCTTCAAGTCTCTCTTCAGGGTCCTGACAGGAGGTTTGGGTTTAAATAGAGGGCAAGAAGTGTACAAAGCTAAGCAGTCCTTGCCGAGGTGCACCATCCCGATAACCCTGGAATGCAGCAGGTCTTGCAGCTTGCTGATTCGCCTGGCCTCCTGCAAGGAGGAGATGGGCAGACTTGTGTTTTGGTCATCTTACCCTTCCTGGGCCTTAAAAGGACTGAACTCCCAACAATTCTTCCAGAAGGAAATGAGAAGCCGGAGAGGCCAGACCCATGGGGGTTAAGAATCTCATTTATGATGTTCCTATTTTGGTCAACTTCTTGGTCTCTCTAATTTCTCCCGAAATAGTATGGAAGCAGGGAGCAGAAAGACCACAGAGACTGTGCCTGGTTTTAGAGAAGCCCAGATCTCAGATTTATAGCTGGTCTTTGCTCTTTTGTGGGTTCTTCTTTTTCCCACCCTTTATTGCCCCCCCCATTTCTCCCCTAACACTAGATAAGATAGAAACAAAGATAGAGGGAAAGAAGAGAGAGGAGAAAGATGGAAAAAAAAAATCCAACATCTAATTTCTTTTGTTTCTGCTTTGACCACGGCTACAAACAAACTACAACCAACCAGCCTAAACAACTAACAACCACTTCACCCCCCTGCTCCTGGGGGTGTGTGCTAGCATCTATGTAGTCCCCAGAATTCTGAAACTATCTGCAATTGGCAAAACCACGGAAGCACATTCTCATAATATTTCTGTGTCTTTTAAGGAAACCAAAATCCTAGAGTTGTAAAAAGTCGTCACTACACAGATCCCTTCCAAAAAGAGGGCGAGGTCTTGGGGCCCCTACAATACATGGGAACAACCAGTGAAATGCGGGCCAAAGTCCGGAAGGGCCCTATTTTAGTTCATTCGGAGAGCTCCTGCAGCAGTAAGCAGGACCAGAGGGGCCGGTGGCTGCTGTAGAGTCGGGGGGGGAATGGGGGAATTGACCAAGAGCTCAGTGGAGCACATGGCTGGTCACCTGTCTCAGACCCCTTACATGAATTTGGGGACTGTGTGACCTCCCCAGCCAGCCTGCCTTTTCCCCAAGAGTGTTTGTTTGGGTACGCGTATTTGCAAGCGCACCCTTGCGGTTCGTCCTTCGGGTTTCATTAGAGGAATTCCCTTAGAACCCCTGTGCTAAGTAAGGGTCTCGTGCCCAAAAGGGGCTTTTCTGATTTAGTAAGCTATTGAAATATATTCCAGATTAATCTTGCCTCACAAGGGGTGTATGTCAGAAAGAGGGAGGGGGAGAGAGGGAGAGGGAGAGAGAATTGGTCACGGGTGGTGGATGGTCACGGGTGGGATGCTACACAAACAATGGGTGAGGTTTCTCCTTTGTTTGACTTTTTAGCAGGTTATTCTCAGCTGAAATCTGGAACAGCTAAATCCAGGCTGGTTGCTAAAAGCCAGGGAAACCCAGAGAGCTGAACTGGAGTTTGGCTAGAAGCCTCAGTCAGCTAGGGATGGAAGGAGGAGACTTTGGGGGTGAGGAGAGTTCAGCCAGCTCTGCCTGAGTTGCACTGCCTAGCTGTCTCTGGAGGTGGGCCTCCTCCTCTCTCCCAGTCTCTATCCTAACCAGCTGTCAATATAACAAGTACATATGGGGTCACCTGCAGCCTCCAGTCACACCTGAAGCCCAGGTGGTCACTAAGGCATTGCTAACACACTTGAGAAACTTAAGGCAGGAAATTCCTGTCTTCGGTGGGGTGGGGGATGGGAGTGGGGGGAGGGAGGGCCTGTACTCGAATCTTGATAAATTGTAAAATGTCTCTCCCTCCCACCCCCTGCCCACCATCTCCCCAGCCCATTGCTGTCCCTTCAGTCCTCTGCGACCTCTGGCACAAAAGCCCTGGAAAGAAGTGAAAATGAAATGTGTTGCCACGTCTTGGTGGTCCCCCTGAGCTGAGCATGACAAGGTATCAATGATCCCACACGCTCCAGGGCACCAGCCACACCACTCACCGTGGGAACTGTCTCTCTCGGTTGTTAGTTTTTGGTTTTTGAACCCTGAGAGTAGCATCTAAATCTGTATGTTGGTAAGACTGAGTGTAGATTCCGCTCTGTTCTCTGTAGTTGGGGGAGTTCTCTGAGGTACTGGGAAGCCAGGAACCCCCTCTTTCCTTGCCTGCAAAGCCAAGGCTTTAAGAACAAGAAGACTGTGCTCGACTGTTGGTGGTTTGGTTGTGGTGCTCATCACTTGGCAGAAGCTGAGGTGGAACTTGATGTGGCCATGGTGGCACGGCTGGAACCATCCCCTCTCGTCACAAATGAGGAGACTGGCAGCAGGTCAGACAGACGAAGGGATTTGCAGAGGGGCCATGAGCAGTGGTAGAAGGAAGAATAGGCAGCAAGGACTCAGATGCCTAGGCAGGCCCTAGGCAGGCCCAGCGCCTCACAGGCTGTGGACAACGACAATGAGGCCTAGCTAAGTCTCTCCTGACTCCCCTCCCATTCTAGCAGCTGGCTACACTGAAGCCCTGGCTGCCCCCCAGGAGAGGCCCTGCTGCAGAAGCAGGGTGTGTGCCTAGCCACTGGAGGTCGGGACCAGATATCCCATCTCCTGGCCTCACTCAAGTTCCTGGCCCTGATGATTTTGCCAACAGGTGGCCAGGATGCTGCCCTCCAGCTGCTGCTGGGTCAGTCGCCAAGATCCCAAGTGTCGACACAGAGAAATAAAGATAAAGACCAGGAAACCGTTGCTAACACAGTTGGCCCAGAGCAGAGAGTAAATCGCCAGAACTGGTCTGGAAGAGGCTATAAAAGGGAAATAAAACAGGATAGTAATTTATAGCACGAAGTAAAAGATCTGGGGGAAGCCTCGCGGCCAGAGAGGCTTCACTTCCCACATCCAGAGAGGCCCTCACCACACTGATCAGCTCTTAGCCAGACTTGCAGCCCTGGAATTTTGGAGTTCCTTGTCCCCACATAGAGAGATGGGACAGTAAAGGAAACTTGTCTTCTAGCCTTCCTCTTAGTTTCATATCTGTTCCCCGCAGAAGCACCTACCCCCCTTAAAGCCTTAGGACCTCTAATCCCACTGCAAACACCTTATAGGGGGGTCCTGGAGCTCCTGATCTTGTTTGATTCTTACAGAAACTCTGAGGGCAAGTGTGTGTGTGTGTGTGTGTGTGTGTGTGTGTGTGTGTGTGTGTGTGTGCGCGCGCGCGCGCGTGTGCATGCGTGTGCATGCGTGCACCTAGGGGTTGTAGGACTGGCTCAAGGTCACACAGCTAGTCAGTGGCAAATCCAAGACCTTGGTCTAGGATTACCTATTTCAAGATCAAAGTCTTTCTTAAACCCATCTCCCTATTCTTGCTAGGACTAGAAGACTTTGAAATTCAATCCATTGGCACTCAACACTTCCAATATCCTCCTCAGTCAGGAAATCTCAGAAGGCTGAAGTTTTCCAGGCCAAAGGGCACCCAAAGGCTCTGACATTGAGAGGTGGAGTAGTAGACACCCGATTTCAGAATCTATTTCTGGGCTTGAAGGACTTGTCTGCTTGTCTGGCTCACCAGTATAGGAACATCCACAGTCCTGATCTGAACAGTTGTCCGACAAGCCTCCACGGGAAGCCAGGGGCTTGGTCCTTGCACTTCCTTCTCCCTCCTGGTAGCCTGAGGAACATTCTGTGCCTGTCTCTCATCTCCAAAGTTCAAAGGTAAAGGCAAGTAGGAAGTTGGAGCGGGTTCCTGTCATGTCCTTCCAGACTACATGTATATAACATGTATGAGCACAGGGGGAGGTACCTGGAAATGAGTGACCTCAGGCATCCTCACTCAGCCTTGGGACTCCTTCTTTGGTTGACTTGAGGGATGTCCTTGGGGGACTATCCCTTTGTAGCTTGGTGCAGGAATAGGTGAGATTTGGACCCAGAGTTCATTGCTGGTTCTCCCTGCGTGTAGAGGAGTACCAGTCTGAGACCCAGTAGTACCCTTGGTAAGCTTGTCACTACTTAGTAAATTCCCACATGCCCTTGGCTTGTAGGGAGCCATGGCTACCACTGGCTGAGCACAGTGGTCACCAAGAACCCTATCCCATCTCCCCTTAGTTTTGAGGTCTATGGCCTCCTGATACCCACTCTCTAGACCAAGGGCCTATAGGCAAAGCAAGCCTAAAACTGAGAGAAAAAGGCCAACTCTATATAGACCAAGGTAGAGATTTGAGGGCTATGGCAGACCCTGCAGGGTCACAGAGGTTCTCAGTCCCTGCAGCATCTCTAACCGTTTTCCCCCAACAGTTCCCCAGAGGAGGAAACTTTCCACTCAGGGCTCCATTCTGCTCCTTGCTCATCTGTCCCACGCCCAAACTGCTCTGCCCTCCACTCAGTGAGTCCCCACCAAACCCCCAGCAATCTGCAATACGGACCTGTGAGCACTACTGTCAGACCCATCCTGGGGCTTTGAAGATCTTTGGTCACCAGGCTGGTAACTCCCACTCCTAGGTTAACTTCCACATCTGTTGAGGGAAGCCCATTTTTGAGAGCATCCATTGTTAACCCAGAGCACAGATTTTGCAAAGAGACTTTGCTTGTCCTAACCTAGCAGACCAGTTTGTAGCAATTGCTTCTTTTTCCTGTCTTTCATATTGTAATGACCCACCCCTGCAACCAAGGAGGCTTTTGTATTCCTTGAGTGGGTTGGCCTAAGTTAGGTATCCCTGTAAAGGAATCAAGTTTTGAAGTGATTTATACAAGAATTTAAGGATTCTGGGAACTTCCTCAGAGCAGTGTGGTGGCCCCTTTGGAAAAAGCCATGTTATGTCTTATCCTGTACTGCTTGAAAATGGCCACCAGTCTGTTCGTTCTTCCTGCATTCCTAAAAACAACTAGAAATACTTAAGAGGGAATGAGGCCTAGTCCTGCTACCCACAGAGAGCCTTCACCCTAAGAAATCCTGACTGTCACTTTGCTGGCTTGGCTGGGTTTCCCCAGGTTCCTCAAGGGCCTGGGTGGAGCTTTCTGTAGCCAGAGGACAGAGACTGCTAAAACTCCTGCCAAGCTGCCATGTCCTTGCCAAATTCTGCAAACAAGACTTCATCAGGTGCCTCCCTTGGCAGTTGGGGTCAGGGAGGTGATGGTCCCAAATGGACACATGGTTTCTTCGAACCAGAGTTACTGTCACTCAAGTTTGACAGGAACATTGGGCGGCTGGGTTCTCCCTTGGGGTCCAAGAACCCTGACACTACCATTTCTCTGCTGGTTGACTGCTAGTGGGTCCCTTCTGCCAGAAGGCCCCCTGACCTTGGCTGTGTGTTTTAGGGTTAAGGTGCTCAGAGCAGGCCAACCGCACTCCGCTCCCATCCTCATATAGCTTGAGAGCTGTTAAAGTGAGAACAACACCCCAGACAGCGTTTCAGGGAGTGTCTGCCATTCTCAGCTTCTGTCCTCAGAGCTTGTGAACCGGTCAGGTAGGACGACCAGACACCTTGTGAGGAGAGGGGCCTGGAGTCTTGCACTCCAGCAAGGCCGAGTGTCAATGAGCACTAAGCTTGCTTCCGGGCTCTTAGCTTGGTGGGCTCTGGGCCTCTGTAAGAGCCTTTCGGGTTCTTAGCTTGGTGGGCTCTGGGCCTCTGTAAGAGCCTTTCGGGTTCTTAGCTTGGTGGGCTCTGGGCCTCTGTAAGAGCCTTTCGGGTTCTTGGCTTGGTGGGCTCTGGGCCTCTGTAAGAGCCTTTCGGGCTCTTAGCTTGGTGGGCTCTGGGCCTCTGTAAGAGCCTTTCCGCAGCCAGAAAATAAGACCAAGTCAGACAAGGGGAACCCTGACCATGGGTTTTTAGTAGCTGGCCTTGGTCATGAGTCTCCCCATGTTGAGGAGGCCAGTGACAACGTGGAGCAGCTCCAGACAGAGCTGTCTGCCTCTTTTTCTCCCGGCCCCTCACCAGCCAGGATCCTTCTGTTTCTGTGCTGCTGCAAAAGCGCTGACTTCCATTGGCACGTTGGTCTCTGCGGCCAGGATCCTGTCTGTGAAGGGGACACACTCTGCTCTTTAAGACCAGTGGACCAGGAGGAGAGGGAGAGCCAGGACTGCAGCCTCAGGTCTGGGGCAGTAAGGAGAGAGGGATTCGGGTGTTGGGAAGCCTTGGAATGACTACCTCTGGGAACCAAATTGGTCAGAGCAAGCTTCTGGACAACAGGGCTTTGGCCTCCCATGGCTGCCCCAGGGGGCTGTGACCCACTGTGGGGTCCTGGAGTACCCTCTGACTGGAGTACCCACTGGCTGGAGCACTTCCCTCCCCTTGACTGGGATCTAGGCCTGAACGAACCTGAATAAATGACTTTTACTTTGCTCTCCTATCTATGTTTAAGAGACACAAAGTAACCTGAGGATGGGTGGGCAACAGGCCATTGGTCCTTCTGGCTGCCACACACTCTGTATACTGCTTTCGTGGTCTGTCCTCAGCACCCGCAGTCTCTCCCCTTGCGCCCTTTGTGATGTGGAAGGGGCCATGTCTCATAATGCTGTGAGATGTTCCTGTTAATTTGTACTTGATATTGTCTGGTAACCTGGCCCATTCACAAAAGCACCTGACGAGGCCTTTGCTGATTGCTAAAGGTCGTGATGGAGCTGAGAGAGGGAAGTCCTATCGCCAGCTCTCAAAGGGTAGAGCTCCTCAGGGTCTCCAGCCCTTGGGTTTCCCCCCCCCCCCCACTGGAGTCCAGGGCATTCACAGTCTTATCTTTGGCCCTGACTTTCTAGAGGCAAGTTCTCAAGAAAGTTTGTAGTTTGTTGAGAACACTGGGGATCTGTCGGTCACATTTCAGGTAGACCTCACAAAGAATCTTCTAGTCAGAACAGCCCATGGAGGGCAGGATTAGCCACAGCGGCCTTCCCTCTTCATTGACCTGAACCCTGAAAAGTAACTGCCCCAGTCAGCAGGAAGAGTACACACAGTCTGTCACTAGCTTGGGAGGGCAGAGAAGTGCTGACCAAAGCAGAGCCCAGAAAGCATTCGCTAGGACCCCGCCCCACTGCCGCCTGCACACACCCTTGACTGAGCACTACATCCATCCACGCAGGTGTCTGGCCTCTCCCCAAAGAACCAGTTTAACTCTGTTCTGCACACTGGCACCCAAGAGGCACACCTGCATACTATATCTGTACCCTTTCTCCATGTGAGACAATCCTCAGGGTGGCCAGACAGAGACCCCTTTCTTCTCTCAAATGAACACCTGCTGATCGAGAGGTTGGGGTAAAAAACCCACTGTGCTATGGGTCTGGGCAGCTGGGATGGAAGTCAGCCTTCTCTTCCTTGTCCCACCAGCTCTCTTATCCCTTACCCTTTCTGCCCCAGCATTCATGTCTGGAAGCCTGCTCCCCACTCCGGGCTCTAGAACCCATGCTAGGCCCATCAAAAAAATAGTGAAGCTATTCTTAGTTGGATGGTGTGCTCTAGAGACTCCAAAAAGCCTAGGAGCTGCAGGAAGGCACTCTGGAGTGCCAATAGCTTAACTCGGAATAAATAGGACCAGGGAGGGTGAGTCACGGGCTTTGAGTCCTGGTGCCCAGGAGTCCCTTGAGCTTGGGAGTAACTAAACAGAGAGGCAAACTGGGGACTGAGTACAGTTGGGGGTCGTACAGTGACCACTTTGTGCTCTCTTGCAGAAGATACTGTTGAGGGAGTAGTTAGTTGGCTTTGTCTGAGAGGGATGCCAAGCAAGAGAGGCTTTGGCATAGATGCAGCACGGGGTGGGGGAGGGGCACGGGGCTGGAACTCGTTAAAGGCTGAGGTAGCAGCAATGCCCCTCCCCAGCTCTTTCCTTCCTGGGGCACCCTGATATTTTCATGGCAGCAGAAATCTTGCAACTCAGCCAGCAGGGGCTGGGGTGGGGTGGGGGAGAGGAGAAGGGCTCAGTGACTTAGAGTGGAACACCACTCCAGATGTGGTGGTGACAGCCAGGATGTGGCCATGTATGGAGATGGAATGAGCAAATGGCCAGAGAGACCAGAAGCCTTGGTGAAGGAGCCAGAAGTGCCAGGCACCCACAGAAAGCCAGCGGCCTGTGTGTCTCCCTTTCTCTCACGCAGGCAGCCCCTCCCCCAGTCTAGAAGAAGCTGCATTTCACCTGCACACAGAAGGCAGTTTCCAGCTTTCTCTAGCCGTCCCAGATTGTCATTGACTGACCCTCTCGGCAACATTTCATAAGCCTTCCTAGTGATACCAGCATATATATGAAATGTGTGTGTGTGAGTGTGTGTGTGTGTGTGTGTGTGTGTGTGTGTGTGTGTGTGTGTCAGGGTATTCCTCTTGAGGAAAAGCCCTGGTCTGAAGAAGAAAAGGGAATACTTGACTGACCCAAGGTAGCCTAAGCTGTGAATGACTGTGCTGGGGGAGGGGTGGTTCCAGGCCACTGGCTTGCAGAACCTGAAGGTGGCCTTAAGCCCTTCCCTGGACAGTTAGGATGTGGAGTGTTGTGGTGACAGAGGCTTATCTGTGGTTAAGACTTAGAGTCCTCAGAGGCCCATGTCTTGCTTGGCTCTTGTTTTGTTCTCCTTAGTTTCCCTGGCTGTGTGTTTGCTGAGCTTTTTCTCTACTGGGTAAGTCCAGACGAGGCAACTGGGTGCCTCTAAGACGTAGTATCCTAAGAATGGCAGGGCATCATGGAAGTACCTAGTAGCCACCTTTTCTCCCACAAGAGAAGACCTTCTTTCTCATTTACTCCTGGGCCTTGGGGGTCCTTTTCTTCCCGCCTTTCCTCCCCCCCACTACTCCATTCCTTTCCCTCTGCACCAGGCCAGAGCCCCCAGGGCGGGAAGCTCCCTGACACCCGAACCCCGAACCCCGTTCAGATGAGCCGCACTCTGCTCTTCCCAGGTGAGCTTCAGCTTTTGAACTTGGCACACCCTGCTTTCTGGGCTGGACTGAGAATGTGTCTTCCCTTCCTACCTCAGCCTGGCCCCTTGAGCACACTAAAATGACAAAGAAGGCTAATTCTGGGAAGTCCTCAGGGGAGACTTGAGTCGGGAGCTCAGAGAAGGCCTCTGCAGGAAAGCTGGCCTCTGCCTGGGTAACTGGGTGTGTCACCTCAGCCTGGGGGGCCAGCCCCGCCTTGAGCTCATGGTCCTCCTTGTTTCAATTTCCTTACCTACTTAGCCACTTCTTGCAAATTGTTCTTTTCCACTTCAGCCCTCACTGTTGATGATCTTGTGCCCTGAGTTGTCTCCAGATCAGCCTCTGAGAAGGAGACTCCATCAGCCCTTGCTATTTTCTTCACCCCAGGCCTCCCCTGGCTGGCTTGCTGTATATATGGCTGCCCTCAGGTTGGCTGGGACCAGACCAGACAAGAGCAGCTATAGCCCTCCTCCACCAGGCTGACTGGCTTTAAAAGAAGTCATAAACACGGTGAAGCAGTAGCTGGTGTGTCTTCTTAAACAGTCGTGGGTCTGACAGACACCGAGGCATGTCCTAGCTAGACTCTGGGGACTGTGTGTCACGGAGACTGGACGGAGCCAGACTGGCCCTCTGGCAACTAGTTGACTCTTTCCTAAGAAACAGGAGAAGTGTGTCTGCAGAACAGAGGAGATTGCAGGGGTCACACGCAGAGAAAGATCGCTGAGGGGAGGCTCCTGCTAAGGAAGGTCAGGCTGAAGGTGCTGGTTCTGGTGCTGCTAAGCATCTGCGTTCCGAGACTGGACCTTTGAAGGAAGGGGGCGGTGACCTGATTCTGCAATTCTTCTGCCCTTGCATCCCCTGCTGCCCCGCCTCCGCCCCAGGCCTCTCCAAAGGCTGCACTTGACAGTCAAGAGCCCCCAGGGCACCTGCCTACCAGCCCAGAAGCTTGTAGCCAGCTTACCAGCTCTCTGGGTAGCCAGAAAGGTTGGCATATAGCCTCAAAGGTCAAACTCCTTCTGGGTCACTGAGTCTTGGACTTCTGAGTGGGGTTTCCTAAAAGAGAATAACAATGAACCCCCTGAAGACAGGTGCTCAAAGATGGCCCTTCTGGGTAGGCAGGTTTCCTCCTCATGGGTTGGGTGGTTTATGCACAGAAGTGCTTTGGAGTGAGTCCAAACACTCTTTAAATCCCCAAGCCCTGGACTTGGTACCAGCCTTGCTACTTTCTTTTCTCAGTCTTTAAAATCCAATCCTCTGTGCCTTTTTGTTCTCGACCCTCTAGCTGAGCCTCTCCCGCCCTGTGTAGGCCGGTCCCAGCGCTTCCTGACCTGGCCCTCAGTGGTGTAGCCATCTGTGCCAGCCTGCAGGATGGATCCCTGTGGGGGATGGAGGATGAAAAAGAAGGGGGGGGGGGCAGACAGCCATGCATAGACCTGGTCTTCCTAAAAGCCTGCCTGAGCCACCCTGTGGGGGTGAGTCCAAGGCTACTGTCCCCTTGGCAAATCGCAGGGGGAAAGGGAGAGGCCTGCCTCCCAGCAATCTGCTCACAGCCACAAAATAGTGGGAACAAGCACAGAAATAGAGGCCCAGGGTGGGGGTGGGGTGTCGAATTTGGGGACAGCCGCCTGGAATTGTTACCAAACTTTTGAAACACAAAAAACAACAAAGGAATAAAAGCAGTCGATAATTAAGTACATAATTGTGCACACCACTTGTTAATTAAGCTTTTTCTCCTAAAACCTGACAGAATCTGCTTACAAGGTGATAGCTGAGGGGAGGTGACATATGGCAGGCCATCTGTGACGTGAAAGCGTTTGAATGAGCGCTTCCTGCCCCCACGGGGGGGGGGGGGGGAGCAGGTGCTGCACAGAGCTTTCTGAAGTAAAGTGATTTGTCTTCATTCTCTGCAGAAAATGAGTTGATAGTACTCAGTGACGACAGAGCCCTTGGGAAGAGACAAGTGGCTCTGCCATCCTCCAAACTGTCCCCATGCCTTGGCAGCTGGACCCTGCACTCCATGCATGTGTGACACTTACACATCTCTGGTGCTCAGCTTCAAATTCTGGCAGGAATAAAAAAAGGACAGAAACTGGAGATGGCTCTTTAGAGAAGGAGAGCCAAAGGGGCCATGACCCTACCCTTGCTCCCAACCAGACCCCCCCCCCCGCTGACTTTCCCCATTAGTACATGGGCCTCTGAGCCCATCTCCCCTTGAGGACCATGTCCTTGCTGTAAAATGGAGATATATTACCTACCTTGGGCAACAGCCTGGGTGGATGGATGATCTGATAAGATGCTAGAAAACACTTATTGAACAGATAGAAGGCTTTGAATATGTATGGAGTTATTAATAACCACTTGAACTCTATGTGTGCTTTTGAGATTCCATGTTCACTGAGCTCCTGGCCTGTAGCTAGAGCTATGCAGCAGGCTAAGCCTAGAGTCATGGGTTCCAGGGGCTTTGGGGAGAACAGGCTGATCACTTGGAAGAAGTCCTCCACCTGAAACCTGATACCCACTTTCTCCTCCTGAGAAGGGGGAGGGACCATTCTGCTAAGCAATAGAGAAATGGCCCAGCTGCCCCTGCCCACCTATAACAGACACTTTTTGGTCTCTTCTCTGTGGCCTCTTAGTTGAGTCACATAGTACAAAGCATGGTGATCTGTGCATGGGGAAGCTCTCCCTGTCCCCTTGTGCTGTCCCCACGGGCCCCTCAGTCCAGTCACAGGGCTTGGGGACCTCAGTGAAAGGACCAAACGGCTGTTAACAAATATGGCTTCTCTCTTGCTGTAAGCCCTGTCTTTGAGTCTTGGATGAGCGGAAAGGTGCTGTGTGCTTCCTGTAACATCTGTCCCAGAGTTGGCTGAGCCATATAAGGGACAAACAGAATGTCCACAGCCATAGCGGTACCCTCGAGGCCCCCTCCCCACCTTTTCTTTCACAGGAATGCTCCACTCTTGTGGGGGTGTTCCCCAGAGATTCCCATGCACACATCCTTGGGGCACCCTGGCCAGAGGAAGGGCCACCTACAGGTCAGCTCTGCTGCCAGGTCTGTGGAGCTCCAGATACTTCCCCAAACACTTGTTTCTCTGTAGGAATCCCAGGCAGCTCCGGACCCATGAGAGAGGGCACAGTGTGATGCTCCCTAGAAGTCGGGCTAGTTTCGGCAGCCGGTCCCACTGAGTGCACACAGACAGTATCTGAGTATCTTCTAGGGCCTTCTCTACTGAGCATCTGGAATTTCTTACCTAACCTTTAAAGGAAGGAGTAGATGTTTCTGGAGCCCTGTGTCCCAAGCAGGGATGTGTCACACAGGCATACATTGGAGCCACATCCTCAGAGCCAAGTTACCCCAGGACGGAAAGGGGGTGCTACTGCCCTATCACCTCCCACATGAACAGGTTTTCAAAAAGGACTAGGGGCGTCTGACATCCCCTACTAATGCCTGCATTCCAGAGAAGGACAACCAGGCCTCCATGCAGGTGAACACACTGCAGGTCAGAGGGAACAAGAGGTCTCTCTCTGCCCTTAGAGCCATACCCTCCCCTACACACTCAGAATCCTAACTCAGGCTACCTGGTTCTATGAATTCCAATCAGGTGAACGAGGTGCCTCCAGCAGGTCTGTTGCAAGAGAGGAAAAGCCAACATCTGCTGCTTTGGACAGGCTGTTCCCCGGGATGGAGCCGAGGTGTCTCCAGGAGCTCATAATGGCTGTTGTATCTCTTAAGGATACGTTAACTAGCCAAGCTTGGCATCTCTTTTTGGACGTGCTTTTCTTGGCAGAAAAGGGTGAGATTAGGACTTACTTGGGGGTTGGGGGATGGGGAAGTGGAGGCCAGAAAAGAGCTCAGGCCCATCCCAGGAGGTTGCTCATGATGTAACCCCAGAGAGGAACCAAGCAGAGATTCTCAAGGGCGCCTGCTCACGTGGCGCTAGGTAGGATTTGCCAGCACAGTTCCGTCTCAGGGCTGTCCCGTGGTGGTGCTGAGGTTGAATCAGCACAGATCTTGGGCCAGAGAAGGCAGGATCTGTAAAACAGGCCTCTGATGAGGGGTGTGGCCTAGAGTGGGGATGGAGAGCCCTGTGTAGGCTCTCACGTGAGGGCAGTGTCTGAAGAGGCAAAGGAGAACAGTGTAGGTGCGAGTGGGCAGCTAGCATTCCTGAAAGGTGTCCTCAGGCAAGGGAGCCTCATCAGCGTTGGCTGGCCAAGTGAGGGAGGGGCTAGGAGCATTCTTCTCTAACCTCTGCTCGTCAGCCTTCTTCTCCAGAGAAGTCCTGAGGTGGTAGACAAGGGCACAGGATCCCCACCTGCCTACAGAGTGCCTTCCCTCATCTTGGGGGACCTACAACCTGACACGGCCAACATATAGCCACTCGGACCCAGGCATTTCTGGGAAGCTCCAAGAGCCAGGAGAATCTCAGAGACGGCTGGTGCTCACACCACACCTACCCCCAACAAGTGGGCGTAGGGGTCCACTTACATGTGGCTGTGATTCAGGCACCCCTTCCCATAGCCAGCCAGTGCTGGCAAGACCAAGATGTAAGGACTTCCGTCTCTCTGGTGTATATAGGTCAGGCTCCCACTCCCTATTCCCAGCTCCTCATTGGGTACTTCCCAGCAGTCCCACTGAGCTAGGCCTAGGCCAGAGAGAAGCGCTGACCCCAGAAGCATCCCTTATACGGGGGGGGGGGGAGATGTGGAGGTGGGGGCAGGGCAAGGACCTTATCCTGGAAACCAGCCAGTCCTTCCAACTACTCCAACTCCATTCTATCTTGGCTTCTTTCTCACGCCAGCTTAGATAGAAGACCACCCTTGCAGTCTGACTGCCCCAGGGAGCCCGACACCATCCCCAACCCACCGGCATGAGCAGGGCACAGCCTTGATCCTTCTGCACCCCATTTCTTTGCTGTGCCTCCTCAGTTTCCTCCTCTTCAAGTATACCCTGCAATCCAGTCAATACCTTCATGCTGGAAGCTTCTAGAGGGGCAGGAGCTTGGGGAGGGGGGAGGGTCAGAGCCGCTCTGTCTTTGTACTGGGGCCAAGGATAAAGCTGGGATTGGTTGGTGCAGCTGTTGAGAGGAAACTTCTCAGGGAGAGCTGGGGGACAGCAAACACTGACTAGCATCTGTGTTTCCTGGACCTTTCAGGCATGGCCTATGGGCACAGAGGTCATCCATGGAGACCTGGTTCAGGAACAATGTGAATCATTAGCTCCTGGTACAGTGTCCCCATGGCAGCTCAACTAAAGGAACATTTGTCTTCTTGTTAGAAGGAATGAAATTGGAAAGAAGGGTCCTCAAAGCCCCAGCCTTCCTCTTCCTGCATAAAGAGACAACTGGACGCCTTTATTTGCTCCCTTAAAATGAAGCGTGGCTTTGGTAGGCCCGCCCCCTTTTGCTCTCTCATTGTTTTGTAGCCAGTCCCCACTCTTTGGATATCTTCAGAGACCCTTCCCAGAGAAGGACCTGGGAAAGTTACCTCACTGCCTTCTTCCTTCCCCAGTGGTCACCCCTCCCTCCCACCGGGTCTTCCAAAGAAGGAATAATGGAGCCACAAGACTTCTCACACCCAGGATCCATCGACTCCCAACCCTTACAGAGTGTCAGACCCATCATCTTGGATTAGGTCAGGTTTGTCATCCATCCACCTACCCATCCTTCCATCCATTCATCTTTTACCTCAGAATGGAAACTGTTAGCTTCCCAGGACTGAGCAGAGCATTGGGAAGAAACATGCCCTGGTGTCTTCTGGAGAACCCCAAATGAAACCTCACTTGTAGAGGCAAAAAGGTCACCCTAAAACCTTAATGGGAATGAGTTCCAAGGCCCGCTTGTGAATCAACCATAAGTCTACAAGTTCTCATTTCTGCCGCCAGTGCCTTTCCCATGCCGGTGCACAGAAGCTTGCTACAGGCTCAGGGTCTTGGGTAGGATCAGCAGCAGCCAAGGCAAAGGGCAGACCAGTGCTTCCAAAGGGCTTGGGCTCTGGAGCTGGGTCATAAGATGCAGTCTTCCCAAGAGGCCAGCTTTTAACCCAGAGCACCAATGATGCTCCCACACTGAGAGAGAGAGAGACGGAACCGCCATGGGGGCCCACGATGCCTCGTGCCAGACTTATCACCATCTCCCTGTTTAGACAGAAACTAAACTGCAGGGTTTGACCATATGAACAGTTCTTTACTCACCTCACAGTAGCTTGGAGGGGTGTATGGCAGCGAGACAGAGTTGGCTGTGGCCTTTTGGCTCTTCCCATGATTCCCAGCAGCATCCGGAAGTTCTTATGCTAGGTGCATGGCTCTGCTCCACGTTCAGCAGAGATACTGAGACACAGATACTCAATTTCCCATACATCTTTGCGAGTTTTCTGATCAGGGGAGTAAGGTCAGAGAACTCTTCTTGTGCAAACCTCAAGGTGAGGCCTTTTGGAGGTACCAGAGTGTCCCCTGAAGCAGCTCAACAGTTTGAAGGATAGTCACTTCTTCTGTTCTGGTGTTGTTTCACTGATTGTGTTTCTGCTCAATTCTATGGCAGTTACTCTCTGCAAACTACACCAAGCAAAGCTTAGTGCCCAGCCCGAGATACCTGTTCTTGATCATAGTCAGTGTTTTTAAAAGTGAGTGGCACACGTCAGACAAGCTGCCCCGGAGTCACTAAGGTGCTTGCTCACTGCTGAAGTGGTTGTAGCTGGGAGGGATGAGTGTGGTGTGTGTGCCCGCTGTTGTGCATGCCCTGCTTGTGCGTGTGCACAGGAGAAGCCATTGTGCTGGGGTGTGAGGTGTCCAGACAGGCATTCGGGCACCCACTAAAGAGACTGGGAGTATGTCGACACTCTTTTGGGAGAAGAGACATTATATTCAGCCTAACCTGTTAAGCAGTGAAGCTAGGCATGATTTGGGGGTCAAATACATGGCACAGTGCTAAAGTGTCACATCCCCAGCCCCAGGCTCTGAGCTGACAGCAACACAGAACAACAACAACAAATAAAAGAGCACTTGGCAACAATTAATTGCTACGATGTGAAGAAAAATTGTTTTGAATATTAAAATTATAGATATAATGCTATTAGAAACATGATTCAGGGTTTATGAAAACATTATTTATATTGATTTATTCCAGAGCCATCAAGACTCCTTGAAAATAATTACAGTTGACATTTCCATCAGTGAAACCAAGCACTGATCGCACATAGTGAAAATGACATGCGTGGGACAGGCAGTGCTCTAAAGCATCCAACAAAAACTCAGGTTCAACAGACCCAGAGCCCAGCCTGGGACCGAGGGGCAGGCCGCCTCTGGGCAAGTCACAAGAGGCCTCTACTAGATGCTCTCTGACATCAGCAACTGTCTCAGATCTGACAGGGCCAGCAAGGACTGGCACCTGTGGCTGAAGCTGAAATGAAGTTCAGTCAGGCCATGGGCAGGGGAGGGAGGCTCTAGACACAGAGGGAAGGTGAGTTTGGCTGCTAGGATGGAGACTTGAGGACCTGGCCTGTTGGAAGTGGGAATGAGAGAGAGAGAAGGGAATGAAGAGACCTCCCTGGTGCTCTGAGAAAGCAAGTCCCTTTCTTGAGACAGCCTGGCATGAATTGTTTGCTGGCTTTGGCTTTGCAAGAGCTGTAACCGCCTCCCAGGTTGTAGCCATTCTCCTCCCTCCTGGCTGGCTGGTCTCAAGTATCTAGAACAAGCAGCACTTCGTGGTCACCCTGACACAATCCTGGGGTCGCGGGGTGGCCCCTGTGGGACCCTTTCCACACGGCAGGCTCAGCAGGATGATGGTGGGAGGTGAAATCAATTTCATGGGCTACAACCAGCACAGGAGGAGGTAGGTGAGTCTGTCTGTCGAGTAAACCTCATCCCAACATATGGCACACAAGTCATGTGCTTCTGTTTGCTGGCTGTGGGTCCTGTGTGACTGGTTTACATATATATATATGTATAAATTTAATGCTGATCGATGCTCACTATTAAACACAGTGTTCCGTTTGGCGTGGCCCCGAAAAACCAAAAGGTTGGACAGTCTGGGCTTCTGTCTGGGTTCTTGGGTTCCCATCCTTTTCTGAGGCGCTGGGACTGAGGGAGTGTGTATTATACGACCTTCATAGTTACTTCTGTTTCTGTGACAAAAAGTAGCATAACTTTTTTTTTTTGGCTTACTGTTCTAAGGGATACAGCGCATAGTGGCGCGGGGGGGGGGGGGTACAGTGACCGCGGCAGCTGCGCACTCAGGACTCACAGTCAGGAAGCAGAGAGATGGAAGCCAGCATTCAGCTTACTTTCTCCTTTTTATACAGCCTGGGACCGCAGCCTATCAGATGGTGCCACCACATTCAGGGTGGGCCTTCCCTCCTCAGCTAAACCTTTCTGGGAGCACTCTCAAGAGAACACCCAGAGGCAGGTTCCCATGGCGATTCTAAGCCCAGTCAAACAGACAATGATTTACCATCACAGTGTTTACTCCTGTTGAGTTGTATTTTGATTCCAGATGTGTTCCCAAATGCTGGAGCAAAAGGGTCAGGCAGGAGGAGCACTGAGGGCAGTCCAGATGTCACCCACAGCCACATTCTTATAGACTGGCCAGCCTTGCGCATGTGCCTTGCACTTGGCGTGTTTTCCTTTGCCTTGCACAATCCTACAGGAGAAGTTAGTAGCCAGATCAGTTCACACACGCAGGCTTATGTTCTTGAAGCACCTGCACCAGAATTTCTCTCCCAGAGAGCTGCTGCGGGCAGCAAGACCTGGCATCCTATTCACGTCAGGTGTGTGCTTGCACAGTTGCAGGCTTCTGCATGAATAAAGGCAGCCTTCCTCGGGGATGAGACTCCTGGATGACAGGTTCTGAAGTGATCCAGAGGAACCCATCACAGGCAGAGGAGGCACGTCCCCCCTCAGAGAGTGCGGATCCCACCTCAAGCTTTCCTACCTCCTAGCACTTCAAACCTGCTCTTTCACATCACCAAGAGCCCTGTCAGAGCCATTTGGGATCAAATCTTGGGGAAGCTATCTGTGCTCAGTCTCCAACTAGGCAGGGTGAGTACCTTTCTCTTTGCATAACTAGCCCTGAGGGCTTTCTCTCCAGGAATCTGGACCCTCCCAACTCAGAGGAGAGTCCAGGGAGCCCCAGAGAGTAGCTAGGGAGCACCCATGGCAAACACTTACTTTATTCTTTGGCTTCTCCCTCCTGTTTTCTCTTTCCCAAGATCCCCTGCTCCCTTTTGGAGGTTCCTGGGGGTCTAGGCAGACACCTACCCTCCTAGGATAGGACGTGGGACCTGACTGGAACACTCACCACCCAGTGCAGTAGTTGACACTGAAGGAGTCATGTGACCTGTGACCTGTCAAATTAGGGTGTGTCCTTGGGCAAGATCTTCTCCGAATTAGAATTGTGTGTGGTTCAGTTTGGAGCTTGAGCTTCTCACTAGAGCTAATGCACAGAAGAAAATGGCTCTCCTCCACCTGGCAACCATTAACTTCCTCAGGGAACAGCAGGCAGCAGGGCGATACCTTGGAAGATTCGTATGATGACTTTGCGTCTGCAGTATAACCTGCACAGCACCCCCACTACAAAGCAGTGTGGGAAGAAAGCTTTTTGCAGGGTCATCTACAACCCCGGGGAAGGTTTGCCACCCCAAGGTGCCTGGCTCTGAGCCTCGCTCTGGTTCCCTCCGGCTAGGATTCAGACACAAATCACTGTATGCCTCCCCTTTGTTCCCAAGGATGGGAGTGAGGACAAGATATTTGCCCAGGCAGGATTAACATCTGCCCTACTGTCTCACACAGGACAGCTCTGCCTCACTCAGCACCTTGGGGCGGGTGGAAAGTCCAAGTTTCGAGACTGCTGGGGTCTTCCCAGTTTGGGCAGCTGTACCTGGCACATGGAAGTGTGTGATCCTCCCAAGGGAGCTCCACAGAATCATGGGTGAGCCTTGTGATGCAGGTCAAGAGACCTGGGCTCCAGGCTCACTCACCACGACCTTGAATTTCCAAGTCTCTTCCCCTCCGGAAAGGATTTGCTGGTCAGCTGACATCTTTGTGTGTTGCTGTCTTAGAAAATGTTAAAGGTTTTCAAAAGATTTTTGAAAAGGGCTCTGGGTGTGGCTTAAGGTCATTAAAACGTATCTACTAACAAGCCGTGTGTGGCAGAAAGTACACATAGAGCCCGTTCTTTAGTGTGGGTAGTGAGTCAGCCGCTGAGACTCAGCTTTGATGCAGACAGGTGGTTCCCTACCATGGCCGACAATGAGTGTTTCTGGAGCCAACAGCCAGGGAAGTTTCTAAACCCGGACGGGAGGGGCTGCAGGGCTCTTGGTACTTATCTACAGCAAGGCATTGGGAATCAGTCCTGGAAGTTCTCACACACGAGTGCTTTACCAGTTCTTTTGATGGTTCTAGCCTCCACAAACAAATTGCCTCCGATTAAATGGCACAGGCAGGCGCCACCCGCTGGGAGTCTTGAGTGGCGGGGGGGGGGGGGGGGGGGGGGGGGGGGGGGGGCTACTGCAAGGTCAAGGGCCTGCCAGCCTGCTGGGTGCCCTAGCTTCACACAGGAGGTAACAGCTTCAGTAGCACAGTGGAGGTGCCCTCTGGGAGTCCTGGGCTGCTACTGCTTGGCTGAAACCTGGCCAAGTAGCTGAGGGCATCCATGTCCAGAGACTGCATAGCAACCGGGCTCTATAAGGCCAGGATCACAGTTCACAACTGCAGACGCAGAACCCCGTGGCATCTCCTTGGGTGAGAAAGGGACTTACAAAGGGCCACAGGCAGCAGACACAGCGCTGGAAAATTAAAATACAAACCAGACTGGATGGACTCCCCAGCAGCTCCCAACTCGGAAGTGGCAGGACTAGAAAGCTGCTAAGTGAGCCTTTGATACCATTTGCAGAATGTACCTTGGGATACATTGTGTCTTGGGATCTGATTGGCAGGAGGCCAATCAACCTGAGCTCTAAGGTTGTGGGAAATGTTGGCTTCCCAGCTCAAGCAGTACAGAGCAGGAAGTGCAGTGGAGAAGGGGAGGACTGAAGTCCCAAGGCAAGAAGCAGGGTCATGGGATCCCTCTGCCCTGATCCACAGCCCTCTGTGGACTGGCTGGCAGGGTGGTCATGTGACAAGCATAATAAGAAATGGGAGAGTATACGGGCAGAGAGTAAGGGAGCGACAGTGGGGTAACCCTGAAGGGACTCCTTCATCAGAGATCTGAATGAACATGACCACTATGAACCAGAGAGTCTGCGTTGGTCCAGGGAAAGGGGAGCGGGGTGAGTTGTGCCATAACGGGAAATGAAACCAATTGTCTTTGGGAGGCGTTCTCCTGGGGTGCATCTGTCTAGAATGGTTTTGAATTAATCTCCTGCCCTAGAGGTGGCATCGCCTGTCCATCCAGCACCAGGGTAACTGAACCTACAGGCTTGGGCACTATTCCACACCTGGTCCAAGGAGTCTACTCAGAGAAGAAACTAACGTGGCACATGGAAAGAACCCTGAAGTACCTGTGGGCCCTGGGGACAGTGTGGCTGTACAAAAGGGCACTTCAGAATAGGGCCATGATGGCCACACCCCATTCTCCCAGCTGCAGTCAACCTGAGAAGTGGGGTACTACACCCACAACAGTTGTCCTTCCTGTGGGTCCTCACCTTGGTGGGATGTGGGTCATAAGTCTCTGCCTGGCTACAGGGACTTCTGACAAAGCTGTCAGGGGCCAGGATTAGAGCATGGGAAGATGGCTAACTTCCTTAAGTAAAGAATGACAGACTTGATATCAAACTTGATATTCAAGTCACAGACCAGGAGGGAGGGAGGGAAACAAAGGCTTTGGTGCCTGGGGACAGTGTGCCTGCTGTGTCTCCCACCCAGCCCCCACCCCCACCCTCTCAGACACTCCTCCATGCCTAGGCTGCATACGTCCACCGCCTTCTCTGGCTGCCTCTTTTCTGCTCTTTAGTGCCAACATGCTGGCTGGCACCTTATAGGTGTTGGCTACATGTTTGCAGATTAAACCGAACCATCTGCATGGTTAATCTGCCTGTCTCCCATCACCAGGACTTGGCATTGGCTGGCTGGCAGGGTCTGGCTTTTTTTTCTTTTTCTTTTTCTTTTTTTTCCTTCTAAATGTATCGCTATTAGGACTGATGTGTATTTAAATGGTTTGGATAATCCCAGCCTCAGATGGAGAGAAGAACCAATGCAGTCTCAGTCGATCTTCACTGGTCGCACCAAACACCTCCTTTGCCTGTTCCATGTGATCTCCACATCCCTGTCCTCCCTCTTTGGAGGCTGCTGGAGAGGCTGATCCTCTATTTCTCTACCTGGAGTGTTGACAGGGATGAGACACGCCCTTGGCCTTCCATGTCTTTATATTTGCACCTTTCCAGAGCTTCCACCATAGCTATCGTCTAGTTGGGCTGCCTCTGCCCCAACCCCTGGGGACATGGCAGCCTGAGGCAATCCATTCTTGATGAAGGCCTGAATTTCGACATGTTGAGAATAGTGGCAAACCCAATAAAAGCATGACTGATTGGTCGGGCCCACCGTTGGCTCAGGATCCTGTGTCAAGAGAGTGTCCAAAACTCTCACATGGAGCCTGTGGCCAGACAACCTCAGGGCAGCACTTTGGAAGCCCTCTGCAGAGACAGGGTGGAAGTTAGCTAAGAAGGTTGGATCCGTGGCTTCACTGTGGCATGAGATCCCCTGAACCATCTTGTTAGCTGCTGAAGAGGGTTTTGCTGTGGTCATTGGAGAGCATGGTGCATGATACCAAGAGCCTGGGTGTTGTTAGCTAATGCTGTTGGATGCTCAGGAGCAGGTCTCCCGGTTGACTAACGCCATGGTCCCTGTCTGCTGAACCAAGGGGCATGTGTACATATCATAAGCAAGTGTGCAACTGAGGGCTCACCACAAGTAGTGAGGTCATCAGCAGAGAGGTCACTGACACTTCCTCTTGTCATGGTACGATTAGGATGCTGGGTGATTTAAAACAGATAAGCAAGAGACAGTGCCTGGTCCTGTGGGAACAAGACTGTGGGCTATGGCGTGAGCCTCGAGATTTCTGATTTCTAAAGTGCTTGACACATCTTCTGCCTGGCCTCTGTTCCAGAAATGTCATGGGGGCCAAGAGGATCTGCTTCACCAGCTTCTGTTAGACTGGAGACAGTCTGGTGTTGGGCAGGAGGAGAGGGAAGAAAATTAATGACGTAATACCACTAGTAGCTGCTGTATGTTGATTCTGGGGAGAGGGGGGCTGAGGCTGCATCCTCTACAACTCAGCCGTAGGTGAGATACCAAGAAGCGTGTGTCGCTGTCTTCATCCACAGCGAGGACTAATACACAGCAAGGCTTCTCTGAGCAACACTTAAGAAAAGCCTGTGGGGCGGGGCCAGGCCCAGGAAACTGTGCAGCAGTGCTAAGCACCCTGCTAAGACCTTTAAGCTTCACACCTGTCGGGAAGGCAAGTCCAATGGCTCAGAGGAAAGTCATGTCTCTGCTGTCACAGCCAACAAAGGGCAGAAGTAGGATTTGAACCCAGGAGGTTCTTGCCCCAAAGCCCAGGTGAAAGGGCCCAAGCTCAGGTTAAGCCTGTCTGCTGCACTTAGACACATATTTTCTGCCCAGCACTCCTGGAGGCAAGAGGGTTGATGAACGCCATAGACTGGACAGGCAGTGAGAATGGGCGTGGCTGAGTGCTGTAGGCCCGCGCCTCCCCACCGAGAAGGCTTCCTGAAGGTTACAGAACTGGACCGAATGCTAAGGGAAGTTCACTTGACGAAGTATAACTCTAGGAAAAGTAAACACTCCAAGCTACCTGCTCACCTGTCTTTAGAATTTGTCACTCCTGGCTGCTGATCATCATCCCCATCAAGATACAGAACACTTCCATTGCCCCCCAAAAGTTCCCTCCTGAAAGGTTTCCAGCCAGTAGCACCACCCACACCCCCCCAAACACACACACAGAGACACACACACATCCCACTCCAAATAGCCACCGTGGGCTGAGTTTTAAAAGATTAGTGGGAATTAACAAGGAGAAGGTGATGTCGAAGGCACAGACCAGGAGGGGCATGGCCAGCCGCAGGCCTGCCTGATACTGTGAATGGAACAGAACCCTGAAGACTGGAGTCAGCCATGACATCAGAGAGATTGTGTAAGAAAAGAGCCTGCAGCCTTGGGAGAAGCTGCGACTTCATGCCGAAGGATCGGGAACCCAAGCTGCAAAGAAGCCTACTTGGGAATATGACTGGAGGTCACAGTGGCGTGTGAGTGAAGAACAGAGAGAGCCAGGCCGCCAGGGAGGCTGCAGGGAGCAGGGGCCACCTCAGCCAGCTCAGGCACCCGCACCTGGCCCCTTTAGACTACCACCCACACGGGCGGGCCCCGCTGATTCTTCTGTTTGGTTTTCAAGGAAAACAAGAAGTCTCGATTCCTAAGAGTCATCTTTGGATTTTAAAAGTGGAGAAATAGACTTATGTCTCTCTGAAATAGGGGTTCCTGAAAACTACCAGTTGGAGGACCCTGTGGGGTGGGGTGGGGTGGGGACCTTAATGAAGAGAAGGGCAGGTTTCTCCCAGAAAATGTACTCTCTGAGTACTGAATTTTCCTTAAACATGTACAAGCACACCTGGGCTGTCACCACTCCTGTGAAGACACGAATCTGCCTGGTAGCTGTGAGGTTAGATACACGAAGATTGTGGAGGGTGGCCGAGAGAGGAGCAGGGAGCTGCTAGGCAGAAGAAAGGTCGGTCGGCTGGGCCTCGAGGATACACTTTTCCTGTGCCCGCAGGGTCCTGTGTCCTCTGTAAGTCTGGGTCACTGGACCATGTGTGTGACATGTGACCTTCCAGAATGTGTGGGAAATGCCCTGGTAGACAGACCGCCCTCCCGAAGGATCAGGACAGTTCTCCCTCCCGTGATATTCTCCCAGCTCACACAGCACCCAGCATACACTGGATGTCTCCGGATGTTAGGCTCGCTCAGGCGGACATCCTCAAAGCCACATGAAAATATGGAGTCTTTCCCAGTCCAATGGGTGTGACCGGAGCAGTCACTTCTGGGGCAGCTAGGAATAGGCCTCATCAGTGAGCATCTCCCCTGAGGTAAGTGACTGAGCTTTAGTACCTGTGAAGCCTCTGTGCTCCTGGGGCAGGGTGAGAGGGGCTGCCAGAAATAGGACTTGTCCAAAAGTCAAGAGTGAAGAAACAGTGTGGCCGAGGCTGGAGATGTCACCAGGAGGAGGGTTGAAGGCCCCAGTCACAGGATGTGAGGAGAGCAGTGAGTGTGCGGGCTGAGCAGTAAGTAGAACAGAGTGGCCAATGCAGAGAGCAAAGGGTGGAGGAGACAGAGAGGGACGGAGACTGGGCCCTGCCGTCACCCTGGGACCATGGCTAAGACATGGACTTTGCTTCTGAAGATGAGAGCCACGGTGAGGGTTAGAGAAGAGGGTGTGGTCCCCAGTATCGGGGAGATGAGAGGGGAGTTGTGAGGCCACTTAGCAGCTGCAGCTCTGTAGAAGGCTGTGGACCAGCCCCATAAGGGCCAGCAAGAGCAAGAGGTGGGGGGCAGTGCGCACGGCCTACCCTCCACTCCTCCTGAAGGTGGAGGTGGGAGGGTTTAACTGCTCCGTGGCCTGTGAGTGGCACATGATGCCCAGAGACTGACAGGAAGGGTTGCAGGTGCCTGTGCAGGCCCAAGCAAGTGCCCTGGGGTGCACTGGGCAACACATTGGCCTGTGTCCCTGTGCTGCCTCCTGCTCTTCTGGCCCCTTGTCTCACTGAGGTGCTTTGGGCACCCGGAGGTGAAAGTACATTTGTGAAGCAGGGCAGGGCGGCACGTTACCTTCCAGCCCATTTTCCTCCTTCCGGGTCTCATCCACCAAGCCTGAACTCGGCTGTTCTCCCCCTGGCTCTTTTTGCTTTCTAAGCCTTTCTACCTCTAGAGGCAAACTCTCTCCGTGCGGAGCCAACTCCAAAATCTTTTCCATCAGAAGAGAACTGAGTGAACCTTCTGAGTTTTCAGCTTTCCCTCCGACCTATTTTCCAGAGTAGTATATATAAACACTGCAAAGCAAAGCCCTCTCCCCTCCCTCCCTCCCTCCCTCCCTTCCTCCGGGAATGCAACAGGAGACCACCGGGCAGCTGTAGCTGCCATTTTGCAGATCTCCTTCAGCAACATTGCTAACCAGCCCCTCATCCTCTAACCATATTAGAATTAGAGTCACCCTTCACGCCTAAGCCACGCTGGGCTCCACCTGTAGGCATACATGTTTTGTGTCTACTTTAAGCAAGGGTTCGACTCCTCCTCCTGCCCACCACCCAGCAGAGGTAGAAGAACAGTAAAGTTATTAGGATATAACCTAATGTGGACCTGCCCAGCGATAGTTCTTTGGGTGCAAGCTTGATCTTCTTTGGCAGCAGGGCTGTGCAGAGAGATGGAGAAGTGTTGGGTTGCTTGTGTGAGGAGAGGTAGAGAAGGACAGGAGTGGAGACAGACAGGCCAGCAGGACAGATTGGGTGAGAGTAGGCCCCACTCCACTGGGGATCACCTCTGGGTGCTCAGCCATTTAACCCTCTCAAGAACATGGGGGGCTCCTCCCACAGAGAGAACATGGGGACAGCCTAGCCCATCCCTTTGCCCAGCTTCCTGCCCTATGCTCCCCCTCACAGTTCCAAAACCCCTGGTCACCAGGACTTGGGAGGCAGAGGCAGAGGCAGAAGCTATTAGAAAGCTTGGGTTTTCCTTTGTTGGGTTTTTGGGGCTTGAGCTCAATGATGACAGGGATTGAAGAGGGAGATGTGGCTGTGTAATGTTGTCGCCAGGCCGCCAGGGCCCCTCAAGACCCTCTGAGCTCCAAAGTAGCAAAGCACACAAGGACACTAGGCCACCCTCAGGGGAGGTCCCTAAAGAGTCCTAAAGGTGGCACAGAAGCCAGATTGTTCCAGCAGTAAAGGAGAGAAAGCTGGCCAGAGCAGACAGACAGACAGAGGTCCATAGGAGCTGGTTTACGTGGGCTTGTGAGAGCCGACTGTAGGCACCTCCTTCACACAGGAGCTGGCACAGATCTAACGTGCTGGGACCATTCACACTCCAGGACCAAAAGACACACAATGGGGCCTCTTCTCCCTCAGAGCCTCTTCTTGAGAAGCCCTCCCCCAGAGTGTGTGTGATATTTATCAGCCACCTCCCTGGGACAACCCAAATGTTCCTGTCAGTGGCAGTGGGGATGAAGGAAGGCAGTTCTTCATACCTCCAAGCTGTCGCCTGTGTCCTGAGGAGGTCCCTTGATCTTTTAGGGACCTCGACTCAGGTAAAGCTGAGGATGAGCCAGTACGGGTCATTATTAAGACGGGAAAGGCTCTCAGGAAGAGGATCCTGCTTGCAAACACAAGCGTGGACATCTCACAAGCCACACCTCAGCGTTGTGGCCTTAGACGTGTAGAACATTTTGGTCGCTCATTAGTTACATTTCAAAAGATTTCTAAGAAAATCTCCCTCAACAATGAGATTATTAGAAAGGTTGAAGGGGACACTGGATTGGATGGTTGGAGGGCAGGAAGTTTATTAGAAGAGTTATTGACACCATGGGCAGACAGCTGCCCAGAGAGGCTGAGGAGGAGGCAAAGCCATGAGGCTAATTGCATGGAGGGGCTTTATAGTTCTGAGGAAGACTCTCCGACTCCAGCAGGCTCCAGGGTAGGTATGCAAGCACCATACTCCCTTGATGCTTCTGAGCCTGCAAACTCATTTCCCCAGAGCATAGGCCTAGGGACCTGGAAGTCCATTAGCTCTTAGAAGGGTGCTCTGTAAGTGTCTGTGGAGCTGGGGGAGGGGAGCAACGCCTGGCCTGGGCTCTGAGAATTGTAGTGCAGCTCCAGGGGTCCTTCGGGTGGGGTTTCTTCCAGGCATGGGGAAGCCAGGGTTCCACAAGGGTGTTGGGACACATTCTCACCTTATCAGAAATAGTTTCTATGCAAATGGTAGATTTCTGGCTGGGGGGAGGGGGAAATGTACCTGTCAGTCTTTGAACAAGATTAGCTGCTCTTTTGACTCTCTCTCTCTTGAAATATCTGTTGGGGCTGAGGAGAAGATCCAGGGGGTAAAAGGGCTCATGCCAAAATTTGAGGGCCTAAGTTCAAATCCTGTACGAGCAAAGCTCTTG
The DNA here is from genome assembly GCF_963924665.1 of Micromys minutus. Taxonomy (NCBI): domain Eukaryota; kingdom Metazoa; phylum Chordata; class Mammalia; order Rodentia; family Muridae; genus Micromys; species Micromys minutus. Next base: position 3,577,734 of record NC_137960.1, on the reverse strand, counting down.
GGAGGTAGAGACAGGGACTCTGGGGCTTGGTGGTCAGTCTGACTGAATTGATGAGCCCAACATCACCATAAGAGCCATTTTGGAAGGGGTCCAGCATAGTGGCACACGCCTTTAATCCCAGCACTCAAGGAGAACGGGCAGGATGAACTGTGTGACTTGAAGGTCAGCCCTGTCTACAAATCGAGTTCCAGGACAGCCAGGGTCCTTGTCTCCTTATCTCGACAAAACAAACAAAAATGGGTTTGGGGGAGAGACTAAAACAGAGCTTGATGAAGACACTGGAGGCCAACTCTGGCTACCCCACACCTGCATGCACAGTGCACACATGTGAACACACAGATTCTGAAAGAACATTTTTCTGGGCATGATGGTATATACCTTTAATCCCAGTACCCATCAGATGGGAATCTGGAAGAGATGGTATTATCACTGGTATATCAAAACTTCACATGCAAATGCACACCATACTTTGTAAAAGTAACTTTTCTTCATCAGAAATAATTGTCTCAGAGGCTTCCTGCTGAATAAGCTCACTCTTTGTAGGTCTTTCTGAACACTGGCTGGCTGGCTCAACTCAGCTGCTCTGGCTCAAACTCTTCTCCAAGTTGACTGATTCAAAATGGCTTCTCTCAGCTTCTCACTGAATTGCTTGGCTTGACTTCAAACTCACTCTGGCAATTTGTTCTAATCTTCTGGCTCTTTCTTATATTTTCTGGCTTCAACTGCTTCTGCTGACCTGCACCAAAGTGCACTGACTCCCAACTGCCTAACTCTCTCTCTCCCTTCCTACACTGCTCTTACATAGCTTTTCTCCTGAGAGTTGGGCATATCTTGTCTGACTAATTCTGCCAAGTCTTTCTCTGGTTTGTCACTTTTTCTGCCTCTCAATTAATTAGACATTATTGTTTGGGATTAAAGGTGTGTGCTGAGGGTTCGAATCTACATTCCAGCCGATCACACAGACCTAGAAGAGCTATGGATGTCATCAGAGCAGCCATGTTGCAGAATTCAAGTTCCTCTGCAGTTCTGATGTCTAAGCTGTGCACCAAAAGCAGCCAGGGCAGCTATATCATGAGGAGCCTATTTGAAAATGATGCCAGCAAGACATTAAATTTTAATGAGGTCCTTTAATGGTTAATACCTGAGCAGAACTGGACAGAGGTTTAATTTGGATACAGAACTCTCTGTGGAGCAAGAATATGGCACCACAGTTATCAGGCACAGACACAGCATTAGCGATGGTGGTGGTTTTCTGCTCCACTTTTGTCAGTATATCAAGGGTATCAGGTCGTGTAGCATGATCACCCTAACTGTTGGGTTTCAGAATGTGATCCCACAAAACACTGATAGGACATCGGGAAGGTAGAGAGAGTGCGGCAAAACACCAGAGAACACTCTTGAGAAGGAATCCAGTGGTGACCAAACAGAAGATGGTGCAAGGTTGCTCTTGGTGTGGGGACACCCAGCAGCATCAAAAACAAACCATTGAGTAAGTTGGCCATCACTAGGAATTCTAGAAAAGGAACTTCAAAGTCCATTTTCCCCAAGGTGTAATGGTGCACACCTTTAATCCTAGAGGCAGGTGGATCTCTTGAGTCTGAGGCCAGCCTGGTCTACAGAGAGAGTTCCTGGCCAGCCAGGGCTACATAGTGAGACCCTGCCTCAAGATTTAAAAATAAATAAAGTCCCTTTCTTTGAAGAGGACGGTGAGTCTCAGTGGCTTGGCCAGCCATGTCTGAACACTGGGGAAGGGGAGCTCTGTGTTTGTTGCTGATTTAATCACAGTGGGACAGGCCTTTGTATAACTTGAAGAAAATCAGTGGTATGAACTTGATGCTGCAGTCAGGTATCTGAGGGAAGCAACTCAGCAGTTCTAAGCAGCAGAGCTTAGTACCATGTACTGTGAATTCTTCCTCTTCTCCCTCTCCCTCCTTCCTTTCCTCCCTTCTTTTCCTCTCTCCCCTTCCCTTCTCTTCTGGAATTCTTATTTCTTTTCTTTCCCCACTACTCCCTTCACCCACATCTTTCCTCTAAAGGAGAACACAAACAAAGAAAACAGATGGCTGATGATGGGTCTGACTTCTGTTTTACCCGCACATCATCTTTCATTGTCGCATCTCCACTCGAATGGTAGACCTAGGGACTGGGTCTAGTTTGCTCAGCCTCACCCCAGGCTACAGGCCTCTCCGTGCTGAAGATCCCGCCCCCAACTCCACACTGCTCAGGGGTGTTGCCTTTGGGGCAACTGGGCCGTGAGGGCTCTGCCCATCAACAGAGCTGTCTAGAAACCATGGTCGTGGGTCATTGGAAGGTGGTGGAAACCTCTGTCAGAGCTGGGTCGTTTGCCATGTGCCCTTAATTTGTCCCCAACCCCTTCTTCCTCTTGGGGTAGGGGGTCTCACTATGTGGCCCAAATTGTCCTTAAACTTAACGGTCCTCCTGCATCTGCCTCGTAAACGCTGGGATCATAGGCATATACAATTGGTGGCAGTGAGGCCAGCTCCTCGGATGGTCCCTCTTTCCCCTTTCTCCCCTTCCCTCCAGTTACCACTGTGGTTACCTGGTGCCGCCTCCTCTTCTCCCTCTCTCCTGCAGTTCTCCCACCATAATGATCCACTTTGCCACAGGTCTGTAGCAATAGAATCAAGGGGACAGTGGACTAAAGACCCGATAGACAAAATAACCTTTTCTCTTCTTACATTGTTTGTTCCTAGGGCATTTTGTCACAACTGCAGAGAGCTAACACACCACGAGGCTCTGGGCCCCAGAGAGCTCCCTGCCACTAACCTGGTCAGCACTAGGCCATGAGTCCTAAGTCATTGGAAGATGCTCATAGCCCACCCCTTCCAGGCCAGTGCCCTGGAACAGCCTGAGCCCAGGCTTCCCAGATCCTTCCCTCACTGAGCGCTCAGAGTCACTGGGCATGTAGAAGGGTAGGTACCAGGAAGAAATGAGCCTTTGAGCTTAGGTCAGGGGAATGTCACTTCTCTCCTGCACTCTCCTTCCCAGGCTGCCCAGACTCCTGGGTATTTGTCCTGAGGGAAGAATGTTCTGGGGTGGCAACAACACAGGCCCTGCTTTGGGGTACACCACATCTTTAGAATCACTGTCCTGGTTCTGCGGATCTTGAGCCTGATGTTCAGGTGACATGTTATCAAGGTAATGACTATGGCTGGGAGGCCCTGCATGTGGGCACTGGGGCCTTGCATGGCCTCAGAGTCTCATTCATTTGCTTGATACAGGGTCTCCTGTAGCCCAGGTTGGCTTAGAACACACTGCATGCATAGCTGAGGATGACCCTGAATTTCTGAACTCCCTGCTTTTACCTTCCTTCCAGTGCTGGGCCTGCGGGTATGGATTGCAGCAGCAGGCTTCTAGGCTGGGGAAGCACAGGCCTGGCTTTGGATGTTCCCAGCAAGTGCCCTACCAACTGAGCCACATCCTCAGATTTGAGAGGTCAGACAGTCTCACAGTTATAGCCTGGGTCTACCAGGTGCCTGAACCCATGGGTACCATAAGGCAGGCCAGGGTGTCCTAGATCCACCCCAGTGGCATCTGGTCCTGAATTTGGTGGCCTCAGAGTCTTCCCACCTGGAGGCTTTTGGATTCTCTTCGGACAGACCAAACAGCTGATGTCATTTGGAGCACTCATCTGGCGGGGGCCAGCCTGCCCCTCTGCCACTCCCCACCCCCCTTCAATGCCCCATGCTAGCCCAGGAGGCTAAGGCAGAAAGAGCCCTAGGTGCTGCCTCCAGGCATGGAACTGGCAGGTGGCCTCAGGCCCTGAAGCATTTGTAGCGCTCTCCCACCTCCTCCTGCCTGGCCCTCCTTTGCACCTTCCTGTGTTCCTCAAACCCCAGAGAATATTTAACCACCTGTTAAATGATTTATCCCATCCAGGCCCCAGAGCTCAGGGCATCTCACGGGCCTCCTCGAGAATTAACTAGAGCCATAAATCAAAGCGACATGTGAGAATTTTCAGCTGCCTCAGACAGCAGGCAGTGGTGTCCCCAGATGGGAAAATGGCATTGATTAGAAGGGAGACTTGTGCACAGTCCTGGCCAGACTAACCTAGGAGAAAGAGGGAAGTGGGCCAAGGATGCTGGATCTTCAGAGCTCTGTGGGTGGTGTTGAGGGAGGGGACTGGCAGGCTGGTGTTCTTTGGGTCTGTCTGAGGCAGGCAGCATCCGAGCTCTTGCATAGAACAGTCTGGGGGACACTGGTACATCAACAGCAACATGCAGTCCTGGGCTCTGAGCATCAGGAGACAGGATGGGGAGGACCTTGAGTAGTGATAGGCCGGGACTGAACATGTGTGGCTAAACCCAGGGACCAGATGACGACCTGGGCTGGGCACTGTGAGAAGAGTACCCCAGGTGAGGCTGCATTCCAATTCTGGGTGGTAGGGAGGGTTCAGAGGGGATCAGATGAAGTGGCCATGTTCCACAGCCAGGAACTGGGTCCTGAGTGCCACCTGGCCACCCAGACTTAGAAGGAGATGGCTATCTGCTACGGCTGCTGGCTCTCAGCATGGGCCTTTCCACTTAGCTTCTGAAATCCCTCCAGGCAGCTGAGGGGCTGGTTGCCTGGTCACAGGCAGACCTCACTGCCTCTCTGGACCTCCCTAGTCTCCTGTGTTCTGCTGGCTGTGAGGCCAGGAAAGATGTCCACAGAGGGGCATGAGCCAGGGACCTAGGCAGCCACACTTAGTTCATCTCCTACTATGTGGTCTGTCACTGCTTTGAAGAAAAAAATTAATGTGGAAGGTGCACTGCCAGCCACCATCAATGACCCGAGGCCAATTAAGAAATGTATTTTTCTATCTAGCCTGCCAAGGGTAAGCCCCCCACCTTGAAAAAGTAAGTGGGAGGCAGCTGGAGAGATGGCTCAGTGGTTAAGAGCACTGACTGCTCTTCCAGAGGTCCTGAGTTCAAATTCCAGCAACCACATGGTGGTTCACAACCACCTGTAATGGGATCTGATGCCCTCTTCTGGTGTGTCTGAGGACAGCTACAGTGTACTCTCATACATACATCTTTAAAAAGAAGAAAAGTGAACTCGAATGTGTCTCTAAGGTGGTTTTGTATGTATGCCTGTGTTTGTTTTTGTTGTTTGCTGAGATAGGGTTTCTCTGTGTAGCCCTGACTGTCTTGAAACTCGAACTGTAGACCAGGCTGGCCTTGAACTCATATATCTACCTTCTTCTGCCTCCCAAGTGCCAGGATTAGAGGTGAAGCTTTTAATCTCCCACTACCCATTAAAACCTTTGTTCCCACAAAGGCCCTGCTGTATCTCTGGAGGCTGATACTTAGAATGGCTGGCCTCTCCCTTCATTACTTTCCTGCACTTTCCAAATAAATTAACCAGTCAAGAATGGAGACTTCGAGGCCAAGTCCGTGAGGAACAGCCTGCCTCCTCGCACATCTGGCTGAGTGCCCCTTGCTTGCCCAGGTTGGGTCCTGGGGCAGCCCTTTTGCAAAAAGAAGTGGTCCTGATGGGCTACTGTGAAGCCCCAAGACGGGAGGAGAAAGACCACCAACCCAAGTCACCATGGCCAAAGCAATTAACTCAAGCAAGCTTTTAAAAGTTCACATTCACAGGCTGCGGTCCCCGTAAGGCAGGGTTTGAGAGGTCAGCACTGGATATGAGGAAGACAAGGTTTTTATAGCTCAGGGGTAGGAGGTTTCTAAGTGGGGGGTTTGGTGGGCAACATGGGTAGGGTTACAGGAGCAGAACATAAGCCTGAGAAGTTAGTCCCTCCTGAGACACAGACAATTGTGGGCCCCAGAAGGTGGTCTTGGCAACAGGTGGCCATAACAAGGTAGTCATAGGTGGCCTTGTGACCTTTAGGTACAAAGGTAGGGCTGCAAGATGGTCACAAATGACCTTCCGAAACAAAGACCTGATGCCATTCCTGGAGCAGGCGCTGCAGAAACGTTTGCAGTTAAGGTTACAGGCGGGGCGTAGCCCGATCCTGGAGAAGCAGGTTGAATCACAAACAGGAATGAACCTCGTCCGTCTTTACTATAAGATGGCGGCAGGCTGGCACGTCATTACCTCACTTTGTTGGAGCCACACGGAGGCTGCTCCTTCCCTACGGCTGGTGCTGTGGAGCAGGTGGGGTCTGAGAGAAAGAGATGACTCCTGCGAGGTCCCCAGGATCTGGCAGGGGCCCAAGGAGTGTCCCATGGGTGGGTAAGGAGCACAGGCAGTCAGAATCCTGGGCCATCAGGAACACCAGGACAAGGGGAGGGGACCCTACCAGGAGCAGATAAATGGCCAGATGGCAAAGGAAGGCACCGGCTGCAGCCTCCACTGGGAAAATTAATTAAGCTCTCGATTAGCACAGTCCTACCCTCTGTCGGCTTTGAAGGGCACTCGGTCCTGGCCACCCTGACCAAGCCAGGAGTTAAAACCTACCCTGTAATGTACTCAGCAGAGAATCAACCAAAACACCTGCTGTCCTCCACCTGCCTGCCTGGGTCCCAGCCACCCTCCCACCGACAGCTGGCCACAGGAATGAGACAGTCTGGCCACCCTCTTGCCCCTGGGGATCCAGGTGCCCTTTACTACTAAGAAAGGAAAGAACCAGAGGCCCAGCATGTCAGGGTGAGGGGCTAAAGAGTTACCGACTGAGGGACGGCCTGTGGCACTGGGGCTGCAGAACCCCAGAGAGGATGGGCGAGCATTCCATGGGGAACCACACAGAGAGGCAGCCCAGAGGCCAGGCTCAGACCCACCCATCACTGCTCCATGGAGGAGAAAGCAAGCGGCTGACCTCAAAGCACACAGGACCATAAGCAGCAGCAGGAGGGCTGGAACCCCGCAAAGCCGATGCCGGCATACTGTGTGCTGGGTCTCCAGCATCTCCAGCCTGGCCTGCTCAAGGCAGTGGGTACATCTCCACAGTGAATGAGGAAAACAGAGGCCCAGAGCCACTCAGGACAGTGAACAAGGCTCTCTTGGCACCCTGCCCTGGGGGCATACTCAGCTTTGTACCAGTCTCACATGAGTCCTTTCTAGTGGACAGTCAGTCCTTTCCTCGGGACCCCTGGCCATTCCTCCAGCACCAAGAAGGCTGGGCTCTGGGCAAGGGTCCAGCTTCTGGAGCAGGGAGAAGCCCAGGATGCCTGTTCAGGACAGACAAGGTCCCACTGGACCCGATCGGTCTGCCCGCAGGTCTTCAGTTCACCCACCCCTCTAATGGTACTGGGCTCAGAAATGCACAAAGTGAGAGAGAGGTCATAAGTGGTTGTTTAATTTTTTTTTTGCAGATTATACATCTGTATACACCAGAACCAAAAATAGAACTTACTTGTGTTAATCACTTTTCCTCCTGGCTTTGGAAAGAGGGTCTCACTCTATAGCCCTGGCTGGCCTGGGCCTCTCTCCAGCATCCTGCCTCGGTCTACCGTGGGGTTACAGACAGGGCTGTACTTACACATCATCCCTGGTTCTAGACTGAAGACCTTCACAAACCGTCCCGGCCCCTCCCATCTCCAGCCCCACCTATCAGGTCATGTCACCATCCCGATGTCCACCACTGTGCTTGCTCAGCCCTGTCTGCTTTGAAAAGGTGTGTGATTGAAATTACAGACTCCTGAGACTAATAAGAGCTTGGGGTTGGGGCCAAGAATCATCCTGGAATTCTTATGTGTTGTTTTGTAGATAGGCGAAGAGGGCTACAGGGGAATCCAGTGTGAATCTCTATGAACATCTCTCTCTCTCTCTCTCTCTCTCTCTCTCTCTCTCTCTGTGTGTGTGTGTGTGTGTGTGTGTGTGTCTGTCTGTCTGTCTGTCTGTCTGTCTCTGTCTCTGTCTGTGTGTGTGTGTGTGTGTGTGTGTGTGTGTGTGTGGTTTGTCTGCATATATAGTTGTACAGTGCATACCTGCACTACCCATGAAGGCCAGAAGAGGGCGTTTGATCCCCTGGAACTGGAGTGACAGGTAGTTGATAACTGCCCTACATATGGTGGTCACATCTGTGCCACTTGAAAAGTAGAGGCAGGAGGATCAGAAGTTCAGGGTCCTCTTTGGCTATAGCAAGTTCGAGGCCAGCCAGAGCTACAAGTGACCCTGACCAAAACAAAAACAAAAGCAAAACACAAAAGAGATATTTGATTCCTGCCCTAGTGTGGGGTACACTGGTCCAAACACACACACATAGGACTGAAATGGAAACCTAGGGGTTCTTTGTAAAGTCGGTTTTGGATGGTGTTCTGCTGTGGCAAACATGTCAAGGAGTGTTTTCCTGAAGTGGGCACAGGTAAAAGACTAAGACAGTCTCGTGAAGGAACGCTTCACTGACGCAGACACAGAGGACCAGATGTTCTACTAAAGCAAACACGTGAGAGGTCACGGGACAAAGGATTCTTTGCTAACAACACATGTGTATTGGTTCGTCTCACACTGTGTGGTTGAGCTGCATTTGTCGGGACTCCACAGAGAGAAACGCACCAAAACTCTTCTGGTGGCGTGCTGAAGTTTGTCGCCACTTCCTGGGATTCAGGCAGATTGGCAGGTGATGTCAGCTGAGGCAGACTTGTGGAGGAAGGGGATATAGAAAGGTCTCAACAGTGACGGGCTGAGCTTGGCTTGCCTGTGTAGCTAAATGCTTCTCAAGTCTTCCCTGATCTTCACTTCGCTGAGAGAGGTACAGACAAGAACTCTTCCTGGTGCCCCTGGTCCCTCCTGCTGACTCGGGCTGTGTGAAGGCTGACGCTGGGCTGTCCCTGCCAGGCAGTGCCACCGCTGCTGGTTTGCGCTGCTTTCCAGACTCTGCTGAACTGGACTGCTGGTGTATCTGTGAAGTGTTTGCGAGTGGATCGAGCCGCCGCTGAGCTGTGAACTGAACTGCCGATTTCCAGACAACGCAGACAGGAGTTGCTCCAAAGAACCTTTCTAAACAGGTCCACTTCCCCTGTATTCTTTCTTTCCCACTATCTCTGGTGGGTGGTGGGCTACAAGGGAGATTAAAGCCTTTAAGAACCATGATAAAAGTAGACTTTGAAATAAAAAATAAAGTTACACAGGACACGCCTTAGTAAAAGGATTTTCAGAGCCTTTGATGGAACAGAACCTAGTGTGTGAACCCATGCATACAACTGCTTGTGGAAATGCTATGAGGCCCACACTGCGCCTTCCTGTTGCTGGGGTCTTCCCGGAAGAGGGTGCCTAGAATAAATGACTAGGAGGCCCAAGCCTCCTGGCATGGGACACCTTATCAGCCAAGGTACACAACTCTTTCACCTGAGGGTTGGGCTAGCCTGAGGCAGCTCCCCTGGGCTGGTATACCTGTGGTTGAGTCAATGGTCACTGAGAAAAACTCAGTTCCTGATGTTCCAGCCCCCAGGGGGACACCATCACAACAGACTCCTGGTCCCAAAACATCAGGTTTCCACTCTGGAAGATGGGGGCCCAGAAGAGACAAAGACAAAGGCACCTGGGCAGAAGCAATGAGGAGAAAGGAAGCCTTGTAAGAAAGTGGGGGAGGGGGAGGGGGACAGGCTCCAGAGTGGGTACATCTATGAAGGAACTGTTTGCCAAACATGCACATTGAACTGTGAAGTGCCAAGAAGAGCCAATGCTGACCCAGAGCCAAGTGGGCACGGCAGGGACCAGTGTGGCTAGGATTCAGTGGGAGGTCTGAAACAAAGGCACCCCACCCACCCAACCCACCACGGGTCTCCACAGGTCAGCTCCATTTACAGCAGTATGGGGGTGCACAAGCACACTTCCAGATAGAGGAGGTGGGGCAAGGGACATAGTTCAGAACAGGGAGGTCTCCAGAATCTGTAAGAAGCAGGAGAAATGAACGTTCAGTCTGATCCAAAAGGTGGCAGGGAGGGACCTTGAAGTGTGGAGAGAGAGAAGGGGGCCCATGGGCTTTCTACAGGTCCAACTGTAGTAACTATCTTAAAATGGCCAGCCCTAGAGGCAGCTCTGTGATGGCTGGACAGTCACTCCCCTACTCCACTGTCTGAGCCAGTCAGATGTTACAGCTAAGCAGCCTTCTGATGCACACATTTCTCCCCTTCACAAGCTGTGTAGCCTGGGGCGGGGGTTGGGGGAGCAGAGGAGCTGTTCTTGAGGTTCACAGGAGACTGGGAGACCCTGCCAAGGACCCTGGGATTGACACCTCTCACAAACAGCACCCATTTGTCTAAAGGCAACGGAGCGATCCAGGGTGGGCCCTTAAACCTGGGCAGTGTTAGCACATACATTTGACAGGAGTTCAAGGCCAGCCTCAGCTACACTGTGAGGATATAGTCAAGCTATATAAAAATCTAGAAGAGGAAGAGTTAGGAGAAATGATCAGGATGGCCTTAATCTGCAGAATTTCAAACCTTCCAGCATGGTGGGCTGGGGAGGTCCTGCCCAGCTGTGGGGCATGGTGACATCTCTGCCTCCCAGGCCTACAACTTAAGGGTCTTTGGAGAGTCAGGTGTTCTGCTGAGGCAAACACATGAAGGAACATTTCGCTGAAGTGGACACAGGTGAAAGGCTCAGGCAGACTCGTGAAGGGACGTTTCCCTGAGGCAGACACAGAAGGGAGGATGTTCTGCTAGAGCGAGCACGTGAACGGACACATGATGGAGGATTCCTCGTGAACACGCACGTATTGGTCCGCCTCACACTGCATAGTTGAGCTCCATTTGCTGGGACTCCATAGAGAGAAATGCACCAAAAATCTTCTGGTGCTGTGCTGCAGTTTCTTGATGTTTCCGTGGACCCAGGTTGATTGGCAGTGATGTCAGCTGAGACAGACACGTGGAGGAGACGTGACGTTTGGAGAGAGTTTGAAAGGACTCGACAGTGACAGAGGCTGAGCTTGGCTTCCTGTCCTGGTACAGCAAGCTGTGCCACACTTGGGGGTCCCAAGTCTTTGCTGGTCTTCACTTGGTTGAGAGCCACAGCCAAGAACTACTCCTGGTGTTCCTGGTGATCCAGATCCCTCCAGCTCACTTGTGCCCATTTGCCTGAGGCCTGTCTGTCCTTAGGTCGTGTCACCTGCTGCTACTGCGGCTCTACCGAACTGGACTGCTGGTGCCTCAGTGAAGTGTTCGCGAGTGGATCGAGCCGCCGCTGACCTGTGAACTGAACTGCCGATTTCCAGACAACGCAGATGGAAGTTGTTCCAAAGAATCTTTATAAACAGGTCAACCCCCCCCCCCCGTCTTTTCTGTTCCACTACCTCTGGTGGGTAGTAGGCTAGAAGGGAGGTTAAAGCATTTAAGAACCATCATTAGAAACAGGCTTTGAAAAAAATCAGTTACACAGGCCCAGAGAAAATTGCCAACCCCCTCTCCCCCTCTGCCTCCCTGGGAGGAGAAAAGTGTGGTGCCTTGGCCCATTCTGCATAGAGGTAAACTGAGGGTGCTGGGGACAAGCTCCTCAGCAGAGTGTTGGTCTAATGGGTATAGAGCCCGGGTCTGGCCTCTGTATGAGTTAAACACAAAATGACCTCCCAGACTGGGGGTCACCCAGCCCTGCACTCTAGCTCTTGAGTCTTGCCTCCAGCCACTTTCCAAGGCCTTCCTTGACTGGGACAGAGAGAGAACACTTCCTGGGGCACTACTTCAAGAGACAGCGGCATCTTTCAACCAGGTCAAACCAGTAGCATGGCTGCCAGGCAGGGAGAGCAATGCCTGCGGCATGGTCATTCCTCACAGGCCACGGCAGCTTGTGTAGATCAGCACTGACTCCTCCATCACCATTAGCAGACAGTGGACTAGAGGGGCAGCCACAGGAGCAGGCTCAGCCACAGGGAAACGTTCATACCCCTAGACAAAAGTAAGATGCCTGCCTGAGGTGAGCTTGGTGGGGGGAGGGCAGGGGGGCATTGCATCACTGTGACCTCTGAACCCAAGGGTGGGTGAGCAGGGAAGGAAGGGGCCTAAGCTCCAGCCCTGTGCAGGGAAGACTCCCAGAAAGAAAAAAAAAACAAAAACAAAAACAAAACCTACTATTGGCACCCAGGCTCGCACCAGGGACCCAACACCATGTGTTCATGGATGGATGGATGGGCTTTCATGAGAGGTGAGCCTTCCCAGAGCTGTGAAGGACAGAAGAGAGGCTTGGAGTCTGCTGCAGGCTTCCTCTGCTCCTCCAGATATTGTCCCTCCGTGTGACTGTTTCTTGTGTCTCCTGTGACTCATGTGCTCAACGGTTTTGCTCACTGTTGTGACATAGCAAATATTCCATTTGTTTATTTGTAGTGAACGAATACATAAGTAAGTGATTGAGAATCTGGCTTCCCCTGAGTATGGGGTGGTCAGCTCCAAGACAGCAGGAAGCCTAAGGCTTTAGAGGAGGAGCCACGGAAGTGCTGGTTGAAGGACCCCCTACTGGCTTCCAAAGGATGGAGGGCTTAAGAGGGGGCAAGCCTGGCTAGAGAGAGTGTCATCTAGATCCTAGGCTGGCTAGGGCTCGCAGGAGGCAGGCCTGGTAGGAGAGAACACCTAGAAGGGAGTTCCTGTACCCTGCCTCACCAGCTCCACAAACCTGCTACCAAGCCTGGGGTCCTCTACAGCCTGGGGCCCCTTTCTTCTGGGGCTTCTCTAATCCCTAAGTCTGGTGTGCACAGTGATTTGTGGCCCTGACAAGGTGAATTGTGGGTAAAGCGGCTGTCCAAATTGGGAACAAATTGGAACAGCAGCTCTAGCCAGCTGCCATCCATCACAGGGAGAACGGCACGTCAGCAGTGTGGTGAACATTTGCTCACCTGTTCCAGAGGCAAAGGAAACAGCCCTCTTTCCACCTACAGTGGGGTAGCCTTGGGGAGGCCAGGGAGAGGCTTAGCTCCCTGTCTTGGTATTTATTGCTCTGTCTACCCTACTGAGTTTACTGTGTGTCCAGGCACCTCCTGAAATCCTCGTGACATCAACCGAAATCAGACATGGAACTGGCCACCCAAATACCTAGACTTCTGTATGATCATCATCAGTTTACTTGACAGCTCAGGCTAGCCTCAAACTCTGGATCCTCCTGCCTCAGCTCCCTGAGTACTGGGATTACATGTGTGAGCCAGCATGCAAGATGTCTTCGTTTTCTCATTAGAATGAAGCTCATCTAAGATCATAGTCAGCAGCTGATAATCTAGAGTTTGTGCCCACTTCTGTAATCCCAACCCTGAAAAGGGAGATCCTGGAAGACTGTTCCAAGTTCAAGGCCAGCCTGGGCTACAGAGACAGATCTTGTCTCAATAAAAATCAACAAATCAGTAGGCTGGAGAAAGGACACACTGGGTAAAGTGAACAAGCCATACGAGAGTTAGAACCTGAGGTAAGATCCCCAGCACCCACTCAAGAGGGAAGACGGCTCAGGCGGTGGCGGCACACACCTTTATTCACAGCGCTCAGGAGGCAGAGGCAGGCAGATCTCTGTGAGTTCAAGACCAGCCTGGTCTACAGAGCAAGTTCCAGGACAGCCAGGGCTACACAGAGAAAACTGCTGTAACAAAGAAAACAGAAGGATCTCTGGGTTTACTGACTATCGGGTCTAACCAATTGGTACAAAAGGGTGCACATACCTGCGCGTGCACGCTCATACACACACACACACACACACACACATACACACACACACACACACACACACACACACACACACACTAAAGCTCAGTGTTATAAATCTACAATATAAAATACTGGACAGTGGACAGTTACGAAAGCAGAGTTCCCTGGTGACATAGAGGAATCCATTACCAAATAAATATTGCATGTGGCACAAACCCCAGCTCCCAAGAGTGGCTCCTCAGTGGTTTCCTACTCTGAGGCCAAAGGGCACCCAGCAAGCACAGTGGTAGCCTTGGTCTTTCTGTCACTCTAAGACTGCAGAGCACCAAGGCTGGGTGTGGGGGGAGGGGCAGCTCAGAGCATAAGCCAATGTTTGGACTTGTTCTGCTACCCTGTAAGCCCAGATGTGGAGCATCAGAGAGGACAGGAAGATGGGGAAAGGAGGTGGGAGACAGCCTGGCCTGTAAAGTGTGTGTGATGTAAGCAGACAGGCCTGCATTTGATCCCTAAACCCAGGTGCAAAGCCTGCCGCAGGGATAAGGCTCAGCCACTGAGAGCGCTGTGGGCCAGCCTCGTTCCCAGCAGGCACCGGGTGGCTCACAGCCATGTGCAGCTCCAGTTCTCGGATCTCAGTGCCCTCTTCTGTCCTCCGCAGGCACCTGCGTGCACACAGTGTGCAGACAGACAGACAGACCAGGCAGGGGGTAGAGGGGGAGGAAAACAGTTTAAAAGACAGGGGAAATTATGGGGCATGGAGAGGAAAGCCCACACCCAGGAGTCCTGTCTGCTGAGCCTCTCGCCTTCTGAGAATCAACAAACCTAGCACACACACTTGCTGGCCCTGCCCTGTGATATCTCTTCGGTGCTAACCACCTTTGAGATGTAACTCCAGGTGCCACCAACACTGTGAGACAAGGTCACTGCAAGGACACCTGCTCTGTGCTGCTCTAAGAAGCCGATGCCTATGCCTTTGGGTGCTCTCTCTCTCTCTCTCTCTCTCTCTCTCTCTCTCTCTCTCTCTCTCTCTCTCTCTCTCCTGGAACTCACTTTGTAGACCAGGCTGGCCTCAAACTCTGCCTCCTGAGTGCTGGGACTAAAGGTGTGAGCCACCACCACCCAGCTCTGAGTGCTTCTCGTTACTCTCATACTTAAATATGTCTTTAATAAACTCCAAATCTGCTCCACACTGGCTTATCCTGAAATCCTTCTGTGTAGTAAAACTGGAGACTCTGCTTTGGACTGCCATTGCAGTTCAGCCGGTAGAGGAGCTTGTTGTCAAACCTGAGGACCTAAGTTCAAGTCCAGGCGACCACGTGGAGGAAGGAAACAACCGAGTCTTGCCTCCTGTCCTCTGACTTCCCACATACACAGTAAATAAGGGTTAGTAAGTAAAGGTTCTTAAAGACTGAGAAAACTCCTCGGGCTGGTGGGGGGGGTGTCTCTGTTCCAGTTGCAGTTGACCTCAGGTGCCTATGTGCGTGCATTCGTGCGATGTCTGGGCCTTCCCTGCAGGCCTCTGTGATCCTGTAAAAGTCTCTCCTGAGCCAATCCTCTGAAGCTCTGGGGGAGGGGGGCGAGGCTAAAAAAAATCACCTCCCTCCTAAGGATGCATTCACTGCCGAAACCCAAACTTAAGTACAACCTACTCAGATGAGGACCTTAAAAAGGGGAGTTAGTACTGGTTTTCTCAAATCTACCCTAAGAGCTCTGGCTACCCAGAGATGCTGATGCGAGTCTGGACAGCAAGAGAGACATCACTTGCAAGCCAGGAAACGCTGCTGATTGTTCACAGCTGAGGAGACAACGGAGAACCGCCCTCTGAAGTGTGTGAAGGAGCTCAGCCACGGTTACACCCTGATAGGGCTTCTTCTGGCCTGAGTCATGAAAGATTTTCTCTGGTGTTTGGAAACACTGAGCTGGTTCTAATTTGTTATTCCAACACTAGGGAAGCTACGTGGGCCTGAGTGTGAGCATCCAGGCTGTGCTGTGTGGGGAAATCGTGCTCACGTCCATGATGGAGTGAGGGGGATGGGTGAGGACACTAGGTGCCTCTAGTGGCCACCTCCCTCTCAGCCTGCTCACATAAATCAGCGTTTCCTCATTAGACCAACACGAATTGAGTTCCTGTCACAACTCCGTGTCCAACTGACATCCTCATCTGGCAGCTATCTTAATGAGCGAGCGCTCAGCTCAGCCAAGCACAGTGGTGAATACCTTCAATCCCAGCACTCTGAGAAGCTGAGGCAGGAGGATCTCCAGTTTGTGATCAAGCTGAATGCCAGCCAGCCTGACTTTGTGGTCGATAGTTAATGGTTTGGTTGTTTTGCTTTTTCATGTCATAATCCTTTTTATTTTTCTTTGCTGATTTCATATTTATATGCAGCAAATATCCTGTTCTGTTTTGTTCTCATTTTTATTTTGGGTTTGGTTTTGTCTTTCGGTGGGGTGGCTGGTCCTCAGACGCCCTATGTAGTTGAGGGTGACCTTGAACTCACTATGGAACACCGAGGACACAGGAATGAGCAACTCGTCAGCTTATCGGGTGCTACAGATGAAAGCCAGGGTCTCGGACGCAGCAAGGGCCCCACCAACCGAGCCACGTGACCAGCCATGGCTAATCCTGATTGTCAACTTGATGGGGTTTAGAAATCCTCTAAAAGGCACATCTCTGATCACATGTTTGAAGTTTAGAGTTTGCCTGAGGTTGGGAGACCCAAGGTGACCGTGAGCTCTTCTACCTGTGGGCTGGAATGAAAAGCCAACCGTGTGATGGTTTTGTCTGTGTACACTGAAGCCACCGTGAAGATGGCTTCATGGCTTCAGTCACTGCTTTGGGGCACTTTGTCACAGCAATAAGGAAGGTGGAGGACAGACAGCTCAGTGGATAAGCGTTTGCTGCTCTTGCAGAGGATGGGGTTTGGCTCCCAGCTTTCTATAACTTCAGTCCCAGGGGACCCAACACCCTCTTCTGGCCTCTGGCCCTGTATGGCCTACATATAAGTTGCAGACACAGAGATATAAAGAAAATAAAGTCTAGTGTGGTGGTGCAGGTCTTTAATCTCAGCACTCAAGAGGCAGAGGCAGGAGGATCCCTGAGTTCAAGGCCAACCTGGTCTACACAGCCATGGCAATATGGAGGGGGGAGGATGAGGAGGGAGAGCAGGAGGAGGAGGAGGGAAAAGAGGAGAATAAATCTTTGAAAGAAAAGAAAAATCAGATCTCTGACTCCGCAATCCAGCTTTCTGTGTGAAGAAAATAACCTGTATTTATGCAGATAGAGCAGAGGGAAAGTGAACATGTGGAAAGAGGTGTGGTCATAAGTCACAGCACGTCCAGACCAGGGACACTGTCATCGATGCCAGCCATGTTCCCATGCTCATTATAAAATAGTAAGTGAAAAGCTAGCTATTAAATAAATATGCATGCATTCAATGTGCATATATTTATGGGCTCACACGAACGGGATCTCCAAGCAGTGTATGTGAAACACAATCCTCTGCCTCTTTTCCCCAGACAGGTAGCCCCTCCCTCTCCGGTGTAGCCGCTCAGTATTATTCCCCTGTGTGCTTTTAAATATTTACTACCTATGTACACATCCATAAGCAGTGCCTAATGTTACGGGTACACGTTTACATCTTAATAAACAGGAGGCAGTGTGGCGGGACCCACTCCTCAGCCCACATCGGCTGTGAGCATTTAATCTAGATAACTCGTGAGTTCATTAATTTTAACTGCTGTCAAGAATTCCATTTCTGAGAGTGGCCCCCATTTTACCCCCTCTCGCTCTGACAAGGCTGACGGCGCTGACATCTCCGGGCCCTCAGGTTTCCATGTAAACACAAGTGAGGCTGTCTCTGGGGATCTGAACCCCAGCACCCAGCAGCCAGGGTCCCCTCTTCCAGAATGCTGCTTTGTGTTCCTAAGTCGGGGTACTAAGGGGAGTGTAGGCCTCTCATTTGCTTCCCCAGAGGCTGCTGGGAGAACACAGTGTCTCCAGATGAGGATCTGAGGCCATTCCCCTTCCCTGTCCTGTGACAGTGTGGTACCCTGCACTCCACTAGAAGAAGCCTCCACTAGATACTTGGACCCTGGGCCTCACCCTCTGACCCAAGTCAGGATGTCTGCTGGACAAAATGAAGCTTCCTGCCTGTCACTCCCAGGGTGTGGTTCTTGCTCTTCACAAAAGCAGGCAGCCTAAGTCATTAAGTGGGGTGTAAGCAGAGGTGGAGGTGGGGCAACAGGCCAGTGCTGCAGACTGCAGCACATGCAAGCACCTCTAGGGGGCCTAAGTGAGCTCCAGGGACTTGGCGGGGTCGGGGTGGGGGGCTGGGAGGGAGGCTGGCTGACCAATGTGGGGTGTGAGCCCAAGGCTACAGGGCAACCTGGTTGTCACTCAGGTTCAGGACTTGGAGATGCTCCTCTCTGATTTTTGGAATGGCAGTATTCACTGGTCTGTGGGAACCAGGGGACTCCCAGCGGGTTCCTGTCCTCTGAGGCCTGGTGTCTCCCTGTCTCAGTGAGGGATGCAGGAGGCTTAAAATGAGAAGCCTGTTACAGAACATGTGGCTTATGGGAAAGCTTTGGCCAAATCAATTAATGATAAAAACCCCTGAGCAAATACGGCTACTTTTAATATTTTTTTAAATGTTCTGATTTGGATGGCAAAAGAAATTAAATTAAGAACTGAGACTCCAGGTCAGAGCCTGGCTGCTCTCACTGGTTTTTAATCTCCCATTAAATGATATTTCTTCTGATAGCTTTAGTCAGCCTGTTCCAGATAATGACCCGGGACATGCAACCTGCTGACCCCTCACTCCTTCCCTGTAGACAAGGGGAGGGCACCACAGCCAAGTCAGCCTGCATCTTAGGATGACAGCGGGCAGATGGGCCACAGTAACAGAAACTGAGGAGTGGGCGTAGCAAAACGTGTAACATTGCTTAATCCCTCAAATTAGAGGTGAGCCACCTTAAACCCAAAAAAAACAAGGAGTTTTCTGGCCACAGAAGCCACTGTGGAACCCAGGAGTCTTAGTCAGGGTTTCTAATCATCATGACCAAGAAGCAAGTTGAGGAGGAAAAGGTTTATTCAACTTACACTTCCACTTTGCTGTTCATCACCAAAGGAAGTCGGGACTGGAACTCACACAGGGCAGGAACCTGGAGGCAGGAGCGGATGCAGAAGCCATGGAGGGATGTCACTTACTGGCTTGCTTCTCCTGACTTGCTCAGCCTGCTTTCTTATAGAACCCAGGTCTACCAGCTCAGGGATGGCACCACCCACAATGGGCTGAGTCGGGGATGGCTCCACCCACAATGGGCTGGGCCATGGATGGCTCCACCCACAATGGGCTGGGCCCTCCCCCCCTTGATCACTAGTTGAGAAAATGCCTTACAGCTGGATCTCATGGAGGTCTTTCCTCAACTGAGGCTCCTTTCTCTGTGATAACTCCAACTTGTGTCAAGTTGACACAAAACCAGCCAGTACACCAGATGTGAAGACTTCCAGCCACAGGTGTATGATGAACCCACTGACTTAGTGTGGTCCCCAAATCTCCTCTGGCTCTTAGGGTATCAATGGAGACATAAAGCTCAGTCTGGGAGAAAGGTTTACTCTCCATCTCTGAGGAGACCTTGTTTGATGAGAGACACCATTCTCACTCCTGGGTCCCCTCCTGCCTGTGATGACAGACATAGCAGACACAAATGGCAACACAGAAAAGTTCAGATCTGAGCTACACAGGAAGTTCATTACACATTTTGTGAGAACACGACTGGGTGGCTAGGAAATAGTGCTGAAGTCTTCATGGAGGATGTAGTGGTTTGAATAAGAATGGCTCTAGATCTCACAGGCTCAAGTATTTAAATGCTTAGTCATCAGGGGTGGCACTACTTGAGAAGGATTAGGAGGTGTGACCTTATTAGAGGAAATGTGTCACTGTGAGTAGACTTTGAGGTTTTGAAAGCCCAATCCAGACCTAATGTCTCTCTCTTTCAGCTGCCTGTGGATCAGATATAGAACTCTCAGCTCCTTCTCCAGCACCATGTCTGCCTGCATGCTGCCATGCTTCCTGCCATGATGATAGTGGACTGAACCTCTAAAACTGTAAGCCAGCCCCAGTTAAATTCTCTCTTTTATAATGGCTGCTGTGGCCATGGTGTCACTTCTTAGCAAGGGAAATTGCCTGTTTCATCTTCAGACATGATAATGTCCGAAAAAAAGAACACACTATGGGAAATATTCAACTGACAGCTCTGCCAAGACAGGATAAGCAGTCCTTCACAATACTGTCTTACAAAGATGTCAGGTGATGCTGGGCCAGAATGCTGAGGATAGATGCTCAAACGCCATAAGAAATTAGGGGGCTGTCCAGGCAGTCAGCTGGGTCTACAACTGTTTAAGTTTGAGAAGCTGTGTTTAGTGCTTCCTATATATCCAGGTAATGTGTAAGTCGTTCCTGGATTTGTGATGGGGTTCAAGACTATTTATAGTTTCATAATCAAAATCAAGTTGTTTAACGTTGAGAGAGAGGTTATAGAGTAGAAGACATGGTTTTCAGGCAGTGTTACAGGCTAAAATCTAAACATAATGCAGGAATGAGGGTAGAGTACACTATCTAATTGACAAATATGATAGGCTAGATGTTAATTGTATATCATACTTTGTAATTTCCATGATCGCTATGATTTTGTTCAGTTTATGTCTGGGAGAAGATGGTTTTGTTGTTTTGTTCTGTTTTGTTTTGTTTTATTGGACAGAAAAGGCGAGATGATGGGCTGGAGAGATGGCTTATCATTTTAGAGCACTGACTGCTCTTCCAGAGGTCCTGAGTTCAAATCCCAGCTCCTCACCATCATCTGTAATGGAATCTGATGCCTTCTTCTGGTGTGTCTGAAGACAGCAACAGTGTATTCACATACATGGAATAAATAAATAAATCTTTGAAAAAGAAATAAAGAAAAGGTGAGATGTGGGGTGGTTCTAATGCTAAGGTCCTCTTCCCCAGTTTGTTCATGACCCATCGATAAAGATGCTCAAGGCCAATGGGCCACAGGCAAGCTAAGACACAGGAGAGAGAGAAGATACGAGATTCTGGGGCCACAGGCAAGCTAAGACACAGGAGAGAGAGAAGATACGAGATTCTGGGGCCACAGGCAAGCTAAGACACAGGAGAGAGAGAAGATACGAGATTCTGGGGCCACAGGCAAGCTAAGACACAGGAGAGAGAGAAGATACGAGATTCTGGGGCCACAGGCAAGCTAAGACACAGGAGAGAGAGAAGATACGAGATTCTGGGCCACAGGCAAGCTAAGACACAGGAGAGAGAGAGAAGATACGAGATTCTGGGGCCACAGGCAAGCTAAGACACAGGAGAGAGAGAAGATACGAGATTCTGGGCCCACAGGCAAGCTAAGACACAGGAGAGAGAGAAGATACGAGATTCTGGGGCCACAGGCAAGCTAAGACACAGGAGAGAGAAGATACGAGATTCTGGGGCCACAGGCAAGCTAAGACACAGGAGAGAGAAGATACGAGATTCTGGGGCCACAGGCAAGCTAAGACACAGGAGAGAGAGAAGATACGAGATTCTGGGGCCACAGGCAAGCTAAGACACAGGAGAGAGAAGATACGAGATTCTGGGGCCCACAGGCAAGCTAAGACACAGGAGAGAGAGAAGATACGAGATTCTGGGCCCACAGGCAAGCTAAGACACAGGAGAGAGAGAAGATACGAGATTCTGGGCCCACAGGCAAGCTAAGACACAGGAGAGAGAGAGAAGATACGAGATTCTGGGGCCACAGGCAAGCTAAGACACAGGAGAGAGAGAAGATACGAGATTCTGGGGCCCACAGGCAAGCTAAGACACAGGAGAGAGAGAAGATACGAGATTCTGGGGCCACAGGCAAGCTAAGACACAGGAGAGAGAGAAGATACGAGATTCTGGGGCCACAGGCAAGCTAAGACACAGGAGAGAGAGAAGATACGAGATTCTGGGGCCACAGGCAAGCTAAGACACAGGAGAGAGAGAAGATACGAGATTCTGGGGCCCACAGGCAAGCTAAGACACAGGAGAGAGAGAGAAGATACGAGATTCTGGGCCCACAGGCAAGCTAAGACACAGGAGAGAGAGAAGATACGAGATTCTGGGGCCACAGGCAAGCTAAGACACAGGAGAGAGAAGATACGAGATTCTGGGGCCACAGGCAAGCTAAGACACAGGAGAGAGAGAAGATACGAGATTCTGGGGCCACAGGCAAGCTAAGACACAGGAGAGAGAAGATACGAGATTCTGGGGCCCACAGGCAAGCTAAGACACAGGAGAGAGAGAAGATACGAGATTCTGGGCCCACAGGCAAGCTAAGACACAGGAGAGAGAGAAGATACGAGATTCTGGGCCCACAGGCAAGCTAAGACACAGGAGAGAGAGAGAAGATACGAGATTCTGGGCCCACAGGCAAGCTAAGACACAGGAGAGAGAGAAGATACGAGATTCTGGGCCCACAGGCAAGCTAAGACACAGGAGAGAGAGAGAAGATACGAGATTCTGGGGCCACAGGCAAGCTAAGACACAGGAGAGAGAGAAGATACGAGATTCTGGGGCCCACAGGCAAGCTAAGACACAGGAGAGAGAGAAGATACGAGATTCTGGGGCCACAGGCAAGCTAAGACACAGGAGAGAGAGAAGATACGAGATTCTGGGGCCACAGGCAAGCTAAGACACAGGAGAGAGAGAAGATACGAGATTCTGGGGCCACAGGCAAGCTAAGACACAGGAGAGAGAGAAGATACGAGATTCTGGGGCCCACAGGCAAGCTAAGACACAGGAGAGAGAGAGAAGATACGAGATTCTGGGCCCACAGGCAAGCTAAGACACAGGAGAGAGAGAAGATACGAGATTCTGGGGCCACAGGCAAGCTAAGACACAGGAGAGAGAAGATACGAGATTCTGGGGCCACAGGCAAGCTAAGACACAGGAGAGAGAGAAGATACGAGATTCTGGGGCCACAGGCAAGCTAAGACACAGGAGAGAGAAGATACGAGATTCTGGGCCCACAGGCAAGCTAAGACACAGGAGAGAGAGAAGATACGAGATTCTGGGCCCACAGGCAAGCTAAGACACAGGAGAGAGAGAAGATACGAGATTCTTGGCCCACAGGCAAGCTAAGACACAGGAGAGAGAGAGAAGATACGAGATTCTGGGGCCACAGGCAAGCTAAGACACAGGAGAGAGAGAAGATACGAGATTCTGGGGCCCACAGGCAAGCTAAGACACAGGAGAGAGAGAAGATAAGAGATTCTGGGGCCACAGGCAAGCTAAGACACAGGAGAGAGAGAAGATACGAGATTCTGGGGCCACAGGCAAGCTAAGACACAGGAGAGAGAGAAGATACGAGATTCTGGGGCCACAGGCAAGCTAAGACACAGGAGAGAGAGAAGATACGAGATTCTGGGGCCCACAGGCAAGCTAAGACACAGGAGAGAGAGAGAAGATACGAGATTCTGGGCCCACAGGCAAGCTAAGACACAGGAGAGAGAGAAGATACGAGATTCTGGGGCCACAGGCAAGCTAAGACACAGGAGAGAGAGAAGATACGAGATTCTGGGGCCACAGGCAAGCTAAGACACAGGAGAGAGAGAAGATACGAGATTCTGGGGCCACAGGCAAGCTAAGACACAGGAGAGAGAGAAGATACGAGATTCTGAGGCCACAGGCAAGCTAAGACACAGGAGAGAGAGAAGATACGAGATTCTGGGGCCACAGGCAAGCTAAGACACAGGAGAGAGAGAAGATACGAGATTCTGGGGCCACAGGCAAGCTAAGACACAGGAGAGAGAGAAGATACGAGATTCTGGGGCCACAGGCAAGCTAAGACACAGGAGAGAGAGAAGATACGAGATTCTGGGGCCACAGGCAAGCTAAGACACAGGAGAGAGAGAAGATACGAGATTCTGGGGCCACAGGCAAGCTAAGACACAGGAGAGAGAGAAGATACGAGATTCTGGGGCCACAGGCAAGCTAAGACACAGGAGAGAGAGAAGATACGAGATTCTGGGGCCACAGGCAAGCTAACAAACACAGGAGAGCAAGGAAAGATACAAGATTCTGGGGCCCACAGGCAAGCTAGCAGACACAGGTGAGAGAGAAGATACGAGATTCTGGGGCCCACAGGCAAGCTAGCAGACACAGGTGAGAGAGAAGATACGAGATTCTGGGGCCCACAGGCAAGCTAACAGACACAGAAGAGAGAGGAAAGATATGAGATCTTGGGCAGAGTGACCATAGGCTGCTTTTCCAGGTGGGAGGCTGGAGTGTGTTTCATCCAAAGATCCAATATTCTTTGGGCAGGGGCTGGTAGTGTGGCCCATTCCTGGAGCTTAGAACAGGGTTGCAAAAGCTATACACATGACAGAGAAGACCGACTAAGAAAGAAGAGATGGGAACCTCAAGAGGAAGCCAGCCTTGGCTGAGGTAGAAGATCTAAAGATGAGAGAAGATGGAGCCATCGAGGAAGATGACATACAAGGCATGTCCCCACTGAGCTGTAGAGACCCTGCTTCCACATGCAGTCACACACACCAGACCCGTGTGCACACATACCTAGCTGTACTTCCTCAGCCTCACACACCCAGACCATAGTCTTTGTGAGGTGTGGACATCACAAATAGCATGCAGACATGTGCAAATACACCCATGCTAGTGTTCCCACCATGCATGCGAACCTAGCATGCAGACATGTGCAAATACACCCATGCTAATGTTCCCACCATGCATGCGAACCCAGGATTTTATGAACTGTCCTGGGGAAAGATCCCGAGGATCCCGTGGTCCTCCACAGAGTGAGAAGGACTATCCTTTGTGCTCTACTTACATTTCCAGAAAGGATCAGTCTTGGAGGAGGGTGCTTTCCTGTGAAGGACAATTACAAGGAAGAGGGGTTATGAAGTAGACACTTTAAGAGCTCCATAAAAATCGGTTGTGTTGGATGGAGTTTTGTTGGGGAAAGCACGTGAAGGAACATTTAATTAAAGTGGACATGGTGTAAAAGGCTAGGGTGGACTTGTGAAGGGATGTTTTGCTGAAGCAGACACGGGAGACAAAATGTTCTGCTAAAGCAGGCGTGTGAAAGAGTGTGTGATGAAGGAGTCTTCGCTAACAACACGCATGTATTGATCCACCTCACACTGCATAGTTGAGCTGCATTTGTCTGGACTCCATAGAGACAAATGCACCAAAAAACTTCTGGTGCTGTGCTGCATTTTCTTGGTGTTTCCATGGACGCAGGCTGATTGGCAGTGATGTCAGCTGAGACAGACACACGTGCTGAGGGAAGACACGTGGAGGAGACGTGATGCTCGGAGAGAGTATGAAAGGACTCGACAGACAGTGACGGAGGCTGAGTTGGCCTGCTGGTTCAGATAGCTGTGCAGTGCTTGTGGGTCACAGGCCTTTGCTGATCTTTACTTTCCTGAGAGAGGCACAGCCAAGAACTTCTCCTGGTGTCCTCCAGACCCATCCTGCCGAATCGAGCTGAGGCTGAGGCCTGGCTGTCTCTACCAGGTTGTACCACTCCTGCTGACTCCTGTTGCTATCATGACTCTACCAAACTGCACTGCTGGTGTATCCTGAGGTGTCTGAGTGGGCCGAGCTGTCGATGCCCGCTGACCTGTGAACCGAACTGCCGATTTCCAGACAACACAGATGGGAGTTGCTCGAAAGAACCTTTCTAAACAGGTCCACTTACCACCCCCCAACCCCCCCACTGTATCCTTTTTCCCCACTACCTCTGGTGGGTGGTGAGCTACAATGGGAGGTTAAAGCATTTAAAAACCCTCATAAACAATAGGTTTTTCAAAAAGTAAAGTTAGAGAGTTCAGCTTGCAGCTATTGGCTCTCAGTACCCCACAGCTGGAGTGTGTGTACTGCCCCTGGGGGTGGGGGTGGGGGACAGCAGCTCCCTCGCCAAGCGGTCACTTCCTTCCTCCTCCAGACTTCACTTAGGGCCCCCCTACTACAGTCACGTGCTTCTCTCTTGAGACAGGGGCAATGCATGGACATGAGTGTGGTGTGTACACACGAGTCTGAAGTGTGTGCACTCTTACACATGTGTCAGACATCAGGTGTCCTCTCTGGCTGAACTGGAATCTCACCCTACGAGCTCTGCTAGCCGGGCAGTGAGCTCTTGTCCTCGTGTCTTCAGAGTTACAGGCACAGCCATGTCTGGCTCTATGTCAGTGTCTGAATCCACACTCAGGCCCTGCTGCATGCAGAACAAGTGTCTTACCCACTGAACCATCTCCCCAGGCCCCTGCCTGGTGGCCCATTGTCCCTTGCCTATGCCTGACATATCACCCTGTCCACTGGGACTGGTCTCAGCTCCAGGCCCCGGCTTGTGGGGAAGCCAACACTCCGCTTGCTGGTTCTTAGAGACTTGAATTAACAGGACATTGGCTGAGGCTGGGACATGGCTTCATGGCACCCATTTGCACCGAGATGGTTACTCAGCAGGCTCTCTGGGCACAAGTGCCTGGCATCCCTGGCACTGCCAGCTTCTGTGGACCCACCATGTCTTCTGTGAACATGTCAATGCTTCTGTGGACATGTCACTGCTGACTGATGGTCTTCCAACTCGTCCCTGGAGAGATGGGAGCCCTCCGCCTGTGGATCCGGAGCAAACCCTGCTTCCTTTTTGCTCTAGAAAACAAACCTGAGAGCCACAGAGACCTGGATTCCAAGGAAGGCACAGAGTCCCTGGGCTGCCACCTGCTCTTAGCTTCACACCCATGTGACCCTCCTCTGCCTGGCTGCTACTGAGCCTTCTCCCCAGGTTAACCCCAACATCCCCACCTTCAAGATGACTGAAGAACAGCTTCTTCTTGAAACCTTACCCCCTGAGCTCTGATGCGTGTGGATTTTGGACGCAGGGCTGCTCTCACCGTGCCCACTTCATGTTCATTTGTACAGCTTTGGCGTCCACGCCTCCTGCAGAAAGACAAAAAGAAGGATCCATGTCCTGAAGCTAAACTAAGAATTATTTTTGGAGACTCGGGGCCAAGGTTTACCTTTAGTGGCCAGCAGACATGGGCAGCAGCCACAGGCTGCCTTCTGAAGCCCATCAAAGTGTTTGGAAGCTGGGCTAGTTCCCAGCGGGGACACCAGTGACTCAGACTTGATGGGGAGAAAGGCATGAGGCTGCAGAACCAGGGAACACATTTTTGAAGCATCGTTGGGGGCCTGGGGTGCAGCTTAGTTGGTAGAGCAGCTGCCTGGGTTCCATCCCCAGCACTGTATGAAGCAGACAGAGCAGTGCACGCCCAGCGTCCCAGTGCTCAGGAGGGGAAGCAGGAATATTAGAAGAGCAATAGCATCCTTTGCTCGCGGTCCATAAACAGAACCAGGTATGGCAGTGCATGTCCTTAATTCCAACAGAAGTAGATAAATCTCAGTTTGAGTCCTGTCAGGGCTACATAGTCTCAAAAAGTGTTGAGACCTGCCGGTGGGGTGGCCAAATGCAAGAAGCCTCAGAATTCAGGATAAATTTGGTACTGAGTGGGAGTGGGGCTAAGTTCCAAGTAGAGAATCCAAAGACCAGGCCTCACTTTCAAGGAGAACTCAAGCCAGGTTCCCTGGCCTGGTTTCCCTGCCCCAGCCACACTCTATACCCAGGCCTGCCCTCACTGCTCCCCAGGGGACTTAGCAAGCTTAGCTGCCCATGTGTGCAAACTCTGTGTGGAAGGAATGGTGGGAGGTCAGTGAACTAAGAGCTTCTCCTAAGTGCAAGGGACTGTGGGACTGTGGTGGTGAAGGGTACCCTGATTCCTGGTCGAGATAAGTTGAAACCCGGGGACCCTAAGGGACAGCAGGCAGCTTCCTAGTCTTTTGGGAGATCAGACCCCTCTCAAGTAGCTGCAGGCCCCCAGAACCCCCTGTAGAGAGGCTTGAGTTACATAGGTCACATCCCAACTCCTTCCTCTGCAGGTGAGGATGTGACATAGGCTCAGGACAGAATAGTCAAACCCCAAGTCCCTCCCCTGCAGGTGACCATGTGACACTTAGGCTCAAGACAGAAGAAAGACCACAGCCCCAAATATGTAGATCAGGTATTCCCAAATTCTCAGGGAAGCCAACAGGAAGTACCTGTTGTCAGACTCTGAACCATCCCCAAACTGTATACATGAATCCTGTCCAGAATTAAAGATGTGCAGGAATTACTCCATTGTCTGAGAGCTTCTGTCATAAGAGATGTAAAGCGGCTGCTTGAAAGAGATCGACTCTCCCGAAATCACGCTGCCAGAAGCTCCCCTGTACCCCCCACCAGAGTCTCCCACTGGCTCCTGGAATCCTGCTGCAGAGACAGAAGTGGGGCAGAGCCAGCAGGGGAGACAACAGAACCAATTTCCACCTCCCTGCCTGAGCTCTCTCCCCTTCACCTGAGCCCATGAACCTAGCCTGTCCAGAGATTTCCATGTGAGGCCCATGGCAGGTATGTTGGAGAGAGACAGCCAGTGCTGAGGAACCTGGAGCTTCAGACCACTGCAGCCTGTGCCCCAGTGAGCTCACCACAGACCCCAGTCCAGGCCTACCTTAGGAGACTGTGAAGGCTATATATAGTCTGTAGAACAGCAAGCCAAATTCGGCAGCCATGCAAGATCCCAGCCAGCCCTGACCAGCCCCTATGCCTGCCTCCACCCCATCCACCTCAGCCCAGCGCTCACTTCAGGCCATATGCCGAGTGTAGTGCTTAGACCTTCCCAGCTAAGCCAGCACAAGAAACTCTGCTCTCCAGGTGCCAACTTCTAGCCGAGAAAGCATATAAGTATATGTCTTCTGTGTGAGAGTGTGCATGTGTGTGACGTGTACGTATGCATGCATATGTGTTTGTGCACAAGTGAGTATGTACATATGTGTGTGTGTGTGTGTGTGTGTGTGTGTGTGTGTGTGTGTGTAAAGGCCAGAGGACAATCATAGATGTCTGGCTGGCACACAAAAGCTGCATTTAAAATTGTTATCTTATTTGTGAGTTTGTGTACTTATATGTGTGCAGATGAGGGGGTTGGGGGAGAAGAGGATGCTGAATCCCCTCGAGCAGGAGTTACAGATGATTTTCAGATGATTTTCAGCTACTTGATGTGGGTGAAAGTTCACTCGAGTGCTCTACAAGGGCCGCAAGCATCGTTAGCCACTAAGCATCTTTTCAGCCTTCCATCGTCTTTTTAAAACATCATTTTTATTTTATGTGCATGCTGCGTGTTTTCCCTGCACACGGGTATGTGCTCCACATGAGTTCAAGAGTCTGCAGAGGCCAGAAGAGGGTGTCAGATCCATCGTCTTTTTAAAACATCATTTTTATTTTATGTGCATGCTGCGTGTTTTCCCTGCACACGGGTATGTGCTCCACATGAGTTCAAGAGTCTGCAGAGGCCAGAAGAGGGTGTCAGATCCATCGTCTTTTTAAAACATCATTTTTATTTTATGTGCATGCTGCGTGTTTTCCCTGCACACGGGTATGTGCTCCACATGAGTTCAAGAGTCTGCAGAGGCCAGAAGAGGGTGTCAGATCCCCTGAAGCTACAGTCTAGATAGTTGAGTTGTGAGTTATCTTGTGGGTGCTGGGAAACAAACCCAGGTCCTCTTGAAGAGCAGCAAATGCTCTAAGCAGCTGTGCATTCTCTCTCTCTCTCTCTCTCTCTCTCTCTCTCTCTCTCTCTCTCTCCACACACACACATACACACACACACACACACACACACCCTTTTATGATGGGGTCCCAGCCCACATCGTGCTAGCCTGGAGCTCCCTGGATAGGCCAGGCTGACTGGCTAGCAAGCCTGTCTCTGTTCCCTGGGCTTTTTGTTTGTTTGTTTGTTTTTATGTCAGAACTGGGATTATGACACAACCTGGATTCTTTTTGTGGCTCCTCCATGCTTGTTGCGTGCATTTTACTAGCTCTCTCCGCTGGAAATCTGTGTTGGCAGAGAAAATATACCGTGTGAGTACAGCTATCACACTCCAGCTTTGGCCACGATCAAGGGTAGAAAGACAATAAAGCTAAATGCAACAGAAAAAAACATAGAATGAGGGAGTGGGGAGGAAAGCCACCAAAAAGTCTTCCAGGGAGGTTTGACTAGGCTTGAGTGAAGCCCAGAAGCTTGCTGCAGGACCAGCCAACAGTAGGCGCAAAGGCCCCTGGACAGGAGTGAACTTGGGATGGTCCAGAGCTCACTGTGAGAGGCTGAAGGAGGGGGGGAGTGGAGGAGATGGGGGGCAGGGGGCGAGGGGTTGAGGGCTGGGAGCCAAGGACCACCATGCTCACACATCTTGAGTGAGAGCTAAGGGGACAGATGGAGTCTGACTGGGGTCTGCACCGGAGAAATGGTCAGGGAGAGATGGGTGCTGGGCTCACACAGTCAGCGGGAAGGGGAGTGTGGGTATATTTAGAGGGTGGAGCTGACAAGCTTTGCTGACAGTCTGGCTTTGCAAAGTGTCTGTTTCTACATAACAAACCACCCCCAGTCCTCGGTGACTGAAAACGACCACAGTTCTGCTCAGGAATCTGCAGGCTCAGGAAGGCTCTACTCCACCCAACATGACATCAGGGGTCTCCCTGGAAGCAGCCACCCTTCAGGACTGGTTGCCCACATGGTGACAGGCATTTGCAGATGGTGGTTAGCCTGCACAGGGCCTGCAAACCTGGGCCTCTCTTCACTGGACCTCTGAAGGTGTCCTTGAGCATTTCATGCTACAGTAGATGACTTTCAACAAGTATCCCAGGAAACCAGCAGCACTAGCAAGGCTTCCTCGGACTGTGCTTTGAAAGTCTGGGAACATGGCCTCTACCACCTCCTTTTGATCCAGGGAATCACCAATGTGTGCCCGGCTGGAGGCGATGCCCTCCATCCAGCAGGAAGGCTTGCCTTGGGTGTAAGGGAAGAAGTTGATGGCAACAGAAGGACTCTCGCCCAGTGATGTCACCTGCAGTCATCACTGCACCCTTACAGACAGCAAAGCAACTTGGTCCAAGCCTGTCTCCCTCACCGGGAAGGGACCTGCCACTCTCCCATCACGAATAGCTTTGTCTTAGAAGACAGCTGTCCAATCGGGTCCTCAGTACTTCCTTCAGAGAGGCCACGACTTCTGTCCTCCCTGTGGCTGTTCTCACTCAGAACCTCCTTAGAGACCCCTGGACGCCTGTAATTGGAGGATACTGCATAAAGGGGCCCAGGCCTTCCCTAAGACCCTGACCTCTTTTCCTGCTACTTCTAGCCTGGAACCAAGCCCAGGGTGGCCTCACTCTGGAAATGAATTGTTGCTAGACCAGTCTACTAATGCTTGGGTATGTTTTCCAGATTTCTTTGAGCCAATATATTATCAGGACATAAGCAAACACCAGCAAACCCAGAGGCATCAGCTGGCCTCACCTCCACCCCCATACCAGACAGCTCAGGGCAGGGACTCTGACATTCCTGACACAGAAGAAGGCAGGAGTGGGGTGGCTATAAACACCCAGCTCCCACCCCAGTTAGACCAGTGTCCTGCACATGCTCACCCAGGGATGACAGAAGTTATCCAACCTCCACAATATTAGGAAAACACACCTCTTCCATGAAAACAACCAGCACAAACTCTCACAGTATCCATGGAAGGTCCAGGTGGAGGCAGTTCTCAGGTACGGTGGGAGGGGTGTGTAGAGCAACGTTCTGGGTACATAGTAACCAGACAGTAATAGACACCTGGCTGTCAGTTAACTGTGTGGGGTCATAAGCAGTCATATCACATGAATACCTGTGTCACCATTAGGAGCTGGCCTCTGGGGCCAGAGCACTCCAGTGCAAGAGCCTGTGGCCTGGGAAAAATTCCCTTACTCCCCTGGGTACAGGGATGTATGTGTGTATGTGTACACAGGTATGTGCATATGTGTGTGTGTGTGTGTGCATGTGCGTCGGGGCTGGGGGCCAGGGGGGATCAGGGTCAGGTGGTCCCAAGGACCTACAGCACCTCTTGGTTCATCCTCAACTCCATGTCACTAGGGAGAAGTGACTTTCTGGCTGTTACCCTTCTGGGACACATCTTGCCTTTCATTTATGGAGGATAAATAGAAAAAGGACTCGGAGAAGCACCATGAACATGGTGTTTGTGGTTTGTTTTTGTATCTTAAGTAATTGCAACAAAATGTCACCACTGGGAAAGTAAAGGCCATCAGGATGTGCTGCTTCATCAACTTCCTCCAGGGCCCTGTGACTGTCCCTGCTGTGATCCTAATGAGTCCCAGGCTGGAGGTGAAGAGCCCACCTTGGCTATCTGCCTGTAAGATCCTGACCAGACTCTCAGCATCTGCCCAGCATTGCCACACAGCTCCCAGTGAGGCATCGAGCACGGGGTTGTTCCACCCAGTTCTAAGACAACTACACCTGCTCATTGGCCCTCAGCCACTCAGGGCTGTAAGCCACCCAGAGCTGGTAAGACCTGAAGATCTCTAGGAAGAAGAGCTGTCTGGACCGCTTTGGGAAGCTGGGTGCTATCTAAGTTAAATGTTTTTCTTTTTTGAATATTGCCACAAATATCCCCTGGCCAGGTAAGCCTGGCAGTGGGGAAGGGACAGGGGACTTGGAAGTCTATGCATGTACTACCAAGAGCCAAGGCTGGCCCCAGGGGCCTCTCCCAGGGCTCTCCATGTAACTTCAGCATAGGGTGCAGTGAGTAGGGATTGGAATGGGGGTGCAGCTCACTGAAAGAACAACTGCCTTCCCAGTTCAAAGCCTGCATGATTCCAACAGCACTGCAAACAGGAACGGTCTCTGACCTGTCAGTGTCTGCTGAGCTCAGGCTAGACACTGGGCGTGGTTGCCTCCCCTCAGGCCTGGGTGCCCTCCTTCTCCCTCCCTCCCATGCAGATGTAGGTATTGTTACCATTCAAGACTCAACACAGAGACCTTCTCTAGGACGCCCCTTGGCTTAGTTGGTGTCCCTGGTGCGGTGAGAAAGACTATGGCTAAAAGCAACTTGGGAAGAAGGACCCAGGTCACAGCCCACCAGGTAATGAAATCGGGGCGGGAACTGAGCAGACACCAGGGAGGAATGGAGGGGTGCTGCTTATCAGCTTATCAGCTTGCTCCTCCTGGCTTGCCCAGGTGGTTCTCTTCTACACCCCAAGACCACCTGCCCAGGGCTGGCACCACCCACCCACAGCGTGCTGGGCCCTCCCACAGCCACTAATCAGGAAAACACCCTCAGACAATGCCAGTCTGGTGTAGGCATTTTCTCACTGAGGAACCCCTTCCTAGATATATCTAGGTCTGTGTCAAGTTGACAAAAGCCAGCCAGCACATGCTCCAAGCCCCTTATCTGCTGTGTCCCCTGCCCTGGCCCACCTGAAGCCAGCTCACACCCCCACCCATGCCACCTCATCTCTGTGGTTGGTTTGGTCTCTGTCTAAAAGTGAGAAGCCCTTGGACCTTGGGAAACACCTCCTTCTGCCTCTCAGCAGGTGCCTCATCGGGGTTCTCCTCACTAAGTATTTTAGTTCATGTTCCTGTGTGTGTGTGTGTGTGTGTGTGTGTGTGTGTTGCCTATTTCCCCAGCAGAACGTAAACTCCAACAGGCTGGCTGTTTCTGCCCGTTTTCTTGGCGGATGTATGCCCAGCATCTGGAAGCATGCCCAGCAGAGAGAAGGCGCCTAATGGACTATTGTTACAATTCTCTCCTGAGAGTGCATTTTTGAGGTAGATTTTGTTCCCCTGCCTTAATGCACAAAACGGGAAGTACCTGATGGGAAGTGGTTTGTTCTGCATGGGAAACACAGGGCATGGCAACACACACACACACGCATACATACATACATACATACACATATACACATATACACACACACACATACATATATACGTATACACACACATATATACATACACACATACATACATACACATACAAACATACACATATACACATATACACACACATACATACATACACATACACACACACATATATATATACATAAACACATACATACACATACATACATACACACATATACACATACACATACATACATACATACACATACATACACACACACATACATACATACATACACACACATATACATACACACATACATACACACATACATACACACACATATATATACATAAACACATACATACATACACATACATACACACACACACATACTATACATATGGCTCAGTGCAATCTCTCAGAACCTCAACAAAAGAGCTTGTATGGTACAGTGGGAGTCTTTGATAACATTTGGAGGTCTTGCTCCTTCCTCTTTGAAAATTGATGCTGTCTCCCCAGAAGAGTATCTTTGTCCAGAACTTGAACTAAGGGAGCTCCAAGCTCTGCTGTGGGGAGGAATGCTGTTTTATTTTAGCTGGTGTGTTTTACTTTAAAAAATCAGAGACAAACTCCCCTTCCCCCAGCTTGCCTGGAACTTGCTATGTTGAACAGGCAAGCCTTAAACTCACAGAGCTCTGTCTGCTTCTGACTTTTGAGTGTGGGGATTAAAGGCATGCATGTGCCACCAAACCTGCCTGCGAGGCTGGCTTCAAGGTCTCTGTGTAGCCAAGGATAATGTATTTCTGATCCTTCTCCTTTTTCCAGCACCACCACGCCTGCTCTGTGTATTCTGGGGGAACCTGGGGCTTCCTGCATGCTAAGCAAGCATTCTACCAAAGAAGCTACAATCCCAGCCTTCCAAATCAAGTCGCAGTCTTGGTAAATAAGAACCCTGCCCTCTACCCCAGGCGGAGGCAGCTCCCCAACAACCACTGAAGAAGCAGAAAGCTGCAGGAAAGAGCCCGGGAAATTAGCTGACTTGGGGGCTCTGCTCCAATACATTATGTGGGGTTTATGACAGCATTCCTACTTTGGAAAAAGCCCTGGCTGAGCCCTAGAGCTAGGACAGATGGAGCTGGGTCTGGGGACTTCAAGTGGCCTCACCCTGAGGCTTGTTTGCAGACTACTGGGTCCCCAAGGTACTAGACTCGCCTGTGGGCTGTGGCTAGGAACCTGCCTTTGTAACAGTGCAGATGCTGCTGGGGGGACTGCGACCCTCTTGGAGGAATCTGGCACCAAAGTGAAGCTCCTGGCCTTGCCCAGGATCCAGCTGGGGAGCCAGTGGGCGGGACTTCCGCTCCGTTTATCCACTTAGGTATTGTCTCGGACTTTAAACAGAGGGGGAAGGGGGATATTTTCATAGGCATTTCTTTCGTTTGAAAAGAAAGCCAGCACTTCAAGCGTGATGTGAATGGCAATTATCTATTCAACATAACGAGCATGTATCGTGTGCCTACTGTGTGCAGGGCAAAATTTTAAATGAATCAGATAGTCTCCATTGTCTGGGCACTTAAGAACCACAGTTGGGAGCCCGACAGATAAAACAGCCTTAATAAATGGGTGGCCGCGCTGGCTCTGAAGTGTTTACAGGTACAATGGGAACACAGGCGGCAATTAATTCCACCTGAGGAGTCAGTCGGGAAAGGCAGCCGAAGGGAAGAAGGCGTTTCCCATCAGCCTTGAAGGACTCCAGCCAAGGGAACAGTGGGAACAGCCTGAAGAAAAGCTTGTGGATGCATTTTTGAAGAACTGGACCAAAAGCCTGGGGTCCTGTGGCCTTGGGGATGTGAGGAAGGGACGGAAGGCCCTGGAGGCAAGCCAGGAAAGGCAGGTGGTGAAATCTCTAAGCAACTGTGGCTTTGCATAGAGCCCTTCAAATCCTGAAGTGGAAGTCGGAGCCGGTGAGTGCATCAGGAGGTTGGCTTGGACCCAGGCCAGTGGCACAAGCCTACCATCACAGCATCTTAGGCAGACAGAGGAGGGCCCTGAGCTAAGTCAGTCAGGGCTGCATAGCAAGACCCTGATTTACAAACCAAATAGACCAGATGTGGTCACACACCCTGTAATCCCAGCATTTGGGGGGTGGAGGCAAGAGGATCAAGTGTTCAAAGCCTCTTCTACTCTACAGTGAGTCTGAGGCCAACTTGGGCTGCAACCACTGCCTCACAAATTGTAAATGAGCTGTGAAGGCTGTGCACACGAATGCGGAGAGAGGAGAGCCAGCGTTAATAAAGCTGGGTCTGAAGGAAGGCCAGGAAGCAGAGGAGGACCTAAAAGCTCTGGTCCCTCTTTGTCCACAGGGCTGTGTCTCTGATCCTGCCTCTTAGCCACAGCAGACTGGTCCACATCCAGACCAGAGATCCAGTCAGGAGCTGCTGGGTGTGCTGCCCTGGTTCTGTTAGAGCCATGTTCTGGGAGGCCTGGTTCTGTTAGAGCCATGTTCTGGGAGACCTGTGCAATGCTCAGACAGTCAAAGCCCCCCTGGCCTCTAGGGCTAGTACAGGCTAGATGCTCAGTCTAGTCCAGAAGGTCCAAAGGGAAGAAGATGAAGAGTAATCTGTTAGGAATAAGTTTGGGGTTGCAAAAAAGAGGCTACTACTTGTAGTTGGAGTTCTGGAATTTTGGTTTCTTAAAACAACAACACAGAGATATTATAAGAATGTGTTTTGTTTTAATCCCAGGTATTTGGGATATGGGGCTACTTCAGAAAGACTGCAGCAAGCTCACTATGATCTGCCTCCGGTGTGGTTTTGCTGGCTGCAGAGTTTCTTCAGTTGTGTGACATTTGGAATTCTGGGAACTTTTCAGAGGGTATATAAATGCTAGAGCCCCGTGAGGCCGAGTAGGTGGTGCTCAGGGTGTGTGCATGTGTGTGTGCGTGGTGGTGGTGTTTGTTAGTAATCATGCTCAAAAAAGAAATAAAATATAGATCAAGGATCTCTCTTTCTCTCTGACTCCTTTCTCTCCTATCCAGTGATAGGGGATCAAACCAGGGGGATAAAAAAAATGGAAAAAGAAGGACC
The DNA here is from genome assembly GCF_963924665.1 of Micromys minutus. Lineage (NCBI taxonomy): Eukaryota > Metazoa > Chordata > Mammalia > Rodentia > Muridae > Micromys > Micromys minutus. The sequence continues at coordinate 3,541,335 of NC_137960.1, read as the reverse complement.
CACAGGTAGCAAAGACCAGCAACAACTACTCCATTGGAAGTGTCCGGACAAGGCAAACACTTACTCTTGATCAAGAGGGCGCGGTTGGAAGAAGGAGCACAGAGATCAGGAAGGGCGATACTTTTATTATCCAGTCGGCTAGTCTAAGAAGAATTGCACACAGCAAGTGGAGGAGGGGGGAGGAACGCAGTAGGAACCTCCATGTAAACAGTTTGCAGCATGCGGGGGTTTAGATGTTGGCATAAAAGTCTTACAAATAAGGGAGATGAAGAGATTTTAATTCTTTGTCCTAAACACAGAATTTATAGTAGTTGATAGAAAAGCCTCCTTGTAGTACTTCTCACGTAATCCAAGGGGCTTCAAGGAAGAAAGAGTTGAACTTGAGACAGAAGCCAAGGTGGGGGCAGATCACTAGGCAGACCCCTAAAGGCCTTTGAACCCTCAAAGAAGACACCCCATCGAGCAGCCCTACCCCTAGGGAAGGGCTTCTAACTCACCCTCTTGAGGCCAGAACCCAAGGAGGGAGGATGAGCTCTTAAAGGTGTCTTTTTGTTGTTGGTTTTGCACTGGCTGCAAAATTAGTTTATAAAAGAAACCAGTTTGCAAAGAACCCTGGGACCTGCCCCTACCCTATGCACCCTGCAGCCACTACCACGGAAGCCAGTGGAACAGACTGAGCATGCTCCTGAAAGCAAGTGTATGCAAATATATGCAAATGTAAAGAACGTTTTGCACAATGCAAATGACCCACGGAAGGTCCATTTGTTGTGTGGGGAGCTGTTGGGTAGCTAGCCTTGCTACTTTCAACCACCTCTTCCTTTGGAAGTGTGTCTCCCCTCCCATGCCAACCCCACAAACATAGGGTTTCTCTGTGTATCCCTGGCTGTTCTGGAACTTGCTCTGTAGACCAGTCTGGTCTTGAACTCAGCCACTTGCCTCTGCCTTCTTAGTGCTGGGGTTAAAAGTGGTGGTGCCCAGCTAAAGATGCATTTATGTATTTTATGTGCTTGGGTATTATGCACGTGCTTATGTGTGTACATTTGCAGACCAGAGAAGGGCACTGGATCCCATAGGACCGAGATTATAGAAAGTTGTGAGCTGCCATGTAGGTGCTGGGAATTGAACTCAGGAGCCCTAGAAGAACAGCCAGTGCTCTAACCACTGAGTCATCACCCCACACCTCTCTTCTTTCTCCAAAACATAAGAACTTGGAAATAATCCCACCACACATCTCCCCTGAACCCCATTATCTATCTGTATCAACCTGGCCTAGGGGACCAGCAAACAAAGAAATTAATCCCAAGAATCCAGCAACTCACTGTTAGTCACACAGCCAATTCGTGACCTTGCAGGAGCCCAATTCCAGGTCTGTTTCTCCAAAGGTGGTAGCCAGGCCTGGGCAGCTTCTCATGGTGAAAGCTCTGTGTCTTCTTGGGATCACAATGGTGACTGGGAGCCTCCTAGGACTCTGGATTCCAAAAATGGAGAAGCTCTGTAGGCCTAATGAATATGCTTCCAGCAGGGGTGGAGGGCTGGGGTAGGGATGAGTAATGAGGGGACCCCTCAGCCTCAGGCCTCAGCTGCCAGTTTCCTCCCACCTTCCATGATCTTCCTTGACTCACCTCCAGAACTTCAGCTTGTGGCTCCCAGGGTAGCCTGGAGAAAAAGAGACCTTGTGGCTAGGCTGGGAAATGTCAACCTCCTGGGGTGGCAATCCAGTAAGAGTGGCTGCAGTACTCGGGCCTGCAGACCAACCCATGTGGGGTTAGGTGGCTGTAAGCACCCTCAGAAGTGGGACGTCTGAGGTGGTGCCTCAAGTTAAAAGTGCCCCATCATGGAGACAGCTCCAGAGCCACTGCCCCACTGTTGTGACAGCTCCTGGCTCCACACTCTCCTCTCCACACATGCTTCTCTGTCCCCCATGTGCTACGTGCTCTCTCCTCCCCACACCCCTGCTCTCTCCCTCCTCCCCACACCCCTGCTCTCTCCCTCCTCCCCACGCTCCTGCTCTCTCCCTCCTCCCCACACCCCTGCTCTCTCCCTCCTCTCCTTGCTGCTCCTCCTTAAACAGCCCTTCTCCGAGCTCCTCCGTCTACCCGCACCTGGTGACGTTCTCCAGTGAGGGAGAGGAACATCTCCCCACCGCTCCTCTGGACCTCCTGAACTGTCTAGAACATCAGTGACTCCGGGAGAAGAAAAGGGAGACCAGCTGAGAGTGTCTGTGCCTCCCCACAGGGACTAAACAGGGATGGGCTGAAGCCTGGCTCCAGCTCTGCCTATCCTACAGTGAAAGACCCAGGAGAGTAGCCCTCCTCTCCTCCCTGTCCCCAAAGCCTGAAGAATGCTTGTCACCTGCTAATGGGACCCGGCAGGTGGAACCAGATCACAGGTTGAAATGAAGATGTCAGACCATGAAGCAGGGGACAGTAACCAGACCCGGCAGCTGCTCAGCCAGCCGGGACCCACCTGACACCCCAGCTCCCCCACCCACCACACACTGCTTGTCTACCAGGAGTCTCAGTTCACTGTTCTCTCTCTACTTGCAGCCCCTAAATGAATTCAGAATTGTCAAGGATGCCCCAAGTGAACTGGTCCATCTCATGAGGCCGGACTTAGGTTTCTCAAAAACATTTCCTTTTGATGGAGAAATGGGGCTGGAGAGGTGACTACTTGTTTAAAAGTGGGCCCTGTTCCTGCAGAGGACCTAAATTCAGTTCCCACAGTGTGCACAGAATTAAGAATTGTGGTGCACACCATGAACCCCAGCACTCAAGAGACAGAAGCAGGTAGATCTCTGAGTTCAAAGCCAGTCTGGTCTACAGAGCCAGCTCCAGAGCTGCATAGTGAGGCGCTGACTTAAGCCGCCCCCACAGTATAAGAAACCATAATCTAATGAACCTGAGGTGGTCACTGCCCAACACCTCCAGCGTCTGTCTGGCCCCACGCTCCTCATTGCTCTGAAGCGAATCCCAGCCATGCTCCATCCCTTTGCCACTGCCTCAGCACTGTGTTTGTGACTGCGGCTGCGACAGACGCCTGACAGAAGCTACTGGAGAAAGGATTTACTTCAGCTCACAGGTAGACAGCTGGACAGACAACCGTATGTACACTACAGTGGGGAAGGCATGGCCGCGGGAATGGTAGGCCGCTGGTCACATCACAACCACAGTCAGTAAGGGATGAAGAGAATCAAAAAGGCCCCGGGCTCACTCATTTTCTCCTTTTTTGTATTAAGTCAGCACCTCAGCCTGAGGGATGGCCTCACCCACATTTAGGGTAGATCTTCCCCATGGGGTGGCCACACCCACTTTCAGGTCAATCTTCCCTGTGGGGTTGGCCACACCCACTTTCAGGTGGCTCTTCTCTGCTCAGTTAATGACATCTGGAAACAGCCTTAGAAACCAGCCCAGGTGATGTAAATCTAGTCAGGTTGACTGTGAAGATTAAACATCCACAACCTTTCTAAAAGATAAGAGCTCTTTGTAAAATGCATTACATTCATTTATTGTGTGTACAAATGGGTGCTGTACACTCAGACCCTGTGAGAAGTTGTCTCCCAGCACCCTGCTCTCTACCCTACCTGCCGCCTCCTCTAGGAACCCCTCCCGGATCCACCTGCCCCTGAAGGCCCCTGATCCCTGTACTGGATGCCAATTTTTGTCCCCCCTTGCAAGGTTCCTGTCACCTGTACACCCAGGGTGAGCTCAGGTAACTGCTTACAGTAGAGCTCACAGAAGCCATCCTCTTACTGGGGCGCCCCCAGGCTGACTCCCATCCTCTTGTAGTGAGGACTTGGCTTTCTTTAGAAACCAGTAATGTTATATGAATATGTTTTCGTTTCAATCCCAGGTGTAGGCTACGGGGCTGCTTCGGTCTTTCTGTGGCCACTAACTACCACTGTCTCCTGCTCTAGGAGGGGAATGATCTTTGCCAGCTGCAGATAGTTTAATTCTGGAGAAAGACTAAATGCCAAGGCCCTCAGAGGGGTGGGAAGTGCTCTAGAAGAAGGAGGAGGAGGAAGAAGAGGAGGAGGTGGTGGTGGTGGCTGAGGCTACTGCTTCCCATGATGCTCCTGGTTGCTGTTGTTGAGGTTTGGTGAGCAAAAGTTGGAGATATTCTGATGATGAAGACTGGACTGGCTCCAAGGACCTCTTCTGCCCCTAAGCAGCAGGAAGCAGCCTGTAGAGGTATGAGTCCCCTTTCCCCTCTAATTTTCTTTCCTGTCTAGTGTTGGGGGTTGGAAAGGACTAAGTTGGAATAGAGGTTGGAAGGGAGGTTCAGATGTAAGAACCTGGGAAAACAAATACACCAACATACTCTGACTTGGGTTTTCATTTTGAAACAGGGTCTTATAATGTAAGACTAGGGCTAGCCTGGAACTATGTAGACCAGTCCTGACCTTGAACTCACAGAGTCATCTGCCTCTGAAGGCTGTCTGCCCAGACTGTGCACCACACACAGCTTCTAACTTGCTTTTTAAAATCACAAGCCCATCCATCTCACACGCTCTTGTTAAGCACCACCATATGTGGGACACAGAGCTAAGCCCGGGAGGCACAGTCACTCTGAGGCTGATCCAGAAGGCACGGTGACAGAGCAGGGACACAGTCTCACACAGGTGCTTCTGTAAACTCTCCACATGCACACGAGTGCTGCCTGCCCAGTGTTCCATCCAACTGTTGGCAGCTCCGTCCTTAAGAAAGTGTCACAGTCATAGCACTGGGTGTGGCCAGCCAGGAGGCAGCAGGCTGGGCACATCTCATGTCTGCCCTCAGCAGTGGAGGAAACGGAGAGGTTGTGCCTTGGTGAAGGAGCACACAGCACAGCAGGCAAGAGAGAGCTTGGACCCAGCCCATCTTTTCTGGGTATGAAAAGCTGACAGCCAGGAGCCCCCATTCTCCTCACATGCCACTCTGTGCTGGGATTGATCCCTCCAGGAAAAGAGTGGGGAGGGACCTCCAAAGCCCCCAGAATGCTATGAGCCCCAAACTTCTTATATAACAATTGAAACTACTGAGTCAGGGTGGGCCCACCATGTATGAAGCACCTCAGTGTATATGTAGTGTATACATGTACATATACAAGTTATAGCATACATACCATATACACTATAGAGTACATGCTGGGCTGGCTGCCTCTGTCCTACTCACCGTCTATTCAGTGTTAAAAGTGCCCTGGCTAGGCAGCTGGTAACCCCTAGTGAGGTGGCCTGAATGAGAGTGGCCCGCACAGGTTCATAGCCTTGAACACTTGGTCCCAGTGGGTGGAACTCTTGGGAAGGATTAGGAGGTGTGGCCTTGTTGGAATGGGTGTGTCACTGGGGGAGGGCTTTGGAGATTGAAAAGACTCCGCCATTTCCAGTTAGCTCTCTTTCTCTTTTGCTTGTGGTTGTGGGTCAAGATGTGAGCTCCCAGCTATTCCTGCTGCCAGGCCTTTTGTTCAGAGTCACAGTGGACTGTAACTCTCTGGAGCTGAAATTCCAATTAAACACTTTCTCTTATAAGTTGCTTGGTCATTGTGTTTTATCACAGCAAGTGACTAAGACATCCCATGTTCATCAAAAGGGGCTACAGTCAAGCTGAGCCCCAACAATTTCAACTGTAACAACCAGAAATGGTAAAGTGTTTTTTTAAATTGTAGTTTTTTGGGGGTGTTGGGTGGGGTTGGAGTAGCTCTTTGTCCTGAGGAAGGGAAAACAACCTGGCAGACTTTTGTGTGCCAGCTGAACCATGTCTGGGCTGGAATGGGCAGGTTTGGTTGGGGCACATGGTTTTTGTAGGTGCCATGGCTTCTCTGGTACTTTCTGTCTGTTCAGCAGTCAAAGGAGGGGTGGGAAAGAAGGGCACTGAACTCTGCCACAGGACCTCTCAAGAAAGTCAGTGGCCAGAGCTTCTAACTGAGGGGGATCCTAGCTGAGGCTGAAGCCAATTGGTAGAGTTGGGGAGTAACAGAGGCCCAGGGTCCGGAGATGGACCTCAGCCTCATTGCTTTATGCTTTTTGTTTTGTTTTGTTTTACGGGGACAAACTCTAAGGAAAGCTCAAACCTCAGAATCTGGGAATGAAGGAAACTAAGCCTTTGTGCCAGTTTGAAGGGAGGGGTTGGAGGAGAAAGTAATCAGAATGGAAATGCCTCCCTGGGGGTGGAAGGGGGTGAGCAGAGCCCAGTGGGGCCATCACCCTGGGCACCATGTTGGCAGAGCCGCTGCTGTTGCTGTGGAAAATGAGTGAGAATTCCTCGGGGATTCCGGGAACTGCTTTGGCAGGGAACCGGGAAAAACTGGACTTCTCCCAAATGGTGGGTGATGAAGGAAGCAGTCCCCGGTTGGGGACACTGATGGCTGGACTACCACAGAGGAGGAAATGGATGGGACAGAGTCCAAACCCCCATCAATGCCCTGCTTGGTGGATACAGGTCACCATTGGAACCAGGGTCTCCTGGTTGGTTGGGTGGTCAGTGAGCCTGTACCCTTGCTGGCTGCCTTCCTTGAGTGTGAGCACGCATGAGCATACACACACACACACACACACACAAGCTGTCTTCCTTCCAGTCGACTCTGATTGACTGTTTACTTCCCCGCCTGTCCAAGCAGTCCTTGGGATCCCTTTCTCCATATTAAGCAGCTGCTGTCACAGCCACTTCACGCCTGCTCACATCTCCTCTCTCTCTGTGTCCTACGAGCATGTTTCTGACAACTCCATTTCCCTACAGAGAGTAGAGGAGGTGTTTGGAGATGAGGTGGTTGGAGGGTCTGCCTAAAATCAGGAGACCAGCAATTCTGAGCTCTAAGCCTCCCACCCCTCACTCCCAGCCAGGGCTGAACATAGGCCACAGCCCATGGGGGTGCTGGAGAAACCTCAGGGTTCCTCAGCACCCAATATACCTGTACATACACATCAGACAGGGAGACCCGTGTGTGACTGAGCTTTTAGAACCCAGGCATTCAGGAAGGGAGGCTACTCAAGAGCTCTGGGGGCCAGGAATGTAACTGAGTTGGTAGCATTCTTATCCAGCTGGGGCTTGAACCCCCTAGCACCAGATAAACTGGAGATGGTGGTACATACCTCGCACTTAAAAGGTGGAGGCAGGGGGATTAAAAGCCTAAAGTCAAAAATTATTCTTAGCTATGTATTGCATTTGAGGATAGAGTTACTTTTCACTTCGCTTTGCTTTGCCCTTCTCCTTCCTCCTCCTCTTCCTCTCCTCCTTTTCATTTCTGGGGATGTCTGCACTGACCCTATCCCTGTGCCTCCCAGTCCCACATTTGGGCTGTCATTGGCTATGCCAGCAGCTTAGCTTCCTGGGCCTCTTGCCTGCTGGCGTCCTGTCAGTCTTGCCCATGGAGGCTGGAGACTGCTGGGAGGGAGAAGAAACACCACGGTGCTCTCCTTGATGGTTTGGGGTGTCTGCCAGCAGCTGCTTATCCTAATCCTAGCATTGATTGCCCCCCCCCGTCCACCCCTGCATGCACGCACATGTGCATACACACACACACACACACACACACACACACACACACTTCTAGCTCCAGCCTGGAAGGCCCCTGGGCAGCGCTTCCTTGCAGCCCAGCTTCTTAGCATTGTTTCCTGTGTCACCATCACCCCCACCCCCCATCCCCATCATCTGGTCACCTCCTGTCCCCTTTCAGCCGTTCCAGGGCCTCCTAGTTCCCTCCGTGAGTCACTTGGGAGACCCCAGGGAGACAACTCATCCTGTGATCTCAGAATTCCGGAGGTAGAAGCAGGAGAGCCAGCACAAGGACATCCTTGCCTACACAGCAAGTTCAAGGCCAGCCTGGACCGCCAGTCTCAGAAACAAATGATAGGTTGGGCGTGGTGACACACCTTCAGTCCCAGCACTTGGTAACACAGACAGGTGGGTCTCCGTGAATTCAAAGCCAACCTAGACTATATAGCAATTCCAGGCCGGCCAAAGCAACACAGTGAGACCCTGACTCAGAATAAATGAAGCAAAATACCCACCCCTAAGCAAACAAACCCACCCTCAGGTCCCCTGCTGGCCCTGTCTGACCTTCAGCATCTCACACTGAGCTTCCCTGCACCTGAAACCTTGGTCTCCACCCACCCGCATCTCCCTGCTTGCCTCTGGCCTCTCAACTGACCTCCCAGACTGCTCTCCTCATACAGCACCCAGAATGACCTCAGGTCACGTCGCCTGCCTGGCACCCACACTCAGTCTCCCTGCCCAGAGCCCACGAGGGTGTTTTCATGTTGGAAAGGTCTGCAGGTGCTCTGCTGAGAGGGATGCTCGGCTCTGGTGGCAGGAGGCTTGAGATTTGAACAGTAGATGAGATGGAAACAGCCTGGGCAGAACAGAGCCCCATCGCTACCCTGAGGAAGTCTTTAGCAATTGACACTCAAGTTTCAGGGAGCCAGATCGTGTTGTCAAATGGGGGTGTGGGCGAAGTCTCCTGATAGGAATGGTCCTACTAGCCAAGACTATCAGAGTCTCAAGCTCATACGCTGCAGGGGACCCCATAGCTGCTGGGGTCTGAGCCCTGACCCAGGAGCTGTGGGGGTGAACACAGGGGTTGGCCCTCTGGGCGCAGAAATCTGTCCCTCCCTGTCCTGGCTTCCAGGGAGTTCCCACCCCACTCCCACACTTCTTTCACCATCAACAGCAGCAAGAACTCAGTGGAGCTGGAGAGACAGGTGCTTGTCTTTTAAGAAAAACAATGAAGAAGCAAAACCCAGGATATGGGGGGGGGGGAGCCTGTGTTGGGAAGAAAGGTTACCTCAGCAAATTGCACACATACCCCACACCCAGATGAGAGCAGGAAGGACACAGGGCTGACAGACACCCTCTCGGACAGGAACAGAAGGGGCTGCTTAACCCTCTTCTGACACCCCTCCACCCCCACACTCATTCCTCCCTTGAGCCCCCCTTTGTCTGTACTCCTCTAGCTTCTGGGCTCCAGATCACAAGCCTCCACCCACTGTTCTGTAGGAGATCCCCTGACGACAGCCTCAGGTAGCCCGGCAAAGTCCCAGTGTTGCCAGGTCTCATCCCTCCCTCACAGGGAGTTTAGCCTTCAAGGAGGTTGATAGTATTCAGGCCCTGAGGTAGACCCGGGGGGTTGGGGGGAAGATGAAGAAATGGTGGATGCTGGACGCGCCACGTGCTGCCATCCCAGCACGGGAGAGGTGGGGGCGAGAGGTCCGGAGTCCAAAGTGAGCAGAGCCCAGGTTCACTTCCACCACCGTCTATATATAACTTCAGGGGTTCAGTGGCCTTTTCTAGCCTCTGGGGGCATTAAGCATGCAAACACATTATAGGTATACATGCAGGCAAAACACCCAAACATATAAAATACAGTTAATTAATTTCTTTCTTTAATTCAGGAAGGGCGGGTAGCAGAATTTTCTTAATCCCAAGGATTAACCCTGAGAGCCGGGGGCAGCCAGTCTGGAAATTGACCCTCCCCATCCCCTGTCCCACCTTGTAGCATCTCCCTTAAAAAAATATTTTTAAATTATGTGTAGGTCCGTGTGTGTGTGTGTGTGTGTGTGTGTGTGTGTGTGTGCTGGGACTGGAGTTACAAACATTAGTGAGCCTCCATGTGTGTGGTGGGAATCAAACCCAGATCCTCTTCAAGAGCAGCCAGTGCTCAACCAGCACCTCTTCAGCCCTTACTCTTCAAGGCTAACGCTGTCCAGCCCTGCCCTGCCCAGACTATCTGACCCCATAACCAGCTGTCTTCTATATGTGCACAGCATTAGTGAGGTCCCAAGCCAGCTCCATGCAGACCTGGCCCCCCTCTGCTGCTGGAGACTCTTCGAGAAAGAGCCTCCTCCTTGGCACGGCAGAGAGGACCAGGCTGCCACCATGAGCTTTGACAAATTGGCCCAGTGTGGATCTGACATGCTTGTGGCTGAGGGAGGAGGGCTAGGAGCATCTTCTTAGGGGACCCCTCCCATGAGAATTAAGAAGCAGGTCCACCCACAGCAGGAGTGCTTCAGCAGAGCCAGCCCACGCTCTTCCTCCATCTTCCCGATCTCTCCTTTTCCTGAGTACCCTTGAATGAGGGGCAATTATTCTAGAGACTCGGCAGGGGATGTTTTCCTGCCCTAAGGGAAAAGGGAAATATGTCCAAGTCTATTTGTTTAAATTATTCAGCCCTCCAAGCACCAAAATGCATGACAAGAGTACCAGGGTTTGCCAGAGCTCAGTCGTCAGCACCGCGGACAGCGCCAGGCCAGGCTGGAGTCCCAGGTGGCTGCAGGCTCAAAGCCGAGGAGGGGGGTCTTTCTCTTCCCTCCCTTTCACTGCGGCTTGAGGGGACGTTGGGTAAGGAATGTCACCACCCAGCTCTCTGGTAATCAGCCATTCTCAGTGCCCTGCATGAAAAGGCAATTAAAGCAAGAATTAAAAAGCCATCGCATCATTTAAAATCCAATAACACGGCTGGCCCGAAATGTGTCCTCGGTCCCTGGGGAGGGTGGAGGTGGGGTGTGGAGAGGCACAGAGGGCAGAAGGCTGGCACGAGGGGGATGAATGAGTCAGGAAGGGGAACCAGGGTGGCTCAGGGAAGATTGAGACTCCAGGTCTTCCAGCCATATGGCTGATCTTTGCAGCCCAGCCTGCAGCTCTGTGGCAGCCCTCCACACATACACACACACACACACACACACACACACACACACACACACACACACACACACACACATACACACACACACATACACACACACATACACACACACACATACACACACACATACACACACACACACACACACACACACACACACACACCCCTCAGCAAGGCCCTCCAGCACTGATTACTATCAATTTACTTTCTTTACATTGGCCAGAGCAAGGGGGCTGGGTGGTGTTCCCTCAGCAATGTGTATACGCAGACGCCTCAGTACCTAGTGCAGAACTGACTAGGGACAGGGGGAGGTGAGCAAGGTGCCCTGAGTTACTCAGAGCTTGTTTACTGACAGAAGAGTTAATCCACCCCCTCAGATAACATGGCCACATGGCCGTCCCATCAGCTTCCCCTCAGATAACATGGCCACATGGCCGTCCCATCAGCTTCCCCACAACCCAGCAAGACCGGCTCCCAACAGTCCCCTCAAGCTGCAGTGAGAGAAAACAAACAATCAAAACCTTCCTGATTCTTACACAAAGCCAGTCTGGCCATTTCTGCCTTCGGTTGCCTGGGTCTAGAGAATCCACAAGCACTCCTTAAGGTCTAAACTCTGGGTCTGCTTTTCACTCCCGAGAGAGCCAGAAAATTCCTAATCTACTTGGATGAAGGTTAACCCTTTTTATGTCGGAGCCTCCTGCGGTAATCTCGCTGTCACCAGCTGACTGCCTTGATGTGGCTCAGCAGTGAGGGGGGGGAGAGGCTTCTCTTTCATTTCTCATCCTCTTTAGGAAGGAGCTAAAGCAACGGATTGGAGTTTGATGGGAGCTATTCTTGCAACCCGTGCCTCAGGTCCCTCGGGGGGGCTTACATGTGTCTATTTAAACCAAATCTCCCTTTTCCTCTCCTTTGCACAAAGACAGCCGTGTGTACGTGAGGAGAGCCTTTTTTTTGGGGGTGGAATTCAGTCCTGACAACCCAACTTTCATGAGCCAAGGCCCCGCATGAATAGTGCTTAACCGGGCAAGCTGGGTGATGGGGCTGGATACTGGGCTGTGCTCTAAAGTCCTGCAGGATTTCTGACTGCGGTTTCCTCAGAGTTTGCTCTTTCGGGAAAAAGCCTATTCTAGGAAGCGCAGAGGGAAGAAAATGGACGCAGTCTGGGGAGAAAGATGCTGTTTGCAGGTGCTGCACAGCGCTTCCTAGTTCAGACTCACAGAAGAGGGCTGTGCTTATCTAAAGACGCTCCCAGAGCCATCCTGCCTGTGTCTGCCCACATGATAATGCCCCTGGCTGGGCGTCTGGTTGGTGTGGGCTTCAGCCAGATGGAGCACTTGCCTGGACATTGTGCTGTTGTGTATTACAGTGGCTGGAGATTGTATCATGAAGGCTCAGCCCAATGTCTGAAAGGGGACCTGGGGCTGTGAGTGCTTTCCACCTCAGCACCAGATCTGACCAGCAGACTCCTGTGCGGGCTGATTTACCATCCTCCGCATCCCCTCCTCCTCCCCTACCCAGCCCTGATGCACAAAAGTGGGGTTTTCCCCAGCACAAGGCCCTCCCTCCCCTTTGACAGCTGGGCAACTGCAGGGCTGCAGGGGGCCAGCTGTTGCTGCAGGTCCCCAATCCAGTTGCCCAGCAGATGTGGGGAAGGGGAAGACTAAGGTTGGCTGATGTGATAGATGGAGCAGTTTGCCCGCCTGGTGCTTGTCTGCCTGTATCAGGCTGACATCTGAGGCAACTCTCGCTCCCAGCCACGCAGCATATAAAACCTCTACTAAGACTCATCTCCTCCTTAGCCACGAAAGTGCAAACTTGCCTGCACTGTGGACTTCCTTAATCATTTATGAAAACGTGTCAGCTGTCATTGCCTCCTTGTTCTGGTGCCTAGTGCCCTGGATTGGGGGGGGGGGGTGGCAGGGAACTGCCCGGCCAGAGGGTTGAAGAGAAAGCAGAGGTCAGCCTTTCCTTGTAATTAATGTATCACTTCCAAAGACGTCTGCTGTCTCCTCAGACACATCCATCATCTCTACGAAATCTAAATACACACACTTAAAATTCAATCTTAGAGAAGATCTGATACCCTCAACTCGACTCATAGAACAGAAAGAATACACTCTACTCCACAGATATTTGGCCATGAGGCCTGCTCTTGGTACACTGTCCCTCCTAAAGTTTTATAGTGGTAGCATTTGCAATAAACGTCCATAAATAGACAGGGAACCCAGAAGCAAGCTAGGGACTGAGACATTTCTAGAAGTATTTTAACTACCCAGGGAAATATTGACCAGAAAGTCAGCAGGGGTGCTGTGTGGATCTGTGCTGAGGCTCAGGTGGCTGGCACCCAGAGTCAATAGTCTGCGTTTTTTCAGGCTGTTTAGAGGCCAGGCTTCCTGTGCGTGTTCTGTGGGCTTCATGGGAAATTGGAGACACCAAGATGTTAATGCCAGCAGCAGATGTCACACCCAAAGGAGCCACTCAGCAAATTGGAAATTAGTGCAAGATGGATCCTCTCTTTGGCTGGGTCCCTCCTTCCCTGCCTCCTTATGTGAGCGTCATGGGGTTCTGGTGGTGGTGGCTGTGCTCTGAAGCAGGTCTCTTAGGTCTCTCGAAAATTATTTGTGAGCTCTGAAAATAACAAGAGAAGATCCAGAGCCACAGGTCACCAAAGACCGTGTCCCCTGGGCATCATTTTCTTGCTCTGCTTGACCTCAATTTGAACATGTTTACTCCCAACTCCGGTGTCTGCTTCCAGCTCTGTAAGGGATACTGAGGACCCTGAGTGTGCAGCTCCACCGTCTCTGGGTTCTTGGCCTCTCCTTGGTCTTTGCTTAACAGGAGACTTGCACACTTAGCTCTACTAGCTTTCTGAGCACCCCACCCTTAAGAACTGATCATTTTTCATTTTTGTGCCTTCAGTGCAGACACTTCTGGAAGTCCTGGGTTATTTTGAGCTTCACCTCCCTCTAGCCACGGTCCTCTGCCTCTTTGATGGAAACATCTAGGACACAAGGCAGTATTCGAGTGGTCTTTCCTCCCATCAGCTCTCAGGACCTTTCCATCCTCGCCCATGCCCTGTGTCCTGAGGGCCTGGGTGACCTATGTCCAGCTATTCACTGGGACGGTTTCCGGATCATAGCTCTGACCCCTTGACCCCTCCCCGTGTTCAGCCTCTGTCCACCCCAATTTAGTATCATCTGCAAATTTAATTAACTTGTCTTCGCCGCCTCATTCCAGGCCCCTAATGAAGATGTTCTGGAAGTGTGTGGCAAACAATATTTCCAAGGTCACTAGGTTAAGAGCGTTAAGTGGCTAATAGTTCTGCCCATTATGGTGAGAAAGAGGCCATCAAGTGCCCACGTGTGGTTTGAGCCATTTCCTTGAGCTCTGTGGCTTCCTTTCCCAGGCCTGAGCCAGGTTTTCAGCCGCTCGCCCGAGCCCCGTGTATCCGTGACAGTTCCCATTTGGAAAATGAAGAGCATAGATTATCCTTTCCTATTTCTGTCCGGTTTCTAGCAGATAAAGCAGCCGCTAATTGAGCATTTGTGGGGAGAGACAAGGTGCACAGTAAAGACAAAGCAGCCATTATTGGGCTTGTTATCCGGTCTTCTCTCCATTTCTAATGTGGAAACCGCAATGGAAAAACACTGAACCAGCCACCCCTAACGCTGCAATGCCCACCCACCCGGCATCTAGAGGCAGGAGGATCACTGGAAGTTTGAGACCAGACCTATAGAGATGCCTAAGAAAGGGCAGGAGGGAAGGCCACTTAGTCCAGCAGCTTGTGTGATTCTCCCACAACCTCACCCCTGCCCCTGCTGTCTGTGGGCTTCCTCCTTCCTATACCCCCCTCTCCTGCCAAACTGCAGCTGTGCTGAAGTTCCTCAGACATCTTGGATCAGCTGAGATCCAGGAATACTCCTGGCCTGGGGCTGCAAGCTCTTTCCAGTTTCGCAGCTTTCCTCTTTCTCTAGCCATCCCAGCTCTCTCTCAGATAGAAACACCTCTGGACCAGGCTCTTTGGGAGGGGAGGAGCCTCAGCGGTGGCCATAACTCTTCCCTGGGCCCTGCAAAAAGGCCTGAGCCACTGTCTTGGTTCGCTTGTGTTCTTCTTCGGCAAGCCTGGGACTGTGGCATGTTGGGACTGCGGCATGCAGTGATGGTTCACTGAGACAGCCCCTATGACAGGTGTCTTGGACAGCTGAAAGTGAACACAGTACTCGGTCACCAGGTGCATGTGCCCTGCTGCAGACTGTTTACTCACCAATACAGGGAGGCTAAAATGTAGGCTAAAGCCATTGCCCCAGATCTGAGTCCTGGCCCTGCCAGGTTCAGTAGCTGAGTGGGGTGGGCCTAGTGTCTTCATCTTTGTTTTCCTACATGTAAAACATGGGATGATAGTCAACATTCTCATACACAGTCAGCCACGTGCAAGGAGATGTCAGAGAGCCATCTGTGAGGCCTGCTTAGTGACCGTCACTTGCTGCAGATGCTGCTGAGGTCAGACAGGCAAGCATTTTCTATAAAGGCTATAAACCATCTGTAACTCTAGTTCCAGGGGATCTGACACTGTTTTCTGACCTCTGAGGGCACCAGCCATTGTATACACAGAGGCAAGCAAAACGCTCATGCACATAAAATAGAGGAAGAGAGAAAGGAAGGGAAGGGGAAGGGAAGGGAGGGGGAAGGGAAGGGAGGGGGGGAGGGGAAGGAGGAGAAAGTGGTCTATAAGATGATTACTATATTACCTGATTCTGGTGTTTAGTTGTTTGACATGCCTGCCTTGAGTCTCACTGCCCAGGTTCAAGTGGGGCTCCTAAGACAAGGTCTGTTCACCTTCTTAGGCTGGAAGAGGGACACCAGGAGGCTCCATGTGCCCCATGGGCTTCTATGAAAGGACATCATAGCCCTCCATCTCCAGACCTGTATTGGTCACCTGTCAGTTGCTGTGACAAACACCACAACCCCAAACAACTTCCAGAGAAGAAGAGTTTATTTTGCTAATGGATTCCAGGAGGGTGAGTGCACCATGGAGAGGCAGGGGCATGACAGCAAGGACAGGCCTCATGGGTGCTGGATAAGGGCTCAGTCTCTGATTATCTCCATCCCAGATTTGGGGCTAGAGTGGAGGTCTCAAGTAGTTTGAGCTGACCTCAAATGTTCTATGTAGCTGAAGCTGACCTTGAACTCCCAAAGATCTCCTTGCCTCTCCCTTCCCAGTCAGTGCTGATGTTACAAGCATTCGTTAACATGCATGGCTGTGGTTTTGGTGGTGTTGTTTTTGAAACAGGATCTCACTTAGTTTTACCAAGGCTGGCCTTGAACTCAACATCCCCCATCTCAATCCCTTGGCTATTGAAATTCAGCTATGAACCACCACAGCTGGTTTATGCTCTTGTAAGATGGCATGTGCTTTCGATTTCTGTGGCCATATGTGAAGTTCCACTAAGACATGGCCACACTCACTTCATTGCCAACTCTGGTCCTTCCAGCTCTGATTCTCCAGGCCACTGTAAAAGCCTGTTAGCTTTCACTTACATTTCCAACACTTGGAAGGCTGAGGCAAGAGGATTAACTATGGGGCCAGGCATTTCCAGAACTTTCCTCAGGGCCTCTTTCATGGGCAGAGTGAGCCCCACACAAGTAGAACTCTCCAGGCCTCTGAACACTTGGCGTATCACTAGTAGGGTATATTGGCCAGACCCATCATCACAACATTTGGGCACTGGAGGAATTCAAGATCATCCTTGTCTACATAGTACATCCAAAGCTAGCCTGGGCTACATGGCAAGACCCTGTCTCCAAGTAGACAGATAAAAACTTAACAGACACTATGAATGGCCACAGGAATCCTAATCTGGTGACAGTCTCTGAGAACACCACAGCCCGGAGTGCCGATCCCGTCATGAGGCGAGAAGGAATTTTTGTTTATTGCCACCTGGTTGCCAGGATGGTTCAAACTTTGTGAGTCTGACACCAGGTGGTTGATTTCAGGTGTATTTAAACACAGCACAACTTGGGAACCGTTTCCTGGTGATAATTAACTCAATCTCATGTGCACAGCGAAACTTAGGACATGGCTGCATTGTGCTAAGTGCAAGTGACATCTTCCATAAAAACAGCTTCTATAGACTAACCAGGAGAGGAGGCTCCGCACAAGCAGCTCATGGTTAGGGTTTGGGGTATGGGGAAGCCGGTGTGGCCTAGCCGTACAGACAGCTCAGAGGTCACTAGATATTAAGCACATCCACGCCAGCCTTCTGGGTGGAAAACAGGTCGTGCATCTCTTTCTTTGAAGGAACAACACTGTGTGCTTAACATTCCTGTGTGTGGGACTTAGGCTGTTAAATATACCCTGGTTCTCAAGACAAGTAGAAGCCCCGGGAGTCTCCAGAAAATCAGGAACCCTTATGTTGCCATAAGCACCACTCTGCCCCTTGGGGTATTGACTATGCCCCAAGTCCCCCTTCCCCTCCCATAGGTAGGCACAACCAAAGGTCAGATAAACTCCAGGCAGAAGCAGGACCCCCCCCAATATGTAGACAAGGTCTTCCCAAGCCCTCAGGCCAAGCCAATAGGAAGTACCAGTTGTCAGACTCCAAACCATTTCAAAAACTGTATGTATATGTGTACACACACACACACACACACACACACACACACACATGGCTTTTGCTCAAGAATAAACTCATGTAAGAATCATTTCACTGCCTGAGAGCCTTTGTTCTAAGAGCTGATAATGCCACCGATTGGGAAGAGATTTTCTCTCCCAAAGCTTCTTGCTGGCTGGGTTCAGCCTGGCCCAGCGCCCAATGGCAGCAGCAGAAATGTGGGCAAGCTGAGCCCAGCAGCGGAAGCAGCCAAACCAGTTCTTCCCTTCTCCATCTGCCCAAGCTCTCGCATGTCCAGCCGGCCCCAGCAGTGTATGTGGCAGAGGTCACTCTCATCTCTAACCAGAGAGCTGTGTGGAACTTCCGGCTCAAGGTCCCATACCTGTGTGCTTGTCTGTGAGCACAGGACTCCTGTGCCGTCTACAAAACACAAAGTCTAAATCCTCGGCTCAGGTCCTAAGAGCCCCATACTTGGCCTACAGGGTCTTCTGGGACACTTCCATCCCAGGCTGCTCCCTGGCCCTGTGTGTGATCCCTACGTCCCCAGAAGCCCTGCCTCACCTTCACCCTCTAACATAGCCACTTCTGGTCTTAACCCTTGAACAAAGAAGTCTTGAGATGGGATTATTGTGCCACAGTTTCCCATTGGGGGAGCTCAGCCTATGGAGTAGCTGACTTTACTTGGAACATACCTGTAATGCATGTAGTGGAAATATGGTCAGTCAGCAGCAGCGAGCGGGCGTGACTCCCACAGAGAGTCAGTTATGGTGCCACACATTTCCTGGGCAGACACCTGTGGGGTTGCCCCATTTAGATGACAAACCTCTAGCCCTTGTGCCTTGGCCTCCTGGCTGCATCAGGGGCCCTATTGCTGATGGAGATGCTGCCATGTGCACCTTAACTCTCTCTTTCTTGAGGGACTTCTGAGGAGAAGTTATCTTTCCCGTGCAGTGTTTGACAGGCAGAGGATAAGATGGCGGACACACTGGTCTGAGCAGACTCGGCAGGGTCAGGACAGACAGGGAATGGCTTTTCAATGTTTGTTTTCTGTTTTACTTTTCCCCAGTGTGTGTATCTGTGTGTGCATACGTGCTCCTACGGGTACCTAAGTATGTACGGCTTCACGTGCATGTATATGGGCATTGTTTCTCAGGAGCTGTTCTTGTTTGAAGCAGGGTCTCCCAGAGGTCCAGAGCTTGCAGATTAGAAGCCCCAGGGATCCCTGACTCAGCCTCCCTGACGCAGATGTTACAAGTGGTTCTACCACACCAGTTTTTTTATGTGGGTTCGAGCGATCATGGAGGCAAGGCAAGCACCCAGAACTTTCTTCTTTTCTTTCTCTTTTGTTTTTATTTTTTTATTTTTGAGACGGGGTTTATATAGACTTGACTGTGTAGACTTTGAGGCTGTGTAGCCCTGGCTATCCTAGAGCTCATGATATAGACCAGGCTGGCTTCAAACTCACAGAGATCCACCTGCCTCTGCTTTCTGAGTGCTGGGATCCAAAGTGCGCATCACCACCTCCCTCCTCCTCCTCCTCCTCCCCCTCCTCCTCCTCCCTTTTCCTCTCTCCTCCTCCTCCTCCCTCTTCCTCCTCCTCCTCCTCCTCCTCCTCCTCCTCCCTCTTCCTCTTCTTCTCAAGTAGCCCAGGCCAACCTCAAATTCGAACACATAGCTGAAGCCGGTATGAGCTCCTGATCCTCCTGCCTCTAACTCCGAGTGTTGGAATTACGGTCCTAGCTACCATGCTGAACTGGTGACACTGAGTCTCCAGTGACAGGAGATGGGCGAGCCAGGACTCATGCACAGAAGAGACATCTTGGAAATCTCTGGAAGCCCTATTATCATGGCTCCCTGTCAACAGGCTTCGAAGGGAAGAAGATGGATATAAGAACCCAGCGGGCCAGTGGCTAGCACAAGACAACCAGGGAACACTCTCCAGGCTGTGCGGGCCCTCTTGGGGTGTAGGTGACTATGGGGAAGATGAGCACAAGGCAGTGGGCACCCCCCCATTTCCCTCTTCCCTCCAGCAGCTCCAGGTGCTAGGAGGAACTAGTATGTCCTGAGCTCCTTGGGTGAGTTGTCCCCTTTGGCCCTTGTGCCATATGCGCATGTCTAAACTGGGCTTCAGATTGGCTCCCAGGAGGCTGCCTCTCAGAGCCCTAGAAGCTCACAGTGCATAAGCAGCCAAGAGAAGCAGAGGGGAAGCAGGGAGCAGTTGTGTCTAAATCAGAGGCTGTTCGCGTGGTGGTTGGCAGGGAACCCAGCAGAGTTCAGCAGGTACATGGCCCAGCTTGCTTCCGTGGCTTTGCTCTGGGCTTATGAATAATCTGGTCCCCAGGGAAAACCCCACAGAGTCTCAGCCAGCCAGGAACTAGTATTGGAGGGGAGGGACTCACCCCTCAGAGCTGGAGTCCCCAGTGATGAAAGAGGGCAATCGGCCTGCTCACAACACTAAACCCCCACTTCCTGCTCACTAAAGTGCAGACAAATGTAGGTGACGGGCCATGCCGGCTGCCAGTTGGATCAAGAAAATGAACAGCAATTGGATTTTACCTTTTTTTATTTAGAGTTTTTATTGATTCCTATGGAGTGGATTAAATGTGAACAGTGGACTGAGAAGGCATCCGAGCACCTCTGTGGGGTAAACGGAGACCATCAGTCTCGATAGAGACGGACCGTGGCCCAGGGGCTCCGCCCACAAAGGTGCCCTTTGACTGTTTCGGAATTAGATGCAGTTGAAGTGGAAACTCAGGCTGTCCTCGTTCTCTGGTGCTGGCGGCCTGAACAAAATGGAGAGAAAGCAGGGTGAGGAGGGAGAGGGGAGGGCACAGAAGGCAGGCTGTGTGTTTAGAGGCTGGCAGCTGAAGAGACAGGCCCTGGCAGAGAGGCAGGGGTGGGAGAGGTTCTCTCTTCAGGCTGAGCTAGATATGGAGAGGCTTGGAGACCATCTTCTACTACGGAATCCATGTTAAACACCAGACCTGAACCTTTACCCAGGGCTACAGAGGCTGCCTTACCCATCCCCCACCCCAAAGTCTTACCCCCCACTCTCCCACCCCCACTCCGTTCTCAACACCCCCTGAGGCAGGTGTCACTTTGACTACATCAGGTAGCCTGCACCTGACCCGCCTTCTTCCTCCACAGACAACTGTGTGCTGGGATGTGGGCAAACACCAGGTCTCAGAAGGCCAGGGCTCTCTAGCCCTGCTGTTTTTGAATGAACCACCAGAGGCTGTCACCTAGCCTGGCCGTGCCACCAGCCCAGGGCCACCCTGACCCTCTTCCCTAAGTCACCTCTACATTCTCCATGCCCACCTCTCCCTGGCATGACCTGAGTCCTGAGGGCCACCCCTGCCAACACATGTACCCTACCTCCCTGCCTGCCATTCCATCACCTAAATGTGAGTGGCACCTTGCTCCCGCTCTCTCTGCCCAGGGGATATCAGTAGCAGAAGCATACCCAGCAGGCAGAAAGGACTGAAGGAGCGGAAGGAGCCTACCCTGAGCTGGTGCTCACCCAGCCCTTGGGTGATGAAGTCTTCAATCTGTCTTCTTCCCTACATGAGTATCCCCCAGAGCTATCTCTTCTGTCATCCTAAAGAAGGTGGGGGCTCTCTGGGCGCTGTTAGTAATTTATGAGTTTTTCTCTGAGCAGTGACGCTCCTCCTGCCCGTTAGGGCACCATCTGACCTCACCTGACCAAGAGCCCCTGAGTGGATATGAGCAGGCTGGGCAGCCCTGTGCAGATCTTTATCAGGGCTCACCATCCTGGGACAGGGAGCTCAGCATTTATTAGAGGTTCCAGATGCTGGGGCCAGCCCTGAGAAGCCAAGCGCTGGCTCAGAACAGCACCGCCAGAAGCCGGGCTTGTCCCAGAGTGGGGACAGCAGTCCATCACTGTGCCATAACCTTCTGTTAATGTTGCCCTCCAAGATTCCAGCATGGCGTCCCGCAAGGCTGCGGTCATCTTGCTAGTGGCGTATGCAGTTGCCATGCTGACCTCTCAGATTGAAGCCTTCATTCCCATCTTCGCGCACACTGAACGACAGACAATTCAAACAAACACATGCGCACTCATGCCTGCCCGCATGCACGTACCCGTACTCTCGCACACCCACGCACGGAGGGATGGCGGTCTCTCGGAAGCCCAGGCATCTTTGGTAAGCTCCTAGCTGTAGTTCCGGGAACAAGAGCACCTGGACAACAGCAATCTTGTCGCCTTGGCCAGTATCGCTCAGAGCTGTGTGTAGCTCATCTCTCTGATTCCTTCAGAGGGAGACCATATTTCTCGGGCTCCTCTGGGTCACCAAGGACCACCCCAGCCTACGCCTGTAAATCTGTCCAAGAAGCAGACAGGCATCCCACACAAGTGGATGAAAAACTGACTGACATTTTTAGACAAAAGAAAGGTATCAAGCGGGTGCATCCCAGCACTCAGGCAATAAGAGGCAGGAAGATCAGGAGTTAGAGCCAACCCTAGCTACATTTGGAGTTTGAGACTAAACTACAAGAGATACTGTTTCCAGAATCATCCTGTGGTGATGCCACATGAGATCTCTACCTCTAAGTGACCCTGGGACTAAGCATTTGGGTTCAGGGGTAGAAATCCTGGGCTGCCATGAAAGGTGGAACCTGGATCCTTAGGAGATAAGAGGAGCCAGATGCTGGGGGTCACAGACAGGGTGAGCTGCGCAACCTTCCTTCCCTAGAGTCCAAAACAAGGCCAACCGGACTCTAGGGGGCGTGGCTAAGGAGAAGCAGGGCAGCCGTCCTGGCTCCTGGGACGCTTGACTTCACATTTCAAGGGGAGTCCGGAGGCTGAGCAGACATTTGGGTTCCTTGAATCCACAGAGAGTGAAATGAGGGTTCTCCTGTCCCACCCAGCCAGAGACTGAGAAGTTGTCCAGGGGCCTGGCCTGTCCCTGAATGGGACACACTGAATCCGGATGACACCCTGGGACAGGTTGTTTGTGCACCTTCCTTTGACACTTGCCAAAGCTCATCAGATTGTTCTAGTGTCTGCAGGGCGGGCTGCAGGACCACCCAAGCACCATCAGAGATGCCAATGCGTTTATCGGAGTGGAGGGCTGGCTGGCAGGCTGGGCGGTATGACTCATAGGAACGCCAGCTCCATCAGGCACTCCCCCAACCAAAACAGGCTACAGTAATGTGCACATCCCCCAAATGGGCTGTGTATGTTCACAGTAGTCTTCCTTGTAATTGCTGGAAACCGAGATTTTTATGAAGAAACTGCCGATTCCTTTACTCATAACTCATCTCCCTGCCTTGCCTCTAATAAATCACTTCCCAGGAACTGCGAGTTCCTGGCCACCCCATGGCGCCCTCTCAGGCTAGGCTGTCTACTACCTTCTTTATAGGCTCTCTGCTAAGAAAGACGCATTTGCACACTTAAATATGCATGAAGGACAGTCATTACTCTCTGTGTTTTAAGTTAATTAACAGTAACTGTCTGGGTGGTGGTTTTTAAGCACCAGGAAACTATGCCTTGGAAGTAGCTTGTTGGTGGACAACCCCATGCCCGGCTTCAAGCCACTGGCGTCAAGGCATCTGAGAGGTCTCATGCAGGAGACATGGGAAATAAAGGCTCTCTTGGAGCTAGTGAGCTTGGAGTCTTGGGAGTTGGGCCCAGGCAGGCAGAGTCAGGCGAGGGTGGGTGGGGTGGCTGGAAGAAGGCATGGGTATCGATTTGCTGCTGTAGGAAAGAGAATGGAGCAGGGCCCAGAAGCTAGTGGACCTCCAGCAGGAGACCAAGGAGGCAGGACTTGTGGGCCTCCAGGAGCTCACTCCCAAAGAAACCGGAATCATTAAGGTGAGCAGAGGATGGGGAAAAGACACAGTGAGGTGTAGTGAAAGATTTGGGGAGAGCAGGGGAGGACTAACTAGAGGAAATGGCCTCAAACAGGTAAGTAAGCAGGTCCAATAGTGTGGCACACAGTGACAGGCCTCCTGAGTAAGTTTTATTAAATACAAGACCCAAAGAGAAGGTGGGCAAGGATGTCTTGAGGGAAAGACATCCAGGCAAAGGAAATGTCAATAGTTCAAAGGTCCTGGGGCAGAAGAGAGCCTGGTGCATCCACAGATGAGGAAGGCTGAGGGAGGAGGGCGAGAGTGCAGCGGATTGACCAGCTGCATTGTCTGGACTTTGGGTTCACTCTGCTGAGACAGAAGCCTTTGGGGGTTTTGATCAGCAGAGAGGAACATGATCCGGTTTTCATCTTAAAAGGGGCTGCCCACTGCTAGTTGAGAATGGGCTGTGGGGGTGTGGAGACTGGCCAACAACAGATTGGAGAGAGAGGGAAGTGGAAGTTGGGGGTCGGGACCCAGAGTGGTTTGAGATGGAACCCCACAGGACTTTCTGTCTGATGCAGAATCTGGGGAGAGAGAATCACAGAAATGGTGGAGGAACAGAGTGGTTGGTTTGTGGCTGGAGCAGCCAGAAGGGCTCTAGCTGAGGCAGTGAGGCCAGAGATGAAAAGGGTTCATTTGGCTTACACTTCCACATTGCTGTTCATCATCAAAGTCAAGGCAGGAACCTGGAGGCAGGAGCTGATGCTGAGAGAACGGAGGGGTGCTGATTACTGGCTTGCTCCTTGTGGCTAGCTCAGCCTGCTTTCTCACAGAGCCCAGGACCACCAGCCTAGGAATGACACCACCCATAGTGGGCTGGCCCCTCCCCCACCAATCACCAATTAAGAAGATGCCCCCACAGGCTGGTCTGCAGGCTGACTTTATGGGGACTTTTTATTCTAATTGAGGTTCTCTTTTCTCCGACAACTCTTCTGACAAGTTGACATAAAATTAGTCAGTACAGCCTCTGAACTGCAAAGAGCCATTGGCACCCAGTTAGAGAAGCCACCCAGTTAGATGGAACAGTCTTAGGAGAGAGACAGGGACAACAGTAAGAGTGTGGATGTCACTAGAAGAAATGGATGGTGTTTGAAACCAGGACTAGGAGAATCCCTGTCTGGCCTTGGCCGTACACTGCCACAAGGAGCCTGGGAGTGACATCTCACTCAGCGTGGGACCCTCCCCCTGGAACTCTGGAAGAGGGCACTGAGAGAGAGTGCTACCCTTGGTGCCCAGGGGACAGGAGGACAAGGGCACATCCTTCCCAGAGACACTCAGGGACACATCAGTCTCCCAAGGGGTTCATGCAGGACTGGACTTCCTTTCCTGTAGGCAGGGCCAGGTCAGCCTCTATTTACACTTGCCCCCACCCCACCTCTGCAAAGGTTTTCTCTATGTTTTCCCCTTCCTGAGGTCACTTGGGACAGGCCTGGTACTCAGGGAGGTTCCAGTGTTAGCAGAATCATGGGGTGATTCTGTTCCCCATGAGAACTCAGGTGGGTTCACACCCATGTTCTCCATCAGCCCCAGCCTTCCCAGCTGGACTCAGCCCAGTTGCAAAGTGAAGGCACCAGAATTACTGCGGAGGGTGGAGCGGAGTGATTCACTATGGAAGGTACCTCCTGCCACCTGTAGGGCGCCTGGGGGCTAGCACCCCTCCGCCTCCCTCGCTGGCTTATTTCACAGCTGACTGCTCCAGAGCAAATTGGAGTGTGAATGACCCGCCAGGCAGCTGGAAAAGTACCAGGCTGCCCTGGAGCGGCTGCCTGCCGAGGAAGGCCGTGTCCCTTGTGGGAAAGGACAAGAGGGTGGTATCTCTGTGGCTTAAACCAGGCTGACCTCCATTCACCCTGCCATTGAAATTCTAGAAGGCACTGAAAAGGGTTTGAGGGCGGTGTTTCTGCTTTGCACCTGAGAGTAAGGTGTCTCCTCCCAGTGCAGAGATGGCTGCTCTGCTATCACTGGTGGCCACCTTGTCTCATGCTCAGCCCGGTCCCTTCCTTCCCTGATGCCACAGAGACTCCGGGAGGAAAGTGCAAACACTAACAGTCTCCCCCTGCTTCGGATTGATCTCCCCCTCCCCATTCATTTTGCAAATTGAAATCTCGCATCCTTTTGGCCTTGCCTGGTTCAAGGTCTGCTCCCCGTTAGTTTTGCAAAGCTAGATCTTGTCTGACAAACCACCACTAATTACCTCTCCTGGTCCCTGGGAGGAGAGGAGAGAAGGGAGGAGGTGTTGGAGACACTTTGAGGTTAAATGACTTGCCCCAGGCTACAGAGAGCTTCCAGGGGCTTCCGAGCCTCCCACCTCTCTGCTCTCTGGGAGGAGGGGAGAGAGGGAAGGGGAGAACCCTTCTCATTCCAGGGAGGCTCAGGAGCCTGTGTGTGCTCTGCAGTGTGAAACAGAGTCCCTTTGTGAGGGAGAGGAAGCATGCCCCTCTATCCACTCCCAGGAGATGCCTCTTTTATTTAATGACCTAATTTCCCAAGGGCAAACTGGGGCTGTGAGGGGGGGGTAACCCTCAGAGCTGTTTGCAGGCAGATGGAAAGGTGTGCTGTCACCCCACCCCAGCACTGGAGGGAAACTGAAACCCAGAGAGGTGGCAGATGCGTGACACAGCATCAACACAAGGACCAGGGCTGTCATCCAGGTCCCCTGACCTGGTCTGCTTTCTTTATGGACCCACAGGGCCTCCTCACCCACCCCTGCTGAAGAATTTCCAACAGATCCTTTCACCCCCGAAGTTCCAGTGTTAATCCTGATGGAGTGCTGGCCCTGAGGCCCAGCAAAGAGCAGATGACTGTCTTCTGAAGGGGAAACTTGAGGGTTCTTTGGAAAGTCAGTTATGTTGGATGGGGTTTTGCTGGGGCAAACATAGGAAGGAACATTTCATTAAAGTGGACACAGGTGAAAGGCTCAGGCAGACATCTCCCTGAAGCAGGCACAGAAGAGAGGAAGTTCTGCTAAAGCAAGCATGCGAGAGGGCACGTGATGGCTTTACTAACGACATGCGTGTCTGCCTTACATTGTGTAGTTGAGCCGCATTTGTCAGGATGCCATAGAGAGACACACCACAAAACCACTGGTGGTGTGCTGCAGTTTGTGCACTTCCTCAGACTCGGGGTGATTGGACGCACGTGCTGAGGCGAGGCATGTGGAGGACTCGTGATGTCTGGGGGTATAAATAGGACTCCACGGAGTGACGGAGACAGCTTGGCTTGCCGGTACAGCTGGCTGTGCCATGCTGTGGTCTCTCTGATGATGCTCACTTCCGAGAGAGGCACAGCGGAGAGCTGCTGTTGCTGTTCCTGTTGGTCCTTCCTGCTGGCTGAGGCCTGGCTGTCTGCTCCGTTGTGTCACCGCTGTTGCTAACTGGACTGCTAGTGTGTCCATGAAGTAGAGCTGCCGCTGAGCTGTGAACTGAACTGCCGATTTCCAGACAACACAGACAGGAGTTGCTCCAAAGATCCTTTCTATACAGGTCCACTTCCCCCATATCCTTTTTTTCCCACTACCTATGGTGGGTGGTGGGCTACAAGGGAGGTTAAAGCATTTAAGGACCATCATTAAAAATAAAGGCTTAAAAATTAAAGTTACAGTTTTCATTGTTACCTTGTGACAGTTTCCAGCATCTCCAGCAAAAACCACATGGCCAACCCACTTATGTCTGCCTCCTAAACAAAACTGGATGGGAAATTTTAATCTAACTGTATATTAACACATGTTCGTTTATTTATAAAGGGCGGTGCTGATGCTAAGGTCCTGTTACCCAATTGGTTCTTGATCTGTCAGTTAAGAAAGCCATGGGCCAATCCTGGGTGGAAGGTATGGGTGGGACTTCCGGATCCCTGGAGGAAAAAGAGATAGATGTAAGGGAGGAGAGGGAGTGTCTCCATGCTTCTGATGGAGAAGGTTGAAGAGCCATGTAAGATCTCAAAACGGGGTGGCCACACAGGCTGCTCCTACTGGTGGGTGGTCAGAGGTGTCTAGTAGGGGCTCCATGGGACACTAGCCGCTAAAGTTTAGGGCAGGTGAGACGTGCAGAGCTAAGGACAACGATAAGGGCACGTTTTCCAGGTGGGAGAGAGTATTGCTCAGCAACTGTGCCAAGGAGGCAGGTTGGAAACAACTGTGGGGGGGGTGCTTTATTCCTGGATTCAAGGGAAGCGGGGAGGGGCTAGTGGCACAGCCTGATCCCGGTGATTCCCTGGCTATTAGGTGGGGAACTGGTACCCTGTGGAGTTTTGTCCTAAGTTCCTGGGGTTTGGAGACCAAACTTGCTTTGGGAAGGGGCCACAGTTCCCTCCGTGGCTTTGCCACATGAAGTCTTTTCAGAATTCTCTTATTAGTAGTTTTTAAGCCGGGAAATGATTGGTAGAGTTCAGTCCCTGGGGGATGTAGTGCCGCTGTTTCTGCAGTAAAGCAGGGGTTCATTCAGAATTAGCCAGCCCTTGGGAGTTCTTGGTCATCGACCCCACTAGGGACTCAAGAGGCCACCAGCACCTGTCTGTACAGTGCCCCACGTGGGTGCAGCCTGCCAGCTCCAGTTTCCCTGCCCCTCCTGATGCTCTTTTGTTGTTTACAGTCTGATCTAGTAAGTGTTTTGTTTTTTCTTTTTGTTTTGTGAACCAGCTCCTCCGGTGTCCTGGGCTGGGGACTTGATTGCCTGCAAGATGCTCATGGACCAAGGAAGTAATGAAAACTGGGGGAAGGGTGGGAAGGATCCAAGCTGAACCAAAATGAAGTGATTATGCTTTCAGAAAACAAGAAAAGTGAGACGTGATGCTGGTTTGGAAAAAAAAAAAAGCCTTTAGTATTGGGACTGGAGAGATGTTAAAAGCCTGCATTGCTCTCAGAGGACCCAAGTTTGGTCCCCAACACCCACAATAGACAGTTTATAACCACCTGTGACTCCAGCTATAGGAGAATCTGACGCCCTCTTCTGGCCTCTGTTAGCAACTACACACACACACACACACACACACACACATTTTTAAAAAAAAATCTAGGGGCTGGGCAGTGGTGGTGCATGCCTTTAATCCCAGCACTAGAGAGGCAAAGGCAGGTAGATATGAGTTCCAGGACAGTCAGGGTTGTTACAAAGTGAAACCCTGTCTTGAAAAGCAAATTAAAGAAAAAATCCAAAATCTCTAGTAGGAGGGCAGAGAAGATGGCTCAGTCAGCAAGGTGTGTTGCTATACAGACAAGAAGACTGGGTAAATCCCAGCCCCATAGAGAAGCTGGGCACAGTTCTGTGTAGCTGTCATTCCTGTGCTAGGGAGGCAGAGACACGAGGGTCCCAGGAGCTCTGTGGGTAGTCAGATAAGTCAGATGGTAGCCTCCAGGCTCAGCAGGGAGAGCAATTGGGGAAGACATTTAACATCACTGCTGTCTTCCGTATGCATGCCCACACACACGTGTGTACACACACACACACCCATGCACCTCAACATGTGAACAAGGGACCAAAAAAGGGAAAGAATCGAAGGGCCCAGAGCAACCAGGGCCCTGACCCTTGCTTCCTCCAGGTTTTCCTTCCCTTCTAGAGAATTATAAAGTACTATATGCAGGAACCCAATAATGATTTAAGGCAGCTGAGAGATTAGCCTCTGGTAGGCAGGCTTGTTCTTGACACAGGACCCAGATAATAGCCTGGTGACCTGAGTCTAGCCTCACAAGATAGAGATGATGAGGTGCTTTCTCCCTAACCACTCTGGTGGGATTTCATAATTACTGAGGTGCACAGATTAACCG
This sequence comes from Micromys minutus, assembly GCF_963924665.1. Taxonomy (NCBI): domain Eukaryota; kingdom Metazoa; phylum Chordata; class Mammalia; order Rodentia; family Muridae; genus Micromys; species Micromys minutus. The sequence goes on along the minus strand of NC_137960.1, from coordinate 3,512,487 downwards.
TGAGACTGAATGGTTAAAAGCAGAATGTAATTGCCTGGTCTCCATCCTCTGTAATTTAGTATAATCTAATCATGGACAAAACCCCAAAGAAAGCGGTCTGAAAGCACGCACTTTCCTTCAGACACACTCTGTGACTGACATCGGCAATACATCGTGCCTCATTGGAAAGGCTCCCCCTCAGACACCAAAGTGTGGTTCAGAGGGAGAGCCTGTCATTCAGTTGCCAAGAGGCTGTGCAAAGCAAGTGGCATAGCAGCCCACTGAGCCGGCATGCCTCTGTGACTCTGTTTACCTCCTCCCTTGACCCATAGACTGGGAGAAGCTGGCAGGCAGCTCCTTTTGCACAAGACACCGAGGTGAGACAAGAAAGCCGGTGCACCAGAAGCCACACCAGTGGAATCTGAGACCCATTTTTCGACTGCACTCTCCCAGCACCCCACTCCCTTTGCGGAATGACTCTATCATGTGTTTCAAAGGCAGCCCAAGTCAGCTGAGGTCCTCAGCGATGTGGGTCAAGTACGCACTCTGAACATCATTAGGACAGAATGCATGTGTTGTTTCCTAGCAGGAGAGGAGGAGGAAAATGGAACCATGAAAGATTTATGGCCATTGTTGTTATGGGGCTCTGTTGAAACAGGAAGAGGCCAGCAGGAGGAAAGCATCAAGATGTGATGTCCTTCTGGGGACCCGGAAGGTTCCAACAGCTCATCACCTCTGCTGCTGCTGTGGATGTGGTTATAAACAGACACAGGCTCAGCATTTTTGTCTTTCCTCTCTGCCTTTAATAAGTCAAGAAAACTGGCCACAGCAGGTGGCTGTGCACCTTACATACACAGCCCACCATACTTACACCACACACACACACACACACACGTGCACACTCAGTTACACACTTACACACTTATGAACTTACATTCTCCACACTTATACAATAACACATACTCAGTCACACACTTAAACACACACATACGTGGTAGTAAGAAAGTAGAAATAGCTAGCTGTCAGTGACCCTGAGCTACTTTCGTTTTATTACATACACCTGTCCGGCCAGGCAGACCCCTTGAGAGGGCTCTGCCAGGACAAGGGGCAGAGGCATCTAGGAAACAGAGGCTGCGCTCCTTCATGGGATGCATCGACACAGTCCAACAATTGTACCAGACCAGGTTAGAGTCTTAGGGATGAGAACCATGAAGGGCCACAGTGGTCTAAACCCCCAGAAAGAGCAGACAGACTGGAAACAGTGGAACTGGGAACTCAGAGAAGCAGGGGGACACCCAAGGCTCTTTTTGAGGGGCAGATCCTGTGTAAGTGGCTGGTGCAAGGGGTGCCTGCTGATACACTATGCCTAGGCCCATAAGACCCAGAAGCCACCCACGGAGGCAAAGGGCAAGCCAAGGTAGCCAAAGGCTAACACTGAGTCCTAGGCTAGAGGGAGGTCAATACAGCTTGCTATGGGCCATTTGGTCCTAGATGTGTTCCCGAGAGGGTATAGTGGAAGCCTTAATGATACCTCCACTGGGAGTAGCCCCAGAACTGTCCGTGATTTCCAGCACTCTCAGATGCACTCACCACAGGTCTGTGAGACACCACAATGTTCACTCTGAGCATCCGTTTCAAATGCTCTTAGGATGCACTTGGCCGGTACCAATGCCGAAAAGCTTGTCGGATACTGAGCACAGCTGCAAGGAGCTGCTCAAATGTTACCAACTCATTTGTCATGCAAACAGTGCCTCAGAAAGGAATAAAATACTATTATGTGGTATGTGTTAGGCAATCACTATATCAAACCCGTGGCACTCCGTGCAAACACAGGCAGAGAAAAGGAAAACAACACTTGGTGAGAGAAATCGCACCACATGGGAGCAGCTAAGTCGGGGGAAAAGGGGAGGCTAACGACAGAAGCCTGACCGAGTTGAGGCTGTAATTTTCCCAGCTGTGTGGCCGGCACTGAATACTCCTGGGGTTTAACAAGCAGCAGAACCGTGAAACTCTGACAGAGGAGCATGGCCCGGGGTCTCGGGGAAGGCAGGAAGGGGAATGGGTAGAGCGCAGGGAGGTCTGGAGGAGAGGGGCTGGGAAGAGGATGAATTAGAGCTGGAGCCACAATACTGTTAAGAAAAGGAAGGCGGTGAAGGATGTGAGAGAGAGTGAGGATGAGGCCGTGAACTGAGTGTGTTTCCAGTTGTCACCCTTGACATAACCAAATCACTGCCCCCAACACTGCACAGATTTGGCTGAGGGAGGAGGTTGTTCCAGGCCCTGAACTGAAGGTCTCTTCTAATCCTCACAGCAGCCCTCTAGGGAGTTATGGGAAGCCGGTTAGAAATGTTAATTGGAAATTATCACACACTGAATGCTTGCAGATCAAAACTGCAAGAGTATGCAGATCATCCCCTAAACCGTAAGACTACAGGGCACAGGGTTCTCCCATGAGAATTCCACCAGGTACCACAAAGCCTCTTCAATATATTTTTATTTTATGCATGAGTGTTTTACCCACATGTATGTACACCCACATGTTCACGCAGTGCCTGCAGAGACCAGTAGAGAAATATCAGATCCTCTGGAACTGAAATTATCCACGACTGTGACCAGCCACTTGGGTACTGGTACCCAAACCTAGCTCCTCTGCAAGTGCTCTTAAGTGCAGAGCCATCTCTCCAGTCCCAAGGGTGCACCCTCTTGATGTTTCGGTGTCAACCAAGTGCAAGCCTCAAGCTGGTCTAAAGCGGTCAAGATAAGGCCTGAGAGAGCATGCCTGGCGGTTACTCCACCACCCAAATCTCACACACAGCTCCCACGCCCACCCGGAGACTGGCAAATGCGTCGGATCTCTGCTGTTAACGGCGGTTTTCATACATCATTGAGAAGCTCATCCATTAAGTAAATCAACATTTTATTGAATGTCTACCACGTGCTAGCTCTGCGTTAGGATAAACACTGCTAGGTCTAACAGACAAAGGTAAGCTGGAGGGCGGGGGAAGAAACGAAAGCACACGAGCGCGCACACTCACACACAAATAAAATAGTAACCAACTCAACTCTTCGGACCTCACCAACATGGCGGCTCCAGGCCCGACACAGACATTTTCCATCGTGGCAGACCTACCCGTCATGCTCCGCCCTTCCCAAGATGGCGACCAAAATCGACCTTCCCATCATGGCGCGCGGCCCCGCCCGCTCCGCCGCGGCTGCCGGCGGGAGCAGTTCCGGGTGCGGTGCGCGCCGGGGGCGGGCGAGGGGGCGGTGTCCTGGCCATGGCCGGCCTGTCGGACCTGGAGTTGCGGCGGGAGCTGCAGGCCCTGGGCTTCCAGCCAGGCCCCATCACCGACACCACTCGGAACGTCTACCGCAACAAGCTGCGCCGCCTGCGGGGCGAGGCCCGGCAGCGCGAAGACGAGCAGCTGCGGAACGAGGCCCGGCCGCGGGGCCCCGAGCGTCAGCGGGAGGAGGCCCGGCTACGCGAGGAAGCGCCGCTGCGCGCGCGGCCCGCCGCCACCGTCCTGCGGTCGGAGCCCTGGCTGTCCCCGCCATCCCCGAGCGCGGCTTCCGACACCTCAGGGCCTTACGGCAACTTCGGGGCCTCCGCCGCTCCCTGGGCCGCAAGCCGCGGCCTCTCCTATCCGACCCACGCTGGGCCCGGGCCGCTGCGGCGCCGCGCCTCGGTCCGGGGCAGCTCCGAGGACGACGAGGATGCGCGGACGCCTGACAGGGCCGCCCCGGGCCGGGCCCGCCACTGGTGGGCCCCGTCGTCGGCCTCCGCGCGGCCGCACTCCGCGCTCCTCGGCGCCGACACGCGCCCCGGCCTGAAGGGCTCGCGCACGGCCTCTGCGGGCGCGGTGCGGGCCCGACCCGAGGCGGGCCGGCGGCTGGAGCGCTGCCTGTCCCGGCTCCTGCTCTGGGCCAGCCTGGGGCTGCTGCTCGTCTTCCTGGCCATCCTCTGGGTGAAGATGGGCAAGCCCTCGGCGCCGCAGGAGGCGGAGGACAACAGTACGTCCCGGGCCGGCGCAGGGGAGGGCCCCGGGCGCGGGTGCTCGCCCACCCAGACCACCGAGTCCCCGTCGCACCTTGTGAGCCACGACTGTCTTCTCGCCTCCAGACCCTCACTTTCTGCCTCTACTTTCTGCTCTTTTCTGTTTCCCCCATCTTTCTAGAGTCTCCCTTTCAGCCTGTGCTGGGAGCAGGTTCTTCCAAGGCCTCTGGGGAGAAAGCTGCACGCCCACTCTTGACACACAGCCCACCCTACTCCCCTCTTGTCTTCCTCCCTTTTGACTTCTTGCTCATTCACACTGAGAGCCCCCTTTGAAAGCTCCAGGCATTCCCTCCCTGCCTCCGGGAATGCCTGCCTGTGGTCACAGCTTTGTAGCACCCAAGCTGGACCACCGGGCCTTTGTCAAAAGGCACAGGTATGGGAGGATTTTTTAAGCTTAAACTGGTACCACTGGGATGCTGGGAGAGGGCCTGTGAGTCAGGCAACTCGCTAGATGTCTCTGCCCATGTTCAGTTTTATGACTCTGCATTCTTGAGGGGTGCAGAAGACAGCGCCTCCTGAAGATCCGGGGACTGGTGTCTCCCAAGAGGGATTTTTACGTGTTACTCTTGATTCTAACAGAAGAAAAGCACCTCATTTTCATGACAGTCCCCCACTCTGGCATAAGGGATTATAGTTAGGGTCCGTCTCACATATGTTAGGCAAGCATGTTAGCACTGGGCTACACGGGCTAGCTGACTTTTGAAAACTACTTTGAAGCAGGGTCTCTGTAAGTTATCTAGGCTAACCTCGAACTCGCTGTAGTTCAGGATGGCTCCAAACCTTTGATCCTGTCTTACCTTCCTCCCGAAGCCGGGATTATAGAGCTGAATCGACAGACCCAGATCGTTTGATACACATTTCGGTATAAAACGACAGCTCATTTTCTTTCCAAAGCGTGCTCATGGTTAAGGCTCGTGGCCAGCCTTGAGCCAGGGTTACATCTTCCCAGAATGAGGAGTTCCTGAACTACAGGGGAAAGTTCAGCCATTGTCTTGGGTCTTGTGAGGAATGGGTCTCTGGGCTCCACCGCTGGAGCTGTTATTTACCTGGGAAGTTTCTGGGTCCTTTAGAGATAAACAGAGGTGAGTCTGATGGTGCTCTGGGGACGTCACATAGCACTGGGTGCTGCTCTCTGCTTATGATGTTTTAAAACAGGCTTCGGGTTCCTGAGAGTTTCCTCCCATGATAGCATTCATTCATACCGTCGTCATTTGCAGCTCGAAAGACTTCCGTATGGTGTCTGAGCCTAGCTCCCTGGGTTAAGCAGCTAAGGCCCTTGGGGTTTTTTGGTTGTTTTGGTTTTATGTGTATGGGTGTCTTGCCTAGTGAGCATCTGCTCCACGTGCATGCAGTACCCATGGTGCCCAGAAGGTGGCGATGGGGTCTCCGAAATGGGAGTGACTCATGGATGCTGCGATTCAAACTCACGCCCCTGCTAGAGCAAGTGACGCTCCCTCAGCACTGAGCCACCTCTCCAGTCCCTTATTTTGTTTCTTGAGACAGCGTGCTATCTGCACCCCAGGCCGGCCTCAAACGTGTGGCAGTCCTTCTGTGTTAGCCTCCTGAGTGCTAGGGTTACAGCTGTATACATTCCCATAGGGAAGGCCCACGCAAGCCCCGTTTACAGGAGCAGATACAGGTTAAGTTAGCCAAGAATCGGCGGCAGCTGGTTCGTGTGCAGCAGGAAAGAGTTCCTGACCCAGCATGGGGTCTTAGAGCGAGCACTGTACACTGTACACAGACCAGCCAAATTTTGCTTCCTCTGGGTCTTGAGAGGTCTCTCTATTGCCCAGTCCTGCTTTTAACCTTTCTCTTTCTTTTCTCGGTCTCAGTGAAATTGTTGCCAGTGGACTGCGAGAGAAAAACAGATGAGGTGAGTTTGGTCTGCCTTCCATTAGTCTTCCTGAGGACTCAGAGCTCTGCCAAGAGATAAACTAGCCCAGATCATGAGAGGATCACTCTCAGGGAGCACTTCCAGAACATACCAGAATCACATCATGTTTTGTGATGTTTGTGTCAGATTCGGTTCTGAGAGCACAGGGGTACTTGAAATATGGAAGAGTGAACTCCTTGGGTCCGGCCCTGGGCTTGTTACAGAAGCACCCCCATCAGCGGGAGCATCCGAGACCTTCTATCTTCCAGTCAGCCACGGTGTGCTGGGCAAGGCTGCTGGCATCTAGCCCTGAGGCCACACTCCCAGGCTCTCCTTTTCCCTGGCGAACTCTGTCTCTGACAATGCTCAGATTCCTGCTCCGACACCGCAAGGGCCAGTTTGAAGCACATGGCAAGGGCAAATTAGCCCTCGTAGCCAGTGTGTTCGATTTGTTTTATGAAGCCCTCACATTCTCCACAAATAATGTTTGGGGAAGGTAAGCGGTCCTTGGCCCGAGAATCATGTGAGCATTGTTAAAGCACAGGCAGGCAGCCGGCTCTGAGGAAGATATGAGGCAGTAAATTCTCAGGTCATAAATCCTACCAGGAGGAGGCGTGTGCTGCCAAAGGGCATGACTTAGTGCTCTAATTATTAAGTGTGGGTGCCAGGCCTCTGTAGCCCAGGGGCTAGCCAAGAAATGACACCCCTGCATTGACTGTTCCCCTTGTTAATGAAGGGCAGCCTGCTGCAGACACCGTTTTATTTCCTTGGCTGCTGATGTGTCCTGTTTGTGGGTGTTTTATGACACTCCCTTATTGCTCTCATCCACGCTTCCCAGTTGTTCTGCAAAACCAGGCTCATAATAAGTTTAATCTGCTTTCTGTCATAAAACCGGGCTGATGGTTAGACAGTGTGCTCCAGAAACAGGCAGCCAAAGAGAGAAACAAACACAGAAACAAGAAAAATAGAACCTTGCATGCAGCCCCTCTGATCTGTTTGCCATTTAGTGAGACAAGATTTCTAGTTCTGGTTCTGGGCCCTCAGTCTGTAGAGCTGTGGACCCCAACTGAAGCAAGAGCATGCTTGCTCCCGGCCCTCCCCTGCAGGTCTGAGCGAGACTGCAGAGCTTGCCAGCGGACCCATCAGCTGGGGCTTCGGGCTCTAGACATTCTAGATTTGTAACCAGTCTGCATCTGCCATAAGAAAGCAAAGTCCGGGCCATATCCAGGCAAGATTCGTTTTCTGGCTACTTTGGGCACCCTGGGCCTTTGTGACAGGAAGGTCCAGGAGCCCACAGGTAGTGACATACTTTCTGGTCCCAGTGAGGTTCTTGCTGAGTTTCCTTTGGGTGGCCTTAGTTCACCCCAAATCCAGATAAGCATTTAAGTATCGGATAAGTGTTCTTAGTCTTCTCAGAAGCAAAAGATTCTGACACAGTTTTTCTTTCTCCCTCAGCTGCAGAGAATACAGGGACAGGCTGAGAGTGGGTGTGTTGTTTTAGTTAGGCCGTCTCTCCGTCTGGTACCGTCTGTCTGTCCTGTTTCCTTAGGGTGCTGTCAGCCAGTGCAAGTGGCTGACACATGGGTTCTATTGAGTCCCACTGCAGCCCTTCCTCAATCAGGTGTTAGACCTGCAATCACTGACACTGCAGGTCCCCTCAGACCTCTGCAAGCCTTGGTGCCATTCCTTGCCCAAGCCATGGGTGACCATCCCTTTGTTACTGCGCTGTCTCTGCTCCACAGAGCCAGTCACTCAGCACCTCTCTCCCTGCCAGCTGATGCAGATGCATTTCTGTTACATAAAACTGGGAGGTGGGGCTGAGCAATGGCTTAGTTGGCACAGTGACTGCCCAGCATGTATGAGCCCTGGGCTCTGTTTCCAGCACTGCATAAAACAGGCATAGTGGCACATGCCTGGAATCCTCTCACCCAGCGGGTGGAGACAGGAGGATCAGAATTCAGGATCATCCTTAACCGTTTCTTGGCCAGCCTAGTCTACATAAGACTGCCTCAAAAAACAAAAACGTTCCTAAAATTAGAGGTGATCCTTGCTATCCAGGTGGGCATGGCAGTTTGGCTGCAGACGCAGACAGACCCTGGACCAGTCTCTCTCCTTGCCTTTCAGTTCTGTCAGGCCAAGCAGAAGGCAGCCTTGCTGGAGCTGTTGCACGAACTGTACAACTTCCTGGCCATTCAAGCAGGTGAGTAGTCCCTGAGCCCCTGGCTAGTCAGGCCAAGCCAGCCCAGCACTGCCCAACCTCAGCTGTGCACCAGTCACTCAGACACATCTTTTCAGACCTATGGGGCTCAGTACAGGCCGGGATCTTGCTTCTCAAACTCTTGTCTGGGTCCACACAAACATGGGCCTCTTGGCAGGTATGAGATTCTGTCCCATCATGCTTTGGGGCTTTGCATTGGTTGGAAGCGCCCAGGCCTTGGGAATCCCCTGGACCTGAGGACTTGTCTTGTTTATAGAAAAGCCTCAAGTGGTTTGTGGGCAGCCTGAGGTGGAGGTGTTCTGCTCCACACTAGGTCTGAGTAGCTGTCCTCTATCCACCATCCAGAGCTGGTCCTGGCTTATGCTATCAAGGGCCCTGGCACCTGCTGCCTTCAAGGCGAGAGCTGAGGTCTCATGCGGCCCACAGGTGTGAAGCACACCTCCTTTATCCTGTTAGAGGGGCCGTGGCCCTGGGAGGTGTGCAGTGACTGCCAGGGTCCTGCCCACAGGCTGCTTGTAAGCTCCTAGGACTGTGGTGGAAATATTAGTTTCTTTGAAAAACACAGAAATATTATGGAATATGTTTGCATTTTAATGCCAGATGTGGGCTGTGAAGCGGCTACAGGTCGTCCACAGCCGCTGACCATGATGTGCCTCCTGCTCTGGCAGGGATGTGGTTTTGCCAGTGGCAGATAGTTTGGAATTCTGGGTCCCTTTCAGAGGGTATATAAATGCTAGGGCCCAGAGAGGCGGGTGGATTGTTGGCTGCTGTTGGTGTTGCTGTTGACTGTGGTTTGTTAAGTAGTCGTCTGCAAAGAAGAAAGTAGCTATCCTGAGGGCAAAAATCAAACTCCTACCCAGAAGGAAGTCGTCTACTGATACTGTGCCCCCTTTCTCCTCTGCTCTTTCCTATCTGCTGTTAGGGGTTTCAAAGGTTGGAAGGAAAGGGTTGGAGAGGGTGGGGAAAGAAGGACCCACAGAGTAGCAAGGAGCAGCCACAGAGGACTGTGGGCCGCACACTGCAGGAAACACCGTGGCATAGCTGGACCCATTAACATTCTGTGCTAGCACAGGCCGGCCTGGGTGTGTGCACACAGGGAGGGGCAGGCAGGAGGGAGGGAGCCATGTTAGGAGGCATGGGTGCCAGATCACAGGAGCCTTGCCCCAGCAGCCAAGCAACGCTGCGTCTCTGAAGCACAGTCATCTTTAAGCCTCATTGACAGGGCTCTGGGGTGGGAAGGGGACAGAAGAAACTATCAGGAGGCCTTTGAGGTGCCGTGCTACGGCCAGTCCAGGCGTAGCACGAGTGCAGAGAAGCTGCCCTGGCCTCAGAGATCACTGAGCCAAGAGCAGTGTTGAGGTAGGAGGATTCAGCTGTGTTGGAGGACAAGCCAAAAACTGCCCCTCGGCCCAGTGCACACATGAACACATACGTGGCCAGGCTGAGCCCCGAGGCAGGGCTATGCATGAGTGTGGTATGTGGCGCATACCTGGTATGGGCCTCATTCTGTGCGGTTCCGCCAGGGCCTGGCAGGAAGCCCTGTGAAGGAGGGCCGGCAGCTATGGTAGACCTTAGGTCTGCTGTGGGCTTCTTGAGAGGTGGTTCTTAGCCCAGGCCTTGAAAGCTGGTAAGACAGGCCCTCCCAGAGTGCTTAGAGGAGCTGCCCTGGCTGTAGGCTTACCCCACAGATGTCTCATCTTCCCAGGATCCCTCTAACAATGGGCTTGGCTGCCAGGTTCCAGCATGTGTCCAGATCAGAGTATCTGTGGGAGCCGGCCTCCCGCCTTCCTTCCTCCCAGGCTGTGTCTATTTATAGCACTATTCTGGTGCCTTCCGCAGCTCTCTGATCCTTCTAGGGATCGGCCACAAACAGACCTTGGCATTGGGCAGCTTTTCCGTCATTTAATGCAAATCGCTGCCCTGCTTTGCAGGTCAGGATTTAATGATCTGGAATCTATCCAAGCTAAGTGGCTTTTGATCTTGCTGCAGAGTGAAGATGCCCCAGAAGCCGGGGCCGCTGGGCCACATGCTCCTGATTAGAGCTGATGACTTGATTCTCACTGTATTTTTAAGTCATTTCTGAGTGGTTTTTTTTCACCTCTTCTCTGTGTTTGAGAGTGTCTTTCCCCCTCCTAGGTAATTTTGAGTGTGGCAATCCGGAGAAGCTAAAAAGCAAATGCATCCCTGTCCTGGAGGCTCAGGAGTACATCGCTGTGAGTAGGCCGCAGGCTGACCGGCATTGCAGCTCCTGTTGATCCCCAGCCTGTGGCCTTTCTTTCGTCTCTGTTTGTTTTGTGTTTGTGTTCTGCCTTTTGGGATTTTTTTTCTTTTAAATTTAGTGAAGTCTTGGGCTACGGTGGAGGGGACTGTGCCCCAGAGCTGGCCCTGCTGAGTGTGGGCAAGCATCTGGTCGCACCTGAGGCCCCTCAGCAGCTGAACAGCCATAGCAGACAGCCCGTCTTCAAGGAACCCCAAGGGTTGTCAGGGCTGCTCCTCTCTGTCCACTTCCCCACCTCCCTGAGCCGTGGGAGGCACACCTGCCCTGCCCTCTGTCTCTTGTTCCCATTGGACTCCTTCGGGCCCTCAGCTTCCGATTGCCTTCCTGTGGTCTCCATGGTAGAATCATGGAGCTTCAGGGCTGGCAGGGGTCTGAGGAATCTGTAGTTCAGTTACATTTCATAAATGAGGAGATCAAGGTCTGGAGGGCTGGGACTTTCTGAGGCCACACAGCCAGGGCTGGTTCTCATTCTACTCTGTCCCTGGCACTGGTGCCAGCTGCCTGTGGCTGTCCGCTGCCTCAGACCTGCATTGCTTTCCTGCTATGCCTCACTCCATCCTCTTCCTAGCTCTCCTCACCCCAGCTTGCCCTCCATGCCTGTTTGCTGTGGGTGGGGCATATGGGAAACAGAAGAAGGCTCTCAAGACTCAGAATGATGTTCTGGCAGCGCCCCTGGGCCAAGCTCACCCTCATCTTCTACCCCACAGAACGTGACCAGCAGTCCTTCTGCGAGATTTAAGGCCGCACTGGCCTGGATACTAAGCAGCAACAAGGACGTGGGCATCTGGTGAGTGTGGCGTCCTGCGCTCCTTTCCCGACTGCAGCCTGTCCTGTGAAGGGAAGGCCTCCCTCCCTCCCGTGCATTGGCTTTTTTCGGTCTGGAAAGGACTTGGGAAATGCTAGGCTCTGTTCTGACCTGACAGTTCCTGAGTTTCCATTTCTGAGAGCCCTATTAGCACAGATAGTGACCCTCTTGGGGGTTGGGGGTATGCCAAGCAGCCTTGTGGAAGGGATGGGGTCACCGTCCCTTCCATTGCTCCTCGTCAGAGTCTGTGTTCTGGTTCCAGCTTCTGATATTAACACACACTCTGGGGTTTTGTTCTCTTCTCTAATCCACCAAATTACTAATTCCATCTCTGCATCCAGCCCGGCCCTGTGGGCCGCTCGGCCTAGAGCTCAGTAACTGGATGCACAGCACGGCTGAGATCCGATGGCTTAGAGACGGTGCTTGGTTGGGAAAGGCAGAGGAGAATGGGATTTTCTCCTCCACAGCACTGGAGCTGCCAGGCTGGGCAGGCGGCCGGGAGGGCAGCGAGCAAGCTCTGACAGCCAGGGTTGAAGCCGGGACTCGAATGGGGTGCCACCTAGCAGCGATTACATTCCAGAGGCAGTGTGGTGTGGGCATGGGGTCCCTGCAGATCCTCACGTTGCCTCACGGAGGGCAGGGGTCTGGCCTGGTGTTTCCCAGTTGCCGTGGGCCTCATGGGTGCTATCTGAGCTTTACACTTAAACAGCTTTGTGCCTGCTTCTCATGGAGGAGAGGCACAGCCTCCCAGTTCTGTCTCTCAGTTCTTACCACACGCTTGCAAAACCAGGGATTCAGTAAACATTTCCATTTCTCTATGCTGGGAGGTGGGAATCCAATTTACAGCTTAATCTTCTACATGCTGAGAGAGGCTGTCAAAGGCCCGGCAGAGGGGGACGCCACTTCAGCGGCAGGGGTTCAAGCTTGCTGCCATCTTTAAAGCTTGGTTCTTTCTAAGTAGCTGGTGTGGGGAATTGCAGGCAAGAGCACAGCCAGGACAACCGGCTGCTCTGCTCTAGGAGCAGTAGAAACCTCCCTCCTGTGCCCTCGCTGCTGGTGTGAGTGGGGCTCACACTGCAGTATGTTTACAGCGCATGTCCTGTTTCAGGCTGAAAGGGGAAGACCCGTCTGAGCTGGTGACCACAGTGGACAAAGTGGTTTGCCTGGAGTCTGCCCGGCCCCGAATGGGCATGGGCTGCCGCCTCAGCCGTGCTCTCCTCACCGCGGTCACCCACGTGCTCATCTTCTTCTGGTGTGAGTCCTCATGCCGCCAGGCTCCCTGTCCATCAGGGACACTGAAGGAGCCATGTCACCCCGTGCACTTGGAGACTGGCTAATAAAACAGGAGACAACAGGCTGCCTCTGCCCTGGGCTGTCGTTACCCGTGGAGCTTGGTGGCTGGATCTGCCTTATGAGTAGATCTGTCCTTGGGAGGGGCAGGAGCCTGTCAGCTTTTCTGAGATGCCGGCCCTTTGGAAGTCTTTGCAGCTTCCAGTGCAGTCAGAGCCTGGTGCATAGACCAGCTCCACTGCCGAGGGGCTGTGGGACCTTGGCCTGATTTTACTCCAGAAAGCTGCAGACATCTGCAGAGACGGGTAAAGGCAGGGAGGATGCAGCGTGCGGGAGGGAGGAGAGCCTGGCTTGTCTCCCTTCAGCAGCAGCATCCTGAGGTGTCTCAGAAAGGCTGGGGTGCAGCCTTCAAGATAACCTAGAACAGATCCTGGGCTCCCCTGTGCAGTGTCCCCCGTGCCGAGCTGTCAGGATCACATCTGTGGGTGTGCAGCACACGCCCTAGCCCGTGAGGGAGAATATGATGTGAGGTTGAGATGGGCTGGGGTGTAGGTACCTGGCACACCTCAGGTGATGGCAGCCTGTCCTTGCTCAGTGGGGGATGGTGTTCCCTCTGTTCCAGGCCTCGCCTTCCTGTGGGGGCTGCTGATCCTCCTGAAGTATCGATGGCGAAAGCTGGAAGAGGAAGAGCAGGCCATGTATGAGATGGTGAAGAAGATTATAGGTGTGTGTCCCCCAGGGGGAGGTGCCCAGACTCAGCAGGCTAGTGCTAACTGCTTCACTCTCTCCCCAGACGTGGTTCAGGACCACTATGTGGACTGGGAGCAGGACATGGAGCGCTACCCATATGTGGGCATCCTCCACGTGCGCGACAGTCTAATCCCCCCACAGAGCAGGTGAGTCTCTAGGTACCTAGGCCGCTGACAGAGAAGAAGTGAACTTCCAGGCACGGTCTCCCAAACGAGAGAAAACTCCCAGCAGCCATTGGGAACACTCTTGGGGTCCCGTGGATCAGCATCAGTTTCTCTGAGTCAGTCACTGGCAAGGATAGGGAGGGAGCTTTTTAGACTTTGCAACCACGACCCTGAAGTCACACTGGGCAGTGAGGACAAGGAATCCAGCAGGGTCCTTCCTGGTGTCAGTACAAACTGGGCTATTCAATAGCTGAGTGCCACCTGCCATGTGCCACATGATGCTCAGAGGATACAGTCTGCTGGTCCTCACATGACCCACAGCCCTAAGAACAGTGCAGGGCCTATATATGGGTGAGGAAGCCCGGGGTTTGGGAAGTAAAGGGGCCTGCTCAGACTGCTGTGGTAGCATAACGTATAGCTGCCACCAGGCCCCGTCCCCAGTGCTGCCCTTCTGTGCAGCCAGGGGATCAGATGAGAACAGCGTTTGCAGGTCTGGGGTTTTGTTTGTTTCACTGAAACAATCTTATTTTGTAGCCCAGGCAGGCCTGGAACTGGTCATCCCTGTGGCGTAGCTTCCTGACTGCTGGGGTCTACGCTCTGCTCCTGGGTCATTTTCAGCTCATAGCAATAGCAATAGCAGTTTTCCTGTGAACAAAGGTCCTGGCTGCTCTCCAGCAACTGCTGGGCTCCATCCCCACAGGCTGCAGGCAGGGAGTCTGCCCACAGGACACTGCTTCTCTGAGAGGTCTGCCTTGGGTCCTGGGGTGATGCTCAGCTCTCCATCTCCCAGGGAAGCATTTGCTGCACCCAGACTCCTGCTAGTTCCTGGCCTACTGTGAGCTGTGTAGCCAGCCTGTGTGATCCTCGTTCGCACACAGTAGGATTGCACAGCCTTGCAGAGGTCCGAGCTGCACAGCATAGTGCTCCCGCCACAGTGCTCCCGCAGCTCCTCTGGTGTTGTGGATCGCTTACTTTACTGTGCACCGCGGAAGTAGAGACCCAGAGTTCACACCCTGGTGGAACATTAGAGCAGGAGAAGGAAGCATAGGAAACCGTATGACGCTGAACAGTGGCAGGCGCTCCGGGACAGGGGACAGGTGCTGAGGAGGTGGCCTTGAAGTTTGCCACACTTTGACTTGCCTGATACCGACACACATTTCCCCATCAGAGCACAGGCCATGTCACCTAGACCTGGGTACAGCTGTGCAGAGCTGACCTGTAGTGGGTCTGAGCCAACCCCCACTAGCTCTGACCATCTCCTGAGCCCCCTGTCTGCCAGGTTGGCGGACTCGGGGGGGGGGGGGGGCAGCTCAAGGGAGACATGAGGACCTGGCAGGTCCTGGTTGAAGCCACTGGCATGTCAGGCCTCCTGCCAATGAGGTTCTGTTTTTTGCCTCCTTGGGGACCTGGCCTGAGGTTGACATCTCGTCCTCTAAGGTCTTTGAGTCTGTAGTGTGTTAGGTAATCAGAGCATAACATTCACAGCATTGCAGGGCCAGGTACAAGTGACTCCTGTGGACAAGGAGACACATCTGTAGGAGTCAGGGCCGGGGCCGATCTCTGTTCTGTGGACCCCCTTCCCACAGAAAGATTTCAGGAACACATTGGAGGTGGCTTTCCCATCTTCCATAATCCATCTTCACACCAGTATGACTTCCTGCACTATGGGGGCTGCATCTGAGCTAAGCACACCCCACGTGGTCCTGGGTACTCACCACTGCCAGCCCCTTAGCTCCGTACTAAAGCTTGTGGAGCATAGGAGGTGAGGAAATCCCCGGTGCCCCGCTTTGGCCTCTGCAGCCATGTTGGCACCTAACAGTTGTCCGCTGCTGGATAAGGGCAGTAGAGCGTAGCCACGCCCCTCTCTGGGAATGGCAGACTTGGCGCCAGCCTGACTCTGCTGAGCTCTATCTTCTTGCAGGCGGCGTATGAAGCGAGTGTGGGACCGCGCTGTGGAATTCCTGGCTTCCAATGAATCTCGGATCCAGACTGAGTCCCACCGAGTGGCTGGGGAGGACATGCTGGTGTGGAGATGGACTAAGCCTTCCTCCTTCTCTGACTCGGAGCGATAGGGCAGGGCCTATCCCAGCCAGCCTGGCCCGGCCACCCAGCTGGGGCAAGGACACAGACCTTCGACCTTCGGTGCTCATTCACACCTGCCTTGACTGCCCTCCTAGACTCAGTTCCTGGACGTGGGCTTACTTAGGGTAGCCAGGAGAATGGGTGAGCCCCTCCTCCAGTGTTACTGACAGAAAGGGAGTGTGGCTTGTTCTCCCTGGATAGAAAGCTGGGCAGTGGTCAGAACTCTGGAGGTCCTGCACACAGCTAGACAGCAACCAGTGATCCGGAAGCTCCTCGCTTGGGAGGTGGGTCGGGCGGTGGGCTGGGGCGGCAGGGGCCTGGGGGAAGCTTGGTCCATGTGCCTTTGCACTGAGGGGAGGAAGCCCGTCTCACTCCTGCATGGGCCTCTTTGTCCAGAAGGGGAAGATGTCAGCTTAGGACAGGACAGAGGTGGCTGGGATCTGGAAGGGGTGCAGGGTCCAGCCACAGCTGCCTGGGCCTCAGTGCTTCTCACAGGGCAGCAGTGCAGCCTGAGCCGGGTGGAGCCCAGCCTCCTGCTGGCCTCGCCACATACTGTGACCAGAACAGGTGGGGTGCCGCATCGTGGCTGCACACTGCCCTCTGCAGGCCACATGGAGCAGTGTGGGCCATTAGCCCTCTGCATTGGAGGACCTGCTCCAAAAACACGCAGCGGGGGGCCTCATTAGCTGAGTGGGAGGCTCTCCACCAACTCATCCAGCGGGCCTCACCACAGCAGCAGGATGATAGCCCTGGAGGTGAAGCGCTGCTGCCTCCAGAAGACACAGACGCCCCCTTTTGGACCTACTGCTGTTCTCTGTTTCTTAATAAAGCACTTAGCAATACGTTCATGCCTTGTGTCTGGGTGGTCAACTGAGCAGTGCCCGTGGCAAGGCCTGTTCTCACGATCCGGCTCCAGCCAGAGGCTTTGTATTGGGGGTGGAACTGTCAGGAAAATAAAATATTTATTGAGAACGGATGTGGTTTTGTTTATGGTGCTTCCTGTCTCCCCAAAGCAATGGTGAGCACCGAGGGCTGGGCCAGGCTGCCCCGGCAGTGGCTTCAGGTAAGCTGCGAAAGCCTGGTGAGCTGCAGGGTAGCAGTGTGGATTCCACACTGTGGGCTGAGAGCGTCAGTCCCATGCCCATCTGCCTGCAGCTCCAAGTCCCAAGGCCTCCAGGGCTTCTGAGTAGAAGACCGAGGAAGCGGCCTTGAGCTGATGAAGGAGGAGGCAGAATTGGAGGTGCTTCCAGAAAACCATGGAACAAGCTATAGACGTTCACCTCTTTGCAGGGTCCCGAAGGCTAGTAGCCCAGAAACAGTGCAGCCAGTCTTGGCCTCCTTCCTGTCTGCCCCTGACCCCATCTGTGTGGACGTGTGAGCTTGCCAGGCTACTGCTGCTCACACCTAGTGTGTGAGCTGTAACGGGGGCCAGTGCACAATTAGGGAAGAAACCAGCCCGTGTGTCCCTCTTCTGTCTCCGTGGAAGGTTTTCCCCTGGCATGTTATGTCTGAAGTGATGGGCAAACTAGCCCGTTGCTCTGTGCCTGGGAAGGAGAGCAGAAGCCAGGGCAACAGGAAGTAACAAAAGGCCCCAGAGCCAGGCAGCTACCAGCTTGCAGCTCAGGAGCTGAGGAGCTCAGCGGTGCAGCCAAGCTTTCTTTTAAATAGCTCTCTGGGGACAGCACAGGGCCATGAGGTTTGTCAGAGGAGGTGCTGGGGGTATCCTGTAGCAAGGCTGTGACCTAGGAGGACTTTTTCTTTCTTTCCTTTTGAGATAGGCTCTCCAGTAGCCCAGGCTGGCCTTGAACTATGCAATGGAGCCCGGTCTTGAGCTTCTTGCCTTCCTCCTTTGCCTCCTAAGTGCTAGGATTGCAGGAGTGCACTGCCATGCTGGGTTTATGCAGGGCTGGGGATTGGCTTAAGGGCTTGTGCATGTTGGGCCAGCATTCTACCAACTCAGCTACAGTCCTGGACGTTTCTACTGCTCTGTCCAAAGTCCCCAGGCTGCCAGCCTGTCTGTCCTGAGTGATAAACAGTTCTCCTGGGCTATGTGTGTGCCACTAAAGAAGCATCAGGAAGGTGAAGGAAACCACATCTCAGTGTGGACACGCACCCAGGAGCTACCTTCCAGAGACGAAAGTAAACACGGCCGTTCGTCACTGATTCATCGTTCCACTTGGGTAGCAGCTGTTCCCCTTAATTAATGCACCATTGACATTGAGCTCAGAGTCCCCGCACTGAGGTGCACATGTAGACTCAAATCCATTATCTCCCTGGTCTCTTCCAGACAGGAGAGCAGATACGTCACCCAATTGTCCAAGAGAGTTCTCCTTGGGATACCAGGCAACTTCTTCAACTGTGTCCCCAGAAGAGGGTTCCTAGGACACTCGAGGGACAGCAGAGGCAAACAGCTGGGTGGACTTGGTGCTACTCTGCAAGTTTGCCCAGATGGGGAAAGAATCCCAGCATCCATTAGGGCAGCTGTGCCCTGCTGCGGCTGGCTAGAGACCCTGAGTGGCCTCTGTGCTGTAGCAATAGGGGGAGGGGTCAGTCCTCTATACTACCTGGACCCCAACAGCCAACCTCTGGGTCTTTGCAGTCAGTGCTCACCTGCTCTGTGTCCCCGAGAGCCCCTCGGGCTTCACTCCCCTCCTCCAGGCCCGGCTTCCTCTCACCTTCCCCGTCTGAGGTCACACCTATGCCCCAGGACTCTCATTGTTCCCTCTGCCCTAACATCTGGCTTGCTGCATATTTTTTTTTAAATCATTTTAAATACATTTTAATGCATTTAATTGCATGGGCATTTGCCTGGGAACGTGAGCACAGGTGGTGGTTTGCTGCACCGCCGGGGACGGGGAGGCGAACGCTGGTCCATCGAGCCATCCCTCCGGTCCTGCTTGCTACAAATTTTATTTAGTGTCATCTTCATCCCCCCCATCACTGCACCAGTCCCTGCTTCTCATAGCCATGTGTGTCTTTGACCCTTTCCCCTGAAGTGTGCCCAAGTCTGGTACACTAGAAATAGTCAGTAAATAAACAGAAACCTCCATCCCAGAAGAACTGGGCTCTGCGCCTCTAAGGTCTTAATCCTTCAGCTTCTGTTCAGACTGACTTCATTTTGTTTTCTGTTTTCCTTTTTAACCTGAGGGATTAAGTCCCTCCCTCTTGCCTGCTGAGATCCTAACACTACCCATCGCCTTGGGGAGGTTCTGCTCCTTCTGTCTGCCTCACTGGAGGGATGGTCCATCCTGCATCCGAAGGAGAAAATATCTACTGGCCGAGAGACGGCTGGGTGGCCAGAGGTCAGGAGCAGATGTGTTGTTGCTTTTTAAGGGGATTGTGGGTAGGACCCTGGCCTCACTGTATGCTTAGGACTCCGAGCACGAGCAGCCATTGTATATCAGGAGAGCGCTGCCCACTGAACCCTCCCAATACCAGTCTTCGGTAAGGAGAGAGGAACTGAAAGTCCAGAATGACAGACAGACTCTGAGGAACAAGACCAGGAGATGCTTCGCTGGTGATGGCAGCCCTGCTTCTGAGCTGCTTCTGTCTCATAAGGAGACAGGGGAAAAGCATGGTAATTTTCTTCAATGAAAACAGGCAACAGAATTCCCTTTGCCTCGTTCCCCTGGCAATTAAGCCCTTCTCCGTAAATGAAATGATTTGGTTTTCATGGGGACTAATTTAAGCACACTGGAAGGACCGCTGAACTTTCTGATTGCAAATACTAGCATGTGCAAACAGAGCTGGCATTGGAGCCAGTCTGTCGAGGGAGCCCTGCCCAGGAGCCGGCAGCCTAGGCAATGTGCCTGCTCTGCTCCTCCAAACCCCTTTGTGGGGCTGACCCTCAGCCCTTTGCCCACCCCATCTCCTCATCCAAAGTGGAGGAGGGGCCAGCTGCATGGCTGTCTTGGAAGCACCTATGGCACTCAGGGTGCTGACCACTGAAATCCTCCCTCTTGGCCACTCTTACTCTTCTGTGATAGAGGCTTTTCTGTCTTTAGTGTTTCCCTCATGAGCTTGAGCCCTATAGAAAGACACCGTTGACCTTCTAGGACAGAGCTGAAGGCAGAGATCTGCCACCTGTCCCGGTGAGCAGAGACATCCCTGATGTCTGACTCAGGGTGTGGGCACTGAAGGCTGGGCTGAGAATAGAGCCACTTGGAGATAACTGGGTTCATCTTAAGGCCCCCAGGGCCTGTTTTTGTTTTTTCAATTTGTAGTGATTGAAGACGGCTGGGGATGGAGCTCAGCTGGGAGTCTCATCGCTGGCACCACGTGACCAGCCACAGCGCTGCACTCCAGTGCGGTTACCTCCATTTAGGTCAACGGGAGAGGATCAGAAGCTCAAGATCACCCTTGATTGTCCAGTTTGAGGTCAACCTGGACTGTATGAGACATGGTCTCCAAAAAATAGAAAGAAGGAAATGAAGAGAAAAAAAGAAAAACAACAAAAAAAAATGGGTTGGGGGAGAAAGAAAAAGAAAAGAAGCAAAGCATTTATCTCACAAGAAATAGCCACTTCTCCTAAGGCCCCAGTGACGAACCCAGGCACGATCCCACCAAAGTTCACTCGGGGAAACCATGCTTGTGTTCACATTGACAAGGGGTGCACCTGTGATGATACTCTTGGTTGTCAACGTGACTACATCTGAAACTAACTTAAACCCCCAAATGAGGCCCACCTGTGAGGCGTTGTTGCTTCATTTGAAGTGGGAATGAAGTGGGAAAGATGCGCTTCTGATCCGGATCTCAGAGGTGGGAAGGCACACCTCTAACCTGGAAGCCATGTGTGAACGCAGAAGAAGGAAGCGCTTGCTCTCTGTCTCACCTTGCGGCAAGTCCCTCCCTTCACTGACATTAGAGTCTTCAGGATCCCAGCATCTACCGAAGACTGACCGGCTGAGACATCCAGCCTTGTAGACTGAGCAACTACTGGGTCCTTAAACCTTCCACTCATAGACAGCCATTGTTGGATTAGCTGGACCACAACCTGTAAGTCATCCTGATAAACCCCCTTCATACAGACAGACTCATCCTCTACCTTCTATTACTCTAGAGAACCTACAGAGCATAGGCAAGGGGTTATTTACAAGGGCGTGGGTGCTCCTCCTCCATAGACTGAACCCTGAAAGCCTTCACCCACAACTGTGCAGATGGAGCCTCCTCCTCTAACCTTCCTTAGCTTGCATAGGCTAGCTCCTCCCTACAGTCATGTGCAGTTAGGGGCGCCACTACATACAACAGGTGGTAAGGAATGGGCTGGATTCTCAGCCTAATTACTCTTTTCGCCATTCCACTATGGGGGTGGTGGGGGTCATGGTCAACAGGCCTGGCTGGTTTGGGTAAAGGGACCAGCTGAACTCCCCTGTATGGCTGTATGGCAGTTGCTTGACTCTAAGGACAGTCACCCACAGAGGTAGTATATAGACCCCCCATCCACCTGTTTCCCTTGGTGATTTCTTCAGTGACCACGTCAGAGTGTCAGGCCAGAGAAGTGGCCTGGAAATGAACAGTGAGCTCCGGAACAGGCCTTGATAACCCTCTGCACACCTCTCCTGTTCCGGAAAGGATGCCGGGGACTCATCCCTCAAAGCCACCGTGTTTCTAGGGGATGGGTGAGCACATGATGTCATGTGTGGAAACTTAGCTTAGGTAAAGCTGCATCCGGTGCCTGTATCAGCTCACAGAAGCCAGTCCTCTGAGACAGGGTGGCTGGCCCAAGGGCAGGAGGTCTCAGAGCCAGGGTATGAGTTACGTCTCTAGGAACTGCTCACATACACGACAGCTCTGAGGACAGATCGGAGACAGGCAGTGCGTCAGGCAGTCCTGGGTAAACTGGGAACCCACTTCTGGAGCAGCCCCAGTATAAGTACTGGGCCTAAAGACCTTCCCTGGTTGTGGGGGAGGGGTCATGGTACATGTGTCTGGCTTCCCATCCAAATCAGAAATTTGGGGGAAGAAGGGGAGATTGCTAAAGGTAAGGATGGAGCGATGTGACCAGCAGAAGCACATGAGCAAAAACATGCATGGGGCCAGGGGCATCCTGTGCAGGGACTTGGGATGAGCTTCATGGGGGACTGTGAGCTGAGGGAGCTTAGGTGACAGGAAGGGACTGGAAAGGTCGGCACACAGAGGGAACCCAAGGGCTCTGTCAAAATCCTGGCACAGGAGAAAATCAGAATCCCCCCTTCCTGTGAAATTAGTCAGTCATATGATACTATGGTATGTGACTGAAAATGACATGACATTTCAAGGCAGACATGTTAACACTTCATACACGAGCTCTCGCTCCTCTGCGGCTGACATCGTGCCTATGCCTTGGACACCGAGTCTCTGAGTGTTGTTGACACAGAGTGTCCCACAGGTACCAAGGTCTGCAGAAGCCAGTTTGTCCCAGCCAGCGTGTACCCAGGCTTGTTTGTTACCACAGCTCCAGCTAGCTCACAATGACTGTGCAGGTAACATTGCCGGTCCTCTTGAAAGGAGGAAAAAGAAGCCCCAATTCAAATATGCCTGAGGCAAGGTAAAGGTACCTGCCGACATGCCGTGTGTGTCTGCAGAATGGACTCAAAGGACCAAGCAGGTCTGTCCAGCTGTAAAGATGGCTCAGTGGCTGGTTAGCAACACATGCTTGTTCCTGCAGAGGACCGGAGTTCAGTCCCACGTCAGGCAGCTGCCCACTCCAGGGAACCAACGCCCCCTGCTGGCTTTCACTAGTACTGACACTGGTGCGCACAGATCCACACACACACACACACACACACACAATTAAAAATAAAATGTTCATAAAACAAAGAAGAGGAGGATGATGACTATTTGGGAGCTTGCAGAGAACCCCAGCTTGGTTCCTAACACCCACATTGGGTAGGTAATCACTCGGAACCTCAGCTCCCAGGGATCGGACGCCATCTCTGGGCTCTACAGAATGTTTGTTTCCTTTTCTTTTCTTCCCTTTTCTTGCGAGGAGCTCTTTGAGAGGGCTGCAGCTGGAGCTTCCCAAGTCAGTCACTCCAGCTCTAGTTACCACCAAGCCAGGCCAACATCCCCTGCAGAGAGGCAGCAGGTCGCAGGCAGGAAAGGGTGCCTCCACTGCCGCACCCCTACCTAGTCATGGGTGTGGGTGGAAGACACTCACAGTCCCCGCAAAGCTAAGACATTTAGGTAGCTGGTCAGTTTGACCCTAGTTTTGACAGCAGGGCACAGCAAGTCACAGGCTGTAGGACAGACAGCTGTGGCATCTAACATTCCATGCCCCACAGGCCCCTGTGTGCACCATTCCTAAGGGCCCAGCCTCTGTGGGAGCAGACACCCAGAATCCCTGATGGGCTCTCAATGGTAACTGAATAAGAGAGATGAGCCCAGCTGGCGAGAGGGAAGTGTGATCATGTGCGTGTGTACAGACCTGCGCTGGCGAGAGGGAAGTATGAGCATATGTGTGTGTGTGTGTGTGTGTGTGTGTGTGTGCGCGCGCGCGAGCTCTCGTGTGCTGGCAGGAGGGAAGTGAGCCCAGCGTGTGTCTCTGCTTGCACGGGCACTCCATGTGTGCAGGCAGTTCTACACTTCAGGAGGGAGGAGGGCTTCCTCGGAGACAAACGTGCCTCATGTACTTTATCAAACTTGCAGATGCCAGGGAGCGGGGTGGGGGTGGGGGTGGCCAATGCGCCAGACGATGGAGCTGAGATCTAAAGAGGAGTTGACAGGCTAGAGCGATGGGGTACATCCAGCAGGATGGAGCTTAACAGGGACAAATGTGTTTATTCCGTCTTATTTATTTGTGCCCAGCCTCTGTAGGCAGAGAGGGGAGATCCAGCAGCTCTCAGAAAGAGGTGAGAAGCCCTCTCTTTCTCTCAGATTATAGCTCTGGTGCTTGCTGGGACCCCAAAGAACCAGGGGTCCACTGGGCAAGGCAGGCAATAGCTCAATAGGAAAAAGTCATTTCCCTGGGCTGCACCGGTCTCTGAGTGGAGGTTTGGGTCCTGGCCAAAGCTGGAACACAGAACTGTTTGGACCCACCAGCGTGGCTTTGTGCTCCCCTGGCCCCGTCCTGTCTTCCCTTTGTAAGACCAGAAAGGAATGGCAGCCCCTGGTCCGTGGGATGGCTGCCCCCAGGCGTCCTGAAGGAGAGGAAGAAGGCACTGGAGCAGTGAGGAAAAGATGTGCATCTACAGAGATCCGGGTCCTGGTGGGAGGGGAGACCCAACCTGCAGGGACATGTGGCCAGTGTGATGTTATGGCATGATGTCCCCAGCACAGGTGGCAGGGTCAGAGACTCTGATCTCTATCTCTCCCTTGTGACTCTCTGGCTTCCTAAATAACTCAGGTGACACATTTCCAGACCTCCTGCTTCCTATCTTTGGAATTAGGAACATTGCTAGTGACAACCTCACAATGGATTACAGAAAACCAAAAACCGGAGGCACACGCTGTACTCTCAGCACTCAAGGGGCTAAGCAGAGGGATATGAGTTCAAAGCCAGCCTGGGATACATTGTGAGTTTCAGGCCACACTGTACTTCAGAGTGACATGGTACTCCAACTGATGACTAGGTCACATAGTCTGGCCCTTATCTCCTTGGTGACCCTCTTGCTCAGTCACTTATGTGGCTAGGCCTACAGGGAGGTACCATTACTCTGAGTTGTCTCTGACTGGGGCAGGCTGTGTTGTAAAGTTGTTGTGAGCCCTCTGCACAGGAAGTATGCAAGCACCATGCTGCCCCGTGGGAGGACAGAGGATGTGTGGATGGCCAGCAGGGGTCAGCGTCTCAGCAGGAGGGAGAGAGGATGCCACGGCTCCACCCCACCACCCAGTCAGGAGTGGCAGCTCACTCTGGCTGCCTTGCCTGGGAAGACAGTACGGAATGGGTAGCCTCAGACCTGGGCCCAGAGCAAGGGTTTGACAGGCAACCTACAGGAGTCAGCAATGGTCTTACTGTGTTCACCAGACTCTAGAAGTATCTCTCTAGCCAGGAGGGGTGGGCAGAGAAAGGGTGTTGGCTTCTGGAAAAAGAAATTCTAGAGCCCCAAAACAGCCATTTTGGTGACTGAGCCAGGACCCACTGACCCAGTTATCTTGGCCTAAGGCGTGAGGCCATGGCCCCTTTTCCAGGGTTACGTTTGGGGCTGGTAGGGCCCATTGCCCCCCACAGCAGCATTTACCCCTCGTGAGTTCATCCCCAGCCCAGGCCAGGCTAAGAATGGAGAAAGCTGTTTCCCTCACTGACCCTCAGGACTTCTCTCCCGAAAGGCCAAGGGCTGAGGCCAGGCAAACCAGCACTGATGGCCCAGGGTGACAGGAGCCAGTCCCTTCCTCAGGAGACTGTGGCCCTGTAACCCACGGGTGTCCCCTTGGGAATGTGCCCTGAGACAAGCAGAAGCAAAAGGGGTAGGAAACCTGCCAATGCCCAATGGAAGCTGTCCTGACAGGAAGAGGCCTGAAATCCCCCCCCCCCTTCTTTTCATGTAACCTTTGTCCTGTTTGTTTTTACATACATGTGTCTGTGTGCCACATGGATGCCTGGTGCCCACAGAACACAGAGGGGCATTGGATTCCCTGGAACTGAATTTACAAATAGCTGAGCCACTATGTAATTATCTTCAAGAGTAGCAAGTGAAGCCAGGCAGTGGCAGGGCACACCTTTAATTCCAGTGCTCAGGAGGCAGAGGCAGGCGGTTCTACAGAGCAAGTGGACAGCCAGGGCTACACAGAGAAATCCTGTCTCAAAAAAACTAAAAGGCAAACAAAAGAGAAGAAAGCACCCTTAATTACTGAGCCCTCTCTCCAGCTCCTTGGGGTTCGTTGTTGTCAGTGGTAGTTTGGTTTTTGGTTGTTTGGTTGGTTTGGGTGTTTTTTGTTCAGTTTTTTTTTTTTGTTTTTGTTTATGGAGATAGTGCCTCTTTATCTAGCCCAGCCTCACTTCAAACTTTCCCTGCCTTTGCCTCAAGACCCCCAATACTGGGAGTACGGGAATGTGTCACTATGTCTGGTGGGTTGTTTCTTGTTGTTTGCTTTATTGTTTTGTTGTGTCTTGTTTTAGTCAAAGTCCACAGGAGTCTCTCCTTCTGTCTGTCACAGAAAAGGAGAGCCCAGGAGGGAGCATTCACCCACAGCTACGGTTTCATTTTGAGGCAATGAGGCTTTGGCCAGGGCCAGTTCTAAAATCTTCTGCAGAAGAAGGAAATTCAGAGGCCTCCACTGCCCCAACCTCACATACCACTCCCCTACTGTGTGTGAGCATGTGTACACGTGTGTGAGCCGCTACACACAAGAACCTGCATCCTCAGTATCTTCCAGCTAGTACCTGCCAGAGATCCAGCAGACAGAAGATTCTGGGCCCGGCAGATCCGAGGGGAAAGCTGATGCATGTCCTCCAGCCCCTCCCAGGGCTTCTGGATGTTGCCAGGAGCCACAACCCACACGCTGGCTTCTGACTTTGGTGGCGGTTCCAGAGCTCCTGTAGAGTCTGTGGGAAGCTCAGGATGGCTGAGAGAGAGCAATTAACGCATCAGCCCCATTCACAGAGCTGGTTTCCTGCCTAACCTGCCTTTGGAGCTCTGACTAGCCAGCTTGGGCGCTCCATCCACCGCACCCTCCACCTGACACGCCCTCCTGGTCCCCTGGCAACTCTGTGGGTCTCCTCAGGTTAAGGTCTGGGAGCGGGGTCTGCACATGGGAGTCTTCTTCTGTCTTTTCTCATCTCTTCCTTTAAAAATATTGTTTGAGAACTTTAGACATAAATATAACCTGTTTTGATGAGACCCACTCTCTCCCCCTCCCACTTCCCCTCACCTAAGTCCATTTAATACTGTTTGTACGTGTGTGGATGGAGAGCCAGCCTGGGCCACACCTGAAAATAAGCAGTTCTCCCCTGCCCTACGGCAGCATCAGTGAGATTCTCATCCACGCTAGAACAATCCTGTGCAAACAGTCATGGCCACTGTGAGTTCCTGTGTGTAACAATCTTGTCCTATTCAGAGACTCCTGTATCACCTCTGCCTCTCAGAGTCCTGCCGCCCCTCCTCGCTTCCACTACGATCCTTGACCCCTGAGGAAAGGGGGCTCCATGAGGAAGTCCCATTTAGGCCTGAACACTCCGGTCTCGGATTCTCTGCGCCGTAACGAGCTGTCAATCGACGCCTACTTCAGAAAGCTCTGCAGATAAATGTTGAATTACACTGTTCTGGGGGCATCATGGGAGCAGTTTAACACTACGTCCGTTTAGCACGATAAAGTTGTAAGTTCTCTCCTAGGGCCTCTCCTTCACACACTGGTTCTTGGCCCAGTTAACAGTACATACCATACATGAGTTCTGTCTTGAGGAACGGGCGGTAAATCCAGCCAGGGGGTGGTTGGTTACTCCCAAAATATTCATGCCAGTATTGTGCCAGTGGCTGTAACCAAGTGGCTCATCCTTAGCCACATAGAGAGTTCCAGACAGCCTGAGCTACTGTCTCTAAATAGCCTAGACCAATCGATCCCTGATGGATGGATGGATGGATGGATGGATGGATGGATGGATGGATGAGGAGAATAGCATCCTTGTTACTTTTCTGTTGCTGTGATAAGGCACTGTGACCGAGGCAAGCTATGGAGGAGTTTATCTGGGGACTCCCACTTTCAGAGGCTGAGTCCATGATGGTGGAACAGAGAGACCTGGTGGCAGGAACAGCTCAGAGTTCACATCTTTATTTGAAAGTAGCAGGCAGAGAGGGCTAGCTGGGAATGGTGTGGGCCTTTGAGACCTCAAGTCCCACCCCCATGGACATGACACACTCCAACAAGGCCACACCTCCTAATTCTTCCCCAACAGCTCCAACAATCGGGGACCAAGTTTTCAAACAGTTGAGCCTATGGGACCATTCTCATTCTAATCACCACAAACAGTAAGTGAAACTTATTTTTTTTTTCTGAGACAGGGTTTCTGTGTCACTCTGCATGTCTTGGGTATAGACCAGGCTGTCCTTGAACTCACAGAGATGTGTAGCGCTTAGTTTTTGTATACACCGTGTTGAGTTCCTGGCTGGTCGCATGCACGCACCCGCCCAGGAGCTATCTCGGATCCATGTATGAAATATGTACATACACATATTAGCTTATTTTAAATATGTTATTACGTTCAATGGCTGGGCACTTCTAAGCCTTCGGTGACTATCGTGCCCTTCCCTCTAGTACTCCTGGCCAACACCTCTAAATCTGCCCTCAGCTTAATCCCGGTTACCCTCTGTGAAGTCCATTGGTCTTGCTGCCCAAGATGCTTTCGGGCTACTTTCTCTTTCTGCCTACATTTTGGAAGATCTCCCCTATCACTCGGAGTCTGTTCCATCTCTCCCCCCAAGTATCTGATTCTCTTCCTCTCGCCTAGCCTGTGGGAACCAGGAAGTTCCGCCTCTTCCGCCCAGCCATTGGCCACTGGCATTTTTATTGATCGATCAAGAACCAATTGAGGACTTCAGCATTCGCACAGCTCAAGGTGTCAGAACCACTCCCTACAAAGATGCACCTGCCTCTGCGTCCTGGGTGCGGCTGGGATTAAAGGTAATCCCAGTGGTAAGTGTAACCTTTAAATTTTTTAATATATTATTACCATTGCTATTACTATTATCATTGATGAGGAGGAGGATGACGTCAATGATGATGATGACAATGACAATGTACATCCCATGATATATGTAAAGGCCAGAGGATAACTTTATGGAGTTAGTTCTCTGTACCGCTTTACTTGGGTCCCAGTGGTTGAACATGGGTCACTGGCTTGTGTGGTAAGTGCTGTTACCCACTAAGGCATTTACCAGTCAGGAAGTGTAGGTTTTATAAGTGTAATCTATAGACAGAAAAAAAAAAAAAAAAAAAACAACTAAAACATTCTTTAGTGGGACATGAAGGAAGACAGGTTGCTCTCTGCTCCAGCCCCTGTCATCTCTGCAGACAATTTTGCTCTGCATGTCCAGCCCATGTAACATGTATGATACAGTCGCAGGAGTCAGCAGAAACTTGTGTGTTAGCTCCCCACTCCTGTCTCTGTGCAGTCTTCCCATTTTGTCAGATTAGCGCTCACTGCCACAGGAAAACGTGACTCTAGCCGGGTCCTATTGGGAGTTAGTACTGAGTTTTGTCTCACTTTATTTTTTCCCCATACAACCAATAGTCCCCTAAATTGAATCAGTGTGCCTATGACTTGGGACCTTGCCCCTAAGGTCTACACTCAGCCCCCTTCCCATCAGCTCCAGGATGCCCTTCCCAGCTTCCCACTGCTGATGTGATAGCCTTTTGGCCCAGGAAGAAAACCAGACTTAGCATGTCCCAGGTCTGTTCCTCCTTGTAAGGTTTAGAAAGAGAGCCAGAGTATGGGAGGTCAAGATAGCCCAGACCTATGGGCAGCCTCCTTTTGCCTCAGACACAGAGTTTAGGCTTATATCCTGGAGGACTAGGCAGCAGGTGGGTAGCTAGTGTGGAATCAGACCAGAGGGGTGCCTAGGCCTGGGGATGGCTCCTTTGGGTTCCCATTTCATCGAGTCTCAGCAGAACTCCCAATGAGCCCCTCTAAGGGCCCCCAGAACCTCAGAGCCTCCCAGGAGCAAGCAGTCAGGAGTCCGTGCCTCAGTTTCCCTACCTTCGAGATGGGATAGACTAGCACTCCCCACAGGGATAGTAGAGGACCAGTGGAATTTAGTGCCCAGCACAGGAAAGTGCTTAAACATGTCTGATGATAATGCTGTCACAAGTATGACTTGAGTCCCTGCCCTGGCTGTTAGCACCCATCCCACCCCCCATCTTCCTGAGTTCCCCCTAGTTCCCTTCCCCGTCTACAGAGCCCACCCCACCACAGACCCTTCCTGAGCAGAGATGAGAGTTTGAGAGTGGAGCTTCCAAAGAACAAATTTCCTGACCACTGATGCACCCAGGCATGGGCGCAGCTAGCTGCCCGGGGACGGGGCGGGGGCGGGGCGGGGGCGGGCCAAGGATGGATGGCCACTGCAGCCCCACTTGCTCAGCTCAGCAGAAACGAGGGCTGGCGGCCCCCAGCTGCAACCAACTTCATTTTCCGCCACAATTAAATGATCGCGGGCATGTGCTCGTGTTCGCTTACTCAATTACCTGAGCGGTCCTGAAGGACTCTCAAAGAAATAGCCATAAATAATGGGCCAGCTGCCCCCGGGCTGTCAGCCAGCTGCTCCTCTCCCCCGCAGCCTCAGCTGACCCTCTTCCCAGCGGCAGAGTTCCCCAGGAAGCCACACCCCCGCCCCGCCCCTCCCCTGCTCCAGCCACAGTCTGAGGGTGGGCAGATAGGGGTGAATGCTGCCTGGCTGGGAACCTCGGGGGGGGGGGGGGTCCCCCGGGTCTTCACATCTGTCTAATGAGCCGTCTGTGGAAGCTGTGAAACGTGGTGTTCTCAGACACTGTGGTCCTAGCTTCACTGTTGATATAATGGGCACCCCAGGAGGGAGGGAGAGGGGATCCCACATACTCAGCAGCCACCCCTTAGTCTTCCAGAAACATCTTGCTCTTCTAGGTCTCTCTGGCTTTATGGATACTGACCGACTGGCTGTTCCCTCTACTTGATTCTATTCTCTCCCTCTCCCTCCTCCTCCCCCCCTACTCCCCCCCTCACCTCTCCCCCCATCTTCGCACACGAGCGCACAGAGATCAGAAGATGGCTTTTAGGTTTCTGTTCTTCCACCACGTGGCACTTGGAAGCCACTAGGTCATGAGGCTTGGTGGCAAGTGCCCTAACCTTCGAAGTTTTTCTGCCAGCTCTGTACACATATTGGAGGCAGGGGCATATGCGTCACAGGCTGACTTCCGATTGGCTATGTGGGCAAGCCAGGAGTGTCACTGTGCCCTTTGTGTGGTGCTGAGAATCGAACTCAGTGTTTTGTTGGTGGCGGGTGAAGGGCTCTCTCAGCTACATGCCCAGCCCCACTTGCTCACTCCTGGTTTGTTTCGGTTTGATTTGGATTTTCAAGGCAGGGTTTCTCTGTGTAGCCCTGTCTATCCTAGAACTTATTCTGTAGACCAGGCCGGCCTGGAACCAGAGAGATCTGCCTGCCTCCGCCTCCCAAGTGCAGGCTCCATTTGCTTGTCTTGTGGGGGAACTCCTTGTCCAGGACTCCTACGCATACTGCAAGGCTGCAGCTCCTGGGAAGCCTGCACCCCATTCCCCCGGGGAAAGTAGACCAGTCTGTCCCCCAGTTCCTCATATGTCTTGGATTTGAGAGATAACTCCAGTTCCAATTACATACTGTGGCCAAACGTGTCCTTCATGAACTGAATATGGGGTTGGAATGTGTAACAACCACATTCCCAGTGTTGAATTCCCATAAGGCCTGGATCAACACTTCTAATCACAGGTAGCTAAAGTGTGAGGGGTGCTATATCAGCCTGCACCATGTGTGGGGTCCCGTGTCAACCTGCACCATGTGTGGGGTCCCGTGTCAGCCTGCACCATGTGTGGGGTCCCGTGTCAGCCTGCACCATGTGTGGGGTCCCGTGTCAGCCTGCACCATGTGTGGGGTCCCGTGTCAGCCTGCACCATGTGTGGGGTCCTGTGTCAGCCTGCACCATGTGTGGGGTCCTGTGTCAGCCTGCACCATGTGTGGGGTCCCGTGTCAGCCTGCACCATGTGTGGGGTCCCGTGTCAACCTGCACCATGTGTGGGGTCCTGTGTCAGCCTGCACCATGTGTGGGGTCCTGTGTCAGCTTGCACCATGTGTGGGGTCCCGTGTCAGCCTGCACCATGTGTGGGGTCCCGTGTCAGCCTGCACCATGTGTGGGGTCCCGTGTCAGCCTGCACCATGTGTGGGGTCCCGTGTCAGCCTGCACCATGTGTGGGGTCCCGTGTCAGCCTGCACCTAATGCTCTTTACTTGTGTTGGTGTGTCACAGCATTGCTATGACTAAACCATCCCTGCTTTGCAGATCAGGAAACTGGGACTTGGTGAGGGCGAGGTGCCTGTCCGAGGTGGGTCTCACAGTCAGTGAAGGTTGGAGCTGGTGATTTGTACCCGGAGTGTCTACATTCGAAGTCTAACCCACCAGGCAGTAAAAGGCTGGCTGTGGGTGGGACTTGGGACAAGTTCAATTCGTCCTCTGGCCACCAAGAAGCCCAGCATGTCCTTTCATCTTCCAGGGTGTCCCTTTGTCTCTCCTCCCCCGTGAAATGAAAGGACCAGAGTAGGTGGCCTCCAAGGCCCTGCTGCGCTGATATTCTGGGACTTTCCTCTCTGCAGAGCTCTGCTCAGGCTGCTAGCCAACAACGCTGTTAAAAAAAAAAAAAATCAAGGTGTGCAGATGCCCTGGGGCAGGCCCCCTAGTTCCTATATGGCCCAAGGGATGGCAGCCTTTGGGGCAGCCCTGGACTCTGGAAAGAGGAAAAAGGCCAGAAGTGGTGGTGAATCCCAGCACTCAGGAGGCCCAGCCCGCGGCTCCTGGGGTTCCACAGACTCAAGCTATGTGGGGGGGAGGCTGGCAAGAGCCACTGGTTGGCAGTGTGCTCAGCAGTGACGACCCAAGTTCAGTACCGAGCCTCAGGTTAAAAAAAATCAGGCATGGTGGCACACACTTGTAATCCCATTGCTCAGCCAGCCTAGCCTACTTAGAGATGTCCAGGCTTGGGAGAGATCCCCCCCCCACACACACACACTTAAGATTGATTGATTGATTATGAGTCCACTGTAGCTGTCTTCAGACACACCAGAAGAGGGCATCAGATCCCATTACAGATGGTTGTGAGCCACCATGTGGTTGCTGGGATTTGAACTCAGGACCTCTGGAAGAGCAGTCAGTGCTCTTAACCACTGAGCCATCTCTCCAGCTCGAGATCCTATCTCAAAACACAATTTTGGTGGCACCTGAAGATACAGGACCCCTGAGCTTGTCCTCTGGCCTCCCTCCACACTCACACATATGTGTGCACATGCACACACACACATACACAGAGGTGCCCTCATTCCCCACATAAGCACAAACATGAACACACATGGAGAGAAAGGAAAAAAAGACAAAGTTCTCAGGGATCAGCCACATGATGAGGCTAGCCTCTGCTGGGGCTGGCCTCTGCCTCTGATGGTATTGTGAACCAAGCAACCGCCATCTTGGAGTTCAGCTGGGCCCCTTGCTAATCAAGCCAGGCCTGCTGACTGTTAACAGCCCTCGTGGTGGGTGGGGTCCTACGCCTGCTCAGTGGCTTCCTCCGGCCAGTTACAGGCAACACTGCACATGGCCTCGGGAGCCTAGAGGAGTGGACTGTGAGACAGCCCCTATGCCTGCTGGGAAAAAGCTTCCCAGACATCTGTGGAGGAGCACCCACACCCTGTGAGTGATCCTTCCACTACACTCTTTAAGACAACCCAGTCACTGGTCCACCAGAGTAAACTAGCAGATTCCTGCCTCAGTTTATCCCTGGGACCTAAGGCTTAAGCCAAGGGAGGAACATTGCTTAAGCCCCACGACCCATAGAAGGACTCTCAAGGCACATGGTCTTGGCTTTTGGCCACCATAGAAGACTTACAAACACTCCTCATGAGTCGCTTAATAGCCAAGGGACAGCGTGGCCACATGGCCAGCTCTTTACAATCAGGTCCTCAGGGACACTTACTGGCTCTTCCATGGGCTAAAGATCTACAGGGACCACTCTCTTGAGAGCTTTCTCAGCTTAGAGATCACAGACCCAGGTGCTGTGTCACCCTCAGTCAGAGGTCCTTTACCCCACATGTGAACAGAGTGAAGTGAATTGTCACCCAGTCCCCAATGCAGCCACATACAGTGTGCCCTGGGCTTCTCTGTTACCAGCCCTCCGGGCCAGAGGTGGCTGCATGAAGTCACTGACGTTGGGGTGCAGTGTGGTAGTAGTTGACATGCTGGGTTTTATTGTTTTGTTTGGGTTTCGTTGGCCTTGAACTCGTGGAAATCCTCCTGCACCAGCCTCCCAAGTTCTGGGACTATAGGGATGAGCCGCCACACCCAGTTGAGGGTGTATGTATGTGACTCAGGTTCTGACGATAAGATAGGGCTTGAGAGGTAGGTTCAGAGCCTGACTCAGCCACAGTCCAGCTGGGGAAGTGGTCTCTGATTACAGAGATTACAGCCTTACCTCAGGAGTTGTGGGAGTGATAGGAGGGGCCCAGAGCCGACAACTCCCCAGCTGTTCCCATTGAATAATGGCTGCACAGATGCAGGTGTGAATGCGCATGCCCTCGGCGCCTCCCTCTCCTCCCAGGGCCCGGCCTCTCCTATACTTGCGCTTGTGCGCACACACATATACACACTCATTCAGTCTGCCAAGGGTGCCACGTCATCATCCACTCATCACCCATCCAATTGCTGACACCACTAAAGCTTCCCGGGCAGATCCTCAGTCTGATGGTTCTGACCTTGCGGCATGGACTCCTGGGTTTGTTAGAGCAGGTGGAGACAAGGCGAGAGCAGCTCCAGACATCCAGATCCCGGGGTGTCTTAGAGAAGCAACTGTTGAAAACGAAACGGGAGCCCAGGTAGACTCCGGGGCAGAGTCCAGTACCCTGACTGGATGTCTCCAGCAGGAGTTCACCACCAGGTTGGCCGGGCCTGTAGGGAGACCCTGCTGAGGAAAGCTGCAGACTGCTGTCCTCCAGGCCTCACCTCTGAAGACTCAAGTCTTCCTAAAGATCCTGGTGGCTTGACAAAAAAGATGGGGTGTGCCGTGCTGGGGTGTGCCTTACTGTGGTGTGATATGCCTAGAAAGGCTGGTGGTGTTTGCTTTTGGTGCCAGGTCTCATGTATCCCAGGCTGGCCTTATGTAGCCAAGGATAGCCTTGAATTCCAATACTCCCACCCTCACCTCCCAAATGCTTGGATTACAGGCATGCACCAATTCACGCGGCTGAAGGAGGGGCATCATTGGAACTCGGGCTGGTCAGCAGCCACTCGTGTTTACTGTACGATAAACGGCGATGACACATTCTGGAGACTGTTGTCACTGAGAGCCGGAACACTGGGCCATGGGAACAGGGACCAGTCTGGATGGATACCTCAGGGCCATGGTGACCTAGTCTGGGGCCTGAACTATCAGAAGCCAAAAGGACAAGTACTTTCTCACTCTGCAGGCCAGACATTGAGAAACCAGAACCAGGACAAGTCCAGATATTTACTCACTCAGAAAATAGCCACAAGATGTGCCGCAGCGCTGAGCCGCAGGGCCAGCCTCATCTGGGAGGGGCAGGGACAAGCAGGGAGCCATGGCTGACTGGCCAGCTTCAGTGTTCAGAGTGGCCAAAGGTGTGTCAGGAGGTGAGGGTTTTCCAGGAGAAGGCATAGGGGCAGAGGGGAGAGGGAGAGACACTGGGGTCCGATGGGGTAGCGGGGGATGGGACTGGACCAGGGCCATGGCAAGTGAAGAGGTACCACTGAGATAGAAGGACTGAGACCCTCGTCTGGGAAGAGGGAGGGGAGGAGGGAGCCGTGGATGGTTCAGAGTAAGACCGCTCTGAGAAGGTGACGGTGGGCCAGGCAAGGGTATCTCCCCTGGACAAACGTTTAAGGGTTTGACGATAGAAAGTATATGTGAGCCTCAGCACCACCAAAGGTGGCGGCAAGACACGGCGGTTCCCAGGAGACAGTGTCACACTGCTCAGGGCAGACATCAGTCCTGAGCAGAGGTCCTGGAGATGGCTGGGGGAGGGGCCTGCGGGAGGACAGAGGTCCTGGAGAGAGGCTGAACAAAGGCATCTGAGAATCGAAGCCAGGCTTCTGGAAAAATGGCACAGAGAGAGGCTGGCCAGGGCCAAGGACAGAAATAAAGTGTCCTACTTGATTACGTAATAGAAGGCTCCCACAGCCGCTCTGGTGTTTGGTAACAGCTTTGTCTCTCTGTTGCACAGTAGGGCCCGACAAGCTTAATTAGATGAGAAAGAAGGCAGACGAGACCTGGCTCTTTATAACGATAACAGAGAGCAGGTAGTGGCCCTCCTTGAGACCTGGTTCAAGACCAGGCTCAGCCACTCACTGGCCACCTGGCTTGGGTAGGAAGCTTCTAGACCCTCAGCCCTGGGTGGCTCTAAGGTTCCCAGAGCAAGCATGGGGGAGGGGGTGGAGAAGCTGCAGAAACCAGGACTGTAATCAGAGCTGTGCAGTTGGTGTGGGTGACCCACTTCTCTGGAAATGGGGGTCACCAGCCTGGCTGGGGAGAGGCTAGCATACATGATCAATTGTTTTTTTAGTGCTAAGAATAAAGGATAACCCAAGATCCACATGCATAATTTACTTTAGATCCATCCCATAATTTGCCCCAACCCACATTCAGCCAGGGTTCACTGATAGCTCCGGGGAACGTTTGTGGTGGGGCTCGCCCTGTGTCCTGTCCGGTGTGGGGAAGGCTGCAGAAGGGGGCCTGTGTAACGGTGGGAAAGTTCCCTCAGCTGCCCCAGCGCCTCTGCAACTCGGGCCTTTGTTGCCATGTGTCAGAGTCAGACATTTGCCAGCCAGGCCTTGAGAGAGGCACAGCTGGAGCAACCTGAAGGACAGACGCCAAGACTGACCCGAGGCCATCTAGACCTGATGTCTGTCTTTTACCCCCACACCATCTCTTCCTGACTAGATGCCCACTAGACCTCACCAAGTCTCCTCAGCTTATCTTCCCTCCCACCATCCCTCTGGAGGCGTTCGAAGGCCCCCTGTGTGTTCTCTTCAAAGCACAGCCAGCCTGCAACTGCAAACCTGAGGCTGACTTCCCGGATGTATTGTGTTCTAGTTCCTTGGTTCAGGCTTGGGCTCCTGCCCAGTTCCCATCACTCCTGGTCCTCTTGGCTCCTCCCTGCCAACCACCCTGTCCTGTCTGGGCCTTCAGTCTTCTTCTTTCATGTATGTGAATACACTGTAGCTGTCTTCGGACACCAGAAGAGGGCACCAGATCCCATTACAGATGGTTGTGAGTCACCATGTCGTTGCTTGGAATTGAACTCTAGGCCTCTGGAAGAGCAGCCGATGCTCTAACCACTGAGCCTCTTCAGTCTTCTTTCAGCTGCAGCCATTTTCTTCCCTCCTCTTCCTGTTGCTTGTTTCCTCCTTCCGGTGTCAGGTGGTCACTTTCTAGGTCTAACCTTGGCTCCCTTTGTTTGACTGAGCCTCCTTCTGTTCTGACAGGCTCCTCTGTGGGGAGAATCTGGGTACCGCAGGGCCTCAACAACTGTTCCGGGCAAGCACTTGCTGATTGGATGAGGGATGGCCTTCCCCGGGCCTGAGATCCCCGGAGCAATCTACCTGGGGTAGCTGGGAGTTGGGGCAGGGGTGCCAAGTGGAAGAGAGGACATGGTCTAGCCCAGTCTTGTCCTTCCTTCTAAACAGGGATAGAAAAGAAAACAGAGAAGACTGGGGGTGGGATCAGTAGGTCTGCAGGTGCTTAGTAGGACTGCAAGCTCTCTGTGTGTGAGACCCTGGGTTCTACCCCAGCATCAAATAAATGAAGGACAAATGAGAGGGCTCCTCGGGTAAGGGCATGTGTTGCCAGCCCTGGCTCCAGACCTCTATCCCGGAAACCCACATGGAGAAGACAACCCATGCGGACAAGTTGTTATATATTATGTGTGTGTGTGTGTGTGTGTGTGTGTGTGTGTGTGTGTGTGTGTGTGTGTGTGTGTATGTATATTCAAAAATGATTTTCTAAATAAATAATCAGTGTAGGATTAGCACCTAGAGTTCAGAACCAGTCACACACTTCAAGATAGCTGAGCTGAATTTTCTCCCCTACTTCCTCCTCCCCAAACTTTTTCCCTCTTCCTAGTCCCTGCCCCCTCCTCTTTTCTCTCTCCTCTTCCCCCTCCCTCCCAGATCCCTGGCCCTGCTCCAGAGCTGTGGACACCAGCTGACAGCTGGGCATCCCAGCCCCAGAGGATCAGGTGGCTTCCCCTACACAGGCCACTGAGACAGCCTAGTTCTGGACAGGAAGCTCCACCCGGGGGCCCCAGTGGAGAGCACTGAGCTGGGTCAGGCCTCTTCCCATGCTTCAGACGAAGGAGGGCACTGAGAGACAAGAGCCCCTACTGCGCACTCCCTGACACCCCCAGGAGGAGGCTCTGGTGAGTGCAGTCCTCATAAAGGATGGGGAAGAACTGTCTTGCTGAGCCCTTGATGGTGCCAGGGTGAGGGACAGAGGGTGTCAAGGCCATAGGCCCGATCCCATTACGGGGTCGCCTCCCTACATGCTGGTGGGATTGATAGAGGATATAGACCTGTTGGAGGTGCCTGTGACTTGTGACTTGGAATTCGTGTGTGTGTGTGTGTGTGTGTGTGTGTGTGTGTGCATGATTGTGCAGGCTAAGGTGGGGAGGGGCTGGGACAGCAGCAATTTAGAGATGTAGGAATATTCCATTTTTCATTTCTTCTGGTCTCCTTAGCATGACCCTCTCTCCCTCTTTCAGGGTGCACTAACGCGCTCCCCCTGGCCCACACGTGGGCGAGCCAGGTCTGCAGCTGTGGCTGTGGGTTATGAGTGAAGGCCTGGAGCCAGCTGCTTCCCTTCAGACTAGGTGAAAGCTTCCCAGAGGCAGGCATCCAGGGAAAGTCCACTCCTGAGCCAGGGATCAGGATGTCCTGTCCCATCAGCCCCACCCTTCTTCCTGGATGAAACCATGGGGGTTGGGTGACATCAGTATCTGTGAGCAGTGTCTTAGGGTTGGGTGCAGGGACACCCTGGAGAAGGGATAGTTGGTGGACGGATGCCACTGAGAATCATTCACGGGAGACATGAACCAAGACTAATGTTCTCCGCTGCCCTAGGCAGAACCTTGAAGACCTCAGTCCTGCAGGTGACCCCAAGACCTGAGTCTGAGCCAGCCCTATGATCTCAGGGTTCATACATGGAGTTATGGGAGGGGGACCCAGCCCCACCCCTTTGGAATAGGGTCTCACATAACCCAGGCTGGCCTTGAATCTTGCCACACTTCCTCCAGAAGCTACACATAGACATAAGGAATCTGAAGTCATTTATGAGCAGCTCAGACCTCTTCCCTTCACCACACACCTCACTAGGTTCTGACAGAACCCCAGAATCGTGATCCTTCCGACCAGAGCCACATCTGCACCTGGATCAGGCTATTGATTTAACTAAAGCTTTGTTAGACCAAGAGCCAATCCCACCTTTAAGGTTCCTCTCGGTGTCCAGAGGTCCTGCCTGCAGCCCCTGACTTCCCCATACACACCCGTTGAACTGAAGGTGCTTACTGTTGACCCACAGGACAGAAAGGATATGGCTGGGGCAGATGGTTCTTGATATAGATGGGGAGTCTGAAGCTGGAGTCCCTCCCGTGGGGGTTCCCTGAATCTAGATCAACCGTGTTCTGTCGGGAAACCAAGAACCCTCCTCTGCCCCAGTGCATTCTGGCTCTGGCACCCTTTTCTTGGCTGCATTCTGGGGCCAGCAGCAGCCCCTCCTACTCTGCACAGGCACTTGAATAAATCCTTGCCAGGCAGAAATCCTTATGGTTGCTGTCTTGTTCACTATCAGCTGAGGGAGCAGCAATAAACTTTATGAACATTGGTTGTTACGGAAGGAAACCTGCAGGCTGCTGGGGGAGGTGCGAGTGTGGAGTGTGAGGTGTGCGTGCGCGTGGGTGTTGTGTTGGCCTGCGTTGCCCGATGGCATTCTGCTCCTGTGTGGTCCAGGGCACCTGCCTGTGTGCACAGCCATTCCTCAGCCTGTGTCGGCCCCTGTCCCTGCTGAAGCAGGGGACGGAACCCAGCCTTGATGACTTCAGGGCTTCCTAAAGACATTCCTGATGGGGCAGGAGAACTGCAGCTGTGGGCTCTGCACTTGGGGACAGGTCTGGGCAAACTCGGGTGTTCCAGGAATATGCCCACTGGTCGTTAGATGTGGAGGGGCTGCCGGCTTTAGCCTTCAGACAGTGTTAATCCCTCCTGGATATTCCTGGCATCATCCACACGTGTACTGCTGCCCTCTGCCGGGGAAGGGTGAGCTGGGAAGTCTCCCTAACACAGTCATTCCAGAAATGGGTAGTGCAAGGGGCTGGGGTGCGAAAGAACATAAGAACACTAAGTATGCAGCACATGCCTGCGAACACACACACACACACACACACACACACATACATAGACACACACACAGACATGGACACACACAGAGACATGGACACACACACAGACATGGACACACACATGCACTCTCTGCCTAATTCTTGTGTTCTCTCCTTTAAAACTTGCTGGAGATTGGGAAATGTGGTTCCACTGACAGAGAACTTGTCTGACATTCACAAAGCCTAGAGCCCTGTCCCCAGCACTGCATAAACTGGGCACAGTGACACACCCTGTATTCCCAGCATCTGAAGCTCCCTTGCCCATTACCACCTATGCCCTTTTAAGAAGGGTTCAGGTCCTCTCATCTCTAACAGACTGAAAAGATTCTTTCTCAGGCATCACGAGGACACTGAACGGTACATATCCTGAAAGCAGGAAAATTAAAAGAAATCAGGGAGATCGTGGGTTCAAAACCAGCCTGGCCCAGAGACCCTGCCTCCAAACCAAAACCAAACAAACCCAAATAAGCAACAGCAGAAAGAAATCTGTTGCTGTCTCTACCATAACTTGCCATGTTAGCCGCTGGCAAACCCAGGTCTCCAGCACACAGACCTCTTGCCCAAGGTCAGGAGCCAATCCTGCCATGTAAAGAAAGGCACCAGGCATGGAGGAGGGGTTACAGCCTGGGGCAGGACATCATGCCCAGAGGTCATAGTTAACAACATCCGAGGTCCTGGATACCACTTAGAGGTCATGGGGCAGCAAAGCCTGCTGGGAAGGGAGTCAGTGGGGGACAGTGTGTCAGCCTTGCTTCTGCAGAGCAGCCCTTCTAGGGTGCTAGTCTCCATCAGTCAGCCTTCCCCCTGCCTCAGCAGCAGGCTCAGAACATTGCATGTGTGCCGAGTACATTTGTCAGTGGCTGAAGGGCTCCCGAACTAATAATCATGGTATTAAAATTGTATTTGGTTCTTGAGCCGAAGGAATGTTGGGAGATTTTTAAACATTAAGAGGAAAAGAGGGGGAAATCCCCTCTCAAAGAAAGAGATTGGTATGGAAATACGTTTCTGGGCTGAGGGGTGTGGAGTGTGGCCCCAAGAGCCTGGAAAGCTTGCCTGGGAAATAGATGTTCGCTGAAGGCACATCCATCAGCCACAGCCAGGAAGGTGATGTGTGCAGTCCCCCAGAGCTATTGATCCCAGCCAGCCAGAGATCCGGGCAGGAGAGGCAGGCCTAGGGCTCCTGGATTCTTCTAGAATGGACTTACAAACACCATTAACTCCTTCTGGAAACACAAACCTCTGCCTTTGCAGCCTGGATGGACCCAGATAATGCACAGCCCTCAGCCGCGTGGGGAACTCTGACTCTCCCCTGCCCATTACCACCTAAGCGGTTTTAAATGGGTTTCGGGTCCTCTCATCTCTAATAGATTAAAAAGATTCTCCCTCAGGCATCACAAGCACATTGAATGGTACTTGTCCCCGATCGCCTGGCTCAGAGAGGCCTATGAAATGTACCTGAGAGCTTTGGAGACGAGAGGGCAGACCATAAACCACTCAGCTTTTGAATTGTGTGGCATGCTGTGCCTTGCCGCTGTCTCTTTCTTAATAATGTCCTGCCCAGAATGCCCTTCCCCCGGACACCTGAGGTTTTTCAGGATATGTTCTCTCTGAAGGTTTCTGTATCTCTATAATTTGAGTGGGGACTATCTCTTCCCAGGCTGTACTGAGGCCCATTGAGCTTGTGTGTGTGTGTGTGTGTGTGTGTGTGTGTGTGTGTGTGCACTAGAGGTCGATGTTAGATGTGTACCACAATTAATTACCTCTCCACCTTATTTTTTTAATTTAAAATTATGAGTAGGTCTCAAAAAAAACCCAAAAATTTTAAAGATGAGGGTTTTACATGTGTGTGCCGTGTGTGTACATATGTGTACTGTGTGTGTTCCTGGTACCAGCAGCACTCAGAAAAAGATCATCCGATCTTCAAAGGCAGAGTTCTAGATCGTTGGGCACTACCATTTAGGTGCCGGGAGCCGAACCCTGGTCCTCTACAAGAGCAGCAAGAGTTTCTCACCAGTGAACGATCTTTCTAGCTCCTATGTTTTCATTTTGAGACTGGGTCTCTCTGACCTAGAACTCTCTGTAGAACAGGCTGGCCTTGAACTCAGAGACCCACTGCCTCTGTCTCCTCCGAGTTGGGACTTAAGATGTGCGCTACCATGGCTAGCAGCTACTTTATTTTTTTGAGACAAGATCTCTGTCGAATATCCAGTTTGGCTAAGCTTCAGGAACCCCTCTGTCTCTGCCTCCAGAGGCTGGGGTCCCAGGGGTGTACCACTGTAGCGTGTCTGCTCTTCCCCTGCGTGATCTAAAGTCAGATGCTAAAGCTTCTGCTGCACTAACCGAGCCATCCCCTTTCCCACCCCTCCCCCACTCCCTGCTCCCCGTCCCTAGCAGGGAAGGCTGGGCTTCTGCCCTGTCTTCTGCCTCCTTTTACCTACAGGCCCTGAGCAGGTCTTCTCCAAGCTCTCCGAGGCTAAGCCAACTTCTCCCTTGCTCCTGGTCACTTCTTAGGATACCTCAACTTCAGCCCAAAGCAGAGCCGCCTCCCCCCAGCCCTTCCATAAGGACCCCCATTACTAACTATACAAATAAGTAGGATTCTCTGTGATGTCCCAAGGATGTGCGGGGAGCGGGGTCTGGTTCACTCCCACCCTTCCCAGCACATATTTTTTTTCCTCCCAGTAAGCATTCAGTACTCATTAGTCTGTTAGTATCTGTTGATTGGGAGAGGGGAAAAAAAGGAACGAAAACCTCTAGGAATCCCATAAGTGCCTTTGAATTAATCTGTGCAACAGTCATTACAATGCTCCTGCATGCTCCGGAAATGCTGGGCTCCCCTCCTTTCAGAGCAGGGAGTGTCCCCCAACCCAACAGAGCCAGGCTGGCTGCCACTCAGGCCCTCATAAAGCTGCAGGGAAGGGCTTGTCCTGATGTGGCCAGCTCATGGCCTTACTCACCACCGGCCCCACAGCCGCACCCCAGAGGCCCGAGTTAGCCGCAGAGGCTGCTGGAGTGGGGCCCGGTGCTACTTCATGAGGACATGACCCAGCCACAGGCAGGAGGGAGCAGGAATGGGGCCCTCTGTCTACTCCCTGGGACAAGGGACAGCTATTTGCTGAGCCCTTTCATGATGAGGGGCGTTTCCACAACTCCTAGGGGATTGAGAAAGAGGTGTGGGCTAGAAAACTCTTTCCAAAGCACCCAAGGGTCTCCTGTCAATGTGTCAGAATGGGGGTGTGCCCTCTGGCAGGCACCTCACTTGCCTTTCTGGAACCCCAGCTGACCAGTCATCTGGAGAGTCACCCATGCACTGACCCCCATGTGGAGGAGTCTTGTGTGTGCACGCTGTCCCCTGAACCTGTGACAAGGCCACAGCAGTGGACAGTAAAACTTCTATTAGCAGCTCAGCCTCAGCCTCCGTGAGCTGGAGTTGGGGGAGGGAAAATGGTGCTCCTGGCAGAGCTGAGGCTCCAGACTCAAGATTAGGGACTATGGGCCTGAATGCAAGACCCAGGCAACTAGGGCTATTGCCTGGGACTTCTAGGAGAAGGGTTCGAGAATGGAAGCCACCACCACCTCCACCTCAAACCCACAGGGTTGCAGGCCACATACAAAGGGAGCAAAAAAAAAAAAAAAAAAAAAAACCCAGACTCCTCAGGAACCCAAGGTCAGTACAGAAAGCCACAGTGCCACCTCTGAGCCCATTCTGCATCTGATTCCCCCTCTCCCGCCATCTGCCTCATCCTACGTATCCATCCTATGAACACAAAGACCCTCAGAGGCTAGAACCTGAGGCCTGCAAGAGCAAGTTTACCCAGCCATCAAGCCCAGCTTCAGGGCTGGAGCTCTGCTCCCAAGTGCAGGGACCGCTCTGAGGAATATACTTCCAGAGTAGGTGTAGCCAGGCCTGAGCATCTCACCTCTGAGAGGACAGGGGAGGAGGACCAGACTCTAGTTCCCAGCAGGGAGGAAGGAATCACCTCTGACAGGGACACACTCCTCAGACGGTGCTGCCAGACTGGCCAGGAAGCTCTCCACAGCCCTGCCTGTCCTCTGGTGACTAATGGTTCTCCCCTCGTTCCAAGTACCCCGCTGGGACAGACATAGTCACTCAGTGAGGGGCAGGGACCATCTAGGATTGGGGGACAGTAAAGCTTGTCCCAGAACCACCTGTGTCTTACAGGTAGGTGACTCTGACCACATCCCAGTCTCTCTTTGTGGCTGTTTTCTGCCTTGTAAGGTAGATAACGGACCTCCTGGCCTCCCAGCAAGCTGGGAGCTGCTGAGCGCAGGCTAGCCTAACAGGCCTTGGTTCAAATCCCCGTCCTCCTCCTACTAGCTGGTGCACTCAGGAAGCCCTCTTGGCCTCTCTGTTCTTCTGTTTCCTCAGCCAGAAGGTGAGCTGACAGCTCCATGACCTTGGAGGGTCATTGTAAAGCTTAGACTGTCTACCTAAAGCATTCAAAGTGTTATATGACACACAGCTACGTGTGTGGCAGTAAGAGGGACTGCGTGGAACAAGGCAGTGTGCATTGGCAGGGTCAAACAGGCTCAAACTGGCATC
Organism: Micromys minutus; assembly: GCF_963924665.1. Classification (NCBI taxonomy): domain Eukaryota; kingdom Metazoa; phylum Chordata; class Mammalia; order Rodentia; family Muridae; genus Micromys; species Micromys minutus. Next base: position 3,468,372 of record NC_137960.1, on the reverse strand, counting down.
TGAGAGCCATGCCTGGCAAGTGTGGGGCTGGCCCCAGGGAGACCAGTGCGAGACGGGAGCCTAGCCTCCTTCCAGGAGTGGCTATAAATGAACTTTGCAGACCAGCCATTCCTCTAGTTACCACAGGTGCCACTGCCTGGGGACAGGGTGAATCTCCACAGGCTGACTTGCAAGTTATGGGGCTGAACTACCTTGGGCCATGTGGTCTGGGTCTCATTTTCTTGTCTGTCCACACATACTCCCAGATTCTCAAGGATCCTAAAAGATACCGGCCCCATGACCTGCCCCGGACCTGCCCCCCAGGCCCCTCCCACACACTAGTGGCCTCTCTTCAACTCAGGACAGGGATTCAAAAATGGCCCTATGGGTTTCCTGACTTCAGGCTTTTGCCCTTCCCTCCCCCCCCCATACCTCACCAGCCACCCCAAAATCCTAAGCAAATGCACAGATGCCAGGCAGGGCCAACATCCCTTCCGTCTCCAACAGGTATACACTGTGACCTTAAGGACATGGGCTGGTTTGGGGACCCCGTGTGAGGACAGGGATAGGCCAGACTTGGACTTTCCATCCTGTGGCATGCTGGCAGTCCAGGCCTCTGTAAGCTTAGGTCCCCAACAAGGTGATGGGCACTGCTGTGTGCAGAGCCAGCCAGCCATGCCCAGTGCCTGCAGTGAAGGTCAATTAGAGGGTTAATGATGCCCAGTGCTTCCAGTCATATGGTAGCCAGGAGTCCAGCAGAGGGAGAGGTATTAATAACTTGTGGTGAGGGCCCTGCTGTGGGAATGTCCTCTCAGATGGGACAAACACTCCAGAAGAGCCTTTCTCACCGACTCCTTGACACTCTTCTGAGAGTCAGAATGACTTTAGAAACTGGTTTTCCAGAGTTGCAGGGTTTGTTCTAAGTCAGGCAAGCCTACCTTAAGGAGCTCAGAGGAGGTGGTGGCGCTGGGCTCAGGGGACTTTCTGTACCCTTGCCTTAATTCTGTGCCTGACTCTACATCCTGGTCTACTGGGTAGAGAAACTGAGGCCTGGGCGGCTTCAATAACCTGTCAAGGCCTCACAGCAGCCATATATGGGAGTCATAAAAAAAAAATACCACCAATTGCTGGGGCGTAGCTCTGATCTACAGAAATAAACCAGCCCTGCCGGACAGTGGGGACCCAGCCACTCTGCTTGCTTCTCCCTGGGTAGAGATGGGTGTTCTCAGAAGGAGACAGAGGCAACGCGGCAGGAGAAGTCGGGACTAGACCCTGGCCCTGGAAGCTCGCTCTTGTATAGGTTGCTTGAGAGTTTAAAAGTTTTGTTACTCAAATCCAAAAGGTCACAGCCTGTTACTCATAAAGAAAATCATTTCAGAAGCAGAGCACACCTATTGGTGTCTTGTTTTAGAGCCAAGTGGCAATACACCAGCACACACACACACCAGCACACACACACACCAGCACACACACACCAGCACACACACCAACCAGCACACACACACACCAGCACACACACACCAGCACACACACCAACCAGAACACACACACCAGCACACACACACCAGCACACACATCAGCACACACACACCAGCACACACACACACACCAGCACACACACACCAGCACACACACACCAGCACACACACACACCAGCACACACACACACCAGCACACACACCAGCACACACACACCAGCACACACACACCAGCACACACACCAGCACACACACCAGCACACACACACCAGCACACACACACCAGCACACACACACCAGCACACACACACCAGCACACACACACACTAGCACACACACCAGCACACACACCAGCACACACACGTAGCATACATCTTTCTTCATATAATTTCTCTTTTCCTTTACTTTTTTTTCCCCAGGGAAGTGGGCTGCCAGGAATCACTTGTGCTGGGACAGTTGTAAAGGCAAGAGAGAGAGAGAGAGAGAGAGAGAGAGCAGCTTTTCCCTCTTGCCTTCCCTGGGAGGGCTGGGTGGTACCATGGTGGTGCTGCACAGCTCGGACAAGGGGAAGACCGGCGTGGGTGTGCCGCTGGAGCCCTTCCTACACCAGGTCGGGGGGCACCTGAGCGTGCTGCAATACGACGCCTACACAGTATGCAAGCCCCTTGTCTCCCAAGAACAGGAATTCTACGAGTCCTTGCCACTGGCCATGAGGCGCTTCACTCCGCAGTACAAAGGTGAGTGGGGACAGGGGCGGGTCGGCTCGGCTGCCCTCCCAGATGCTGTCACCGGGCATGGGGTGTCTTTCCGGCACCCGGTGTCACTGTGCTGTGCCGGTATGTCACTGTGCAGGCTTCCCGATCGTGAGGGTTAATGGCTTTGGAGATAGCTCGGGCTACTCAGCTTTGAAGAATTAGCAGTGGTGTCAAGGATGCCTAGCCCCACTGTGTCCTGAGGGGATAGTGTCCTACTCTGTGGTTTGGCAGCACAGTGGGTGTGGCTAGACGCAGCACCAAGCGAGGCTTCCTGGACCTCCCTCTGGAGACCCAGGGCAGACGGGACATGGGGAATCTGGGCCAGGACTCAATTAGGAGTCCAGAATACCCACTTCCTGCCCAGATACAAGGGTAGGAGTCTGGTCCGCACTTAGGGACAGGTAAACGAGGTCCTACAGCGTTGACGGCCAGGTGGCAACACAGAACTGAGTGGACACCTGGAGGACGGGCCCTCTGTAAAGAACCTCAGTTCTGCTAAAGGGTCTGCAGGGACAGCCACTGTGACGCTCAAGTTAGCCCATCAGAAACCCACTGTGGGGAGCCAGGAATGTGCCTGGGTCCTCAGCAGAGTACCTGCCTAGCATGCGTGAAGCCCTGGTTCCATCTTCAGTTCATTCCTGTAATAGTCTTTCTCAAGAGGTAGAGGCAGGAGGATCAGAAGTTCAAGGTCGCCCTTGGCTAGTTAGCAAATTCAGGGGTGGGGAACTAAAAAAACCGGTTGTGTTCGGCGGCCTGGACAGCTAGAAGACCAGATGCGTCTGAGCTGGTGTTTCTGAGTGTGAGTTTTATCGGAGCTCCTGGACTCCATTGGACCTGTCAGTCAGAACCCAGGGTCCTGGCTCAGACTCAGCTTTCACACTGGTCATGGACGTGAATGAGGGCTGCTAGGCGTGACCACACCCTGGGCCTGGGTGTGACTTCAGAGCCTCTATGATGTCCTGGGGGGCAGGAGAGTTGGCTGCCTTCCCCCACAGTCTTCCAAAGCCACAGGCCAGTGCTGCCTGGCTAGTCACTGTTTGTCTTGTCAGAGAACCCAGTGGAATTAATGTCTGTCCTTCTGTAACTGAACTCAACATAGCAAAGGGTGGCAGGTTCTTGTGTGAGGCAGGAGCATGCTGGCAATGATCCACTCTTGCTCTGCAGTGCTTTAGAGCTGAAAAAGACTGTGGGGGTCTGCCCCAGGCAGAGGGGGGAGGTATTGCTTGGTTCTGTAGGAGACCCCCACCTCACCCAGACTCTATGTCCTGTCTACACAGGCCTATGGTCTGCTGAGGATGACAGGGTACCCTCAGGTACTGGACACCTATCCAGACAGAACTCTACTTCCTGGGGATGCCTCTCTGGTCTCTGCTAACTCCAATTATAGAAGCTCCCTTCTTAGAAAAAGGCTTACAGCCACAAATAATCATTGTAAGTTAAAAATATCATAAATAAAAAATCCATTTAATAGAGTCTACCTCATACCCTAACTTAGCATGTAGTATGCCCTTGGAATCAATTGGAGGTGACAGCCTCTATCTGGTGTCCTGAGAGGCTTGTGTCACGTATCACTAGTCCAGGAAAAGATCAAAACTGAAAAATCAAAAGATGTTTTCTCCTGGATACATTCAGTCCCACTATCAGGGAGCAGAAAAGTTGTGGGTCAGACTCTCCCGCTCTGAGGGGGGCTGCCTGCACCTCGAGTCGAGGGGTTGTAGCTAAATGGATGGTCCACGCCACAGGGTCTAGGTCAGCCTTGCCTTTGGGATGTCTTACAAATAGTGTTTCTAAACCATGTAAATAGTGGAGCAGCTGGAGCCGGGAACCTCCTGACTCCCTAGGATAATGGAGGACTACCCCGATAATGGAGGACTACCCCTGAGAGGGCTTGGCAAAGCAGAGCTGGAGTGTAAGAAGACCCAGAACCCAGCGGGACAGTCCCACTCACTCTTGGGTACTAGCAGGGGGCAGTAATGGAGGTGGCTGGCTTTAACCAGTAAGAATTCATAGTGGGTAGTCCCCTGTACTTGCTCTGGGCCATCTCAAGAGGCTCCTACCACCCCCCCTTACATAAGCCTCATAACTCCTCTCAGAAGCCTGAACCTTCATAACCTTGGAGACAGATGAGGAAATCCAGCTTGCCTGAGGCTGCATAGCAGAAGAGGCGGGCCCAGGATGTCTAGCTCAGTGGGTTCTTGGCCCGGTTCACTCACTCCACGGAGATACCTGGAGTGTCCGTTTAGGGTCCGTCCCAGGAGGGAGCTTGCTCTAGACCTTAGCTGGATTCCTAGTATGGTTGTCTTGAGGCTGAGCCCCCTGCCTCTCACTCAGCCTTGGGTGAATGAGGACAGGAGGTCGGCCTCCATTGGTGAGGGGTTTGGCCAGATTCATATTACAGATGGCAGCGGTGAATGTTCTCATAAGCTTAAAATAAACACATGGTACAATTTCTGCCAAGGCTCGGGAAGCTGTTTGGTCAAACCAAAATCGCTGAGATGCTCCGGGCATGCCAATCATGGCAGTGAGCACTCTGTCTGCCCAGATGGCACATTTTCAGGCTGAGATTCATGGGACAAGCTATAACAAGCCCTGAGGCTCCCAGTAGGACCTCGGCAACAGATCTCAGGCCTCCAGTCTAAGAGCCGTAGACACAATGGTTCCTGACCCTTCAGCACAACCCAAGCACCAGAGAGTCTGCCTTCTCCTGGGTCAAGGGCAGGCAGCTCCACACAGTTCACAAGGGATATCTCAGTGGGCCAGCTCCAGGGAAGGGCTGGGTGAGAGAGGAGAGAGGGAGGTCACAGGAGCCTGTCAGAGGTGGAGAGACAGCCGCAGGGACGCTGAGCTGGAAGCTCGGGCTGTATGAGAAGTGGAAATGACTTTCGGGTTATACCAGTTATGGGTTAATTGCACCTCCCCTCACCGGCCTTTCCGTGGGCACTCAGAACCCATGAGCTCAGACAGGAAGGGAGCCGGAAGCAATGGGGAAGGTCACATTTCTTGTCTCTCCAGGGAGGCCTTCTGGGCACAAGCTGCCAAGAACTGTGTTTTCTGGCAACCATGTCACCATGGGCCCTCAAGTAGAAAAGGCCGCGGGCTGCCAGATGGGAATGTGAACTTTAAAAGACCCTAATAGGTATTGCTTTTGGCTCGCGGAGCTTCCCAGACCCACCAAGCAGCTGGAAGGGCACAGACTCTCTCTAGGACGGGCACAGGGGTAGCTAGGGCTCTCCTTTTGTCATAGAGGACTCATGTTGGGAGCTGGAAGGTTCTTGCCCAAGGACTCAGGGCTGGGAACGCAAAGGCCATGCCCCAGCCCTCTGAGACGATGATGCTCTCCTGAGGGCTCGACTCGGGGCCTCTCTGTCCCCTCCACAGAACAGACCGGCCAGAGCCAGTGTTGATGGGAACACAGCAGGAACATCCCACTTGCATGCGTGGGTAAACACAGCCTGATTGTGTCAGACTTTTCCATGGAGTCCTGAGAAATGTGTTACAGCATGTGTCCTTTCCTTAGCAACCACGTGCTAGGTGGCTCCATCTCACCCTGGTTGTGTGACCTTGGCTCAGACTCCACCATCCAGGAGAGATGAGGAACCATCCCTAGCTGGTCTCCCAGGCACGGAATGAACAAATCTGACCTGCGTGGTTCAGGATGAATGCTGGTGTCAGATAAACGCAGACACCAACAGCGTTGTTTACAACTGCCTTGGTATCTTCAGGACACAGGGGCCCGGGAGGGTGGAGGAGAAGCAGATTTCTCAGGAGTCTGAGAGAACTGAATGTCCCTCCCCGGCTGCAGAATTAGGCCACTAGGAATCCGAGATGACAGAACTTGCCCAGGGATCCCACTGGGCTAGGTATAGTCGACTCTGGAGAGCCACCCTTCGGAATGAGGGTCCATACTGACAGCCTCCAGGGGCTGGGCAGGGATTTAGGAAGATCGGGGCCTTCCCTGTGCTCTGCAGAGTAGTACTCATACGGGGGCGGTAACTGAGGAGCCTGGGAAGAAGACAAACACTTTAAACAACCCCCCTCCCTTCATCCCCGTCAGTAGGAAACATGGTCAAGAGAGTTTTTGTAAGGGACTCTGCAGAAATTCAGGCAGGCATGAATGTGCACTGAAAACTGTAACCACTTCAAGTGTGCAGGGCAGGAGGGGGAAGAGACCCCACTGTAACACTGCAGCGCCTGACCCACCCATAGCAACGTGACAACGGCAGAGACAGCTGAATAAGTACCGTCCTACCCTTACCCTCCCACCTACATGAGAGCCCCACTGGCCAGGGCCACAGGAATAGGTAGAGCGCAGGAAGGCTTCAGGGCACTGCAGGAAGTCAGCTCCTCAGCCCCAGGCAGGTGGAGAAGCTGAGAAGAGGTTGAAGCCAAGAAGGGAGGAAGATGCCACCGGTGCCCTGTCCTCAAAGAATGCAAGGCCAGGTACCACAGAGGGAAGCTAGGCTCCTCCACTGTGACAAGGGCTCCACAAGGTGACCATGCAGTGCTAAATGCCCCTCATCCGTAGTTCCGTGTCCCACCAAAGTACCAAGGAGAATACAGAGGGTGTGTTAGATGTACTCAGGGGAGGCCCTCGTCTACACAGCCTGCGACTTTCCTGCTTTACCAGCCATGGTGGTAAAAGGTACCACGTGTTAGGGAGCCAGTGGTTCTCAGTCTTCCTAATGCTGTGGTGACTCCCCACCACCATAAAGTCATTTTGTTGCTACTTCATAACTACGATTTTGCTACCATTATGAATCATAATGTAAATATCTGATATGCAGGATATCTGATTTGTGACCCCAAAGGGGTCGTGACCCGTAGGTTGAGAACCACTGCTCTAGAATTCTCCCTAAGAAGCACACCGATCCCAAATCTCCTTATGCTACTATATATAGCCAACAATGATGGCTGGGTACTGGTGGGAAAGGCAGAGGGACAACTGATGTAGGGCAGAACCCCCAGTCCAGCAGCTACCTCAGGAAGGCCTTCTAGAAGAAGCTGGCTGGATGAAGACAAGTGAGAGGCTAGAGACTGAGGAGGCAGAGAGGAATTGGAAAGGGACGGGCCAGGCTTCCCCTCAGTGGTGCCCCCTGGAGGCGGGGATGTAGGGAGCCGCCTTCATGGAGCACCAACTCTGAGGTATCCCAGGTTGTCTGTGGATGGATTGTTGGCCCTGGTGTGGCCGGGAAGGTGGGAGTCTAATTCTAGAACAATGTAGAAAGTGTAGAGATGGGCCGAAGAAGCAATCCTGGGTCACCCTGAGGCTAATTTCGGCAAGCTCCAGGGTAGGCACTGGGGACATATTCAGGACCAGGATCAGTCTTGACTCTTCCTTGAAAGAGGTGCCCAGGGCCACCAAACTCAACAGTTATGGCCCATGACCCATGACCTATGACCCATGACCTACGACCTATGACCCATGACCCAGTGTGCTCTCCCCTCCCTCCTGTGCCTTGCAGGTACCATCACAGTGCATCTCCGGAGAGACAGCAGAGGCCATCTTGGCCTGGTTGCCAACCCGCTGAAGGAGAACCTGGAGGCTTTCCAGGTCTCCCCAGAGTCCAGAGCAGTAGGTCTCTGGCAGACACTTCAGCAGAGCACCAGCAGCGAGAGCAGCCCCCGCCCCCTTGCCCAGCTGGCTCACTCACTGAAGGAGAGGTGAGCACTACTGAGCGGGGGAGAGAAAGCCTGGTGATTGTCCCTCAGCACGCACTATACTGTGCCCAAGGCCAACCACTCCATGTGAGTGTTAGTGTCTAGAAACAGATAAAGGCTGTTGCAAAGAAAGAGACAGATCGTCTCCTCTGTCCTCCTTCTTGGGGGAGGATGGACTCAGCTAACACACAGGCAGGGCGTGTGCTCCAGAGCAGATCTCTGGTACCTGCTTGTTTAATTAAATACCTGCTTCACTGAGACCATGCAGGTCTCTGGGGGAGAGTATGCAGACAGAAACCTTGGAATAGTTTATGGGGAGGAAGTATGCCCAATTTCTCTTGGAAGTCAGCTCTTAGGAGATCATGAGGAAGAATGAGGAGAGTGAATGAGTCCCAGGAGACAAAACAGCCTCGGGGGCCTAAGGACCTCAGAGAGATCTTGGGAGGCTCTGATACTGTCCGCTGACCTTTCCCAGAGTCCCTGGAGGCAGGAGCTGATACAGTAACAATTTTGCTCTTCCCCAAGGAGCCTCAGTTCTAATTAAGCTCTTGGCTCGGAGGCAGGGCCGTCCCTTCACAGCTGGGGCCAAGATGCAGAGCACACTCTATAAGGCACTGTGAGGTCTCAAGGACATATCACATACCAGGGCATGAATCCAGACCCCAGACCCTTGAGGTTCCAGGTGGGGTTGTCATCCCTTTAACACCTTAATAGCAAGAGTAGATCTAAATCACTCCAGCCCTTGTGGGTAGTACATCTAAGAAAAGCCCTGAAGGGCCCTGGCCATGGCATGATCTGGTGTCAGGACCCTGCGGTGTCTCTAGTGGCTTGGTGAGAGTCCTATGCAGTGGTCTGTGTGGCTGTTGTCCAAGCCCATGCCAGAGAGCACAAACAATGAGCCACAGTCACCCTTCTTACACCCAGCGACTGCTGTCGGATTGTTCTCAACTGTTTCTCTCATCTACAGCGCAGCCATGGTGCTCCCGAGGTCCGACTGCCACCTCAGCACCCAGGCCTCCCCGACAGTGGAAAGTGCAGATGGGAGCCAGGTGGAGAGAAAGGGCTTTAACCCGTGGGGCCTACACTGTCACCAGGCCCACCTGACCCGCCTGTGTTCCCAGTACCCAGAGGACAAGCATCACCGTATCCTGACCACCCTCAAACCTGCAGACAACCCCTAGGGCAGGTGTGAACAGAGGAAGACAGAGGGGGAGAAATAGATGGAGAGATGGCACACACACACACACACACACACACACACACACACACACACACACGCGCACACGTACACACAAACAGTCAAGGAGACAGATAGAGAGGGAGAAACAGATCTGGGGGTGATCTGAAGGTTTGAACCCACAAGTCCAGGTTCTTGAGGGAATCAGATTCCCTTCAGAAGAAAACTTAGAAAGAGCAGGGACATCCCACTGGTGGCTAAGCTGGACCCTGGCATGCCTGACTCTGGCACTTCAACAGTGTAGGAAAGACTAAGTAACCCAGAGAGGGGCTGGGTTACTCAGGAGACAGGAGAATCCATTGCTAAGGCTAGATAGGGACAGGGAGAAGTCCCTCTGTCCCCACACTCCATTGCTACATCTCTTCCCTTCAGATTTTGCCTGTAGCCCATGAACTGTAGAGAAACCCTAAGGGGAGGCAGACCTTCCCTACAACAAAAATGCCCCCCATCTCCCATCCCCCCACTTCTCCAATCTCCCCTATCCCCCCCATGCCAGTTAGCTTAGGCCCCTCCACCCTCTGAGTGCTCCCTGGGGGGGAAAATGGTGGCTGTTCTTGTAGTATTTACTACGATACATCTGCCGCCCTAATCCCCAAGAAGCTTTAGAAGGATAATTACTCTGCTGAAATTAATATTCTTGGACTTTTCTCCGAGGCGAGCATCAACCCCTTGTCCCAGAAGGTGCGGGGCCCATTCAGCGTCTGGAGGTCTCAGCCCTATGATTTTCTGCCATAAAATGTAAATCGGGCAAGGCCTGCCAGGAATTTCATGCCTGCATTTAAATTTCCAACCTCAGAGCAAAATGGAAAAAGGGTTCTCGTAAACTCCCCCTAAATAAATGGACTTATTAAGGCACACGAGAGAGGACATCTTGCATCCTTAATAGCAAGGCTCCTGGGTGAGACGGGAAACAGGAGGGAAGGAGCCGGGACCGCTCCAGCAGCATTAGTTGCCCTCAGAGCCTTCCTTGACTTAGCGTATCCAGGGTTCTTGCTGTTGGAAAATGTGGTGTCACAGTACAAGCAGCCCTGCGTCTTGGATCTAAAGATGGGGACCCGGCAGCACGGGGACGATGCGTCCGAGGAGAAGAAGGCCCGTCACATGAAGAAGTGCACACAGAGTACCTCGGCCTGCCTGGGAGTACGCATCTGTGGCATGCAGGTGGGTGCTGAGGGCTGGCTGCAGGGCTCAGAGGCTGGCATCCTCGCAGCTCTGGATGCCTGCCGCCCATATCCTCCCTTCCTGTGGAGCTCGTTACTATGAGGAAGCAACAGGAAGCTGAAGGATGCTTCTCAGTCGAGGAAATATGTGTTCTGGTCTGGGGTGCTAGCTGGTGGTGTTTTGTTTGGAAGGCAGGATTCCGAGCATCCCAGGTTGACTTCAGACTCCTTATGTAGCCAACGGTGACCTGGGATTCCTGAACTTCTGCTCCCGCCGCCTGAAGGTTGAGACTGCAGCCGTTGATGGTGTTATTCTTGCTGTGTTTTGTAGTTCTGGGAAGGAACCCAGGGCCTTGGCGGAGGAGACAAGCACACTTACCACTGAGCTGCACTCCCAACCCACACGCTGGGTTTTTGTTTGTTTGTTTGATTTTGTTTTGTTTACAGAGCACCCTTGAGGATAGTCCAAAGCTCAATCTTACCATTTTGGACAGTTAAAACTTTGTGCAGTGGTCTTGAGGGAACTCCCCACGCTGGGGTTGGAGAAGGGCTGAGGAGATACACCTGATGTATCTCACTTATCCCACATGCGTGACGGAGCTCAGCCCTGTCTCCTTCTGATGTGGTGTAGCAGCCCGCTCTTCTGAGTTCCCATCAGCTACTCTCTCTTCTACATCCAGCCGTCCTGCTTCTTTTTGCTGCTTGGTCTGGTTAGCCAATGGGCAGGTTGGAAGCCACTGGACCCAGTCCCAGGGGTGGCTTGTTCCCTTACTGCCTGGCTCCCACACCCCTGCTCTTATAAGACTATGGCAGGGCTGTCATATAAGGCTGTCTGCTCTTATAAGACTGGCAGGCTCCCCCAACAGCCTATCTACTCGACACAAAACCAGACTCTGCGTTGACTGCACACTTTATAGCTTTTCTTAATTGAAACTGCCACCCCTTGAAGCTGAAAGTTGAGTCCATTAATTCATCGCACAGATGTCTCCGGGAAGGCTTGGGATGCAACTCTCGAGAGAACAGAATGGGATGATTTGTGGAGTGAAAGGAATCTCTCTGCGGACCTCCAGCCTTCTGCGAGCGATCTGATTTATCTAAAAAGTGACGCCTGTCGTGTGTTTACAGAGAGGCTAATTTAGCAGCCCATCTCCAGCCTTCCGAAAGCTTATCATATCTTTCTGATTAAAAACAAAACAAACACGTTATGTAATACAAAGGCAAGACAGGCATCAAACAGGGTTAGCCAGTTACAGGCAGTCCTGTCTACAGGGTGCCAAGTCCCCCTTGGCTGTTGCAACTGCAGGCTTGTCTCCGTTGCTCCCTGAGCTGTCTGGATTGGGCGTGGCCACCATAGTACCCTCTTCAGCCTCTCCCGCCCGTTCTCTTTGAATGACATGGCAAAGGCGGTGAAGAACCATTTGCTGGACAGGGAGGCTGAGGACCTCTCTGCTGTACTGGCTGCCTGCAGGTCCTACCTATATCTGAGCTAGCCTGTTTTCTTCACCTCGGAACAATTCACCTTGACTGTCTGGAAGAGCCATCCCTGAATGCTTAAAATCTGTGGGGTGGGGTAAAGACTCAGTAACTTTGTCGAAGGAGAACTTAATCGAACTGGCTCTGAGTCCGTCGGCCTGATTTCAGATTCCTGCTGCAGCTTTTCAGCTTGGGTTTGCTAATATCTGAACTGGAGACGGCCAGAAGCCAAGATTTAAATCACGACTTGGAAGTTTGATGTCGGAAATTCACAGGAGAGGAGCTCCAGACCTCAGAGTGATGCGCTGAGGGTCACCTTTGCGGGTGAAGCATCTTTGGGCCTCGGGATGGGACTAGACCTGCAAAGAAAATACTTTAAAATATGCACGCTTTAAATATTTTAAAATATAAAACATCCTGGAGTATAATGAGAGACCATCTCCTGTGATTCTCGACCGCTGTGTCCCAAATCGCCTGGAAATCACTCCATATAATATGGTGGGGGAAGGGCTTGTTATGATGCCACTGTAGAACAGGCAATATGGGTTTGGTTTGGTTTGAAATAGGGTCTCACATAGCACAGGCTGGCCTTGAACTCACTATGTAGCTGAGGATGACCTTGAACTGCCAATTCTCCTGCCTGTGCCTTTCATGTGCTGGTTTTACAGGCTTGCACCACCTCGTGCCCAGTTTGTACAGTCCTGGGGCTTGCACACAGAGATTTGATCTTGCTAGACAAGCTTTCTGTCAACTGAGCCAAGTCCCCAGCCCCCACAGACGTTTTCTCCTCCTCCTCTTCTTCCTCTTCCTTCTCTTCTTTTTAAGTTTACAATCCTTCATATATTTTCTCTCTCTCTCGCTCTCTCTTTTCCAACCTAAGGTTTATCAAACCGATAAGAAGAGTTTTCTCTGCAAAGACAAGTACTTTGGACGGAAGCTCTCAGTGGAGGGGTTCAGGCAAGCCCTTTCTCAGTTCCTCCATGATGGAATCCGCCTCCGCGCCGAGCTCCTCGAGCCCATCCTGCGTAGGCTACAGGCGTTGCTCACTGTCATCAGGAGCCAGAGTTCTTACCGCTTCTACTCCAGCTCCCTCCTCATAATCTATGACGGGGAGCCCCCTCAGATGGCTCCCGCTCCTCAGACCACCCAAGGCAGCACTTCCGGCAGCACTTCCGGTGACCCTGCCAAAGTCGATGTCCGGATGATTGACTTCGCTCACACGACCTACAAGGGCTCCTGGAACGAGCACACCACCTACGAGGGACCAGATCCTGGCTATATTTTCGGCCTGGAAAACCTCATCGGGATTCTGCGAGATATCCAAGAGAGAGCATGAAGCTTCTTGGAACTTTCTGGGATTTTTCTGGGCTGCAGAATTTCGCCAAGGGACCCAAGCTAGGGTAGTCTAGACTCCTCCGCCCCCAGTCTTTGTAATAACCATATCTACCTTTAAAAGCCATATCTACGCATGGCAGGCGCCCTTGACAATTGCTACAGAAATCTGCTCTGCAGGCAGCCACCCCCCACCGGGCAGCCTGCGTGCAGGGCGGCCTCTTGAAGCACTTAGTGAAAGAACTACCATCATCAAGTGCACAGGAGGGTGCAGCCTGGGTCAGAGACTGGCAATGCGGTGGTGCTGCCGGGTGCCTGCGTTCCAGGCCGCCTCTCTGTTGTCAGCCCCCAGTTCTCAACCCCACAACCCCCAAGAGGGAGGAAACCCTGGAAGAAGCCTCGAAGAATATTCTGTCTGTGTGGATCGGCCCCTCCCCAGGCAGACAGAGCTAATGCTTCCCACCTCTTATGATAAGTCATAGGTGGGACAGGCACCAGCGATCCTGATCCCCTAGTTAAATGTGAGGGGAAGGGTCCCTGCAGACTTCTCAGGGCCTAGTGGAACTAACAAGTCTCCCACACCATGGTCACATGATGTCCCTGACCTGGAAACACAGCTTCTGTTGGAGGCAGAATGCACCCACAGAGGAGACAATAGTGTCGGCTGTATTCTTCATTTCTGTTTATTTATTATTTTGTGTGGGTGGGGGGGTCGGAAGCAGAGAACCTAGAAGACCAGGAACCCCAGGATGATGTTTACAAGAGTGGTGGACACAAGTAAATAGGAAACCAGAGCAAACAGTTCTAATGAGTTCCTTCTTCTGCAGCATGGAAACTTATTACAATGCCCTGGAGCTTGGTGCTGCGCTGCGCTCCCCAATTAGGGAAATAAATTTGTTAATAAAATTGCTGAGGTCACCAGTGATTACTGGTGTGCCTTAATATCCTTTTTGTTTGTTTTTTCCGATCAGCGTGCTGCCCGGTACTTCCAATTTATGAGAAACCGGCGCGTACAGCAAGAACAGCTCACCGGTTTCCCATGGTCCCTCAGGAAACTCGGTAGCAGTGGGCTTGAGAAGATATTGCATGGGGGTGAGGAGAGCACACTGTGTTGGTAACCAGCTTGCCTAGATTCCCAGTCAAGAGGTCCATCCCCGGGGCTGCGCAGCTGGGGGTGTGTGCTTGTAGTCCTAGTCTGGCATTTGGGAGAGAAGGAGGCGGGAGGATCCAGAGTTCAAGGTCATCTTTGACTACAGAGTGAGCGTCAGGCCAGCTTGCTCTGTATGAGACCCTGGGGGGGGGGGGACAAAATTGCATGTGTCTACAAGCAAGCCTAGGAAGGAAGGGGCCTAGCATCTGAAACCCCTGGAGCACAGAATTTAGGCACCGGTAGGATCCAATAATAAGTGTGATGTTTCCAAAAATCTACTGTGGCAGAAGGGAAGAAGGAAAGCTCTGTTTAGTTGAACCCAGTGCAGTGGTATATCCCACAGTGGTATATATCTGTGAAGTCGGGCCAGCCTGGTCTACACAGTGAGTTCCAGGCCAGCCAAAGGCTACCTAGTGAGTCTGTCTCAAAAGAGAAAGGAAAGGATGCAGATTTCAAAGCAGGTTAGCTTTCCAAAGCTTTGGCCAAGGTAATGATGTCATCGATTTGCATACACTGTGCCTGCAGCAGGAAAATGGAAGGGCTCTATTTGCCAATGACAATTAGATCCCTGAAGGCTGCTTTCTCTGGTACCACAGCAGCTCCCCTCCCCACCCTCTCTCAGCTGAGGACTGATGAGCTGTTCCCTGGGGTACTCACTATCCTCAGCACTCTCCTCTTACAACTTCCTGCTGGCCATGTCCTTCCTCCTCCTCCTCCCCCTCCTCCTCTTCCTCCCCACACATTCAAGACCCACATCAAGTTCCATTTTGGAGGGAAAGTAGTTCACGGTTTTAAAAAAAGGAAGAGAACTGGGTTTGGTTTAGAAACCCAGACAAGGATGTGTGTGAACTCACTGAGCATCCCTGCGAACTTGATGAGGTCATAGGACATTTGAGGCCCACATAGAGACCTCACTCCTGTTTGGGGGAGGGGAGGAGGGGGAGGCTGTCAGTTCAGATATTACCAGGAATTACAGAAACAGTGAAGTATGATCCTGGAGGCAGCGGCTACGATGTGCCTGGAGAAAGAATGGGGTCTCAGAGGTGGTGAACGGGGTATGTGTTTCATCCAGGTTGACTGGCAAGCATGTGATGGGGAAACAAAGCCAGGGGTGCCAAGAGCACAAGGGAAGACCCCAATATCTGATTATAGCCCAAGG
The DNA here is from genome assembly GCF_963924665.1 of Micromys minutus. Lineage (NCBI taxonomy): Eukaryota > Metazoa > Chordata > Mammalia > Rodentia > Muridae > Micromys > Micromys minutus. The sequence continues at coordinate 3,452,991 of NC_137960.1, read as the reverse complement.
CTAGCTCCCTCTCCTCACACTAGTGGCTCTGCTCTTTCTGAGTTGAGAAACACACAGATTCTAGTCAGAGTGGATTGTGATAAACAATGACGCTCAGCAGATTAACCTTCCAGTCCAGTCATCGGAGAGCCCCTGTGTGGTCATCCAGTTCAGACAGCTGCTGTTGACAGGTGCAAGTGAGGCTGCAGGAGGAAGGACACACAGACACGCCCACAGCCCACGGGCAAGAACTCGTCATGAGGCCCTGCCTAGATGCCAAGGAACTGACATGAGCCGGGCAGGAAGAGGGTGATTCACAGGCTCTGCCCCTGACTTTTCCATCAAGGCTTTCCAACTTGTGTTTTTCCTCTGCTCTTCCCCTCCCCCTTTCCTTCTCCTCCTCCTCCTGTTTTTTTTTTTTTTTTTTTTTTCTCTTTTTCTTTCTGGTCTATGAATCCTGCCTTTTCATTTCTTATTTATGTTCCTTCAATGGCTCCTTGGGTCTGAGTGTCTTCTCTCCAAATTCATTGGTTGAAACATGACTCCCAAAGCCCTTTAAAGGGCTGTCACAGGGGTCTGATGGGATGGCTCAGTGGGTAAAGGTGCTTGCCACACAAGTCTGATGACCCGAGTTCAGTCCCCACATGTGAAAAGCTGGAAAGAGAATTGTCCTTTGACCTCCAGGCGCATCATGGCAGACTCCTGCGTTATGGGCACATGGTCACACTAAAAGGCCAATGGCTTCACATCTCGGTATCTGGAGGGAAAAGGCAGGAAGAGCAGAAGTTTTAGGTCATCCTTGGCTACACAGTGAGGAGCCTGGGGTGGGGGCTGCTCGGCCCCTCCTCCCTGTGAGGACACATTGCATCATTTATGAAGAGTCGGCTTTCACCAGACAGAACCTGACAGCGCTTTGATCTTGGACTTCTGGCCTCTAGAGTTATAAGCAAGAAATTTCTGTCTACAAGAAAAAAATTATCCAAAGTAGAAATGGATTTGGTGAGAGCCTAGCCCATCTCTACAATAGCTTCTCCCTCCATCACTGTCGACACAAAGAGAGAAATGCAGGAGGACAAGCAGGCGTGGGAGAAGGCAGGGCCCACAGTACCTTCCTGGCAGGTTTTGACCTTTCCTCTGTGAGACCCTTCCTCTGAGTCCTCAGAGACTGGGAGACAGGTTGAGGGTCACCCACTTCTGTAAGACCCTAACGTGGTCCAAAAGACAGATGAAGCAGAAGAACATTGTAGGAATATCTCCTCTGGGAACCTTCAACATTTGTCCCTCCTTGTTAGGTCCCTACAACAGACCAAGTTCGGATTTCCACCAGAGTTTACCCTAGCCGTTTACTGGGCTTCTTTACAGAGGGTAGGTGACCCCCAAGCAGCCACACTAGAAAGTGTTAACCCAGCATGGATGACAGCATTTCCCCCCACTTAACTTTCCCTAGCCCATATACTCTAGCACCCTGAGACCCTGGGGCTGTGCCGGATTAGGGAAGAATTGTTTGCAAATGGCTGGCAGAAGGAAGCAGAGCCTTGCAAACCTAGGTGAGGGCTCTGGACCACTCCAGATGATCTCCTGTGAGCCGGCATGGCCGCTTAACATGAAGGATCAAACTTTGCCACAAAGAGCAAACCTGCCTCTGGCCTGATTTCTCTCCCTCCCTCTCCAGCTTTGCCAAGAGGGGAGCAGAGCGGTCTCAGAGACAGCCATTCCCCAGCTCTGTCCCTTCGGTGTCCCCTGGGTGATTAAAGAGGAGGCTGAGGAGAGGAACGTTATTACAGCTTTTTCATAATGCAATGTCATCAGCGGGCTCTGGGCCTCTGGGCAGTGCGCTGGCAGCCTCATCTCTCTCCCTGGTCTCCCTGGCTGCCGAGGCTCCGGAGCTACTCGGGGAAGGGCAGGCTGCAGTCTAATGAAAGGGATGTCCGGGCACGGCGGCTTGCCAGCTGCTCTTCAGAATGATCTAAACCTCTTACTTTTGATTTAAATCTGCGTCCTCAGTGGCCAGCAACATAAAGCAGAAGATGAGAGAGAGAGAGAGAGAGAGAGAGAGAGAGAGAGAGAGAGAGAGAGAGGAGAGAGAGAGAGAGAGAGAGAGAGAGAGAGAATGCTAAAATGAATGCTGGGGTGATAAGGAGAACAGAGGGGGTAGCTGGAGGGATGCTCTGGGATGTTAAATGAGCTGCAGGATGCTGGTTCAAGCCCTACCCCAGCCTCCTACTGCTTTGCACCTCTGGCCCCTTCCTCCCTGGCTAGGCTGCCCTGAAATGAGCTTTTCCCAGCATCTTAAAGGGCGTGGGGATGGTGAGCCAGGAGATGCTGACCCACAGTCTAGTTTCTCTTCGGTACAAATTTACTCCACATACTTCATTAGCAGAGTTGTTAGGGGCAGAGCCTGTTCCCTAGCAGGCCTTAGGTCCTACACTCTGCCACTCCCCCTCGATAGGCCAATTAAACAGACATGTAACAGTGGGAAGCAGGAAAAAGAGATACATTCAAAATGCCCCTGCTGGGAAGCAGATCAAATAAAGAGACCCAGTGGCCTCCCCTCCCTCACGGCACCTCTGGGCTCCTGGTACAAAGTTTAGGTTTGGGCAGATTGCAAGGAGAATGTGCACCCAAGCAGTCCTGGCCACGGTGTGGTCCTGCCCATCACCGAGCATCATTCCCTCAGCTGCAGTCTCTCCTTCAAGGTGATCTGACGGGCTGTCAGGACTGTGTGAAATCTCTTTCCAGGAGACACGCTCCCCCTCTGAGTAGTGTCCAGGCTTCAGTCTCTTCCTCCCAACATGAGACTCTGGGAGGAAATCTCCTGTTCCTTGGGGCAGATTGTCTGAACCATCTGATTGCCAAAGGGAGGGGAGGGGTGTCAGTCTAGAGTAACTCATCCCAGAAGCTGGAGAAGCAGCTCAGCCATGCGGAGTATGTTGTATTGCTCCTGTAGAGGACCCAAGTCTGATTTCTTGTACCGTATGCAACTGTCTGCAGCTCCGGCTTCAGGGACTTCCTTGGCCTTTCTCTGTTCTCCGACCTACCAGGACCACCCAAGTATGTTTAAGGACGCCTGCTGCTGTCAACTACATTTTCTTGGGGGACATGAGGCGACTATTCTGAGATCTCCGCAGGGTCAGGGTAATACATCTGTGTGTGGGAGCCCACCCTCTCCTGCAGTGGGTTAGGCTGAAAGAGGAAACCGCAGCTAAGCATTTAATTCCCTTTTAATGTTTACATTATTAACACCAGCATTACAAAACGATATTTTTACTTTCGCACGATTTAAATGTGCGACTCGATGACTAGATTACCGGGATCATTATAACTTGGAGTCGCAAGCAGCGCTCCCTTGCACGGCCCTCCTCCCTTGCTAATGCCTGGTTTCTATGAAGAGAGATTATGGTCCCCCAAGTACCCATTCCGAAAGGCAGGGGAGGAGTGGCTCAGTGGGGCTTTCCACTGGGCCAGGAGGCTGCATTGGTTGTGAAATGAGTGACAGCCAGCAGGTTGTTGTTTAAATGGTCATCAACTCCCCATGAGGCTGGTGCCACTGAGATGCACCCCGGGCAGCACCCATTAATGTGCCCAGAATGGCACTGGGTGATTGACAAGTTATTGAGCCCAGAATCTGGCTCAAACCACCCACTGAGGGAAAGGAAAAGGGCCCTAGGAAAGACAAGGTTAAGAGAATGTGGGGCCCTTTAATGCTATATGTAAGAGCCCACTCCATGCCTGTGCTGGCTAAAGCCTGTGACTTTAGGCTGCATGGCTGCATAGATGGAGGGGCTCAAATCTGGGCTCTGCCACTTCCCAGCTGGTGACCCTGGCTGATTTTAGCCTCTCTGAGCCTCAGTTTCCACTTCATAAAAGGGGGGGGGGGGCTTGAACCATCATGGAAACTTTAATCTGTGTGCAATGTTTGGTGCAGATTTAATCTGTGTGCTGGATTGGGGCAGATGGTACAGTAGTTTACCATTTTCTTTATTTATGTTGAGCTTATTTTATTTATTGGTTAATTTCCTTGTCTGTCTGTCTGTCTGTCTGTTTGAGACAGGGCTTCTCTGTATAGCATGGCTGTCCTTAAACTCTCTCTAGAGACCAGGCTGATCTCAAACTCACAGAGATCTGTCTGCCTCTGCCTTCCAAGTGCTGGAATTAAAGACTTGCAACACTACCACCCATCTTAATTTACTTATTTTGAGCCAGGATATGACTGCCTAGCTGTAGCTGCCTGGAACTTACTATGTGGACCAGACTTGAACTCACAGAGATCATCCTTCCTCTGCCTCCCAAACACTGGAATTAAAGATCTGAGTTTCTGGGCACAGTTTATGTCCGGTTAAAGATGAAACTCAGGGCCTCAAACATGCTGACTAGCGCTCTACCGACTTATCTGCACACCACAGCCTTCTTTATTTATTTATCAGCCTATGCTGACCTCAAACACTGTATAGCAAACATTGGTCTTGAACCCCCAATTCTCCTGACTCACTCCAATAATTCTCATTTTATTTAATTTTTAAAATTCTATTTATTTAATGTATGAGTGCTCTGCTGCGTATACACTTGCTTGCCTGAAGAGGGCATCAGATTCCCCTATAGATGGTTGTGAGCTACCATATGGTTGCTGGGAATTGAACTCAGGACCTCTGGAAGGGCAGCCGGTGTTCTTAACTGCTGAGTCATCTCTCCAGCCCCCACCTCCGCCCCCCAATTCTCATTTTAAAATGAAGAAATTATAGCACAAGGGCTGGGAATGTTGCTCAGAAGAGTGCCTGCCTAGCATGCAGGGGGCCCTGGTTTGATCCCCAGAATTATATAAATCAGACACTGTGGTGTGCGCTGTCATCCTAGTACTGGGGAGGTAGAGGCAGCAGGATCAGAACTTCCAGGTCATCCTGGGCTACATGGTAACTTCCAGGTCATCCTGGGCTACATGGTAACTTCCAGGCTATCCTGGGCTGCATGGGACTCTGTCTCAGTACAGGAAATAAAGGCAAAGGCACTTGCTGCCAAGGCTAAGGAACAGGTCCAAGCCAACAACAGTCCCTTGGGGATTGGCCCTCCCATCCATGTCAGAGATTAATCCATTATCATGGCAGAGATGATATGGTTGCTCTTGGGCAGAGTAGTACTGGAGAAACAGCAGAGAGTTCCACATCTCCATCTGCAGGCAGCAGGAAGAGAGAGCTGAGGCCTGGTGTGGACTTTTGGAACCTCAAAGCCCAACCCCAGTGACACACTTTCTCCAGCAAGGCCACACCTCCTAATCCTTATGATCCTTTCAAACAGTTTCACCCCTGGTGACTAAACACCCAGATAGCTGATCCCATGGGGGCCATTCCTATGCAAACATCTTGACTTTTTCTGAACTTACCAGGTATGGAATGCCCGCATGACTTTTATCGTGAGCTTGCTTGGTGCTTGCCTGTCTTCTCATACTGTATGAAATGCACAGGGAAGGGGCCTTCAGCTGTTCCCTGTGCCTCATGACAGTGACCTGAACAGTCACATCCACCACTTGCACATTTGCTGGATACTCTGCTGTTACTGTTTTCTTTCTTTTCTTTCTTCTTTGTTGAGACAGGGTTTCTCCATATAGCCCTGGCTATCCTGGAGCTCGCTCTGTAGACCAGGCTGGCCTTGAACACAGAGATCCACCTGCCTCTGCCTTCTGAGTGCTGGGATGAAAGGCATGTGCTACCACTGCCTGACCTGTTACTATTTTAAAATTCTCAATAACTAAAAAAAAGAAAGTCTATTACATTTAGCTAGGCATGGTAGCATGTGTCTTCAGCCCTAGCATTTAAGAGGTAGAGGTAGCCAGGTCTTTATGAGTTCGAGGACAGCCTGGTCTACTTAGTGAGTACTGGCTAGCCAGGGATAAATAGTTAGACCCTGTCTCAATAATAAAATTACTTATTTTTCTATTCTCTGTGTATATAGGAGTGATACACTTGAGCCATGGCTTATAAGGAGTGACTGTCACCTACCATGTACGGAACTCTCTCAGGTCATTAGGCGTGGCAGCAAATGCCTTTACCTGCTTTAAGTATCTCACACTTCTCCCCTCTGCCATGTGGGGTCCCGGGACTTGAACTAAGGTTATCAAGTTTGGCTGTAAGCACCTTTACCTACTGGCCTCTCTTGCCAGCCTCCATATATTTTTTTAGTGATCTGTACTGTGCACCCCAGCAGCTGGACAGCTTTATATTACTGCACTGGGAAGGCAGAGGCAGAAGCAGAGGGTTCGCAAGCTTGAGGTCAACCTGGGCTATAGAACAAAAACATGGGGACTGGAAAGGACATGGAGTTGGACCATGTGGCTGCCCATGCCTTTAATACCCAGCACTCGGGAGGCAAGAGCAGGCAGATCTCTGTGAGTTCCAAGCCAGCTGGGTTTACATAGCAAGTCCCAGGACAGCCAGGGCTATACAGAGAGACCCTGTCTCAACCTCCCCTACCACCACCACCAAAACCAAACCCATAGAGGACCCCACCTTTGGTTCCCTAGCATTCACATGGCCACTCACAACTATCTATAACTCTCTAAGGGATCTGATGCACCAGGCACACATGTTATACCTGCAGCCAAAACACACATGCTGATAAATGAGCAGAGATTAATAATGTCAAAATAAAAATCTCAGAGGAAAAGAAGAGGGCGGTTCCATATACCGCCTAGCCACACGTCCCGTGCTGGTGTGTAATCTCTGATGGTCTCCTGACAGAATTACCGGGGAACTCTTCTCATTTTTCCCCCATCGTGAAGCAGAGCTTGGCTGTGTTAGGCTGTGCTGTGGAGAGAGAGAAATATTTATTACCCAGCTGTAGAGGGAAATGGGGGAGAAAGATCAGGGGCGGCTCTGAGGAAATAAGAGGTGGGCCTTGGGCGGAGGTGGGAAGGAGGCAGAGGGAGGGGTTTAATCTGAGCAGATCAGTGGGTGGTTTAAACAGAAAACAGTCTCCACAGCTCCAGAGGTGGTGATAGGGAATCTTGGCTGGGATGCCATGCCAAGGTGAGGTGCTCAGTGGGTGTGCCTCTAGAAAACTCCCCTGATCACCCCATCATATCCCAAGCCCTGTCACAGCCTCACTTTAGCTCGTTAGCCACGAGGTCCATTTACTCCCTACTTCCTACTGAGGGCCGGGGTGGGTTGGGAACCACAAGGGCCCACCCAATATTTATAATAATATAAAAAAATAAAGTATTTATAGAGTATTTGGTTAGCCACAGCCAACCTGGGAGTCTTAGGTTGTAGTGACTTATGGCAATGAATACTTTTCCTTACACCCGGGGTACAAGTGTGCTGAGAGCCTGAGGAAGGTGCCAACGTGCCAGGGAAAGTCTGTACCTCCTTCTGTGGTCCTTCTTATTCCTCCTACACACCAAGGACTGGCAGGTAGTTAGTCCTGTCCCCCACCCAGAATTGCTCTCTATATTGTGAATGCTGAGAGGCTTTCGGGTCTTAAAGACCTAGGTTGAAATGTGGCTTTTGTTCACTCATTCATTCACCCACTCATTTATTCGTTCACAGAGCATTAATTTACAGAGTGAGTTCCAGAACACCTGAGACTACACAAAGAAACCCTATCTCAAAAGGAAAAACCACATACAACACACACACATACACATAATCGTGTGTGTATGTGTGTGTGTGTGTGTGTGTGTGTGTGTGTGTGTGTATCATATCTAACATATACCAAGAGGAAGGTTGTCACACAGCAAGATGGCCACAGGTAAAGGCACTTCACTGGTGATAAATGTCTATAATCCTAGGAGGCAGTTGAGGCTGGGGGATCTCAAGTTCCAGGCCAACCTGGACCACCTAACAAGCAGCCTGTTACTTAAAATGGTACATTTGGGACTAAAGAGATGATTCAGTGGTTAAGGGCCATTGCTGTTCTTGCAGAAGGACCCCCCCCCCTTGCTTTCCAGTACCAACATGGTGGCTCACAATTGTCTATGATTCCAGTTCCAGGGGACCTGGTGGTTTGTTTGGTTTTAGCCAGGCACATAAAAAAAAAAAATTAAAAGGTGGTATATGTTACGTTGTATTTTGACACAATAAAAATATTCATTCTTGGGGCTGGAGAAACAGCGGAGCTAGTAAGAGCTTGTATTGCTCTTGTAGAGAATCTGGTTTGGTCCCCAGAACTGACACGTGTATGTGGCGTAGGTAAACGCTCATACATATAAAAATAAAGAAAACACACTAAAAATTAAAACAACAACAAAAAAGATTTCCAGGCTGCAACAACCTTTTTGGTACTTCATAGGAAACCTGTGTGTGTGGTGAGCAATGTAGTCGGGGGTTGGGGGGGGAACCTGGGGAGAGATGTCGCTGAAGAACAAACTAATAGAGGACCATGTGGTAGAGATAAGTACGGGGTAACGAGAGTGGGAGTGGGGCAGCTCTGTGTGTGTGTGTGTGTGTGTGTGTGTGTGTGTGTGTACACACGCCAAACATTAAGATCAAACACATCTCCATCCAATAACAACCTGTATTTACATGCAAATGTTTCGTTTATGCAAAACATCAGAGGTCTTGAGGGGGAGCTTTTTTAGTCTCGAGCTTGTGAAGTCATTGAAAACGAAGAGCAAAGCTGTCCCCAGGGTACACTGCGTCTGCTTTGCCCCTGGGAGCTGGGCGAGTTCCAGGGCGAAGAAGCTGAAGAGCTCAGACCTCGCTCTCGAAGGTGAGCAGCGCCGCTGCCTGGAGGGAGGCAGGCTGTTGGCAGAACTGCGCATGTCCGCGGGGAAGGCCAGCACGCCTTAGTGCGCACGCGCTCTCTGCGGTCTTGACTCCTCCCCCAGGGGCGGAGCAAGCGGGGCCCAAGATGGCCGCTCTCCGCTACCGGCGTTTCCTTAAGCTCTGTGAGGAATGGCCAGTGGACGAGACCAAACGGGGCCGGGACTTGGGCGCTTACCTGCGGCAGCGGGTAGCACAGGCCTTTCGGGAGGGAGAGAACACCCAGGTGACCGGAGGGAAGGAGGTTGGGGACGTCGGAACGTGGGTTTGCGGGTGGGGGGTTCTGCGCATGCGTCAGCCTCCCTGACAGGCTGCACATGTGCGAGTTACTCCCACCTTCTTGCTAGCTGCGGAGTGCGACGCCTTCTCAGTTTTCTTCCTTGTCTGCACCGTGTAGTGACCCGTGAAGCGCCCCCGAGGTCCAGATGCCCCTAAGGAATCAAATTGTAAGGCAGGGTTGTTTCTTTCATAACATCATTAATGTGTTTGTGAGCCCAGCCTATCCCCAGAAACCTCCAGCCAAGCCTCACTCACTGCCTTCCGTCACTGTGAAACTGTTTGGGTCTTCCACACAGGTCCCTTGTGTGATCAGTATTAGGTCCCCATATCAATCACGGCCAGGTGCGGAGAACTAGGTTAGATTCCAGGGGGACAGCAGTGAATTAGATGGGGTCTTGCTCCCTGTGGCTTTGAATTCTCATTCAGGATTCTGGGAACAAACCGATGCATAAGACAGTCCCAAGTGATCGTGGTAAATGTAGCATTAGATGGGTTCCTTAGGCTTGCCTTAGGACTCAGGATCCGAACAGTGAAAACTGACTCACTTTGGGAAGAGCGGCCAGGCACTGCAGAGCAAACTAGACTGGCATATAACAAACTAAAACAAGCCTACGGGTAGTGAGTGACATGACCACAGCTAAGATTGGAAGTCGAAAGAAGGCAGGAGCCAGGCACCATACAGGGTTTTGATCTTTTTGTTTGTTTGCTTGCTTTGTCTTTGCTTTTCCTTTAAAGTTTACCTACAGATATGTCTGTATACCATGTTAGTGCAGGGCCCACTGAGGCCAGAAGAGGGCGTTGGATCCCCTGGAACTGAAGTCACACGTGGTTGTGAGTCACTGTGGGTACTAGGAATCAAATCTAGGTTCTTTTTAACTGCTCAGCCATCTCTCCAGCCCTGAGTTAGGAGTCAGATCTTACCAGGAGGCCCATGAGAAGCCATCTGAGGCCTTTAGTCAGGGACGGATGTGCCCTAATTTTCAAGGGTTACTCTGGTGCTAGGCAAATGGAGCTGCAGAGCAGCTTGCCATGGTAGCGTCGGAAGAGAGAGATGCTGGTGGTAGCTTGGGTAAGGGTGGTGGCACAGGAGACAGAAGTGACAGAAAGCAGTCCGTAACGTGCAGGTCACAGCAGCAGCGGATGCCCTGGATGTGGGGTAGAGGAGAGGAACCAAGGACAGCTCCTAGATTTTCCCCCTTTTCTTTTTTTGGCTTGAGCAGCTGGGTGCCATTTACTCAAACGGGAAAGACTAGACGGGGAGCAGGTGGGGTGTGGGAAGTGCATCGCACATTTGATGTTAGAGGCTTTAAACTCAGATGCCAAGCAGTCCGACTCCCAAACGGAATGTCAAGCAGCAGCGGGTTATTTGAGCACGGGGCTTAAGCAGGAGGTCAGAGACGAGGACTGAGGTGCACAGCACACATAGGCAGCCAGAGCGATGACCTGTGAGACAGCGCCTGTGACCACTTCATGAGTAGACTGCCAATTGTCACATGGATAGCAGCGGGTCCTCACATTGGGCTGGTGGTCTTCACTGACCCATATTGTATGGATCATGGGCTTTCTAGGGGTTTCCCTAATTTCTAGTATGAGCTTCATGCAAATAGAGATGAAGCCCCGACCATGACTCACACACATGTCTAATGTGGTTCTTGGAACACAAAAGCATCCAAGTGAACATCCAAGAGAACAAGAGATTGGTTGTGGTTTGTGAGGCCGGTCATCTCCAGATGCAGCAGAAGTTGCTGGAAGCAGTGGTGAGGCCAGAGGGCAGACTGTGCCCTGTCACTCAACACACTCCTTAGTTCGAAGCTTCTGTATATGTGCAGTCCCAGGCCCTGTGACACAGGTGGTCTGGTCCTCAGTCCCAAGTAGCTTAGAGTTGGGCAGCCAGAGGCTAGATGCCAGAGGAAGAGATTGTTAGGGTAAGGCAGCCAGTGGGGAGAAGAGAACTTTCTCTTTGGGAGTTGTCATCCTTTGTCATCACCTAGGGACACAGTTTCTGATCAGCTGAGGCCCACACAGACTTAGTCATAGCCACAAAGTGCAGGTCGGCTTCAGAGGTTCTGCCGCGGCTGATGGATGTGTTCTGGGTGGAGTGAGCCAGGGCGTCCTGGTGGCAGTGGTCACATTACTCGGGACCTCTGTCATAGCTCATCCTGATGTCACCTGAAAATGAGCCTGCTTGGGCTTAGTAAATCTTGGTGATAATTTTTGGAGGGAGCAGTCTTGGGCTGGGATGGAGAACAGTGTGAGTCACTCCCTCCACCGCCTCCAGATCACTTAGGAAAGACCTTGAGAAGGGAAGGTGGCTCTGAGAGACGCTTCACTAAATCCACAGTAGAAGGGATGAGACCCGGGGGTGGCTGATGGCTGTGACTCCCCCCCCCCACCATTGTCCAGAAAGTGGAACTGGAAGGGTGGAGGCCTTGTTGAGACCCGCATCCTCCTGGCCTCTTGACTTCCTGTACAAGGAAGGTGTGTAGAACACTTGGCACATCTCATCCAATGAAGTAGCTATCACTGTCGTGATTTTTACAGATACTGAAATCAAATCAGAAAAGTAAAACCATTGACTCAGGCTCCTTGACAGAGACAAGTCTCAACCCAGCCTTTGTGCCCTGTTCTGCACCGCCCCGGTCTCAGCAGGTCTGCTGGTATCAGTCCTCTCGAGAGACCTCCTGTTAAGTTTCTTCTGTGAGCATCAAGTCCTCCCTCCCTCGATTCACTGATCAGACCTTTTGGATCACAGCAGTTGGGGGAAGGAATTAAACACTTGAGGCCCACTTGCTTTTCTGTGCCCCAATCACCACCTCCCCAGTGCAACAAGAAGAAAGGTGGTCCTCAATGGGACACCAGTGCAGAAAGGCCAGGCTTGTGGGGAGGCCAATTAATAATTCAAACTACAGACCTGAGCACAGAAACCTCTGCCTCCATCTGAGCCAGAGGTTGCCCTTGGGGGCGTCTCTCGGCCCACCCTAACCCCACCAGGAGGTGGGTGGCAGTGGGGAGCCGGAACACAAGGAACATTCTGCCACCTTGTTCTTGTTTTCTTTTGAAGTTCATGGCTATGGGTCTGGTCTACTCTGAATACAGCAGTTCTTAAGAGTTTTCATTCCCTGCTGCACAGGAGCTTCACAAAAGAATCTGGTGTGGGGGAAGGGCAAACAGCTGTGCTTATTGACTTAACTGCAGGCAAAGAGCAGATCCTGCTAATGAGCTGTCAGGTGCAGGTGGCTGGCTGAAAGGTTTGCCCAGCCCGTGTAGTCAGCTCAGGCCACTGGGGAAGGGTCTGGAGACACTGCTTCCTGGAGTGAGGGCTGCCTGACCCGCCTGAGGGACTGTGGCCTGTGTGTCTTACAGAGGATTAGATAATGGCTCAAAGAGAAAGATACCAAGCTTTGCTGGGTTTCTAGCAAGTAACAGTGCTGGTATCTCCTCAGAGATGATCCAGAGCGTGAGTGTAGTCATCGAGTGAGGCCTGGCCTGGTCTCAGCACCTCAGTGGAGCTGCTTGTCACATGACAGCCACAGAGAAGGCATCTCAGTGTGAATCAGACTTTGGGGACATGGTCTAAGGACAGTGAGCACTCTTTGTATGTTGCAGGCACCACAAAATGGGTTGTGTAGAGAGCCGTGTCTAGGACGAACTGAGTGTTATTGCCGTTTTTACTCTAGGTTGGAGTGGATTGATCAGGGTGTTTGGAGGAGGGAGCTGTGGTGTGTGTGTGTGTGTGTGTGTGTGTGTGTGTGTGTGTGTGTGTGTGTAAAAGTGCAGCTGCTCCTCTCAAAGGGGTGAATGGCTGCATCTAGTAGCCTGCCTCTCCTCAGCCTTCAGAACTTAAGTCTTTCTTAGTCTTTGGGATCCTATGACTTTGGACCACTGTATTCCACACACCAGAAACATGACCTGCTGGTCAGCCTGTCCTGCCCTCTCTCCTCCCATCCATCCCAAGCTGCTCAGGCTCAGACAGGGGCCTTGTCTCCACCCTCGAGCTCACACTGGCCTGCTGAGCTCTGCACTGCTGCCACGCCCTGTCTGCCACTCAGCTCCAGAGCTCAAGGCAGGGTTGGTCTTCAGTGCACTCATTTCTTGTCCCCTACTTGACTGCTGGCTACTCCTGTATGTCCCTCACAGTCTGGTTCTCTAGCAGCGCACCCTCCATAGTAGGTGCTCAAGAAAGTGACACCCAGTTTCATTGGCAGGAATGTGCTCCAAGTCAGCATGGCTCCTGTCAGAAGTTCATTACGGAGTCTCCTAGAGCTCCAGCCCCTCCTCCATTAGCAGAGCTGTCTGCGGCCCCTCCCCAATGTACTTATACTTCCCTTGTGTCACTGGGATAGGGGCCGCTGTACGAATTGCTGTCACCACCCAAAATTCAATTTTGAAAATGGAAATCAGTGCCTGCGGCACCGCTGTAGATTTGTATATATAAAAGTTTAATATGGTAAGGAGGAATTTACTGACGGCGGAGCAGGGAACTGCGGAGGGAACGAGATGGAGCTGTGAAGGGCGCTTGTCTCAGAACCTCCATTTCACTCACGTTTGGGAACAGTGTTGAATTTCTCATAGTGCTCATGTGCAGCTCTTTGTCCCAAAATGTCCTTAATCTCATTAGGTGCACATGCAAGTCCAGGTAATGTAAAGCTCTGCATGTAGGAGTCTTTGCTAAGACCCGTCCATTTCATGAGAAGTCTGGGTGCCCCAGGTTCCAGAGTATTTGTGCTTGTGTGTGAATGGAGGGTAAGGTGGTAGGTTCAGGACAAACAGGGGTCCCCTGGGAGCAGTTAAGTAGCAAATAAGACTGATTTTTAATTGCTGAGCTAGAGCTAGATACAGCACAGATCCTGAAATGGGCCTTGTTGCTTGCTGTCTCTTAGGCAGTTAGAATATGCTAGAAATTGGCATGTTGCAAACTCCCTTCACCTCCACTAGGCTGCTTTACAACCTTTTGTAAACACTGACTTAGTGGGAAATTAGGTGACAGGTAATTTTGCATTGTGTTATCTAGACCCCGAGGCTGGCCTCGAACTTGTCACCCTCCAACCTCCTTAGTTCTGAGATGATAGACCTGTGCCACCATTCCTGCCTACAAAGCTCTGTGAACACTGAGGCCAGAGGGCACCAAGGAAGCTGAGGTTCCCAGGGTCGCCTCAGTTTTGCACTCAGGTCTAACAGTTGTAAGGGTGGCCCCGTCCTCCATGCTCATCCTGTGGGACAGCCTCTGCAGGGAGACTAGCGACTCCTGCTGGGCACTAGGATGGTAGCCTGATGGTGGAGGGGTAGGTGCAGATGAGCAGCCATCAGAACAACGTTTGCAGAGCCTCCCTGCCTGACCATGGGATGCTTGCTTAGTGACTGCCCAGAGGTGTCTAGGTCAGGTCCAGTTCTCACTGCCTTGTCCCCAACCCCAGTAACACCGAGGGGCACTGGCCACTCTCACACACGCTCCTTGTGTCTTTCCTGGCTGTGTTCCAGCGGGTGTCTGCTGGGATGTCTCTCCAGTCTTCCCTGGCTCCCCCTGCACAGGCCACCACACACTGCACACCTTTGTGCTCTGTTGGTCTGAGCAGGGCTCTCTTCCCTGTTTGTATTAAAATGTGGGCCCCAGCACTGTGCTAATAACACAGGCTGGCTCCATTACCTGATTTCCTCCGACTGCATTCTGCCATCAGAGGGACTTTATTTAAAGTCAAGTTTACCGATAAACCTATCAAGTGGTAATACATGAAAGATGGAGTTGGCACGGGACAAAGGTGGCCAACGGCACAGGACAGTGCACCACAGTGGGTGGTGCTCTGCCCTGTGAGGGTTTCTTCACATGAATGGTCACATGAGAGAACATTCAGAATCTCAGCAAACACATGCCTGAGTTGGAGGTGAAAGGACCTTAGAAATAATCAGACACTCATAAGAGTGATGTAGATGTGTTAGCCTTAAGTGAGTGGGCAGAGGTCTGTGAGTTATCCAACATCTTGTAGTTGGTGCCAGGATCCCACCCCCACAGCTGCCCCACCGTCCCACACCAAGTCCGTGCAGGCAGATGCCGGTGCAGGCTGTGGAGTCTGTAAGCGGACAGTCAGCCCAGGTGTGGAGCACATAAGCAGAAGAAAGACCTTTCCTGTTGGTGTTAGACATGTGTGACTGCTGTTAGTGAGTGCGCTGTGTACGTGGGGCTGTGTGTGCACATTTAGACATGCAGAGGGCAGCCTCTGATGTCAGTCCTTGAATACTGTCCACCCTTTATTCCTCCCTTTTCTCCCTCCCTCAATCCCTCCCTTTATTTAAAAGACAGGTTCTCTGCCCTGTAGGTTCTAAGTAGGCTAGGCAGGCCAGCCAGTGAGCCCCAAGGATCCACCTGTCCCCATGTGCCCAGGACTGCAGTTAGGAGCGGGAGCCACTGTGTCTGCACATCAGAGTGAAGGTGGTGCATTCTGTGTCCTAGGCTGAGAGCTTGGCATTTGTGTGCTCTGCCTGTGTTCTGTGGCTCTTGTTACCCAGGTTTGCTCAAGACGCAGTGTGCTGGCGTGCATGAGGGTACACCTTTAACCCCAGCATTCAGAAGACGGGCTGGAGGGTCTCTGTAACTTCAGCGCCAGCTTGGTCTACACAACAGAGACCCTGACCGCACATTCCCCCAAAGGAGGCAGCATCAGGTGCCACACACTCCCTCCTTGGAGAACTTAGCTGTTGCCCTCCGTCCTTCTGGCCTTATCAGGGAGATGCCAGCCCCATATATTTTCCTGTTTTAATGTCTTAGTTATGTAGCTCACTCCTGGTCGGCCCCTGCCAACCGTGAGCAGGGCATACATCTATAGAAAGGCAAGCAGGGCTGGGGCTGTGTCAGCTGACAGCTGGGACCTCATTTGACACACAGGCAGAAGAGGGCTGCCTTGCTGAAATGCTTAACTTCTGATTTATTTATATGCTCACTCTTCAAGAAAGGATTTAAGTCAGGAGAGAAAAAAAAAAAAAACATTTGAATTCTGGGAAAACTATAAAAGAGAGTTTTGTTCTGGGAGCTTTCAGAAATCCTGACAGAAACGTAATGAGGTACATAGACAAACGGCAAGGGTGGAGAAAAGGAAGGGTGGAAGAGTAAAGGTCTGAAGGACAGAAAGCCTGCCTCCCTCCCTGGGAGGGGCACGCATTTCCCCTTGCTTCCTGGGCTTTCTTCGGTCTTGGTCCTGCTTGTTTCACCTGTTTTGCAACATGGCCTCCTTTCCTCTCAAAGCTGCGACTCCTCTCTAGGCCAGGGTCTGCTCGAACTCTCCACATAGCCCAGGCTGAGTTCACACTCTGTCCTGCCCAAGTGCTGGGATTGCCCTGACCCCTGGCTGGCTCTCCCTTGCAGTCTTAGCAGCTCCTTGCTTAGTAGAGATGGACGTGTCGGAGGTTCCCTTGGGTCATTTGTTGTTGAGTCCTTCATAAAGGAGTATTTAATCCACATCACACCGATCTCGGTTCACAAAGCTTGCTTTCTTTCCAAGAAGGCTTTCTCATGCCCCTGGGCTCCAGGTGCTCTTCCGTTCCATGGCAGCAGCCATTACAGGTCCCTTTCCCTGGGAGGGCCTTCCTTCCCTGCCATCACTTGAGGTGCTTTCTGGATCCCTGGAGCCCATACTGCCCCCAGAATTTCTTTACTACCCACACCTGGTGTGGTGTCCCAAGGTGCAAAGAGCTGCTGAACACTTTGTTGAGGGCTCAGGGATCCTGCAGGTGGGGGTGGGGTAGGGGGGGCTTTTCATCCACAGAGGTGACTTTTCTGAGCTACAGGAAGGCTTGCTCTTCACGCTGGGACACCAGTGCCCTCCTCTGTGAATACGTTGTACACATAGCCCTCCCTCAAGGTATGGGGGCAGCATGGGGGCCGCCTCCTCCGCTCACTTCCCCGGGGGGCACGCTGTCTTTCAGATTGCAGAACCCGAGGCCTGCGATCAGATGTACGAGAGCTTAGCACGGCTGCATTCAAACTACTACAAGCACAAGGTGAGTGGGCACATGCCTTTGTGTCCCAGCCGCTGAGGGAGGACCAATCAGAACGGGAAACATGATTATACAGCGTTTGTAAAGAATTGTGTTTTGCGACTTTGAGATGTAACCCACTACTTTGAGCTAAGCCAACAATAGTGCCCGGCAGAGGCCTTTAAAGGTCCTCTGAATAAAAGCCATGCTTCTGTGTGCGCCAGCGCACGCTCCTGTTCATACTTCTCAGTGATGGAGCTGATGTCACGCACTGATAAAGATGGAGTACTAGGCCAATCCTGTCACACCAAGGCCCACTCCTCCTCAGCCTTAACACCATTACTGTCAAATTCCACGTAGTGTAGTTTTTCCCAGACTTGAAAAATATGTCAGAAGCTCTACAAATAGACATGGCCAAATGGAAGAGCCTGCATGCCGAAGGGATTCCTTCCAAATACCGGTGTGGGCTCCACCTGGGAGCGGCTTAGAGCGCAGTCCTGGGCCTGCTGTCTCCACGTGTGGCTCCTGTGAGTCCTGGCCTCCAGGTGGCGCTGTTCTCATTGCCAGGTCTCAGGCCTCAGCACCTGGTAAACTTCAGCTACTAGAGGAAGGCCAGTGTGTGCAGAACTAATGTGTTCCTCTCTCCTGCCCCTGTGCCAGTACCCTCGCCCCAGAGACACCAGCTTCAGTGGCCTGTCGGTGGAAGAATACAAGCTGATCCTGTCCACAGGTATGAGGCGTGACTGCCCTCCCTGGTTAGTTCACTTTAGCAGCAGGTCAGAGACTCCCCCAATAAGACAGTTAGTTCTGCATGGCGGAAAGCCTTGAGTATCCAGAGGAAACCCTGAAGCTACAGCCTCATATGCTTGAGCCACAGAACATGGAAAAGGTCAAAGGCGTTATTTAGAAGACAAAATCATCTTTAATGCTTTTAATTCAAGGCTGGTGGCTGGGAACATACTAGCCAAATTGGAAGTCATTGGATTCAGTTTGGAAGGAAAATAATTTTATTTTTATGGTCCTAAGGGGGCCTTGTAAACAATGAGGCTTTTAATTAAAACAAAAAGCCATTCAGTGAGAGAATATGGGGATATCCGCCAGTGAGTTATCTGTCCCAGGAGATGTGGTCTGCAGGTTCTATATGCGGCTAACGAGGTCTGTTTGGGAGTCATGGCTAGAACCCAGCTCGTAGGAAGGAAGCCCCTGCCAGCCACCCCTCCTCACTTCCCATTTCTATTGTCACAGAGAGTCAGAGCAGGCAGGTACTGGAAAACTGCTATTTTTATTGCTAAGGATATTGTATATAAAAATAGGCTAACCTTTTCTGGGAGGGTAGGACCCTGAACGTTGGCTGGCTGGTATTCTAGAAACTTCTTCCTCTTGGCTGTGAGGATTCGACCTTCTAGAATCTTGCCCTTCTGGGCAGATGGTTGCCTGGCAATGTCATCTGCTATGTCAGTGCTGACTCTCAGGACAGCAGGTCCTGTGTGGCTAGGCGTCCCTTTGAGGTGTTTGTCTGTCATCGTGTAATTTACTCCTACCCCTGGAGCATCACCAGTAGTGATGGAGCGTCTGAGAATGGACTCGGCGTGGACTGTGCTTCCCGCCATCTTGTCCTTGCCCCTTCTGCCAGACCTCAGGAAGTCTCGGCGGGCAGCAGGGGACCGTGAAGACTGTTGGTCTGGCTTCCAGTCAGCCCCAGAAACCCCGTGTGCGCACAGCAGGCACGTCGTTGTTGCAGTTGTGTGGAACTAACTCTCACACCACACAGGAGCAGCCAGGCCTGCAGTGTGTGTAAGAGAGCAGCCACCCCAGTGTCACCCTTTGTGCCTTGTGTGGGAATCTGGACTTGGAGAGGGCACTGCCACACAGTGAGTGTCCCAGGCTGCTGTGGAGCCACCGCCCCAAACCAGTAATTGCAGCTATTGCTTGTGTTAAAATGGCCTGAAAGCTACATGGTGTTGTGACTGCGTTTAATAAGTGGGTCATAAAATGAGGACTGCTAGATGTCCTGCACTTCGTTGTCACCGTTGTTGGGATAGGGCCATGCTGGCCTTGGTGAAGAGGAGAGAATGCTGACACAGGGCCACCCAGGGAACCACCCAGCCACCGTCAGCACAGGGAAGGGCTGGCCGAATCATTGCATGTGTGCAAGGGGCCTGGGGGAGGGGTTGCCACTGTGATTCTGTTTAGCTTTGGCCATCTTGGAACTCTAGAGATCCACCCACTTCTGCCCCCGAGTGCTGCGATCAAAGGCCTGTGCCACCACCGCCTGGCTCGTGCATGTTCTTAAACATGGCTCTCTGCATGAACACAGACCCCTGTCACCATCGTGAAGGTGCACACTGCCCTGATTACCACAAACCCAGCCTGGGAAGTTTGTGGTCTTCTGGCTCTACAGTTGAACTTAAGGTGGCAAGGTCAGGGATTTGCTTGGGGTGGGAGTGTGGACCTCCCTCCCCTCCAGCCTACAGGGGCCCGCACTGCTGATGGTTCCTACAGCTGATGTAGACATTAGTAGGCCAAGATTGAGAAGAAAGTCGGGGCCATTCTTGGTGCTTCTGTGTGGGGGCAGGAAGCACACCTCAGTAGTGCTGAGGAGGGCACAATCGAGTTGGGAAGGAAGTCGTCCGTTTCCTGGTAGTGTGGAGTAGGGCAGGAGCGCACATCCATGGTGCTGAGGGGCAGGCAGTGACTCTCGGGCCTCGTCACCAGAAAACCCCTTTTCACAGTACAGACCCACTACCTGGGACACAGAAAGCAAAGTGTGCTCTTCTGGGGACAGCCCCATGAGCCATCCTCACGGGAAAGTGAAAGAAGACATCCGCCTGTTCTGTCTTTCCCTGTGCAGACACTTTGGAGGAGTTTCAAGAGATGAATAAGAGCATGTGGAAGAAACTTCAGGAGAAGTTTGCACCCACAAGGCCTGAGGAGAAGCATAAAGTTTGGACTCGGGTCCTGTCCCGGCCACGCACCTGACCTGCAACCTTCTGATGCTCATCAATAAAGCTGCCCAGTGTCTCCCACCCTCCTGGTTTGGAACTCACTCATCCTCCCCGGCAGAGGGAATGTAGGTCCCTCCCAGCCTGAGGTCTGTCTGCAGCCCCAGGGAGGATTCCAGCCCCCCTGTTGTATTTGAGCAGCAGTTTTAAGTGTGGAAACAGCAACAAGAAAAAGGAGACCGAGGCATGGGCATCCTGCCTGGTCCTCCCAGGCCTCTTACTCCAGCCCATCAGAAATGCCCATGCCCAAGTGACCTAAGGGACGGGAAGCTGTAACCAGGCCTTACCTAAGTGGCGGGGACACTGGGCAAGGTCTGTGAGGATTGTAAGACACACGGCCACCTGACTGCTTAGAACCTCATGTCTGTTAGGTGCTCAGATCCTACACAGATGTCCTACAAGTGGGCAAAAGGACCAAGTCCAGGGCTTAAAAACCAGTGGAGTTCAGCAGGTCACCAGAGTCCTGGTAGGTGTTGGGGTGCAGTAGGTGGCATTTAGCAGCCTGGGCCAGTCAGGTGTTGCCCTCCAGCTGTGCAGGAGGCAGAAGCGTGACCCCATTGATGGACTTGAATTCTATTAATTTATTTAAGGCAATTAACACGTTAGTCCCCAGGACATGGAAAACATTACACCAAAAAGAGAGAAGCGTCACACAGCCCAGTTCTGGGCTTGTGAGGCCTACAAAGCCTGGGGAGAGACAAGTCCTGGGAGCAAGGTCCACCCTGAGTCATCAGGCTACCGGGACAGGGCCACACTGTCCCCAACAGGCACTGGGAACTGCAGGCACAGCAGGGTGGGATGGCCCTGGGAATAAGTTAAATATCAAAGCCCTATGAAGCTAATAACAGCAGGCTACCACCTTCCTGAGCCAGGATGGGAGACAGGCAGGGGACAGCCACAATGTAGTGCTTGGAGGTGAAAGGCAGCCCATTTGTAACCACCTATGAGGACCACTGAAGAATGTCAGTCACTGCTTCGAGGGACAGCAGTCTGGAGGACCTAGCATCCTCTAAGGCACTAAGGTAAACCGAGTCTCTTCAAGGGCACTAAGCAGGACTGTGCTTTGAAGCACTCCTGATGGCCAGAGCCTGGCCTGGGGAGGGAGGTTGCCAGCAGAGCTGGAGGTGGGCAGGGCACCTGGCTTCCAGAGGGCCACAGGGCCACCTGACCTGAAGGAAGGACAGTGCTGTTTGCAGTGGACCTCCTGTGGGGCCTCAGCGGCTCTGTTCAGCGGCTCATGCAGTTTTGCACATCCACGAAGCCCAGACGTTGCCTCCGTTTCCGTTGCTCCGTCATCTGAGTTAAACAAGTCGTCAGGTGGCCTGGTGCCCTTTTCCACAGCACTGTGAAAGTCTGCATCCTCCCCAAAGGGCCCGCTACCCTTCAGCTCTAATGGCAGATGGTCAGCCCCAAGCCCCGATTGTCCTCAGTTGGCAAGTCAAACCCTCGATTGGGTGCTGCAGTCAGGAGACCACAGCACCTGCAGAGAGTGGCCATGGAGCTGTAAGCACTGGCTGGTGCAGAACGGACTATCGGTAGGCAAGCCTCTACCTGAACCGAAGCTTGGGACCATGAGGTCGGGAACACACCTGCTCCTTGAGTTCATTGAGCTGGGCAGTGAGGTGTGAGACCAGCTTCATGGTGGAGCCGAGCTTCTCCTGCAGGATGCGGATCTCATTCTGCTCACCCTCACCCTCGCCGCTCACCAGGGACATGGCACGCATCCGTGGGAACCAGTCCAGGTTCTTGTTCTGCAACAGAGTGCTTGGGTGAGGAACAATGAGGTGTGGTTCGGGGAGAGCCACACCCTTTACCAGATGGCCAGCAGGGGCTGTCATGGGAGAATCTGAAGTGGCTTGGGTCCTCCCTGGCAGGCTGCCTTCCGTGAGGAGGCTCCGTTCTCCAGTAAGCCATCTGTTCACTCCCTGCCACAACCACCATGGAGCAGGAAGGCCAAGACCCAGACTCAGTCCCTCCGGTCCACTGCCACAGACGAACATGCCCCGTGCTCGTAACATGAGAGTTACACAGATGGCAGCCAGAGAGGGAAAGCCATGTTTCCCCAAGATAGAGAAGCAGGAGAGAGGGGCACGAGCCAAGCAGTTCTTCTGGTTCCCTGTGAAAGCTGTGAATTCTCAGACCAACAGTCAAACCTCTCTAGACCAAACTCTGTCACTGCCGCCATGACTGGGAATTAGAAGGGATTATGTTTAATTCCTCTAAACCTGGTATTTTTAAGCCTTTTCAAGCTTTCTCTCTGACTGGGACAATGCTGACTTTAGGAAGCTGTTCTCCCTTGCTGTGCCTTCTAAAAGAGGCCCTGCAGGGAAACTACATCCCTCAGCGGGGTCTCCCCACTCCACTGCTCCCCCCCCCCAGCCTGCTGCTTTGCCTCAGGGGGGGGCCTGGTATACTGTTTCTCCAGGGCTGACAGATGCACTGCAAGTTTGCTTGCTCCTCCTAGCAGAAGCATGCGTCCATGGGTGGTGGCTAGCAGGGCTTTGCACAGCCGAGGGCTGGCCCGACAAGCAACCGCAGCTGTCAAACCCAGGTGTGAACGAGCCCGGTCAGGCGTACACTCACCTTGATCATCTGAGCCACATAGCTCTCAGGGCCAGTGTAGTCCGTCTTGTTCTTGACACGGACCAGCACAATGAAGTACAGGTAGTTCCACATGTTGTGTTCCAGTTTGATGTGCTCCTCGAAGGACACTGTCTTGTTGTCAAACTTGTCCCTCTCCAGACCTGGGGGGCAGAATAAGGACCATCACGGGACTGTTCCTAACGGCTCCCCTGGGCAATTTGGTTCGCTATTCGGACTCCCACTGCTTAGCAGTGGAGACACCAGCACACCCGGCTGCAGCCCTTCTGGCAGGGCACTAGGGTCTCTGGGAACATCAGGACTGACTGGGCCGACAGCATGGCCTGCTCTTTGGGCTCTGGCTGCTGGTGAGAATGTGACTAGGTTCAGAAGGAGCAATGGACTAAAACCGGACGTCTGAGACCACAGCGGCCCCAGGTTCCTCTCCTTGAAGCAGTGGCTTCCCAGGCCCTGCTGATCCCAGCACAGGCCAGGTCAGCAAGGGTGGGAAGGGGTGCCACGCAGCAGGAAACAGCCATTCGAGGAAGTGAGCCTCACCACAGATGAAGCACGTAGTCTTGAGGATTTCCTCTTTCTTCTGCTTCTCGCTGCGCAGGTCGGCAAAGGTGTCGATGATCACCCCGAAGATGAGGTTCAGCACAATGATAATGACGATGAAGAAGAACAGGAGGTCATACACCACCCTGGCCGGAAAGAGCGACTCCTACAGAGCAAGGGGACACCCGAGAGAATGTGGGAACCTATAGACAACAGTGACCCCAGCTGTTCAACTAGAAAGACGCCACGAGCTAACATTCGGAAACTGCTGCCCAGGAAGCCCTAACAAGTTTGTTATGTGTGGCAAGTCTTTCTACAAAACAGGGCTTGTTTCTGTCTTTAACTCGGTTAAAGGGAAGGGCAGCTGTGAGCTCCTAGATCAGCAGCCGGGATGCCGAGCCTCACACTCCAGAACCTTGGTCTAGCCAGATGACTTGTAAGCAACTAGGAGTTGATGGACACCGGGGCGCTGGCTCCCAAGTCAAGTCAGGCTCCACCCTGCCCTCCCTCTGGGCTGAAGAAGCCACTGACTGCTGATGGCTCACACTTTCCCAAGCCTCAGAGCCAAGACTGGTTGCCAAGGTGACCCCTGTAGCATCGACAGCGTGCCAGGATGGGAAAGCTGATGACTCTGGACAGTGTCACAAAAACTGGCTTGACATGGGCGTGTTCACCATTCACCGGATGTGTGGGAAGGTACTCACGTCTTTGGAGGGCTTGCGGAGGATGTCGCCCACGCCACCACCGTTCCTCAGTCCATGGTTCATGACAGTGACGATACACATAAGTAGAGTGTCGCAGGCCCGCTCTGTGCTATCCAGTTCCTCGTCCTCTGCGGGTGGTCAGTATGTTTGACCTAGGGCTGCCCATCCTGCCCCTCCCCCATCCCGCAGACACCAGTCTTACCTTCTAGGACCTCAGGCACCGAGACCTCAGAGACACAGTCCATCTTGTCCCCAGCACATGTGCCCATAAATGTGGCAGCTCCATGTGGCATCCCCAGGGTGCTGCCTAGAGATAACAGCAACAAGGTTACAAAGAGATCAAATGTCTGACCACAGCATCTCTCTAGTGTGTCCTAGGAGGCCTCTCCTGGTCCTGCTGGCTCACACAGAGACCATCACACAGATAGGGGCCTGGCACCCAGGCAGCCCCTGCAGACACCAAGTTCTGTATGAATGACAGATCTGCAGGGGGTCATCTCAAACCAGAGGCTGTCAAGGCTCTCTGACTGCACTGAGCTAATAGTCCTGCATGGAGGTACAGGTTGGTGTAGGTTAGACCTCCCCAAAATCCAACAGGAAGAAGGCAGGGAGCCTGGAGGACTAAGCATCCTGTCTGGTGCCATCAGCAGTCACCTGTGCGTGACCGTTATCACCCCACACACCCACCCCGGAAAGGAAGTCCCCAAGACCTCTGGAGTGGTTCCCGGGCAGCCGGTCCACCTCCAGGATAAAGTCATCCTTGAGGAAGAGGAAGCCCACGATGGAGAAGAGGTAGACAAGGATGAGGGCCAGCAGGGCAGTTAGCAGGATGGAGCGGCCATTGCGGGTCACACTCTTGATGACATTAAACAGTGTCTCCTCTCGGTAGATGAGGTCAAAGAGCTGCAAGGACAGCACCTCCGTGAGCCGGGCCTCGATGGCTCAAGGCTGCAATGGGGCAAATGGGGAGGCTTCAAGGAGAACCTGGTCCTAAGATCTGGGGTGTGAGAAGCGTCCCAGGAGGGCAGACACCAGCAACTCCCAGTGAAGTGTCTCGCACACTAGCTCCTGTCACCTGTGCTTCGAGAATGTTCTCATGATTGTGGTGACACTTGAGTGGGTTGTGTGGTCTGGCTGACCCCCCTCCTCTGTACCAGAGAGCTGGAGGCCCCTCAGTCCCAGCCCAACCACAGGCTCACCAGGATGCTGTAGAAGAGCTCGTGAGCAAAGAGGCCCAGGACGCTTGTCAGGATGTAGCCCACATGGTACAGAAACTCCATGTCCATGACCATCGCCTTGTAGCCGCGGATGAAGGTGCCACGGTTGCCCACGAAGCTCACCACAAACACAATCTTGTTAGTCAGCTAGTTAGAAAGGGCAGGGTGTGGAGCTCAGCATCCCAGCTTCCATCTGACCCACAGGGATAACCCATCTCAGGGGAGTGAACGATGCTGATCTCACTCGCACCGAGAGGGAGAGGATCAGTGAAACTGGGCTCCTGGAACACAGAGAAGCCCCCAGCCTCACAGCTCCTCGTTAGGAAAAAGACTTCTTTCCCATCTCTCAGGGCAGCATCTGACCCTTGAGGCAGCCCCTTTCTGTCTTGAGTCCTGACTGCCTCCGTTGTGGGAGGAGCACAGAACAGGCTCGCCCTCTGACAAGGAACTGGGACCCGGAGTGGGAGGGAGCAGGAGGTGAGCATGGTGGCCACAGGGCCCCGCATACTCACATTGAGAGCACCCAGGATGTTGAGCGTGGGCCCAATGCCCAGGTAGTAGATGGACCGAAGGATCAGCGCCACAATGAGGGGACGGACACTGTAGCGCTTGGTGAACAGTGCCGCGATGGAGAAGCAGATGAGGATCCAGAAGAGCAGCGAGATGAGAGGGGAGCCCAGCACGCCTGGGGGCAACAGGCAGGTGTGAGGGGGAGCCCAGCACGCCTGGGGGCAGCTTGCATGGGCCCAGAGTGAGTTCCAGAACCTCCCCTACCCCATCTCCCTCTCCCAAGAGCCCTCCTTAAGGACCTGATGTGCCGGCTGCACCTGCCAGCTGCTGCAGACATCTTGAGTCTCTGGCTCACACTTGCATGTGCGTACACACACACACACACACAGGCTATCTCCCATGAGGCCAGAGAGTATATCTGTCTGTCACTTGACCCCCATAACATGCACTGAGACCACGGGGCAGTGCGGGGATGTGTCTCCCCGCTGGGCAAGAGAGGGCGGCAGGCTGACCTGTGGACGCGCCCTCCACGTAGGGGTAGAAGAAGGCGATGATGATGTTGATGAACACTGCCAGGTTGAAGGAGATGCTGCCCCACAGCGTCATTCGGCGGGAGAACCAGTAGATGAGTGGCATACCTGGGGACACAGCGTGGCATGTGGGTCCTGGCGGCCCCGCCGCCCAGGGGAGCCCCAGGAAGGGGGAGGCACCCGCTCATCCTCACTGCGTAGCCGGCGCTGCCACTCCATCTCATTGTGCAGGAAGGAGGACTGATCGAAGAAGTCGCTGACTTTACTGCCTTGCTCGTCCTGCTCCGTGGTGGTGAAGAGCCGGTGCTTGGTCTCCTCTGTCAGGAACTGGCAGATGGCAGGCACCGGGAACACGATCTGCTCCATGCTTCGGTCTTGCCGCACAATCTGAGCAGCCCGGCGACACCTGGTCACACTGGGCAGAGGCCCTCACCGCCCCCCAGCTCACACCCAGTGCCTTCCGCCTCACCTCAATCTGTGAGGTGTGGTTCTCGTAGTAGGCCAACGGGTCCTCCTCCTCCTCCTGGGCAGGGGCCGAGGACTTGAGCATCTGGGACAGCTGCTTATTGTTGAGGCTGAGCTGGGGGCAGGGACACTGGGTCAGCCCTGCAGCCATCCAAAGTCAGCCAGGCGAGACCAAGCCCACCAGAACAGACGATTTGGTGCCTTTCCAGACCTGCTAGAATATTCCAGACCTGCTCCAGGTCCAAGGAGGTCCTGCTTTCATTTCTATATCAGGGTTACCCTACTGTACCCCAGTCCTGCTGCAGACCCTAGCTCGCCTCAGGTCCCAGCTCACTTGATTCCAGGCTGGCCTCACAGGACAGCAGTTTTCTGTCTCCAGCCGCTCCTTGCTCATCTCAGATCCCCACAGAGCCCCATTCCTGCCCTCAGATCACAGCTCTTCCTCCACATCCAACTCCACCCCCAAACTCTCACCCCGCCGTACCATGGAAGAGATGCCCTCTGCCTCCTCCTCTTGGATGCGCTTCACCGGCTTCAGCAGGTGCTGCAGCTGCTTGTTGTGCCTGGAAAGCTGCAGAAGATGGAACAGGACAGGGCAAGAGAGCTGTGGGCACTGCCTCGGGGGTGTGGCCACGGGGGGCGGGGCCTCAGGCAGACTTGGTACCTGCAGTGCCAGGATGTAGATGTTGTGGCCCACTTCACGTGGGCTCACCTCTGAATTCTCCCTCTCCTCCTCCTGCAGGTAAGCCTTCTTGATCACGTCCACCTGGGGGCGACAGGGAGAGCATTTGCTGTTACGCTGCCTGACCACCGGCTCCACACTCAATCCCGCCTGTGCCAGCCTGTCCTCACCAGCTCCTGAGGCCGAAGGCTGATGAGGATGCGCTCCGCATTCTCACTGTCATGTCGACTCTCCATCAGAGCCAGGAGCAGCTTGGAGGCATTGTCCTGGGTGGAGAGGGTGCAGGAAGCAAGCCAGGTCTGAGGGCCCCCACTGTGACCCTCCAGCCTCCCTAAGGCTCTGGTATGCTGAGAAGCATCCAGTGTGTCATCCCCCATAGGCCAGCCTCACCCACCCCAAGTAAACACTCTCCTAGCCCCCCACCTGCCGGAAGTCCTCAGGGATGCAAGAGGGTGCTGTCATCGCTCCTACTCCTGTGTAGCCAGCACAACCCACACCCCTCAACAAATGCACATGCACAGAAGAGGCACCACACACACGTGAACACGCATCTCAGCAGTTTGCACGCTCACCACTGGTCCCCACCTTGAGCTGCAGCACCAGATCCATGCGGTACTTGCAAAGTGGGCTGATGTCATTGAGGATCAGTGCCGTGATAATGTCAATGCCATTGGACTCGTGAGTCACGATGCAGGTCTGACAGGAGGCAGTGGGAGAAGCAAGCGCCAGACCTGTCAGTCACGGTGGTCCCGCAGCCCCACCCCCTCCCGCTCAGCCCCTTCACAAGCACACTGCCACCCTGAGGCTGCTCACCTGGTTCTCGTGACACGGGCCCTGGCAGTACTCTGTGAGGGTCTCCAAGGTCTGGATGACCAGGCCCACATTGTCTTCATTGATGTAGAGCCCCAGCAGCCCCAGGCCGCCTGTGGTGCTGCCACACATGATGTCCAGGAACTGCAGGGTCTCACACACCAGGTTGTAGTTGGTTTTGTTGTTCTGACAGCGCAGGAAGTTCTGTGGAGCGCAGGCAGGGTGGGTGTGGTGTGGCACGGTCACACCCACCAGGGAGAGGACATCGGTCCTGGCAGGGCATCCCCGGTCAGTCTGGGGTGCCAGCTGATTAGATGCAGCGGACAGGCAGGGACAAGCAAGGCACTCACCTGCAGGTCACGGTTGTGGTTCTCACACAGCAGCTGCAGGAAGCGCAGGATGGGCCTCATGATGAGCACCGAGGTCCCCATCTCGTTGTTCTGCACACGCTCGCTCACGTCATGCCCCCGGTGCAAGCTGGGGCTCAGGGAATAGCGGGAGGAGCTGGGCATGGAGAAGGAGGACACACGACCTGCGGGGCGAGCCTCGGTAAGGTTGGGGCTACTGGAAGCCTCTCCCCACCCATGTCTGCACGGAGCTCCACCTTTGGGGGTAGGGTCTGCTGGCTCACGGTCCTCAGGTGGCTGGCCGCCCAGGTCACTCATGTTGACGGCAACTGTGGACTTGGTCTCCTGCTGGGCGCGCTTCATGCGGTCATGCAGCACCTTGAAGAAGCGCTCCGACTTCTTGTCACTCGTCATCAGGTTGTAAAAAGACTTCTGGAGGAGGACGGGAGGTGTCAGCGCTGCACCTGGCTCTGGGCGTAGTCAGTGGGTGTCAGACTATCCCAGGAGGTGTCAGACGGAGGGTCAGGAATTCAGTGTCATTGTGGCTACAGTTGGAGCTGAGAATGCTCAGTGCAGAGGGAGTCTGGGAGGCACGTGTGCTCTGAGACAGGCTGAGGATGGGCTTCAAGGCCCAGCAGTTAATGAAGAGGGCCAGCCTGCCATGACCAAAATGGGGGGGGGGGGGACAGACTGCCTCTGCCTAGGCCCTGATGGCCACTGGCTCCAGAAGCTGCTCCGCACTACTGCCAGAAGCGTCCCTTGGAAACCTAAGTCCTGTCTCCACTGCATGACGCTTCAGTGGCTCCATCCCTCTTCACGGAAAAGCCTCAGGCGCTCTGTGCCAGGAAGTCACCCGAGCGCTTACTACCTCAGGCCCCAGGCCCTCCCTTCACTCTCCCACACAGCTCCAGCATCACCCGAGTCTACATCCCTGTCACCCAGGCTTGCCCACTGTGTGTTTGCCACCCCATCCTTGCAGGGATGAAGCCTAGGGCACTGGGACTACCAGGCGAGTACCACGCCCACCTTCAGTTATGGGGCTTCTTTCTTTTTCTTACATTACTTTTGTTTTGTTGGTTGGTTTGTTGTGTTTTTTGTTTAAGACAAGAGTCTTTCTGTATAATTCTAGCTGTCCTGAACTCACCATGTAAAACCAGGCTAGCCCCCAACTCACAGAGATTCACCTGCTTCTACTTCCCAAATGCTGGGATTAGAGGTGGCCTGCCTCACCCTCTCTTCTCTTTTTACTAAGGCTTAGTGACAGTACCCAGGCTGGCCTTGTAATTGCTCTGTAGTCATGTAAGCCTTGAACCTCAGACCCCCCCACCCCTGACCCAGCATCCTGAGTGAATGATCCCGCAAGCCCAAGCCACAAGGCCTGCCCGTCGCTCCTTCTAACTTACATGCCCGGCATTCCTTATCTCCTATCTTGGATCCTGATTTCCAAAGCGTGTCTACACTCCGCCTACGTCTCTTACAGAACACAGGTATCAAGAGAACACAGCTGTCTCTTTTTCAGAGCTGAATGCTTGACGCCTACCTCATTGCCAGTGACACAATCCGGTGTTGAGTGCTGACTGGGAAATGTGAATGTAGGAATGAATGAATGAATGAATAGAATCATGAGTGAATGAATGAATGGGGTTAAAGAAGTTGGGGCTTCATTATAGTAGAGAGAAGGCGAGGAAGATCAGACTCTGAAATGACAGAATAGTAGACCTAGGAGGACAGGACCAAGGGTATAGAGCAGGCAGAGAGCCACCGACACAGGTAAGCAATGTGGAGTCAC
This sequence comes from Micromys minutus, assembly GCF_963924665.1. NCBI lineage: Eukaryota > Metazoa > Chordata > Mammalia > Rodentia > Muridae > Micromys > Micromys minutus. The sequence continues at coordinate 3,422,824 of NC_137960.1, read as the reverse complement.
CCATGAGCCACTCCCGGACCACAGCTCCTCCAGAGCAGGCAGCACCCACAGAGCCGGAGGACTTCTGCCCTGACCCCCACACCTGGATCTCAGTGTTGCCCCCATCCAGCAGGCGGATGGCCAGGCCGATGCTCTCCTGGAATATCTTCTCATTCTTGGTGCTGGTGATGAGATCACACACCAACTTGGTGGCCCCCTCCTTATCCAGCCGGCACTGGGTGGCAGCAATGGCTGACCAGTCCTGATCCACACCTTGGGGAGAAGCTCGTATGAGAGACAGTGGTTTGAAGCAAGGGCCAGCCATTCGGAACGGGGCAGGGTGGGGCCTTGGCACTGACCAGAGCCTGTGGGGTCAGTGAGCTCGCCCCGGGGGCCGGACTTCCGGTTCTGGAGGTAATTCTGCAGCAGCATTTTCCGTAGCTGGTTACCCTGGAAGGATAAGATGAGGCTTCCGGTGACCAAGGTGCGGTCTCCCGAGCGAGCCCTTGCTCTGGCCCAGTGGTGCCCTGACACTCACCCTGTCCCCATACTTGTTCTTCTTCAGCAGCATCTGCTGCAGTGTCCGCAGCACCTTCACGCACAGCTTCTCCTCGGACTCCATGAGACCCTTGGTGTGCCGGATGAGCCTGGCGCAGAAGCAGAGACGTAAGGGGCTACCTGCCCTGACGTAGCCCCAGCCCCTCCCACCTCTGACACTGGGCGCCCTGCCCAGACCCAGGTCACCACGGCTTCCGGCTCACTTGGACAGGAAGCCCCCACTCTCACAGCGCTGGTAGGCCTCACTGCCCTCTGGAAAGAGCAACTCAGGCCAGTGCAGCATGTCCACCAGCACCGAGAGCTCTGCCTGCACCAGGGGCTTCAGCCGCTCTTCGAGAGCCGTGATGATGTCCTGGGAGGGAGGGCAAGGTCACCACCCAGCCCAAGGTGACCAGGGTGTTACCATATCCCACCCAGTAAACACTAAATGATGTCTGCCCGAGGGGTGGCAACTCTCCCCAACCCCACCACCACCCTGGAGCCGGCCTTTCCCAGGGGGCCTGGGCAGCCACGCCCACCTGTAACTTCTCAATGATGTTCTTGTAGTCCCATTGGTTGGCGGTGGGGATGACTCGAGGGAAGGTCCTCGTGGCCGTCTTGTAGTTGGCAGCGCTGCGTTGGGCTGCAGCTGAGCAGCTGCCCCCACTGCTGAGCAGAGCGCTCATGTGGGCATCTAGATCCATCGGCAGCAAGATGGCTCTACTCTTGGCTGCAAGAGAGGGCGGCCCTGGAGTGTGGGCTGGTGCAGCGCAGGGAAGAGGCAGGCAGACCAACAGAGACGGGTGAGCGCTACCCAAGCCCTGGTTGGACACACGGGGAACCCAGCACCCCCTCCTGCCCGATCGCTTTCAGTCAGCAAAAGGAAATGAGAGCAACTTGCTGGACAGACACCATGAAGGACGACAACCCCGAGAGACATTCAGACTCAGGGCTGGTGTTCCCTGCAGGAGTCACTGGATGGCCCAGCACGGTTACTTACCCACCACGGCGAGGGTGCGGACACAGGCCTCCACCGAGCCCTTGTGCTGCTGCTGCAGCCAGGGACACTCGAGCAGCCGCGTGGTGGACTGCAGCAACTGGACCACAATTGTCTGGTGCGTCTGCAGGACACAGAACCCCAGAGGCAGCTCAGCCGCAGCAGCCGGGGACACCGTCCCAGGGCCCTCACACTACCACAGAACGCCTGTGGTCCAGATGGAAAGTCATTAATTTTAGCAGTGAACAACCACTCTGGATGCACACGCACCTAGCTTGGCCTCACAGACACACCTTCGCCTTCCTTCGGAACAAAGTTGTATTTACATGGTTCGAAAACCCAAAGTCTGGCTCAGAGGCTAAGAGCACTTGTTGCTCCTTTCGAGGGCCAGAGTCCAGTTTCTAGCACCCATGTCTGACACGTGGCATTAACTCCAGCTGCAGGAGACCCAGAACCCTCTCGCCTCCTCAGGCACCTGCTGAACATGGTGGCACACATCTGTAGTCCCTGCTCTCGGGAAACAGGCCAGCAGACCTCAGTGAGCTCCAGGCCCATGGCCAGCCAGAGCTACATAGTGAGACCCAGTCCCCAAAACCAAAATAATTAAAATTTAAAGCCAAACTAAAAATAACAAGAGGAAAGGCAGATTGTGAGCCAGTCAGCCCGCCTAACATAAAGGTGTGTGTCTCACAAGCCGGGCAGCCTCAGTTCCATTCCTAAAACGCAGGGAACAGTAGACAAAAGACCTGACTCCACCTGTTCACCCCTATCTGTCGCACACACACAGTAATAAAATTTAAGGTTTGTGTTAATTCTACTTCATTGTACCCCAGAGCCAGTTTGAGACAGGGGAAATAACCTTTTTCTTTTTGTGAGAGAGAGGCTGGTCTTGAACTCAGAGAGACCGACCCACCTGCCCCTGCAGGACTGGAACTACCATGCCAGCCACAGAGTAAAATGTTCAGAGTCTCCTTGTCTCAAATGTATATCCAAACAACTCACCCTTCCTAGATCTAACCTTGGTTTCTTCCCTTGTCTTTTTGAGACGGGGGCCTCCCTACCTTACTCTGGCTTTGTAGACCAGGCTAGCTTTGGCTTCACAGAGATCTGCCTGCCTCTGCCCCCAGAGTGCTAGGATCAAAGGCGTGCGCCGCTATGCCTGGTACACCCAACCTATTCACTCTTCAGGGTTAGCCGAGAGCCAGCGCTGGAAGCGTCACAGAAGCACTTGCATTGGTTCCTTCTCCAGCTCTATTTATAATTTAGGCAGTGCCTCCGGACCTTCCTCAAAGAGACCTGGGTTTTTTAAAGGCTGAAAAATCTCAAGGCCTGGCGCTCAGTGACCTGGGTCATGCCCCTGTGGTGATACCAGTGAGTCACACCTGAGAGCTGTACAAGGCTCCGCAAAATGTGTGGTCATGCCGGTCATCGTGGCTCGGCTGTCCTGGGCAGCGGCCACACCCACCTCTCCACCCCAGGGCCTGCACCCCCACTAGATGACTGAGGGACTCCTTCGTTAATCTTGTCAATCCTGTGGGACCTAAGTCTGTGGGGTATGTCTGAGACATTTCCAGAAAGACAGAAGACCCATCTTAAACATATGCTGGAGGCCCATGGATAAAAAGGAGGAAGTGAACTGAGTACCACATGAAGTGTCACCAGCCATTGGTGCTCCTCAGTGAGCCCTGTCCCCAGGTCCTTAAATTGCTTCTTCTCGGTTACTTCGCATCATTCCCACCCAAGTTCCGATCCACATCTGGGGCCTTTTGTTGCTCAGTAGATGAGCAACACCTGTATTCTGCTGCGTCTTCCTCTGCGAGTGTAAGCGAGTCACCACAGCGCCGGCTGCCGTGGCCACGCTTGACCGCATGGCTTGCTCACCTGTAGGGATGTGCTGTTCTCTGAAAATGGGGAGCTGAAGAAGGCACTGATGGTGTCCAGCACCACCGTGAGCACGTACTTCTCAAGGGTGGGGTCCGACAGGCGCTTCTCCCGCTTGTTACAGACCTACGGAGGAGGAGAGTGGTATGGGGAGACCTGCGGGTCCCCTCCCCACCCCAAACGTTCACCCTGGCCCCCAGGACAGACCAGCGCCATGTCCAGGGTAAAGTTCTCGAAGAGCGTCCAGATGTGGTTGCTGGTGTAGATCTCCTTCATCTCCACCTCCGTGTCTACGTAACAGTGGTTCACGAAGTTCACATACGCCATTTTAACCTGCGCAGCGGGCACAGGAGAGGTGTGTCAGCAGGGCCCGCCGTCTTCCCCGCTGTCCCGCGCCTCCCAGCCCGAGCCACGCACCTCCGTGATGCAGTCCTCGTGGGTCACCACGGACACCACGTCCTCTAGCGGCAGCAGGGAGGTGCATTTGATCTCTGTATAGACATTCTTGCCCTCTGCACAGGCGGCCAACAGGTCCACCAGGGAGATGTGGTACATGAGGGGGCTGTGGTCCTCCACGCCATCTCGGGCTGCCTTCATCATGTCCAGCAGATGGGCCAGAGAGGCCTTGTCATTGTAGAACACCACCACATCGTCGCCTGCATTGGTCAGCTGCGATGGCAGGCGGGCAGGAATCAGACCCCTGGTCCAGCAGCCCTAGGCACCACCCCTCTCCGAAGCTTGTCAGGAAAAGCTGAGACCATGACCCCAGCTTATGCTTAAAGTCTGAGGTTTGAGGCTTCTGAAACAGGGCTTCATATAGCCCAGGCTAGCCTCAAATTTACTACGAAACTGAGGATAACCTTGAACTTTTTTTTTAGCTATTGTCTTTATATATGTGTATGGGTGCTTTGCTTGCATGTAGGTCTGTTCACCACGTGTGCAGTACCCACAGTGGTCAGAGGGGGCGTCAGTTCCCCCAACCTAGAGCTATAGATAGCCATGAGCCGGTCACAGGTGTGAGCCATCATGCCTGACTTCCTGCCTGAGTTTTGGGGCTCCTTGGCTGTTGTGTCCCGGCCTCTTCCATCAGAGACCTTGATGCTGGATCCAGAAAGTCTCTTCAGCCTCCAGCGTGTCCCATCTCCTCTCCCTCACAGCCAGCCAATGACACGGGTCAGTGGTGGCACGCCCAAGGTGACATCCCTGCCTCTGCCCTTCCCCTCCCTCCGTGAGAGGCTCCCAGGAACAGACCTCACCCCATGCTCAGTGTTCTGTGTGACTAGACATTTGTGCGTCCCCACTGTGTACCGGACCCAGAGCACCGGGTTCTCCTGGCCCTGACCGGTTCTACGAGCACAGCACCCTGAGTTCTACTGTCTCCCTCCCCAAGTTCTCCCCGGGCCCCGCCGCCCAGATCCCTGTGGCCAGGCAGCCCTCACCTCGGTCATGATCATGTCCTGGCACTTCTTCACGTACTTGCCCTCGGCCTTGATGACGGTGTGCAGGAAGTCCAGGTACTGCACGTGGCGCCCGTGCGTGGCCAGCAGGTGCACGAAGTGTTGCAGCACCGGCTCGCTGATCTCAGAGCACAGCTGGTAGTTGTTGAGGAAAATGTGCTGCATGGTCTCGGCCTCCAGGAGCTGCGGGGGGAGGGGGTCAGCAGAGAGGGGGAGGGGGTCAGCAGAGAGGGGGAGGGGGTCAGCAGAGAGGGGGAGGGCATCAGAGAGGGGGAGGGCATCAGAGGGGGGGAGGGCATCAGAGGGGGGGAGGGCATCAGAGGGGGGGAGGGCATCAGAGGGGGGGAGGGCATCAGAGGGGGGGAGGGCATCAGAGGGGGGGAGGGCATCAGAGAGGGGGGAGGGCATCCGAGGGGGGAGGGCATCAGGGGGAAGGGCATCAGAGAGGGGGGAGGGCATCAGAGAGGGGGAGGGCATCAGAGGGGGGGAGGGCATCAGAGAGGGGGAGGGCATCAGAGAGGGGGAGGGCATCAGAGGGGGGGAGGGCATCGGGGGGAAGGGCATCAGAGAGGGGGAGGGCATCAGAGAGGGGGAGGGCATCAGAGGGGGGGAGGGCATCAGAGAGGGGGGAGGGCATCGGGGGGAAGGGCATCAGAGAGGGGGAGGGCATCAGAGAGGGGGAGGGCATCAGAGAGGGGGGAGGGTATCCGAGGGGGGAGGGCCAGCAGAGGGGAGGCCCACCAGGACCCCTGCCCCGTGTGCCTCACCCCGGGTGTGAGGAAGAGCTGCAGGTGCTTGTGCAGAAGGGCCTGGTTGCCAGGGTTCCCAGCACAGAACTTCTGTAGGAACTGATGTGTGTAGCGCAGGATCTCCAGCATCTTGTTGTCATTCTGTATGCAGAAAGAGGCTGCTGGGCCACAAGGGAGGGATGGGCCTGGGTGTGTGTGTGTGTGTGTGTGTGTGTGTGTACTTACACACACAGGCACACATCCAAATTAATTTAAAAAATCATCTAAGTGGCTCGAAACAACTCCCAACAGTTAAGAGCTGCCGTCCCTGCAGAGGGCCCAGGGCTCAACCATCATCACACTCACACCAGGAGGCTCACGAGCACCTATTTCTATCTCCGGTCTGACACCCTCTTCTGAACTCTGTGCATGCGCACACAGACAAACATTTGAAAAGGAAGAAAGGTCAGCAGAGGTGAGGGGCTTAGGGTCAAAGGTTGAGAGAGGGTGGAGTGCGGGGACCTGGGGGATGAAAGACAGGGTGTCATGGAGCCATTGACTTGAGGAGCTCAGTGTCAAAGGTCAAAATCTGAACTTTTCCCCAATGCTTCAACCCTGGAATACAGTTCCTCGTGTTGTGTGACTTGGTTCACACTTTCTCACTGCAATTGGGCTAGTTGTGTAAATATCTGACTTCTGATAATCTTAGGCGAACCATGAAAGGGCCACTTGGCTCCAGAGGTCATGACCCACAGGTTGAAAATCTGCTGGTCCAGATGGAGCTGACTGATAGGCAAGGTTAGCCCAGGAGAGGAGGCTGGGGTCATGGTTAAGGAGGCTTAGGTTGGATCAAATCAGAAAGGGCTGTGCGGTTCTGTCAAAGAATGTCTGCTTTGCACGAGCAGGGCTCTGGGTTCGATGCTCGGCACCACAGCAAATCCAACTCAAGCCAAATCAATCAGAGTGGGGGGGGTCAAAGATTGGGGTGCAACTGAGGTAGATTCAAAAGAGCCGTGGGTGCAGATGACAGGAGGGCTGCTGAGGTTGGACACCAGGTCACCTTGTCATAAGGGATTTGCAGCAGGTCCAGCATGACCTTGTGAGCATCCATGTTCTTCAGCAGCCTCTGTTGCTTCTTCCGCATCTGCTCCCCGACCCCACACATCTTGTTCAGCCTCTCCAGGATCTGCAGGGGAGAGAGGACGGATGGGAGCTAATGCCTCCTCCTCAGGGTCCCTCTCTCAGCATCTCTCTCCTGGCCAGCTGCAGCCACACCCACATCCCACTGGGACAGGAGAGGGGACGGACTCTCAGTGGCTGCTGAATCAGGTCATCCTTGCAAACCAACGCAGGACTAAAACCCCATCCCACCCCGTAAAGTGCGAAGCAACATGGCTGTAAAGTGGAATCTCATTAAACTCCTTCAGCTTTAGAATAACTCTATCAGGGCTTCAGTGGGGCTGTTTGGAACATGCTGGAAAACTGGTGAATGCTTGGAGAGGCCAGGCCAGTAGGTGCCCCGACTGAGTCATGTCTAAGCCAGCTGCAGGTCCTCACACCTCACCTGCCCATCCCCCACGCTCTCCGCCACTCACGCCTTTGACAATCTGGTAGTTCTCGCTGCTCTTCTCCCCGTGTGGCTGCAGAAATCCCTCCTCATCCGACGGCCGCTGAGGACGCAGAAGACAGAGTCATCCAGGCAGCCTCAATTTGGGACATCCTGTTTGGCTCCCAGAAGCTGGCTCACCTCCTTCTTATCCTTGGTGGCACCCGCCTCCCCCTCCTCGCCCTTGACGCTGCCTTTCTTGTCCACCCACAGCTCCGACTTCTCCACCATCGTCCGCAGTCGGTCCAGTTCTGACTTGATCACTTTGTAGTTCTCCACATCCTGGGCTGAGATGAGCAGCTGGACCTACAGACGGGGGAGGGGAGACGTACTGGGCTCATGGGGGACACACATCCCCCAGATCTGTAGACATTCGGGGAACTGCAGTGACCTCCCTAGACCAGAAACATCATTCAAGTATCTCTCCCTATTTACAGCCTCTTCCTGCAGGAAGCCCTCCCTGTACTCCAGCCCTGAGCTAACACGTCACCCGGCTGCGGTTTCATTTTAAGGAGTAGGGCCTCTCTGTGGTGCTCCTCCCACTCCCCCTCCTCCCTCTCACAGCCTGGGCCTCATGTCCTCCTTTTTCATACTGAGGGAGCTGGAGAAATTCTGGGGAACCAATGCAAGCGGTGTCCGGCCCTGATCATCAGGTATCTCACAGAAAGCTGTCAAGGGGACATGGTGCCACAGTGAAGACACCTGGCAGCCCCAGGGCTCCAAGCAGCCCGGCTGGTGTCCCCTCTCACCTGCTTGAAAGTGTGCATGGCCTCCTGGCGCTGGCTGAAATGCTTGAAGAGCAGCTGCAGCGCGCCAGAGACAAGCGGCGGGTAGTCGTGCATGGTCAAGTGGAGCAGCACCCGCAGGAACATGCGGCCGCCTTCGTCATCCACCTCCAGCATGCTGCTGGTCTTCCTGCCAGCATGGGTAGGCACAAGCAGGAGCCAGTGAGTGAGGGCATGCGTCCTCCACCACCACGGTGCACCCAGGGCACCAAGCACGACGTGCCTTTGCCCACCGGTGTGCCCTCCTGGATCCTCAACCAAGCCCCTGATGCAGGACCCCATATGTGCCCCTCCCCCAACACTGAGGGAGGAGAAGACACTTGTCCCTTCAGTGAGGGAATACTGCAGAGCCCCAGGGGTTGTCACCAGCACAAAACCAGCCGCATTCACAGCTACTCAGGTTTCTTAGTGAAAATTGTGAAAGGCCATTTATGTTTGCCACTAGCTGGAGTCGGGTGTTAATTACACCCACCTTGCAGCTAGCTGTTACTTCCGATTCATTTCCTTCAGGGGTTTGCTAACTATTTCAGTGCATTTTTCCCTTGTGAGTTTCTGGGCTTTGTCTTAACGGGATCTATTCGGTACTTCTCTGTTCTGGTTTATTTTTGAGACAATATCTCACATGACCTGGGTCGGCTTCGAACTTTCTATGCAGTGGCGGGTGCCCTTGAACTATGGACCTTTCTGCCTCCACCTCCTGAGTGCTGGAGGGACAGGTGTCAAAGCCACATCTGGCTTCCGAGGTTCTGGGGATTGAACCCTGGACTCAGGAAGGCTAGATAAGCTGTGTGCATCCCCAGCCCCTCCCATAAGTCATGAATTCCCAGCGGAGTTCTGAAGACAGACCCACGGGATGTGCTGGACACCCAATAGCAGAGGCTGAGAAGACTCTCCACTCTGGCGAAGAGGGCTGGTGGGGGAGGGGTACCATGCTACAGCCCCCTCCATCTCTCCTGCTGTGAGACAGGGGAACAGCTGCCCTGCATGAAGGTGGGGAAGTTACGAGAAGAACCAGCACCTGGATTTACTCTAGACCATGTGGGGCGGACAAGGGTCAGTTGATGGTGAGGGCCTTCTGGGGACACAGTGGAGGAAATGGCCAGCCTTAAGCATCAGGAACCCAGGTTGTCCAAAGAAGGGGTATGAGCCTTATGTTGGCAACCTACCCTCTAACCCCAATCAGGAGCCCACCTCAACCCTGGCCTCACCCTACTCCAAACATGGCCTCTGCCTGCTCCCCGATGCGGTCCAGATTCATGTTGGCAGCTGTGGGAAGCAAGAGTGACAGGGAGAGATGGGGTAGCCAAGAACTCAGACAGAGGAAGCCCAAGCCAGCCCCGGATGCTCCGGCAGCTCCTGAACCCTGTCCCCGCCTTTGTGAGGGCACAGAGCTTCCAGCCTGAGAGCGGCAGAGCGGGAAGCTCAGCAGCTCAGAAAGCCAGGCCCTGGCCAGCCCATGGCGGGATGTGAGCTTACTCAAGTCCTGGCTTCCCTATGGACACCACTCCCCATTTAGGAAGGGTCCCCGCCCCGCTCCTCATGGTGGTAACCAGGGAGACAATGGGCATGCATTTCGGGCATGGAAAGGACAGTTTGGGGCAGCGGAGCAGTGGCCCCAGGAGATGTTAGGGATCAAGGCTCACTGGAGGAATCGAAGGCAGGTGCTGTGCCGTCCGCCCCGCTGTCCTGCATGGGAAACACCTCCACAAACTCCTTTTTGAAGACGGACAGCAGGTAGGAGATGCGGTAGTCAAGGCGCACGTTGAGGATGAACTAGGCAGACAGAGGTGAAGTGAGGACCGGTCTCCACCAGGAGCCCTGCTGCTCCGAGATGCGTGAAGGAACCCCCGAAAGGGCTTTAGCATTCTGCCGCTCAGAATGCTCCAAGGCTTCGAAGCAGAACAGTCAGTCCTCTCGCCCCCCAGTTCCTGACCCAGGGATGGTGGCTGCTGCCTCCTCTCAGCATAAGGCAGTGAGTACCACAGCCAACCCTCCCCCGCACGCCCAGGCTAGACAATAACAGGAAACGCATAGGTTTCCCAGGTTAGCAGGCCAACGCGTCCAGCAGCCCTCTCTGGGAGGGAAATCTGAGGTACCATGACACAGGGAACAGGTATGCCTATAACTAACCTCTATCTTCACAGGACAGAAGCCTCACCACCTCTGACTTCCCTGTGGTCACTCTGTCACCCTCATGTCCTCTGGTTACAAGGGCCACATCCTTCTTCAGGATCCCCCTCCCCCATTAATCCCTCTCCAGGAAGCAGCATGTCTGTGTAGGGTGTCCCCCCAAAGAGTGTTAGTGCTGCTGGTCCAAGAACCATGGCGGCTAGGCAGGCTGACCTGGCAAAACCCTGTGACCTCGTGACGCCCACCCTGGGACCTCCCACCCACCTGCCCAGCGCCTGCAGTACCTCCAGGATCTTTACCTGTGACCCTAAGGCCCCCCTCACTAGACCTCCTAGCCACTTGCCCAGCACCTGCAGGATCTCCAGGATCTTCAGCTGTGACCCTGAGACCTTCCACCCAGGACCTCCCACCCACCTGCCCAGCACCTGCAGCATCTCAAGCTGTGACCCTGTGACCCCCAACCCTGGACCTTCCATCCATCTACTCAGCATCTGCAGGATCTTGAACTGTGACCCTGTGACCCTCCCCCACCCCATACCTCCCACCCACCTGCTCAGCACCTGCAGTATCTCAAGCTGTGACTCTGAGACCCCCACTCCAGGACCTCTCACCCACCTGCTCAGCACCTGCAGTATCTCAAGCTGTGACCCTATGACCCCCACCCCAGGACCTCCCACCTATCTGCTCAGCACCTGCAGGATCTTGAACTGTGACCCTGTGACCCCCACCACAGGACCTCCCACCCACCTGCCCAGTGCCTGCAGGATCTCCAGGATCTCAAGCTGTGACCCTGTGACCCCTTGACCCTGGGACCTCCCAGCCACCTGCCCAGCACCTGCAGGATCTCTAGGATCTTCAGCTGTGACCCTGTGACCCCCACCCCGTACCTCCCACCCACCTGCCCAGCACCTGCAGGATCTCCAGGATCTTCAACTTGGTCTCCATCACCACAGTGTGTTCATTGTCCTCAAATTTGCTTCTGTCCAGCTGCTCGGGGACACCCACTCCAGCAGGCAGGCTGGAGGTACCAAATACAGACTGCTTTCGGCTCAGCACCATGGTGGACATCATGTGCCCCACCCCCTGGATGGACCTCCGCACATTCTTGCCTGTGGGTCACAGAAGTGGGTCACCAGGAGATGCGCAGCAGGGGGTTCCCAATCTCTGACCACTGTGAGGAGACCGATTGCTAAGAAGGGACAGGGCTAATCCAGGCAGGCCTTGGGGGGGGACTGGGGGGGGGAGCTTTATGCCAAGCCTAGCAGGGGGCTGGGGGGGGAGAAGGACAAAGCAAAGCAAGCCAGCAGTGTGGAGAGATGAGCAAATCCTCTGTGGGAAGCTGAATAAAGAGCCGAGGGGACCCTGTGAAAGCACTGCTGAGATCAGCAGCCAGACCTACACAACTTAGGTGAGCATGCCTTCCGGGAGTCAGGAAGGGCTGGAGCCTGTCAGCCCCTGATCTACCGGGATGGAGAGGACTGAGGCAGGGCCAAGAGACAGGTAGCCCTGGGGGTACCAGGAAGGAACTGAGGAGGGGGCCAGGCCTCACCGCCAGGCTCCTCATAGGCCTGCATCATGGCTGCCGGTGCCTGAATGCAGTCAATGATGCCCAGCAGTGTGCGTGTGAGACGCAGTAGCTCGCTGAAGCTGTAGAACCCAAAGTAGATGAGGTTGTGTGCCAGGCTGACCACCTGTGGGGGGAAGGGAGGTGAGTGGGGCTGAGCTACGCAGAGGCGTGTCTGTAGAGGCGCGTGGAGCTGATACACATGGTGGTAGTGGGATGTGTGTGGCCGACCAGTGTACTTGGTGGGGTCCTGGTTTTTAAGGTTATGATTGTTCAAGGGGAAACTGTGGCTCTGTTGGGGTCCAAACAGACAGAAAACCAAGATGAAGGCAGGACCCTGGGTGATGGGTTCGGTGGATTCAGCCAAGCAGCTCTGTTCTGTGCACTGAACCCGAGGGGGGCGGGGGGAGCTGTCCCCATTGCAGGGGGAACCTCAGCTATCTAAAGAATAACTGAGCTGAAGGCGTCAGAGAAAGGGGATCATGGATCCTACAATCAGCAAGGTCCTGTGGGGAGGTGAGAGGGGACGACCACAGCCCCCCTACCATCCGGCCCCAAGGACCCACAGCCCACCTCAAAGGTGAGTATGTTCTTCTCATCGTTGGCAAAGGGCACAGCCTCGCTGACCACGTTGTTGAGGTAATCTTCCACGAACTCCATGGTGCTGGCAAACTTGTTTTTCTTGTCATCTCGGGAGGCGTTGAGATTGGAATCATAGCTAGAGACAGAAGCGGGAGGCGTGAGGGTCCCCCGTGCCCCACCCCGCCCCGCCCTACCGTGTCCTGCCTGACTAGCCAACCCACCCTCCAGACTCTCACTCTTTGATGGTGATGGCCGTGGGAATCTCCGTCCAGAGGCGGGCAAACTTGACAGGGGTCACCAGCTCCTGGGGGTCGCGGTCCACGTGCACGTGGAGCATCAGATGGCAGAATGAGGCACGGAGGTCAAAGGGCAGCATCTCGTCCGCCATGCACAGGAATAGCAGCTCGACGCCCAGCTGCTTGGAGATCTCGTCGATGGCCAGGTACTGGCGGTCCAGGCACATGCGGGCAAACAGCTTCAACTGGTACCTGTGGGCAGCGCGGGGTCAGAGGGACAGCAGTTGGGGGCAGAGGCAGCAGGTAACTGGCGTGGCCCTGCTGAGGACTCCACCAGGTGGCAGAGGAAAGCACTTCACAGAGAGGACATGGCCCCTCCTGGCAAAGGAGGGGAGACACTCTCTGGCTCAGCTGGGACAGGTCCTTACAGGAAGCAGGTAGCTGGGAGAGTGGGAAGGTGACAGGTGTGAGGCTCAGATGAGAGCGACAGCAGATGCTTCTCTGTGGGTGACATCACATCTCTCCCTCCTCTGCATTACCCGTCAGGGTCCTGGAGCCAGGCCACCCTGGGTAGGCACAGTGGCTTAGCCCTGAAACACCAGGCAAGCCCTTCCACTTCGTGCTGGTTCCCCAGCCTTTCAGGGGACAGTGTAACCTACTTCCCAGGGTTGTACTCAGTATGAGTGATGCTCAGAGCACAGCTTGTGGTGAGTTAGCAAGAGCCTTCTGTAAAACCCGTGTAGGACACGTCTCTGCCGGGTGTGCTGAGCTACACCTATAACCCCAGCCCTCGGAAGGACAGGCAGGAGGATCACCTTGAGTTCAAGACTAGCCTGGGCTAAAGAGCGAGGATGCTGTCTCAAAAACAAATAAGCCAGACAGTGGGGCCACATTCCTTTAATTCCAGCACTTGGGAGACAGAGGCAGGTGGATCTCTATGAGTTCAAGGCCTGCCTGGACCACAGAGTGAGTTCCAGGACAGCCAGGGCTACACAGAGAAACCTTGTCTCAAAAAAACAAAACAAAAAAAAAAAAAACTAAACCAAAACAAAACAAAAAGAAGAAAACACAAAGGCCAAGCATGACCCAGCACTGCTATGACTCAGTGGGCGGTCTGGTCTAGTCTAGAGAATGAGATCTTATCTCAAAAAAAGGAAGGCACTGGAGAGATGGCTCGTGGTTCCAGAGCACTAAGGTCTGAACACCCACGTGACGGCTCACAACTGTCTGGAACTCCAGTCCCAGGAGATCCAATGCCCTCTTCTGGCCTCTCCAGGTAGCGGGCATTCATATGGCACACAGACGTATATATACAGGTAAAACATCCAGAAAAAAAAATTAAACAAAAAACAAACAAGGGTCAGTCAAATGGCTCAGCCAGTAAAGGGTTCTTGTCACCAAAGCCCTGGGAACCATGCTATGGGGAAAAAAAAAAAAAAAAAAAAAAAATCAACCCCCGAGTCATAGCACATAGACATAGATGCCCATACAAATGCGTGCACACATATGCACGCATGCATGCAGGTACATATGCACACACACACACACACACACACACACACACACACACACACACACACACACGAGGACAAGGAGCAGCCCTGACAGCACTGCGACTCTGGGGAGGGGCTAGGGAGCACCTGTAGTAGCTGAGCACGTTCTCGTCGTGTGCGTTGCCGGCCCTGGCCTCCTGGGCCAGCTGCCTCACGCTCTTCTCGTGATGCTCATTGTTCCTGTCCGTCCACGTGAGCCACACCTCCTCCTCCGAGTACTCGATGGTCAGGTACTCGTGAGACTGAGCCATCTCCTTCACGGGCCGCAGCCTGCAGTCAGCAGCACTGTCAGGGGGTGTCCCTGGCCACTGGAGCCCCAGAGCCTGAGACGGGGTCTCGCTACGTACAACCCCGGGTTGGATGAGCACCGCTCAGGCCTCTATGCCGTTTCCTCCCTTCTCAGGATGAGGCCGTGGCTTATTTTCCGCTCAGTGCCTCCAACCATTCACCCACCCCATCCTACCCCTCCCCACCCCACCCCAGCCCTCCCCACCCCTCCCCTCCCCTCCCCTCCCCTCTCCTCCCCTCCCCTCCCCACTCCTCCCCACCCCTCCCCATCCCCAAAGCCAGGCACTACAAGGCACTGCTCTCATATCTACAAAGAACAAGGGGGCCAGCACTGACCCGAACCCCAGTGACACCCCTGGGGATGAGACTGCTGCTTACTCAGTCTGGATAAGAATGTCACTGTTCTTAGGGTCCAGCACACATTTGCAAATCAGCTCTTGGGTGACCGGGATGGCGATGCGGTTGGACACACACAGGTCAGAGAGGTAGTCCAGGAATCTGAGTGGGTCAGCAGGGCCAGCAACCGATTCAGAAACTGCCCCGAAAGCCAGAAGGCTCACCCGCCCTCCTCCTGAGCCGTCCAGAGCATCAGTCTGTGACAGCTCCGTGGGACAGGGCGAAGAGATGGGGTCAGGGGTCAGAGCAGGGACCAGCTCACTCAACAGGAGTGTTTGGGGTTCTCCACGTGTATGGGAACTTGTATCTGTCATGGCTACACTGAACTAACTTTGAGACACCCCTGCGCCCCAAGCACTGGAGAGGAAGCAACGCCTACGCAGCTAACAACCAGCATCAGAAACCCAGCCGGGGAGATAGAGCACCCCTGTAATCGCAGAACTTGGGGGTAGAGGCAGGGGATCTGTGAGCCCAGCCCGGTCTACAGCACTGGAGGTCGAAAGGAGCCCGAGGACAGGCGGGGCGTGCGCGTGCGCGGTGGGACACCTGGGCTCCCTGTTCTTGCGCACGAGGCTAACGAAGGTCTCCACCTCCGTCTTGGTGATGTGTTTCTCCAGCAGCTTCCGGTTGTTATGCAGCAGAGCAGTGATGGTGTCCTCGGCCAGGATGTCGTAGCCGATCTGTGACTGCATCATCCCAAACTGCTTGGCTATGTGCTCCTGGGGGAAGGCACACGGGGAGGGACAAGGCTGCTGTACTGCAGAGCCTTGACCCCAGACCAGGACCTTCATTCCTATGGAGCTGAGATGACATCTGACCTCCTGCCCCTACTCAGAGGGTGCTGGGATCTCAAGCATTTACCACCCATGCCCAGCTTGGCACTGGGAATGAAGCCAGGGGCTTTGTGTACACCAGACAATCTACCAACTGAACCGCATCCCTGTCTCCTCCGCTGAGGCTCAGACGCTCACTTGCCTCACCCCACCTAACCTCTTAGCCTCCAGAGCCATCCTGCAATTCAGGGGCACCAGGACTGACCCAGCTTTGTGACAGGACTGAAAAGGTCCCCAACAACAGTGAGCCTGCAGGGCAGGGTACCCCCAAGATAAGAGCAAGAGCAGTCATCTCTTGAGAAACCCATTTCAGGGGAGATGCGGAGGCAGCTGCCAGGGCGGAAGGGTGTCTTTACCTAAGCTGTGATCTGGCCCTACCAGGGCCTTGTCTGCTTAGCTAGACTGGCTAAATGGTATAAAATAGTGAAAACTTGCGGAAGAAGTTTACGCTAGGCGGTGACACGCATCTGTAATCCCAGCTCTTGGAAGGCAGAGGCAAGCTGGGGGGTCTCTGTGGTTTGCACAGTGAGTTCCAGGCCAGCCTGGTCTACATAGTGAGACAGTCTCAATAAACCAAAAGAAGATGAGGAGAAAGCAGCAGTATTTGAAAATACCCTGTGCACCCCGGAAACCAGCCCCACCATTTAGTGCCCCCCTGTACCCGGTGCCTAACAGTGCCTGGCTGCCAGACTCTGCCCACAGGGATGCCTGCAGAGGAGGGAAGACAGGGCTCGTGCCCTGCAGGGACCTCCCGGTGCCCACCTGGTTCTTACGGTAGTCCTCCTGTGAGTGCCGCAGCACCCGGTAACAGAGGCGGAACATGTACTGATAGGGGGCGTTCTTCTGGTCAGACAGTTCCTCCAGCCGCACCAATGGTCCTTCACCCCCCTTGTCACGGAATGGAGCCTTCAGGATGCCAAAGATCTGAGGGGTGTAGAGAGTGAGAGGGACTCTCCTCATCGCCCCAGGAGCCCTGCCCTTGACTGACTTCATCCAAGAGGCTCCCTTCACCGAAGCCTTGAGCTGTCCTGCTCAGCAGGACTCCAGCCTCTGTGGACTCCAGCCTCTATTCTCATCACAATAATGAGAACCAGTTCTCCTGCAGGAGGCCAGAATGACGCCATTCCTCTCAGGTGCTTAAGGAAGCCACAGCTCAAACACATTTTCCTCCAATGTTAGGGTTGGCACCCCAACTCCCACCTTGAATGTGCTAAGCAAGTGCTCTATCCCTGATCTACATCCTTGGCCCCTCACTAGTAGGTTCTCATGTGCTCTACCATGGAGTCAAATCCCTACCTCTACCAGTGGCTGTATCTAGATAAGGGCTCTGCTGATCCACACCCTGAGCCCCTCACTGGTAAACTGTAGCATCTACGACTCAGCCATGTTCCCAGACATCAGCTGGAAAATTCTAGGCAGGCATCTACCAGTGATCCATGCTCCTAGCTCTTTACTGGTGTATTCTAGGAAGGTAGCCATGCCCCCAGACTCTACCTGGAGGATTCCAGGAAGGTGCTCTCCTACTGAGCCACACCCCCTCCATTACCCCCTCAGTAAGAGCCATGAGCCCCTGGAGAGCCATGAACCCCTGGAGAGCCACGAGCCCCTGGAGAGCCATGAGCCCCCCTGGAGAGCCATGAGCCCCTGGAGAGCCATGAGCCCCTGGAGAGCCATGAGCCCCCCTGGAGAGCCATGAGCCCCTGGAGAGCCATGAGCCCCTGGAGAGCCACGAGCCCCTGGAGAGCCACGAGCCCCTGGAGAGCCATGAGCCCCCTGGAGAGCCACGAGCCCCTGGAGAGCCATGAGCCCCTAGAGAGCACACACACCTGCTTAAGTATGTTCTGCTCCCGCATCAGCTTCTGCCGCTCTCGGTTGGGCTTCGTGACCATGATGTCCAGGACATTCTGCCCATTGTTGGGAACATCGCTGACAAAAAACACCAAGTCCTCCAACAGCTGGATGACAAACCTGTCGAAGGGCAGCACCAGAGGTGTGATGGAGGTGCAGCCAGCGTGTGCTCACACAGGCACACGACTGGCTCTCCAACCCCGCTGCCAGCCCACATGCTGGCACATCCCCTCCTCACATGCCCTACCATGCTGCTCTTAGGAGACGCCCCAGTCTACCCTCCCTGGACCCCACAGTGCCCCAAGACAGCAAAGCTCCGAACACTGTGATCTGAGAAAGAGGCTGGGCAGCCGGTTGGCGGAGTGCTTGGTGTGAAGGGATCTGAGTTATGTCCCTGTCCTACACCACCTACAGCCATGTGACCCTGAACAAGTCCCCTAACTCCTGAGCCCCGGTGGTGCAATTCAGCAGAGAGGCTGGCTCCCAACTTCAGAGGCGCAGGGTCAGCCAGGTCCCCTGGTGGCCCCGGTCCCACCCCATCTACCTGGTTTCTGATTTACAACCCCCCTATGACCCTTGAGAGAACCTCAGTCCTGCCAAGTCTCCCACTGACCCCCACATCCCCGGCACACGCACCTACGGTCGTTCTGGCTGATAAAGCCCTCGTTGAGCTTCTCCACGGCGCTGGCCAGCATGGAGCTGGCGTCGTTGGCGAAGTCCAGGTCGCGGATCTCAGACACGGGGACCGACACAATGGCAAACGCTTCCTTGTCCTCTTTGGTGGGGCACGTGCCCAGCTGTGGAGACAAGGGTCAGCGGGATGCCACGGGCAAGGCCCAGCCCAGGCTCCAGCCCCACACACAAGGCCCGCACCATGAGCCGGATAGGCCGCTCCTCCTCCACATCGATGGGCGCGTTGGTACTCTGGATCCAGGTGTTGGTGCAGAGGTGCCGCAGCCGCACGTAGGAGTTCCTGGGAAGGAGGACTCAGCCAGTGAGCAAGGGTGTCACAGACACAGTGGCTCTCTGCTCACCTCTCCCCAACAGCATCCTCTTCCTCTGCTCCCCACACCTCCACAGCATGGGTACCGGGGATGGGGGGCCCTGTCCTGTACACCCTCAGGCACGCAGACCTTGGTGCATTCTTAAATTAATGCTTGTTGGTGAGTGTGGGGCAAAAATTCATCTGGACAAGCAAGCACCCAAGAGTATCAGGAAAGAGACTAAGGGCTAACAGTTCACAGGAATGCTGGTGACAGACACTTGGTGTTCCCATCTCTCTACAGACTGAGGCAGGGTGGCGGAGGCAGCTACCTGAGGTCTCACAGCTAGAAGACACTAAGGCCTGGATGGCAGGGAATTTTGTTTTGAGGCATGCGTGTATGTATGTGCACATGCATGTTCACACGTGTACGTGGGTGTGCAGAGATTTGAGTGTGTGTGTGTGTGTGTGTGTGTGTGTGTGCGCGCTCGCTCGTGGCTGGAGGCTGGCGTTGGGCCATTTCCTCCATTGCACTCCACTTTGTATACAGAGGCGGGGTCTTTTGTTGAACTGGGAAGTCAACACTTTGCAGCGTCTAGCTCGCCATGCTGGCCACGAAGATTCCCAGTCTCTGCCTCACGCTGGGGGGCAGGCCTCCCTCCCCCCTGGCTTTCCAGTGGGCTCTGAACATTCAGACTCTGGTCCTCATCCTTGGACAGAGAATGGTTCATTTGCAGAGCCATCTCCTCAACCCTGTTCTATGTCCTTTCGTTTATACGTAAAGACAAGGTCTCTGGAAGGCCCGGCAGGCTTCATATTCACTACGCAGTGGAGGAGAGCCTCCGCCTCCAGTGTCCATCTCCTGAGTGGGCCGCCTCCCTGGCCTACATACCGGTACATAAGGAACCCAGACCTTCATCCCTGCCAGCTGAGCATCCCACCAACCAAGCTGCACTCCCAGGGCTGGTGGGACCTTACAGGCGTGGGAATCTGACTCTCACACCCTCTTCTTGAACATCTAACTGGACATCTAGTGGGCCCCAGAAACAAATGGCCTCAGGCAGGAGGCACACACCCACCGAGGCACAAAGGAGTCGGTTTTCTGCAGCGTGGTGGGGTCCAGCTCAAAGAGAGACGCGATGTCATTGCCGTGTGGCACGGCCACCAGACGGTACTTGATCTTCTCGCCTGCGTTCCTGCGGCCTGTGCGGCTCTGGGCCCCCTGGGATGACGTCACCATGTCAGGCAAGGACCAGCCTTTCAGTCCCCACCAGAGAAACCTTCTCCCTTCATTCCATCTATTTCCCAGGTTCCTTGGCCTCCCTTCCAGTCTCCACACCACTACCTCCCCATCCCCCCACCCCGCTCAACCCCCTCCCCCAGCCCCTTGGCTCTGCTCCTTACCGGTCCTGCTGCCTTAGGGTCTGAGGCATCACCCTTGTAGCTGGGGTTTTCCTAAACAGGCATGCAGAGTGAGGAGTGGCTACTGGACACTATCAGCACACCCCCACCTCACCAAACACAGGAACATCCCAGAAGGTATTCCCAACAAGGTGCCTACAACTCCCGGGAGAACTGTACATGGTCCCTTCTTCATAGGCCCATGCATGAGCAAGCATGTAACCTGTGTCCCCTGCACACACAGATGCCACATACAGTCTCCACTCACCTCAGCAGCCAGATAGTTGCCCGTGGCCAGATGCTTGAACCTGTACAGACCGTTCCAGTGTCCGGCTCCCCCGCGGCAGGGGTCGTGGTGGACCACCTGGGGGCACGCAAGAGTCAGGTGGAGAAGAGGGACCGGAACTGAGAGTGCAGACCCTGGGAGGCCTAGACTGTGGGGAACAAAGTGCCCGGGTCCTCCCTGGCCACCTGGCTATAGAGCGGCCAGGGGAAGGATGGGACAGCCATTCCATCCTCTAGGGTGCGGGGGGGGGGGGGGGGGTAAAGAGCAGTGTGAGGCTCTCACCTCCACCTCCCAGAGCGCGTTGGAGCTGGTGGCCGAGGTGGCGGACTGGCGCAGTGTGGTGCGCAGGAACACCTGCAGCTTGCCCCTGTATTCGTCACAGGTCAGGAACTTCTCCTGCTCCGCGTGGAACAGCCGCACCACGTCTCCCTGAGGGTGGGGTTAGGACATGGAGTCAGATGTCCACAGCCACGCCTTCAGGCTCAGGGGCCCTATGCAGGGTCCGGTCCCTCGGAGGTGGCCTACTGGAGAAGCCTCGGGCCACAGGGCAGCTGGGTACTGCGACAGTCCTCTCCCCACATTCCAACCCACCTGGCACCTCCCTCCCCTACTGCCTTCCAAACACCTCTAATACCCAAGTCCAGGAGGGCAGGGCAGACTCCCTCTTCTCAGTCTCCCAGCCCAGGGCCACCCACTTCCCTACCCCCTCTGTTCGGTCACTGGAAATCCCCCACATCATTTCTTCTGCTCTCCCTGGTGGCTGAAGGGCAGCAGCTGTGGCTTTTTCACCTCCGGGCCTTAGACAGAAAGCCTTCATTTTGAATACTGGGCCTAGTCTTATAAGCAACGAGAGGCTCGTAAAAGTTCAGTAACGTTCCCAAGCCTCGGCTGCCGCTTGTAGAAAATGGAAAGAAAAAGCCCTTTCTCCCTCCAGCAGAACCTTATCACAGGTTTAATGAGGTAATACACTTTACTACCTCAGCAGAGAAGGGAGGCACCGTGCCAAGAGCCAAGCAGCCAGGACAAGTGGGAGAGTCCCTGCCTCAGTCCCAGGGCCAGCACCTTTGTCCCTCCTCCCTCTGTGGTTGTCACTCAGCAGCATCTCAGAGCATGGCTCCCATCCCATCATCATCTAATGGCACTGGCTTCCTGCACTGAACCTGGCTCTAGACATACTTGTCAGGTAGAGGGGGAAGTAATGGAGCATCTACATCTGTCCCTACAGCGGAAACACAGGGACACCGAGCGTCCGGTGCAGAGCAAGACACGGAGAGGCTTGGTGAGAAGCTCTTGCCTTAGCTTGCCTGGACTCTAACCCCAACGCCGTGATGGCCTCACCAGAAGCTACAGTGGGCATGGCACCGAGCTGAGCCCGAGGGCTGCAATGCACCATGGGAGGTTTTGGGGGAGGGACACTGGGCTCTGACTGATGATGCTTGGACAGAGGGGAAAGCACTTCAACCACCCAGGCTGATGGGAAGAGCCAGGACCATCAGAGGGACGAGGGAGGCGGACCATCTAAGCACAGCCCGAAAGAGGCGAATGGTGTGCCTGGCTGGGCCTTCTGGGTTTGAAGTCTGTCATCCTTATGGTACCCCAGACCATCCTGAGTCTACCCAACCTCTAGCCTATCCTAACCCGCCTCTCCATCAGAAACTTGGTTTTCAGGCTTCACAAATCATCCTTTCCCCTCAGTGTTTATTCGCTGCAGGTGTAACAAGCTGTTCCCTCTGCCCACCCTCCTCTCTCAAGTGTACACACCGGCCTATCAGGGACAGAGAAGAGGCACTGGCCCCTGGTGGCAGGCAGGAGCAGCCTTTCCCTGCCAAAGCTCAGGGCACAACTCAGGGCCCACAGAACAAAAACCAGAGACAGGGGTCTGGCTGCCCTGAGGCGGAGGACAGGGTGGGGAGGCCTCCAAGTTCCTCTGCAAGAAGAGAAAATGAGACAAGGGCAGAAGAGGTGGCAGGGACACGTGGGGACTTCCTAGGGGAAAGCTGAGGGGTACAGAGTCAAGGAAGTCACTTCACAGGAAGAGGAAGGGGCCTGGGGAAGGGGCTCCGAACTCACCCCCTTCAACACCTCCTCCAGGTGGTCCCGGAACTGCATGAATAAGTTGATCTTCCAGCTGGTGTTGCAGTTGACAGAGTTGACCTGTAGGGGGCAGGCAGGAGCCAGTTGCCTACAGCGGACAGCGCCGAAGACCAAGGAGGGGAAGGGCAGAAAGGGAAGGTGTGGCCTGACCCTTGCGGCAGCCAGCCAGTGGAGTGGGGATAAAATCACTCTCCAGGGGTGGACGGCAAGGTTGGGAAACTGAGGCCCAGGGTCCTTGGGCACCGCCACCAGAGGCAGAGAGTGTGAGGGAGAGATACACACAGCCAGGGATCTGTGGCCACCAACCCTCAGTCCCAGGACACACCTCCCCTCCCCCACTCACCTCTTTGCATCCAGCATTGTCACTAAGTTCGTAGTTGCTGGCATGCAGAGGCTGCCCCGCATTGACAGGATTCAGGATCACCTTGTCCCCCACGACCACCTTTGGGGGACGGCCGGGGAAAGGCGAGGTGAGAAGAGGCACATTTCCCACCAGGGTCCCCTCCCTCTGCTCTGTGTCCCTTCTAAAAAAGGACTAGGACCTCATGCAGTCCCCTCCGGAGTGTGGTCCACACCTCCGTCCAGCCCTCCCCCCACCCCCACACACACACTCACATTATCCCCATTGCTCCGAAGCTTCCAGAAGGGCTGGATGAAGAGCCAGGAGCCCTCATTGCCCGTAGCGTCCAGCGTCACCCGCATGGCGTTCTTCTCCAGCAGGGCTGGCAGCCGCTTGTTCACCGTCAAGTATTTGTTGCTCTTCATATGCAGAAGCTGAGGCACAGGTGGGGCTGGAGTGAGGCGGCCAGGCCTGAGAGGCCAGGCCCTTGGGGGGGGGGAGGACTCTGGGTCCTTGGTCACACAGGGTGTCAGACGTATTACCACACAGTGACACAAACAGCCATTAGCACTCACACCTTGACAGAGAAGCAGCTGGTCAAGGTGCAGCTCAGCGGGAGACCAGCCAAGCACGCACGGGTCCAAGCTCATCCCACACCTCCACCGAGAAGCACAAATTACACACGCCTTAGCTCCTGTCATCTTTTCTCAAACATAGTCCGGGATGACGAGACGGCTCACTTCCTGAGTGCTGGGATCACAGGCAAACACCTGCCCCACTTCTGAAATACTGGGGACTAGCCCAATGCTTTGTGCACACCAGGCGTGCACTCTACCAACTAAGATCCCCAGCCCTAGATAAACGAATACAGAATCTTACAACAATCCCCAGGGGCAAGCAATGAAGGGCCAAAGCCTCCGGTGGGCTGAGAAGCTCAGCCCTGGAAAGTTACTCCATTGATAATGGAAAATGCTGCGAGGCTGTTAGGGTCCAGAAGCTTCTAATCAGAGGATGTCGGTATCTCTGAGGCGGCAGGGAAATGGAACCATTAAAGCCCCAAGCACACCACAACACAGTCTCCTTCCTCGAAGACTTCAGTTGTTCTGTTAAAGTAACAATTCTGCTTCTAAAGGTGCCTGTCCGACTTTATCCCCACAGCGTCTCCATTAATCCTGATCTAGCAAACATAATCACTGGCCAGCTTTAAGATTGATTTATTTTCATTTTATGTGTACAGAGGTTTTTCCTGCATGTATATATGAATGTAGGTATGTACACCATGTGCGTGCAATACTCACAGCAGCCAGAAGGGGGCACTAAATCCCTGGACCTTCAGCTACAGATGTAAGCAGCCCTGTGGAAATCTAACATGGGTCCTCCACAAGAGCAGCAAGTGCTCTTAGCCACCGAGCCGTGTCCCCAGTTCCCACTGGGGAGCTTACAAATGGGGCAAATGACGCACAGGAATTTGTCCGAGATCACGGCCCCTTAGGAATGGCAGGGCCACAGTTTCAGATGAGAATCTATGTCTGTCTGTCTGTCTGTGTATGCCTCCATGTGTGCTCATGATCCCTGAGCTAAAAACACTCCCCTGGGCACAGTACAGAAATGTAGTTGGAGATACAAACAACACACACAGACACACACACATGCAGGCATACACAGACACATGCAAGCATGCACATACACACATGCACACACACATAGACATAAGCACACCACAGACACCCACACAGACATATGTACATGCACACACATACACACACGTGCACATGGACATACACATGCACACATGCACACACCCACTCGTGCACACACGCACACGAAGGCCATACCTGAATCACACTGCCGTACTTCACCACGTCCCCGTGCACCTTCTTGTTCTCTGTGTCGTTCTGCTTCTGCTCCATCTGGGCTGCGTGCTGCAGACACAGGGCAGGGACGGCTCAGAAGCTGCTCCGGAGGGAGATGCTCTGTGTACACACACGCGCTCGTGCACACACACACACACACACACACACACACACACACACACACACACACACACTGAGGTGCATATTCTCCTTGGACCCTTCTCAGGTGCTGCAACCAGGAGACCCTTCGTGGGTGGGCAGAATCCCCCACTGCAGCAGTGCCTGAGACTTGGAATGCAGAAGGCAGCCAGTGGCTGGCAGCTCACCCTGACCTGGCGGGCACCTTCCCGTAGGACCCTGACTCTCACGCCTCTGACAGACACATCCAGCAACCTAAACCTGGGAGTGCTCCTTACCCCTAACCCCTCACCCCCCACCCCCATTCTCCAGGATGCCTCACTCCAGGCTAAGCCAGGCCAAGGCAACTTCCCACCCCTTCCCCAGCCCACTCCAGAGAGCCCCTTCTCTTCCTTAATGCTGTACCAGCTCAGGTGGCCTCAAGCATGCGCTCCGTTAGTTTTTAGGGGACCCTCTTCAGTCTGCCACCCACCCAGAACCTCCCTGAGGAAAGGTCTCCTCCAAAAGACAAGCGCACCCTGGACAGTGGTCCCTCTGCCCTCCTGCCCCCTCAGTGCTGAAACCAGGCCTAGGGTAAATCAAGTCAGGGAGGGCTACAGAGGCTGCTGCAGGGCTGCGTGTGCCGCATGACCCTCCACAAGGCTACGGTGTGGGGCTCTGACCCTGTGGCTCAGATGTGAGTCTTCAGCTCATCCTCGGCCCCACCTTGCTCCGGCAGCCCTCCCAGCCCTCCCTCCACAGACAGATCACAGCTACAGGGAGGGCTCCCTGTTTTAGTCCCTCGCCCTCAGGGCAAGAGGCTCAGAGGCTGTTGGGGAAACTCAGGATGTGAGCTGAGTGACCCCTCACCAGGCCCAGCACCTCAGCAGTATGCGTGTAACCAAGAAACACGAGTTAAAGACCCAGGGGCTGCCTTAGCTGGACTCCAGACTCTCGGTGTGGGCAGACAGGTCCTGTCTAGGAGCTCTGAGCTCCAGGTCTATAAAGCAAGTGGGAAATAAGACTAGACACAGGTTCTCAAATTAGGTTCCCTGGAGCCACAGCTCCAGGAGCCACTAGGAGGCCTGAGCGGCTGTTTGGGTTGCATATCTAATCATCGAGTCCTGTGCCCTGACTCAGGGCTATGCCCATCTTGCAACCGGCAGGAAGGATTTGTACAGACTTCGGGTTCCTAGATAGGCCCTTCCCTTCCTGCCTGCCTTTTACACCAGCCTCATCGATTAGTGTTTTCAAGTCCATCATCACAGGCACGAGGCCTCCAGTAGCACCGAAGAGCAGAGGCCCTACTGTGCTCCCCAGCTCCTGGGGCACACGCGGGACTGGAATACCTGCAGCTTCTGCAGTAACACCACATCAGCGATCTTCTCTTTGTCCTGCTTAGTCTGTTTGGCTTTCCAGTACTGCTTCTGTGCAGAGTAGCGGTTCATGGGGCACACTTTGAAGAGGCAATCTGGGTGGGACAGGAAGAGATAAGAGCCCAGTCCGAGCTCAGAGCTCAGGGCTTCCTGGCAGAACCCCCGTGTTCCAGCCTCTCCCAGCCTCCTGCCCACTAGGTGGGACAGGACAGGACAAGACAGAGTAGCCACTGCCGCAGCCTAAGGACTGAAGGCTTGGCGCTTAGGAGAGCTTGCTGAGTCATCATGTGGCATGTATCCCAACATCCATGGGACAAATGGGGCATCCACACAACACCTGTTACCCCAGTGATGAGAAGAGAGGCCACAGAAAGGCTCCTAGGGCTTGGGCCTTTCAGCTTAGCAGAAACAGAAGCTCCTGGTGCAGGGAGAGCCTCTGCCTCAAAGGAATGAGTAGAAAGAGATAAGGGAGGACACCTGGTGCCACCTGCTGGTCTCCATGTATGTGCAAGGACACACACACACACACACACACACAGTCACACACAGTCACACGCCTGCACGCCCACACTGCGGTCTCAGGACACAGGGTATAAAGAGGACTTGGGGAAGGACAAACACCCTTTCCCCTCTAGTAAGGCCACCAGAGGTACTTGGGTCCCCTCTCCATGCGGTCACACCTGCCTTATTCCTTAACAGACCCCTCCCCCCAGCTTCCCTGGGTTGTCCTCATCTCACGCTGACTCAGACATCTAAGGATAAGACTAGATCATTCCCCACAGGCTGGGCTGTTTCCCCAACAACACAGCTTGCTCAGCCTCCCCCACTGCCCCGTAGACAGGTACCAGCACTGCCCGCTCCCTGGGGACCCTGGCTCAGCAAGCTATGCCTCTCAGCCTCTTGACCCTGGTCAAGGTCCAGAAACAAACTGCTACCAACATTTTCCTTCTGACCAAGAAGCAAAATGCCTGTCATTCCTATAAGAGGTCTCACTGAGAGACGTCCCAAAGGCATCATCTGAGTCATGGGCTGTTTTTTTTCCTCCTAAGTCATACTTCCTAGATTCACCAGTTGATACTGATGCCGTGTTCCTGCGACTCTTCGAGAGGTTAATCCGTCGACTGGAGGAACACAAGCTTGCTCAGAAGCATGCTTCACTTCCGTAACCTAAGAAAACTGATAATCAAGTATAACCATGACATATGATGGAATTTCAGTTATTCACTATAAGCCAAACCATATTATCATAGACTAATCAATTTTTTACACAAAGATCATATTTTTGCATTATGAGAGTGTTTGGGGCTTCATTAAAAAATTATTAATTATGAATTTTTGTTTTTCTCATTTTGCTAATTGCTAACGTCTGAGTTTAAACCATTTACATCGGGTTAATTATTGGGATATTTATGTATTATCTTGGTATTTTCCATTTTTCTTGTTTGTTTCTGAGACTATCACTTATTCCCTGTTCCTCGCTTTGGGCGGTATTTTTGCGTGTACGGCTGACTTTAACCTTCCGAATGTCTCCACTGACTCTGTAACTAAACTCTGCTGGTATTGTGCGCATGCAGCTTCCTTATTCGAGAAACAATTACACAATCCGCTGAGCTACCTTATCAGAAATAAATCTCTAAATGTAGACACACTGGGGGGTGGGGGGAGACACTTGTCACTTTTGCAAGCTTAAGCTCCCCCCCCCAAAACGTATCCTGGATAAATGTCTGTTTATCCACAGGAGGCCTCAGCTGGAAAAGCCTGGGGTCTGGTAGAAGGGAAGAACGGTCTCAGAGGCTGACGGGCTGTGCGCATGAGCAGGTGTGAGCAAGCAGCCTGTTCACTGTGAACACCCCAGTGTGAAACTAGTCACAGCCTCAGGGGAGGCCGCCGATCATCAGACTACAAACTCTTGGGGCAACAGAAGATTCGTACCTGAAAAGTAGGGGCATGTGGGTAAGGGACTGAAAGAAGTCACCAGGACAGGACCCTCCTGTAGACCCAGCATGCTCTCCCTAAGGTCATGGCCCTCCCAAGGTCAGAGCTGGCTATCAGGCCCCGGAGATCTAAAACAGATATGTTCTCCCATCCGCCTATGGGGTGCAGAGGTCTCCCAACTATTGAGGAGAGAAGTCTGGGAAAGGCTAGTTTCGTGGAGGAGGGGCAGGGGGAGGGGAGGAGGAGGAAGAAGAGGAGGGAAAGGAAGAAGAAGAGGAGGGAAAGGAAGAGGAAAAGGAGGAGGAGAGAGAGGGAGCAGAAGGAAAAGGGGGAGGGGAGGAGGGAGGGGCAAGCAGCGATTTCTTAAGCAGTGAAGCCTCTAAGGCCCTGTGCCAAGCCCACCTCCCCCCCCCCCCAGCATGCAGGAGGCCCTTCTAAGAAGTACCACATATATGAGGGCTCGTCCTTCAGGACGCAGCTGGGGTCTGTTCTACTTCCCAGGTGCTGAGGCTGCTCAGCATCCCAGGCCTCCTGTTGTCAGGGTCGGTGGTAAACACCTCTCCTCACGGACCTACCAGGCCTCCTGTTGTCAGGGTCGGTGGCAAACACCTCTCCTCACGGACCTACCAGGCCTCCCGTTGTCAGGGTCGGTGGCAAACACCTCTCCTCACGGACCTATTTTTCAGCCTCTCGCTGTCTACCCAAGTTAGTTACGTGTGTTAGGGGGGGTACACATGTGCGTGCACATGCCTGAGACCAAAAGAGTTACAGGCAATTGTGAGCTGCCTGACATGGGAACTGAACTCTGGTCCTCTGAAGGCAGGCTGGCCCCATGAAAGGAATATTACATGTCACTGAAGAGTCAGACCCTGTGTGACTAGGAATCATCTTTGTATCCAAGAGAGGAGGAGGATGTGAGGCACTTTCCTGCCCTGGTCCTGAGTCTTCCCTGGAAACTCCCAGAATGTCAGATCCATCCGCTTGCCCTGAGAGAGCCCCCTGAAGTCCTAGCCACACCCGGAGGTCTTGTGGGATAGCACTGTGCAGTGTGTGCTTCGAGCAAAGGCAGCTGTGTCAGAACTCTAGGAGGGATCCAGAACCTTCTCAACAAACTTCAGGGCCAAAGGGAGACAGGAAGTGGGCAAGGAAGCCAAGAGCCCACATATCACAGGCCAGGAGGAAAGGCTGAGGAGAATCCTGGGGACGAAGAGCAAGAGCCGCCTCAGAGGCCCAGTCACTGAATATAGAAGCCCAGGCAGGGCTGGGTGTGGCTCAGTTGGGGGAGTCCTTTCCCGACGTGCACGAAAGCCCCGGGTTCCATCAACCCAGCCCTTAGGAAGTAGAAGATGAAGGACCACATGGACTCCAGTCATCTGCACACACTCAACCTTCAGCCATCCCGGGGTGACTGACAAGCACCAGAGGTGTTCACAGTGACCCTCAGATGATAAGCCTTAACAGACACTAGAGGTCTCAGCGGGTCTCGGATAAAACCTAAAAATACGGGCTGGGGAGATGGCTCAGTGGTTAGAGCACTGACTGCTCTTCCAGAGGTCCTGAGATCAATTCCCAGCAACCACATGGTGGCTCACAACCATCTGTCATGAGATCTGATGCCCTCTTCTGGTGTGTCTGACAGCTACAGTGGACTCACATACACAAACTAAATAAATAAATCTTTAAAAAACAAAAAATAGAAACACACTTTTCTGTGATGTCTCTTAGGACTGGGATAGAACCCAGGGCTCATGCTCTAGCACTGAGCCACAATAAGCAGGTTTTGAGACATGTATGTATGTATGCGTGTATGTATGTATGTATGTGTATGTATGTATGTGTGTATGTATGTATGTATGTGTATGTATGTATGTGTGTATGTATGTATGTATGTGTATGTGTGTATGCATGTATGTATGTGTCTATGCATGTATGTGTGTGTATGTATGTATGTGTGTATGTGTGTATGTATGTATGTATGTATGTGTATGTATGTATGTGTGTATGTATGTATGTGTGTGTATGCGTGTATGTATGTATGTGTGTATGTATGTATGTGTGTATGTGTGTATGTGTGTATGTATGTATGTATGTGTATGTATGTATGTATGTATGTATGTGTGTGTATGTATGTATGTATGTATGTGTATGTATGTGTGTGTATGTATGTATGTATGTGTGTGTATGTATGTATGTATGTGTGTGTGTATGTATGTATGTGTGTGTATGTATGTATGTATGTATGTGTATGTATGTATGTATGTGTGTATGTGTATGTGTATGTATGTATGTATGTGTATGTATGTATGTGTGTATGTATGTGTATGTATGTATGTGTGTGTATGTGTATGTATGTATGTGTATGTATGTATGTATGTATGCATGTATGTATGTGTATGTATGTGTGTATGTATGTATGTGTATGTATGTGTGTGTATGTATGTATGTATGTATGTATGTATGTGTATGTATGTATATGTGTGTATGTATGTATATGTGTGTATGTATGTATGTGTGTATGTATGTATGTGTGTGTGTATGTATGTATGTATGTATGTATATGTATGTATGTGCCATGTAGGGGGAGTGTGCCTGTGAAGGCCACAGTTGCAACACTATATAGCCTGAGAATAGAGTTACCGGCATTGGGTACTGGAATCTCAACTTGGGTCCTCTGCAGAAGGCAGCGAGCCCCCTTAACCACCGAGCCATCTCTGCAGCCGCGGAAGGAGGACTTTTAGAGGCCGGTAGCTGGGGCTGGAAAGGTGGCACGAGAACTGAAAATACTTGATGCTCTCGCAGAGGACCTGGTTTTGGGTTCCAGCACCCGCATGGTGATGTGGTGGTTTATGACTATTTGTAGACTTCGGTTCCGGGGGATTCAATAATAGTAATAATATTTTTTTTTAAAAAGCAAATCCACTTCTGACTTTTGGGGGGAGGGGAGTCTGAGGCATAATCACAGCACACAGACGCACATGCAAGGAAACACTCAAATGTGATATTGAGATATATATATATATATATATATATATATATATATATATATATATATATGTGTGTGTGTGTGTGTGTGTGTGTGTGTGTATAAAACACATATTCATATAATACATATATTCACATACATGTTATATATTATATATAAAACATGTTTATATGTATATATATGTTATGCGTATATACATATATACATATATATATGTATGTATACACACAGACACATACAATTTTTTTAGACAGAAGGGTAGCTGGAGGGTCTTGGGTTTCCAGGGTGAAAATGGAGAATTTACTGCAGGTAGCTGCTGTTGGGAGGATTGGAGCGGGGAGCAGGCCAAAGAAGTTAAACTTGCATCCACACAAGCAGGGCCCAGATGCTATTGAAATGTGGTACTTGAGGTAGTGGGAAAGCCAGCTGACAAGAGTTGGGGGGGGGCGCATGGGTACCAAGTGGCCACCACGTTCCTGTTCTCTGTCCATCACTAGAGGTCCCACTATCAGGCCCTGATCACATCCCTGCAACGGGATGAAGTCTTCCACACTGTCTCAAGGACAGAAATGGCACACTGGGAAGGCACAGGGAAGCCACACTCCAGTAAGGAAAAGGGCTGCAGGTGACACTTGCTGCCCAGAATGCTCCTTACAGCTTATCTAATAAACCATACTGAGGGAGGGAGGGAGGGAGGGAGGGAGGGGGGGAGGGAGGGAAGGAGGGAGGGAGGGACAGGCTGAAGCTGTGCACAGTGGGGCATAGCTCTGATACCAGCAGTTGGTAGGCTGAGGCAGGAGGATTGCTGCCAAATTGGAGGTCAAACCAGACTGTGCAATGATTTCAAAACCAGCCAGGGATACAGAATTAGACCCTGTCTGGAAACAAATGGCCAAAACCAGAATGAGGCAGAGAGAGAGAGAGAGAAACAGACAGACAGACAGACAGAGAGACAGAGAGACAGACACAGAGACTGATTTCCTGACCCTCACTCTAAACACAACATGGATGTACCTCGAGGACATTAGACCAGCTGACCAGACCAGGCATGAAGGGACACACTGTTTCCACTGATAGGAAGTTCCTAAAACGCCAGCGTCACAGACACTAAAAGCAGGAGAAGGGGGTGGGTAACAGCTGCCCAGGGCAATGGCTGCACAACACCGAACACAGAATTAAATGCTTCATAATGGTTAAGACAGAATGGAAAGGAAAGGTCAGGAGTTCAAGGCCACCCTGACCCTCTCAGTGTGTGTGTGTGTGTGTGTGTGTGTGTGTGTGTGAGTGTGATTCATCTTTCCTTCTCCCTTAAGAGACTGTTTTTACCTTTAATCATGGTCAGGAGCGCATGACAGCAGGTGCCCACAGAGGCCAGGAGAGAACACAGGTCCCTGCAGCTCAAACTACAGGCCATGCGAGCTCCCCAGTGTGGAGTGTATTTCCAACTCCAGCGAGGGAGTTTTTTTGTTAAGTATATCTCGCCACAATTAAAAATAAGTAACTTATCCTAAATAATTAAAACCATTGGATTTTAAAAGCACTAATATTCGCATCATTTACCAAGAAATGGGACCAAAAAAAAAAAAAAAAGAAGAAGAATTTTTAAATGAAAGAGAGAAAATGGGTCACAGCAGCAGGTGACCGTAACCCCAGCTGTGAGGAGACAGCATGCGCCCTGGGATGTGCTGGCCAGCCCGGCTAGCCAATTGATTACTTCCTGTCTCAGTGAGAACTGAGTGACAGAACCAACTTCTCGTGTGTGTGTGTGTGTGTGTGTGTGTGTGTGTGTGTGTGTGTGTGTGTGTGTGTGGTGTGTCTGCATGTATGTCTGTGTGTCTATGTCTACATTGTCTGTGTGTATGTCTGTGTGCATTTCTGTATGTGTGTCTGTATGCCTGTGTGTGTCTGTGTGTCCACATGTATCTGTCTGTGCATCTGCATGCCTGTGTATCTGAACGTGTCTGTATATCTGTATATGTCTCTGTGTGTCTGTGTGCCTTTGTGTGTATCTGTGTCTGTCTTTGTGTATTTATCTGTGTGTATCTGCATGTGTGTCTGTATGACACTGTGTGTGTCTGCATGTGTGTCCGTGTGCCTGTACGTGTCTGTTCCTGTGTGTCTGCATGTGTGTATCTGTGTCTGTCTTTGTGTATTTATCTGTGTGTATCGCCATGTGTGTCTGTATGACACTGTGTGTGTCTGCATGTGTGTGTCTGCATGTGTGTCCATGTGCCTGTACGTGTCTGTTACTGTGTGTCTGTCTCTGTGTGTGTCTGTGTGTGTATCTATATGTCTTATGTTTCTGTATGTGTGTATGTCATATGCCTGCCTGTCTGTCTAGTGTCTCCATTGATCCCTCTCCTTTTTGGTTTTTGGTTTGGTTTTTGAGACAGGCTCTCACAGAGCTCTGGCTGGTCTGGAACTTGCTGTATAGACCAAATCAGAGACCCACTCCCTCTGCCTTAGTGCTGGGCTTAAAGGTGTGTGGAGCCCGTGGTCCACTGGCCTTCACCTCTGACCACCTGGCTCTGAAGTATGTTTTTGTTTCTTTCTGTGATACTGAGAACTGAATCCCAGCTCCCTGCATTGTGGGCAAGAGCTCTACCACTGAGCTGCCTCCACACCGGCTTGGGGGGCACGCAGGAAGAACAGCACCCAGCTATGAAGGCCGAGGAAGGCAACCTCATGTTCCTGCTCCCACTGGTCTGAGGGATAAGATGACCTCAACCCACTAGTCCCGGTGTCTGTGCCTGAAGCTGTGCGCTCTGATCTTCTTGAACTTCTGAACAAAGCTGCCAAGTCCTCCCATGCTAGCGTCCCCTCCCTCACAGGAGGAAGAGGGGAAAGGGCTAAGGAAGGGAGGTACCACATGGATCAGTACCCACAGAAAAGAGCAGCCATCGGGGGGTGGGCAGGGGGGTAGGCAGGGGGTGAGCTGGTGGGTGGGCAAGGGGTGGGCTGGTGGGTGGGTAGGGAGGTGGGCAGGGAGGTGGACAGGGAGGTGGGCAAGGGGTAGGCAGGAGGGATGGGCAGGGGTGGGCTGGTGGGTGGGTAGGGAGGTGGGAAGGGAGGTGGGCAGGGGGTAGGCAGGGGAGTGGGCAGAGGATGGGCTGGTGGGTGGCAGCTCTAGCAGATTTGGCATCCCTTGCCAAGTCTGGAAAGAATTCCCCAAGCAAGCCGAGGCTTGGAGTGATACAAGCAGTGGCTGGATCCGAAAGAACACACAAGGAGCCAAAGCAGATGGGGCTTTACCAGCCCAGCCTGGAGAAACCAGGAGTCAGCGTGTACCTGGGGTAGGGGCTGAAAGGACACGGTGGACAATGAGCTATGAGCAAGAAGAGTCCTCAACAGCGCCTGGTCTTACACCAAGATGGAAGGCAGAACACCCGGCACTCACAGAACCTGAAAACTTCCAAATGTCTGCCATTCATCTCTCTCTCTCTCTCTCTCTCTCTCACACACACACACACACACACACACACACACACACACACCCCATAGTGGTGCTACAGGAAAACCATAAATGGCAGGCCTCAGGCAGGAGTTTCAGTCTCTCTGAAGAGGTTGGAGCCCTGAGTCTGGTCCCGAGTTCTGATGCACCAGCTGGAAGCTGCCGGTCCTGACAGAACAGGCATCCTTCGGCCTCAGCAGGACCAAGTGGAGCTGATCCCTGTCACACCTCACTGTTCAGGCCAAGAGGCCCTCCAGGGGTCCCTGCACCCATGCCTTGGGAAATGACAGAGAAGGAGGTGTGGGAAGAACACCAGGCAAAGGGCTGTTTGTCCTGAGTGGCCTTTTCGTTGTCAAAAACTGGCCCAGACTGTCCACTGGAAGCCAAGGCATATCTTCCCTACCGCGCCTACTTCTCTGTCACCTTCCTGCCATTCCATAGGCTGACAGTACACACCTCTGTGCACACAGCCCCTCCCTGTGCCGGCAGCAGCCAGGGGCCCCAGGGGACCTTTGCTTTTCTCTGCCCCCACCCCACCCTCCTCTCTCTCTTCCTCCTCCTTCCCTTCCCCACTTGCCCAAAGAGCTGGGAGGCAGAAATCACCAATAAAACCAGAAACACAAAAAGCCAGACTAATGTAAAGGACACAAATGACAAATTAGAATGCCAAGGCCTGGATAGCTCAGCAGGTGGCAGAGAAGATTCCCTGAAAGTCCTCCCCAGACCTCCACCCTGCACTGTGACCCAAGGGATACACACACACACACACACACACACACACACACACACACACACACACACACGGTGGTTAAAAAATGTCAGCAGCACTTGGAAGCATCAGAAGTTCAGAACCACCTCGGCTAAGCAGTAAATCTGAAAGAGGCGAGGCTTTGAGAGAGAACAAGCAAATTACCAAGGACACCGAGCGCGCTGGGCTCAACCGATGCGGAAAACTAAACAGAGTCAGGGAGTTAGGGAAAGCCACACCGGAGCCAGGGGCATATGAGAGGTGGGAGCAAGCAGGACAGAGGGGACGGCAAGTGACCAAGTGACGAGGTGAGCAGGCGGGAGGGAGGCTGATGTGGCTGGAAGGAGGAGGGAGATTAGACCATAGTGGGGGCAGAGGAAGGCTGCTGGTGGCGGGGAGGGCCGAAGGACCAGGGCTCACTCCCACACAGCTGAGGAACACCTCACTATGACCAAGCCTCCACACAGCAGTCCTGGGATGGAAGAGCTGCCGCAGGCCATCTGAGGGCTGGGTCCCCCAGCAACAAGCCAAGCCCCCAAAGGATGCACCACCCCTACCCAGAATCTAGGTTGATGACGTCTTCACTAGCCTGTCCCAGAACAGCAAGCACTCTGCAGACACGGTGGCGTCACGCCGGCGTGTTCCTGCCTGCTCACGCCACGCCTAGGCACCAGCTGTCAAGTGGATGCCAGCCTCAGCCCTTGTAGGTAATCCCCTACTTGGCCCAAGAACAACCAGGCTATCCCTGCATCCAACCCTGTCCCTGCCAGGGCCGTAGAGCCCATCACTATGGAAGACAGAAGGCGCCGTGAGGACTAACACTTGACCAGGTCACACAACACAGCCATGCCTGGGCTCTGGGGCTTCATCCAGGAGGAGCCGCACACACAGCCAGAGGCAAGTGGATATTCAGAGTTAAAAGGTCCAGTCCCTTCACCCCACACATGGAGAAACTGAGGCACTGAGGCACAGGGAAGAGTTCTCCTTTGGGCCTCCTGAGGCCTGAGCAATTGTCTGTCCAGGCTTCTTTATTCCCTCTGGGTGGGTGGGGAGGGAGAGAAAGTCATACAGACAAAGAAAGCCCTGTGAGTAGTGTGAGTGGCGGGGAACTCGGGAAAGATCAGGCCTCTAGCCAGAAGTGTATGTGCCAGGGAAGGAGGTGTGGTCTTGGAAGGAAAAGCAGTAATGCTATCACCCCAAGTCAATGCAGTAGGGGCCCAGGTGGACACAGACCAAAGGGTCTCAGGCAGACTGGGGTCAACAGAACCCAGTCTAGGACCCTTCGCCTGGGAGGGCTGCTCAGCTGGAGTGGGTCTTACCTCGGAACTTCTTGGGGGGGTTGTCCAGGTCCCCAGCAGCAGGCTCCACCACACAGCGGTCGTCCACCAGCCTAGGAGGCAGAGCAGCCAGGTTAGAGGGAGGGAAGAGACTCAGGTGCCTTGGAGCAGGGAACAGCAAAATGGGACGAGAGACGACAGGCAGACAGATGGACAGATGGGCAGTATAATATACCTCATTCTTCCCAGACTCAGCCGGGACCCAAGCTAGGGTCTGAAATTCCTTCTTCTAGTCATGGATGGGGACTGAAGCCTGCATCCCTGGAGGGCATCTGTCCACCTGCCCATCCTCATCTTCCCTGTCCATTCAAGTACTCACCTGCCCATCCACCCACCTAGTCATCAATCAATCAATCATTTATACCTGCACCTATCCACCCCTGCATCCACCCCTACATCCACCCCTGCATCCATCCCTGCACCCACCCCTGCATCCATCCCTGCACCCACCCCTGCATCCATCCCTGCATCCATCCCTGCATCCACCCCTGCATCCACCCCTGCATCCACCCCTGCACCCACCCCTGCACCCACCCCTGCACCCATCCCTGCATCCATCCCTGCATCCACCCCTGCATCCACCCCTGCACCCACCCCTGCATCCATCCCTGCACCCATCCCTGCACCCACCCCTGCATCCATCCCTGCACCCACCCCTGCACCCATCCCTGCATCCATCCCTGCATCCACCCCTGCACCCACCCCTGCACCCACCCCTGCACCCATCCCTGCATCCATCCCTGCATCCACCCCTGCATCCACCCCTGCATCCATCCCTGCATCCATCCCTGCATCCATCCCTGCATCCACCCCTGCATCCATCCCTGCATCCACCCCTGCACCCATCCCTGCATCCATCCCTGCACCCACCCCTGCATCCACCCCTGGATCCATCCCTGCATCCACATATCCATTCATCCATGCACCCACCCATCTCCCCATTTACCCATGTAACTACTTATCCACCCATCCATCCACCCACATGCCTTGGTCCATCTACCTATTCATCTCTCCCATCCGTGTCTCAAGGTCTGCATCCCAGCCTTCAGGATAGATGATCAGGAACCACTGTCAAGACCAGCTTTAAGCCCAGCCCTGTGTAGCAACTGCAGAATTCCCGCCAACCTCCCAGCCGAGACCTGGCCATTGGCAGCTGCACATAAACCCTATATGACTTGCCTGAAGTCACAGGCAAGTATCAAAGCCCATGCCACTTCTGCACTCCTTGTGTTGGCTAGCAAGGCCCTGAGATGTAACCTCTGCAAATTCTCGGTGACCTCGGCATCCCTGCAAAGCCTCCAGTTGATCCCAGCATCCCTAGGCCCTCTCATCTCTCCAGATGTGGTCACTGTACCCCATGATGACTTCACAACACTGTTCAGCTACAAGCCACAAACCATCATGGGGGGGGGGTTGAAACTTGGGTCATTTGAGCTGTTTGTAGCAGGTGAATCACATTACAGGGTCCCTGAATTCACAGCTGTCAATCAGAGAAGCCGGAGGCGGGTGACCGGCACTGAGAGTGGGAGGCAGGACCCTGGGTCATCGTGGTCTGGCACTAATTCCGCACAGATGGTACTGGAGTTCGGTTGGGATGTAGGCTACAGAGGTCCTGGGCTCCATCCCCACTGATGGCCTGAGGAACTGGAAGGCTGCCTGAGGTCTGCACACACTATTTAGTTTTCTAAAACCACTTTGCTGTCGTTTCCACTTTGTGAGCAGGGAGCCGGAGCCTGGAAAGTTAACATCACAGGACTGGACTTTGAAGGCCGGCTAACAGGTGCTTCAGAGACCTCGACAGTGACAGGCGGAGAAGGGCCCACAGCCTCCTGAGCTCTCTCTCTCCCCATCTGTATTCCTGTCACAAGTCATCCTGGCCACACGAACAGCCCCAGAGAGCTACTAATGTTCCCGGTCACTTCTACACTCCTGCCCCAAGGATGCTCTCTTCAAAAGTCAAATGCATTGGAAGGAATGTCAGCCCAGCTGGGCTTCTGTTCTTCCCTAAGTGGTCCTCACAAGGTCCCCAACCCAGCCCAGGACAACCCCACTATTACACTTTGGCTAAAAGTGCAGACTAATCCTCAGCCCTTCATCAGCTTCAGCTTTATAGCAGGGTCTAGGCTAGCCCATGGTCTGGAGGTGTAGCTCAGTCAGCAGAGTACCTGCCCTGCGTGCCTGGGGTTCAACCCAGTACTGAATCAAACTGGGCACAGTCATGTACGCCTGCAAACCAGCACACGCATGGAAGTAGGGGGATCGGAATCAGGTCATCCTCT
Organism: Micromys minutus; assembly: GCF_963924665.1. Taxonomy (NCBI): domain Eukaryota; kingdom Metazoa; phylum Chordata; class Mammalia; order Rodentia; family Muridae; genus Micromys; species Micromys minutus. Next base: position 3,384,242 of record NC_137960.1, on the reverse strand, counting down.
GCTACACTGTGAATTTTGGGTCAGCCTGGGCTACTCGAAACCCTGCCTCAGACAATGACAGAAGCAGAATCGAGCCTTCTCTCATCACTTCTGGCACCATCCCAGATCAAGCCTGTCCGGTCTCAACTGAATGCCAGCAACTGCCTTGTCATGCTGTCCCCAACCCCCAGCTAGCTGTTCCCTACAGAAACCAAGGGGAAACAAGGTTTGGAGCACACGTGCTTAGCATACAGAGGTCCTGGGCCCCATCGTCAGCATCATAAACTGGTCCACCCAAAAAAAAAATTGGTCCCCCCCAAAAAGTAAAGCAGTCTAGGCATGGTGACTCATGCTTACAATCCCAGCTCCCGGGAGGCAGAAGCAGGTAGATCTCTGAGTTCAAGACCAGCCTGGTCTACAGAGTGAGTTCCAGGTTAGCCAGGCTACAGAGAGAGACCCTGTCAACTCAGAATCCCCCAGAACCATCAAGTATACGGGGAAAAGGTAACAGATGGCTTAGTGGACCAAGGTGTCTGCCGCCACACCTGACCGCCTGAGTTACACCTGACCTCCTGAGTTACACCTGACCTGAGTTACACCTGACCTCCTGAGTTACACCTGACCTCCTGAGTTACACCTGACCACCTGAGTTACACTTGACCACCTGAGTTACACCTGACCACCTGAGTTACACCTGACCACCTGAGTTACACCTGACCACCTGAGTTACACCTGACCTCCTGAGTTACACCTGACCTCCTGAGTTACACCTGACCACCTGAGTTACACCTGACCACCTGAGTTACACCTGACCTCCTGAGTTACACCTGACCACCTGAGTTGGATCCACAGGACAAACATGGAAGGAGAATGTGCCCACCTCCACAGGAACACGTGTGTTTCTGACTTCCTCCAGGCCCACTCTTGCTTCAGCCCCACGGCCTCCTGCGGGCTCCTCGAAGCTCCTGGGGACCTTCATCCTGCCTCTTCCTCTCCTAGGACCCAGTCACCCTCACTTCCTGCAAGTCTCAGCTCTAAGGACCCATGCCCACGGAAGACCCATTCCTTTTAAAACATTAGCCAGGTTTGATGGCACACACCTCTAACTCCACTTCTAGAGGTGGGAGGATCAGGAGCTCAAGGCTATCCCTCTCATACATAGTAAGTTGAAGGTCAGCCTGAGCTACATAACACAAGGATACTCCGAAAATAAACAACATAACCTGCGCACTGCTTTGTGGCAGGCTGCCCTCACCTTCCTTTGTTCTGGTTCCGACCTGGCTCTCGCCCTCAATCAATGCATAATTCCGTAAGGATGGGGGTGTGTACTTTGCCCTCCGAATCCCTGTGCCCAGACCTGCAGAGCAGGCCACACAGAACGAGACCTGAGTAGGTGAAATAATTCATTCTGCCAAGCTGTGGGGAGAACGTGAGGCAGAAAGACAAGGTCCTTGACTCGGGGAGTGAAAGTCTCACTGAGAAGACAAGTCACACAACACTGAGAAGGATGACCACAGAAAGATCCCCGAGTTGGCCCCACCAGTGGCGGTGGGTTTTGTCCGGATTCAGGACGGAAAAGGCCAGCAGAGCCCATCAGACCAGGTGTGCAAGAGCTCAGGCCGCTGAGGTCTTGAATAATGCATAGACTTTCCTGGAAGACATCCGGGAATCAGACCAGCTGCAGACTCGAAGCAAAGCCAGCAAAGAGGGGACACAGACATGGGGCTGGGGGATGGGAGGGACACTGACCAGGGCCTACAAAAACCCCTGCCAAGGGTGCTAGAGCCTTCAGGAAATGTGGAAGTCACAGAAGGGGTGGGGGGCGGGGTAAAGAGGCACTCCCCAATGCCTACACTTGGCCAGTATACAAGGCCTTGTGGGAAGGAAAAGAAGGGAAGATTGGAGTTCCCTTCCCTCGATAAAACCCAGAACCCACCCTACCCAGCATCCCCTGAGACCCTTTCTAGGTTACTCCTACAGGCCATGAAAACAAGCACACACGTGTTTGTCCGGCCCCACTCGGATCCAGCCTAGTCTATTCAGGGATATGTCTGTGCCTGTCCTCAGAGGTTGGCTTCTGACACCGATGCTCACAGAACCTACGGTCTTCAAAGCAGGGAGGCTACATGAAGCCGCTCAGAGAGGAACCAGAGCCACTGACATGCAAAGAACTGCAGCCTGGCACTACCGGGCACAGGGCCAATGGCAGCCATGGAGGAGCTGCCCCACGGGCGGGGACACAGAAAGGGGTAAAGGGGACCTTTGGGGCTGCTCCTGGGCAAGAAGCCCAGCACCCCACTGGGTTCCATCCAATAACCCCTTAGAGGCTGTCCCAGGGATGAGACCTGCTGTCTGTTTTTTTTTTTTTTTTTAAGATCTCTTTTATGTATTAGAGAGATGGCTCAGTGGCTGCTCTTCCAGAGGACCCGGGTTTGATTCCCAGCTCCCACATGGTGGCTCACAACCATCTGTACCTCCAATCCCAAAATATCCAATGCCTTCTTCTGGCCTCCAGAGGCACCAGACATGCAAGCACTACACAGACATACGTGGGCAGACATCCATATACATGAAGGTAAGTATTAAAAAATAATAAAAACGCCGGGCAGAGGTGGTGTGCGTCTTTAATCCCAGCACTCAGGAGGCAGAGGCAGGTGGGTCTCTGTGGCTTTGCGGCCAGCCTGGTCTACAGAGTGAGTTCCAGGACAGCCAGGGCTACAGACTGAAACCTGTCTCGAGAAAGAGAGAAAGAGTAATAATAAACTCGTGTATGCATAAGCGTATGTCCCCTGTGCAGGTGCCCATGGGGGGCATTAAGCCCTGGGGGGGGGGGGCTGTGAGACTCCCGGTACTCCTCTCCTCTGTCCTCTGCAAAAGGAACACTCACTCTTAACCACTGCTGATCGGCTCTCCACTCTAGCCACACCCCTTTTACTTAAATAGTGTTGACAGGATGGGGGTGGGGGGTTATCCCCCAGCCCCCCAATGTCTGTCAAGCCTCGCTTCCACTGTTCCGACATCATGACTGAAGCAGCCCGGGCCAGACCTGATGAGGTAGGAGGGGGGAGGGGGATGACAGTAACAGATAATGGGAAAGCCCTTCCTTATCAGATGGGCAGCAGGGAAACTGGGGACCAGAGCAGACCTGAAGACACCAGACAGGTAAGTTATGGTGACAGCCTAGAAAAGTGTCCACAGATTGGCCAGCTAGGCCTTGGCTCCACAGGACCCCACCCAGCGACAAAGTGAAACTCCCCACATCCAACCACCCACCATATCACCAAGAGAGGTGTGCGCAGCCTCACCCCAGCCTGCCTCAGCTGCCAAAGCTACGACACCGGGCCTGGGCCTGGTGCCCAGGGTGGGTGGAAACCCACACAGGCACCCCTAGTCCTCCCCACCCGGTGGTACTGTGTCTCTGGGTGTAGCATTCCTAGCCTCTCTTAGGTGGACAGCCACGGGAACACACCTAGCATCAGAACCCAAGCCAGCTAACTCCACGGCTTTCCCCTCAGCACCCACCCTGCAGCCTGGTCTTCTAGTCAGTTTCCCTCATTTGCTCTGAAGAGCCTCACCCAAAGGCAGGAGCCACCTGGGCCACACAGCCAGTCAGACACATGGTGGCCCTTACAGTCAGACTCAACAAAGCTCAGAGATCCATAAAGTAGTGACATACCCTCAGGGAGCTCACACCCACCCTGCTAAAATGCTCAAGGTACAGGATCCTCATGTCCACGTCTGCCCACCAGGCCCCAGCCACACAGAAGGCCTGAAGACAGGCCCTGTGGCTAGCCTGCCATCCACAGGGACGCACAGGCCCGCACCACACAGCTCGGGATGGAGGGTCAAAGGAGCCCCGCTTGCTCTAGAAAGCCATGAAGTCTCCCCCTGAAATGTCCAAGGAGTCTACAGCCCAAGACCTTGGTCTAGGAGAGGAAGGCTGCAACCCAGGACCTGAGTGGCCCATTGGCTCATGGTGGACTTTGAGACCCAGGTAGAGCGATGGGAAAGGCTTCGGGTAGGCTGGAGCTGCCTGGAGATTAGATAAGGAGAAGGAAAAGCTCTAGATAAAAAGCAGGGCAGTGAGTTCTGGGGAACCTGACTCAAAGCCTATGCCAACCACCCCAGCCACCAATAGCATGGGACAGAGGGAAACCCCCCCCCCAGGGGCCCCTCTCCAACCACAGTGGACCAGGGAAGAGAGCTATAACCTGTCCTGCACACAAGAGTACACACAGTGGCAGTTCCCAGCTCTCCTGGCCTCAGCCAGTGACCCTGGGGAAGCCCACCTCCAACAGAAGGCACTCTAAGACTAGAGGAGGAGTTAGAGGGGTCCAGGAGGTCTGGGGAACCAGACAGCCAGGATTGCACCTGCTGTTAGAATCTGAATGTTGGAAAAGCAACCCAGGTTCACTGGCCAGGATCTCAGGCTACCCCGTGCCGTCCCCCTCTACCGGAAAGCATCCCTTTCTTTACCTATGCCTATCTGCACCAAGGAGCCATCCGCGGGGCCAGGCAACCTACGGGACATACAGAACACAGTAGCAGTATAGCTCATGGCTTCAGGGAGCTCAGGGACAAGAGGGAACATGGCCTCAGTGAAGGAAGCGAAATGACTGAACTTGGCCCAGCAGCCTGGGTTCCAGCTCTGAGAGCTCCGCACAAAGGCCTGGGTTTCTGGTGCAGGATCAGCTTTGTGCACAGAAAGACACATCGATAAGGGCCAAGGAGAAGAGAGACAGGGGCAGACGGTGGAAGAAGAAATGAGGGATCACAGGGCAGGAGAGGTCCTGGGTTGCAGCCTTTCTCTCCTAGACCAAGGTCTTCCCAGGGAGACTTCATGGCTTTCTAGGGCAAGCTGGGCCTCCCATGGGCTCCTCCTGCTAGGATCCTGTCCCTCCATCCCGAGCTGTGCGGTGCGGGCCTGTGCGTCCCAGTGGATGGCAGGCTAGCCACAGGGCCTGTCTTTAGGGCTTCTGTGTAAGCTGCTCACAACTCAGGCCCTGGCCCTCCAGACCTGCGGTCCCTCACTCAGACACAATGCTCCGCTCGCCCATTTGCACAGAAACCTCAGCAAGGCAGAACTTCAGGCCCAGCACCCCACCTCCAAACTGCCTCGGAATTCTCAAGGAAACCCAGTGACATGGACCGCGCCCCCAAGCAGATGCTGGGACTGGACATCAAGTGGGAGAGCAGGAGTGGGGGACAGACCCTGGTTTGAGTGTAAGGTTTCAGGGGCCAAATGTTGGAACCATCAAGATCAAGGCAGAATGAGGCCACAAGACTATAGACTGGAAACATAGGACGCCGTTAGAACCAGCACTGCGGGAGCAGGTAAGCTTCTTTCTTTCTTTCCAGAAATGGTCTCACCATATCGTACTGGCTGGCCTTGAACTCACAGAGATCCACCTGCTTCTGCCTCCTGAGTGCTAGGATTAAACACGTACACAGATGGATTTGGGTGTTTTTGTTTGAGGGTGTCTTCTAACACAGACTAGCCGAAAACAACCTACACAGCTGAGGCTGACCTAGGACTTGATCTTCCTGCCTCTGTCTCACAAGTGCTGGGTCTGCAGGTGTGGACCACCACAGCCTATTTGACAGAGAGCTGGGGGTGGACGCAGGGCTTCATGCATGCCAGCTAAGGACCCCCAACTGAGCCCCAGTCCCACCTACAGGCCTCTCTTCCTGAAATCCTCAGGTGCTGGTCATGATTGACAGGTCCGTCACTATCACCATCCCAAGACATACTTGATTCTCCTTTTCCCGACCCGTGTCACCGAGAGTCTCCTATTGGACACCTGGAGACCGGGTGTGCAGAGGCTGGAGGAAGGGCCGATGGCCAGCTGGCCCACAGAGAGGCCGGGACCAGATTTGCTAATCAAATAAACACCTGCTGCAGCTGGGGCTGAGATTTGTGTTTGCTGTCCCCTCAGCTCTGCCCACCTGCCTGCTGTCCCTCCATACAGATCGGATCCGGTGGCAGGTCCCCTCCTGTCACCCCAAGGACAAGCCTCAGTAGTGACAGTACTGCTCAGTCAACACCCTCCACCCCTGGGGGGAGCAACAGCCAACCTCACTTCTGCACCCCACCCACAACTCCTCTCCTGCGGGCCCTGCAGCTTCCTAGGGTTTGTATCTGGTTCATACCCCAGGTTATTCACTGTTGGGAAGCTTGGGTGCCAACACTGAGCAGCCTGCCCACTGCGGGGGTTGGGGGGCTCTGAGCTCACACACCCACCCGGAGATGAAGCAGAAAAAAAATCTTCTCCCTCTCAGGCCTCCGCCCCTCCCTTCCCCCACCTCGGCCCCTGCTCCCAGGGAGGGGCCCCAGCTGTACACTGGATGGAGTCTAGAGGGCAGGGCTTGAGGTGGACCTCCACGCGGAGATCCCAGCTGTGTGTACAAGATTATCGAAACCCAGAAACCTGCCCCCAAGCTGAGAGCAGAAAGCTGGTGTGTCCCCACCCTACAATCCAGCTTCTCTCCCCACCCCCACCCCAAGCCGCCACCCATCAGGCCAAGCTAGGGAGGGGACACCGGGTCAAGAATGTAGGGCAAAGCAGCGTGGGCAGCTGACTAACGCAGGACTCTTCAAGGCCAGACTGCTGGATTCAGCCTGAGACCCTAGAGTCTTGAGGCAGAGGCTGAGGCTGCTTCTGTCCTGTGCAGACCCCTATGCGCCCCCGCTGTCTGTCCGAATCACCCCACGGAGACATCACACTCATGTGTATGGGACCTCTACCACACCCAACCAAGAGGGTGGAGGCTTTCACTCCCACCAGCCACGCAACACTCATAAACATGTGACTTGAACTGGGTCAGACCCTCTGCGACACAGCCCTGCCTCCACCAGCAGACAAAAGAGCCTGGCACGAACCTAGAAGCCAGATGATAGGCAAAACCGTAGGCCTTCCCTTGGCTCTCCATCCGGACCACTAAACAGGTGTTTGGACATGTGTGCTCCACGATGCTTGGGGCAAAATCTGAAGTTTGCCAGGCAGCCCGCATAGCGGGCAGGTACCAGGAAAGCTTTTATGAGTCACAGAACCTGCCACCATGTGATCCTGTGCCACCACAACAGGGTGTCAGCTCGGGAGAAGGCAGACACAGGGGCTCGGCTTGGTTTGTTGGCAAAGGCTTCTGTGGGTGCTCACAAGGCTGGTGGCCCAGAAAGGCCATTTGTTAGACACAGCAGCACCATCACAGACATGCTTAAAATACATATTTAAGGAAAAAAAATACAAGTTTCCAAAACCTAAGCCTGCAAGCACAGGGCTAGCTGAGGCTAGCCCACTGCCTAGGGCTAAGGAATACAAGCGTAGCACCTCCTTTCCCGGGAAGTCGAAATTAAGCCAGGGCAGGTCTCAAATACACCTGGGGAATGCAGGTAGCTGGGGAGGGACCATCCCCCCTCCAGGAATTACAAGTTCTCCCTTAAGGCTCAAAGGGACCCAGTGAGTTTCCATGCTGTGCAGGTACAACACACTAGAACTCAGTCCGGAAACAATACCTGGCACACAGTAGGTACTTCATGACTCAGGCAGATCAAGCAGACAGGCTTCATCACCGCCTGCTTAGGAACCCAAGCCCCAAGTACACACTATGGAAACTGAGCAAGACAGCGCATACCTGTGATCCCAACCTGGGGATGGCCACGGCAAGAAGAGCCAGTTTTGAAGTCAGCCAGGCTGAGAAAGCAAGGCTGTCTCAAAAGACCAGAAAGCCTAGTCTAGGGGGTTCTCACCTGTGCTATGAAAGGCTTTAAAAAAAAATACATACATGAGTAAGAAATACAGTAACTTCATGGAAAAACTATTCAGCGCTGTCCACAGCCAAGTGTCTAGGACAGGAAGACACATACTACGGTGCAGGGAGCTGGACCAGGGGCACTGTGATCGTTCGGCGAACACGCAAGCGCTCTGCCTCCAAGTTTCATCCCAGCCCTCTCTTCGACTTTGAGTCGGTTGCCCCGAACTCCCTCCGCCGCCCAGACAGACAGTGGGTGACTTTGCAAGCTTCCTGTCTCAGTCTCTTGGGTAGCCGGGATGACAGGCCTGGGCCACACACCCACCTGGGAACTACATTTTGTTTGTCTGCCTGTTTTATCAAGTCCTTAGCTAATAAAAAATTTTTTAGGATATCCTACATCCAAGACATTCCCAGTCATAGCGTGAGCACCTCAGAGAAGGTACAAGATGGGGCTGAAGAGAGGGCTCAGCAGTTAAAACTATGTACAGCTCTTTATAAAGGAGCCCAGTTCAGTTCACAACACTCGAGTTAGAGCACTCAAAGTCACTCCTAACTCCAGCGCCAGGGAATCTAGCGCCCCCTTCTGACCTTCAATGGCACCTGCACCTACATGCGCCCACACTAATAATTAAACCTTTTCTTTTCCCCTAGACATGGTCTCACTAAGTAGTCCTGGATGTCACTGGACCTTGCTCTGTAGAACAGGCTGGCCTTGAACTCAGAGATCCGCCTGCCTCTGCGTCCAGAGTACTGAGATTAAAGGTGTGCGCCACTATACCCAGCGTTAAGTCTTTCTTAAAAGGAGTGTGTGTGAATACACAGGATTCGGTAGGAAATATTCAGCTAGTGATGGAGTAGGAGCCAGGGGGTAAGGCCCTAAGGATCCTGACCCAGGGATCCTCGTCTGGGAGCCCTGGGCTTCCCACACTTCCCCCATATTAGGTCTTCATCTCCAGCGCCACCCTCCCAAGATATGCTACGTAAGGACAGAGAATGCTACAGGGGACCCCTGTGTGCTGACTATCCTCATGATAGGGTGACCAGGTCCAGGTGTGCACATCCCCCTCGAAAGGGATCCCAGATTTACTAATGGCAGCAAAGTCTTCCTGAGGGATACTTCTTCAACATTTAGTTCACCCACACCCCCAACTCATTCCCTGGAGGCCCACAGCTACTCTGGGAACACTGAAAAGGTCTCCAGGGGACCAGATGGGACCTGACAGGTCCACCCTGAGTTCCTGTAAGGGAGAGCTGGCCATGAGCCACAGCAACCCTCCTCTCCCTCCCTCCCTGATCTGCAGCTCCAGCTCTGGCCTCTTATGCCTCCACTGGGTGAGGGGCGAGGCCAGCTGCGGCCACGCTTCCCTGCCAAGAACAGGTGTGGGCCTGCTCCATCCACTCCCCAGACCCCTCCCAGCCTCCCAACCCAGTTAATATACAATCTTCACTCTTCACGGGACCTCTAATTACTGGGGAGGCTTTGACTGGCTGTCTCCTTAAGTGCTCAGGCCCCCAAGCCCCAAGAGGCTGCACCTCCCAACTCAACCAGAGCCACCTCCCACCTCCCCAGCTGGGCCAGCTTTCCGCCCACTAAGGCTGCCCGACTTCAACAAATTCTCTAACTGAATGCCAGATGCTGGACTCTGAGATGGGCCAGGATGCTGCACACTAGGCCCAGGGTTCACAACCCTGGGCACCGACGGCCCCAGGAAAGGCTGAGGGAACAGAATTAAGGGTGGGAGTAGACAGACGAGTAAGCGGGGCAAAGTGCCTCGCCGGAGCCAGGCTTCTGGCCCTGGGAACTGTAATTCTAACGCGGCATCGAAGTCTGAGGGTACAGCTCAGAGGCAGTGCACAGGAACCTGCCTGACAAATGGGCCTACATGTGTGATTAGCATGCCTCAAGCCGGGGTCCCACTCTCAGCTCTGCAGAAAAGGAAATAGAGCATGGACATTTTGGTTCAGTCAGACTGAACGTGCAGTCTCTGCCTGTGAGAGAGTCTGTGTGTCTACCATTTAACCCTTTGGTTTGTCTGCCTTGTTTCTGTTTTGTTTTTTGAAGACAAGCACACCTTTGTAGCCCAGGCTAGCCTTTAACTCCTTATATAGCAGAGGCTGTCCATGGTCTACGGGCTACCCCACCTCCCCTGCCCCCCCCCCCCGCGCCCCAAGTACTGGGATTACAGACCCCTACTCCACAGGATCTACAGAGTTCCTAAGTAACATGGCAACTCAGGGCCAGTGAAAGTAAGGTCAATCCCTCCTCATCAGCTCTAAGCTCCCAGAAAGCAGGAAGCCCGCAAGTCCCCAGTACAGCGTAACCTCCAATACAGGATGGGCGCAGCCAGCTCACCAACTCTGCATGTGTGCAGCCTTAGCCGGGCCTACAGGGAGCCCACAGAGCCCAGCAAGGAAAACAAAAACCAAAACAGGATTAATTCTGCTCTGGAAGGTGGGGTCTCAGCTCTTTCAAAAGAGGCCACTTGGGGCCAGGTCTCAGGGGGTGGGGCAGATTTACTCAGGGAGTCACAGGGGAGCAAAGGTAAAGAGACCAGGGGGAGGTTCCAGGAAGCAACACCTGAACTTCTGGTGTATGAGACTAGGTGACTGGGGCCAGGCTGGAAAAGCACCTGCCAATTTTCGGGGTGGGGGGCATATAGAAAGGGGTACCCTGGGTCAAGGACTCTCAGATGACCCTGAGGTCTGCTGACTAAAAGTAGCAACTGGGGGTTGGGGGCCAGGAAAAACTAAGAAGAAAAACGTCCTGAGGAGCAGAAGGAACAGAGGAGAAGCTGGAAACATGGCTCAGTGCTTTAAAGCACGCATCGCTTTCTTTTGCAGCGGACCTGGCTTCTTCCCCAACACCCACAAGGTGGCTCACACCCCTTTGTAACTGCAGTCTCAGGAGATTCAGTGCACAGAGCACCCAAGTGTTTTACACACACACACACACACACACACAGTGCAAGCAAAACACTCACATACGTGAAATAATTTTTTAAAGAGAGAGAGAGAGAGTCAGCAGAGGGATTCCCAGTCTAGAGAAGCTGCCTGAGGACAAGGAAGACACCTTAGATCCTTTCCTTGGCTCTGTTAATCCTCGAGGTACTTAAACACAAACAACGTCTACCCCAGCCCTAAGCCAGACACATCAACAAAAGGTGACTATTTTTCCAAGAATCTGCAGAGTTGGGAGAATTGGTGCTCCCACCTTTGGCTTTGCCCCTCCCCCACACACACCCTGTCCCACAGCGTCCTGTGAAATACTGACGGCACAGCTTGCCTGCAGTTCCCCCATAAGGGCTGTGAGCCAGGCCAGCAAAGATGCTGGCCCAGATATGGCCCCACCCCTCTTCTCTGGGTAACTTCAGAAGGGAAATCTGATGGGGAGGTGCCTGTGTGTAGGAATCTACATCTGACCCAGGAGATGTGTAGGAGAGACTAGAGGATGTCCAGAGGAGAGAGAAGCTCAGTAACTCCGGTCTCAGCCTCCTCTAGCAGAGAGGCCCTCAAGGTTTCTTCTCCCTTCAGCACACTGAATCCCAACCACCCTGAGGAGAGCCAGGGAGCCAGGAGCCTCCCACCTGCAGGGCTAACTTTGAAATGAGAATTCCTGACACACTTCCAAAGCCCCCTGGAGAGAAGTCGCCCTCTGGGCGGCTAGGTGGTGCTGAAAAGTGAGAACATTAGCCCTGACACCCCACCCACCTGAAAATAGGGCAAAAAAGACCAGATCCAGGCCTACACACTCCCTCCATCCCTGCAGCAGCAAGGGGCCCAGAAGCTCTCCAAAAAGATACGGGATTCTAACCTCTCCCAGCTACAGGTCTGGCACCAGCATTGGATGGAATCAATTCCCAGCGGATCCAGCCCGGACCCTGGGGGGTGACAGCCAGAATTAATTAATGTTTGTAAAGTGCTCTAGAGAACCTGGGACCAGGGACCCAGGGGCGCCAGAGTAGCTACACAGGAAATTGACAGGGAGGGGGGCCGTGAAAGGGGGGCCAGCTGGCCAAGACTTGGGCTGCCTGGACTGGGCGGGTAGAAAAAATATTCGGAAGAGGGGACGGGGCACAAAGAGAGTGAGAAGATGCTACCCCTCCAGATAAATACAAAACCGATTCAAGATGGGGCTGTAGAGGTGAGTGCCGGGCTCCAGGCTGAGCCTACCCTAGCACCCCACCCCCAATCCCAGACACGCACACCCAAGCCCTCTCCAACTCAGGCTCCAGCCACCTGCACCACCCGAGGACCACTTTGCAGAGGGAGGTTCAAGCCCCTCAGTCATGAGTTAAGAAAAGGCATGTGCCAAAAGTGGCGGGCTTCATGGGCCCTGACGCCTCCTGGAACTCCCCAGGGCACCCGACTACTACCTGAGCAAACAGCGCACTTCCTTTCTCTAAGAGAGGGGGGCCAGCGTCCTCTCGGTTCTGGAGACTGGGCTGTCCAAGCCCTCTATCAAAGGGGCAGGGGGAGTGTACATTGAGGGACAAGCAGCTGGCACCGTACCCCTGATGCCCCCCTCTTTGCCCTAGGCTCACTCACCCCAAAGTGCTAATGAAGCCATTGACGGAGCCCTCGGCGTACAGGGACACAATGTCCCCGATGTGAAGAAAGCTGGACATTTCATTCATGACTTTGGCCCTCCGGGGCTCGAGGAGGTAAAGTCGCCCAGGAGCGAGCTGCCAGGCTCCGTGCAGAGGACTGAGGCACTCTGGGCGGAGAGGGGCTCAGTGCCACCCCGCAGCCCGGCGACCCAGACGATCAGGACCGCCAGGGTAGGCTGGCGGCCACCAGAGAGCCAGGAGGCGCGGCGCAGCCGGGGTCCTGGTTAGGAGGTGCCCGCTTCTCTGCACGCCCGCAGCCCTCCAGCCCGGCCCGGCCCGCGCGTACCTGCAGCCGGGAAGGAGCAGGAAGTCTGGGGCCGCCACACACATGCAAATCCCGCCTGGGAGGCGGGGAGGCCACACCCCGCCCCGCCCCTGCCGCGGCTCCCACGTGCACCCGCGCCCGGGGCTCGGCCTCTTCTACACCGCGCGCGTGCACGCTTGCACCCCCAAAAGCGCCCAGCGTGCCCCCGGACGACCCCCGGGCTCTAGCGCGTTCACTAGACGGCTGTCCACCGGCACAGCACTGCACTTCGTGGCTCTCCACCCACGGAGATTCCCCAGATCGCCTAGCCTGCGGCCCACGCGCGGCTGAGCACACCGGGAACTTGGCCACCGTCACCCTGCGGCAACCGCACCCAGCTGAGAACCGTCTTGCGCCTGGATGCGCGCTCAAGCCCTTAGCGTTGCAAATCAGGATTCATTTCTCTCCACATGAAAAGTCTTTTCATTGCACAATAGAAAGTGCTTGGACTTGGAGGGAAATGAAGCAATGGGGTGGTTTTGGGGTTTTATGTTGTTGTTGTTGTAGGGTTGTTTTGGTTTTTTTTTTTTCCCCCCTCTCTCTCTCTTTCCTCTCTCTCTCTCTCTCCCCACATTCCTGTGTACAGAAAAATCTAACTTCCAAATTGGTTCAGCCGCTCCCTCTCCAGGAGGAACTGGCTTCATATTCTCTTGGCTCCTACAGTCTTTGCTTTAAAATAAATAAATAATACCGGGAGGGGGAGAACGCTGCCTCCTCTAGTTAATAGTGCACCCCAGCGCCCACTGAAACAAGTTGCCGTAGCCGGCCCTCGCTCACAAAGCCCAGCCCTCAAACTCATCGCCAAGTTGCCTACTTTCTGTTCTGCGCCACGGAGGCTGGGCGTTTGCTTCCTAGTGCTTTGGTTTGAGCTCCTGAGATAAGAATGCCCCCGCCCCCAAGCCGCCACCACCACCGCTTCGGTCACGTTTGCTTCTTCCTCCCCCCTCCCCCTCCTTATTTCCTGAGGGGCGGGAATGGGGGCGTTTGTCCCTGGGAGAAAAGAAGGAGGGGACTGGAGACAGAAGCAGGAAGAGACCCAGGAGGGGTGGAGACAGCCGTCAGCCGAGAGACAGCTGCTGACCTGCCCTGAGAATATTTGAGCACACGGGATTTTTACCAGGACCCTTAGAGCTAATGGAAGTAGTTATCCAACCCTTTACTGGGAGTTCAAGGCCACATAGTAAGTTTGAGGCTCACCTAGGGCATACGAGAGTCTGCCTAAAATAAAATTGGGCTGAATAGATGGTTAAGTGGTTAAAAGCCTGCTCTTCCAGAGGATCCAGTTTCAATTCCCACCACCCACATGGCAACTCACAACTGTCTGTAACTCCAGTTTGGGGGGGCTCTGGTGGGTCTGGTGGTCTCACACAGACATACATGCAGGCAAAACACCAATGCACATAAAACTAAATAAATACATTTAAAAAATAAAATAAAAGCAGGGCCTGGAGAGATGGCTCAGCAGTTAAGAGCACTGGCTTTGAGTCCCAGCACCCACGTGGCAGCTTACAACCATCTGTAATTCCAGTTCCAAGGATGTGACACCCTTTTCTGGCCTCTTCAGGCACCAGGGACACTCAAGCCAGAAGAGCACTCATACACATAAAATAAACAAATTAACCAAAGTTCATAAAGACCCCAAGAACCTGGAGAGAAGTACAAACTCCAGGATGTTCCACCCGTACCCACAGTCACACCGACTTTTTTGTTTTTTAGACAAAATCATGTAGTAAAGAGCTCTGGCTCTGATCTTCCTGCGTGTACAGCCATGCCCGGTTTATGCCTTGATGGGAGAGGAACTCAGGGCTCTGTGCATGTTAGGCAGGCACTCTACCAACTGAGTAACATGCCCAGGCCCACCTTACCAGGGGTGGGACCGCCCACAGTGCTCTGGAACCTTCCACATCAATCATTAATCAAGAATATGTTCCATTGGCTTACCCGTAGGCCAATCAGATTAAGACATTTTCTCAGCTGAGGGTCCTATTCCCAGATGACCCTGGCTGTGTTAAGCTGTCAATATATATATATTAACAATGTGTGTGTGTATATATATATACATACATATATATATGGCACATGCATCCAATACATTCTAAACTATAGTTTAAAAGAAAAAAAAATCTGGCTAAGCAGTGGTGCACACACCTTTAATCCCAGCACTGGGGAGGCAGAGGCAGGTGGATCTCTGTGAGTTCGAGGCCAGCCTGGTCTACAGAGTGAGTTCCAGAACAGCCAGAGCTACATAGAGAAAAAGCAAAAGAAAGAAAAGTCTTATCTAGTAGGCTCTCCCAAAAAGAGATGACCACAGCCCAGAGAAGAAGCACCAAATAGTGCAGTCCCTCAAGAGGATTCTGGGAAATGGAGTCAAAACTAAGACCCAGTACTCTAGAGTGTGGGAGATAGTCAAGATGGAGCTTTCGGCTCCTCCAACACCAAGTCGGCCATGCCCACTGTCATGATGATAATGAACCAAACCTCTGAAACTGTCCTCGAGCCCTCGGTGAAATGCTTTCTTTTATATGAGTCGCTTTGGTCATGGTTTCTCTCCACAGTAATAGAAGAGTAGTAATTAAGATACCTACTATGTGCAGGGCCTCTTCTCCTTACAGGTGTCTGCCTATTTCTCCTTCCCTGGGCTTTCAGGACAAAAAGCCACAGTTTGAACACTGGCTCTCTGGTGACTACTCCAGACTCCCAGCCCCCTGCTGTCTGGTCCTTCTGTGTCACCACACTGATACTGTCTCAGAGAAAATCCCTCCACTCTGGGTCTGGATGCCCTGAGCGGCCGTGTCTCCATCAACCAGGAAAAGCTCAGAGGTAGGGAGCACACCTCCTGTTCCACTGAGAAATCCAAAGAGGGAGATCCATTGCCAGGCTCCTGCCACGCCTACTGCCTCTAGGAATTCTGGAACATGAGGCTGTTTCCGCCGGCTGCCGGAGCACCCCAGGGTTCAGGCCAGGCTCCACAATGAGCCCTTTCCTGAGTTCTGAGGTGGTACTGATTTAAAAAAAAAAAAAAAAAAAAAAAAGTTCAGCCAGTTTGTTTGTTTGTTTTTAATGCAACAGATGGCAGGGTCAGAGTGCGGTTGAATGGTAGAGTGTGCTAACCATCTGAGAGCCTAGCCACACACCCCGTCGCGCCCCCCCCCCCCCGTGCCCGCCCCACCAAGAACCCTCTTTAAAGAAAACCCAGATGGATTCCGGTTAGCTTGATCCATGACCCTGCAGCTCTCCAGGAGCTTCCTGCTGCCCGCGGGACAGGGTCTGCAGAGCCCAGCCCAGTGGGCCAGACCCCAAACCGCCTCTCCCTCCCGGGTCTTGCATCCTCTACAGAGAGGGAGCTCGCTGGGGCCCAATCCAGAGTTTATGGATGACGGGCATTGGGAGCCATCAGCTTCATGGGAGATACTCCCTCTGACCACAGGTGGCGCTGTGCCTGCTGAGAGGACGTCCTCACCAGCACCTGTAACCGGTCCTGTTTTTACCAACCAGTCTTCACCCTCCCATTATCAGACACTGTGTAGGCGGTAGTGATGACTCCTTTCTGCTTCCCCACAGTGGATTCTGAGGCTCTGGGTGGAGGGGGAGAAACAACAGAAGATTCCAGAATGGGGGAGGGGGTTGAGGAAAATGGTGACCCATCTCTTCTGAGTGGTCGTCAAGTGGGACCAGCTTCAGACCCCAGGAAAGACATCACCACTGCCCCCAAGAAGCAGGTCAGCCTGGCCCGGGGCCCATCCTCAATGGCGGGTGTCTCCCAGTACTTGATGATCGTCCCATCTCCCAAGAGAACCTCTCCTGTAAGGCAAGCAGAGAAAGGGATGATGCTGTTGGGATCCACAGACAGAACTCTCAGAAGCCAGACTTTTATTATTATTATTAAAAATCAAGGCCTCAGACATGATAGGCAATGCTCACACACTGTGCTACACCCTAGCCAGTGTAAAACTTCATGTTATGAGACAGGATCTCCGTTGTGTTGCCCAGGCAGACCTTGACCCCGTGACGTGACCCTTCTTGCATCCTATTCTAGAGCTGCGGAGATCTCAGGCCTACGATGTTACCATGCCCAGCAATTTCACATTGTCTTTCTTTCTTCGTCTTTTTAATTCCAGACTGCAGAGCCGCCAAAGAAGGGGAAAATGTTCAGAAATCACACCGACTAGTGCCCACGGGCAGACCCTGCAGGCGACCCAACTCCCATAATGCCCATTGAGGCTGAGATGAGAGGGTGAAGGAGGGGGGCTCAGACTATTCCCTGAGTTCTGAAGAGTGTCCCCTCAACCCACACACACTCCTGGAGACCTGCCTAGGCTCTGCTGTGTGGTGTTCTAAGTGCAGAACCCTCCGGGATCCAGAAGGTAAATAGGCTTCACGTTGTCACCGTCACCACCCCAGGTGTCACCATGACCTGGCCTAGCCCTCAGGGCCCCTCTGATTGCAACTAGAAAGGCTGAGAACACACTATCACCACCCAGGAACTCTTGCTTTGGGACAGATGACAGACAGTTCTCAAGGGTCTCTTCTATCCCTTACAGGAGAGCCAGGAGTGGGGAGGAGGCTGGAGGGGGCGGGACCAGGATGGGTGAAAGCAGGAAGGGGGCGGGGCCCAGCCTTGGCTGACTCAAAGTGGCAGCCACCAGCTGGGTCACCCCTGTGGGTGGGGTGCCAGTCCAGGCCCGCTGGGTTCCCAGAGAATTCCTTCCCTATGCCATCAGCAGCCCTGGCCGGGCACCCCACCCACAGCGGGGAGCCTCTCAGTCATAGCTGAGGGTGTGCAGGATCCCCGGGAGCCGGCACACTCCCTCGTTCAGGGTACTTTCACTCATGCCCGTACCCACGAGTGAAAATCTACGCTCAGTGTCTTAGGAAGCCAGGAGCTGAGACTAGGCTTGCATTTCCCCTGACCCCGTGCCCTCACTGAAGTATCTATTTCTTCCAGACGTTGGGTGACCTACGCCACACACGGGATCAGAGCGGGAACGCAGTTCACCCAGACTAGACCACAAGCTGTAGTTCCAGGAACATAAGAGGTAAGAGACCCCGAGGGCTGGGACAGAAGACAGCCCCCACCCCACCTACCCCACCAGCAGGCCTTCTCACAGCACAGACTCCAGCTCTGGAGTCCCCACAAATCAGAGAGCCTTCCCCCACCATGCCTGACTCTGAACTTTCCCACGCAAGGCCCATCTCAGACACATCTAAAGCCTGGAGTCAGATCACAGGATCAGCCACAGCCTTTTCCCTGTCTCAGTGTCCCTGGGAAAACAATCGAGTGTCTCTAGTCAGACAGTGACATAAAGCAGCCACACATGCCCAGGACTGATTCAAGAGCAGTTAGGACTTGCCAGGCCTTCAGAAGCACGGACATGGTGAGGGGGTAACCAAGATGGCCGGGTGCCCTGGAGCTGGCCACTGAAAGGCTACCAAGAGCCAGGCCTAGCCACTGCCAACCTGGGTTCGGCAGACAGAGAGCAAACACCCCCACATCTTTCTCTTCCAGCCCTCCAGCCTCCCACCTAGTACAAACTGCAGGCAGTCCCAGGGGAGCTGGGTAACTCTGCGGCACAGCCCCCCTCGGTGGGGGAAAGAAGAGGTCAAAGCAAGGGCATAGGTGTGGGCGGTGGGTTTGGAGAACCAAATGAGAAGGTCTAGTGGAAGTGATTGCTCTGCAGAGCGGGGCAGTCTGCGCTCTCCCTGGGTGTGGTGGCACACCCCTGTAATTACAGCCGTGGGAGGCACAGGAACCTCGAGGTGGAGCCCAGCCTCGGTGACACACCAAGACCCTGTCTCAAAGAGATGACAGGAAGGTCTCCAAGATGGCTCACCAAGCCTGCCTACAGGTGTCCCATCCCCAGAACACACATGGTGGAAGGAGAGACATCAACTCCTGCATGTTGTCTTCTGACCTCCATGTGCATATTGAGACACACTGGTGCCCACGTTACACACATGAAGTAAATAAATAAAATTAGTTATTTAATTACAGGCCCAGCTGCATAGCAAGATCTTGTCTCAAAAAAGAAAAAAAAAAAAATCCCAAGAAAAGGGAAGGAGGACAACCCAGGGGCCGGGGAGAGGCTTAGAGCGTAAAGTACATGCTTCGTCCTAGCACGCACAGCTAGGCATGATGGTGTGAGCCTGTAACCCTGGCCTTTGTGGGCAACAGGAGGACCTGTCAGCAATCCAGCTGAATCAGCCGGTTCCATGTTTAGTGAAAGATTTTGTCTCCAAATCTAAGGCTGGAACAATACAGGAAAACACCTGACTTCAGCCTCTGGGCCTTTGGCATGCACATGCACACAAATACACATATACACATACATACACATGCACACATACATGCACAGATAAACACTAGTATAAAACATACACATGCATACCTAAACACATGTACACATGCATGTACACATAGACATACATGTACACATGCACACTTAAACACACATACTGATGAATGTACGCATAAACAGATGTATGCTTGCATACATAAATACACATGTACATATGCACACATAAATACACACATGTACACATACACTCATGCACATAAGCACACACACATGCACACATAAACACACATATGCAAATATACATACACACAAGTATACACATAAACACACATATACACAAATATAGATACACATGCACACAAATACACACAAATATACAAATACATATGCACATGAAAACATACACATGCACACAAATATGTATACACATATTCAGATATACGTGTACGTGAATCATACATGCACGAAGATGCACACAAACACACATATTTTTTAAATGCAATCTAGCCATGGAATTCGGGTTGTATGGATGACCAAGGATGGGGCTTTTGAAGACAGGAAATTTGACCAAGGTCTCCACAGACCAGGCCCCAAATCCCCTCCACCCATGAACAATGAGCCTGGCATGTACTTCACACACTGGTTAGGACGTCAGGAACCTAGGCTGAGACACTGACACCTTCTGTGACACGTCTGAGTTGGGGAGTGGAGGGAACCACAGTTCTGGTCACCTTCAGCCTGATACCCAGGTGGGCTTGGGGGGAGGGGGAGGGGGCACACAGGTGTCTGTGGGTACGTCCGGTCTCTGTGCCTCACAGCCAAGGAGTGAGAAGGCAAGGAGCCTGGGCCCTGGAAATTTGTAGTGAAGGAAACCTACCTGGAGAACTTCCCAGGACCTGGCTGGGCAGGAGAGGGCCTTGATTGACAGGAGGCAAAACATCGATGCCAAGTCTACCTGGGATTGGCTCTGGCCTCCAGCTGTGCCCACACCTACCTTGGCAGGAAGCAAGCATTCAGGCCAGCCTTGCCCAAACTGCCTGGCCTGAACTGAAAACTGTTAAAACATGCGTGGTTATCCACTCAACGGGTCCTCTCCCACACTAAGTTGACTGGCCTGTTTCTAGATCCTTTATAATAAGGGATGGGGGAGTGAGGAGGGCGTGCCATGCCCTCCCAAGAGAGCAGGAACGGGTCACAGACCAGGCACTCTTAGTGGAGAGGGAGAGAAAGGCCTGCTGTTTGTCCAGGAGCCGAGTAGACACTGGGGCCCTTGTCCTGGGACAGTGGAGGAGGCCTCAGGCCAGATGGAGAACAGCCGGCCTCTTCCTCCCACACCCCCAGCCAGCTCCTGGGCCTTCATAAGAAGAACAGAGAATATTTTCCTGCAAGGTCTGGTGAAACACAGCCAGATCCCAGCCAGACATCAGGAGCTGTGAAGATCTCCAGGGAGCTGGAACGCTGAGCCACGCCGAGCCACGCCGAGCCACGGGCTGCCTTGCCAGACCTCAGGCCTGAAGAGTTGGTGAACCCTTCTCAGGAAGGGACTCCCTGGCTACAGAAAACAACCCCAACTTTGGACTATGGAGCTAAGGGGCAATGTGTACTGGCCACTCAAGGAGGCGCCTCGTGCATGGGGATCCTCTGAGCATACACCCTCTTGGAATTGGGGTTCTGGTGTAGATCCGGGTCATTCCTGTAAATTACATGCAGTTTTACTGTGTGCTGTGGAAGTCTGGATGTGGTGACATGTGACTGGAGCTCAAGCTATAGGGGATGGGCAGGAAGAGGCCGAGGCTTTTCTGGGGAAGCTGAGGCTTTAACGGACAAGCTAGACAGAGCAAATGCCACGTGCAAAGATCCTGGGACAAGAAGGAGTAAAAAAATCCAAAAACAGGAGCACTGGAGTTACAAGAGGAGTTGAGAGAGGCTTTGTGGACCAGGCAAGGCTGGGGCCAGGGAGATGGCAGAGCAGTTAAAATCACTGGCTACTCTTGGGGAGACTCCCAGGACCCTCATGATGACTCATGGCTGCCCAAAACACCAGTCCCAGGTAAAACTAATGCCCTCTTCTGGCCTCTGAGTGAACTGCATGCTGATGGTACACAGCATACAAGCAAACACATACAATAAAAGTATTTTTGTCTTTGTTTTGAGACAGGGTCTTACTACGTAACACTGGCTATCCTGGAACTCGCCTTGTAGATCAGGCTGGACTCAAACTCATAGAGGTCTGCCTCCACAGTTCTGAGACTAAAGGACTGTGCCTCTGCAACCTGACTCAGATTGTTTCCGATGATAGATAGATAGATAGATAGATGATAGATAAAATAAAGATGAAAAATAAAAGGAGAGATTTGGTTTTGCTCTTTTGTTGTTGCTGTGGATATAGGGTTTTATGTAGCCCAGGCTTGCCTCAACCTCAAACTTACCATGTAGCTGAGGATGACCTATATATTCTGATCCTCTACCTCCTAAGTGCTGGGATTAAGGATTCAGGAACCCTGCGTGGTGGCTGAGAACACAGTTCAGTTGGCAGAGCACTTGCCTAGCATGCTGAAGCCCTGGCTTCATCTTCAGCACTGTTTAAGCTGGGGTGGTGATGTGTGCCTGTAATCCATGTATTAGGGAAGTAGAAGCAGGAGGATCAAAGTCCAAGGTCATCCTTGGCTACGTAGTGAATTGGAAGCTAGCCTGGACTACATGAGACTGTCTCATGGGGAGGGGGTCTTAGGTAGTAATGTGGTGTTCCCATGGTCAGGTCTACTACTGTACCATCTCATGGTGCATTTGCTGTGATTGACAGCTTGCTATGATTGACAGTTCACTATGATTGACAGCTTGGTGCATTCGCTGTGACTGACATCTCACTGTGATTGACAAGCCACTGCCAATGACTCAGCTGAAGCTCACGTTTGTGGCAAAAGCTTACCATGTGGTCAATTCGTGGGTTTTGACAAGGTCACATGTCCATCCTCACAGTACCTCACGGAAGTTCCCCTGAGAGCAGTCTCAGTGCCAAATCCATAGGGTCTTCCTGAATCCATGTCTGGCTGTGGACACCATTAAGATGTTTTGGTGGGTGAGGAAAACCCAGCCCAGAAGCTAACTGGTCAGTCTGTTGGAGTCTCAGAGAAAAAGACAATGAGCTGGAATCTCATTTCATTCCAATTTCCCCAAATCTGACCCTAAGGCTATGTCTTGGGGAATGGTTTGTGCAGGAGACCTAGGGAAGCTCAGTCCCAGTGGGGCCCCAGGACGTGCCCTGTTGGTTGTGAAGATTCTGACTGTCCCTCCCAGGGGTGGAGAAGCCTGCACCATTATCCTCTCACCTGCCCGCCAGCCTGGAGACTTTAATCCAAGCCTGTCTGTCTGCTTGTGCAGAGTGAGGAAGCCCTGAGGCGGGGAAGATTCTAGAAGACTTCTGTGAAGGAACTGTAGCGCTGGGCCGACAGCCAGTCCAAGTCTTCTGGCTTCTCTCCCCTAGCACTCTCTGATTAGTCGTTTGTCCCACGTGCCCGTGTGCCTCAGCCCTCTGCCCAGCCTGACTTGTAGTGTGTGTCACCAAGCTGTAGGAAACAGAAGAGCTCAGAACCTCAGGGTCTCTGGAACAGACCATCCAAGGTAACCGGCCTCCTTGAGACCTTAAAGGTACATTCTTAGAGGATGGAAATGGTTCCTACAGTGGTACCCCTCGCCCTGCAACCTAAGGTTAGCCGGTCCCAGAGGACCCTGGAGCCACTGTCTGAGCTGAGGATAAAGGTACAGCTTGCTGTGATTCTCAGCCACAACCCTGTCCTGACACTGACCTTCGACAAGCAGGGTCTGTTCTCTGTATTGCTTGAAATGGGGTCACCTGTAGCCCAGGCTTGCCTCAAACTATCAGTGGACTCAACCTTCCTAACGCTATGACCCTTTGATACAGCTCCTCATGTTGTGGTGACCCCCAACCATGAAATTATTCTCGTTGCTACATCATAACTGTAATTTTGCCGTTGTGAATCATATGTAAGTATCTGGTATGCACTGTGTCCGATGGGTGACCCCTATGGAAAGGTCATTTTGCCTCCTAGGCGATCACGGCCCACGGGCTGAGAAACATTGAACTATAGGGTCTCCTGGGCTAGTCAGGCCCCACAGGGCAGCTGAAAGAGGACTTTGTCCTTATGGTGGCTAAGAGGAACCCCAAATTAGGACATGAACCCCATTGAGATTTGCGTTCCCAGATCCTCCCGGAACAGCTAGATCTCTGCTTCAGTTCCATCTTCTCCCGGGAGCCCAGTGAACTTCCACCACCCTCAGCTCTGGACCTCTCTGCATCCAAGTGCTTCTCTCTGGGATCAGTCTGTGTATCACTTACTGGACCTACTGCCCCGGTGCCACGAGACTCTAGAGTCAGTGCAGTAGTTCCTGTCACCGTGGATAGAACATGGAAGTCAGGGGGGGTCAGACGACAGGAAGGACTTGCTGGTAGACAGAAGCAGATCAGCGGCTATAACTGAAGAGTTCTGTCAAGGGGGGGAACCTGACAGGCTGCCTATGCAAATTCAAACTTGGGACCTTACGGCTGTAACTTTTGGTTTTTCCAGATCCTTAGCACTGCACAAACCAGGTATATCTCATCACAGACACACACACACACACACACACACACACACACACACACACACAGATAGGAAAGGAGGAGGCACCCATGATCTGCAACAAGCCCAGATGCATCATCAGCTTCTGACTGGTCACTGCTTGAGCCCTGCTTCAGGAGTTCGGCCTCTCCTTGGAACCACCCCGCTACCCTGAAGGAGCTGCCTGCCCTGTCTTCGCTTTCAGGTCCCAGCTTTGTGTCCGGCCCAGGAGAGGTTCTAACGGGGAGACAAGGTGGATAACCAAGAACCACCCAGGGCTTTGGGGGCAATGTTCCCGTGGCAGCTGCCGTATAGCAAATGTGCAGAACTTAATGGTGGGAGGCCACTAACTCATTATTGCACAAACTTCTGTACATCAGGAGGCCTGGAAGGGCCTGCTAAAGGTGCTTCTTGCTGGGGGTCTTGTGTCACATGGTCAGTGAGGGCCAGAGCCAGCCTACAGGCACAGTTGAGCTGGGTATGTGTCATGGCTATGCCTGGGGCTGGCTGGTGTTCCTGGCCTGGGCTGGGAGCTAAGATGGAGCCAAAGATGCAGGGGCGTGTATGTATGTATGTATGTATGTATGTATATATGTATGTATGTATGCATGCATGTATGTGTGTGTGAATGCTCTCTATTTTTTTGTAGCCCAGGCTAGCCTGGAGCTCCTTCTGCCTCAACCTCTCAGAGCTGTGATTACAGGTGTGGGTCAGAACATCTCACTTAGGGGCTGGGTTTTAAAACCATCATGGCTGACAACTCAAACGGGTCTTTCCCCGTTCTGCACAGCCCCGATTCAGATTCCAAGAGGGAGGAAGGGGAGGAGCAGAAAGCACTGGGCCGTCCTGTGAGCTGGGGACAGTGAGGGCCACGCAGGGAATGTTCCTGAGGGTGCTGGGTTAGAGATGAGGCCTGTGAGGGGAGACACTGGCTCTCACCTGCTCTCAGACTCAGGGCTACAGCTTCGTTAAGAGATGCTGACAGCTTCTTGGTGACCGACCACAGGGGAGAGGGAAAGCCCGGTGATGGCCCAGCTGGCTACCAGTGACACACTCTGAGGTGTGAGGGGCAGGGAGCCTGGGGTGAGTCTGTACCTGCCCTGTCACTCCTCTGTTCAGAACCTCCAGACAGGCTATGGCCAGGCTGCAAGTCCCTAGCCATGTGGCCACTCCCAAGGTCCACCCGGGTCCTCAGGCGCTTCCTGAGCATTGGGGTTCATCCTGTCCTTCCGCTGCAGACAGGGAGCTGAGCTGTGTGTATTCCATATCTGAAAGGAAGAGCTGCCGTGTTCAGGCCCAGTCCCCTACCCTGCTGGAGCCGCCATGGCCAGGGTAAGCGGGGCAGAGCCCAGGGAGGGCCTTGGGAAGGTTTGACTGTGTGCCCTGGGCTGTGAACCCTTTCTGGCTTCCTTCCTTCTTACGGTTTCACTTCCCCTATCCATTCATGACTTTTTCTCACATTCCACCCACCTGACTCCCAACCGCCCTCTGCTCCTGCAGCACCCATCCACCCAGCCGGGCCAAGTTTCAAGACCACCTCGTCTGGGTGTGGCAGTGCGCGTCTTCCATCCGGGCGCTTGGGAGGCAGAGGCAGCCAGATGTCTGAGGATTTGGGCCAGCCTGGTCTACAGGGCAAGTTCCAGGCCAGCCAGAGTTACAGAAAGACTCTGTCTCAAAATGGAGGCTGCGCCAGCTAGGCTGGTTCTAGGCTCAGGAACCGAGGCAGTCAAAACATGTAACATATGATCCCATGAAGCAGGAGCTCCATCAGACACAGACAGTACGCTGTCACTTAGGAGGTGGCGGTCACACACACACACACACACACACACACACACACACACAACAGACGGCGGGTTGGCTCGTGCCTGCCGCCTCTGCACTTGGAAACAGAGGATCGCTGAGAGGATTCGAAGCTAGCCTGGGCTACAGAGGGAGTTACAGGCCAGCCAGGATTGTACAGTGTGATCCTGAGTTCCTTCCCCAGCACTATCAAGGAGAGAGAGGGAGGGAGGGAGGGAAACCACGGGGGGGGGGGGGGTCACACAGATCCCTAGAAACAGAACCTCATTCGAGAACGGCAGGAGCAAAGGCCCTGGGGTAGGGGCAGGAGCAAAGGCCCTGGGGTAGGGGCAGGAGCAAAGGCCCTGGGGTAGGGGCAGGAGCAAAGGCCCTGGGGTAGGGGCAGGAGCAAAGGCCCTGGGGTAGGGGCAGGAGCAAAGGCCCTGGGGTAGGGGCAGGAGCAAAGGCCCTGGGGTAGGGGCAGGAGCAAAGGCCCTGGGGTAGGGGCAGGAGCAAAGGCCCTGGGGTAGGGGCAGGAGCAAAGGCCCTGGGGTAGGGGCAGGAACGGGCTAAGTGCGGTTATAGAACAGCAAAGAATCCTGTGTACACTGAGCACCGGGCAGGAAAAAACAACCAGAGATGGGGTTGAAGACCCGCAGGAACAGTCGGGGCCTTGCCAGCCAGCATTGGGAGGAGGCGAGAGGGGTGCGGGGCCAGGACTCTGAACAGAGGATTGTTGTTCAAACAACAGTAGTCTCCGGTTACACAGAGCCTGTGTGTTAGCCGCATCTCTGCTCTGGCACGCATGGAGGTCTCTGGTAACCTGGGAGAGGCGGGAAACCGGATGTCTAGGACAAGTGGAGTGACTGCCTGGGGTTGTGGCACGGCTGAGCTTCGGAGCAAGCCAAGCTCCGGATGACCCCAGGCAGCTTGACTTCCCAGAGCTCAGGGAGACAGAGTCTCATTCAGTCCAGCCTGTCCCCAGACCCACCTCTTCCCTGAGGATGACCTTGAACCCTCAACCCTCCTTCCCTCACCTCTTCACTGCAGAGATTACGGAGAACACCTGGCTACCCTGCTGCCTTCCGCGCTGAGCACCCTGCCAGTCTCCCTGACGGTCACCCCCTCCATGGTTCCGACCGCCCGGAGGATGCCAGCTGAGTCACTTAGGTTGGCTTGGGCAGCGCTGTAAAATCTGGATGCGGCTGTGAGTGGGTTAGCCAAGTGGTTAGCATGACAGGCTACCTCTCTGGCCCTCCCCCCATTCACTCTGAGCCCAGAGTGCCCCCAGGACCACCCATCAATCCTGCCACAGTACCACAGAAACAGCCCTGTGTGCCTACCACAGAGATCAACCACCTCTGAGCGGTAACCATGAATCCTGATAGCCCAGGAGCCTGCCTGGAGGCCAGGGGACTCCAGTTACAGCAAGAATAGGGGAGGACATTCAGGACCTGCGTCACCCTAACCTCACAGGAGTGAAGGCTGGAAGCCCCTGGGGCAGAGGATCCTGGGCCGGGCAGGCCCGCCCCATGGGTAGGGTGAGGAGTCTGGGGCCCGGTCCAGACTCTAACGTGGCCGTACAAGGGTCTAGCCGTCACCGGAGGGAACTGAATGAGGGGGCCTAAGGGGGTCGGGCAAGCAGCTGGCCATGGTGATGCCTGCCCGGCTCGGCTCCCGCTGCCTCCTCCTGGCCGACCCTGATCCCCATCTGTGTGGCTCAGGACTCTGTGCCTGGGAACTTCGTTTGCAGACAGGAGCCCCTGCAACCTATTAACAGGCTGTGTTCATCTGTGCTGTGGGTGCCGGAAGCTACGGGCAGGAACTAGCGCGGTTGGGTGGTCGCGGCTGGGCGGGTGTACCCTCCCACTGCTCCACTCCGGCTGTGGGTGCCCACGTGCAACCTTTCCGGGTGCTACTCCACAAGCCAGCCTTTGTGGTGTTCCGAGTTCTGCAGGGGCAGGGGCTCCACCTAAGGCACCAGATCGGCTCGCAAGGGTACAGCCCAGGGGCATCCCTTGGAGGAAACACCATCAGAGGGAAACCAGACCTATCTCATTTGTGTGGAGCCGAGCAGGGACAGGGTCTCAGGCAGCCCAGGCTGGCTTCCAGCTCCTGGGTTTACAGGTGTGCTGCCCCGTGCCCAGCCAAAGGTGGAAGACTTTGAGCTCTGTCTAGTTTCATTTCTCGTGCTTAACCAGAACTGGGATGCTGGTGGTTATTAATGGCTTTGTTCTGAAGTTCCTTTTGGGATTTACTGCCATTCTGGCTTTGTTTGGTTTTGTTTTCGCTTGAAATACTTGTTCATTTTGGAGTCAGGATCTCAGGCTGGCCTCAACTGGCTTGGTATCCAAGGGTGACCTTGAACTTCTGACCCTCCTGCTTCCACCTCCCAGGGTGTCTGTCCCATCACCAACTGGGCTTGGGGATGAACCCAGGGCCGTGGGTTTAGGAAGCAAGCTCTCCTCTTTGAGGTCTGTGAGCCAGCGAGATCAGTTTTTTGGCTTTTCACCAGCCTACATGAGGAGTTTGTGGTTTTCCCATTTCACGCCTACAAACACAACAGGGATTCAGTTGGGGGGGTGGGGGCGGGGTTGCTGGTTTGCAGTCTCAGCAGGAGTAGCTTCCAGCCTGATGTGTCCTGTCCTGTTATGCTCCCCCACCCCCTACCACCCCCTACCCCCCCCACCCCCCACACCCAGTGGGAGAGGATTCTGCAGGTGGCCGCTTACTTCCCTGCCTAGGCCGGGCAGGGCCTGGGGCAGCAGCTCACCTGGAGGTCCTGCCTACCTGCCAGGCCCGAGCTCCCAAGTGCCTCCACCTGAGGCCTGCACTGAGTTCCAGCTCAACCCTAGGAGTGGACCTGCAGCTGCTTTAATTAACGTCCACCCCCACAGCACACCGTGTGGTGTTTCGAGGATGCGGTGAGACACAGGCTGCCCTGCCAGGGACAAGCACAGGCAGAGGCACCTGGGTCTCCACAGACAGATAGGAGATGCCTGTCCTGATGGACCCAGCGCTTCCCTGTCTCTAACATGCTGCAAACCCGACCCTGGGCCACGGCCAGCCCTGTTGGTTCGAGTTGAGCAAACTGGAGGCTGCTCCCTGCCTGGTGTGCTGAGCCTAGCAGATGGAGTTCAGACCAGGTGAATTCTGATTCCGGCCACCACGGGATCCTGCACAGTGACGCCTAAAGGCCACCTAGTCTCCGGATTGGACCCAGGGATGTCTGCAGGCTTCCATTCACTGCCAGGGACTCCCTCCTCCACAGAAGCGCCTAGTTTAGGATGCATGCCATCATTTACCCTGTCTGCCAAGCCAGGCCTTCCTCGGAAGCCAGCCCTGGACCCCTCGGGGCTGGGAAGAGGCCTCATGTCTGCACACACACACACACACAAACCTCTCCCTCTCTCTCCCTGCCCCCTCCCCCCCCCCCCCCCCCCCCGGACAGCACCATCACCCGTGTCTCTTTCCCTCAGTCTTTTGAGTCACAGGAACCCTGAAGCAAATGGAGCCATGAGGCTAGCCCACAGACACAGAAGAGGAATGGCCAGTTGTGGAGGGTGAGTCGAGTCCACACACTGAACCAAGCCTTTGCCCGGGGGGTGGGGGGGATACGTCCTTGAGAACTCTGCCGCCTGCCTGCCAAGGCCTCACCCTTCCCAGCCCCGACGTGAAGGAAGTGATTAGCCGAGCGATCTGGGCACAGGTGAGTCATCCGGTCACAAGGCAGACAGACCTCCTGGCTGACTCAGTTCAGCTGGCCCTCCACCAGCCTCCAGCTCTAGACACTGAGTCAAGGCCTCTGCGGGCCCTGGCCAGGAAGCCTTGAAGAGAACTCCTGCACCCCCCCCCCAGCGTCCCTAGTTGTTTCTAGCCACCCCATACAATGACGGCATCGAGGGGGGTGAGTTCTGCAGCCGTCCACCACCCGAGGTTGTGGCCTCTCACCAGGCACCAGCAAACAGTGGCTACCCTATGACTGGCCGAGCCAGGGGCAGTGGCAGTCACCTGTTATCCCCGGGACTCGGAAGCAGAGCTGGGCAGAGGGTGAGGTAGGGACCATAGGGACCGGCCTGGCTCACGCTGATCTGCAAGCTCTCTAGCCGGCCCCACGGTGGGATACGTGGGTGGCACGAGACAAGCTCTCCCCTGTGTGCCTTCAGGGGGGCTTGGAGTCCAGGAGAGGAACAGACCCTGTTGAGATGGCAGGGCCCCTGGTGTGCCAGGAAACCAGGCTGAAGACCCCGTCCACTCCCAAGTTCCCTTTGTCTCTGGATTTACACCCATCTAGTCTGGGGAGCCCATTCACCTGACCGGTCACATCTTCAGTTGTCAATTTGACACATCTGGGAAGGGGGTGTTAACTCAAGAACCCCCTTCCACTAGATTAGCCTGTGGGTGTGTGTGTGCCATTCTTCTCTAGATGGCTAATTGGCACCAGAGGGCCCCAGCCCTTTGTGGGTGGAGCTATGCAGAGAAGCAGCTGAGGGGCTGCACAGGACCAGTGTTTGGTTCCCTGCAGTGGGCTGCTTACAATTGTAACACCAGCTTCAGGAATCTGATACACTCTTCTGGATGCTGAGGTCACCTGTACTTAGCACAGTCACATACACAAACACATATGCACACGAACGATTTAAATTAAATCTTAAAGAAAAAAAAGGTGGGCTGGAGAGGTGGCTCAGTGGTTAAGAGCACTGACTGACTGCTCTTCCAGAGGTCCTGAGTTCAAACCCCAGCAACCACATGGTGGCTCACAACCATCTGTAATGAGATCTGATGCCCTCTTCTGGTGTGTCTGAAGACAGCTACAGTGTACTTATATATAATAAATAAATCTAAAAAAGAAAGAAAAAAGGTGGCTGAACAAGCCAGAGGAGAGAAGCCGGCAAGCATTGCCCCTCCATGACTGTCTTGCCCTTCATGGCCTCTGTGCTTCAGTTCCTGAGTTCCGGCCCTGACTTTTCTCCTGCCGTGAACTAACTGTAAGCTCTAAGATGAGATATGTACGCCCTTCCCACACACCAACTTCAGGGAACCCTTCCTCGCCTGCCCGCAGCAGCCGTCCCTTGCCAGCTGCCCTGAAGCAGGTCCCCACAGCTCAGGGCCCCTTTCCTGGCTTTGTCCCTGGGCTGCCTGGGCAGGAGCTTCCTGCCAGGAGAATTCCCGGATCCTCCTGGTGAGGACGGCAGTGTAGCATGGGAACTCTGGGAGAGAGGGAAGTTGGGGGACTCGCCTCCTTGCTGGCAGGCAGCACCCTCAGGTTACCCTAAATCCTCCTCCCTTCCCTGCCCTGGAGCCCAGAGGTGGCTTTCCACACCAGCTGCTCTGTGGAGCACAAATTGGGGGCTGGAGACCCTAATAATCTGGGCAGGTGATGGAAGGGGATGGGGCCCGGGGACAGACAGCCTAAGAGGCGCATGTCAAACTAGCTTTTATTACAGATTTATAACATCATCTGCGGGAGTCTGACGGGTAGAGATAGTACTGGACAGGCCCACTGCGTGCACGCACACGCACAGGATGCTACTCATCCCCAAACCCAAGGCCCCAGGGACTCCTGGCATGTGTCCCAAGAAGAGACACAGGTCGGACTGGGGTGCTAGGGGCGCGGGTGCGGTGGGCTCCTGCCAGCACGGGGCCTCACTCCGGAGGGGGCCAGTTTCCCATCTCATCCATCTCTTCCAGGAGCAGATGCTGCGGGCAACATCGATGAAAGACGGTGTTCCCTGCCCTGCATTCCAGAACCTTCCCACCTACTTTTTCCCCACATCTCCAGCCCCCCCACACACCTCCTCCCCGTCTTTTCCAGACTTTCCTCACCACCCCAGAGCTGGCCCAGGTTCACAGACACTGAGCCCACTACCCCCATAATGTAGGAACACTTCTCTTTCAACCTCTGGGTTCCGTGGAAGTGAGAGACCCTGAGGGTTCCTCCCTTCCCTTTTGCCTCTTGTCCTGGGGGATTCTGCAGGCTTTCTTCTAGCTGAATGGAGCTTCGGCTGCCTTAATGAACACCCCCGGGGCCCTGGCATTCCCCAAAAGCCAAGGAGCTGTTCTGTCCCCCTGAGCATGTGGCCCTAAGGGCTGAGGAGAGACACCCGCTACAGGAGGTCTTGAGGGTGTAGTTCTGACCCCCAAAGAGAGACCTGGGGGAGGGGCCCACATGCACTATCTAGAAACCCCCCAGTCTCCATGACTGTGAGCCCAGGATGTCAGAGCAGACAGGCTCACGAGGTCCTGGATTGGAGCCCCTCAGTATGCAGGGAAAGTTAAATGCCCACACTGGTTCCGTGACTAGGATGTGGGGTATCGGGCTCCTGGGGCACGGGCACACATGTGAGCAGGTTTAGTTCATCCTCAGTGCCCAGCAGCTGTGAATTCCTGGCCTGTCCCCACACTGTGGAGTCCTGCTGCAGTGCCAGTCCTTGCAGCGGCCAAGAACCAAGTCCAGATAACATGACAGGAAAGCCTAACTAGACTCTGCTTGTGTGAACCCTGGCTTCTGTGAGCCACCGACCGACCATCGGACAGAGAGAAACGATGAATGGACGGAAATGGCCCGGATAATATGTGGTCACTCCCCCCAGAGCCTGCATCTGTGTGTCTGCAGGCTTTGGGGTGAATGAGGGAGAAAAGAAAGAGAGCCACATTCTTCCGTGTGAGCCCATCCTGACAAATCTCCCTGTCTGGAGTTCCAGCATTGGGGAGGGTAGAGTCAGGAGGAACAGAAGCCCAAGGCCAGTCTGGGCTACAAAGTGAGGCTAGCCTGGGTTACAAGAGAATCCCCCATCTCAAACAAAAATAAAACAAAAACCGGGGACAATACTGGTTCTGGTGTGTCTGTGTGTTGGGGGTGGGCATACCTGGCCGTCCACCATGCCAGCCTCCTCCAGTGTGATGTCCGGCTGGGTCAGCAGCTCCCGGCCCTCAGGGTTGCCCACCTTCCAGAGGCGAGCCTCTCGCTGCACTGCCAGAATCTTCTTCAGCTCAGACTCCACAAAGCCTTTGAGGCAAAGAGAGGGGCTGTGGGTGGGCTGGATGGGGGGGCACAGGTACTTGGTCTCTGTTCCTCTTCTTGGTGTATCACCTCTGACACCCACAAACCATTGGAGCCACCAGGTTTCCTGTAATGCCGATGGCAACCACTCCTCTGTAGGCAGCCTGTCTGTGGGGGTGGTGGTGGGGGAGGCTGGTCCTCGGAAAGATCAGAACAAAACATGGGGACTTTCAGCTTGAGAGGTTGAGGCAGGAGGATCAGGAGTTCGAGACTGGCCAGACAACTTAGTGAGCGTGTTTAAAACATTAAAAAGAAAAAGAGAGAAAAAAAAAAAAAAAAACAGATTCCCTCAAACCCTAAGCTCCGTGAGATTCTCAGACAAGTTATTTGGGCACAAGGAGGGAATCACAGAACCCCGACTGCTGGCCAGAAGCCCAGGCAGTCCCCTAAGCTTGGATCAGAGTCTATAGACCACAGGGGGGCATCGTGGTCGAACCAGCCTCAGCCAGCAGGGAGCTGGTGCCATCTTCCCCCCCCCCCCCAGGACTCGGCATTGCTGGTCAGGGTCAGCTGACTGCTGTGTGGGTTGCCCAACCTCTCTGGGCTCCAGTTCCCACGCTGTTGGTGGGAGGTATGATGGCAGCCACTTCAGAAGTGTCAATTAAAAGAATGTCCCCAGTCACGGCTGTGTAGACATAAATATTGTGGGGGAGGGTCTTCCTATTGTTTTTACTTTTTTTTCCCCTTCTAATGTGTGCATCTGTGCACGGCTGTCTTTGGAGGCCAGGCGGGGGTGTCGGATCGTTTGAAGCTAGAGTCACAGGCAGCGGGGAGAAACCCAACATGGGTGCTGGGAACTCAACTGGGGTCCTCTGTACCTCCACCTCTCCAGGTCTAAGGAGCCGACTGCCATTGTCTGATGCTAAGCAAAGCAAAAACCAGTCTTGGAGCTGAGTGGGGTCGGGGTGGGAGTTGTTGAGTGGCCCTTGCGGGGGGGGGGGTCCTAGCTCTTGCTGGGGAGGGGGTGTGGGGGGTCCTAGCTCGTTGTGGAAGAGACTGTCAAAGGCCAGTCATCGCACGTCTTCTGCTGCCACCTGGTGGTCGATGCCCGCATTTCTTCCCTAAGCCATTGGCCAGAGCCGGGGCTTCCTGCCGCACTTACCCACGGTATCTGTGGACCTAAAGGTCTTCTGCAGCGGCGACTGGTAGGTGGAGCTGCGCGGGGCACACCACCTGAGGCTGCTCTCGTCCACCGCTTCCTCTCTCTCCGCTCTCTCGTCGTGGGGCGTGCCTGGTCTCTGAGCCTGTGCAGGGGGCGCGCGCGGGGTATGGGTAGGGGGGGTATCGGGTTAGAACTCTGGGTCTGCGTCCCCCTCCTCCCAAAACCAAGGAACAGGAGGAGACCCGGCCGCACTGACCTTGGCCATGGCTGACTTCTGGAGCTGCTTGTACAAGCCAAGGAGATAGTTCCACGGGGTGGACCCCACCTTGCAAGAGGACAGCCTGAGGTCTCCTGTGAAGGTGGTGACCTCTGAGGCTGGCAGCAAGCTGATGGACGCCGGTCTCAGAGGGAGGGGGAGGGGAGAGGCACATACCACGGCGTGGGTACGTGTATAGTTCTCACCGTCCACCATTCCAGTCCAGGGAAGCAAGCTCAGGCCATAAGCTTGGCGGTGGTGTCCTTTACCTAAGACCCATGCTGTCCCCTGGTCTTACTGTTTTTTGTTGTTTTCTTGCTGCTGTTCCGTGTTCCCCAGACACCACAAGAAGGCTGACCTTGAACTTCTGACCTTCCTGCCTCCGCCCGCCCCCCATCTGCCCCGGAATTCCAGATGTGTGCTGCTATGCTTAGCTTTGTTCTTGCAGAGAGAAGTATGTCACTGAAAAAGCAACTTTTATTCTCCTGATGGAATTGTCACCTCCGAGGCTCACTGCCTCCACTGGCTAACACAGGCCTGGCCCTGGAAGCGTCTAGCCTCTGTACAATCTGATCTAGGCCTAGAGTGTTTCCAGCCTCTGAGACTGGCTGCTGAGTAAACTCACCCTTTCTAGTTCTTTCTGAGCTCTGGCTGGTTCGGTTCAGCTGTTCAGGCTCAAACTCCTCTCCACACTGACTGGTTCAGTCTGGAGTCTCTTGGCTTCCCCTGCATTGCTCTGCCTGGCCTTTTTCTAACTCCGGCCATCTGTTCTAGTCTTCAGGCTCCCTCTCATTCTCCGGCCTGTCTGTCTTCACCTGCGTCTGGCTTGTTCTCTCTCCAACCTGACTCTGTACAGCTCTCCCAGTTAAAACTGCCTCCTCTCTCTCCACTGCCCCTCTTAGGTAGCTTCCCTCTCCTCCCTCTTCTCCTGAGTTGGGCGCCTCCTATTCTGTCAGATCTTTCTCTGATTCGTCACTTTGTCTGCCACTCAACCAGACATCACTTTCAAGCATGGCGGCTTTCTTCCACAAACTCAGTTTACCTTCACTGCTTGGGGTTAAAGGTGTGTATTAAGGGCGTGTCTGTACTCCAGTCAGAGGGAGCCACACCACAACTGGAAACCACCCCAACATCCTGCAGCACAGCGCCTCGAAGAAGCTGGGCTGACCTTGAACCCAGTTCCCTTTGCCTTCCTTAAAGTGCTGGGACTAGAATGAGTTGCTGCACGGGCCTCCACTGCGTTTGACCGAATGCCTACTGTGTGCCAGGCCCTACTGTGTGCTCAGCCATGATCTAGCCTTTTGCCGCCTCGCTGGTCTTTGTGAGGTGCCTCAGAGACCAGTGCTGTCCATTTCCGTCATATGGTTGAGGAGAGCAAGCAGAAACACTCCGCAACACTCCACCATCCCTCCCATGGCATGGCGTGGAGCAAGCGGAATTCCAAACCTCGGGCTCTATGTCATGCCTCGCTGGGCTCCCCGTCCCGGGAAGTCCTAGAGGAAAAAGCGTCCATTCTGCTCCCCGTCTCCCCTCCCCTCTGCCTCTCCCACCTGCATCCTTACCAAACTCAATTGGGCAGTGTTCATCCTCTTCCTCTTTGGGGAAGGCCCCAGGGGTGAGCTTCAGTGATTCCAGAACCCACCTCGGGCACCCTTGTTCTGCTCCCAGGACCTGGCCAAAGCGTTCCCTAAACCCAAAGCTACAGTCAGGCGGGGGAGTCAGGGGACACCCACAGATGTGGCCAAGCCTGCTCTATCTTGAGTCTCTCCAGGGACCTGCTTGAACCCCTATCCTCTCTCCCAGGCTCCTGCTCTGTTCCCTGGAGTATCGAACAGAGGGGCTTTTCTACCACCTCTGGGGGACTGGGGGATGTAGGAGGCAGGGAGGGAGGCACCTTCCACACAGGAGAGGCTGTGAAGACCAGTGGGGGAGAAAGCCAGGCAGGAAATAGGAGTGCAGGCTGGAGCAGAACCTACCTCCGCGAGCTCTGTCCGGGCTCCAGTGCGCCCCTTCCTCCTCTCTAGTATACTTTGTGGTGATGGTGTTTGCTTTTTCAGGACAGGATTCACCCCCCCCCGGCCCCCAGTGTAGCCCTGGCTGTCCTAGAACTAGCTCTGTAGACCAGGCTGGCCTCAGATGCAAAGATCTACCTGCCTCTGCCTTCTGAGTGCTGGGGTCAAAGGTGCGCAGCACCACTGCCTAGTGGTTTTGTTGTGCTGAGGACTAAACCCAGGGCTAGGAATGCACTAAGCAGGTGGTGCTCCACCCCTAAGCAGGCGGTGCTCCACCCCTAAGCAGGCGGTGCTCCACCCCTAAGCAGGCGGTGCTCCACCCCTAAGCAGGCGGTGCTCCACCCCTAAGCAGGCGGTGCTCCACCCCTAAGCAGGCGGTGCTCCACCCCTAAGCAGGCGGTGCTCCACCCCTAAGCCACACCAGCCCCCTGGTGTTCACTCCACAGTCCAGTCACCCCTCACACAGCCCTTTGCTGACCCTCCCCACCCTTGGCACTATTCCTCATGGCTTGGACTATTCAGGACCCCTTACTCCAGCCCTTCATAGCCATGGGCTTCTACTTACGGCCCTCATGCCTGCTTCCTCTTTCTGCTTTCTAAGCCAGGCTACCCCACCAGCTCCAGCAGTCCCAGCCTCTCACCTGACGGAGGCCCCAGAGACCTCCGCTGCTGGCTCTTTCTCCTCTCCTTTCTTCTCAGGCAGGGGCTCCAGAACCTCCCAGGTTCCTCTGGTAGGAACTGATGTTACCTCACCCTTGGTTCTTAGCTTCAGGGCATCCTTGGAGGTAAAGGTCTGGGACCCTGTGTCCCCAGTGCCCAGCCCAAAGGCGTCATGCAGCCTCGGGTTGGAGGGAGCTGGAGAGAGGACCCTGGGCCGGGACTCCCTCTTCCCACGACCTCCCTGGTGGTCCATCCTTGAGGAGACAACATTCTCCTCTGGTGGGGAGCTGGGCTGACTCGTGGTCAGGGGCTTGTTAGAGCTCTTAGAACTGCCCTTACTCCCCACCAGGCTACGGAGAAAACGCAACATGGAGGAGCAACCTAAGATCCGTGACCGAGGGGTCCGAGCCTGGGCCGCCATCCTGACGACCCCGACTCAGGGAGAAGTCATGGCAGCCAACCCAGGACCAACTGCTAGTAGAAACCTCCAGTTGGAAACTTCCAGGAGTTCTAGAAGGCAAGGAGGAGGGGGGGGGAATAACTGGAGGCTGGGGGGGGGCTGAAAGGAGGATTGTGGGTATAGAGAGCCAGCCAGGGTCAAGCTCCGCAGGTCTCAGGGGCAGGCTGGAGATTGAGGGACAGTGAGACACATCACCCACAAATTGTGGAAGCCTGGCTGAGGCTAGATAGGGGAGTGAGGGTGGGGTGCAGACTATAGGGGAGTGAGGATGGGGTGCAGACTATAGGGGAGTGAGGGTGGGGTGCAGACTATAGGGGAGTGAGGGTGGGGTGCAGACTATAGGGGAGTGAGGGTGGGGTGCAGACTATAGGGGAGTGAGGGTGGGGTGCAGACTATAGGGGAGTGGGGGTGGGGTGCAGACTATAGGGGAGTGGGGGTGGGGTGCAGACTATAGGGGAGTGAGGGTGGGGTGCAGATTATAGGGGAGTGGGGGTGGGGTGCAGACTATAGGGGAGTGAGGGTGGGGTGCAGACTATAGGGGAGTGAGGGTGGGGTGCAGACTATAGGGAAGTGGGGATGGGCTGTAGACTATAGGGGAGTGGGGTTGGGTGTGCAGACTATAGGGGAGTGGGGGTGGGATACAGACTATAGGGGAGTTGGGGTGGGGTGCACACTATAGGGGAGTGGGGGTGGGGTGCAGACTATAGGGGAGTGGGGGTGGGGTGCACACTATAGGGGAGTGAGGGTGGGGTGCACACTATAGGGGAGTGGGGGTGGGGTGCAGACTATAGGGGAGTGGGGGTGAGGTGCAGACTATAGGGGAGTGGGGGTGGGGTGCAGACTATAGGGGAGTGGGGGTGGGGTGCAGACTATAGGGGAGTGGGGGTGAGGTGCAGACTATAGGGGAGTGGGGGTGGGATACAGACTATAGGGGAGTTGGGGTGGGGTGCACACTATAGGGGAGTGAGGGTGGGGTGCACACTATAGGGGAGTGGGGGTGGGGTGCAGACTATAGGGGAGTGGGGGTGAGGTGCAGACTATAGGGGAGTGGGGGTGGGGTGCAGACTATAGGGGAGTGGGGGTGGGCTGCAGACAAAGAACAGTACTCTATAAACTCCTGTTTATTCTGGGTTTGACATCAGTCCCTGAAGCCTGGCGGCTGGCAGGGGTCTAGGAAAGCACAGATTCTGAGCCTTCCTCCTTCTCCTCTTCTTCCTCCTTCTTTCTTTCAGGGTGTTATGCACTGGCTGGCCTCTCTACTTCATGATCCTCCTGCCTCAGCCTCTTGAAAGCTGAGACTGCAGGTCGGCTCCGCCACCCTGGGCTCCATCCTGGTTTTTGTTGTTGCTTGTGTTTTGCTTTTCGCTAGAGGGAGAAGATGGGAGAGGAGGCCCCGGAATCAGAGACAGGAAAGGCAGAAAACAGAAAGCTTTTCCCCTTGGCTGGGACAAGGCAGGCAGGGGAGGCTGCGGAGGAACTGCCAGGCTAGGCCCACCTTCCTCCAAGCAGCAGCCTCCTTGCGTGTCTGCATCCGGCGGCCATCAAGAACTTCCTCTAGAGGGAGCTGATCATTGCCGGGAGCCGCTAGCTCCTCTATGGTCGTGAAGTCGCGAGGTTTCCTGGGGCCAAGAGGCAAACCCAGGCGGCATCCAGCACCATGAATTTACTGATACCAGTTCCTGCCAGCCGGGCCTGAAATCCTGGCCCTGGAGGCAGCCAGCAAGCCCTTCGGGATCTTTGTCTTCAAACTGCTGAGCCATCCCACATCTGGAGCAGAGTCAGGTAGGTACACCGGCAGCCAGTGCCAAACCCCATCTTACTAACCCCGGGCAGCTCTGGCCCAGGGTGGGGCAGAAAGCTCCATCGGGAACCGGTGAGGAGGGAGGCCTTGATGTGGCTTCCCAGGGTGGTCTTTAAAGCCATGCTGGTGGCATAATCCAAACAGGGCCTGTGGCCATCCATCGTTCTCTCTTGCCCAGGCTCTGGTGGCCCTGGATGCCAGGCAACTGGGACTTTATTCATCTGGAAGGAGGGGAACGTCAAGGTCATGAACAGTGACAGAAATTATACAGTTGATACCCCTGCTGTCCCAAAAATCGCCCCCCCCCCCATTCTAAGTACAGCCTAGTGGTTGGTTGTGAGAAACATGAATCCTGGGCCCAGGCATAACACAATAATGGGAGGTCAAGGCCACTTGGATGGGGGCCAGGAGGCCCAGGGCAGGACAGGCTGTGGGGGGCTTTTTTGAGACTCTACCTGCTTTCCAACAGTAAGCCTCCAGGATGTTTTCTGGGGGGGCAGGGGGCTCTGGATGGAATCAAGGTATCAGGAAGAGCACCCTATCCCGGAAGGAGCTGTTGGGTAGACTGTGCCAGGCAGAGGGCTCTTACTGAGGCCTGGCTCTCAGGGATGACAAGAGGAGCGTCCACTTGCCCTGTCTCCATCAGTGAAATGGAAGGTGAAGGGGAACCAGTTCTCCCCGACCCCTTTTCAGAGAGCCCCTGAGTAAATTTTAAAAACTGTCTCCAGCCGGAGGTGATGGAGGCAGCTTAGAAAGGGGTGGGACTCCTGAAGGGGTGCAAACTGAAAGTGAAAGGTCTTGCCTCAGGAACTAACTGTACTCGAGACAGGTCAAAGAGGAAAACAGGCTTGGGCGTGGTGTGGCATGGCGTGGCCGAGAACACCTGTGACACCTGGCAGCCAATGTCTGAGTCAGGAGGCTCAGGGATAAAAGACTTTCCTGGGGTTGCCTAGAGAGAACCTGTCTGAAATGAATAAATAGGTAGGTAGGTAGGTAGATAAACCAATAACCAGAAGACAGCCCCGAAGTGCATGGTGTGATCTGGCAAATGGTGTGCAGCAGCAGTGAGGTACAGTGGGGAGACTGTGAGAGACCCCGGCTCACTTCCAAGCAGTGATCAGAGGGAGAGATGCCCTGGGGACAAACTATGAAATAATCCCTGAGACTCTGTCACAACAACAGCAAAGCTGGACCAGTGAGATACTCAGCCATGTGTGACAGCCCAGGTCCCAGGTTCTATGCCTGAAACCCACGTGGTGGAAGGAGAGAACCCAGTCCTGAAAACTGCCCAATTGCCTCCTGACCTTCACACACATTTAATCTCTCTCTCTCTCTCTCTCACACACACCACACATGCACACACATACACCAGGAAGGACACACACATGCACACACACACATGCACACACACACACTAGGAAGGACACCACACACACACACACACACCAGGAAGAACACACATGCACACACACACAGAGCACACACCACACACACCAGGAAGGACACCATACACCCACACACTCCCCCACACACACACCAGGAAGGACACACCACACACACACCAGGAAGAACACACACACACATGCATACACACACACACACACAGAGCACACACCACACACACCAGGAAGGACACCATACACCCACACACTCCCCCACACACACACCAGGAAGGACACACCACACACACACCAGGAAGAACACACACACACATGCATACACACACACACACACAGAGCACACACCACACACACCAGGAAGGACACCATACACCCACACACTCCCCCCCACACACACCAGGAAGGACACACCACACACATGCATGCACACACACAGACCACACACTCACACACCACACACACACACACCAGTCTCTGAAAGCAGCCTCATGCTGTCCAGGAGTGACTGGAAAGAGCAAGGCTGTGCCACAAGCCCCCTCAAGGCCTTGACCTCGCCTGGTCTCTGCCTGGCTGCCTCAATGGTCCTTGTGTTTCCCCTGAAGGGGTGCAACCAGGTGCTGAACTCCAATTGCTCCCACAGGGCCCTTAAGGTGGCAGAACTTTAGTCCCAGAGGATGCAAGGTCTTCCTGGCAGTTGAGGAAGTGGGGTGCCCTGTTCTGTGGTGCCCAGAGCAACCACTCTGAGGTCTCCTTTTTCCCCCTTTAAGACAGGGTCTCACTGTGTAGCCTTTGCTATGTAGCCTTTGCTGTCCTCTCTAAAACTCACTCTGTAGACCACGCTGGCTTCCAACTCAAGAGTTCTGCCTGCCTCTGCCTCCCGAGCGCTGGGATTAAAGTAATAAGCCACCATGCCCAGCCTCACCTGTGCTTTCTCTCACTCATCTCTGCAGGTGACAAGTGACGGTGCTCTCTACCAAGACCTGAAAAATGGCATCTGGACAAGGACCAGGTCCTCCAAAGGACAGCTGCAACTCGTCCCCGACCCCTTCTGGTAGGGGTCCTCCTGTCCCTCAGCACCTCATAAGCACAGGACTCAGAAGAGCATGAGACATGTGTGTGTGTGTGTGTGTGTGTGTGTGTGTGTGTGGCCTGTGTGTATGTGGTATGTCCTTCCTGGTGTATGTGTATGTGGGAGTATTCGTAGTGTGTGTGTGTGAGTGTGTGCATATATGTGTGTGTGGTATGTCCTTCCTGCTGTGTGTGGAGGGAGTGGGAGTGTGGGTGTTTCTGTGTATTCGTAGTATGTGTGTGAGTATGTGTGTGCATATGTATGTGCATGTGGTATGTCCTTCCTGCTGTGTCTGTATGTATATGAGTGTGTGTTGGGGGGTGTGGGTGTTTCTGTGTGTGTGTGTGTGTGTGTGCACATGTGTGTGAGTGTGTGTGTGTGAGTGTGTGTGTGTGTAGGTGGTGTTGAGCCTTCTCAGGGCAGGCAGAGAGAGGGAGGAAGCAGAAGAGCCCTGACTGGTTGCTTCCCTGCACGGGAGAAAGAAGGAAGTGACCTGGCTCCCCGCAGCCAGGTCTGCGAAAGGCATTGCCGCACACTTGGGAGAGGAAGTGAAACGGCTGACCTTTCTCTTCTCTCAAGTAGATGGGTGGGGAGACCAGGCTGATCCCTGGACTTGGGGTTCAGATCC
Source organism: Micromys minutus (assembly GCF_963924665.1). NCBI lineage: Eukaryota > Metazoa > Chordata > Mammalia > Rodentia > Muridae > Micromys > Micromys minutus. The sequence goes on along the minus strand of NC_137960.1, from coordinate 3,342,452 downwards.
CAGGTCTGTGTGAACTGGGTGTGGTAGCTCATGTCTGCAACCCCAGGCCGGTCAGTCCTGCAGAAGAAATTCCAGGTCAGCCTGGGCTCCAGTGAGGCCAGCTGAGACCCTCACAGAACAAAACCACCAGTGCCTGCAGTGTTTGGTGGGCCACGTCTTTATTCCCAGCACCAGGGAGGCAAAGGCATCCTGAATCTGAGGCCAGCCTGGTCTACCAATGGAGTTCCAGGCTGGCCAAGGCTATGTATGCAGCAAGACCTTGTCTCAAAACAGTGAAAAAGAAACCATTTTCCTTTGACTAGTTGATTTGGGCAAAGGCTCCCCAGTTTGGTTCTTCCTGTTTCCTACACTCCAAGGACTTGGGTCCACATCCCCACCCAAGACAGCTCAGGAGCCCTACAGTAAGAATTTAGGTTTCTTAAAAAACCCAGTTATGTGGGCTGGAGAGGTGGCTCAGTGGTCAAGAGCACTGGCTGCTCTTCCAAAAGTCCTGAGTTCAATTCCCAGCAACCACATGGTGGCTCACAACCATCTGTGATGGGGTCTGAAGCCCTCTTCTGAAGGCACACATGCAAATAGAGCAAGCATTCATATATATGAACATAAATCTTGAAATTCATTTTTTAAAAGTTATGTGAAAGTGCTTTCATTTTAACCCCACATGTGGGATATGAGGCTGCTTCATTTTGTCCCTAGCTGCTAATTAGGATTGTCTCGTGCTCTGGGGAGATGTGATTTTTACCAGCTGCAGATAGCTTAGTACTGGGGACTCTGGAGGGGTTATAAATTTGAGTGTTCCAAGAGAGGGCCTGTGGTAACGGCTGCTGCCCCGCTTGCTGTGTTTGCTATCTTTAGACTGCTGGAGATTCTAACAAGAAAGACTGGACCGGCCCCAAGAGACCCACCAACCCTAATCAGTTTGAAGTAACCTATGGAGGGCGAATTCCTTCCAGCCCCCCAACACTAGGAAGGAGAGAAAGAAGGTTAGATCGGAAAGGGGACATAGATCTCTTTCAGCCAACAGAATACACAACTTCCTGCTGGTTGGGGTCATTGGGTTCCTTGGGGAATGGCCAGTCTTCGTCATCAGAATGTCCAGCAGTCCGGGGATAGCAAAGGCAGTGAATGAACCAGCAACAGTTGCCACAGGCCCTCTTGGGGCTCTCCAGAGTCCCCAGAATTTACCTAGCTTCAGCTGGTACAAACCGTGCCCTGCTAGAGCAGGAGACCCCCGTGGTCAGCAACTGTGCGCAATCTGAAGCAACCCCCTAGCCCACCCCTGGGATTAAAACAAAAGCATCCATGGAGTATAACCACGTTTATTAAGAAGCCAGAACTCTCACCACAGAGCCCAGTTCTGGGCTGTCATTCCAGGGCTCTTTCAAAGGGCAGACTGGAGGCTGGACATCACAAGGGGACTTGTTGGCTTGGGATCCCTGATGGGCCCCAGTTGCCCAGCGAAGGCCATCTACACACTGGGGCAGCCGAGAACCCAGCAACTGCTTGGTCACAAGGCACAGACCCCAGAAGTTCCAATCTGGTGCTGAAGCCCTAGAGGATTCCTGGGTCTTGGTGCATGGCAGAAAGCCAAGGCAGCTGGGTTCTGATATCAGCGATTTGAGTACTTACCCACAGGCATTAGGGTGGGCGGGCACTGGCGGGAGGGGAGGTAGGGAGAGGGCAGTCAGTGTGGAAGGTGGAAGGAGGGTGGGCAGTGGAAGATGGACAGGCAGTGAGCGTAGGAAGGTGGGGGGCCAGGTAGTGGGGGAGGGTAGGCAGCGGCACTGCAACTGGAAGGTGTGCTCACTTTGTAAAGAGAGCCCTCCCTTCCTCCGTCCTGGCAAACACTCTCAGACCTGCCCAGAGATGAGTCTTAAAGACTCCAGACCCATGGAGTTGACCACCAAGACAAATAGTTCCTCCCCTGTTGTCCTGGCTGCATGGCCCTGCATACATGGCCTGGCTACCTGCGCCTCAGTTCACACGCCAGGATTAACTCTCATGAGGCTGAACGCTCACATGGGGAGGAATGTGCCCATGAAGGGGCTGCAGGAAGTGTGAGCACAGAAACGGGGCTGGGGGTGCTGGGGACAGCATGCTCTTGCTGACTCCCAGCTCTGATCCGCAGAGCAGCAGGTTGCCCAGGACACAGAGGAGGTCTTTCGGAGCTACGTCTTCTACCTCCACCAGCGGGAACAGGAGACCCAGGGGGCAGCTGCCCCTGCTAACCCTGAGATGGACAACCTGCCCCTGGAACCCAGCAGGTAAGCTCCAGCATTGGGCACAGGTCCTATCGGTCACTCCCTCTCAGCCGGGCTCCTCGCCCCCATCTGCTGTTCTTCTGGTGACAAGTGTGCCCTCTGTCTGGCCTATAGCACTGTAAGGGACCTTCCCCCCCACCTCATGGGTGCCCCTCTGCCACAAGCCTAGCTCCCAGCGCAGAGACTTCCCGCTCACCACCTGATGCTCGTCCCTACAGTGTCTTGGGTCAGGTGGGTCGGCAGCTGGCAATCATCGGAGACGACATTAACAGGCGCTACGACACAGAGTTCCAGAATTTACTGGAACAGCTTCAGCCCACAGCCGGGAACGCCTACGAACTCTTTACCAAGATCGCCTCCAGGTATGCTGCATCCGAGTGAGGGGCTCCCCAGCTGGGGAACAGTGTCAGGGTGAAAGCTCACACCATCTCCACCTGTGTCCCCCTCTGGCCCTCACTCACCCTCTTTTGCACCAAGCTCGGGTCTCTCATGAGCTCTGGTACCAGTGACTAGCGCCCTGGGGTGATGTTCCCAAGAGCCTTGCACCGCAGCTGGACCACCAACTTCTGCCAGCCCTGGATGGCATCTAAGAGGCCACCTGATGCCGGTTCACTCAGTAACATGGCTAACATCCCAGTTTGCCAAAGGCCACCACGGTGAAAACTAGGGAACAGGGAAAAGACCAGAATCGGTGTTAGCCCTTTGAAGCCACATCCGAGCTGGCTTCAGCTTTGGTGTTAATCTTTTCATCTTGTGTGTACGAATGTTCAGCCGATATATACATGTGTGCACCAACTCGCATGCCTGGTGCCCAGAGGGGCCAGAAGATGGCTCCTGGAGCTGTTTACAGACAGTTGTGAGCTACCTTGTGTTTGCTGGGCATCGAAACCAGGACCTCTGGAAGAGCAGCCAGTGCTGTTAACCACTGAGCCACCTCTCCAGTCCCTTGTTTTAGAGATAGGGTCTCATGTTGCCCGGGCTGGCCTTGAACTCTTGATCATCCTGCCTCGGCCTCCCAAGCGCTAGGATCATAGGCAGGTGACACCAAGTGCTCTACTTTCCTTACACCAGGGAGTCAGTGTCTGGATGAATATAAAGGTGACAGCAGATGTAGAAGCAGGTGGCAGGTTTAAGCACAGAGGTGGCACATCCCCGTGCCCCTGTGATCTGGGAATCTGTCATAATCTCTTTTGTCCTTTTCTCTCTGCTGTCCCTCGGGCTGCCAGGCCAGCGGCAGCGTGCACAGGTAATCTCCCCGCCACCTTATCTGCTCACCCTCCCTCTCTAAGACCCTCTGAGCTGACCACTCTCTTGGCCACATCCTTTCCTAGAAAGCCACACTCTTCCTGATGGGCAGCTAGGCTGAGGCAGACTTCCTAACCTGGACTGGCAGCTCAGCCACGTAGCTTCCCGTCTGGGGGTGGGGTGGAGGTCGGGCAGAGGAAGAAGGAAAGGACCGGGTCCTCAAGGCAGGCTCTCCATGATTTATGAAACCCTTTGCCCACAGCCTATTTAAAAGTGGCATCAGCTGGGGCCGTGTGGTGGCTCTCCTGGGCTTTGGCTACCGTCTGGCCCTGTATGTCTACCAGCGTGGTTTGACCGGCTTCCTGGGCCAGGTGACCTGCTTTTTGGCTGATATCATACTGAACCACTACATTGCCAGATGGATCGCGCAGAGAGGCGGTTGGGTAAGTGCCTGAGGTTGGAAAGCCCCCCACACCCTGCTGCTGGGGCTGTCTGGGCCACTATAACCCATCCTGTTTTTGTTTTTTCTGACAGGTAGCAGCTCTGAATTTGGGTAGAGACCCCATCCTGAGCGTAGTGGTAATTTTTGGTGTGGTTCTGTTGGGCCAATTTGTGGTACACAGATTCTTCAGGTCATGACTTCTGGGGGAGCCCCTCTGGGGCCCCAGCCACATGCCTGCCTGGACTGAACCTCTCCCTCCCGCCCTCCCCTGTCACAGTCCTCTCTCCTCTGAGGGAAAAGACACTTTAGCAAACAGGCACCCCTGCTGTGGATAACCACTGCCCAGAGGTCATCTAGGCAGGTTGAACACCCCAACACTGCATGGTGCTACTGAACCCCATCCTGTCTGAGAGGGGCTGACTGATGCCCTGGGGGGCCAAAGGCTGGGCCACTGCTTCCCAGACAGTTTTGTTTTTATATTACCCTTTGGATACAATCCTCCCTTTTCTTCCACCGGGCCCAAAGTCAGACATTGAGGGTGTTAGGACAGCAGTTCTATCCCGTATCCCCAGCATACCTGCTACTTTGGAAGGTCAGAACTCAAGAAAAGGACCTGAGCACAGTCCCGACCCTCCCTACATCAGCTCTCAAGAACAGGACCAGCTGTAGGAGTGGAGGACCTACTCTGCCCCCCCTCCATCTTCCACTTCCCCTCCCCCATCCCACTCTCCCTCTCCAGTCCCCTACCCTGATCCCTTTTGCCTTTGCGGCTGGACTCTCAGGGATTCCGAGCCCAGAGTGAGGGCAGAGATGAGAGTTCAGACCACAGCTGTCTGAACATGTCCATCAAGGCTCTCCAAACCTGTGTCCCTTCCTGACCACTACTTCCAACCTAGTGGGTAGGGGACGATCCTCACCTTCTCCCCAGGGCCCTCGGGTGAGTCTGCCCGCCAGAAAGGCCTCTTTGATAGATTTTGGAGCCTCAGACTCCATCACTATAACAGGGGAAGGGGTGGGCACTCACTTGGAGGTGTCCACAATAGAGAACGACACCAGCAGAAGCAACAGTGGATCCCCCACCCGGAACCTGTGAATACTTGAACCTCATCTTCACCCATACGCTCCTTGTCTGCCTAGGTCCTCCTCGGGTGGGGTAAGGGGTGTTTTTCTTTTTCTTGCACAACATAGGGGTGAGAAAAGTCTTGATTAAGCCAAATGTAGCGGGGGAGGTGGATGGGTTCCCCCACCTCACCCTCTGTGTCTGGAAATAAACTGTGCAATGCCCCTAACGCCCCACCTAGCATCTTTACACTCCGCTACCTGTTCCATGCTAGATTGTGGAAAGCTGGGCACGCTCGGATAATCCGGCTCCATACTACAAAAGTCCTCATGCTAAGATGGCAAGATCCTAGGATATGGAGCTGCCGATGGTTGGAAAGCCAAAACAAACCCCAGCCAACCCTTTGTGACTTCCCCTCCGGCTCTTCACCCCTTATGTAATTTTTTTTTTCTGTGCATGTGTGATGGGACATGTGCCACGGTGTGTGTGTGTGTGTGTGTGTGTGTGTGTAAGTCAGATGACACTGAGTGGAAATCAGTTCTCTGCCATTCCGGACCTGGAACAAACTCGGGTTGCCTGCTGAGCCTCTCATGGCCCTGTTATTTCTTTTCAGTCCAGGCAGCTTCCCACCACAAGAAAAGTCAGGGACCCCTGGGCTGGGGGGCTGAATGGGAAGGTACACCACTTGGGGACCTCTCTACAGGAGCCACAGCCCACACCAGCCCTCAAGGCCCCTTTTCACACTCTGCCTGGGACATAATGTTCCAGCTCCCTGCTTCCCTATGTCCACACACACACACACACACATGCTGGGCTTTTTTGATCCTAGGAGTTTTGATGTTGCATGGGAGCCCCTACAGAGAGGCAGCCAGGGGGGGATAAAAATAACAAGCTGGGGGCGTTAAAATGTTCCAAAATTCACAAAGATTCCTTTTTCCCTTCAGTCCTGGGCACCCCGGGTTTGTGTTTCTGACACTCTCCCCAGCCCATCACATGACCTGTCAGTCCAAGAGGCCTGGTGAAGCTGCACTTTCACTGGCCTGGGTTGGCTCTGAACTCTCCCTGCCTTCTGTGTGCCCACAGACACTGGGAACTGGAAGAATGTTTGGAACCGCCATGCCGAGCTCAAAGCTAACACTTAAGGCGCCGTGTACCAGGGTGTATACTGAGAACTTCTTTTTGAGGCTGGAACGATATGTGATGAGTGGGTGCGTTAGACTCCCACCTTTCAGAAAGGCAGGCACCTTTATAGAGTCACGTGTGTAGCAAAGAGGATTGAGGTTTTACCCGGAGGTAGGAGGAGAGGGTCGCCGGCCTCGCGAGCACAAGCCCGCCACGGACTTAGGTGGACTGAATGTCGAGGCAACTCTGATCTTCCGGGTTAAGGCCAGAGACTGAGGGCGAGTTGCCGCCCGAGTCCAACATGACCCGCGAGGCTTCACACACGCGCGCACGCGCATGCGTGCTCCTTGTGGGCGGGGCCTGAAAGCTAAATTGTTCTAGCCACTCTCAGTTTGGAAACCAAAGGTTAAGAGGCGGTGAATTCCTTCTGCAAGGAAGGTGAGCCCCAGGTTTAGCGCTTTGACTTCTCACCTAACAAGATGAGGTTGCCCCAAACCTGATCCCCAGTTACTTTTCCGAGCTGCCCATACCAGAGGGCGAGAAGTTAGGAGGGGCGGAGTAAGGAATAGGCTGAGAGGCTGCTGGGCGCAGATGGACCCTGCAGGTGCCGCGGTTAAATCGAGAGTATGCCCTCCTACGCTTCAACATTTGTGGGTCTCCTGAAATTGTACCTTCTTTGCACCAGATACATCTGGATTTCATAGCAAGGCTACAAGGCTACATGGCGAGTTTGAGGTCAGCCTGAGCTACATTGAGACCCCGTCTCCAAAAGGCACATTGTATTAGGTCATTGGTATCTATCCCAACAGTTTAATTGGAAAACGACTTCCTGTTCCCCACATTACTCAGTGTCTGTATATCTATCTACCTACCTACATACATACTTCAAATGTAGAGGATTCCAGTCCAAGGACTGGAAAGTATTTTCCAGATACTAATGCAAGTCCCTGGTAGGGGAGAGAACCTGTTTCAAAAAAACAAAAGGTCGCAGATGCAGAGATGACCCAGCATTTATGAGCAGTTACTGCTCTGGCAGAGATCTGAGTTCAGTTCCCAGCACCTACAACAGGCAGCTTAGGGCAGCCAATAGTTCCAAGTGTATGGGATCCGATGCCCTCTCTGGCCTCCAAGGACATCTGTTCACATACCAGACCACCAAGCGCACACATACATGTAATTAAATAATAAAAATTAGGGCTGGCAGTAGGTAAAGGCACCTGCTGGAGAACATGATGCCCTGAGACCCACCCCCAGGAACTACAGGATTCTTGGACGTTGTCCTCTGACCTCCAGATGTGTAGTTCACACATATACGTAAACTAAATGTTGATTGATAAGGGTTCTTTGAAAATGTTTCAGTGCCTAAAACTTTTTCTCATTTGACTTGTAAATATGTCCCGTGAGGAATTTGTGCTTGGAAAATAAAATCAAGTATGTTAAATTTGTAAACATCGTTTAAAATATTTACGAGAACTTAATTAGCCAAGTCTGTAAATGGTATGGGCAATGTTCAAGCAAATTCATCTGTCAGCCCACAGGCTAACTGAACACCAATCAAAGGACAAGTTATGCCCCCTTTTATTACACAAATGTATATATGTCAGTATAAAAAATGGATGAGAATTCTAAATAGAACATCAACATATGCAAGTTAAACTTAAGAATTTATGAAAGTATGCTTTAAATTTACAATTTTAACTAACATATTTAACTAGAATATATGTATGCATATATATATATGAGAAACAGAGAGAGAGAGAGAGAGAGAGAGAGCAGGGTACAGTATGATACAGGATGGCTTTGAACTTGCTGTGTAAAGAATGACCTTGAATTCTCTATCTTCTTGCCTCTATGTCTAAGAACTGGAAATTGAGATTTTTTTAGTTAGGTCCAGCCTTGGAAACATTTAATTTTTATTTGTTCATTTTGGAGACAGGATCTTAGATTAAAGGCATGGTCCACCAGGCTCTGCCAAGTTGTTTCTCAATGCTGGGGAATTCCACACAGGGTCTCAAGAGTACTAGAAAGACTTTTACAGTTGCCTGGCAGTGTAATGCACAACTTCAATCCCAGCCCTCAAGAGACAGAGGCAGGCAGATCTCTGAGTTGGAGGCTAGCCTGGTCTATTGTGCTAGTTCCAATAGAGCCAAGTCTACATGATAAAACCCTGTCTCAAAAGACCAAAACCAAGAGAAAAAAGTTAAACACAGCGTTCGGCTGTCTCGGCTGGATTCCTGGCTGGTTTTGCTCCTGTTTTTTGTTGGTGATGATGGTGGTGCTCATTTTTGAGACAGGGCCTCACTGTGTAGCCTTAGCTGGGCTGAAGCTACATACACTAGGCTGGCCTTGAACTTAGAGATCTGTCTCTCCCTGCCTCTCTGAGTGCTGGGATTAAAGGCATGTGCCATTGTACTCAACTGTGGTCTGATATTTTAAAATTTAAATTAAGTATATATAATTGTGTGTGTGCACGCACACGTGCTCGTGTCAGTGTAGAAGAGCATCGGATCCCCTGGAACTGACTCTAAACTTCGAGATACCGGTGCCGGGAACCTAACTGAAGTTCTTTCTAAGATTAGCAAGTGCTAACCTCTGAGCCATCTGTCCAGCCCTGAGAAACAGTCCTTTTAAAATGTCACACCAATAGCTACTTCTATGATTTCGGTGATTTTAAAGTTGTGTTGTCCAAAGGATTGAATACAAAGTTGTGATACATATTCACTTACAGGGGAGACACATGAGCTACCGAGACATGTGGAGGTCAAAGGACACCTCTGCTTCCATTACTTGGTATCTGAGTTTGGAGTGCAGTTTCTACAGCTAGGGTCTCTATCCACTGAGCATACTAGCCCTCAACAGGCTTTTTTATTTTTTCCTGGCTGTCCAGGAGTTCTCTATGTAGACCAGGCTGGTGTTAAACTCATAGAGATCCTCCAACTCTGCCTCCCAGTGCAGGGGTTAAAAGCCTTGTTTGCCTGTAAAAGAGAGAAGTGCGGTCATGAGGAAATATAATCTCACACGGGGCACCAGTGAAGGTAAAAAGAATGTTAGGAAGAAGATGAAGAGAGTAGGGGTAATGATGAAGAAAGGTGGGGGAGATATGCTCCATGGAGGTGAGGCATGGGGGTAAGGGAGATGCCTTCCCCCTGAGGAACCAGCCACAGGATGGTATAGCACAGAATAATTATTCAGGGCATGGGGAGGGGAGTTAAGAGGCAGAGAGAGAAGAGAGGAGCAGAGTAGAGGCCGCCCATGAGCACGGGAGAGAGAGGAGGGAAGGGGAGGGAGAGCAAGAGCGGGAGAACAGGAACACAAGAGGGGCAAGCAGCCCCTTTTATACTGTCAGGAAACTGGGGTGGAGCATACCTGGCTGTTGCCAGGTAACCGTGGGGTGGGGTTTACAGCGTCCCAACAGCTTTTTTGTGAGATTCTCTTTGTTACTGTTTGGGTGGCTTTCTCTTCCCACTCCTCCACCTTTTTCCTTCCTCTCCTGCCTCAGTTTCTTCCTTTGCCATTGGAATGGAACTCACAAATTGTTAATAGTGGTGACAGAAATTAGGACAAAGCTAGACGGTTCATCGTCGTCGTCATCATCAACGGCATAGAAAGTGACAGTGCTTCCTGCTTCTCAACCTGGCTGTGAACTGATTATATAGTTGAAGCTGATATGGAACTCCTGGTCCTGCCTTTAGCCTCTCACCCAAAGTACCTAGGAATAGATACTGGGGACCCCTAAATGTAACCTAAACCATTCCAGAAACTCATGGCAATCCTCCTGCCTCCGCTTTCCAAACAGTGAGGTGACGGGTGTAAGCCACCACACCTCCCTGGAGGTTTTTCTGACGTGCTTGCTCCAGTGTTAATATCAACAACTCGGTGATACGGGAACCTGGGGAACTTACCCTGAAGCCTGTCCCTTTATCCCTGCGGAACACACAACAGCCCTTGTCTTAGTTACTGTTCTGTTGGCAAAGGCGACTCATAAAAGCAAGCACTTCCTCTGGGAGCCCATGGTTCAAGGGTGTTAGAGTCCACGAGAATCATGGCGAGGGAACACGGCAGCAGGCAGGCAGCAGGTGTGGGATTGGAACAGTAGCTGAGTCCTCACATCTTATCCATAAACGGGAGGCTGAGGGGGAGCTAACTGAGAATGGTGTGGACTTTGAAAGTTTAAAAGCCCAGGCCAGTAAGTAGGCCACACTGCTAAACCTTCTCAACAATTCCACCAGCTAAGGGCCAAGTACTTGGGGGGATGTCAATCTCATTCAAACCTCCACAGCCCTCCTCCCCCTTATCACCCTGGCAAGAGCCCTCCACCCACCTCTGGCAACTTTAGATCCTTCCAATGAGAGAGGCTACTTACAGTGTACCCCAGTTTCCGTGAGTAGCAGTTGAGGCCTCTCCTCAGCCTCAGAACTCTCAGTTCTGAGCTAGTCAGGGTACATCTGTAAATCCTAGTTTGTAATCTCAGAGTGAGGCAGGAAGATCATGGTTCAAGGCCAGCCTGGTATATATGTGGTGAGTCCTAGGCCCGTCAAACCAACACCACTAGTGAGACCCTGTTTCATGAACAGGAAGGAAGGAAGGAAGGAGGGAGGGAGGAAGGGAGGGAGGGAGAAAGGAAGGAAGGAAGGAAGAAAGGAAGGAAGGAAGGAAGGAAGGAAAGAAAGAAAGAAGGAAAGAAGGAAAAGAAAGGAGGAGCCTGTCCTTTAGGAGGCTGAGAAAAGATTGTGAATCCCAGAATCCCAGCCTGGTCTACAGCATGCAATGCTGTCTCAAAACTAGGGCATTCTGGGCATAGAGCGGTGCCTGCGTGTAGTCTGGGCATTGGACCCCAGAATCCCCCCCCCCGCACCCCCCCCCACTGCCTTTTCTCTCTCCCAGAAACCAGGCCCTGCCCACTGGCAGCCTCTGCAGGGGCAGGGCTGACAAAGGACTCACAGCTCTCCCGAGCTCAGTCCTCTCCCTCCTACTTGCAGCTGTGAACGAGCCCAGCCTCCCTGACACTTTGGCTGAGGACAACCTGGAATTATAACTTGACTTTTGTCTATTGCTCTCTTTGCCTTGTGACTCCTGGCCCGTGGGCTGGGATAAACCACGTGATGTGAGATCGCCTCCTCTCTCTCTGAACCTTTTGGGTGGGAAATCCCTTTCATCCTTCAGAATTAAAGGCTCTCTGTCCCTTCAAGACTCCACTGTGGAGAATCGGACTTAGGAGCGATTGTTACTCTCACCGAGGCCCGATCAGTTCCCTGCACGCACATCAGGGGGTTCACAGCAGCCTGCAACGCCAGCTCCGGGGATCTGACTCCCTCTTCTGGCCTCTGCGGGTGTCTGCGCTCACATGCGCACATAACTAAAAATAGAATAAAGTTTAAGATACAATAAGTAGCGTGCTGTCGATAACGCAGCGCCCTGACTCTAACACCAGTCGGAGCTGCCCAAGGTTGTGAGGGTCTTTCCTAAATAACGCTCGCTGCTCACACCAACTCCTCTCTACTAGTCTGAGTTCCTGCAGTAAGCCAAAACAACTAACATGTTCGAGGCTAGCCTTAAGAAAGAGTTGGAGGCACCCTGGGTGACAGGAGACCCCATCGGACACACACACACACACACACACACACACACACACACACACACACACGTCCTACGCATGGATGAGAATCACGCTCCTTCCTTCCTGTTTTGCTGCCTAGTCCTCGTGTCTTGGGTTGTAAATCTCCCCCCACCACATACAGTGCCTGTCCGTTCTTAAAGTCTCCAGACCAGAAGTCCCTATTTCTGGCGGACGGCGCTCCTTCTAGCTGTCCTGGAACCATGTGACCACGAGGACTAGCTGGCGACCTGGGGGTGTGGGTGGGGCTTCAGGATGATGGGCAGGCGGGCTCTACTTCCTACCCTAGATCCCTACTTCCTGTTGTGCCCCGCTGCCTACCTCACGTGGCACCTGCTGTGGCGGTGAGCCCATCCCACTGCCAGGGTGGGCTGCAGGATCCAGAATTAATCGGTCCCATGTTGCTTCTGTTGGGTGTTTGGTGACACAGTACTAAGCCTATACTAAGGCACCGTGCTGTCTTCAAAGGCAAAACAACCTTCCTTTAGGGAAATTTTTTTTTAAGGTATCTACCCTTTCACTTTTATTTTGTTATTGTGGCCTTTAGATACAGGCTGTTTCTGTGTGGTCCTGGCTGTCCTGGAACTTGCCCTGTAGACCAGGCTGGCCTCAGACTCACTAAGACCCACCCGCCTCTGCATCACAGATGCTGGGATTAGAGGTGTGTGCCGCCACGCCTGGCTCACTTCCCCCTCTTCCAAACAAGGTCTCACTCTATGGGCCAGACAGTCCTGGAACTCATTCTGTAGCCCAGGCTAGCCTTGAACTCTTCAGTCCTGTGCACCTGTTACCTGAGTACTCAGAGGCGTGTGGCACCACACCTAGCGAAAACACTTTTTTTTTTTAGTGTTCTTTACGTAGTTTTACATTATACTTAGGCACTATAATGAATTTTATTCTTAACCGATTCTCTATTGTTGGACATTTATGTAACTCCCAAGCTGTTAAAATTAACCAGCATGCCAATTTATGGGAAGTCTATCTGGCAAGTCAGTAAAACCATTCTGCAGCTTGTCTCACATTGTTCCCCCACGAGGAAGCACACGGGAAGCCTAGCTGGACTGGAGAACTCAAAGGTTCCTGGTTGGTCCTAACACCCAGAGTGACAGGCTGTAACTTGTGTTGGGCCGGTACAGTTCAACGTCCAATCAAGACCATCCCTTAGGGAGGCCCTTGGGCTCTGGAAGAAACAGTATCAGGCAAGAGCCTAAGATTAAGTTCTCAGCCCAAAGGAGATCTATTTGCCCCAGAGGGACTACGGGTTAGGATAAGGAACAAAGGCAGGGGATAGAGGATGAGGGAGAAGGGGGAGGGACAAAAGAGAGTGGAGAAAGGGGGAATGGGAGAGGGAGAAGGGGCATTTGCAAAGTCTCTGGATAGAGAAGAGACAGCCTTGGCACATAGGAAAATGGCAGTTTATAAAGGCAAAGAGACCCTTATTAGGATGCGGTGTTTAATTTTAAATGGGCATGCTAATTAGGTGAGTCATGGGGGCGGGGCTTCTGATTTCTTCAGTACTTAGATGGCCAGACCTTGGTAGCCAGCCTCAGGAGGAGGAAGTAGCCTCTGGAGGAGGAAGTAGGTAGACCTTGAAGCTTTAGGAATGTAAGTTAACGGTTTAACGAGGCAGAGAACGGGAAAAGGGGCCAGGCCTACCAGAGCCCCTTCTGGCTGTGAAGCTGACTCACCTCTCCAGGGAACCTGGTCACCACCAACTGGTCTGACACGTGAATGCTGTTCACACACCTTCATGGGTACAGACTGCCCAGCGTCTCTTCTGTTTCTATCATCTCATTATTGGCTTGGCAGACCACCAGTGCCATGGGCTACGGGTCAAGTGCAGAGCTGAGATGGGACCCGGTCGGCGCTCGGTTTTGGAGGAGAATTTACAGAATGATTTTTCCCCCCAAGACTGAACTCGTGCAGCCTCCACCTCCTGGCCATACACCATCTTGTCTCCTCTTACAGGATACTGAAAATCAGATCCAGGCTTTGCGCAATGCAAGCAGCAGCTCTACCAACAGAGCTACCGTCCTGCCATTTCATCTTGTCCCCAATAGTCTACAGCCCCTCCCGCTCCTGCTCCAGCCCTCGCCTGCACCATCAGAGCTGCGAGCTGTTCCTGAAGGACCCTAGGGGCTTTCTCCAGCCTTACACCCATCCACCTCGGGTCAACGCTAGGCCAAGTTCCATTCTCCACCCACAGGGACATTCTTGAATAGGAAATTCTCGGGTTGTAGAGATGGCTCAGAGGTTAAGAGCACTGACTGCTCTTCCAGAGGTCCTGAGTTCAATTCCCAGCAACCACATGGTGGCTCACAGCCATCTGGAATGGGATCCGATGCCCTCTTCTGGTGGGTCTGAAGACAGCGACAGTGTATTCACATATATAAAATAAATAAATAAATCTTAAAAAAAGAAAGATCTGACCCCATAAGTGGTCCTCTGATCCCAATGGCACTTGTATACATATGTCAAAAGAGAAAAAATGGGATGGGCCATCACAGAAAGGATCCACAGGGGCATGGCCTCAGAGGATGTCCAAAGAGGGTAAAAGTAGGTTCTTTTTCCCACCCTTTATCCCTCAGTTTTGACACCTATCACTAGGTAGGAAAGAAGGAGAGAGAGGAGACAAAGATCCTTAACTCTAATTTCTTTCCCCCAAATGACCACCAACCGTCACTCTCCACCTTGCAGGGGGTGCGGGGTGGGGGGGGACCTAGCATTTATGTACCCTCTGAAAAGTTCCCAGAATTCCAAACATTACACAGTCTCAGAAACTACCCGCAGCTGGCAGAACTGTGCCTCTGGTAGAGCGAAGCCCAGTCTCCCTACACCTGGGATTAAAACGAATATTTTATATGTTTATAATATTTCCGTTTTCTCAAGAAACCAAAACTGCAGAATCCTCACTGCAGGCAGGGCTGGGGAGGGCTGGGACGAGGTTTCAGTGAAGCAGCTTTGGAGACCAGGGCGCTAAGAGGGTGGGAAGATCCCTGCGGTTGTGGTTAACAGGTCTGAAATGGAGCCTCTCCCCCAGGGCCAAGCACGTGGTGTAGAAACAGCTAAACAGTGTTTGCATCAGGACATGGCTAAGAGGCTGCTGGAACTGCCCAGGTAACCTGCTTTTAGGGGCAGGAGACAGGGCTCTAAAGAGCACTCACCTATTCCCAGCACCCACCGGTTGGGACCATCCTCTTGTGAGCTGTGTATAGGTTGTCTTTGAATTATTCAAATGTTGATTTCTGTACGGGGCAGAGTGTAGACACTATTCCGATTGCCCGGCACCTGTGTCGTAATTTGGAAACAATTCTGCATCACCTTCTGGTTGGTTTGCTAACGAGCCGGCGGCCTGTAACTGGTCAGAAGAGAAAAGACCGGACATCCGGGCAGAGATTGGAACTGTGGGGAGAACCGAGAGAGATTTGCTAGCCAGACACGGAGGAAGACAGGTTTAGGGGACATAGTAAGGGCCACCGGGCAGTCATGGACAGGTGTAGACAGGGTTAATTGATTTATACAAGCTAGTCGGGAGGTAGCCAGCTAGGCCTAAAAAAATAATAGTAAGTCTCTGCCTTCTTTGGGAGCTGGCAGGTCAAGAAAGTCTGACAATACACACCAACCGGCTATAACTCCAGCTCCGGGAAATCCTACACTTTCTTCTTCCCATATGCACAAACAGCATTAATAAAACACCTTTAATCCCAGCATCTAGAAGGTGGAGGCATGGGCCACACCTTCTGTTGGAAACCCGTCTAGGGACGTGGAAGGAGGAAGCGTGTGCTCTCTGCCTGCTGAATCTCTTCCCCGTGGCAAATCAGCTCCTTCACTGGTACCGTTGTGAGACCCCGAGGAGTCTGTAGTGCAGCCCACAGACAATTAGACCGCTGTAATAACGAGGTTTTAATTCCATGTACATGGGGTCGCTCATCCTCGCTGGGAGAGTCAACCCCGGACTCAAAAAATACACATCTTTTATACTTTTATGTGAGGGGGTGAACTACTATCTTACCATTGGTCATTAGTATAATTTTCAGAAAGAGGAGAGTAAGGGGGAGGAAAAGGGGGAGAAACTTTGGCAGTAAGGTTGTTGACAATTTGCATTCTCCTTGGAATTCAGTACAGGTACGGGTAGGGGAACTGTTCCTAAAGCAGTCATTTTTGTTTTGTCTTAGCTTAGTCAGTATAGCTTGACCTGTCCACTAAAACTTTGTTTTTACATTTTCAGAACCTTGTTTATATATTTCAAAACTTTGAGGGGTTTTGTTCTTGTTTTGTTTCTCAGAATTGGGTGTTTAGAGCATGAGTTAATTATGACATGCATCAGGACCTTATCTAGGGCTTTCTAGAGGCCAGGTGGCTATCAGTCAGCATATTCTGTGGTTTTTCTGAGAATTACTCTGGGCCATTGTTTTTATTTATCAGGCACAGGTGGGATCTCATAGCCTTGGGATGACTGGAAAATCTCTGAGTCTGACTTCAGCCATTTCTGTGTCTTTAGGGTCTCACATTCTAAGAATGGGTGTTTTGGAGAAGTCTCAGAGCCCCTTAAAACTTTTTTTTCTACATCAATATCTACTTCTTCAGGGGATCCCGGCTATACAGAAGACAAGCCGAGACATCCAGCCCTGTGCACTGAGCAACCACTGGATTCTTGGACTTTCTGTTGGTAGACAGCCATTGTTGGATTAACTGGACCACAGCCTGTAAGTCATCCTAATAAATCCGCCCTCTCTCTTTATGAAAAAATAAATTAAAAAATCCATTCAGTAAATTCTGTCACTCTAGAGAGCCCTGACTAATATACATACCCTTGTTGTCCTGCTAATAAAGGTCAAAGTCTACAATATCCAGATAGCCTTCTAGGCTCAGCGCAAAACGGAGGACTTCCTGGACTAGTGGGACTTCCCCTTCTCTGACCTTAAGCCGCACACACCTCTGCCTGCAGAAGGGCACATAGCTTTGGTGAAGATTACAGGTTCAGCTTCCTTTTCCCTGTAAGAACCCACTCAGCTAGCCCCTGGGCTTCCCATGTGAAAGAAGCGTTTCTGTATCTTACTGAGGCCAGGCTGGTCTACATACCCAGTTCCAGGCCAACCAGAGCTACACAGTGAGACGCAGTCTCAAACACAAAACACTTAGGTTGTGAGGCTTGTCAGCATGTGTGGATGTTTTGCCTGCCCCCCCCCCCCATAATTGATGTCTTCTGAGGCCTGAAGTGGGCATCGAGTCCCCTGGAACTGAAATTGCAGACAGCTGCGAGCCATGGTGTGGGTGCTGGGAATCGAACCTGCGACCCAGAGAAGAGCAGAGCTCTTAACCTCTCAATTCTCTCTCTCCTCCCTAGCCCTGCACCTCTACTTGTACTGGCAATTTTGTTTTCTTGTTTAGAAAACCACAGAACCATTATAAGAATGTGCTTTCATTTTAATCCCAGGTTTGGGAGATGGGGCAGCTTCGGACCGTCTGAAACAGCTGACTGATCTGCCTCCTGCTCTAGCAGAGGCATGGGTTTGTCAGCTCCAGACAGTTTCTGTGATTGTGTGACATTTGGAATTGTGGAGACTTTTTAGCTGGAGCCCCAGGAGCACCGGTAGATCGTTTGGGTCTATCAGAGGGGGTTGGTTGGGATTTCCTTTATCAATGGGGATTTGTTGGTAACCATAGTCAAAGAAATGAAAGGAAAGAAATAGATTTAGGGATCTCCTGTCCCCTTCCCTCTCCCCTCCCCTCCCCCTCCTTCCCCTCCCCTTCTCTCTCTCCTATGTAGTGACAGGGCATGAAACTGGGGATGGGGAATGGGGGATGGGGAGAAGAACCCACAAAGATGTAGCAAAGACCAGCTACATCTGCTCTTTAAAAAAAAATGGTATTGGGAATTCAAGACCCTGCAAACACTAAGCAGGTGTCCTGCCATTGAACTCAGCCCTCAGACCCTTTCTCCTGATACATTTTTCTTTTCTTTTTGTTTTATTTGTTTATTTACTTATGTATTTATAGGGTGTCTTTCACCATAGCTCTGGGTGGCCTGGAACTCACTAATTAGGCCAAGCTACTCTCAAATTCCTGGCAATCCTTCTGCCTCAGCCTCCCAGGTGCTTACAGGCAAAAGTCACCATGTCAAACAGTTCCACTGTTCTAGAAAAATAAGCTTTGGAAGTGCTTCTAAAAATACAGTGGAGCGTCTTCTACTCAATCTGCCTGGGCAGACTGTTCCCAGGGTTTAGCTGTGTAAACCCCCAGAAGAGCCTTAAGAGTGAATACGCTGAGGTATAAGGAATGGCTTACAGTGTGGGACATAAGGTATGGTTAGAAATAAACAAAGTTTAAAAGCATGATGTCTGAAGAAGTTAATATAAGTGTGGTGTGACTCATTAGGACATCTGAAATAACTAAGCTCTGTATGGATGAAAATCATGTCCAAGTTTACCTAAAATTAGGAGGGGGGGATGTTACATAAACAGGAATATTTAATAATGTGAAACCAATACACTTTAGCTGTCAGCTGTCCTGTCAGGAAGCATGCCGAGCTAACAGAATGGCATCTGAATGTCCCTTTGTGAGGACACGTGTGGATCTGACTTAGGAACACAGTCTACTTCACAGCGGTTCCGATCCAGGTGCTGGGAGACGCGGGTTCAGGCTGCAGGTTCTTTTCGGTAGCCGGTGCACGGGGTGGAGGTTTTCTCTTGTGCTGAAGTCTAACGTGGGCAGCTCCAGGCAGTTCCCTGGCTCCAGGCTCCTGTTTTCCCATTGCCATCGCCAGCATGTGACTTCCTCACGGTCACATACTGCTCTGAAAATGGCTACCGAGGCTCTCTCCTCACATTCACGTTCTAAGCAGAAATAGAAGGGAGCTATGGCAGCTTCCCTTTAAGCAAACATTTGTGGGGCTGGAGGAATGGCTCAGCACCCACACAGTGGCTTACTACTGTTTGTAATGCAGTGTCAGGGGTCCAACGTCCTCTTCTGCTCAGACACACGACCCCCCTCTCCCAACACCCTGCCCACTAAGCCCTTTCTTGCTTTTTATTTTGAGACAAAGTCTTGCTAAACTGACCCAATTGGGTGTGAACTTGCCCTGCACCTCAGGCTACCTATGAATTTTCCAGTCTCCTGCCTCAGCCTCCCAGGTCGCTGCTGGTGGTTCTGGCCTGGCCTGTCTGGCCCTGCTTCTCTCTGTTTTGAACACACTGGGGCTCAAGGCCGGCCCTGGGGGAGCTCCACCCTCAGAGACCCAGGCAACCCGGGGTGGTGAGGGCAGATTCTCAGAACATCTACAGTGCTGAGCTGTTCCCAGCACCCTTTGCTGCAGCTCAGAGGGGGGCTTCCTTTGTAGTCTTTGAAGATGGAAGATGTGTGAGAAATCACTGCTGGGATATACTGTATTCCAAACATCTGACCTCACTCTGGTGCCACAGAGCTCTGCAGTGAGCAAGAGCGGGAGCCTTGCTGTGTAGCCCTGTCTACAGCAAGTTCCCCGTATGAGAAAACGTGGCTCAGGAGCTAGCCCTAGGCTCGGAGTGTGGAGGCGGCGTACACTGCAGGAAAAGCTGGGGGGATGTGGCAGGTGTGGAAGGGTCTGGGTGTGGGGAGGCCTTTTCCTCATATCAAATAGAACATGCAGAGAGCCTACAGAGAGGCCACGGCTACTGACCATCAAAGAGTTCCTGCCGGAAGAACTTCATCGGGTATGAGGAAAATGAGAGTGGGGGAAGGGTGCCTGAGGATAGTTCAGTGTGAAAGTACTGCTCTTCCAGAGGACGCTGGTTCGCTTACCAGCACCACAGGATGGCTAAGGACTTTCTACAAGTCCAATTCCGGTTGTGATGTCGCCCTCTACTGGCCTCTGTGGGCACTGCATGCATGTGGTGCACAGACACGTGCAGCCAAAAACATCTTTATACAAAAAATCTTCAAAAAGATTTCAGGAACAGAACGGAGGCTGCGGTCGGTAGGGTGTGTTTGCCTAGTATGCATGAAGTCCTGGGCTCAGTCCCCAGCACCCTCTAACCAGGTTCTGTGGCACGTGGCTCTCAGCATCCGGAGGGCAGGAAGAGCAGGAGTTCAAGGTCATCATCAGCTACTTTGTGAGTTCAAAGCCAACCTGAGCTACAGAGGACCCCGTGAAGTGAGCCACACACAAGATGCGTAGCTCTCCTTACAAAATGCTCCTAGAAGCTGTGTGAGACGTGTACAGGGCTTGTGCCCTAACAAGCTTCTATCCACCGTGAACCTCACGGCGAGATATGTCCCCTAGGTACCGAGTGAACACAGCCCTTTTCCCTGGGCATGGGTCTCCCCGAGTGGTGTGGGCAGCCAGGGGTCCATGTGACATCCTGAGAAGCTTCAGGGGTGTGGGGAAGCCGAGGTGGGAGAAACCTATCTTTACTGGGCTCTCAGGGCCCATCACGGCGGGGAAACCGTAGAAAAGGCTGGGAGGCACCATGAAGACCCCACTAAGAGGTCCCGTCTTGACACAACAGTCATCACATTGGTTCAAACCCCAAGTGAATGCTGATGCTCGGAATGAAGAAAAGGTGCTGGTGGAACGGAGAGCCTTGGCTTCTCGCAAACTCACCCAGGCAAGCTGCCTCTTCTGGGGCCACAGAGCGAGCACATTGGGATGCGTGGGCTGCGTGGGCCGCGTGGGTCACTTGCTCCTGCGCAGCTGTTCAGCTCTGCTCCTGAGGTCTGAGGGCAGCCGCAAACAGCGTGGACCGGAAAGATCGTGTCTGGGTTCCCAGAATGCTTTCTTGATAAGAAGCAGGTGACGAAAACAGGTCTGCCAATCCTGTGGCCAAGGTCCAAGGAAAAGGTCCTGCTGGGTTCCCACACAGACACCCCAGCAGAGTCGGAATAGCCCAGTCTCACCAGAGAGGCCCACTAGGAGATGTGTGCAGGCGCTCTGCCGTCGGGTACCTGCAGGACTTGCACCCAGTCTGGGGCCACTGGTTCCTGCGCTAGAGCAGCAGACTGTCTAGCTTGATTTTGGTAAATTCTTTTTGCCACAGGAGCTCACGTAGCCCAGGCTAACGTGAAACTTTCTTTTCTTTCTTTCTCCTCCCTCCTACCCCCAGACAGGGTTTCTTTGTATAGCCTTGAAACTGAAACTTATTCTGTAGACCAAGCTGGCCTTGAACTCAGAGCTCTGCCGCCTCCTCCTGCCTCCTGAGTGCTGGGAGTTTCACTACCACTCTTTTCTTTCACACCTGGGTCACTCTTTTCTAAACCTTTGCTGTGCTGGCTTCCAGCCTGAGGAGAGTTCCCGGAGAGAGAGGGCCTACAATCTGTGGGGGATCTTAACAGAGGTCTCTCTTGGGAAGGCCTCAGTGGAGATCTTTAACACTTAGAAGTCAGAATCAATAGAAATATCCAGCCCTGTGAGGTAAGGTAACAGCAGTGTGGGGCCAGCAAGGCAGAGGGAGCCAAGTGTCCCGAGAAGTATGACAATTGTCCTTGCCATCTCAGAGAGTGTTTAGGAAAGGCTTGGATTTGTCAAGGTGCTGTTCCCATTCCTTAGAGCCAAATGTCTTAAAACAACACATACATATTCTAAGTTTGAGAAGCTATGAATTTAACATCAAGATGCCAGATCCCTTCGCCCCCGTGTGTGTGTGTGTGTGTGTGTGTGTGTGTGTGTCCTATGACACCCATTACTAGACATAGGCCTAAAATAACCTAGGATTCTTTTATTTTCAGAGTCCTCATATCTACAAACATCTCTTTTATAGACCCGGTCACCTTATGACGGGGTCCCAGGGCTAAAGAGTGGACTTGTATATATATTTGGTGGGTGTTAGGATTCTGTAAACTCCAACACAGTTACCTGGCAACAGCCAGGTATGCTTTGTCCCACAGTTACTTGGCACTATAAAGGGGCCTCTTGCCCCCTCCTCTCTCTCTTGCTCTCTCTCCCCTTGCCCACTTGTCCTTACTCCCTTTGTCCCTCTCCCCATTCCCTTTCCCCTCTCTCTCCACATGCTCATGGCCGGCCTCTACTTCTCTACTCCTCTCCTCTCCTCTCTGCCTCTACTACCTTCTTAACTCCCCTCCCCGTGCCCTGATTAAACTCTATTCTATACTATACCGTCATGTGGCTGGTCCCTCAGGGGAAAGGAATGTCCAACATGGCTCTGCCAGAGGGATCCCCTCCCCCACACCTCCAGAGAGCATATCAACATCATTCAACACACCCAGATCAGATGAGTGGATTAGACAGGTACAGGGGGCTTTGCAGAGAATGGCTGTTCAGGGTGGGCACAGAGAGCAAGCAGACCTAACCACAGAGGATGCCTGGGGACAAAAGCCAGGATCCTACTGTGTATAGCCACTTTCTGTTCCACCCCCAACTGTGACATTCTCCGGAGGCTTGTAAGACTTGAAAGTAGAGGCGGGAGAGATGACTTGCTGTTCTTTCAAAGGACCAGAATTTGGTTCCCAGTCCATTTCGGGTAGCTCACCACCTGTAACTCCAGCTCCAGTGAAACCCAGTGCCCCCTTTTGGCCGCCACAGGTGCTACATTTACAGACACGTTCATATAACTAAATATGACTTAAATCTCAAGAGAAGGGGACTCGTCCAAGAGGCGTAAGCAGTAAGCACTTCCTGGGTGCGGTTTTCGAGAGTCTTTGCTGTGCTGGCCCCCTTCTCAGAAAGTCTCAAATGTCACCTTTCCGACTCTCAGAGAGCTCACTGGCTCAGTACTCAAGACTTGGGTGGAACTGTTCCTTGGTGAAGTGTTGGTCATCCATCTTTGGCAAGTATATGTTTGTTCACGTGCGTCAGGAACTCATCAACTCAGCCCCTGCCGCACTTGCTCCCTCGGGGGACAAGGGAGAGATCTGTATCACACGTGACTCTAGTTACACAGTTGTGGCCAGTGTCTTTCTGGGCTCCATTGTCTCTGTGGGAAATTTCTTCAAGGTCTCTAGGTCCACCCCACCACCTCCCAGACAAGGTTTCTTTGTGTAGCCCTGGTTGTCCTGGAACTTTCTGCAGACCAGGCTGACCTCCAATATATCTCTGGATTGCCTCTGTCTCTGGAGTGCTGGGATTAAAGGTGTGTGCCACCACGCCCAGTGTGTATCACCACACCCAGTGTCTCTAGGCTTTTAGTGGCCAAAGGAGTTAACTAGCATGAGGGTGGAACAGCAGTGCCAAGATACAATAGGCAAGAGGCGGAGACAGCAGCCTGGGTCACCTAGGAGGTGATCCCTTTCCTGTAGACTTATGGAGGTGCCACCTGTGGCAGCAGGGGGCAGGAGTGGTCACTCATCACTGTCTTTCCTACAGCCACCCTTACCTTCCCCACAAGCTTCTTTACAGATGGTTGTGAGCCATCATGTAGTTGCTGGGATTTGAACTCAGGACCTCTGGAAGAACAGTCACAGGTCTTGTTGAATGCAGGGCATCAGGGCTCCTGCTCAGCTCCTCTCTGAAGTCCATTTTACACTTAGAGACACCAGTGTGTGCTGTGCTTTGGGGAATGGTGGGTTGAGGTCACCTCAGAATGAAGAAGGGAAAGAGGCTTCTGCCAGAGTTGGCCAGCTCTATTTGAAACCAAAGTTGGGGACACAGGGGAAGACAGGCCACCTAGAGCAAGATGTCTGTGGGGACAGCCTGTATTTCAAGTCTGGTTTGAAAGCCACATGCAACATTTTGTCTTGTTTTCTGAGACAGGGTGGCTAGCCTAGAACAGGCCAGGTATATTGGGCTAGCCTTGAACTTGTAGCAATCCTGTTTCTGGCTGCTTGGATTACAGATGCATGCACCATCACACCCAGCCTTACCAGTGGCCTGTAACGTCCCAACTCTCATGTGAATGGATGAGGATGGAGTGAGCCATTTCTGCCGCTCTTTGTGTGACCCACCTGCCCCTTCCCTGGAATCAGACTGAGCTTGAAATCTGGAGAGTGCAGGAAGGACATGGGTGGGGAGCTTCTTCACTGACTAGGGGAAGCATCTCCACTGAGCCCAAGATCACAAGCGAAGGCTGAAGCATGGGGGTGGGGAAATGGAAGTGGAGTCGGAAATAAAGCTTTCCTAAGACCCTCCTCTTAACCAGTGGGTGGGGGAAGGGGGTGCTCAACAGTCAAGTGTGGGCGGGGCGGCACAGCACTGCCTTCCAAATTGCCTGGGATAAGGCAGCAAGCGGGAGGGGGAGGTTTATGAGCCTTGAAACCCCGAGAGAGGTGAGAGAGAACACCATAACATCCAGAATTGCTAGAAAGCCACAGCCGACTCCTCCGAAGTGCCCAAAATAGAAAGCGGGAAGTGAAATTAATAGCGCCGGGAACGACGGGGAAACGGGGCCACGCGTGCGGATCTGTAGAGGTAGACAATCACATCCCCTTGGAATGCCTCGGGAGCCAGGTGCTGAGCGGGTGAGCTGAACTTGCCGTTCCATTTTATCCTCCGCACAACCTGAGGAGGTGGGTCCTGCCTGCCATCTTGTCTTCACAGTCAGAGAGTTTGAGTCACTGGTCCAAAGTGGCCCGGCAAACAGGTTAGGGGAGAGGAATGCACGCCGCTGGTCAAGACAGCTCAGTGGGCAAAGGCACTTGTCCTCAAGCCTGACTCTGGATCCACAGGGTGGAAGGGGAGGTGTTCTCCAACCTGTATGCCCTCTGTCTCATGAAGACAGACAAACACACATACATACACAGAGAGTATTAAAATGTAGTACGAAGAATTAAAAGAGAGGGACTGGAGAGATGGCTCAGTGGTTAAGAGCACTGACTGCTCTTCCAGAGGTCCTGAGTTCAAATCCCAGCAACCACATGGTGGCTCACAGCCATTTGTAATGGGATTTGATGTCCTCTTCTGGTGCGTCTGACGACAGCTATAGTGTTCTCATATATACAAAATAAATAAATCTTAAAAAAAAATTAAAAGAGAGGGACTGATACTTCCCAGCACCCTTGGGTGACTCACAAGCCCCTGAAACTCTAGCTTTAGGGACCCAGCACCCTCTTTGGGTCTCCTCAGTCACTCGCACAAACACACATGTGCACACATGAGAGAAGGGATTTGATTGTTTGCCTCTCTCTACCCATACAGTTCCTGACTCTGTGGCCACTCACCCATGACCTTTGACATTCCTGACTGGTGCTGGAACTTCATTTCTACACCACTACCCCTGACTTATGGGTGCTAGGAAACGAATACAGGCATTTAAAAAAAAATAGTTATTATTTTGTTTGAAAAGGAGTGGGGGGGGGCTGGAGAGATGGCTCAGCGGACTGCTCTTCGGGAGGTCCTGAGTTCAATTCCCAGAAACCACATGGTGGCTCACAACCATCTGTAATGGGATCTGATGCCCTCTTCTAGTGTGCAGGAAGAAGGCAACAGTGTATTCTCATAAATAAAATAAGTAATTTTTTTTTCTTTTTAAAAGGAAAGAAAAGAAAAGGTAGTCTCACTAGGTAGTCTTGGAACTGACTATGTAGACCAGGCTGGCCTCAAACTGAGAGAGATCTGCCTGCTTCTGCTGCCCAAGTGCTGAGGTTAAAGGAGTGTACGACCACACCAGGCAGTGTGTGTGCGTGTGCGTGCACGCACGTGTGCATATCAGTGCAGGAAGCATCTTATTCCCTGAAGCTGCAGTGGCAGGTGCTGTGAGCTGCCCGATGTGGGTGTTGGAACTCAGCTTGGTCCTCTGCCATCTCTTCCGCACCAACAGTCGGATGCTTAGAGTTAGTTCCCCGGGCCCTGCGAGTTAGTGCGGCACAGCGGAGAACTTGCCGTGGACTCCATCCAGGAAGGACCACAGGTAACACAGGCAATGGACTGTGAGCAAACCAACAGGCAGCTGGCGGAGGAGGCTACTCTGTGCTCAAGAAACAACTGCCACCAGGCTTATCCTCCCCCATCAAGGTGAGGCAGGATAGTTCCTTGAACCCCGGGGTTTGAGGCCAGCTTGGGGATGGAAGAAGCTCCCACAGAGGGAAGGCTTTGTAAGACACAGTGTGGGTTATGCCTACATTACAGCCGTATGCCCTATTTAATAGCTCCACTACCCTGCTAAACCCAGGGAAGCCTCATCCCAGGCTACATGTGAGGAGTTCCTGTGCTCTGTGGCTGTTGTAGAAGCTCCTCTAGCTTCTGCCGAGCGGCCTGTGTTCCTCAAGAGCCTGAACTGAGTATCTGAACTAGGTCTCTGTAGAGAGAACTCTGGAATTTTTCTTTTAAAAAACCCCACAAAAATATTGTAACTTGTTTTTGTTTTAATCCCAGGTGTGGGATATGGGGCCTCTTTGCAGCAGCTGTGATTTGCTTCATGCTCTAACAGGGGCGTGATTTTGCCAGCTGCAGATAGTTTCTCTGTGACCTTTGAAATTCAGAGGTAGATGATAAATGCTAGGGTGTACAAAGCTGCAGCAATGCTGGAAGAAGAGAGAGGCGCTCTCTCTTTCCTATCTAGTGATGTGGGGGAAGGGGAGACAAAGGGGGTGAAGGAGAAGGAAGGGTGGCAGAAAGAAGAACCCACAAAGTAGCAAAGACCAGCCACAGGTCTCAGCACCTCTCCACAGCCAACCTGCTCCCCACCCAGGTCATTGTCCTCACTCTTGAGCAGCACGTGGTGGTTTAGTTGTTGCTCACCGGCCTAGCACACCCAAAGCCCTGAGTTCCACGCCCAGCACTGCAGACCCCAGGGTTAGTGGAGCACAGCTGTATTGAGGAGGTGCAGGCAGGAGGGTCAAAAGTTCAGGGTCGTCTTCACCATAGAGAGATTCTTAGGCCATCTGGCTACGTGTGACCCTGTCTCAAAAGCAAAAGGCAAGGGGCTGGAGAGATTGCTTAGTGGTTAGAGCACTGGTTGCTCTTCCAGGGGTTCTGAGTTCAATTCCCAGCAACCACATGGTGGCTCACAACCATCTGTAATGGGATCTGATGCCCTCTGAAGACAGCTTGTCTGAAGACAGCTACAGTGTACTCATATACATAGAATGAATAATTTTTTTAAAAGCAAAAGGTAGACAAAAGGAAGGTCAAAAGACAGGAAACTATTTTAATCAAAGTGGCCATTTTGAGAGGCGGAAGACCAAACATCGCAGCCATTTTCTGAGTCTGGAACTTCAGACGCTTAACTGAGGGAGGAGCAGTAGTCCTGCCTCTCTTCAGGGTGACTCCAGAGAGGTACTCATCTGAGGAGACAGTCCAGTGTCCACAGGAAGAGGGGCAGCCTCAGTTCTCCCCAAGGCTAATCTCTCCAGTTAGAAGGTGCTCTCATTTCAGGGTGACCTTGCAGATCCTAGCGTCTAGAATGGACACTTCCTTGGTGACTTGTTTGTTTCACAAATGACGAGCCTGCCCTCGTTCAGCAGGGATCCCCACAGTCAAAGACACACTGGAAATAAACAGGCAGCAGGCTTCCCTCTTACAAAGAGTGGTTCTGTGCCCACAAAACCCACAAGCTGTGGATCTGGAGAGACGGTTCGGTGGTTAAGGGTGCTCCCTGCTTTTGCAAGAACCTCAGTTCAGCGCAAGGGAAGCACGTGGTGGCTCACAACCATCTGTAACTCCAGTGCCAGAGAATCTGATGCTCTCTTCTGACTTCCCACGGGCACTGGGCACACACATGGTGCTCATACAAACAGGCAGGCAAAAGATACGCAAAAGGCAAAGTGAAACAATCTAAGCAAAAAAGAAAAAGAAGCCCATGCACTCCCCGTGTGCACTGAGGCTGCCAAACCACACCGCTCAGCCTCCACACGGGAGGCTAACCACATACCCTTACCCTGCACATGGGAGAGCCAAGTCAGGCAGAACAGCCAGCCAAGCTCCCTATTGTTTTGTCATCTCAGCTCAGCCCCCCATTCTAGGCTACTCGGTTATTTTTGGACGGCGACTCTGTCACCCAGCACTTTGACTGCCCCAGTTTCCTGACGTCTGAAACTTTGATTGTATACCATCCATTTCCACGGCATCCACTCGGAATGCTGAGCAAGAAAGGCTGGAGAGCTCAGCCCTGGCCTGAACTCCCAGATCTGCTAGGTGGAGGCTGGTGAATCCCGGACGGACACCATCCTTCCTAGACTGTACTGAGGAGCGGCTCTCTAATCCTGGACACTGGGTTGAGCTGAGTAGACAGGTGGCAGACCAGAAGAGGTTTTGAACCCTGAGGATATCCCCAGCTTCTCAGAGGAAACACATAGGCGCATCCTGGGGTCCTTTGAAGATGCTCGGTTGGAAGGATGTGGTGCTATTAGGAGGCGTGGCCTTTTTGAAGAAAGTGTGTCACTGTGGGGGCAGGGCTTTGAGATCTTATGGTCAGGCTCTGTCCGGTGCTGAAGAGACCCCCCCCCCCACCGCTGTCTTTGGAGGAAATGTAGAACTCTCAGCTCCTCCTGCACCATGTCTGCCTGCACGCTGCCATGCTTCCTGTCACAATGATAATGGACTGAACCTCTGAACCTGTAAGCCAGCCCCAATTAAATGTTGTCCTTTATAAGGGTTGCCTTGATCATGGTGTCTGCTCACAGCAATGAAACTGACTAAGACACATCCACAACATGCTACAGCTCACATCTGCTTTGCAGACTCCTCCCTCCTGGATTCTCTCCCTACCCTGAAGAGAAAACTTTTGGTTGCTTTGGAAAGTCAGATATGTCAAATGATGTTTTCCTGAAGCAGACACAGGAGAAAGGACGTTTTGGAAAGGATGTTTTGCTGGAGCAGACCCATGGAAGGACGCATGATGAAGGAGATAAATATGACCCCACAGACAGTGGGAGAGAGCATGGTTTGCTATTCTTCTATTCTTCGTTTGTTATGTACAGACATGTATTGGTTTGCCTTACATTTCATTGCTGAGCTCTGCTTGTAATGACATCTTAGAGAGAAACTTGCCAAAGAACTTCTTGTGAGGTTCCTGTGGCTCTTTGTAGCTTCCTTGGACCCTGGCCAGTTGGCGAACCTTTGCGGCTTCTTCTGGATTGAACTGCCCTTGCTGGTTCATGTGTGGTGTCTGCCCAGAGGACTGGAGTGGTATTGGCTACAGGACTGAAGTGCTGACATCCTGACAAAGGTTGAGCCTGTCCTCAAAGAACTATTGCTAAACAGGTTGGTCCACTTCCACTGTATCCTGATAACTTTTCTGCTGCCTCTGGTGGGTGGTGGGCTAGAAGAGGTTGAATGCTTACTAAAGTAGGTTGAGAAAATTATATGCCTACACTACCCCAGGCTAGTTCACAATGGAAGAAGAGTATTGACTTCCAAAATGTGTACATGCATATTATGGTACATGTATGACTACACTTATACATATCACCTCTCTTTCCTCTCCCTCCCTCTCTCTCTCCTTTCTCCCTCCCTCTCTCTCTCCTTCCCCCCTCCTCTCTCTTCCTCCCTCTCTCTCTCTCCTTCCCCCTCTCCTCTCTCTCCCTCCCTCTCTCATCCTCTATCCCTCTCCCCCTCCCTCCCTCTCTCCCTCCCTCTCTCCCACTTCCTCCCTCTCTACCTCCTCTCTCTCCTCTCTCCCTCCCTCTCTCCTCTCTACCTCCCTTTCTCTCCCTCCCTCTCTTTCTCCCCCTCTCTCTCCTCTCCTCTCTCCCTCCCTCTCTCTCCCCTCTCCCTCCCTCTCTCCCTCTCTCTCTTCCCTCCCTCTTCTCTCCCTCCCTCCCTCTCTCTCTCTCTCTTCTCTCCCTATCCCCTTCTCTCTCTCTTCTCTCCCTATCCCTCTCTCTCTCTCATACACACACACACTTCTTTAAGACATAGAGCATCAGGTAAGAGTGCTTGCAGCTCACAATTGCCCACAGCTGGAGCTCCAGAGGATCCAACTCTCTGTGTGCACTTAACATGAGGCACACACACAGGAACACAGACATGCATAAAAATAAATCTTCCCTGCCTTCAACAATAAAACAAAATGTTTAAAAAGAAAGAAAAAATCTTCCTCCTCTACTCTTCCTGCAAGTTGATATGTCATGGCTGGTTGATGACCAGGGGAAGCCAGCCTTTTGGAGATTTTCTGAAAAGAAAGAGAGGAGAGTGGTTGGTGGGAAGGGGAGGTGGAGGAAGGAACTGGGAGGAGAAGAAGGAGGGGAAACTGCAATCAGGATGTAAGAAAAAAATACATAAAGTAATTTTAAAGGCTGGAGAGATGGCTCAGTGATTAAGAGCACTGACTGCTCTTCCAAAGGTCCTGAGTTCAATTTCCAGCAACAACATGGTGGCTCACAGCCATCTGTAATGAGATCTAATGTCCTCTTCTGGTGTGTCTGAAGACAGCTACAGTGTACTCACATACATACAATAAATAAACCTTTTTTAAAAAGTAATTAAGGTTAGTCTTGAACTTGCTATGTAGCTAAGGATGGTCTTAGCACTCTGCCATCTGCCTAAGAAAGAGAAGATATTCTCCTATTTTAGAGATTTACTTTGGAGGTGGAGAGATGGCTAAAAGGCTAAGAGCTCTTTTTGCTCTTCCAAGTTCAGTTTCCAGGACACGTAGAGGCTCAGAACGATCTGTAGCTAGCTCCAGAGGATCCAAAGCCTTCTTCTGACCTCTGAGGGCACTAGACACATATGTGGTACACACATACATGCAGACAACATACTCAATACACGTAAGTAAATATAAAAAACTAAAAACAAAAACCTTTTAAAGTTAAAAGCAGAATGAAACAGAACCAGGCAGAGGCAGGAGGATTTCTGTGAGTTCTAGTTCATACCAGTTGACAGAGAGAGACCTGGGCTAGCCAGAGCTATATAGTGAGCCCTTGTCTCAACACAAAAAAACAATAACAAGGCTCAGCCGGTAAGAACTTACTGTTCTTTTAAAAATTCATGTTTGGCTCTCAGTATCCACGCATGAGGCTCACAACCATCTGAACCCTCAGCTCCGAGAGATCTAACGCCCTTTGCTAATGGGCATACAGGTACATGCACATGTGTACCTACACACACACACACCATTACAAGTAAAAATTGTAAATTCACTCCCATAACAACAAAACCTGTGTATGACTCCTGGGTGCCCCAGGTCTCCTGTTCTCTCCGGAGAAAGATGATCCCCAGGAGAGCCACACATGGAGGGGCTCAGAGCCAGCAAGCCAAGTGGACAGAGGCTGCAGCCCGTCTGGGCTCACAAGGCACGGCTGTGAGCTGAGCCGGCTTGTTTCCATGAGGCTGATTTGCCAGCTCCCTATTAACAGCTTAGAGCCACAGGGGTGTGCTGAGTGCCGGATGCCCAGCTCAGATATACTTTGCTGGGCTGTGGAGGCTCTAGGGGCTTCTCAAAAGTAAGCTGCCTGTTTAATTGCTTTCCCTGGTATATAAACAAAATCCCAAATTGGAAAGATCGAGAGAAAATAGAATATGAAAATTTCTCTGCTTAAGATGGTAATTCTTTGGGGTTTTACGAGTTCTTTTCCCATCTCGTCAATTATTTAACACATCTGTATGATCCACGGACATAATTAGCCTGATTCGAAATTAAAACTGGGGAAATACCACGTGGGCCAGAGAGTGGTGTGTTCTCCCCACCGAGAGTCCTTTAGGGAAGGGATGAACAGGATAGCCGCTCGGACCCGCTTCTGAGCGGGGGTTCCTGGCTAATAACCTTCTTGCAGACGCTGCTCTGCAATTACCCCAATTACCCACCCCCTCCTCCCGCATCTATTACGAAGACACCAAAGAACGCAGAGAGAAGACAGTCTTCAAAGTTATTTGTATGGAGAAGTATTTCTGTGTTAGCCTGCGCACTGCATGTGTACCTGGTGCCGGAGGAGGACTTTTGAACCCTCTTGGGACTGAGTTACAGACAGCTTTGAGCCACCGTGTGTGACAGGAACAGAGCCAGTGAGTGCTCTTAACCACTGTCATCTCACCAGCCCGATCTTTTATTTTAGATAAGGTTTTACATTTGTGTTTATATTTATTTCATGTGCGTTGGTGTTCTGCCTGTATGTGTGTGAGGGTGTCAGGTCCTCTGGTACTGGAGTTGCAGACAGTTGTGAGCTGTCATATGGGTGCTGGGAATTGAATGTGGGTCTTCAGGAGGTAAAGCCAGTGCTCTAACCACTGGGCCACCACCTCTCTAGTCCCCTTAAGATTTCTTTTTATTCAGGTGCATGCACTTGAGAGTGTGTTACCATGTGTGTGCCCACAGAGGCCAAAGAGGGCATCGGATCCTCTGGAACTAGAGTTATAGGTGGTGGTGAGCTGTCTGATGTGCGTGGCTGGGACTGAACTCAGGTCCTTTGCAAGAGCAGCAAACACACTTAATTGCAGAGCTGTCTCTCCAGGCTCTGTTGTTAAAAGATTTATTTTTCATTAGGTGTGTGTGTGTGTCATTCCTGGAACTGGAGTCACGGGGTTTGGGTGCTGGGAACTAATCTCCGGTTCTCTGCAAGTGTTACTCTGAAGCACTGAGCCACCTCTGCAGCTCTTGGGACTTTTGTAGTTTTGGTTTTTGAGGCAGGCTCTTACTATGTAGTGCTGGCTGTCCTGGAACTCACTATGTAGACTGGGCTGGCCTCAGACTCACATTGATCCCCCTGCCTCTATCTCCTGAGTGCTGGGATTAAAGTTGTGGCCACCATGCTCGGCCTCCTGGGAGTCCTTAGCGTGGCTTCTGCCTTGTATTGCACTGACTCCTGACAGGGTGTGACGCTCACCCCTGACGCTCTTCTCACTTTCAGGTCTGTGTCTCTTCTATAACTTGGGCCTTGCTTACCTTTACTGCCAATTCCTTTTCATATGATTTCATTTCTCCACAGACTTGACACACTCATAAAAACAAGGTTAACAGAATCCGGTAATAGCCTAAGATGGTCTATCCCAAGGTCACCAACACAAGCTCATAAGCTGAAATCAGAAACCACATAATGGGGCTGGAGAGATGGCTCAGTGGTTAAGAGCACTGACTGCTCTTCCAGAGGTCCTGAGTTCAAATCCCAGCAACCACATGGTGCCTCACCACCATCTGTAATGGGATCCGATGCCCACTTCTGGTGTGTGTGAAGACAGACAGCTTCAGTGTATTTCAGTATAAGAAAGCCCATGGGCCCACACCTTTAATCCAAGCACTCAGGGGGCAGAGGCAGGTACACAGTGATTTCCAGGCCAGCCAGGGTTACATGACAAGACCTTGTCTTGGGCAGTCAGGGGGCACATAAGAGGGATTAATCTGCTGTGACTTAAGTGTGTGCTTGTACAACAAACAGAAAGACAAAACCTTGCAAAGCACATCAGAGTCCCGAGTCCTGAGGTACAACAAAGGCTGGGCCTGGTGACCACACCTGTGCCCCAGTATTCAGGGCAGGGTCACCCAGCAACACAGCAAGTCTGAAGTGGGTAATGGGGGGCATTCCAAAATGTCTCAGGTGTAAGCCGGGGAAAGTGGGGGGATGAGGAGGAAGAGGGAAAGCACTGTCTACAAGTCCGTTTAACAGCTACTTCCAGCACTGACTTGCAGGCACTGTTCTGGACTCTTCGGACAACGAAGAGCGGAGAAGTGGCCATGCCTGAGGATCCTCCAGACAGATCTGGACAAGAAATCTCAGTGTTGGGAAATAAATCCCAAGATGAGCCAAATCCTCTGCTGACAAACTTAATTCAAAGGCAGTGGGCACTTCTAAGTGTCAGAGAGAAACTCAGGTTTCCCACAGAGCACCTAGGCCCACACAAATGGCAAACTTCTCAGTAACTACCAAAATCAGAAGGCAAGGGTGCACTGTCCTCATGACTGTTGTGGTGTTGGGGATGGTGACGAGAGCTTGGAATGTGCTAGAACAAGTTTAACCACTGAACACCCCTAGCCCTTCACAGTTCTTGTTTTGTTTTAAGATTTATTTTATGTATTGAGTCCACTGTCACTGTCTTCAGACACACTAGAAGAGGGAATCCAATCTCATTACAGATGCCTGTGAGCCACCATGTGGTTGCTGGGAATTGAACTCAGAACCTCTGGAAGAGCAGCCAGTGCTCTAACCACTGAGCAATCCCCCCCCAGTCCCCTCCACAGTTCTTACAGGTAGTGTCTGGGAACTCAAGTTGCCACCCCAAACTAGCAAGCCACTTGAGAGCGATCACAACCTGAACACCAGAGCAGTCATAGCAGTCAAGCCTTAGCTGGACAGCTTTAAAAACATGGATCCAGACTGTGGTACTTGTAATAAGGAGTTATTTTTAGTAAGTGTAATATTGCAGTTAAGTAAATGTTCTTTTAAAAACTCCACTATTTTATTTTGTATATGGGTGTTTGGTCTGTAAGCACGTGGAGACCAGAAGAGAGGCTCAGATCCTCCAGGGCTGCAGTTAGAGGCAGTTGTGAGCCTCCATGTGGGTGCTGAGACCTGAGCTCAGGCCCTCGGGAAGAACAACAAACGCTCATAACCGCTGACTCCTCAGCTACCCCAGTGTCACTTTAAAAATCGATCACATCATGACCTTCACAACTAAAGTGAAAAACCTAATGTCTTTAATCCTAGCACTTGGAGAAAGAAGCCGGCAGATGTCTGAGTTTGAGGTCAAGGTGGTCTACACAGCAAGTCTGGGCCAGCCAGGGCTATAGTGAGACCTGCCTCAGAAAAACAAGACAAAACTCTTCTTCTGGCCTTTAAGGGCCCAGGTGCGAATGTGGGACAGAGACAGACATACAGACATAACACCCATATACATATAATGAATTCTTTAAAAAATTAATTAATTAAATAAATAAATAGGCTATTTTTGGGGGATATGGCAAAGCCAGGCACGACAGTGAGAGAGGCAGGAGGATCATAAATAGGGGGCTAGCCTGGGCTACACAGTGAGAGCTAAAATAAATCTATGTGCAGGGCTGAGGATGTTACCTAGTGAGGGCAGGAGGCATCTAGTTCTGATCTCTAGCATTTGCAGAGGAAGCTGACAGCTGCTGCTCGCACCTGCAATCTCATCCCGGGGAAAGAGACGGGGCACCCCCGGGGCTTGCTGTCCAGCCAGGCTAGCCTAATCCATGAGTTCCAGGTTCAGCGAGAGACCCTGTTTAAAACAAGGTAGGGAGATGGCCCAGTGGGTAGAGCTGCCTGCTGTGGGAGTCTGAAAACCTGAGCTTGATTCCCAGAACACACATGAAGATGGAAGGGAAAGTCAAACTCCTCTCACACTCACATGTGTACTGGGGCACACGCATGCCTACACAGGCCATGTGCACTCAGAAAATGTAAAGGTGGAGGAGCAATTGAAGAAGACAGTGGCGTGGACCTCTGGCTTCCACAGACATGTGGACACACACACATGCATGAACACACACATACAAACATACTACACACACATTTGCACATACATGTGCACATGTATGCACACACATACTTGCATACACACATATGTACCCACATGCACATGTGTACACACACATACATACATGTACCCAAACACAGGCAAAAACACACCACACATCACACATACACACACACATACACATACCACATATCCTCCCCCCACACACAATTATCCAGAGCCAATGTCCAACGATCCCCACAGCCTAGACATTTCCTGCCCCTCACAGCCCTGTGCCCACTGCTGCAGGATCCTCTCAGAACAGTGGGCAGGATAGGTGCAAGGACTTGCTCATGTACATTCCATGTATTCTCACACTAGCCAACAACTACAGCAACAACCACAAAAGGAACTATTATTGGCCTGAGAGTGTAGCTTAATCTTAACGCATTAGTCTAGTGTGTGAGGCTCTGTATTCGACCCCAACACATATTTTAAAAAAGCCTCACTGTGTTGTAACCTTAACTTTTCCAAACCCTATCTTTAATGGTGGTTCTTAAATGCTTTAACCTCCCTTGTAGCTCACCAACCACCTCATGGGAAAGAAAGGATGGGGGACCTGTTTAGAAATTGTTCTTTGGAGCAACTTCCATCTGCGTTGTCTGGAAATTGGCAGCTCAGTTCACAGGTCAGCGGCGGCTCGATCCACTCGCAAACACTTCACGGATGCACCAGCACTTCGTTCAGTAGGATTGGGATAGCAATGATGTGACCTAACAGAGACAGCCAGGACTCAGCCTTGGCTCCAGTCAGCAGGAGGGACCAAGACTATGCTATTTACATTACTACATAGTGCTGTTGCAAGATATTTGATCACGCTGTGAACCCCAAGACTGCATTATTTACTGGAGGAAAAAAAATACCTGTTTCTAGTTGTGGTGTGGTTTACCCTTAGCCCACACCTTTAATCCCTCCGGCTGGAATACAAACACTCCCTTAACACACACCTCTAATCCCAAACAATGAAGGTAACCTTAGTTTGCAGAAGGAAGCCGCCATGTTTGAAAGTGATGTCTGATTGAGTGGCAGTGAGAGTCAGAGACAGTTGACAGAACAGGATGCGTCCAACTCAGGAGGAGAGAGAGGCAGCTGCTTGAGGGGCAGAGAGGAGGCAGTTCTAACTGGGAGAGCTGTACAGGGACAGGCTGAGGAGAGAACAAGCCAGAGAATGAGAAGGAGCCAGAAGATTAGAACAAATTGCCATATTTTGAGAACAGGAAGAGCAAAAAGTCAGAGGCCGAAAGAGAAGCCAGACTGAACCAGTCATCTTGGAGAGGAGTTTGAGCCAGAACATCTGAGTTGACCGGCCAGCCAGAGCTCACAAAGGACAGGAAGGGTGAGCCTATTGAGTCTCAGAGGCTGAAAGCATTCTAAGTCTAGATTGTACGGAGGGCAGAAGCTTCATGGCCTAGGCCTAGGTTAGCGGACAGACAGTAAGCCTCGGAGATGACAGTGCATCCGGAGAATAGAAGTTTCTTTAATAACACGGTGTATCCCTTGACTGGACCCAGGTTAAGGAAAAACCAGTAACACCTAGTGTGGTGTTGGAGATGCGGTGCATAACCTGCGGAACACAGGCAGCCAAGCGCACCGCTTGTCCACGGTGTGTGTGTGTGGTTTGGCAACTCACACTTCAAAGTACAACTCTCAGGCAGCTAAGAAAGCTAGGAAGAATTTCCACTCAGGACCAGCCTGGGAGATTCTGCTTCAAGAAATAAGAAAGGAAAGCCATGTTTGCACTATGGGCAACTTCCAAGCCAGCCTAGGCTGCAGGGGAAGACCCTGTCTCCAGGGAACAAATTATTTCTTAGACCATGACCCATAATAGGTATATTTTTAAGACTATTTCTATTGTTTTGTGAGTTTATATTTTGTGTGTGTGTGTCAGGGTGTGCTTACCTGTGCATGTATTTGCGTGTGTGTGTGTAAAAGCCAGAGGATGATACTGTGTCCTTGCCAGCACAGCACTCCTCCCCCAGCACCCCAACCCCAGCAATCCCCCCCTAACACTCTCCCCCCAGCACTCCCCCACCACCACCAGTGTCCACAGCTATTAACATTCTTTCACGTGCTTGTTTTTAAGGCAGGTTATCCTGCAGCCCTCACGCCCGGAACTTGCCCTATGTAGACTGGGCATGCCTGTAACTCTCAGAGATCCCCTCCTCCTGCCTCCTGGGGACAGGGATCAAAGGTGGGTGCCCAGCCACTAAAATTCTTTTTTGTTGGACAAGCTGAGCTGTCCTCGGTTCCAGCTTTGCTTGTTTTCTGATCATGCTTCCTGGCCCCAGACATTTTGTGTGTGTGTTAGCTCTTAAGGCCTCATCATTTTCACTGTGGGTATTTTTGGCAGTACTAACTCTTATGTGGTGGTGGCATTTTCTGCAAGTGGAACATAATGTCTGCTCGTCTTTTTGTGATGTAGCAGCCACTGATTCGAATGCCTTACCCATTCATTCACTGGGGGCTCTTTTTTAAATTCCAGTTAATAAAGTTTACCATTTTCATCCATTTTGCCGGTGTATAGTTTTGACATTAAGCATGTTCGCACAGCTGTGAAATTATCCACCCACCTCCAGAGCTTTGTCCTCTGCTGAAACAGAAGCCACACACCTCTGAGCCAAAGGCCCCCCTCATGTCTTCTCCAGCGTGCACAGTGCTTAGTCTCTAGGAGTTTAAATAACCTCTGCAGGTCTTCAAAGACGTTTGTCACTATGCCAATGGCAAAAGAAAATCACCTGTCCTTTTGCAGCTTGTTCACTTCCTGTAGCATATCTTAGCAGTTCATAGTGTCGCTGAGAGTGTTAGAGTTTCTTTCACATTTTTGACAGTTAATCTGGTCAACTTGAGTCTTTCCAGGGAGGTTTTACTGACATGGGGTTGGGGGGAAGTACCTTGGTGTAGGCAAGTGTCATTTCATAGGCTGAAGTTCTGATCACAAGGAATAGTTAGAACCCACCTCTCCTTGTTCCAACGGCATCCATCCGCCTTGTCCTGCCTCCCACCCCACCTCCCACCACCTAAGAAAAGGGACTGTCTTCTCAGACTGGAAGCCAAAAATAAACCTGTAGGTTGCCAGGTATTTGGTCACAGCGACAAGCACCGAACCATTTGGGTGTGGGACTGAGCCACGAGAACCACACACTGGAGGTGGAAGCAGGTTCAAGGCCATCATTGGTTACCGGTGAGCTTGAGATCAGCCCGAACTCCCCGGGACTCTCTGGAAGGTGAGTAGTTTCCGCAGGGTATGCTTGTCACAGCAATGGGCAACGTAAGCGCTTCAGCCTCACAGACTCTCACGGTACATTCCACACAGCACTCGGGTTCGCAGAAGCCCTTTGTAGTGTTCCTACGGCAGCACGTTAACCAAGAGACACACTGCCTTGTGTGTTCTCACTTTAAGTGATACTCCTGTCACTGGCATGAGGGTACAGAACAACGTAACTATGGTAACTATGACTGACACCCCTGTAAGCTCAGGTAAAGACATGTCACACAGCAGGGCACAGGTCTGGTGAGACGGCTCAGTGGGCAAAGGCGCTGCTGCTGAGGCTGAGAAGCCGAGTTTGAGCCCTACACTGACGTGGCGGAAGACAACTGACTCTGCAAGCTGTCTGACCTCCACATGCACAGAAATGTGATGACACACACAGTTTAAGAATATATGCCTTGCGGGGCTGGAGAGACGAAGGCTCAGTGGTTAGAGCACTGACTGCTCCTCCAGAGGTCCTGAGTTCAACTCCAAGCAACCACATGGTGGCTCACAACCACCTGTCATGGGATCTGATGCCCTCTTCTGTGTGTCTGAAGACAGCTACAGTGTACTCACATAAAATAAATAAATCTTTTTTTAAAGAAAATACATGCCTTGCATATCAACAATGATTAAGGAGTCAAGGCAAGGGTCACATGACCTCTCGAATTTTGATGTGAAGGATGTAGGTGTATTATCCAAGTCACTTTTCAGGAAAGCAACTGATCTTTCGGGATGTGTTTTGAAGAGATCTGGCATAAAGGTCTCTCTTTTTGTTCTTACACGTGTTGCACAGCCCAGGCTGTCCTTAAACTCTCGGAGCAGCTGAAGCTGACTTTGAATTACTGCTCCTCCTGCACCACGTTCTCAGCCCAACGATCTCAATCTATACCTGCAGTTTTATTTTTATTCTTTTTGCTTTTGACTTTTCGAGGCAGGGTTTCTCTGTGTAGCCCCGGACGCCCTGGAACTTGCTCTGTAGACCAGACTGGTCTTGAACTCACAGAGATCCTCCTGCCTCTGCCTCCCGAGTGCTGAGTTTATCTCCATTTTTAAAATTTTCATCTATTTATGTATATAGGTGTTTCTTCTGTTTTTATATCTGCGCACCATTTGCAAGCTTGGTGCCCTAGGAGGCCAGAAGAGGAAGTGGGGTACCTGGGATTAGTTATAGGCAGTTGTGAGCCATCATCTGGGTGCTGGGCATTGAACCTGAGTTGTCTGTAAGAGCAGGAAGTGTCAACTGCCAAGTCACCTCTCCAGCCCCAATTTAATTTTTCCAGGTAAGATTGCTGAGGGGCTCAGCAAAAAAACATGTCCAGAACAAAAAGACATATTAGGTAATGATTAAGAACTGTTTGTCTCATAGGATAACCAAGTATTATAAAGACGGAAAGAGGACCATACACAGGGGCACACACCTTTAATCCCAGCACTCAGGAGGTGGAGACAGGAGGATCTCTGTAGGTTCCTGACCAGCCTGGTCTACAGAGCAAGTTCCGGTAGTCAGAAACTCTCAAAAGCAAAAAGACGGATTCTGCCTTAAAATTCACAAGCTGAAGGGAGGCGGCGGGCAGGCTCACCTTCGTCAATCAATGCTCAGGTAAAGGCTACACAGACCGAGGTGCTCAGCTATGCTAGATCCTGGCTGCTGCCAGACACTACGAGTAGACCCAGGTGATGCTACGTGACCACGCCCACTCCCACGTCATCCCTTACTAGTGAATTTCTGGTGTCTTCAGACACACCAGAAAAGGACATCGGATCTCATTCCAGATGGTTGTGAGCCACCATGTGGTTGCTGGGAATTGAACTCAGGACCTCTGGAAGAGCAGTCAGTGCTCTTAACCACTAAGCCATCTCTCCAGCCCCCAAGAATCTTAAAATAATGGCCATGTGGGTTGGCTAATTGATGTTAAGAGCAGCCCAGACGAAATATGTCAAATTATATAATGGGATTATCAGCTGGGAAGTAGACATGCTAGTGTAGAGGACAGATTTGCTCAGCTCTTGTGTGTGTGTGTTCTATTGAACATGGCTAAGGGCAGGGTAGAAACCCCTGGTTTAGGATTAAAATCTACAGCATTGAGGTTTTTTTTTTTTTTTTTTTTTTTTTTTTTTTTTAAGAATTATTTATTTTTATTTTATATGAATACACTGTAGCTGTCTTCAGACACATCAGAAAAGGGCACCAGATCTTATTACAGATGGTTGTGAGCCACCATGTGGTTGCTGGGAATTGAACTCAGGACCTCTGGAAGAGCAGTCAGTGCTCTTAACCACTGAGCCATCTCTCCAGCCCAGCATTGAGGTTTTAAGGCATCCCAGATGGAAGATTATCTTCAACAGGTCTCTGCTGACCTATACACATTCTTCCCTCTTCTACTAAGGACTTCATTGTTTTCTTTCAAGATTTCAGTCACACTGAGGTGTGGACAAGGTGCTAGAGCTGTTTCTTTGGAGGCTCAGTTGTGTCATGTGATGTTTTTCTGGAAACTGTCTTATGAGAGGATGTTTTGCTCAGACATGTGGGAGGGTGTTTTGTTGAGGACACATGGTGTTTTTCTGGAAGCTGCCTGAAAAAAGGGCATGTGATGTTTTGCTGGAGCAAACACTTAAGAGGACACATGTCTGGGAAGGGTATAAATATAACCCAACAGTGGGTCACACTGTGTGGCATTGGTTCGCCTTGCCACTCTTTGCTGGTCTTCCTTGGGCTTTACTGAGGCTGGTCTTCAGTGATGATGCTGAGGCACTGGTTACCCCAACCTTCACTGATCATTGTTTGAGTTTGTAGAGAGAAACACACCAAAGAACTTCTGGTCAAACTGCCATTGCTGATTCATGAATGGTTTGTGAGTCGATCAAGCTACTGATCCGTATGAACTGAACTGGCAATATCCTGACAATGAAGATTGGAATTGCCCAAAAGAACTATTTCTAAACAGGTCCACACTGCCCCCCTTTGGCCTATTAACCTTTCCTTTCCACTACCTCTAGTGGGTGGTGGGTTAGAAGGGAGGTTAAAGCATTTAAGGAACCTTATTGGACTGGAGAGATGGCTCAGCGGGTAAGAGCACTGACTGCCTTTCAGACGTCCTGAGTTCAAATCCCAGCAACCACATGGTGGCTCACAACCATCTGTAATGAGATCTAATGGCCTCTTCTGGTGTCTGAAGACAGCTACAGTGTACTCATATATACTAAATAAATAAATCTTTAAAAAAAAAAACCTTATTAAAGTAG
The DNA here is from genome assembly GCF_963924665.1 of Micromys minutus. Lineage (NCBI taxonomy): Eukaryota > Metazoa > Chordata > Mammalia > Rodentia > Muridae > Micromys > Micromys minutus. The sequence goes on along the minus strand of NC_137960.1, from coordinate 3,300,940 downwards.
GTTTTGAAAAATCTAAGCCTACACTTGCCTAAGAAATTTATTTTCAGTCCAGTGCCACAAGAACAAGATTCAGCTGAGTTTGTAGCTCACTAGTGAGATTCATAATTCCAACTGTGAGGTTTTAGATTCAATCCCTAGCATCAAAACAACCAAACAACAAAAAAGCAAAACCAAGACACTAGGTGATGATGGCCCACACCTTTTAATCCCAGCACTTGGGAGGCAGAGGCAGGTGGATCTCTAAGCTTAAGGCCAGCCTGGTCTACAGAGTTCCAGGGGCAGCCAGAACTACCCAGAGAAACCCTGTTTCAAAAAACCAAAATAAACATATAGATACATTTAAAACCTGTTCTGTTTGTATTAATTGTGACTGAACTTGTAACCCTGGATATGTAACGAAAAATCAAGCACCCAATCTGTAACACTCGGATAATCATTAATCTGCCTGTATTCTGTGAAACCTATATAAATAAAGCGGCACCTGATAGCTAGTCAGTCAGAGCCGTGAAATTCCCTGGACCACCCATGCCTGACTCCCTCCCTTCCCTCACCCACCCCTTATCTCCTGTGCAGGCTACCCTGTAGCCCCCAGCAGGTTCTCTCTTCCCACCATGTGGGTTCTGGGGAGCAAACTCGAAGTGTCAGGCTTGTCAGTAGGTAACTGCTGAACCCTCTTGTCAGCCCAACACCTGGCTTTTTTCCATGAGTGCTCGGACCCGAACTCAGGCCTTTGTGTCTGGGCAGTGAGTGTTCTTCTTCACTGAGACACTGCCCCAATGAGGAAAAATCGGGCTAGCACACTGCTCTGTTCTAAGTATTCATAGAATAAATCAAAGTGCCATCCAACACTATGCAGGCTGTCAGAAATTAGGAAGTAATTTAAGCTAGTATGTGACCCAAAGCCTTTCAAAAAGTGGACATAGCCAGACATGTCCGTATGTGCTTGTGATCCTAGTATTCAACAGGCTGAGGTAGGAGGATCATGAGTTTGAGGCCAGGCTGGGCTAGTCAGAAAGGCAAGATGTCAACAAACCGAGACAGAGAACCAAGCAGTAGCAGGTCAGACTCAGGTTCCTCAGCAGGACCGCACTCTCTGTGATGTCTGAAACCCGCTCATTCTTCTTCCACCAATGTAACTGGGTGCAAAAGAGACACACTCATCTCCTGCAGCTCCGCCCCCACACCTCTTCCACACAAATTACTCAATCCAGTCTACGGTCAGGTTAGGTTTCAGGGCAGTTTATTAGTGACTTTGCATCCCCTTCACCTGCATCCCATCTACCCCTCTACCCTACAAAGGTGGTGTTCCTACCAAACGTGGAAGAGATGGGAGAGTGAGCAGTATGGCCCCACTGTAGCTCCTCTGCAGACTTCACCACGTGTGGTTTCAACCCTGAGTTCCTCTAAGCGGGGCGATTTGTTCAGAGAGCAAATGCCACCCCGAAAGCGTTATATGTCAGCTGCCATCTCCTGAGTTCATGAGTCACATCTGTCATTGTGATCATAAGCAAGTCATCAGTGGTAGTGAAAGATGGATAAGGTGAAGGCTGCTGAGGGAATACCCTCTACTGTGGGCTTAGAGAATAACATATGTAGCGCTCAGTCTGCTAAAGTGCTCAAGTACTATTTCCCCCTAAAAAAAAAAAAAAAGGGTCTCACCATGTGTAGACCAGGCTGGCCTTGAACTTGAAGAGATCCACCTGCCTCTGCCTCCTGTGTGCTGTGATTAAATATGTGCAGCACAACTGTCGCATGTTCAAGTACATTTTTTTAAACATATGAATGCTGTCTGCATGTATGAATCCCATTACAGATGGTTGTGAAAGATCCTGTGGTTGCTGGGATTTGAACTCAGGATCTCTGGAAGAGCAGCTGGTGCTCTTAACTGCTGAGCCATCTCTCCAGCCCCAATCAAGTACATTTTTAAAAGGATATTGGGGAAAGGTGTCTCCTGGTGAGAAAGCAAAGTACAACCTAGAAAGCTCTGGAAAGAAATGACAGGGTACAGGAACAGAATACTGCTGACAGTGAGGGAGAGGCCGCTCACAGCTGAGCCTGGTAATTACTTCAGCTCCAAATCTAACGCATCCCTAGTTGGAGACCAGCTCCCTCACCTCCTCGTGAAGAAGAGGTAAGAGTTACTGGGTCATTTTGCTCCAACTCTTCTCTCACTAACATAATCTGAGGTCAGCAGTTCCTCCACGGGCTATCAGCATGAAAAGGAGGACTTCCAAATATACCAGGGTGAGGCTCATACCCAAGAGTAAGGAGTAAGGGGTTCATAACATATATAATCTCTTGGAATGATTACACAACCCAGGACTGAGGTGTGAAAGGTAAGAGTCCATCAGCAGCAGTGGCTACCTTGCCCTAGAAATCACTACAGAGCATCAGTAGTCATTTGTAAGTCCAGTGGTAAGTGGGCCAGCCCTGGCCCTTGCATAAGTCCCGGTGTCGAAGGTAAAAGGCCTGGACACGGAACCGACGGCCACAATGGGGACACGCATGCAGAGCTCTAGCATGGGTCTTCATGTGCTCTGTCAGATGATGCTTCAACTTGAAACGTTTATTACAGATGCCACATCCAAAAGGGCGAAGGCTGAAGGTCAACATGATGTGGCGGTCTCGTTTTGGCTTTACTGCAAACCGTTTGCCACACAAGCAAGCAAAGCACTTTCCGTCTGCAGGGGGTGTCCCTCCTAGCTTCACAGGCCCATGCATAGCCTGTCCTGTTCCTCCAGGTCCTCCACCCCCTGACAGGATTTCATTCCCATGAAGATCCACTGGTTTCCAGGATGGATCTCCTGCCCCAGACGTTTCTCCTCCTGAGGACAGCAAGTATCTTAGTTCCCCATTTTCCTCAGAGTTCTCTCCAGATAGTACTTTGGCCTTTTCTTTTGCTCCTCCAGACTGAGCCCTGCCTCCTGAAATCTCCTCCTTACACTCGACGTTTTCCTGATTAACATAAAAGATTTGGGAAGCTTGTACAGGAGGGGCAGGAGGATCAAGTGTTGAGTTCTCATCCTCTGAAGGCTCGCTGGCAAGAGCAGATGTAGGCAATGGGTGGGATCCACAAGCTTCGGAACCCTCTCCTGACACTCTCTCAGGCTGAGGAGTCTGAAAGAGTGGGGCTGCTGACCCCTGCTCCTCTTCCTCCTCGACTTTCACCTGAATCTGTAACATTCCTTCTAGTGCACTCCCCTCCCCTCCAACGGGGCTCTCAGGAGAAGCAGAGTTCTCTGTAGAAGCAGAGGGCCGTACTGAGTTCTGGAAAGGGGAAGAGCGGATGCACCAGCCTCCTGAAGATGTTGTGGAAAGAAGTGTGAGGTTGGAGGCTCCTCCAGCAGCTGAAACTCCACCAGACGTTTCTAGTTCTCGAAGAATCTCTGAGCACCGATCCACTACCTGCCACATCTGAAGGCCACTGGCTACAAGAAGATGGGCGGGGAGAGCATCCAGCGGCAGGTGGAGGCTTCCTGAATAAATGAGCTGAAGTAGTCCCTCGAACGCATCTGCCTCGATGACATTCGGTAAAGTGAGTCGGGGCGCATCCCCCAAAAGCAGCTTGTCATGGAAGTAAGGAGAGGCAGCAGCCAACACTGCTTTGTGAGCCCTAAGTTCCCTGCCCTGAACCAGGAGGGATACGTCACAGAACTTTCCCTCCAGCCTGTGGCGGTTCAGGGATTCCAGCAGCGAAGAGCTATGATGAGGGAACTCAATATGGATTGTCTGTGGGGCTGGGTTGCACCTCGGAGAAGAGGGTGCGGGAGGCAAAGGAGTCGAACCATCCATGGCTACCCCAGGAAGAGAAATAAATCCCAGGGGTGAAGGCTGCAGAGGAAAGAGACTGGGGTCACACAAGTTCGGGGTATGAGACCTGTCTCAAGCCACTCCCTACCGACACTTGAAAACTCCTCAGTAACAAGTTTCTGTATATTAGTTCCGCCCACCTAAAAACCCAACAAAACACTAACCAGGGTTTTCACTTCCAGGCCCAGCGGAAGCCGAAGAGGGCAGGGATGGCGCCCCACCTCGCTGGCTCGGGTCGCCCTCCGCCGCCGCTCGCCCCTCCTTACCGTGCACGCACAGGCCGGCTCCGCGAGCTCCGGCCCCGCGACTTCCCACCGACACGCCCCCACCGCACGCGCGACCGCGTCGGAGCTCCGCAGCTTCCACTGAGCCTGGCCGGCCGGAAGTTGCCGCAATTCCGCCGGACGCTGCTGAGGCCTGGCGCGGAGGGCGGGGCAAGGTCTGCAACCAATGGAAGAGCGGCAGCCTACAAGCCCTCTCCTCATTGGCTGTGCGGACAGAGGGGCGGGACTGAGGGCGGGCGGACTGTCCGAGTGTCGCCGAATGTGATCTGGTGGGGCGACCGCAGTGGAGGACGGTTCCCCTGTTTCTGGAGACGCGGTGAGGGGAGGGACGGGCTCCGCAGCGCGGTGTTCATCTCCACTCCCGCCGCGCGAGGTAGGTGCTGCTGTCCTCCGCGTGCATGCGGGGCAGCCAGGTCTGGAGCGCACGCTTGCTGAAGACCCGGGTTCTTTCCTCCATTTCGCAGACGAGCGTTCTCAGGGTGAAACCCTAGGTTGAGAGGGTTTTGCACCGACCCTGCACTTGGAGTCTTTCGGGCGCTAAAGCCTGTCAGCCTCAGCGCCTTCGGGTCAAGTGCTACTGCTGGTAGAGAGCGGGAGTCCGGGTCTCACCAGGAAGACCCGGTGGTATTGTATATATTGTTCTCCTGATTGGGTGGAGCAGTGTATAGTGGAAGCAGACTTGATTTTATTTTTTCTCCCTAAAAGTAGTCCCTGTCAGCCTTAAGTGGTTCTGCAGACCCCAGGCTAAAAAGTCAGCCCAACGCCGGGCGAGTTTTTTAGTTGCAGCATTTCAGAGGCAGGCAGATCTCTTTTGAGTTCAAGGGTTAGACCCTGGTCTACTGAGTGTTTCAGGATAGCCAGAGCCACACAGAGAGATCCTGTCTTGAAAAACCAAAGATAAATAAAAGTCAGCCCAGCGATAAAAGAACAATCTCCGTTTATTAAACATGATTTTTCGGTTTCACCACACACTCCAGAAAAAAAGAAAAAAAAAAAAAAGAAAGAAAGAAATGGGCCTGGGAGAAAAGGGGGGGGCAGTGGTGGGGGACCAAGAGTCTGGGAGCAGGGGCAGGGAAAACAAGTAAACAAACAGAAAAAAAAAAAAAAAAACAAAACAACCGAGTAAGAAGATCTTCTCCCTACTCTTAAGGTGGTGGGTGGGGAGGGAAGTGAGGGGTGAGGCTAGGGAGCCAGGAAGCTCTGTACAGAGGGGTCGCCTCCCAGCCCCCCACCCCAATTATGTACAGTACAAACCCCAGATAATTACAACAGCCAAAGAGGAGGGAGGAGGTCCAAGGGTAAGGCCTGATGGGGGGGGGGGGAAGCAGAGGAAACGGTATGGGATAAAATTTCACATATTTACAACTTTTATATAAGTATAAATTTGGCCCCGGCTGGGTGGGTGTATGTAGAAGGGTAAGTCTGAAGGAGAGCTGTCCATACAAAAGAAAGGTCGAGTCTGGAGTCTGGGAAGAATTCTCAATACCAAACGCAAGAAGGAGTGAAGAGACAAGGCTGGGTAGGGGACAGCAGTCAGATAAGAGGGGGTACCCAGGAGGGGTTTCTCCCCTTCCATGGCCTACCCACCCCAAACCCCATCCATCCTACCTCCCCTATTCCGCCAGAGAGCTATGTACAGAAAAACACCGAAAAAGCGTGGAGCTGGCGGGAGGGAGGGAGACTGGGTGAGGGGGAGGGTGAGAGGGAAGCCCAGCCCTGTCCTACCTCCCCCAGGGGACAGAGTCATGTAAGGGGGCCCCCAAACACCCATCCTCCAACACAGGTCCCCCCATCCTGGGGGAGAGAGACATGGCTTTTCCTAGAGTAAATTCCCCCCTCCCCATGGGAGTAGAGACAAGAGAGGGAAGGGGTAGAGGACTGGCCGTGTGTTAGGGTAGGGCAGATCAGCTAGTCTGTCCTCTACAACCCAACACACATGGCCTCCTAAACCCTAACCCCCTCATCCGAACCTCAATTCCACCCCACCCAACACACTGGGGGAGGGGAGGGCATGTGCCCCCTCACCCCGCTCTGGGACCAGCCAAGAGCAGATCAGGTGTGGGAAGAAGGGGAGGCAACTCCCATTCCCCCCTTGCCGCCCCCTCCCTGCCCCGGTGGCCCCCTCCACCCCATCTGGGTTCTGGGTGGGGAGAGTTAATGTAAGAGTGGAGAGAGGAGAAGGAGTTGTGCGTGCTGAGCCCCCCCAGACGCTCCTGAGAAATCAAGGGGTAATAGGGCCCCTCACCCGGGGTCCCCTCCCCATAACAAGGGGGGCAGGGGAGGCCAAAATGGGGTGGTAAAGGGGAGTTATAGATTGTCAGCTCTGGTTACTGCTAAAAAAATCACCCTGAAGTTGAAAGTTTGGAGGTGCCACACCCCCAGTGTGGGGGTGAGGGTCTGTCCCCCAGTGCTCAGGGGAACTATGAGGCAGAGGATGGGGATAGCACCCCAGAGTGAAGGGGTCTGTGTGGGTAGGTGGTGTCCTGGGGTGAAAGAGGGCAGCTGAGGGTCCCACTCTCCCTCCTAGAATGGAGCAGTGGAGTCGGCAGATGGGTGCCCCAAGGAGGCATTAAGGGAGACAATCCCGCTGTCCCTTGGTGACGTCCAGTCCTGGTGGTTGGTGATGTTCCAGGGTGGGGTGCACAGGGAAGGAGGTCTGTGATGCTGGGTGGGCCGGGGTAGGGTGCACAGGGAAGGAGGTCTGTGATGCTGGGTGGGCTAGTGGTCTGCGGTGTTCCGGAACTCGCCGTTCTCTGTGATCTGCAGCCGGGGTGGGGGGGGTGGGGCTGGGGGGGCCAGGCCGTTCCAAGGTGGGGCCAGCGTCACACGCGGGTTTGTTGGACCCAAGGGGGGAAGCTGCCTCTCCTGCAAGACACCAAAGAGGAGAGCGCGGACTTATTGAGACGCTTCGCGGGGGCCAGGATGCTAGCCCCAAGCTGTGCTTACCCTACCCAGTTCACTCCACAGCCATGTCCACCCCTCTCCTGTCTGTTTCTCACCTCCAGGAAACATTACCCCAACTCCTACCAGGAGTCTTCGAAGCACACACCAGAAAACCAGCTCAAACACAGCTTCCCTCCAATAGAACACCTACTTCAGGAACTATGTATTTCCCCGCTCCCTCCCAGCCCCACTTCCATGGAGCCCCCTCCCAGCAACCTCCACCCCAGGCAGGAACTTTTCAGAACGCACTGAGGAATCAGGGGGCAGTATAGTAAAACCTCATTAATGCAAACCCCTACAGATCTAGAAGTTTGTTAGTAACTTCAACAAAACCAGGAATTGAGTTTTCCTTTATCTGTGAAAAAAAGAGTGTGCTAAACAAATTGGTGGAAACATGTCTGTGGGAGGGGGCCTTAGCCCACAGCAGCAAACAGACTTCATTCATTATGCTGTGCTCCCTGAGGGTCTGTGGAAGCCTTGTTCACAGAGCTCTACTCACTGTGTTGAAGACAGGCCTTTACTGGATAGACATTGTCATTCAGGTTTGTCAGCTATCAGAGCGGGCCTTTCAAACATAACATCCCAGACTAGGTCTGACTGTACAGGAGACGGTAGGGAAGTGATGAAGAGGGACACTTGGGAGGAGTGACCAGAGAAAGTGGTTCTCACCTTCCTAATGCCATGGCCCTTTACCACCGCTCCTCATGTGGTCACCCCAAGTATCAAGCTATTTTGTTGCTACTTCATAACAGTAATTTTGCTGCTGTTATGAATCATAATGTACATATTAGACTCGGGGCCCCTGTGAAAGGCTTGTTCGACCCCACAGGGCTTGTGACCCACAGGTTGAGAACCACTGGTTTTAGAGGCATTTTCTGTGCCTAGACTGCATTCCCAGACTGACTAATCCCCATCTTCCTGCCCCATCCTTCTTTTGTCTCAGCTCTTCTCCCCAAGTTTCCAGCTTGAGTAGCAGATTCTAGGCTACTCCTGGACCTATTTTTAGAAACTTCTACTGCTCTTTAACACACTTCCCAGCTCCTACCCACAGCACAGCCTTCTGTGCCTCTGCAGGAGAGGGCGTGTGTCCCCACAATGCAGGACACAAACTCGGCTTTTCGAATCCAGCTTAAAATGAATTCTATTAGCTTTAAGTAGTAGCTGGGCTGCAGTGGGGTCAAAGCCTACAAAATAGTTTGGAACAAACATCCAAATCACTGTCTAAGCCACAGACACGTAGGTTGGGCAGCATGTAGTTATCTGTATCTCACCCTGTCTCCAAAGGACACAAAAGTCAAGATCAGCTTCCCACCCCCATGTCAGGATCAAAGACTCACCTGTTGTTACAAGGCCACCCAAAATATACCCTTAGACAAGCTGCCCTCTTGGGTCTCTGGGTATCTCACAGGCCGTCAGTGGGAGCAGGGGAAGGAGCCCTCAGATCGCCTCCATTCTGCCTGTCTGCTCATGACGACACATGGGCATGCCCCTACGCCCTCAGGAACCCAAATTTAGAAACTGGATAGATTAGGGTGCCACTGCTCATTTTACAAAAGAACTCACTGCAGGAGTCCCCGCATGGTGAGGCTCCTTGTGTCTCTCAGCATTTGTCTGCAGATCACTGACAACTCCGGGCAGGCGGAAAGTAACAATTACACAGGGAGGAGCCACTGTCCGCCACACATCCTTCCCACAGAAGGGTCTCGGGACAGGTGACCCTGAAGCTTCCCATTCTCTGGCTTTTGGATAGGATTATGTGTCCTGAAAGGCTATTTAACATGCTGTTCCTGGAGTCCCTGCCTGGCATTAAATATGGTGCTGAGCCCTGAATACATTCTAGGGAGCTGTTCCTCCTCACTTCTGACTGACAGGCCATGTGAGACTGTCCAGGACTCTTGCCCTCATGTGCCACCTGCTCTGCTCACTGCAGGACACCTCAGCAGCATTCCTCCGGGCTCCTCACATTCGCCCTGAACTAACTGCCCACTCCCAACTTCCACCCAGGAGAACTAAGGAAGCCTCACATTCCTTCTGCCTCACAAGTGCAAAGGAGAAACAAGGAGGCAACAGAAGGAGGGGGTGAGGGATTAGGAAAGGAAGCAGGACCCCCAACCTACCTGCTGCAGTCAGCACAGCCCTCCAGCCTGGCCTCAGCCCAGTATCCCACCACCCTGTTTCACCCACTCCAACCTCCCAGCTCCCAAGGACGCTCTGGTGAAATGGGGGGTGACAGACAGACACTGGATAGGTAGAGGAAAGGAGGGTGGTGCCAGGAGGTGGCTGGTGGGGAACCTGTAACTGTGTTTGGTCTTTCGAAGGGTCCAGTTTGGTACCGCTAAGCACTGAAGGATAGGTGTGGGGGTGTCATCAGGTGAGCTCTGGTTGTACCTTGGGAAGGGGTCTGTGCAGGAGGTGTCAGGAGAGAGGGGGCTGTGGAGGGTCTCTGGGTGTGGTGCGAAGCAGTGAGAGGGGAGAGGCTCCAGAGAGTTGGAGGGGGTGGGCTTCACCACCAACCTGCAGTGGTCCGGAGTCACCTCCCCCAGTGTCCTCCGCCCGTGGTCAAAGCGGAACCAGGAGAATTACCTGATGAGGAGCTGCAGGGGGAGAGAGTGGGGTCATGGGGTCAGGAAGCTTTGGGGTGGTGGCAGGGATGCCTGGTGGTCAGAGCAGAGGGAGGAGGAGTATGGGCAGGAAAGAGCAGGATCTGAGGGAAGCAGGGGCCAGGGTGCAGAAAGGCCTGGAAGCTGGCTGAGGAGCAGAGAGAGTGGCGACAGGGTGTTAGACGGTAGCTTTGGGAAACACCACAGGCCAAAGGAAGGTTGAACTTCAACTATGAAAAGGGGTTTCTGGGAGAGGCCTTTAGGATCTGAAGAGCAGGGACAAGATTTGTAGGATCTACCAAGGAGTCAGAATGAGAAGTCAAGAGAAGCTCGAGTCTCTAGGGTAATGGGGCTGGAGAAATCACAGCTCAGGTTATGCTATGTTCTGTTCCATCCAGAACCTACAGCCTCCCTGACGAAGAGGAGCTGAGGGAGCAGACAGGTTTGGGCCAGGAGGATGCAGAAGTTCAAGGGCATCGGAGGCAGGGAGCTGAGAGGCTGAGGCTCTGGGGAAGGCCCTGAGATGCAGGCAAGAGTGGGAAGATGGGACAGGAAGGCACAGGAGTAAGGCTGGCAGTGCCAGGAGTGATGAAGGCACAGACAACGGGATGCAGATGAGTAGACAAACTGAGGACAACAGGAGACGGACAGACAGTGATGGGGCCAGGGCGGTTCGGCTGGTGCGGTGAGTCCACAGACAGTGGGATGGATGGGGATGGGACACAGAGAAGATAAATGACATTGTAATTTCCACCTGAGCGTCGAGCAGCCTCTTCTTGGGTTCAGGCAGCGGCTCAGCCATGGCGGGGTGGTCCCGACGCAGCTCCTCCTCCACCAGCATCAGCCTGAAGGGACGGGCTTCAGTGGGGTTAGTGGCGGGCACGGACTCAGAGCCCACCTGTGGTACTCTTGACCCTGGGGAACCCCTGCAACTCTGGAAAAGCTTTGGACATTTCCCCCTCCTTGCAGAATTCCTCTTCCCCCATTACCTAAAAAATGCTGTCACCAGAGTCTTGCTTTCTACTTTCACCCAGGGATTTTCATGCCTACTTTCTGGGGAGTTTTTAACACTTGTATATATGTATGTATGTTGTTTTTGGGGGACAGTTCTACTGTGTAGCTCTGGCTGGCCTGGAACTCACTGTGTAGACAAGGCTGACCTTAGACTCTGGAGATCTGCCTGCTTTTGCTTCTCTCACGATAGAATTAAAGGCATGTGTCACCACACCCAGCATTTTTCTTTCTTTTTTTTTCACAACAGGGTTTCTCTGTGTAGCTTTGGCTGTCCTGGAGCTCACTCTATTAGACCAAGCTGGACTCAAACTTATAGATCTGCCTGACTCTGCCTCCCAAGTGTTGGGGTTAAAGGTGTGTGTCACCACTGCCGCCAGGCCTATTATTTTTAATTGTGTGTGTCTGTCGGCTCTGTGCACACGAGTGTAGGAGCTGGCAGAGGCCTGAGGTACCAGAGTTACAGGCAGGTGTAAGTTCCCGCAGTGGGCACTGGGGATTTAACTCAGATTCTCTGCAGGAACTGTGTATCCTCTCAGCACTTAAGGCATCTCTCGAACCCATGGAAGTAGACTCGATTTCTCCCATTGGTTGTTTTCAGATAGAGCCTCACATTGTAGCCAGGAAGCCTAGAATGCACAGTGTAGCTGAGGTTATCCTCCTGCCTCGGCCTCCTAAATGTTGGAATTACAAACATGGGTATGCCTGTGAGATTTCTGTGTCATCTGTTTGTTTCTTGAGACAAGGTTTCTCTATGCAGTCCAGCTAGAACTCTCTATGTAAACCAGGCTGGCCTTACACTCACAGAGATCTATCTACCTGCCTTTGCCACCAGAAAGCCTGAATTACAAATGTGCACAAGTATACTGGTGGTGGGGGTTCGTACCTTTAATTCCAGCTTTTGGGAGGCAGAGGCAGGTGAATCTCTGAGTTGGAGGCCAGCCTGGTCTTCAGAGCAAGTTCTACAACAGCCAGGGCTACACAGAGAAACCCTGTCTAGAAATAAACAAAGAAGTGTACACAACTGCACACAGCTAGGTTTCTGTATCTCCAAGACTCCTGTCCGCCAGGTTCCCCCAGTGCAGCTCCTTCCCAGAGGACGGAGTGGATGGAGCTTCTATGCCCTGTGCCTGAGTCACTCTTAGGTCTACTCTTAGGTGGAAAAAACATTTTCCTCTCATTAAATCTCACATTACAATAGGTCAGGGTGCAGCTGGCTCTGTCTGTGGTGGCCCCTGAGGAGGCAGGTCCTTCAGAGCACTGGCAAGCCAAAAGCCCATCTAGAGCCCATCTCAAGCCTGGACAAGGTGCTCTGGCCAGGGACACAGGAGTGGTTTAGAGTTCCTGCGGCTAGAAACCTGAGCCTGTAGCTTAGCTCAGTGGTGAACCTCACAGGCTGGGTTAGGGAGAACTGGTAGGGAGCCCAGGCCTAAGTCCAAATGCTGATGGTTAGACTACGGGCCTCGGGAGGTAGTGTGTGAGCAGTGTAGGGCATGGTAAGGGACGACCACTCACTGCCTTGAGCAGTTTCTCCTCTCTCCCTCTCCCTCCCCGGGCCGCCCCTCACCTGCCAATGATGCTCTTGATCTGGGAGTCCTTTTCCACCTGCTGCTGCCTCAAACGCTTCTCGCTCTGCTCCAGGCGGGCTTGGTACTGCATCAGGATCTTGCTGGTCTGCTCTTCCTGGGACAGCAGCCTCCGCTCATACTCCTCCAGCTTCCGGTTGGACATGTGTAGCCTCTCCTTCAGTGAATGTATCTCCTCCTCGTACTCCTTCACCTGCCCGCCGGGCACATGACCCCGTACTGTGAGAGGCGCCCAGCCTCAGCCTTACCAGTCTGCTCCCATCCCTGTTGCTTCCGCCATGGACAAGGAGTACCCTGTCCTTTCTCTGCATATTGAACACACTTGATCTGCCTTGAAGAAAGCTCTGAGGTAATACTGAGGCTTCTTCAAGGTGGAGCAAAGTCAAAGTCAGTCCCAAACCCTAGAAATGTGCCATGCCCTCACACATGCATGGGGAACACGGGGTCCACTGGGCACCCTGTCAAAACTCCTGGACACTCCTTGAGAATCTTATCTACAAATTAAAGGCCTAAGGACAAGAATTCCAAACCTAGCACATGGGGGACAGGAGAAAAGTTACTGGGTGAGGTGGGACAGGTGCTGTCTCTGTACTTCCACCCTAGTCCTGTGCTGCAAACAAGAGGCTGAGAATACAGCTACTAATAGGAGTCTGGCTCAGACTAGCTCCATGTGGCTGAATCCAGACGTCACAGGTAGTGCTTTTATGCTCTGCTGTTTTTCCGTGCTAGGGGTCAAACCCAGAACCCCACTGCTAAGCTCTACCCCAGCTTACACACAGCTACCTAACCGCGAGGTAACTAAAACCGCAGCTCCTGAGTTGCACAGTACACACGTATCCCATAGGGAGCTCCCAGCTGCTCTGCACTTGTGAAAGCTCTGTGCAGTGCTGGACTGGGCTTTCCTCAACAAGGACTCATCTGCATCCGGGCAGGAACGGCAGCAGCGTAAGAAGCGTAAGAAGCGTAAGAAGCGTCACCATCCTCTGAAGGCCTGCTCCTAAGCAGTGCCATTTTACAGGCAGGGGGAGTCATGGCTTGGGCTAGCTGCCTTGGGTGAGTGCTGGACGCTGACACCAAGGGCCTCCTGCATCCTGCATCCTCAAACACATTCTACCACAAACTGTTCCAACAGCTTCCTTCCCACTTCTTATTTTGAAACAGGGTCTCATTAAGTTGTCCAAGCTGGTCTTGAGCTGACATTTCCTGCCTTAGCCTCCTGAGTAAACAACAGTTCACAGGCCTGTGCTACCTTGACCACCTTCAGTGGTTTCCTTACATACACCCTAATCCTGGAGCCATTCTCTTCCTCAGAGCTTAAACAGAACGGCTCCCTCCGGTCTACACTATAGGCAGGTAGTATGGATTGACCCACAAAGACAGCTGGGCTAACAGAGTCTTTCTACTCCTAATAGGAAAGAGGTCTGTCTGTTTTCTTTTTACCCTCCTTATCTGCATGGATGGACTGACAGCCTTCCTTCCCCTGGCATGAAAAGAAAAGAACGGGGGTCAGAGGGCAAGGCCACTGTACCCTGTCCAGCCGGCTCTCGTCCATGGATTTTGAGTACTCCTTGAGCTTGTACTCTTCCCGCTCGATGTGCGCACTCTCAATGTCAGCCGACAGGTGAGGCATATTGGAGACCCAGGCCACGGTCCGCTCTGAGGCCGGCATTGTGGGGTTCAGCGTGGATGGAGTCTGGGAATGCTGAGACCAGCAAGGAGGGAAAGGGAGGGCATGCTCAGAGGAAGAGAACAGAGAAATGACCCCAGACCTGTTCCCCTGACTTAGCCCTTCTCCCTCAGAACTAGTAGAGTAGCCCTGCCCGCCTGGAGAAGTGCTGAGGTTGGGCCCTCAGCTGTTCATCCACACATCCTTGGCGCCTCAACAGTTCAGAGGACATTGCCGAGGACCCTCTTCTTAATGTTCGTTGAGTTTGTTTAAAAAAATCACTACCTAGTCCTAGCTGCCCTCAGACTGGCAATGCAGGCCAACTGCCACCCCTTTGTTTAATGTCACACCAGACTACACTGCTTCACCCACCCCACCTCACCCTACCCTCACCTACCTGCTTGGTGATGGAGGGCTTGAGCCCCCCACCCCCTCCGCCACCGCTGCCCCCGCTGCCCCCAATGCTGCCCTCTTTGCTGAGGCTCTGTTGCCGTGGACGGGCAGGACCATAACTTGGCTCCGGGGACTGCAATAGGTTCCCGCTGGACGGCCGGGGTTTCTGGGCAGCACTCACTGTCAACTGTTGAGACTTGCCCCTCTGCAAGGGAGGTGGTTGGCCCCCACCACCCCCACCACTGCCCCCACCACTGCCCCCTCCTGGCCCTGAGGGAGCTGGCCTCTGGGGACCGATGGTAATCTGGGGAGGGGATAGCATGTGCTGTAGGTTGTCCTGAAGTGAGAGCTGCCGACGGGTAAAATCAGTACCAGAGGGTCCAAACTCATCACTGTAGCTGTGGCTGTGAAGGATGGAGGCGGCAGGGGGCTTAGGGACCCCTGAAGAGAGGTCCTCACTCTTGCTATAGCCATGGAATGGGGCAAAAGTGTCCCCTGGGGGTTCTCCCCCTCGGTGGTGGTGATGGTGGTGGTGGTGGTGATGGGAGGAGGGTGGACCGTGACCACTGCTCCCTCCATGGCCTGCTGGGGGCCCTGGCCCATCAGCAGCCATATGGAAGAGAGGGTTCTGGAAGGAAAGAGGGATGCGCAGTTGCTGGGCAGGGACACCATCCGTAGTGACACCCATCTGGCTGAGGCGCATGCCAGCTGCTGTGATAGAAGAGCCACTCCCCTGGGAGAGGCGCCCGGCAGGTGCAGGCCGCAACCCCAAGGCTGCTGTCAGTGAGGCCTGGCTTGAGTGTAACAAGTCTCCAACAGCGGCCAGGTTGGAAACACTGCTACTGTTAAGGCGGCCCCCAGGCCCGTCGCCCTGAAGGTCCAGCATGGACACGCTCTTGTTGACACTCAGCATCTTCTGCTCTGGCTCTGTGATGTCCGAGCTGCTTGTGCAATACGCTGGGGACGACCGAGCCAGTGGTGGCCGGCTCACATAGAACAGGTCTTTACCCCCACCGGGAGGTGGTGGTGGTGGTTTTTCCTTGGTTGGGGAGGGGAGGCGAGCCATGTCCATAGAGCTGTTGGAAGGAAAGGGGACACAGGCGAGTAAGGCCAGGACTATTGGCACCTGAGCCTGTGGGCTGGTGCTGGCCTTAGGTAAAAAGTGGGACCCACAGGGGAGGGCCGAGAGCTTGTGGTGGCAGCCCTAAAGAGGCAGGCAGGGAGGATGGGAGAAGGGAAGGGACAAGGCCTGGGAAAGGAGGAGATGAGGAGCAGAGGTGGGTGAAGGCCAGTGCAGCAGGACAGAAGGGTGGGGAGGACAGAGCCCTCACCTGTTGAGGCCTCGAGCCATGAAGGACTGAAGGTCGATGGAGCTGGAGAGAGATGCAAAGGGGCAAGCACAGACAGGAGGAGGAGGAAGAGGAGGAGAGAGGTGTGGACGGAGATGGAAGGGATGGCGGGAGGGCGTGGTGTTGCAGACGAAGACATGGGTGAGGACAGCAGAGTAATCACAGATGAAGGACACCGTCCGGAGCTGAGGCTCAGACCCTCCCCTCCCCCATCAAACTGGATGTCGGGCTCCAGAGCCCACTGGGGTAAGGCAGTGTGGGGGAGCAGGAGTTAGGTCTCCCAGGGATACCTGATGATTTTGGTACCACATGGCTGAACCACAGCCTAAGGAAAGCAGTGGGTTGTCAGGGGAACAAAGTAAGCCAGCTACGGCAGGCTGAGCTTGGAGCCGAGGAGCCTCAGCACTTCTGGGCTCTGCACCTCTCCCTCACTGGCTTTGAGGAGCCCCCAGCCTCCCACTACCTGTACTCTAACCACTGTCCCTCAGAACCTTGTTCTTCCCTTCTGAGGTCTGGAGAGATACATACAGGGCCCAGCAGGAAGCCTCCAGGAGCGGTCATGCTCCCAGAGCAGTGGTGTGGAAGCAGGGTGCTCACCTATTGAGGTCCCGCATCATGTAGCCCTGCATCTCGGCTGATGGCCCTCGCAGCACCATGGGCTGAGACCGAGTCCGTTCACTCTGGCGGCTTGGCTGCCTTTGGATGTTAGGGTTCCTCAGGGCTGTGCTGATGTCATTGAGGAGCCGGGGCAGTGGACCCAGCTTCAGGAGGGCTTCCTGGAAGGACAAGGCTGTCACTTGATGAGTGAGTGCCCAGTTCTAAAAGGGCCTCAGAGGCCATGGGCAGAGGTTTCGTGACGTGCACTAGAAGTGGTGGTGACGTTTCTGGGAACAGGAAGGAGGTAAGAATTTTGTGCAGAGATCATCTCTTAGCCCAGGTATTTCTAGAAGTACCTGGGGATGGGACAGAAGGAACCTCTACTGACCTTGCTGAGCTGGGGCAGCACCTCCCAGAGCAGGGCGTGAAGTGTGGAGAGCTCGCGGCCCAAGTCTATATAGCCCTCAAAACTGCTGCTGTTGGTCAGCGTGTCCAGGTTGGATATCTCATACAAGAACTGCTGCATAGAACCCCACTCCAGCTCCAGAAACTCATTCATGAAGCCCAGGAAGTCCTCCTTTGAGGTAAACCTGGCCAGAGACACAGATGCCCTGGTGACTCAGGACACCCTTCTAGAAGCCCAGCTCATCCCGCCCTTCCTGAAGTTTCCCTCACTTGGAGAAGTTGGCCAGGTTCTGGATGACCTTGGCGATGAGGGTGAGGGTCCGTGAGGTCTGCTCGTCTGGGTACTCCTGCATAAGCCCAAACAGGCTGGGCGACATAATGGCCGGGCAGAGGAAGCGCAGGAAGAGCGAGGCACTGATCAGCCTGTCAGCAATGTCCTCCCGGCCCCGCTCTGCGCAGCGCAGCCGCCAAGATGCAAACACCTCCTTCAGCTCCCTCGGGAACACGCTGGGGGGAAGGGGTAGGGAGACAGAGAGAGAAAGAGAGAAAGAGAGACCGGGACTGAGCCCCAGAGACCCTCAGCTTTCAGGGAACATGCTGAGGGGGTGGTAGGAGGTGAGGGTGTGGAGACAGGTGAGAGAGACTGGGAGGGAGGGACTGCAGGAGGAAGACAGGAGGCTGCTGAAGAAGAGGGCCACGGTAGAGGGAACAGATTCTGGAGAGAGAAATGGAGAGTTGGGGAAAGGGGCAAGGGGAGAGAGACACGTGGGAGAGAGACGGAGGGTGTGAGAGAGACAAGGAGAGGAGGAGAAGAAAAACAGACACCAAGGGAAGAGACAGAGATGGGAGAGAGATGGAGGGTCACTTGAGGTACAGGGAGCTCGGACCCCCCAACTCTTCTGGATTCCAGGGAAATGGGGATGGACGTGCCCCAGGCATGATCCCCAGTCCCTGGAATGGCTCAGCTTGCTCTTCCCCGCCTCCCAGTGCCACTTCAATGTCCCACTGACACCTTAAACTTGACTCGTGTAAAACAGCTCACCATCGCCCCCACACTGCCAGCTGGCTCCTCCTTTTGACTTCCCTGGATCTGTCAGTGAGGCTGTGGGTCTCCTAAGCACTAGAGTCTCATGACCTCTGAGTCCTCCTGACTCTTCACACAACCCCTGCTGATCCTTCCTCTAGCCAACCCTGAGCCTGAGTAGCCCCTTTCTAGGCTTTCTGACTGCACCCTGATCCAACATCTGGTTTTCACACCTGAACCAGAGCCTCCAGTGGTCTGGGCTTCTTTCTTTCCCTCCCCGTGTAGCTCTGACTTGTGGGCAGCCTCCGTCATGCCTCTTCCTGGTGTCTGACAGTTGCAGACTCCTGAGCCCTGTACTTCCAGGTTCTTTCATCCCCAAAGCACAGCTCTCTCTCCCCTGTTGCCTCCACTAGAAGCTGTGCTGCAGCTGATGGCCATCCTCTGAAAGCTCCAGGCCTTCTCACAACACAACTGTGCGATCTCACAGCCTGGAAATGTCCTTTGCCTACTGTGTACAAATACCAGCCCAAGTCCGGTCCTCATGGTCCAGTCCGGGGCACCTTGTTACGGTTTTGTCTTCTCTGACTTGGTGTTGCCCTCGGAACCCTCCCTTAACACACATCATAACGGTTCTGTGGCTTTCTGTGCATCTCATGTGTCCCTACTCATTTTGGTTAGAGGTCATCTGAGGTTCACCTCTCTCTGTTCTACGACACCCCAGAAAATGCTTTGCCCGTACTGATGATCAGTCCTCTGAGGATGGACAGATGGATGAACAGATGAACACACAACTGCCCAGCCCTGGCCCCCCAGCCCAGAGTTCCCAGTCTCACCAATGGGAGTTGACCACCTTGCACAGGGCCAACTCACAGCACATCCGCAGGTTGGCCTGATGCTCTGCCAGACTGGACGCTGTGCACTTGATGGGGTCTACTTCACAGTTCTCCTCAGATTCATACAGAGCACGGATGAACTCCCCTGGGAGAGGGTGTACAACAGGGAGCGGTCACACTTTCCAAGGGCAGGGACAGGGGCTCCCTGGGTTGGAGGAATGGTAGGGTGGGCACAGGGAGGTTCGGGAAGAAGGCCTGAAGTACCAATGGCATCCTTGAGGTATTTCTGGCCAATCAATCTCATGTACTCTTCTATGGCTTTAGTGGCGAGCGTGTTCTCGCGGAATATGAGGTGTTCCCGCTCCATGAACCGGTCTACCTCTGACATGGCCATGTCTGAAAGGAAGTCCTGGAGTCCAGGAAAACCCAAGGGTCAGCCTCGTGAGTTTATTTTCTCTTCACTGCCCACAAGCCCATGCTCACTCAAGCCAGCTTTCCCTGGGGGCACAGAGCTCACCTTGGCCTTGCCAGTACTCTGCAGGATGTGAACCAGTGCACTGGCAACCTCCTCCTTGCCCTTGACATTCAGGGCAGGCTCCAGCACTGCACACAGCATCCGGTAATGGTTAGTCACATACTCCGCAAACTCCTTATACAGCTCCATGGGCAGGATGCTCATCGTCTGGTACCGAGCTTTCAGCCTCACAGCAGGACAACCTCCTTTCCCTTTGCCTCCTGAGCCACCCCCTGACCCCCCTCCTCCCCCTGAGCCCATACCCCCAGAGCCCCCACTGCCTGTCGGCAAGGTCACGGGGTACCACTGCTCTGTGAAGTGGCGCCCAGCTAGGGTGGCCACTGGAACAGTCACCAGGCCAACATAGCCTGCCTTGTCCTTCTTCCGCTTTTTGTCCGAGTCACGGTACAGATGCAGCCGCAGGGCCCGGACAGCCGGCAGGTTGTTAAACTCGAAGTGCTCGCCCCAAAAGACAGTGTCTCCGGAAGCTGAGCGGGGCTTGGAGGTGGTCCGTGCATACAGCATGTCATCCAGACACAGCTCACAGTAGTAACGCTTTTTAGGGGGCAGCTCCCGAGCCTCTATGATCCATAGTTTCAGCACATTGTCTACCCGGCGGCTGTTGTCCTGGCATGAGGAAGTGGTTGGGGCAGATCAAAGGGTAAAGACAGACACACCGGAAGGACAGTGAACACGCAGGATCATGATGGTGGCTATAAGGTGAGCAGTAAGTATACTGGGCTTGAATAGTGTCCACCACGCCCAGAATTCTATTCCACCCTGGTTCTGGTTTCTGAGATAGCCTCACTAGGTAGCCCAGGCTGGCCCAAATGAGCACGTGCACCACTACCCCTAGCAGTGACCGTGAATTAGTGTTTCTCTAGAGCCCAAGTGTGGCTTCATTCAAAAACATGTCCTGCAGATGTCAACTACGATGAGGGCACACTTGATGAATGTGATCTCTTAATCCAGTCATTGGTGACTTTATCACATGGAGAGGGCTATTTCCAGACATACAGAAGGAAGGCCGCCATATAAAGAGGGAAGGACTGATGTGACAGCTTCAGAACTGACCTGGCCTTGCTTACACTGGACTTCAACCCTGACCTGTGGGAGAGCAGCTTCAGCTGGCTCAGTCCATGGTGACTTTTACTGCGGCCCCGAAGGCTAACAGAGAAGGGCAGCTCATACAGAATTAAGGCTGGGAAATGCTCAAGTGGCAAGTCACAAGCATGAAGGGGCCAACAAGATGGCTTCCTTGGTGATGGTGCCAAGCATGAGTGTGCGCTCCAGGACCCATGAGAGTGGAAGGAAAGAACCAAGTCCAGAAAGCCACGCTCTGGTCGCCACATGTGCACTGTGACCCCCCCTACCCCCACAAAGAAATAAATGTGGACTTTTAATGTTATTTATTTTTGGTTTTATGAAACAGGATCACCCCATATAGCTCTGACTATCCTGGAATGCACTCTGGCCTTGAACTCACAGAAGTCCACCTGCTTCTGTGCTGGGGTTAAAGGCCTGTGCCACCACAGCAACACTGTTCTTTAAAGTAAGGGAGACCTCAAACATGTGGATGAGAGAGTCCCACAGAAACATCAGATATAGGGCCCGTGCAGTGTGACCTGAGGATCAGCTTGAGGAGGTGTGTTGAAAGCAGTGTGGTACTTGGATCCTGTATGGTTCAGATTGTGTGGAGCATTTTAAGTGGGATTTCCTAAGAAAGGCCCAGGGGGAAAAGAGGAAGATGGCCAGGACTGTGAGTCTGCTACAAACTGGAATCCGAGGCCAGCTGACGGAGTGGCAGCTTCTTCTCGGGGAACTTAAGTCTTGGTTGGAGCAGATGCACAGGGACTCTGTCAAGAGGGCCTTGAGGTCACTGAGTCCAACCACACTTGTGTAGACTTTATAAAGAGAGCCAGGGTTCACAAAGCACTGACTGGGGCTGGGTAACCACCTGTTAGGGGAGTAAGGCCTTCCATCTGCAGGGAGACTGGACTGAAGAACTTGACAAGCCCTGTCTGCTCCCTAGCTCTGTGGCTTTCATGGTTGGGAAGCAGAGCATGACATAAGGTAGCAGTTGGGGAAGGAAGGGAAATAAACGGGGGACTCCAAACAATGGCAATCACCCTAGCTCCTATGCCTGCTCCTCCTTCCAGACCCCCATCATTTAGCCCACTAGGCCCACAGCCCCCGTTTCCCTTCCTCCCCAGTACCTTGTTGGGTTTTACGGCCCTCTGTAGATTCTCAATCCATTTGTCCCTTTCGGCTGCAGACCGACAGGCAAAACATTTTGTTCCAGACGATGTTGTTACCTGGAGATGAGTATGAATTTGAGGTGGGGCTCCAAAAAGGGGTGCTTCCTAGAGGCTGGAGACCACACCTCACCTTCCTCCGTCATCCTAGCCCTGTTCCCCTGATATCCACACATGCACCACTTACTCCAGGCCCTTGGGGCCTACCCTCCTGCATCCCTGCCCTCTCAGTCCACCACAGCCCACAAAGCCACTACCTCAAAGCAGAATTCCTGGCCCAGAATGGAGCTATGTACTGGCTTGATAATGGAGTCTTCATCCAGGTTGAGCTCCAAGGCCTCAGCAGCACTACTGGGACTCAGCAGAGATTCATGGGAGTGTGACTCCTTGAAGCTCTGCATTAGCCGGGCCCTGGTGGCACAAGGTTCAGAGAAACATTATGGAAGGCCCTTTCCTTACTAGAGGAGAGTCTCAGTCCTTCACATACAGCATCACAGGAGGAAGCCTAGGCCCCTCGTGTGGATGGGGGAGGTGTATGGAAACCAAAGCCCTTCAAGAGACTTATCTGTGTCAACTCATCCTCAAAATTGCTGGGCATAGTAATACGAACCTTTAAGCCCAGCACTTAGGAGGCAGAGACCGATAGATCCCTGTTAAGTCTGAGGCCATCCTGGACTACATAGCAGGTCCCAGGCTAGCTAGGGCCACATAGTGAGACTTTGTCTTTAAAAACAGAAACAAACCATGTCGAAAACAAAACAACAGCAGCAAAAAAGAAAAGGTAAAAACAAAATGGCCTGGACATGTCTAGGTGACTTCAGAAAGCAGAATCTCAATATAAAGGAAAAAACTGGAATCTAAGAGTCTAGTCACAGAGGAAATACAGTAATGTCTGGTTTGGACCTGGCACACAGTGCCTAATAAACATTTTATGATTCAAACCATAAATGAAGTGAGTTTTCAGTACAACCCGGGGATAAAGAGAGAAAGGCACAGGAGAGTCAGGGGGCAGAATAAAGGTCAGAGGCTGGAAAGCAGACTTGGGAAGAGGAGGAGGCAGCACAGCAAGCAGGGGCAGTCAGGCTGAGGAAGAGCAAGCGTTTGCTGTGCAGAGGACAGACCAGGGTGTACACGGGGCTGAGGTACCAGAGCGAGGAGAGAAAGGACAGCAAGTGGCGTGGAAATGGGTAGGGGACCAAGATGGAGAGCATGGGGAAGCAGGAGGGGAGCTCGGGTGTGGGAGCCTCCATGAAGTTATTTATAGCAGCCCCGTCATCACAGGCTCTGGCTGCCGTCAGCACCACGCTCCCCCGGCCCCCCGCCCCCGCGGCCAGGAATACCATGCCCTCACACCCCCCCCCCCCTCCAGCCCCAAATCCAGCACTGGTTACTTAGAAGGGGGCAGGGAAAGGTGTGACTCACCTGATCCCAACCTTCCTACCCTGCTCAGTCCCTAGGAAAGCCATACGCAAGGGAAAAGGACAGACTCTCTCCGGGGAGTGACTGGACTAGGGGAAGCCCAGAGGACAAAGGCAAGCAGCCAGGTTTCCTTCCCCATTCCTCAGGCCTGGATTAACCCCAGCCTTTGCCCCCATTCTGTTACCGGAATACCAGACACTCCCTCTCCCATTGTTCCCTTGCTCCCCACCAGCCCTACTACTGGGGTCTCTGAGCCCTGACCCTCCATCAGCATCAGCTGCCCCTCACCAGGTCCACCTGCTGCCCTGCCTCACCTCCCCCAGGTTCTGTTGCCTCCCTCTCACCAGGGGCAGGAGCCCACCCTTCCTTCCACCCTATGAGCCCTCCTGCCCTCCTTGGCTTCACCTTCACCTCCTCCCCTGCCTCAGCAGATCACCCCTTGTCACTACCTCTTTCCTGTCACCTATAGCTTAGGCCAGCTCTTCTCTGCGGTTAACCTTTGTTCTCAGGGACCCCGACTTCACTCAGCACCCATCTCCTTTCAGGTCCTGTACCTACCGGTCATGGTCAGCACTTCGGAAGCGAGGCAGGATCTGTCGAAAGCTGCTGGTCCGGTCAAGTTTGGGTTGTGACTTTGTACGTTTGATAGAGCTTTTTAGCCTCCGGCTCAGGAAGCCTTGCTGGGGAGCAAATGGGAATAGGGGTGACTGGGGGCAGCTCAGATTCTCCCTAGACACCCTCAGGTGGCAGGGAATCCCTGGAAGAAGATGGAGTAGAGGAAAAGGGACAGGAGCCCTGACACCAGTTTGCCTTCCTTGCTCCCACGGGTGCTGTGTATGATGTGAGCAGACACACAAACACACACACTAGCTTGGAAAAGGTGGGAGGGCTGGTCCAAGAAGTAGGGGGCAGAGCCAAGAAGGGGTAAACCAAAGAGGTGGGGATACATGCACACTCTTCCTTGGGTCCTCTTTTTCAGAATCCTGGGGCTCCAGCTGGGGCTGGAGGAGATGGGGCCAGGCTGAGCCACATCTGGTAGCACTTCCATTCACTCACCGAGGGCCGGAAGGGCGCAGCGGGGGCGGCCTCCATGCTGTACTGTTTCCCCCCTGGGACACTCTTCCTCCTCGAGCGACCCAAGTGGTATTCTGGAGGGAAGGAAAGGGCCCGAAGGAAAGTTGGGGAAGGGGCTGGGGAACTGTTAGTCCCGATTTCCACCCTGGGCCAGTGTATTAGCCACCTCCCTCGGCCCCTCAGCTCCGGCCTCACCTACCCCCCGGAAAGCAGCAAGAAGAGCAGCGGCGGCGGAGCGGCTGGCGGTGGGAAGGAGGGGGCAAGGAACCCGAGCCGGAGCCCCCTGACGGGGTTGGGGTGGGAGGCCTTAAGCCCATGACTGGGACTAGCAGTCAGCAGGAGGGCATAGTCAAGAGGGTCAGTAAAACCCCCTAATGGAGAATACCCACGGCCCAGGGAGGCTCAGTTGCCTGTCCCCCACCCAAGAGAAGGGGCTTGCTTGGAGGAAGACAGGTTAAAGGTCATTGCCCATTGGTGGGCTTTCCTCTTTTCCCGGCCAGGCACATCCTCCTCCTGCCCCACACCTCCCAGAGGCCCTGTCTGTCTGGAGGTCCAGGGCTGCCTCCCATGACCCCCTCCCAGGACCGGAGGGGAAGGTCTCAGAAGGGACCTGTGCTGAGTAGAAGGGAACAACAGGAAATCTGAGGAAGGGACCGATGGGGAGCGGGGAGAAGGAGCCGGGTCCACGTGCACTGCAGTGCTAGTGAATGGTTGAAGAGGAGAAGAAAAGAATGCAGAGGAGTGGGGAGGAAGGACAGTGGGATTCTGGGGACTCCCAAGTAAAGGCTGGCAAAGAGGAGGGGGGAGGTGAATACGGATGAAGCTCAGCCTGCCAAGAATCGAGGGAACAAGAGCTTAGAGGAAGGGAGCTGAAGGTCCGCTGCTAGGGAATTTGGAGGGGCTGAAGGGCTGAAGGAGAATCAAAGTGGGGGAAGCCAAGCTCCGGCTCCAGCTCCAGAATGGCTGCCCAGGCCTGGGCTCCCCCCTCAGCCCCACAGTCACCACTGCAGCCAATGGGGGGGCTGGTGCTGCATCAGGGGCGGGGCCACCATCTCCATGGCAACAAGAAGCTACAGGCTGGGAGGGGCGACCGGAAGAACTGCTTGTTAACCCGCTAGGTTCCAGAAGAGAACAGAGAAAACCGCAAGACATTTTCATGTCTGCTTCCAGGCTGCCCACAGCCTCAGAGCCAGTCCTTCTTTGGTCCTTTAATAGGTAGACTCAGGTTTGCACACAAAAGTCAGTCTGGATCCCGAGACACCAGAACCCTCTCTGTCTCCCAGGAACCGTGTGTAGAGCACGAAAATACAGTAGAGCACAAAAATCCACCAAGCAGTGGGGAACCATGGATATCACAGCCGCATTAGGAGAAATAATAGGAAACTGTGCTTCAGAGACATACAAACAGCCTTGAGCATGGGGACCCCAGGCCCACATA
Organism: Micromys minutus; assembly: GCF_963924665.1. Classification (NCBI taxonomy): domain Eukaryota; kingdom Metazoa; phylum Chordata; class Mammalia; order Rodentia; family Muridae; genus Micromys; species Micromys minutus. Next base: position 3,275,739 of record NC_137960.1, on the reverse strand, counting down.
CCCCACATGCCTAGACATTTGTGAGTACTGCAACAGGGGTGTACATACTTGAACTCAGACAGCCACATGAAAACTGCTGGTGTGGACCATGTGGCTATCATGTGGGCAGTACACTACATACATTGACATGTAACCCTATGACAACCCGTGCTCCACAGGAGCATGTCAGTCTAAGCCCTGAGACATATGCTTAAGTATATTGTGGTCCTGTGTCACCCCTGATGTATACATACATCATGATCCCAGTCAACACTCACAATCCATATTAACAGTACAACCACATTCACCGCCTTGGGACAGCTCCCTCCTCCCCAGTCCCAGCTTTCTTTTAGCTCTTTCATGGCTCTAATCACCAGCATCTGTGATGGCTACCAGGAAAACACAACACATAAAACAAGCAATGAGGAGCAAATGTGTTAATGAGCCTCTGTCACCCGGAGGCCCAGCGCTGCCCCCTCCTCATCTACCCCCTGCGTCTCTCAGGTATGGCTGCCTTACTCTCAGTCCAGGGAACCTAGGCCAGCCGTTATTTTCACACACATGCATCTCTAATAGAGTCATAAAAGCCTTAAGTTTAGATCCACCACAGAGGGGGTAAAATCTGCGGATTGTTTTGCTTACTTCCTGGAGGAAAGGCATGTAATACCAGGAACTAAGTCACAGGCTCCAAGGCCACACACATGTGATCCCCAGGACTCAGACACAGAAGAGGGCAGAGTGACGGGAGCATGGGATGGCCTGTCATTAGTGCTGCCTGTGGTGACATACACAGAAAAGAGCACACAGCCATGTACACACAGCAAACCTGAAAAGCATACACTGCCACACTGGGTCTCCATGTCCCATCCCTGCATGATATATACACTCATGCACACACAGAACAGCCACCTACACAGACCCGTAACATAGGCATTGTGCATACACCCACACAGTACACACCCTGTATACACACACACACACACAGAGAGAGAGAGAGAGAGAGAGAGAGAGAGCAAGGGCTTGGACTCCACCTCTCCAATGTCTGTAATCTTGACATCACCCACAAACATTTCTCCTACCCTCCAACCCCCGACACCCCCCACCAACCCCCTGCCCCTCCTGTAGCCTTTCTTCTCCATACCCAGCTGACAGCTCTCCAAGGGAGCCAGAGAAAGATGAGCTGGGCTAGAGAGGGGCTAGAGAGGGGCCAGAGAAATTGGAGGTAGGGCACACACTGCAGTCTCCGTGGTGACAGGCCTTACTGGGAACCAGCTTCTGTGGCTGGATGGCCTCCTGCAATCCAGCCAAGCCTGGTCCTACAGACCTGGCAGCCAAGGCCCTCCTGCATCCACTTCTCTCCACCCTCTCAGACTGCTTCCCGGCAGGGCCTGGCTCTTCAGCTGCCTAACTTCCCTGTCCTCTGCCCTCTTCTCTCCAAGTTCAGCTCAGCTCTTAGGTTCCTATTCTCAAGGCATTCTTTCTCCCTTGCTCTTTGCTCTCCTCTTCTTGCTGACTCTCTCATCCCTACTTCCCTCTTTACCCTTCACTTCTTTCCTGTCAAGCTTTTCTGTCCCCATCTAGGGCAGACAGAGAGGCTCACACCTGCCTAGTCCAAAGGTCTTTCATGCAGTCAGACTACAAGGAACCATTCACACACTTTATCCCCACCACCGGCACACCGGCACACAACCACCCACATCCAGACACGCCCTGGACACCCATGCTGGGACTGACACAGATTCTCAGACCAGTGTTGGAACATACATGCAAAGACACACACCTGCCACCAGGGACACTGAAAATTCTCATCTGGCCAGCCACACATTCTTACACATTGGCCTCAACCAGGGACATGCATGCTCAGGGTCAGAGGTGACATGAATTAGTATGGCCACAGATTACCCCATAAACCGGTGGCTAGCCCCACAGGCCCTAAGGCTGTTAATTGGCAGAGGCGGGGCAAGACAGGGCATACCTGCACAGTGCTGGCTACACGTGTGCAAGAGGAACTGGGCCCCATGTGCACATGCACCGACACACAGGGTACAAGCATGGTCAAGATCACACAGGCAAACACCAGGTCTGGCCCTCCTCTAGGGTTCCAAGACCCCCTCACACCAGCCGCCCCCACGCGCAGTCACAAGCAGGAAGCTGCCCAGACCCCCACCCTCCCGACCTCTACTGCCCCCCCTCCGGTTACCATAACTCCCCCCACTCGGAAGATGCAGCGAGAACATGCGGAGGGAGCAGCTGCCGCCGCCGCCGCCACCGCGGCCTCCCCAGCCCCCTCCCGTGCCCACGCACACGCGCGCCCCCGCCCCACGCGCGCGGCCCCCCACGCGCGTGCTTCGTCCGTTCAGCCCCGCCCTTACCTCGCACCGCCCCCCGGGGGGTCGAGGGTGTCCCCGATGGGGGAGGGGCCCGCTCTGCGCGGGGGAGGGGCGGGTACGGAGGGAGAGGGGGCGGCGGCCCGGCTCGCGCCGCCCGACGCGGTGGGGCGGCGGCGGGGCCCGGGACGGCCTGGACGGCCGCGCGGTGACAACCGCGGGAACGGCTCCCTCCGCCGCCGCTCCCGCCGCTGCCGCCGTTGCCCGGGCCCCGCCGCCGTTGCTAGGCGACCGCTGCTGCCGTGGCCGCCTCTGTCACGAGCCCTGTCGCCCGGAGACAGCGCGAGAGAGACGGGGGAGGGGGACAGAGGGACCCCCAAAACCAACTAGGCCTCCCATCATCGCCTCGTGAACAGACCCCCACCCCCAAAAAGAGAGACAGAGACAGAGAGAGAGAGAGACAGAGAGAGAGAGGGAGGGAGAGAGAAACCCTAGAAGGGAGTGAGGGTTTGCAGCTCCACCCAGCAGAGGAGGAGCCCTGGATTCCAATGCCCTCAAAGGTCCGGCGACCTCTCCCGGGCTGTAGCGTCCACAGCCTCAGCAAACACCTTTGCAGAGTGGAGCCCCCAAAGTCCCCAAACCCTTTATGTCCCCTGCACACCCTCCGTGTCCTCTACACATTTCTGTTTCTCTCCGAAGATTCCAAACCTTCACCACCTACTAACTTCTAATAAATCCTGCCCCTCAAATATAAATATCCGAAACCATTCCCAGCCTTTACTAAGCCCCAATACAGTAACCTTCACGGGCCACCTTAACTTCACCCAAAACACTGGAGACCCACACCAAAGGCCTGAGGACTCTAAGGAGACAGAGAACTGTGTGGGCAGAGCGGCCAACAGCAGGACACATGACAAACACTCTATGAGCATGTTACCATTCCAGAGCACACAGGTACACACTGCACAAACAAAAATCATGCCCCACATGGACACGACAGACAGACATCACCCAATCTCTGTATACTCTTCGCCACCACCTCCTGGCTTGCCTCAGAGTGCTACCTACACCCTCATGTCAGTTTCCATGACAATGACACACATCCCAGACCACTGGCCTGGGGTGCCAAAGCTAGCCTCCCAGGGGCAGTGAGGCTGGGACCTATCAGCAGGCAGCTGACTGGATAACACTAGTTCTCTAAGAAAGCCTGTAACCCTGGGGAGGAAGAGATGGTGGGAGGGATAAAGGGGTCTCATGGGGTTGGATGGAGGTCATGGAAGGGAAATGCTGAGGAACTGGGCAGTGGCAAGGGGGTTTCCGGAGAGTGAGGGCGTCTCTCTGCACCTTGGCTGCAGATCCCTGTTCTCTGCCTTCATCTCCCCTCACTGTTCCCATGGAAACCTTTTAAGCGAACTTCTCAGAGGAAGACAAAAATCTTTTTTTAAATGACTAAAGAGGGGGGTGGGGGGCAGAAAGGAGGAGGAAGGGGAAGAGACAGATGGAGAGAGGGAGAGAGTTGGAGAGACAGTGAGGAGATGGGGTCTGACGGAGTTCCACCCGGAGCAGAGGAGAGGAACACGGGGATCAAGGGGGAACAGAAATGAGACTGGGGAGAAACAAGAAAGCAGGGAGTGATCCCACTGCAGAAAACAGAATCAATTGAAGGAAGAAGAAGGAGAGGCCACAGGCCCGAAGATCTGGAAAAAGATGGGAGCTCGCGAGTGGGACACGGTCTGGGGGAGGGCGGGGACTAGGTCATTTTCTCCAAGTTCTCAGATAGAGGATGCGGGGGCCAGGGCCAGGAGCACAGACAGGAGACTGAAGATCTAAGCAGATTATTTTTACAAGCACCAGGGAAACAGTCAAACTTCACTGCTGGAGAGGAAAAAGGGAGCAAAGCTAAGCAGTGTGTGGACACGCGGGGGCCGCTCACCAACAGCCCCGGTACCCCGCGCAGCCCGGACGAGGGCGCCCTGTCCTCGGGATCGGGATCACGGCTGCTCTCCACCCCCGCCCGCTCCCCGCGACTGTCCGGGGCACGAGCCTGCTCGGCCGCCGTACCATGCTCGCCGTGGGGCCGCCCCTCCACTGGCACAGAGACGGTGCGTCTCAGCAGTTTGTTTCGGCTGGACTCGCTCCTCCGGTCGCGGATCAGAAGGGGGTGTATCTAGGGGATTGGGGAGTGTGTCAGACCCCACGGGCCTGCGCCCTCCCTCCTCTCCCCTTCCATGGGAGCCCCTTGCCAGCCCACCTGCCCCTTCCACCCCTGCCCACGTCCCTTGGCCCTGGTGATGGGACTTCTCGTTCCCTGCTCTCCCTCCATTTCTCCTGAAACAGTCTAGAGAATTCTCCCAAACCCCACTCAGCTCAGCGCTGCCCGAGAAAATCCACAGGACTTAGCTACCTCCTGAGTCTGGTTTCTCTATGACCTTCAGTTTGTCCATCCTCCCTGCTTCCCTCCCAACCTCCCACCTTCCTCGCCCCCTTCTCTCCCTCAAGCTTGCCACAGCTGCATTTATAATCAGTTCCACAGCTTGTCTCCCTCCCACAGCCCGGCTTGCGGCCAGACTGGGACCCAACCTCCCCTCCCCCAAGAGGGCCTGGTCACCTCCCCCCTTTTCATCTCTCTCCTTTACCCTCTTTCCCTCAGCCCTACCTTTCCCTATGCCTCACCTCAGCTCCCCCTGGGAGGCGTCATCCTAACTTCCACCCCTACCAAAGCAAGACTCCCACGAGGCCCCAGCCCCACCATCCAATTCCAGCTCCCAAGGGCCTTCATTCTTCCATCTCCATCTTCGCCTTCCCACTCCCACCTTCCTACCAGACAGGCTATTCCTGCTGGCTAGTGGCTCCTCTCTGTCTCCACGTCTGATTCCTTCCTTGCCACTGCTGCTCTGCCCCCGCCCCTTTCCCAGACCATCCAGTGGACTTCAAATCCTTGGTCAAGGCTGATGACCAATAGCAAACCACTCAAATGCATTCCAGTACCCTGAGCTTAGGTCTACCAGGCCACCTCACCTGCAGCCAGAGTTACCATGGTCCCTGTCAGATACTTCTATCTCCTGACCTGGATATTTTCTGTCCACATTTCACCTGCCCTCAAGGCTCCTCTACACCCCACAGTTCCAGCCCCAACAGTGTTTACACGAAACTTCATCACCTAGATCCTCTAAAGATGGCTCCCCAAACCACACCTGGGGCCTCGCCCTTCAGAATTGGGCCCTGTTCCTACTCTGGAACCAACACTCCTTGTACTCCTAGGCCTTACATGGCCACTAACCACCTCCTCACTCTGAGTAGCCCAAGTACTGCCCTGTACACAGCTCCCCACAGTCCCTCGCATGCCTGCTCTGGCCTCTCAACCTATCACGGCCCTTCCTGAAACCCAACCTGCCCTGTAGAGGTGTAAGTAAACCTAGTCTGAAGCTTGAACCATTTTTCCTTCCCGTTCATGCCAAGATCCAGCAACCCCTGTCCTGTCTGTCAGTCCCTCTGGCCCTATGGCTGACCCCACTTCCTCTGCCTTTCCTCGGGGTCACCCAGTCTTGGCCTGCTCTGTGCCCTGTGATAAAGAACTAGGAGAGGCAGGGGAGGAGAAAGCTGAGCATCCCTTTGGAGGAAGGCTCCCTTTCTTCACTTGCTTTAAGCCCTTCACTTTCCCTCCCCCACAATATGGGGGGGTGAGGTCAGGAGGCACCCTCAAATCTTCAGAACTATAGTTCTTCTACAGCACTGCCAACGGCCTCCAAGACCTTCTAGCGGAAGTCCAAGAAGGACTATCTACTTTGTAACAATCCCAATGGCCACCCTCCTCCTCAGCCCGCTCACCTCGTCCTCATCCAGCATGAGCAGCTGGTTCCCCGAGATGATGCAAAACCGAGGGTTCCAACCGGGACGGTCATACGGGGAATGAACGTACTGGGTTCGGTGCATAGGGGGTCCCCGTACATCTGGGGGACAGAGACACACAAACAGTGAGGGAGGGTCTACACTCTGGGTGTAGAAACCTAAAGCGGGAAAGAGAGTCTGCCCTCCTGAAGGAGAGGGAGAAGGGACTGCCGCCCACCTGAAGAGGTCCTAGTGTGAGGTGCCTGGTGACTTTAAAGGGTCACAAGATGGTCATGAGCATGGCTTCAAGGATGAGAATTAGTCTCATGACAGAGAGGGACTTTACTGGGGGCAGGAGAAGGTGGCCAGTTCACTAGTGTTGGGGGTAGGGGGTAGAGGTTCATGAAACTGGCAAAAGACACAGAGGTCAGAGGAAAGGCATTAATAATCTGCTTAAAATGGATGTGGTCTCACACATTTAGGAGAATACGAGGTACCCAGCTGTGGAAAAGATGATTTTGTGCTGAATATTTGAGTCATGAGATTCTGAGAACTAAACACTTAGAAGAGAGGAAGGGGCTTCCATGTTCAGAGAGGCGTGAGGCCTCTCTCCTCTTCTTCCCTTCCTAATTCCCTACCCCTACCCTGATTGTCCTTTGGGAGATGTTACCAGGGAGAGGGTAGCTCTTCTTAGCATCTGGCTGTGCAGGGATCCGGGTGGGAGAACGTGGTAAGTACACTGCTTGGAGGACCAGAGAATAACTGGCCTCTCTGTCCACCACATGCTCAGGAGTCAAGAGTCAACCCTCCACTCCCCACCTCATCTTCACAGACAGGACCGAAGCCAACACTACAGGTTGACAGCCGCACCTGGCTGTCACTGGGCACAGCAAGAAACTTAAGAAAGAGTGGAGGGAAGCGTGGAACAGCCATGTCTGATGACAGAGGAACTTTCTAAGATATGATCTGAAAATAGACACATTTCCAGAAAAAAAAAGGGGACCAACAGTTGTGTGTTCTCAGGCACCCAAGGGTCTCCCTGCTCTATCTTTGCTGTCTTGCTAGCGTTGTACAGTGAAGGAAAGGCCTCAGGGAGTCAGAAAAGGAAACTGGTGACACTGGGGTGATGAGGCTGGGCCAAGGAGAATGTTCACAGGAAGAAAAGGCCAGTGCTGTCACCTTTGTGGGGCAATTAACTTGGGCACACTTAAGGAAAACTGGCCTTCACGCTTCATTCCAGCCCCTTGAGTAACTTCAGGGAACCCCATTCCCTTATTGATGATGGTCATATTCCTCAAATTTACCCGAATTGCAGAAAAGATGGAGCACCTCATGATACTTTGGAAATTTCACTGTCTCGATGCTTTCTTGGAGACTCTACTCCTATTCTTTAAACATCAGAGATCACTGACGGAGCTGGGGAGTATAGCTCAGTGGTAGGGAAAACAAAACAAACAACCATCAACAACAACAACAACAAACCCCACCAGGATTCAGAACCCCAGCACAACAGCAACAAGAACTACCCATAACTTAGGTCTCAGTCACTTGAGGCCTAGTACATCTCAACACATGGTGGATCCAGAGGAAAATTCTGTTGATACATATAACCAAAACACAACAGAGGAGCTGCTCAGGGCTGCAGCTGGGGCAAGCAAGTTAGACCTCAAGAAACACTATTCTACTGGGAACAGGAAAGGGACACACACAGGGAACCTTGGCTTAGGTACAACTCTACACAAACACACACACATACACACACACTCGCACACATGCAACACAGTCTATAGTTAAGAACACTAATGGTCCTAGGAGGCAATGGAACATAGCAGAGAAAGGTGAAATGGGAAGTTCCACAAGGCTCTAAGACGGGGATTCCTTAAAGCCCTGTTCCAACCATCAAAACCAGTCTTTTGGTACCCGCCCCCCAAATCTCCATTACCCTAGGAAGCAGAGGGGACAAGAACAGAGGAATCACCAGGTTGGAAAATAAGAAATAAGCTCAGAGCACGTGACAAGATGGGAAGTGGGATAGGAAACAGACCTAAGAGAAGGGGAAGTAAAGATGGTGGTACATGCCTAGGGCAAGGGAATGGGCCACAAGGTTTCTGCCAACATGGGGCAGAGGTGGTGAGCCAGACCCGACAGGGGGCTGAGACATGGGGCCCAGGAGCAGCAGTGGTGTACTAAGGTGGTTATTAGAAGACAGCGAGGGAGAGAGATGAGATAGGGACCAATACAGGGGAAGGACAGAAGGGGGACTCATATAAGAAACGGACACCATATGGGGGGAAAGATATAAGTGATGGACAGCAGAGGCAGGGAGGGGGACTGGAAAGAAGAGGTGGGTGGGGGAAGGGGTCAAAGCGATTAAGTGGAGGAAACAGATGAGACCCAGAGACTGCATCTCACTTCTCAAGAATCTGATGAGGGCCAGTCAGTCACCCCCAGGATTTTTACCTGGCCCTTGCTCCCATCCCTCAGCCTTACTTGCATCTCCCCCTCACCCAACCAAAAAAAAAAAAAAAAAAAAAAAAAAAAAACCACTTGGTCCTCCCCCTTCTCTGGTGTCCCCTCCCCCAACCTTTTCTCTCTCCTCTCTTCCCTCCATCTGGACCCCCCACCCCCCCACTGCCACCCTCTTTCTCCATCTGGCCCCTTCCCTCCCTCCATCCTCCTCTTTTTTTTCCTAAGTCCTATCATTCTGAGCCCCTCACCAAATTTCCTTCCCATCTTCTTGGTCTATCACGCCGGCCGCCCGTGTTTTCATTTTCCCCTCTACCCTCTCCTAAGACCGTGTCTCTATTTCCTTGGTAATTTCTTCCTCACTCGGCTCCCAAACCCAAACCGTTTCTGCAGCCTTTCCCCAAACTCAGTCCTCCCTTCTCATCCCTTTCTGACGCGCTTTCCCCTCCATCATCTTCCCCTCAGCCCCCTTCGAGGTCCATGTCCCAGCCCCTCTATCCCTTACCTACCCCTATGCCTCTAATCCCTCCTTTCCCACTGTTCCCACCTCTGCCTTCCCAGCTCTCCCCTCTCCCTCCATTTCAGCCGATCCTTCCCCTCGGTGGCCCCGGCCCCCCGCCCCCTGCCCCTCCCCCTCTTGCCCCCCCCATGGCCCTCCCCTACCCTTAGCACCACCGTACCTCTGAAGGGGGCATAGGACATCGCGGGGATGCTCCCCCGATGGATGGAGGCTCGAGACCTGCTCATCAGGCCTGAGGGGGAGGGGGCGGGGGGACGGGGAAGAAAAAGAAGAGAGAAAGAGGGGGAGAGAAAGGGGGAGAAGGAGGAGGTGGAGGAGGAGGAGGAGGAGGAGAGAGGAGGAGAGAGGAGCGGAGAAGAGCAGAGAGGAGGAGAGGAGGAGGAGGAGAATAAGAGCCAACGGCAGCAGCGGCAGCAGAGAGAGGGGGGGCGGGGGAAGCGAGCTAGAGAGGAGAGAGCAGGAGGAGGAGGGAGAGACTGCAGCCCCCACCCCTACTCAGAGAGACCCGGAAAAGAGAGAGCGAGGGACCCCTGACTCATACACACCGGAGACGGCAGTCCTGAAGAAGCTGACCCAAGACCCCCGAGACAGACCCCAGACCCAGAGAAGATACTTCACCACCTCACCCCTCACTCCATACTCAACAAATTGGGTCTCACAGATCCAAATCTAGAGGGAAAGATACCCCTGAGCTCAGAGCCCCCCGCCCCCGAACCCAAATTAAAGAAAAGAGTCATGGACCAGAATCTGAGAATTTAGTCTCAGCAAGGTTCTCCAGACCCATGTTAATCTTGTCCGACCCCTGGACCCAAAACGGAGACCTAGACCCAAAGAAAAAGGTGAAGTGAATATTAGAAAGAGCTCCAGGCCAGAATTAGATTTTAGAATCTAGCTAGAGATAAAACCCACATTCATATCTCAAAGAAGTTGCAAATTTGGGGTTGAGGGAGGAGACATTCGACTGGCCGAAAGATGAAGATGACCATACCGAGATTTAAAATACATTGCATTTGAAAGATCAGAGTTGATGATCATGGGACTCAATTCCCTGAAACAACTCGACAGGTAACTCATACCCTAGGAAGGACCCAAATATTGGACCCTACCCTCACCTACACACACAAGAGTCTCTGAGACCCCCTCCCCAACTCAAGAGGGAAATGCAGGTGCCTAACATCAGCCACCCACGCCAAGGACCCCAGGCCTTGGAGGGAGGGATAAAATTTGGGCGGCAGAGCCCTTTTTCCTGCTGACTCCTCCCTCTTCTCTGGCCTCTCACTGGCCCCCTCTCCATTTTTGGGTCACTGGATGTGCTTAGGCTCCAGGGAGGTTATGTAGGGCAGGTCCTGGCTCCTTGGGGAAATGGATGAAGGTAAGGAGACCCAAGACCGAGAGGTGGGCCAGTCCTGGGGAGAAGAATCAGCAAGGGAGAAAGAACAGGGCCATCACTCGGAACTCTAACCTGCAACTCTCATTTCTGTTACCCTCTCATTTGCCAGTCAGCCAGTCCTAAGCTTTGGGCTCTCGGTATCTTCCATCACCCACTAGCCCATTTACAGGTGGTGTCACCCAGTGCTTTGAAAAGGTGTCTTTCCTCACTCAGCCTTGGCAGTGCCATGTCTGAGCCTGCCTGATCACTGCCCCCTACCCAGGGACAGCTGGCTTCTCAGCTCGGTGCTAACGCAAGGGGGGGGAAACACTGTCCCCACCCAAGACTGCTCCCTGCCTGTCAGCGCGGGGAGGGAGGAGGACTGTTACTAGGCACACTCCGGGGCTCAGGACGACTCTCCGGCCCCAGCCTGACGCAGCGAGAGCGCGGGTCGCCAGGTCTCACGTCACGTGGCCGGCGAGGCCGGCCGGCGATTGGCCCCCGCTCGCGGCTCCTGAGGCGGCGCCGCGTGAAAGGACAGGCCTCGTCACGTGACGGCGGGCCGCCGCAGCGGCGTTCCCCTGCCAGCAACGGGCTGAGGCTTCACGGAAGCGGGCGGGCCACTTCTGCGCACGTCCTCAGATCAAGCTGCCGATTGGCCAGAGGGCCGGACGCCCCGCCCCCTTCGGGAGGCAGGGCAATCGGGCCACTCGAGGGCCGGGATTGGCCAGGTCTGGAGAGTCCGAAGGCAGGGCTGCTCCTGTCACGTGATGCGCACTGTTTTCTCGTCACGTGGCTGCTGCAGGTAAGAGGAGGCCGCTCCTCCGGGGCACCGGATCTTTCCTCCGTGAAACGAGCGGCCTTTCATCTTTTCTCTACCAGCGTGGGCTGCATGAACTGGGGGCGGGCGCCTGGCGTCCTACTCGGCGGAGGGGTGAGTCTGGTCCCGCCCCTTCCGGTCTCGAAGTCTCACCGAGCTTCTGCAGCTGAACAGAGGAGCTGTCCCAAGTTTTTTAAGTTTCAGGGACATTTTTCTTCCTGGTGCAGAAAAGGCAGGGCAGGGGCTTGGTGTCTGTCCCAGAAGGCACCACGGGTGCAGTTTCCTGGTGCAGTTGTGGGGACACTGAATCAGCCCCTCCCACCCCGCTCCAGGCCACGCTCCTCCTGTCGTTTCTTTGGATGCCTGCGCTACTGCCAGTGGCTTCCCGCCTTCTATTGCTACCCCGAGCTCTGCTGTCCATGGCTTCTGGTAGCCCTCCGTCCCAGCCCTCTCCTGCTTCGGGATCCGGTTACGTCCCAGGATCAGTCTCTGCAGCCTTTGTCACTTGTCCTAACGAAAAAGTCGCCAAGGAGATTGCCAGGTGGGGACCTCAGCCCGATGACCTACGAGGGAAGAGTTGGGGATAGGGGAAGGGTGCTGTCTCTAGGCTACCAGCACAACCCACAACCCCTGGCTGTGCTCATTCTGATCTTGCTTCACCCTCAGGGCAGTGGTAGAGAAGCGCCTGGCAGCCTGCGTCAACCTCATCCCGCAGATCACATCCATGTAAGTTGTCAGTCTAACTTGAGGGGCGGGGAGCTTTTTGTGGGAGAAATCTTCTTTCCAAAGACTTTGTTCCTTTCTTTTTCTCTGACATCTTCAGCTATGAATGGAAAGGAAAGATTGAGGAAGATAGTGAGGTGCTGATGGTGAGAAAACTCCCTCTGCCTGGTTCCTTTGACCACTCTGGCTATCACCTATTAACCAGTTGCACCCCTTTGGTTGAACTATGTCTGTCTTTGCCCTTAGATGATTAAAACCCAAAGTTCCCTGGTTCCTGCTCTGACAGAGTTTGTTCGGTAAGAACTTTGAGGTTTTCTTTTGGTGGTGGTACTGGGGGTGAACCAGGCAGGGCCTTGAGCATTCAGGCAAACAAGCACTCTGCCACTGAGACACCCTCCAGCTTGGTAAAGAGCTCCGAGATGAACGAGTGGTGGAAACTACTTCGGAGTCAGGGCTGGAGTCTTAGGGGGGATGTCTTTGGGTGTCTGAGTAACCCGGACCCTGTCACTTTGCAGGTCTGTGCACCCTTATGAAGTTGCCGAGGTGATCGCACTGCCTGTGGAGCAGGGGAATCCCCCGTACCTGCACTGGGTGCACCAGGTCACAGACTCGGTTTCCGATTCGGGCACAGCCCTGCCGTGACGAGCCCTGTTCCTGCCACAGCTCCCTCCTTCCATGTGCTGACTGAGCCCTAATAAACCCTCACCTGCTCTCCGTGCATTTTCTCTTGTGACATATAGCTGGGGGAAGATCAGGAGCACCTCTGTCCATCTTTCAAAATGACTCATGCCTGCTTGGTTTATTTATCTTTATTAGTCATACAGTCTGGAATCCTGGACCACCCAACCTACCCACCCCCCAAATCTCTATACCCAGGGGTTAAATAGTTTTAAAAAATATTTCAAAAGCTGTAACAAAATAACATCAAAGGAAATGAGGGGGGGGTTAGGAGTCATGAAGGGGCAGAGTAGAGGGCCTCTCCCCCACACCCCTGGATTCCAGCCTGGGCAGGAGGGAGAACCACTCCCTGTCTCTCCAGGTACATCCCAGCTGTAGGTGAGGTCAGAGGTCAGGGCATGAAAGTGCCAGTGTGTGAATGGGAGGCGGACAGAAGTGAGCTGTCAGAAGATGCCCCCTCCTCCCCACTCAACTAGGTACTGCACAGAGCCGTCAGGGCGCACTCTTCGAGCCAGGACCCTGACAGGGTCCCCTCGGGACAGGTAGCTAACCCCACCTTGGACTCCTCCCCCAGTCCCCGGAGACAAACTACGACACAAGGGAGAAGGGGGCAATGAATGTCTAGAAAGGCCTGGGGTCAGGGCTGGGACTGAAGAAGATGAGGCAGTCATTGAGTGGGGAGAACTTTTGGGGATGTCTGTGGGGAAGCCAATGTGAAGTTCCAGAGGTGACCTGGAAGAGAGAAGACAACGGTAAGATAAGACAGGCCAGATAGATGAGGGTGGCTTATGCCTTTAATCCCAACAGTTAAGGCAGAAGGGCAGCCATGACTTTGAGGTTAGTCTGGACTTGAGAGTCTAAGAAGCCTGAGGTCATATAAGGAAAGGAGGGAACCGGTAGTGTCTCACCTGTCTGGGGGTTCACTGTCCCCAGAGGTCCCTGCAGTGCTGGCAGAAGGGTGGAAGGAGGCGAACATCCGGATGGGGCTGCTGAGGTTGGGGAACAGGCAAGTCAGCACCTGAAGCAGGGAAGCATGTCTTCCCTGCGAAGGGCGATCTCACATACTACCGCTAGTGCGTCTGCGCGCCCAGAAGGCTGGGCAGCGATTGACTCTACAGTCTCTTTGGACAAGAATTGAGAAATGAAAGCAGAACGGGAAAAAGAGTTGCAGGTGACAGAGTGGAGAAGGAATGACAGGGGCACATCTAGACCAGGCACTGACCTGGGCAGACAGCGGGCGTCTGTGGGCCGGAAGTTGTAGCCGCTGCTGCCTTGGTAGCTCTGGTTAGGGCTGGGGGGTGGTGGAGACACTGAGGCCTGTAGGAAAAGGCAGAGGGTCTGTGAGATGACCCTTGGTTCCTTCACACACCCCGCCAGGTTGCCCCATGGGATTTCCCCTGCCCTTGTACCTGCAGGGCCCTCTGCTCCCGGGACCCATGCCGACTGTGCGCTGCTGTGGGTGGCCCCAGTTCCTCCACTTTCCCCTTCTGCCTCCTCCTCAAGGGTTCTGGCTCCGACCTCCGTCGTTTCCCCAGGGGACTTGAGACCCCTCCCCCAGGGCCCTGCCCTAAAGGGAAGCTGTAAGAGGCCTCCTTATCCCCCCAGCCCCTCCCAGGCACCCCAAGACCCCCATTTCTATACAAATACCCTCCAAACAGATCCTTGAGAATTTTCCCCATCCCCCCTGGATCAGTGACCTGGTAGGGGCTCCATCTCCAGTAAGAAGCTCCACAGGAGGAGGGGTCCGAGCATGGAGACCAAAAAGACATTTCCTCTTTTTAATCTCCCTCCCTGAAATGAAACTGGGACAAGGAGAAAATCGGCAGGTCAGTGCTGTAGCAAAGTTCCCCTCATCCAGACTAGCACATCACACGCCTCCCTCTTCTGACTCACCGGTCCTTGTGGCTGTTAAGAGCAGAAAGGAGCTTGGAAGAACGTTCTCCTTTGGGAGTGTCTGAAAGCTGAAGGAGGAGGATAAATGGGTCAGGGAGCAGACATTCCTTGTCCCACCCCAGTTCCCAAACTTTAGAACCCTTACCTCTCCCAGAAGCAGACTGTCCCAATTCTCAGAGGTGAAGGGGAGGATCTCTCGGTCAAAATCGAAATATTTCTTCTTACAGCAAACGCTGAGATGGTAGAGGACGAGGTGAGCCACGTCCACCCTGGAAGAGCATGAGACAGTCAACAGCAGCAACTTTGAAGTCAGGAGTCATTACAGTAAACCGGCGGGGGACAGAAATGAGTCACACGGAGGACAATCCATCTCACCAGCGAAGCTGTAACCTCCGGACCTTCTCAGGGCCGCCCCGGCACACACAGCATTCAAATTCATAGAATCTGTACACGGGCCAGGACAGAGGATGCACCTCACTCAACCCTCCGGTACACCCTGCAGAGGGCTAACTAGTCGGGACAGCCAGAGAGTATCCTTGGCTCCTGCGCAGCCTCCCTGGGTCTCACCTGTCTCCGTAGAGGAGGGGCTTGCTCAGACACTGGGTGCAGGCCTCGTGGAACCACTGGAGGCAGCTCCGGCACTGCAGCATTTTCAGGTTCCACCTCAAGGGGAAGACAGTGCTTGTGGCCCTCAGACAGCCCTCTTGAAACCACTCACCCTGTTGGTTCCCCTTTGTCCTGGGCTCTGCCCCCACACAACACCCACCCCATAGCTGGCCACCCTCTTCACTTACTCCCCAGGGCCTCCACAGTAACAGTAGCTCTGCTGTCTGTTGCTCAAATGTCCAGCGTCCCAGTCCAGCCCTTTCAGTCCATATGGCAGGGAGAGTTTCATGCCCAGCATGGCCCGGGCATAGGGACCCTTCTTCAGTGCGCCTCCCCTCTGCAGAAGAACAGATGGAAAC
Organism: Micromys minutus; assembly: GCF_963924665.1. Taxonomy (NCBI): domain Eukaryota; kingdom Metazoa; phylum Chordata; class Mammalia; order Rodentia; family Muridae; genus Micromys; species Micromys minutus. The sequence goes on along the minus strand of NC_137960.1, from coordinate 3,260,171 downwards.
TTCAGAGAGGCAGGAAAGGAGAGGAGAGAGAGATCATGGGAGGCTCCACACACAAGGGGCAGAGAGGTACCTTTACCTTAGTGGCAATCGCAAAGACACACTGGCGGCAGACCCAGGATGTATCCTCTCCTTCTCCAGGGGCTGGGGCCCTGGGAACGTGGCAGTCTTGGTGATAAGCTGAGTAAGGACAATGTTGAGAGTGGACACTGTGTGCACTAAAGTCCTGACCATTTAAGCCCTCAGCCTTGCACGGCCTTGCATGGCCCTGTCATCTTCATCTATGGCTCCCTCCCTGTACTGAGATGAGGCGACAGGGTGAAGACTCATGCTACAAGGGAGGCCCAGGGCAAACTGCACCCTCACCGTGGCGACACTTCTCACAGCTGACCAGCCGGTTCTCAGGGACCACAGTCTCAGAGCGACACACACAGCAGATGAGCTCCTCCCCAGGGAGGGCAGCTGGGAGAGAATGAAGTGTCAGGAGGCCTGTTTCCAACCAGCGTGCCCACCCACTCCAGCGTCTGCTGTGAGAGGCTGCAGTCTGAAGGGTCTCACCTGGGCTGATGTCCTTCCACAGAACCAGAAACTGGGAATCGTCCTCAAACTGGACCAGGCACACCTCCCGGCCACTGTCCACCTGGAATGGATGACCAAGATGATAAAATGGGAACGAGAATCAGGCCGGAGACTGGGAAGCAGTGGGATCAGAGGTGGGTCTTACCTTTTTGATGGTGCCCAAGTACAGCAGCCCATCCGTCCATCTAGCCAGCACATCCTGACCCTCCCAAAGCCGAGGTCTGGGGCCTGAGGCGGGAGCAGGGGAAGCTGGATCCCAAAGAGAGGGGGCACCCAAACGGCTCAGCCGGGGGAGCTGCGCCATTGCATCCTGGGAGGGGCTATTCCGAAATAGGAGGGTAAGAGTTTGAGTTGAGAAAGCGTCACTGTGCCTAGTTCTGTAGCATCCCAACTCTTAGGGACTTCAGGTGAAGAGATGTCTTCAGAGTCAAGGTTACTGGTTAAGTTTCACCTTTCCCAGCTGTGTAGAAGTATCCTAACTAGGGCAATCTGTTGCCCAGAGATGTTTTGGGAGCTTTTCTGAAGACATTTCTGAAACAGCTGCCTCCTCAGACCTGTGTGTCTTATTTAGAACCACCATCCTGGTGCCAGGTTATGTTAGGTCACCCTCAAATTTGGGGCTCCTTGACCAGAGATTAGATAACTTCCCTGAGTGCCCCAGGAAGGGGGTGTGTCCCTGTCCAAGTCTCTACTCCCTACACTGCCAGTTCAAGGAGGAACTTGAGTCGCCCCAGCACAGACCCTAAGCTGGACCAGGAGGCTCTCCCAACCCCTTCTTGCACACAGACCCCCGGCTCCTTGCCCCCCCCCCTCCGGGCCTCCCGCCTTCTCCTTACCGGTGACAGCTGGGGCAGCTGGAAGCCAGGTAGAGGTAGACCCAAGAAACCTAGGTGAGTCCCCGGTTCGGGAAGACGGAGTGTGAGCACCGGGGGGCGTGCAGGTGGAGGCCAGGGGGTCCCCGGGCCCAGCCCCTCCGTTCTGGCGGCTCTGGGGCGTATGACGCAGCAGCCAAAGCAGCAGCGGCGGCAGGAGGAGTCGACAGAAGGAGGGAGGAGAGTGGAGGGTGGGGAGTACCAGGGGGAGGAGAAGATGGAGGGGCGGGCAGGCAGTACCTCCCTCACCTCCAGCAGGCCCAGAGGGCGCTGCGCTGTTGGGGGCGCGGCCGGTCAGGGAGGACTAGGAAATCCCTGCAGCCCCCTTTTCGGGTAGGCTTGCTCTGAGGGCAGCAGGAAATAACCTTCTTGGCAGCAAGCCTGCAGGTCAGGGCCAGGCCCCGCCCCATGCCACATCCGTTAGCTGTCCCGCCCCCGTGGCCACTCCAAGCTCCGCCTTCGCACGCGGCACCGCCCTCCTCATTCACGCTTCTGTCGCCCCGCCCTCTTGCGCACGCGTAACCCCGCCTGCGCGCCGCACCTGGGCACAGCCACTCCTCCGTGAGAGCACTGGTATGGCTGTGCTCCTCCAGGGGCTATTTCGAACTGGTACTGAGGCGGTGACGCGCCCACACCAACCAATGGGCACTAGGCGGCACCATGGTTTGAACCATGGCAGGGAAAGGAAGAGATTGTGGAGTGCACTGGCACTCACACCAGACAAGAACATTCCTGTTACAGGCTGGGGCCTGGCAGTCCTAAGAAATCGTTCAGAGAGCCCAGTGTGGGCAGCTATGGGCACAATTCCATGCTGAAGGATAGAGAAGATACATCAAGACTGCAAAGTGTGCCCTCCCAAATGAAAGCCCATAGCCTCACCTGCAAAACATGTCAAAATGGGCATTTCTACATGCTTGCAGTATTTATTTACAGCACCTCCCTCTGCAACTACTAGTAATAAGACCGTTAAGAGGGCTGGAAAGGGGCTCATCGGTTAAGAGCACTTAGTGATTTTGCAGAGGACTCATAACTATCCATAATTCCAGTTCCAGGACCTAAAGCCCTCTTCTGAACTCACGGAGCAGGAGACATGCACGTGGTGCACATAATACTCAGGAAAACAACTCTACTCAATCTCTTTAAAGCGAAGATTAAGGAAAAAAGCTACAACAATTTTTCTTTATTTGATAGTTGGATACATAGTGTTGTCCACCCAATAAAATGTCTAACCCCACCCACCCCCACCAAATACATATACACCACAACAGACACATGCAAACACTCTTGCAGAGGAGCCAGGCTCCAAATCCATCTTCATTTCTTGTTAGCCTGAGCAGTGCCAATGACACACTGGTTCACCTGTGGAGCAGTAAAGAGGGTTACACAAGATTCCGGCCTACAGATCTTCCCATTCCACCCCAACGCTGCCCCACTGTCTGAATCCCTGGAATAAGGGCTACGGGAGCAGGTTCAGCCTGGTCCCCTGGAGGGATGCTGCTGTGTTCAGAAGCCTGGGAAGATGAAGCTCTACAGCACCAGCTGGTTTCTATGTCAACATGACACAACCCACTCCTCACTGGAGAAGAGGGAACCTCAATCGAGAACATATCCCATCAGATTGGCCTGTGAGCAAGCCACAGGGCCTTTTCTTAACTCAAGATTGATATTGGAGGACCCAACCTTATTGTGGGGCAGTGCCACCCCTGAACAGGTGGGTCCCTAATGAGGTAAGAAAGCCAACTGAGGAAACCATAGGGAGCAAACAGTAAACAGCACTTAATTATTGCCTACAGAAGTTACTGACCTGACATCCCTAGACAATGGACAAACCCTCTTTACTCCACATTGCTTTTGATAGTGGTGTTTTAACACAGTGTTAGAAAGTTAACTGAGACACCTACACAAATATTACAGTAGCAAAGAGCTCTCCATTTTCCACAACATGCTGGTCTAAACACCCCAAAGCCCTCCTACAAAAACCTATCAAGACATTAAACTCCTTTGAGAACTAGGGCTCCTAAGAAAAAAAGTATCACCACAGTAGAGAATTGGAAACAGACTACTAGGTACAGATCAAAGGATACGTGATCACTGGAACTGTTATTTAGAGGTAGAGCACTTGCCCAGTCCAAAGGGCTAATTTGCTGACCAAAGATATAGCACTTGTAAGGCCCACTTCTTCATAAAAGCTTACAGGCACATAGGGAGTCACTCAGGATAGGAACTCAATCATGAAAACCTATAAAGTATCAGCATCTTGAGGCTGGAGAGATGATTCAGTGTTTAAAAACACTGGTTCTTGCAGAGGACCTGGGTTCCGTTGTTAGCACCTATATGGTGGCTCACAAAAAACACTACAGTTCCAGGAAATCCAATGCCCTCTTCTAACCTCATCAGATACCAAGTACAAATGTTGTGAACATAACCTCTGCAGGCCAAGCTTTCACATAAAATACAACCTTCTCACCCCCACCCTTTTTTTGACACAGGGTTTCCTTGTGTGTAGCCCTGGCTGCTATCCTGGGACTTACTCTGTAAACCAGGGTGGCCTCAAACTCAGGAATCTGTCTCTTGCCTCCTGGGTGCTGGAATTAAGGGGTGTGCCACCACACCCAGCTAAATATTACTAAGTAAATAAATCCGTCATTTCGGGGCTGGAGAAGAGGTTCAGGGGTTCAGGGATTAAGAACACAGGCTATATTCCAAAGGCTCATGGAACCACACAGCAGCTCAGAGCTGTGTGCAAGTCTACCCCAAGGAATGCAGCCTCCTTTTTGTCTTCCTTAGGCACCAGGCACACATAGTGCACAGATATACAAGCACACAAAATACTCACATACAAAAGAACTATGCATGCCAGTTTTCCTACACTACGTCCAACTCAACACAGCACAGGTGTCACTCCCATCTCAGCGTGTTTCACAATGTGTTCTTGACAAACTCACGGTCTGAGCTAACTGCACTGGACAAGTCTAGTGGGTGCCATTGTCAGTAGCTGAGGTAATCATTCCCACATCTTAGCAATCATGTCATTACAGTCAGTCCACACCGTGAGAGCTCATCAGGCCCCAGCACACTATAACCTGGAGACACTTCATGCCTCTGCTTTACCACCATGTTCACAGACTGACCCACAACAGTACCTCTGGGGTATGCTTTTACTCATCATAAATAATGAATACTGATTACAAATCACCACTTTAGAGCCCTAATAATGGATCTAAAATTACTGACTCATAAAGTCACCTTTGAGAATCAAGAAGCCCAGACACAAGTCTAGGTCCCAGCACTAGACAGGCAAGCAAGAAGATGAGTTCCAAGCTAGCCTAGGCTACCTGAGACCCTGTCTGTCTCAAACAGGAAAAAAAAAGGACATAAAATGACAGTGGCAGCAGAGGAGGTGGTTCAGGGATAGAACACTTGCTGAACAAGGGCTCTGGGATACCTATAACACCATTAAAAAAAGAAAAAAAAAAAAAGAGTTAAGCAAATAATAAATGTAGACCTGGTTCTTAGGATGTAATTGAATACCAATTGTCCCAGCTATAAAATAGGTCAAGAATTTGAACTAACATTACCAATCTAACCAAACCAAATCTCTAACTACCAAACAGCAAAACTCCTAGGGGAAGAGTGAGCAACCAAAGTCTGAATATGAATGAGCAGCAGGTGGTAACCACTGAGCCGTCTGTCCAGTCTGTAAGACACTTTAAAGCTACCCTCAGAGTCTGAATATGGAAGAGCAACAGGTGCTAACCACTGAGCAGTCTGTGGAACCTGTACAACAGTTTAAAGCTCCCTCCACCCCCTTTTCGACAATCTCTCTAAATGGCTCTGGCTGTCCTGGAACTCACAGGGAATCAGTCAGCCTCAGCCTCCCAAATACTGGGACAAAAAGTGTGTGCCACCATATATGGCTAAAGCCTGCTTATTAGCTTTGAGAGATTATGCTGGTCACATAGCTCAGGCTTATTGTGACGAGGGCCTGGCTCAAGCCCTGACAGGTGAAAAACAGGCCAAGTAACTTTCTAGGCAGCACAACACAGGTGTTGGCATGCCTGACCACTCTGCCTGGCCGAGGGCAGGCCCAGTCATCATCAGACGCCAAATTAAGTCAGAACTCAAAGAGCTCTTCTACCCTCAGGATAAGGGGAAACCAGGAGAAAACATTACCCACCAAAGCAGACGGTAATGAAACGGAGGCCTGCTCAGCCCTGACAGGTGAGATTATGGGTCCTGGCTGGCCCCTGGTGAGAGTTAGAATTTCCACGTCTATTTGGGAAATTTTCAAAACTCTGTCCATGTCCTTTGCTCTGGCAATCCCATTCCAAGGAGCTTTTCTCCAGATACATGTAACTGGAGAATACACCAAGGTGTCGATGGAACCTTGTTTGCCACCAGAACAAGGTGGAAGTGCCCCAGCCCAGCAATGGGGACTGGAGAATACACTCTGGTACATTCTGTTAGAGTCCTATGCAGAGCCAATAGTGTGCAGTCCTGGTATGCTGGCAGTCATCTTGGGGCTATTCTGAAGGGCAGAGCGGGAACAACAGTACAAATACAGGGAGAAGAGAGAGAGGTCTCGGAACATGGACAGAGTTTATTCTTGCAATACAGTCCTGACTCTGGTTATTTCTTCTAAAAATATTAATTCAAATGCCAGCAGTTAAAAATGGAATCAGGTGGGCAGTACCCAAGATGCCTAGCAAGTTTAAATCCTCTCTGGATAGATGTGCCCTAGCTTAAAAAACAGGAGTCATGATGGAGATGCCTACGAGCAGGCAGGAGCCATGACAGAGCGGGCAGCCGTGGTGGGTTAAAGAAGAAGCCCATCAGCTCCTGTACTGAATACTTAGGCCCCAGCAGGTGGAGAGGATTGGGAGGTGTGGCCTTGTCAGAAGTGTATGCGTGCGCTCGTGTGTGTGCGTGTGTGCGTATGTGTGTGGAGGGGTGCTGAGGTTTCAAAAGCTCATATCACTCCCAGTCTCTCTGTCTCATGGTTGGGTCTCGGGATGTGAGCTGCAGCTACTGCTCCAACCTCACCTGCCTGCTGCTGCCCTGGTCCATTACCATAACTGCCATGGACTCTAATCCTCTGAAACTGTAAGCCACCAATAAACTCTAAGTTCTTTGGCCACAGTCTTGTCACAAGAATAGAAAACTAAGACAGCAGGATAATCATTATACCTTGGAAGCAAAGCGTAGAGAATTCAGAGACTCGGAGACATTTTCTTCCAGAGGAGAAATGTTCACAAACATGAGCCTGTGGAAAGAGAAGCCCACAGCTGTTTCTTTCCTCCTCATCTTAACTCTAGTTCCCACAGTCCTTCCCATCTCTCCCTTCTACTCACATCTTGGCACTGCCACCCAGAGAGTTCTGCAGCAGGTAGGTGAGCTTGCTGTTTCGGTAAGGCACATGGGACTCCTGGGGGGGTAAGGGGCACAGGCAGTTAGGACATGGGGGGGGGGTAAGGGGCACAGGCAGTTAGGACACGGCAGGGTTCTCACAGCTCATGCCACGCCCCTCACATTACCTGCCCACGCATCCATCTCTACCTTATTGCTCAGGGCCATTATGACCAGTCCCAATGTGGACAGACTGCTGTTAATGGCCTGTGTTTCCCGAAGACGATCACGCTCTCCAGGGCCTAGGGTTAAGCCAGGGTCTAGCCGCTCACTCCCAGCCAGGTCCACAAGGTTGAGGGGGGCGCCACACTGCAGGCCCCGGGCAGCATGCTCTCCAGCAATCTGCAGCTGGAACACGCTGTGACTGCGGGATGATCTCTCATTCTGGGCAGTGCGGGCCACAGCCCGATTCTGATGGGCCAGATGGAGCAGAGCCTCCACCTAGGGATGGGATTAACAAGGGGTACAGGCAGTCAGAAGCCAGGACATGCTGGTGAGGTGTGCCCTTACCCTCTTAGAGCAAAACACCAGACCAGCAAAATGAGTGTATGCACATTTAGACAGGAGAAACCATCCCATAATCCCAGCTACTTGGGAGGCTGAAGGAGAAATGCTAGAAATTCAAAAATACTTCAAGATACAGAGAGAGTAAGTATATCAAGGGTTCTTGTGAGACCATGTCTCAAAATAAAAACAGGCCAGGCATGGTGGCTTAGGCCTGTAATCCCTGCACGCAGGAGGTCGAGGCAGGAGTTCTAAGGCAGTCAGGGCTACAGTGCAAAGTTCTCAAAATGAATAAGAGAACAACCCAAGTGGCCTCACTGCCTGAAGTCCTCCAGAGAAGGTGCAATCAAGCTCCTAAAAACCCTGAGGCAGTCCATCCTGACTAGGATGAACTGAACAATGTAAGCAGCAGGAAATGAACCCTCAGACTCACTTGGAAGAGTGTGTCACCCCTTCACTCCTTGGCTTGCCTTATCAAAGCAGACCTCCTTGCAGCCTACCCTCACAGCCCATCCTTTGTCCCTTCTGAGCTTTAGGCTTGCCCCACTCTGCCACTCCTGCTCCAGTCCCCACTTACCTCTTTCTCACAGGAAACAGGGACATATCTTGCATTGGTGACAGTAAGCTCCTCACTCCCTGGGCCTGCCCGACGGATCTCGCACTCGCCCCCTTGTCCCTTGCGGGTCCCCGTAGCTAGCAGGTCTCGGACGGTCTCATTGTAGATCTCTACATAACTTGCCACAAAACTGTATGTCCAGCCCTGGCCACCCATCTCTTGGGCCACAGAGAACAGATGCCTCATGGCCCGAGGGATCAGCCCTTCCAATTGGGGGTCTCCCCTAGGCCCACCCTCCATAGTGAAGGTCTTGCCACTGCCTGTCTGTCCATAGGCAAAGATGCACACAGGGTAGCCATCCAGTGCTGACTGGACAAGCATGGAGATCTCCTCAAACACTTCCTCCTGCTTGCTTCCTGGTGGAAACACCCGATCAAAGGAGAAATCATGGCGGGTAGTGGGTGCTGGTACCCCAGTGAGGGTGGAGCGCCGATCATCAGACCGTGAGAGGCTAAGGCGAGTTGGAGGATCAGAGGGTCCAGCAGGGCCAGGAGGAAATACGAGGAAGCCAGGAGATGGAGTGGATTCCCCTGCAAGGACAGGGCGCACCCGGCAGAATACCCGGATATTGCCCTTCAGTTCCTGCAGCTGGTTGTGGAGTCGACGGCGCTCCATCTCTAACCCATGGAGCCGGTCTCCTTGCTCAGCCAGTAATGTCACCTGGGCTGCAGTCTTCTCCCGAAGACACACCACTTCTGCTTGGCTGCTTGATAGAGCTGCTTCTGAGGCCTGAAACCTCCTCTGCCCAGAACAGAGAAAGTGGGTGGGATGCAACAGTTAGAGCAAGTCTTATGCCAAGATGGGGTGGGTCTCTAGCCCTGTGGACCTCGAAGTCTAGTGAAGAAAAGAGATAAGAAAATAGGGGTGGGGAGTTCCATAGTCTTCGGAGATCACACAGTGAATAAAAGATTAATGTAAAAGCAGAAGGACCGGAGTTAAAATCCCTAGCACCCACATTTAAAAAAAGAAGAACAAAAGAAAAATGAAAAGAGCTGGCTATGGTTATGCACATGGACTCCCAGAGCTGAGCAGAGACATGGGGACCCAGGGACCTTGCTGGCTATCCTAGCTAGGATAGCAAGCTTCAGGTTCAGTCATCCCTAGCCCCTGCTGCCAAAGAGAGAAAAAGAAAGACCTAGCACTGTGAGGAGTGGGAAGGGGTATCCAGGAAGGTCTCTCTAGAGCAACAGTAAAACATAGGAACAAGTAAGGTGGACATGCACTTCAAAAGTGCCACACGTGACATGTCAGTCACCTGAGAGACAGCCATGCCATCTACCGGAAGCTCACCAGAGCTCACACACACACACACGGGAAGAGGGAAGAATGTTGGAGCTGTGAGCAGGCTGTGAGGAGCTGCTCAAAGGAACTGAGTGCAGACATCGTGCTGGAGAGGCAGGGCCTCTGCTGGAGAGGGGCAGCCGTGAGTCTGGCCGCAAGTGGCCTTACCTCCTGCTCCTCCAGCTGGGTGCTCAGTGTGCTCCGTTCCTCCTGCAACTGCAGGCGCTCTTTCTGAAGCTCCTGAACCAGCCTTTCCTTGGTACCCAGACATTCCTCCAGCTCCAAGACACGGGCACTCAGAGTCTCCAACTTCTGCTGGCCCTGCTCAGCCTGGGTGCGTACACTGGCCAGTTCCCCCTCCAAGGTGTTCCGCTCTGACCCCAGGGTTGTGGCCTGCTCCTGAACCTCTCTGAGTTGCTCCTGAAGCCCCTGGTTCTCCCGGTCTAGCGTTTGAGTCTTCTCCCGATAGCGTTTCAACTCTTCATTGAGGTCACACAACTGACCCTTTAAGTCCCAGGCAGGACGTTTACCAGGCTTCTTCCCTACCACCATAGGAGCAGTTGTTGCTAATATGGGCACAGAAAGGGCAAAGTCAGGAGTCCTGGCCTTCTATCCTTGAGGCCTCTATACCTCAGGCCACAGCTGCCTCTTACCTCGCCTGACAGGAAAGTAGAAGACAGAGCTTTCTGGGCACTCACCACCTCACCTCCCCCTCCCAGCCTCTCACCCAATGTTTCTATGTCACCTACTGCAAGGCTTCTGGGCAGGAGCAGCGGGAGCTGGCTTCTGGTTCCTCAGCACTGGAGAATCAGAATTGACATGGAGTTACAGGCTGGACACGGAGGGCACCGAGCACACCTCTAGTCCAGCACAGGGAGGCCACTATGAGCCACAGTGAAAATTCATCAAAAACCACAAAGATGGCTGAGCAGGTAAGAGCACTTGCTACTCTCAAAGAGACCTCAGGTTGAATTCCCATCATTCTTATCAGGAGACTCATGACCATCTGCAACTCTAGCTCCAGAGGACTCAATGCTTCTCACTCTGTGTGTGTGCATGTATGTGTGCTCAGGCACATACACATAAAGTAAAATGAAAAAACTAATAAAACAAATAAACTTATGGGCTGTGTTTGCTAACATGTGCAAGTCCCTGGATGTGATCCCAACACCAGCCCTCCCCTAGAAGACTTGTAGGACCAGAGCCCCTCCGTCACCACTCCCATTACATGGACCCAGATCCCAGGTCAGCTCCCCCTTAAGCACTGTTACCTGTACCAACAGTAGAACACCCACGAGGTCCTGTCTTCTTAAGGCCTTTCTGAGCTGTGCAAGGATGGAGAAGAGGAGATGGTACAACACTTAGGCAGCATGCACTGATACGTATGTATCTTAAAGGGTTGGGAATGAGATGACTCTACTTGGGAGCTGGAGAGATGGCTCAGCAATTAAGAACACTGGCTGCTCTTCCAAAGATCCTGAGTTCAATTCCCAGCAACTACATGCTATAGCTCACAACTGTCTGTAATGGTATCTGATGCCCTTTTCTGGTGTGTCTGAAAACAGCTACAGTGTACTCATATATAATACAAATAAATCGTTTTTTTTTAAAAAAAGAGACTCTTCTTGTCCTGTCCTTTAAGTGTCCGGCCAGCCCCAGATATGACTCACTGCGCTGGAACCCAACAAGTGAGAAGACTCAGCAGGCCGTGCTATGCACGCAGTGTGCTGCTACCTGCTCACACTTGCTCTCACACCCTCTACTCAGACTCTTCACTAGCATGCACAGCAGCCTGGGAGAAGCAGGCGTTCAAGACAAGAGGACAGAGAAAGTAAGACAGCAGTGCACTTCCATACCCTTGGCCCTGCCCACCCCCCACAGCCCACCTGCAGTGTGGCCCTGGGTCTGTGACACAGTGCTAAGGACTGGTCCTCTCGTGCGGAACGTGTCAACTTTGGTCACTGCACCCAGGCCTCGTGTTCGTTTCTGTGAGAGATAAAGATGAGGTTCCATAACCTGTCCTTATCCGCACCCCACCTCACCGCGGCTTTCGTACTCTCTGCTCTCCAAACACCTTACCTTTGCAGGCTCCAAGGCACCCTCCATCTGGTCAGGGCCCCTCTTGAGCCTGCTTCCTGGCATGGGCAGTCGGGAGGAGGACTTGACCAGGGTTGTGTTCAGCTCCAAGTTCCTCTTCACTTCCAACAAAGGGGGCCTCTGTTGGGAAAAAAGACTCTCCATCTTCTTTCTTTCAACAGGGTTTCTCTGTGTAGCCCTGGCCGTACTGGAACTCGATTTGTAAACCAGGCTAGCCTCAGTTTCACATATATCTGTCTGCTTCTGCCTCCCAAGTGCCTAAATTAAAAGTGTGTGCCATCACACCCTGCTGGCAAAAGAGATTCTTAAGAACAAGACAGAACCAAAAGCCCACAAATGCCCTTTTCTGAGCTCCCTTCAACTTTAACTCTCAATATTGATTATCAGCAACATCAGCTGCGACTGACCATCGGCAAGCACTGAGTGCCCTGTGTGTACAGCTAGCACACCTTTCAGGGTTAGCACTATTCTCGAACACAGAAACCTACAGTACAACTACGAAGCCAACAGGCCTTTCTGGTTAAAACTCGGACCTTAGATAGAAGAGAGGGACACTCGTTGGGAGGAGCACACTGTTTATAGAATGCCAAGCTAAATGACTCATCTCTGGGCACCATTTTTAACTAAATCTCCAAATGGGGGAAGGTAGATATCATGAGGTGAGATGTCATTCTAAGGTCAGATCTGCTCACTATACACATGCAAGACTAGTGGAGGCCAAGCAGAGGTTGTCAAACCCCCTTAGGCTGCTGGTCACCATGTCCTGGGGATCCAGTTCAGGCTCTCAAGTTTGGCAGCAAATGCCCCAAGCTCTCCCAGCCCTTTAAGGCCCCTTCAGTAGCGATTTGGAGGATAAGAGTTGGCTTCATAAGCGTGGTTCAAGGAAAAGCATTCTAATATAGCAAAAAGAGACACACATGAACAGCAATGTCCTATGCAGATCAACACATGGGACTCAGCAGACAGGGAAGAGACTATACTGGCTGTGTGCTATAATGGGGTGGGTACTGAGGTTTCTGAGTTTCAACATGATAGATGTGAAGAACTGACCTGTGAGCCACAGGAAGCAGCACATTCTAGTCCCACACCCAGGAACAGAGACAGTAAGATCACAAGTTTGGGACTGACTGGCTGGGCTATAAGCAAGACCTTGTGGGGTTGGGGATTAACTATGAGCATTTGAAAATGAGGTAGGTATAAAAGATGAGTGACATCATATGCAGAGCCTGCGTCATCCAGCAGGCACAGTACTTGGTGACAATGAACACCAAGTCCTTGCCTTCTAAGAGCTTAGGGTAACTGCCAACCTGGAGTTCTGCAAATGACTAAGCTATAGGAAGCTATCTACTTCCTCAAGAATATGAACACCTTTATCATTCTTTTTTTTTTTTAATTTTTTATTTCTCGTGCACGTTTTTGAGACAGGGTCACATTACATGGTTCTGGCTGTCCCGGAACTCACTTTGTAGACCAGGCTGGCCTTGAACTCACAGAGACCTACCTCCCTCTGCCTCCAAGTGCTACTATACCTGGACTAGCACATATATTTTTTTAAAGATTTATTTGTGTATATGAGTACACTGTAGCTGTCTTCAGACACACCAGAGAGGACATCGGATCCCATTACAGATGGATGTGAGCCACCATGTGGTTGCTGGGGATTGAACTCAGGACCTCTGGAAGAGCAGTCAGTGCTCTTAACCGCTGAGCCATCTCTCCAGCCCACCTTTATCATTCTGAGTGCCTGGGACAGAGTCTAGTTCACTGGAGCTAGTGACTGGGTACAAAGGATGTGCTTGTGCACCAGACCATACTCTCTGTCCACCTGAGGCACGCAAGTGAGTGCTAAATAAACCAGCAGTAGGGCTGAGGAGAAGGGTCTCCTGCAGCCAGTGTTGGGGTAATTAGGAACTGGCTGGTGTCAAGGGTCAGGGGGAGCTACAGGGATGGTGGGAGGGCAGGAGCTAAGAAAGCCTAAGCTGACCTGAGGATACCTACTCCATCACAGGAAGCTCTGGGTTAGTTTGAGCTTTTGTCAAACCAAAAACCGAAGGCTACTGGGGGAACTGAGTGTATGCACTAACCAGCCCACTGCCAAAGTCTGTAGTCTTACCCCCAAAGCTAAATTGCTTGCATACTGGCTGACTCTAGGGAGTCAACCAGATGGGCAGCAAGTATATCCGGCAACCCAGCCCCCAGCCTGAAGCAGAGCACTCACGTGCCCTCGTCCCAGCTGTACTTTGGGAAGTGTCTCTGTGAGGACAGAACTTGACTTAATACATAAGGAGGAATGTAGAGAAGCTGTAAGGAAGACTGGAGAAAGGGTCTAACTGTACATAAGGACTAGCTATCCCATGTGTCCCTGAGATAGCTGGGAACAACTGGTAAACTCTCCTAGTAGTGAACTTAACCAAGTAAAATATTTTAGTAAGACACAGGCGCATCGAGATGGAGTCCTGCAAGAATGCATTTTGATAAGACCAAATGTTGAACTTAGTATTCACGTACCCCTGTACATATTATTGTGGGGGGGAGCATTGTGACAAGGTTTCTCTGTGCCTTGGCTGTCCTGGAACTCACACTATCCTGACCTCAAACTCATGGAGACCCACCTGCTTCTGCCTCCCTTTGAGTCTGAGACCAGTCAGTACTAGCCAGAGTAACATGGTAAGACTGTTTCAAAAACAAAAACAAAACTGCAACTTCATTGCTGAGTAACTGAAAAGCACCACCTTTGTGCCTGCGTTTGCTCTGGACAACTCTCACAGTACCTTTGTGCCTGCGTTTGCTCTGGACAACTCTCACAGTACGAATGCTTCTCTCCTGCCGTGAAGGTACGCACAATGCCCTCATCTCTCATCCCACTTACCATTCAGTACCAATGGATCCAAATCCAACCCTGCCTGTGCTCACCACACCAGTCCCACCTCAGCCAGCCCACACATACTACACTTCCTCTAACAGAAAAACCCCCTCTCTTGAAGGTGCTCCCTGGCAGCTGCTGCCGGCTGCAGCAAAACTTCTCAAAAATAGCATCTAGGACACAGGATCTCAACCTGGGGGGTCAGGACTCCTATGGGAGGATCGAGTGACCCTTTCACAGGGTTCAGGTCTCCTGCATGTCAGATATATATAGTTCATAACAGTGGCAAAATTACACTTATAAAGTAACAAAAATACCTTTATGGTTTGGGGTCACCACATCATGAAGAACTGTATTAAAGGGTCATAGGCATCAGGAAGGTGAGAACCCCTGGATTCAATTTATCTCAACAATTTCACTTCAACCATTCCACCAAAAACTGTTATTTCTCAGAACTTGGGAGATAGAGGCAGGTAGATCTGAGTTCTAGGCCAGCCTGGTCTACAGAGTGAGTTCTAGGACAGTCAGGGTTACACAGAGAAAACCACCACCACCATCACCCAAAATGATTAAACAAACAAAAGAAAGCAAACACTGACTGCTATTCTTTTAAGGCTACCAGCTCCAGATTACCAGATCAACTTTATATTGTTTCTTCTGGGTTTGTTTTTATCATTTTTCTTTTTGAGACAATGTATCACTAGCTTGAACCTTATGACCTCCGAAAGGTTTGTTGCTTTTGATTCAGAGGATTATTGATCCAGGGGTTTCTTGGATGCTGGCCTTGCACTAACCAACCTCCTCCTAGTTTTGACTGTTTATACCTTACTTATGTTACTCCTCCTCCTAGCTTTCTTCTTTCCCTTACAATCCTTCACTGCCTCCCAACAGAGATACACACTTTATTTCTGTCTCTGGTAGCTAGGACTCCTGTCTCCTACATAAGTACAACAGTGTAGGAACAGAAGATGCTCTGCAAATACTGCATGAGCACATCTGAGAAAACCTAAACTTTATTTTTTTGTCACCTGTCACAGTGCAATGCTCTCCTTTTTGGCTTCGAGTACACCAGAAAGTCTTTTCGAGCTGAACACCGACTGTGAGTAAGCAAGTAAAACGAGGAATGTAGGCCGGCTTTCCTGACACTAGAGAGATCAGCCCATTAACTGCCACACACACACACACACACTTACACCTCAGATGGTTGGGGGGGAGCAGGGAAACCATAAACTAGTCAACCGGTCCAAATGGGAAAAAGAGAGAGACAGACGAGGAATTAAGGACTCCTTTGGGTAGACTGCCCCATTTTTCCTCTCCCCTTCCTCCATCCAGATCCAGCAGTAAAGAAAAGGCAACACAACAGGACATCGGCAGGAATGTGCGTAGCGGACAAGCGAGACAACACCTCTCAGAACCCTCGCTTCTCCCACTAGGCAATCTGTAAGAACTGAGAAGCACAAACACGTCGAATCCGCTTGAGAATTCGAAATGGGAAATGCTGGAGAGAGATAAGACATTCGGGACTGTCGCTCCTGCACGACAGGGATGGCGGGCCAACGTCACTCCGACCGTCCAGGGAGCCTCGCTGCCTGTGTGTCGCCTGCACTGACTCGGCCGCTGGAGTCCAGGGCGCGAGGAGGTGCGACTCGCCCTTGCAGGCCAGCTTGTCCGGACCTGTCCCCAGGACCCGGGACCCCGGGTGGCCGGCCTGCGTCCTCCGCTCGTGGCGCGCCGCCGGCTCCGCCGCACTCACCTGCGCCTGCATGTCCACGGTGGTCTGCACAGGACGGGATGCAAAGGCAGCAGACAGGGTGCCGGTGTCCCGAGACCCGCGTCCTTTCATGGGCTCGCGCCACGCAACGCTGGAGCCAGGCAGGACGGGAGCCAGGCCACCCGCCACACCCGCCACTTTTGAATTTCAACCGCCGCGCAGTAAACTCACCGCTCAATCCGCAGAGGCCAATCCGCGCCGGCGCCGCGACCGCGAGCCAATCACGGTGTTCTCCGCCTTTGGGGCCACGCCCCCGAGTCGGGACTCTTGTCGCTAGACAGAGCAAGAAAACTAGACTCTTTGGAGCGTACTTCCGGATCCGCTCTTCCTCTTTTCTCCCTCTCCCCCTCCTTTGCGCGGAGCTCGCTGCACTTCCGGCTCGGCTTCTGAGGCCGCTGGTTGCGTCATTAGTGCGCGTGTGCGCGTGGGAGGCAATACGCATGTGCAAAGGCGCCGAAGCAGGGTCGGGGTAGAGCGAGCGCCACCTAGCGGCTGCTGCTGAACCTGCACGCCTCCTCTCCAACCCTGTGGCCTGGAGACGCTCCACAGAGGTCGCTCGTGGTTTCTCCACAAGTGTGCCCCTCCCGCACTCAATAATGTATATATTATACATAAACAATATATATATCATATACATAAACATAAGTGTACTATATCTTTACACATGTAAAGAATATAAAATCAATAATATATATTATATATAAACATATATATGTGAATAATACATAAATTACACATACATTTGTTTTCTTTTGTTTGAGATTGGATTTCTCTGTATCCCCGAGTGTCCTGGAAATCTATCTGTATACCAGGCTGGCCTCAAACTCAGAGATGCCAGAGGTAGCCTGCGCCACCAGGCCCAGGTCAATAAAACTTTTTTTAGATTAGAAAAAAAAAAATTATAACCTAGAAGCCAGGCATGATAGCACTTGCCTTTAATCCCAGTACTCAGAATACAGAGGCAGATAGATCTCTGAGTCTGCAAAGTAAATTCCAGGGCAGCCAGGGCTCTATAAAGAGACTCTGTCTTAAATACATACATATATACATACATACATACATACATACATACATAACCAGATAAATAAATATAAATAGTACGTTTATTGACACCAAGTTGTAAATCTATGGCCGCCAAAGATCTTACCTGAGATGCTTCTGAATGTTAAGGGGGGGAACACGAAATTTTCTTCTTTTTTTTTTTTTCAGTTTAGGCATCATCCGTTTATTATAAAAGGGAGGCATGGAAATTATTTACATGATGAAATAGTCCAGAACATCAGTGGAATGGGCAGCTTCATGTGACACCATTTCAACAGTGACTTCAGTCGACATACTTTCCAAGAATGTCACCATCTCTAAATAAGAAATAATCCTTGTCGTCTATAACTACTTTGGTGCCTCCATATTCTGGGAGAAGAACTTTATCTCCAACTTTCACACTGACAGGCTGAATCTCTCCACCCTTTCCTTTCCGCCTGATCCCACAGCCACGACTGTTGCATTCAATACTTTTCCTTGAGACTTTTCTGGAAGCATAATGCTACCTTTGGTTACAGTTTCGGCAGCGCTCCTCTCAACCAATACTCTGTCAAAGAGCGGAATAAACTTCTTAAAAGCTTGTCCAGCCATGACTTCCGCCGCCGCAGCTCCGGACTCTGCACTCGGGCCGCTTGCTGCAAGGAGAGTCCAGCGGGCCGGCTCGGGACACGTGAAAAGCTCTTTTTTTTTTTTTTTTTTTTTTTTAGATGTAATATTGTTTATTTAACTTCAAAAACATTTCAGCATTCTAAACATACAAAAAATAACAGAATGTTGCAAATTGCGTTTAGGTTCAGAGGGTCTTGAACGTCCATTGATGCAGTAGTTTCCTCCCCCCCCCCCCCTTTGCTGACAACAATGAGTTCTACAGTTTCTTTAAAAAGTTTCAACCTCACTTAACTAAAGAAAAAACTCCAAACACTTCTTTCTCACGCCAGCTGACCCCTCCCCCCTCACAACTAAGAATGTCAGCAGAATGCTATGCCACTATATACAAAAACAAGACAACCTGAAGCTAAATGGATGCCCACCGCAGTATCAACAGGTCCAGCCTCAGTGCACGCCCTGAGCTACAGCCCCCTCCAAAAGGCATCTTCCCTCACGGCCTCCACACCAAACAAGGAGCATCAAGAATCTGTCTGGGTTGCTTTGTTCTCTTTACAAACTATAGATATGTACAGGTGACAACTCAGGACTTCTAGCCAATGACCATATGGTCAACACTACCTTACAGTTGAGAACAAACAAGATGCCAGAAACATCTCCAAATGTCTTGTTGAACCAACAGCAAAGTGCACTGAGTGAGGAGGGCGGGAGAGTGCCTTTCATTTTAACAATGTTTGGAGCTGTGTACAACTTTGATACACCCAAGGCCACTTCATGTAAACCGCTGACACTTTGAGAAACTACAATGTGATTGTGATCTAATTTTGTAATTAAACCTAACAGGGGCAATAGACACGACTCAAATAAGAGATGTGTCGATCACAGTGCTCTCCTACTCTAAGGTATTCACAAGGAGACAGTTTTTATTCATCTTCCTCTTCCTCCTCCTCCTCCTCTTCCTCTTCTTCCTCCTCCTCCTCTTCTTCCACCTTTTTCCGGGCAACTTTAGCAGGACCCTTGGCGCCATCAAACTTCCCTTTAGACTTATAGTCAGCAACATCATACTTCTCCTTCAGCTTGGCTGCCTTGGTAATGTAGGGCTGCTTCTCACTGTCACTTAAGTTTTTCCACATCTCACCCAGCTTTTTTTGCCACATCTCCAATGGAAATGCCAGGGTTTGTGGATTTGATGTTGGGGCAGAATTCAGAGCAGAATAAGAAAAATCCAGATGGAGGTCTTTTGGGGGCATTTGGGTCCTTCTTGCCTCCTTTAGCTGGCCCATAATCTCTCATCTCCCGATCATAGCGTACTTTATCTACCATTTCATCAAACTTTGATTTCTCTCTGCTGGACAGTGTCTTCCACCGCTCCGAGTACTGCTTGGAAAACTCTGCAAAATTGACTGGAACCTCTGGGTTTTCCTTATGTTCTTCCCTGCATGTCTGCATGAAGAAGGCATAAGCAGACATCTTGCCCTTTGGTTTCTTGGGATCACCTTTAGCCATCCAGACTGTATTGTTCGCTAGTCTGGGCAGCACAGGACCCAACGCGCCGCTCAGTGCTCCCCAGCCTCACGCTAGCTGCCTCCACGAGAGCCGCCTCTAGAAATTTTCTAGTTTTAATTTTCCAAAGATTAATGGGTTTTAGACTAGACAGTATTTCCCTAGTGACTTTCTAGAAAAAAAAAAAGCAAAAATTTTAGTGTGTGAAAAAAATATGAGTTTGACTTCTACTAAAACCTGTTTTGGGGTGGAGCTGGAGAGATGGTTCAATGGTTAAGAGAACTGGCTGTTCTTCTAGAGGTCCTGAGTTCAATTCTCAACCACCACATGGTGGCTCACAACCCTCTATAATAAAATCTGGACATAGTAAATAAATAAATCTTTAAAAGAAAGAAAAGAAAGAAAGAGAGAAAGGAAGGAAGAAAGAAAGAAAGAAAGAAAGAAAGAACCTGTTTGGGGAGTTTATCTTTCTTAACATGAAACCAGACAGCAAGGAAAGGCAGCCTGTGGGACTTCTCTTCAGGGGCCTAAATCAGGATTCCACTGTCATACAGAGCAGCCACAGCTACAGAGGTTTTTCTGCAGAGAGGGAACTTGGGAGAACTGACTCACCTTGGTGAAGCACAGCAGGACAGTCAACCCAGCGTTGTTCTTAGCTTGGGCAGGCCCTGCCAGGAGGCAGTGATTTGCCCAGTGATCAGTAAAGCCACACTTTTGAAGCAAGCTCCAGGGGAGTCAGTTGCTGCCTGTCTTCTTTGGAGACAGCCTCAGCTGCTGCTATTAGGAGCTGGTATTTTGTGGTCAGGGAAAGCCTTTTTCTTTTCTTATCTTTTTTTAAAGATATATTTATTAATTATATATAAATACACTGTAGCTGTCTACAGACTCACCAGAAGACAGCATCAGATCCCATTCCAGATGGTTGTAAGCCAGCATGTGGTTGCTGGGAATTGAACTCAGGACCTCTGGAAGTGGTCTAACCACTGAGCCTTTTCTCTCCAGCCCATCTTTTTCATTAAACACCTTAAATGCCATAGTCAGCAGATCTCGCTGAGAGGTTTGGGAGCCATTATGTAATCATTCTGTTAGGTAGACCTGATTTTAAACAAATACATGTTTTAGTTCTTTGCTTTAGGCTTAACCTTGCCATTTGTGATGGTTTGTATATGCTTGGGCCAGGGATTAGCACTGTTTGGAGGTATGGCCTTGTTGGAGTAGGTGTGTCAGTGTGGGTGGGGGTATAGCTGCCTGCCAGGCAATATTCTGCTAGCAGCCTTCAGATGAAGATATAAAACTCTCAACTCCTGTATGATGCCTGCCTAGATGCTGCCATGCTCCCGCTTTGATGATGATGGGCTGAACTTCTGAACCTGTAGCCAGCCCCAATTAAATGTTGTCCTTTATAAGGTCATGGTGTCTGTTCATAGCAGTAAAGCCCTAAGACAGAAGTTGGTACCAGGGACTGGTGAGGTGTCGCTGTGATAGGCCTGCCCATGCTTTTCTTTGGAAGAATGTGGATTTTGGAACTTTGGATTTAGAAAGCAGTGGAATGCTTTAAGTGAGGTTTAGTGGACCATCCTAGAAGGAATATGGAAGACTTCGTTGCTGAGAGTAATTTGAATTGTACAGACCTGGCCCAAGAGGTTTTAACAGAGAATTTCAATATGTGGCCTAGAGACTGTTTTTTGTGGTATTTTGGATGAAGAATGTGGCTACTTTTTGCCCTTGTCTGAAGAGTCTGCCTGAGGCTAAGGTGAAGAGACTCAGATTAACTGCACTGACAAAGGAAGGCTCAGAAACGCCCATCATAGACTTTGTTCTCTGGTTAAATCTCATGAAGAGCATTTTAAACAAGCATAGCAAGCTGAGAGAGGAAAAATACTAAATATATTTATTTTATATATGAGTACACTGATACTGTCCTCAGACACACCAGAAGAGGGCATCAGATCCCCATATAGATGGATGTGAGCCACCATTTGGTTGCTGGGAATTGAACTCAGGACCTTTGGAAGAGCAGCCAGTGCTCTAACCACTGAGCCATCCCTCCAGCCTTGCTATTTTATTCTTATACCTGCATTCATCTTGTAAACATGCCCTCAAACACCTTCTGATTTGTTTAATAAAGAGCTGGCGGGGGTAACAAGCCCCATGGCAGAATGTAGATAAATATTAATAGGTTAATTTAAGTCATACCCACTAGTTGGGAACAAACCTCAGCTAAGGCCAAGCATTCATAATGGAGATGTCCCAGTGTCATTTTTTAGGACGCTGGCTGGTTGACACAGCCTGGTGATAAATAACAACAAAGTCTATTTTCCTAAATAAGAGTTGAATCCAGGTTGCATACAAGTATGCTGTAGTTTCTTTTTTTAAAGATTTATTTATTTATTTATTTAATGTATGTGAGTAACACTGTAGCCATCTTCAGACACACCAGAAGAGGGCATCAGTTTTCATTACAGATGGTTGTGAGCCACCATATGAATTGAACTCAGGACCTCTAGAAGAGCAGTCAGTGTTCTTAACCGCTGGGCCATCTCTCTAGCCCCATGCTGGAGAGTTTTAACTACCAGCCCTTCTGTTACAAGGATTTTTTTTTCTTTCTTTCTTTCTTTCTTTTTTTTTTTTTTTTTTTTTTTTACAGAATAGAGTTTATTTAGGTCGTAGGGGAGTTAAGAGGGTAGTAGAGGCAGAGAGAAGAGAGGAAGAAAGAAGTAGAGGAGTAGAGGCTGGCAGCCATGAGCTCAGGAGAGAGATGGGGGAAGGGAATGGGGAGAGGAGGGGCAAGGGGGGAGAGCAAGAGTGAGAGAGTAAAGAGCAGGAACACAAGAGCCGGCAGAGACTGCTCCAAGGTGACCCTTGAGCACCTGAGAGATCAGGTGAGGACAGAAGCCGAGGAAGAGGCAGCTTCACAACCTCGGATTCAAATATGGCCCGAGGCAGAAGCCAGCAGCAGAAACAAATGGTTCAACAGAGAGTTAAACCAGCAGCTAGGTTCAGTCAGGGGAGACCGGCCCCTGGGAAAGGGGTCCTTTTGTACCCTCCCCAGGTGTTGGGCACCATTTGTAGAAACTGATATATATATAATCCATAGTTTGGGGAGGGGTTATTGTGTATAAGGGAGGGGAAAATCCAGAGGCATCTGGAAGAGTCCAGAGTAGAGAGTGAAGGAGAAAGCTGACTGATCAGACTGGATGTCGGTGAGACTGGAGAATAGCAGGGAACAGAGAGCAGAGAAAACAAGCCAGGCAGTGGTGGTGCACACCTTTAATCCCAGTGCTGGGGAGGCAGAGGCAGGGAGATCTCTGCACTTGGGGCCAGCCTGGTCTACGAAGTGAGTTCCAGGACAACCAAGGGCTACACAGAGAGACCCTGTATAGAAAACAACAGAGGGCGGGAGGGAGGGAGGAGAGTGGCTGAAGTAGCCTATGCGAGCTTAGGTAGGTGAGAAGGTGAGAAGGGGTTAGGAGTCTACAGTGTGGACTCTGAGCTGTGTAGCTGAGGTGATACTAAGGGGAGCCTGTGACACCTCCCAGGTCTCAGGAGGTGTCCAGACTTTAGCACAACTGGCTCCGGGATGCAAGTGACATTCAAGATGTAGACAGCTGCTGAAAGGAATAAACAAAGGCCTAATCCATCAATGTCCACAGGGAATCTCTCTGCCTGTGCTAACCTGACAGTTCCTGTTGCTCCACTTCCGCCTAACCGTCTCTGGCTGGCACATAAAGACTGTCTAGTGACTTAAACCCAAGTCAAGCATGGGCACCCAGGCTGGAGACCGCCGTGCATTTTGATATGCCATATGTCCCTTCTGCTGTAAGGAAGGAAAATGACTCCTTTCAGAAGATGGGAGCCAGATTCACAAGTTCCTGGGGAATGCTAGTTTCAGGCTTTATCTGTGAGAAAGTAATATATAGCCATATATGTGACATGTTTATTATTATCAATTATATATTATTATATATTTATATAATTTCTATATATTTTATACAATATATATATATTAGTCATTTCTGGTACTTGGACTGCCCTTTTGGAGTTTGGGAAACTAGGAGTTTCCTTTGGACCCGACACCCTGGTGAGAAGGTCAGCTGGCACTATCCCCAACCATCTCTGGCACTATCGCTGAGACTTGTCAGAGAGAAATGTCTGAATCCCAAAGACAAGGCATCCGTTTCCATGAGATGGGTATCCATTAGGGCAAGAGAAACCTCCAGACTCAGGGACATGAATCCTCTCTCTCAGGAGAGTCAGATCGGCAGCTAGGTTCGGTGAGAAGAGGCCGGGCGGTTTGTTCTCTCCTGGGTGCCCAGCAGCAGATGTTACCTGAGGGGCCCCAGAGGTTGACATGAGTGCTACATTATTAGGGAAGGTTTTCAGTGTAGATGTTAGAGAGGGAGGGAGGGAGGGAGGGAGATAGATGATGGTGGGGAGAAGAGCAATGGCAATGTGAAGTGAAGGGCCCGGATGCCAGGGTAGGGGCTTTGGACAACAGTACATGCATGACTAGGGACAGATGGAGCCTGGAGGCCAGCATGGCTTTGATATGCAACCACGGATATTTGTTGGGGGAGCCATTTGTCCTGTCTGCCAGAGGTAAGGGAAATGTTGTCGTTTGGCAGAGAGGAGCAGGTTTCACAAGTTCCTAGGAAGGCTGGCTTTTATCTAACTGCCCCAAACCCCTCTCTAGGCCAGGTTGAGTGGACCTGCCCTTCTCTGGAGGGGCGTGTGAAGGAGACCTGCCAGGGATGCTATTTCAGGAGGCAAAGGCAGGCAGATCTCTATAAATTCAAGGCCAGCCTAGACTACATAATGAGTCCAAGGACGGCCAGAGCTGTATATGTAAAAATTAAATTTATTTTTTCTTTCGAGTCTGGGTTTCTCTGTGTAACCCTGGCTGGTCTGGAACTCAGAGATCTGCCTGCCTCTGCCTTCTGAGTGCTGGGATTAAAGATGTATTTACTTTATTTATTTGAATACACTGAAGCTGTTTTCAGACACACCAGAAGAGGGCATCAGATCCCATTACTACGGATGGTTATGAACCACCATGTGGTTGCTTGGAATTGAACTCAGGACCTCTGGAAGAGCAGTCAGTGCTCTTAATGGCTAAGCCATCATCTCTCCAGCCCCTTCATTTATTTGAGACAATGTATCCGGGACAGAAGGCTGGTCCTGAATTTGCTATGTAGTGGAGGATGATCTTGAATTTAGGATTCTCCTGCCTCCAATTACCCGGTGTTGGAATTGTAAGCACTCACTGTTGTTAAATAGATTTCTTGGCTCGCACCCAGACAAACCATGCCAAACCAATATGGGTTCCAAGTGGAGAGGTTTAATAGAATGACTAGACAGGGGTTGGGGTCAAAAGAAGAGAGGAGGAGAGGAGAGAGAGAAGGGGAGGAGGAGGGTTTGGTCTTTTATGGGGGTAGTGACATCATTTGCTTCCAGGTGGAAGTGGCCTTCTGAACCGGTGTATTCTGGGAATGCTTGGCTGTTTCCATGGTGATGGATAGGCCAGGTCCCTGTCACCTGTGGGTGGCACCATCACTGGGTAGGAGCGGTCCTAATGTCCTAATGCCAACATTCACCACAGTGGGTGTTTGAAATGTGAAAGATTAAATCCAGGGCTTCCTGGCAAACCACCACAGAATTCATTGCATGCCTATATATCTTCTTAAAATGACTTGTTTTTAAATACTGTTTTAAAGATCTTCATAGATCTTGTCCCAAGAATTAAAGCCCAGGGCACACTGCACAGGGTAATCCTAACCCTGGTGCTCGGGAGGGAGGCAGAGGCCAGGACTGCTCTGTATTAAAGGCAAGCCTATGAGGGAGGCACAGAGATCTGAGTGCTCACAGATAAGCACCAGGTTCCCTGCTGTGCTCAGCAGGTCAGGGAAGGAATGCAGGATCTGTTATCCGCCCAGCAGAGCTGGAGTGGACATGTTTTCTGGCTTGGTGACCTTTGTGCTATCTTGTGACTAGAGACTATTCTAGAGCTTGGATCCTCCCCCAGACCCTTATCATAAATTTGTTTTTCTCAGTAAATCAGTAGAACCTAGTTTTATGGACTTTTCACAAAGGGTCTCCATGTTTGTATATAGCTTTCTTTGTTCTGAAGGAGGAGATCTATGGATGCTTTCTTGGAAACGAGGGACTGAGCTAATTATCACTGGAGCAGTTTTCAGCAAATTGTGCTGTCCTTAAATTCATCTAAAATAAATCACTCCAGAAGATTGGACTGACATCAGCTACAGGAGTTGTATTGAGCCAAACTCCCTTCTTGCTTCCCAAGGCCTGTCTCTCTGTAGCCTGAGAAGGTCACAGAGACATCCCAAAAGCCTGAGCTAAGCGGCGAGTTCAAGGCCACCCTGGAATAGGGGAAAAAATTACCTCTAAAAATCAAAAAAAAAAAAAAAAAAAAAAACAAAAAAAAACAAAAATAGAGGAGAGAAAAAGAGAAGGAGGTAAGGAAAACTCAGAAGTCAGAACTTAAAATTAGGCTAAAGTTTCAATTCTACTGAAACTTATGTTGTCATTTCTCACCAAGATCCTGAACAGGTCCTTCCTCCCTCCCTCATCCTGTTTGTCTCTGTGCAACATTGTTGCACTTATGACTCAAGTTAACTTCTCTTTGTTTCTCCATTCTTGGCCTGGAACTCTCCATGTAGACCAGGCTGGCCTTCAATTCAGAGATTCACCTGCCTTGGCCTCCCTAGTAGTAAGTTTAATGGTGGGTTCCACTGTCCTGAGAATTCTGGAATTTTGGTTTTTTAAAAAACAAAACAAAAACCCAGAGATATTATAAGAGTGTGATTTTGGGACTGGAGAGATGGCTCAGCAGTTTAGAACACTGGCTGCTCTTTCCAGAGAACATGGGTTCAATTCCCAGCACCCACATGGTAGCTCACAACTACCTGGAACTCCAGTTCCAGGGGGTCTGATGGTCTCACACAGAAAGACAAGTAGGTAAAATATCAATACATATAAAACAAAAATAAAATTGAAAAAAGAGAAAGGAACATGTTTCTATTTTACTCCCAGATGTGGGATGTGGGGCTGCTTCAGCCAGTCCATACCAGCTGACTGATCTGCCTCCTGCTCTAGCAGAAGCATGGGTTTGCCAGGTGCAGTTTCTGTGATTGTGTGACATTTGGAATTATGGAAACTTTTCAGAAGGTAGATAGATGCTGGAGCCTGTGGTGGTGGGGTGGTGATGGAGATTTGGGGAGGTTTTCTCTTTGTTAGCAGCTGCGGGTCAAAGAAGAAACAAAAGGAAAGGTACTAGACTCAAGGATTTTCCTAATTCCTTTCTCACGTCTCTTCTTTCTCTATCTAGTGTTAGGGGGTGTAACCAGGGGGATAAAGGGTGGGAGAAAGAACCCACAAAGTAGCAAAGACCAGCTATCCCTACTATGCTGGGACCCTTTGTCTTCAGTTTAATAAGTGAGTTTACAGGGTCCCCACTAGTATCCCACAGAGATTTCAGAAGATTTAGCACCACCCTTTAATCCCAGCAGTGCTGAGTCAGGCCTCCCATCCCCACACTGAGCAGGCCAGCTGTCAGAGGGTGAAAATGGCAGAGGACAATGAGGGCGGCGTGGAGGAGGGGGATATATTCCTAGCATTCGCCCGGGGTCCCACTCCTCCCCGGGGGCCCCTGCGGCGCGCTTTGGACAAGCTCTTCCTCACTTTCTTGGTCCTGTTCTTGACACTGCTGATGCTGGAGGCTGCATACAAACTGCTGTGGCCCCTGCCATGGACCAAGTTTTGGGACTGGCTCCTGAGGACCCCTGGGGAAGAGGCAGCTCTGGAACTGTGAGCATCTTCTTATAGACAACCTGTCCTTATTACTGAGGTGAGAACGGAGATAGATGTTAGAGAGATTGGGGTGGAAGATAGAATTAAGGCCAGCACCCTAAGATTATCTTTATCTGTCCGTTTGTGGGTATGGGCACATGAGCTCAGGTGCCCGCAGAAGATAGAAGGTGTTGTGTCCCCAGGGGCTAGAGTTACAGGAGCCTTAAGTCACCTGAAGTGGGTACTGGGAACCAAACTTAGGTCTGCAACAGAAACACATCCCTACCTTTATATACATATAGTATATAAATGTAATTCCAGAGCCCACCTATGAAAGAGAATACAAGGAGCCATTTTGCCTTTTGAATAGCTTAATTTGCTTAAGAATGGATTTCATTTCCTTTTGTTTTCCTGCAAATATCATGGTTCAAGTCTTCCTCCTGGCTTTAAGACTCCACTGTATGTCCATCCCACATTTTGTCTTTTTGTCTGTTTTATGGGCAGGTTGGCTGCTCCCATTCTTTTGGTTATTGTGAGTGCTAAGCGATAAATGTGGATACACCAAATGTCTCTGCGGGGCTCTGACTCAGGTCTCTTTGAGTAGCTATCCCGGAGCAACACAGCTGGGACTTGTTAGGTCTTAGGCTGTGCATATGTCCAGAAATGAGTCTTGGCCCACCTCAAACTATAGAAGGGACCCTGGCAGATAAAGGCCAGAATTCCCCCAGGAATGTGTGAAACAGGTTTCTGTTTGCAGAAAGGATTTGTTTCCCTTGCCTCTGGAAAAAGAGATGTAAGGCTCTGTGTGGACCTGTCGCGCGCCTAATGTCTCACCAACAAGAACAAGGTGCGGCAACAGGATTTTTCTGCAAACAACCTTTATTGTAAAGTACTCTTGAGCAGGGGAACCCGAGGAAGAAAAGTGCACTGCTTAAATATGCCCAGGAGACTTGTGCCGCTTCCTGATTGGTGTGCCCTCCAGTATCTCATTAGCATGCCCTGAGAGCGGGCTGTGACGTTCGTGGTATATGAGCATTATGCGTGGTATATGCGCACTACGTCCCTTGGGCTGGACAACAGCTCTGTTTGCTGAAACATCGGCAGGAAGCCGGCACCATCTATTGGTGAGGCACAAACGGCTTCCAACATCTCCCCCTTTTTTTCTTAAATAAAACATGGCCGATCAACCATCAGGCTCTTGTTGGACCTTTAGGGTTCAAGACCATGATCAGCAATAATTTTGGGTAAGGCACCTTCCTGCGTGCAATGGGAATGAGCCCTGCAGGGTGCAAAGGCTGCCTATGTGTAGGACACCCATTCCTGGTGCAATGCCTCAAAGGCTCAGGGTGCAGGGGCTATCCAGACACAGACCCATCACTTTTACTAAGCCAAACAGAGGGAGAGGTGCCCATTTCAAGTGCAGCAAGAGCTTGCACTATGACCACTTTGTCACATTGTTGTTGAGTACGGAGTTTGCACACCATCTAGAGCAGAAACACAGTACCTCCGCATAAAAGCATGCCAAAAACTACCTGATAAGGCAAAAGTTCTATTTTCCCCTAACCCTGCTATCTCAGTGTCTAAGAGCAAGTACGGTACATCAAAGGTTTTATTGGTGCCAAACAAACGAGGAAATAGTTTTGCATTAAGGCGAATGGGTATCGGTTTTGGAAACACCGACAGAATCCCCCGTCGAGGTTCCGCTTGAATTGTCATGCAGGACAAGCTCATCAGAAGCAAGTGGAACAGCATCTTGTTCTGGTAGCATTTGACGTGTTAGACGTTCTGGGATCCAAATTGGGCTTTCTTCTCCCTGTGGAAACACACAAATAGCTCCCCTGGATCGTATTAAAATAGGATCCAGGCCTTTCCAATCACCAGTGAGGACATCTTTCCATTTCACTAACTCTTTAGGTGGCACAGGCCATTGTCCATGGCGCTCAGCAGCTGAATGGCCATGAGCATCCAAATTAAAAAAATTTAAGGTAAGAAGTATAGTAGAAATGGCCATTTTGGGTATAGGGGGCACCTCTCCAATTCCCCCTTTTTATTTGTTTAAATAAACCTTTAGGGTGCGATGAGCATGTTCAATGATGCCTTGACCCTGAGGATTATAAGGCAATCCTGTCAGGAGTGAAACTCCCATGTGATGGCAAAATTGCTTGAATTTTGCTGAAGTATAGGCAGGACCAATGTCTGTTTTTAACACTTTACGTATGCCCATGCACTCCACACTTCAAGACAATGAGTAATAACATGAGAAGCCTTTTCTCCTGATAAAGGAGAAGCAAAAATGACTCCTGAACAGGTGTCAATGGACACATGTACATATTTTAATTTTTTGAAGGAGGGAACATCCATTTGCCATATTTGGAGAGGCTGAATGCTTCATGGGTTTACCCCTACATGTGGGGTGGTGGCAAAGACGCTGCAGTTCCCACAGCGGAAAACTATGTCTCTGGCGTCTTTTCTGGTGATGGAGAAACGCCTACGTAAGGTTTCAGCTGTCACATGAAACAGAGAGTGGAACCGGGTGGCGGCCTCCACAGGGGTCAGGACTGCAAATGCAGTAGCTCAGGTGGCAAGATCTGCTAAAATATTACCTTGTGACATCGGGCCGGGTAGGCCTAGTAGGCACGAATGTGCGTGGTGTAGCAAGGAGAACGTCCTGCTGAATTTGCATAAATATGGAAGCAACTGGGCTCCCAGTTTTAATTAGACCAGCTACCTCCAGGGAATTAACTGCATTAACTACTAACTAAGAGGAGTCTGAGAGTATATTAACAGGACCAAGGAAAGCACGTAAAACTTCTAGAACAGTTTGACATTCAACCAATTGAGGGGAATTTTGGGCAAATTGTTTGGTTACTACTTTGCCTTCATGCACATATGCGCCTAGCCCTGTTTTAGAGCCATCAGTATATACTATGTCACCTTTTGTAAGAGGGACTGCGCTTGTCACACGGGGAAACACGAGAGGCTGGCAGCGTGCAAAGGTCAAAATTGGGTTTTTAGGGTAATGATTGTCAAACGTCCCAGAAAAGGCACATACAAGTATGGCCCAATCATCATCAACTGCAGCCAAAGTCTGTAACTGTTCTGCAGTATATGGAATAACTATTTTTTTCTGGATAGGTACCAAAATGAGTAACCGCAGCCTTTAATCCTCGCAAGGCAAGTTTGGCTATGGCCGAGGGATACCATTCAATAATTTTGGCCGGGGAAGCCTGTGGATGAATCCACAGCAAAGGACCTTTTTGCCATAATACTGCAGTAGGCAACTTCTCAGTCTGTAAGAGACATAGTTCAAAAGGTTCACCTGGGTGTATTCTGACTAGCTGAGCTTTAGTCAAGGCTTTTTCTACCTTTTGTAAGGCTGCAACAGCCTCTGGGGTCAGACACCGTGGGGATGTTAACTGTGGATCTCCTTCAAGAATATCAAACAAGGGTTTTAGTTCAGCAGTAGAAATCTTTAGGAAAGGCCTTAGCCAATTAATGTCCCCTAGGAGCTTTTGGAAATCATTTAATGTCTGTAAATGATCTCTTCTGATTTCTATTTTTTGAGGTACAACAAATTCTGGGTGAATGACGGCTCCTAAGAACCTTCCCACCTGTGATTGCTGAACTTTCTCTGAAGCTATCGTTAACCCAAAGTGCTGTAAGGACTTAACTAAATCATGAAAGGCTACTTCTAAGTCTTGAACATTAGGGCCACATAAAAGAACGTCATCAATATAATGAAAAATGGACAATGACGAGTATTGCCTTCTAATAGGGGTTAAAGCTTGTTGTACATACAGCTGGCACATAGTAGGACTGTTTGCCATTCCTTGTGGGAGAACTTTCCATTGGTATCTTTTATCAGGTTCTACATGGTTTATGGCAGGCAGAGTAAAGGCAAACCTCTCTTTATCTCTGGGATGTAACGGGACAGAAAAAAAAGTCTTTAATATCTACAATAATTATCTCCCACAGCTTGGGTAATGCTGACAGAAGCGGGAGACTGTGTTGGACAGACCCAAACAGTTGCATTTGTGTATTAACAGCTCTGAGGTCATGTAAGAGTCTCCATTTGCTTGATTTCTTTTTTATGACAAAAATTGGAGTATTTTAAGGGGAGCTAGAAGGCTCCTAACTGTAATTGCTCTCTTACCAATTTGTGGGCAGCCTCTAATTTTTCAGAGGAAAGAGGCCATTGAGGAACCCACACTGCCTCCTCTGTAAGCCATGGTATGGGCATAGTCCCCTCAACGGCCCCTAAGAAATACCCAAACCACTTCGATCAGATTTTATGGTGGGCTGTATGGGGTCTGTAGGACCTTGATGATGTTTGCCGATGCCTCTTCTGGGGATATACCCCATATCAGTCATCATCCCCTGTGCAGGCAGGGAGTAATTGTTCATAAGTTTAAGACCTAGTTCTGTTAAAATGTCTCTTCCCCATAGATTAACAGGTAGTGGAAGGACATATGGTGTAAAAGTCCCTTTCTGTCCCTCAGGGGCTTTCCATTTTAATGATTTAGAGCTGATAGCAGGACTGGCTTCATAGCCAAGGCCTCGTAATGAGTGGGAAGATTGAATAACTGGCCACTTAGCAGGCCACCACCTAGTAGAGATGATGCTTTTGTCTGACCCTGTGTCCAAAAGTCCTTCAAAAGGTTTCCTTCAATCTCCAAATTCAAGGTTGGTCGAGTATTCAAATCTACTAATAGATATGCTAAGTTAGTTCCTGAAGAACTGAAGCCTTTGTTCTCCCTTCTCACCCTGTTTGATGCAAATTGGGCAGGACAATTGGGGAGGATGAGCAATTGAGCAATCCGATCCGAATTGGGGAGATGGGAAGCAAACTTGGGGAGGAGCACATGATCTTTAGTTGGCCTTTATAATCCTGATCAATCACTCCAGGGTGTACTACCAAACCTTTAAGGGTGGCAGATGAGCATCCTAAAAGCAGCCCTATTGTATTAGCGGGTAATGGTCCATGAAAGTCAGAAGGGATAGGCTGAACTCCCATTTGTGGGGTCAGGACAATTCTGGTGGTGGCACGGAGGTCCAATCCCGCGGAACCCAGAGTGGCTCTCCGTGGGGGTTCTCCTGCTCCCAGACTACTGGGGAGCTGGTTGCCCCATATATTTAAGGGCCCTGAGGATGGGGGCCCCGCTGTACATTTTTTGATGCTTCTAGGGGCCTCCCAGTGATATCTTTTACTGATCTACATTCATTAGCCCAATGCTTCCCTTTCTTACACTTAGGACACAGGTCAGGAATACTCTTAGGGTTGAATCTAGAGCTCTGACTTCTACACTCTCTCTTCATATGACCAGGCTTCCCACACTGAAAACAAGTGACATTCCTCCTAGGAGGACCAGGCCGCCGCCGCCCCAGTAGTATGGCGGCAGCTAAGCCTGCATTAGTTAAAGGTCCTCCAATCTCTCTACAGGCTTTAATCCAGGCTTGTAATCCTTTACCTTCCAGGGGATAATGGCATTACGACATTCCTTAGTGCATTGTTTAAAGACCAGTTGCTCTATCAAGGGCATATCCTGTTCTTGGTCTCCGAATATTTTGCCCGCTGCTTCCATCATGCGGGCCACAAAGTCTGAGAAGGGTTCACTTGGACTCTGAATAACTTTTGTTAGATTTCCTGACACTTTTCCCTTATTAGTGTGCGCTTTCCATGCCTTCACGGCACAAAGCGCTATCTGGCCATAGACTTCCACGGGGTAGGTTGTTTGGTTAACTGCCCACTGTCCCTGTCCTGTCAACATTTCAAAATTCCAAGCTGGCTGTCCAGCGGCTGCATTGGCAAAAGCCTGGGTCTGACAAGCGTCATGCCACAAGGCTTTCCACTCAATGTATTGTCCCATACTTGGGAGACAAGCTTTGGTAACAAACTGCCAATCAGCAGGGGTCATGGCTATTGTAGTTAACCTCTCTATCTGGAACATGGTATAATTAGCGGTGACTCCATAAGCTCGGACTGACTCTGCCAACTCTTTAACTTGCTCATACTCGAGGGGGTGATAGCTACAGACACTGTTATCATCCTCGAACACAGGAAACATTTGCCAGATGGCATGGCGTGTCTCCGGTGAACAGAAGGAGAACTCGCACTTCCTCTCTGGATAAAGCGGAGGAGTAGAGGCCACCGCAGCGGCTGCTTTAAGAGCTTTTGGTCTCGCTACAGGAGTCCTCCACCCCGATGATACCATCGCTCTGCCTCATATTCCGCTGCCTCCTCCTCTAAATCTTCCTCTTCAGACTCAAACAGTTCATCCTCTAACTCGTCTGCCAGCGTTCGGTTTTCTTTCACTTTCATTTTGTATTCTGCTCCGTTTCTGACATGCTCCGGACATGCTTCTCGGAGCCTACCTGTTTTAATTTTTGTTCCTTGTGCGCTCCCAATTTTATTCTGCTCTGTTTCTGACATGCCTTCTTGGTGCTGCGTGATAACTTTCTGTCCTGCCTTAATCATGGCCTCGCATTTCTGATCCCGCAAACATGATCTAACTAACTTCCACAGCGATACTATCACAATGGTCACCACGAATGCAAGCAATAACCCTTCTACTGCCGGAGAGAATCCAAGGAGGGACATGCCTCCGTTTTTGGCACGCTCTCTTGGTGCTCCATAAAATCCAAAGAGGGACATGCCTCTCGGAGCTTACTTATTTAATTTACCTTTTCGCAGTTCTGAATCCACTTCAGCGGACTGAAGGTTCCCCTTGGCACCAGTGATGTTAAGGCTTCCCGGGATTTTTAGCACCACTTGTTGCACGCCTAACGAGCGGCAACAGGATTTTTCTGCGAACAACCTTTATTGTACAGTACTCTTGAGCAGAGGAACCTGAGGAAGAAAAGTGCACTGCTTAAATATGCCAAGGAGACTCTTGCAGCTTCCTGATTAGTGCGCCCTCCAGTATCTCATTAGCATGCCCCGAGAGCGGGCTGTGACGTGTGTGGTATATGCGCACTACATCCCTCGGGCTGGACAACAGCTCTGTTTGCTGAAACATAGGCAGGAAGCCGGCACCATCTATCGGTGAGGCACAAACAGCTTCCAACATGGACCTGTGTCTGTCTGTATGGACATGTGTCTGTCTGTGTGGACCTGTGCCTAGGGGGCCTCTCAGCATATTGGAACCCACGCCTTCAGTCCCTATTCACCAGTGTCCGGTATACACTTCAAAGCCACCACACTAGCACCCTCCTTCCTGAGACTCCCAGCCCTGCTCCAGGTCAGGGCCTCCCTATCCCCAGTTCCGAATACTCCTCATAACTGCAGACCCTGGGGTCAGTCACCCTCTTTTGATTTTCATGGGCATCAGGTACACGAGTGGCATAGGCATGCCTGTTGGCAAACACCCGGATACGTAAAGCCACTTTGAGCTGTTTCGATTGTTGCAGGAACAGAATGGGTCAAACAGTGTAAAACATGTTTATTTTTATTCATTGTACGTAATGGATTCTGGTCATTTTTAACCTTCATTTCTCTCTCGAATCCCCCTTTAACTCTTAGGGAAATCCCCCCACCCCCAAGTTGATTCTACTTCCCTGTCTTTGTTTTGTGACTCACTTTAATTAGGATTTTTTGCACGAGCTCAACTGGATTTACCAGTGTCAAAAAAAGACTCCCCCAACAACAATTATTTGCTAGTAGCTCTTCAGAGATGGGTGGGGATCCTCCTGAGCCTCCTTCCTTGATAGCTCTTTACCTGGAGCAGGTAACCTTGGCTTCTCTGAGTCAGTGCCATAAGCCGGCCTTGTCCAGACAGCATTTCACAGAATTCTTCTCACCTAACTTTCTTCCACCCCACCTCCATTCTTCCATGCTCCCTCAGCTTTCTGTCTGCTTTTATGATTAACTTTTAAAACATATTTATTTTGCTTTATTATGTGTATGGGTGACTTGCCTGTATGCATGTAGGTTCACCATGCACAAGCCTATTGGATTTCCTGGAACTAGGGTTACAAGACGGTTGTGAGTCACACTAGGGAGGTGCTGGGAGTTGAACCTGGTAGAGCAACAAGTGTTCTTAAAAGGCTCGGCAGGCACCTGCGCTCAGGTCGTGCAGAGACTTAAAACTGACACGCACATAAAACGGAATATAAGTAATTGTGAAAAGAACCGGAACCCTCACTTCAGGCATTCATTCACGGAAACCCGTTTTGAGAAACCCAAGGACAAATTAAATCCATTACCTCTAGAGTGCGGTTAGCCATTGGACATTGGAGAGCCCCCCCTCCCCACATTGAAACGTGTAAGCCTAGAAGACCGGACTGGAAGCGAGGAGGTGGGTTTAAGTTTGAAGTTCGGGTGATCTGAGAGCAGCTGGGCTTCTTTCCTGGTCCGGCAAACTGGCGAGATGCCCACCACCTGAGGAAGGGAGGCGACGGAGATGCGGAATCCGCGCGCGAAGGGTGTAGGCTGATCAGGCTTCATCAGCACACCTGAGGACCTCGCCTCCCCACCCTGGGCCTGGCGGGCATCACAGCGCTTCCCCTCCCTTTCTGTTTTCCGCAGCTATCCTGGAGGAGACACCCAGCGGGATTTTATGAGCCTCATTTCGTTTCCCAGCGCTCCCAAGCGGCAGCTTGCACGGCTTCTCACCAAGCCCGCGCCAGGTTATCCCGCGCCCTGCAAAACCCCGCCCGGAAGCACTGCCTTTGTATTGTCGCCGAGGACGACCCTCGGTGAAACAGGGCCACCATCCCCACCAGGGGGCCCGGTCATTACGTCTGTGGCGCAGGTTGAGCATCCAGTCTCCGACAGCAATAACAACAATACCTTACTCGAGCAGCATGCTGTGCTCATTTGTATTCGTGTGTCAGTGTGTGTGTGTGTGTGTGTGTGTGTGTGTGTGTGTGTGTGTACACGCAAGCGCGTGCACCTGACTCAGGAGGCCGACGCTGGGCAGCCTCCAGGTGCACGCCGCCTCTCGAAGGGAAGGGCAAGCGTAGGCAGGAAAATCCTTTATTTCCTTCCCTGGAACCCTGCACAATCTTAAAAGACATCAGCCCCTCAGGTACCTGCTTGGGGTTCCTGCCCCTCCTAGGATGGAAAAATGGGTCTTCTCCACCGTCCACCCGATGGCGTGGGGTGGGGGCAGGTCAGAGGCAGGAAGTTTCTGACCGGCCGAGGGGTTTGGGCAAGCTCCTGGTGCAAAGAGCTCCACACCTGGCCAAGCCGGTTGGTCGGTGACGTACGGCAACATGGCGCGCCCCATCTACCTGGTCCCAAGCCCCGCCCCCTGAGCGTTCGCTCATCTAGAGCGGCGGCCTAGGTGGGCGGACCAAGCGTCATTTCCGGTTCCAAGTGTGCTGGGTCTCGTACAGCAATATGGCCGCCCTCAGATGCTTCAGGCGGAAACTCTGAGTCTTCCGGTCTGTTGTAGGGCCTGAGGTGGGGGTGGGGGATAGGAAGGCGGAAGGAACTTTGTGAGGATTTGTGACCCGCGCTGAGGGGGATCCTCGAGAGACCGTTTCTGAGGTGGGGGCCAGGTCGTTCGCGGAGCGGGGGTGGCGGCGCAGGAGTGGTGAAGGCGAAAGACTGTCGGCCTGGCTGCCGAGTCTGAGGGGCGAGCTCGTGTGGTACCTTGCTAGCCCTGAAGAGGAGTGTGGCGGCCTAGGGCTGAACGCAGAGATGGTTACTTGGCGGGAAGCTGAGGCTGGAGACTGTTCTAGCCTGGGGCTGGACATTAGGAATGCCGGGTGGTGGGCACGCTGTCGGTTACAAGTCATAGAGAATGGGGGGAACCAGGGTGCGGTGAGAGGGAGGGGACTGGAGATGAAAAATCTCCAGTCTAAAGTCCTGGTTTGTGGAAGGTGGAACATGGAGATGTCTGTAAGAGCGGAGAGGACACCAGGCTCTGTGAGAGGGAAACCTTTTAACCTCGGAGTCTAAGAAGTGGGAGTTAGGAAGAACTCGGAGAGGACTGTCGTGTCTGAGGGCGAGAGCTGGGCAAACCCATAAGGTGGCATCGACAGGGTGCTGTTTTCTGTAGACAGAAAAACTCGGAGAGCAGTGTGGGATATGGACCCCACTGAGGATTGGGAGTAAGAAGGAAACTTAACAGCTAACAGAGAGTAGGGAAAGAAACGCAACTGAAAGACAGGAAATTGACCGGAGGGTTGGAGTCTAGGGTGAGGATTTAAGATGGTCGGTAGGTTTTCCCCCAGAACTGCTTGAAACTGATAGTTGCAGTTTGGGAAGGATTAAGCTGTTTGGAACCCCGAGGTATCTGACAGGGTGAGGACTAAGCAGGAGGGGCTCTTTCGAGGCTCCCTTCCAGAATTCTGACCTTTCAAATACTTTCTCCCTCAGGGGGATTTGATCTCCCATGGCCACTGATGACAGCATCATTGTGCTTGATGATGATGAGGAGGATGAAGCATCTGCTGAGCCAGGGCCCTCCAACCTACCCTCCAACCCTGTCTCACCAGGACCAGAAGAAGCCTCTGGTTCTTCTGACCCTCGTGGGGATGGAGGGAGCAGTAACTCAGGTAGCAGGAAGTGCTACAAGTTGGAGAATGAGAAGCTGTTTGAAGAGGTAAGCTTTAGGGCCGGCTCCCCTTGCTTTTGAGATAAGGGTCTCCATTTGTGGCGCTGGTTGCTTGGAACCGTCTAGATGAGGCTGGCCTTGGAACTCACAGAGTTCTACCTGCCTCTGCCTCCTGACAGCTGGGATTAAAGATGTGACCTTGGGCTGGAGAGATGGCTGGCTTGGTGGTTAAGAACACTGACTGCTCTTCCAGAGGTCCTGAGTTCAGTTCCCAGCAACCACATGGTGGCACATGACCATCTGTGATGGGATCCGATGCCCTCTCTGGTGTGTCTGAAGACTGACAGTGTACTCATATGTAGAATAAATATTGAAAAAAAAAAAATAGGTGTGAACCACTATGATGCGATTGGGGAGATTCCAGGGAAAGGGGTGTTTGATTGGCTGATGTTCTAGCTTCCTCACTGATGCCAGCGGTTTTTGTCGTGGTTTTGTTTTCCCTCCCCTCCCTTGAACCATTTAGTTCCTTGAACTGTGTAAGATGCAGACATCGGACCACCCTGAGGTGGTTTCGTTCCTCCACAAACTGCAGCAGCGTGCCCAGTCTGCCTTTCTGGCCTCTGCAGAGTTCTGCAACATCCTGTCCCGGGTTCTGTCTCGGTCTCGGAGCCGGCCTGCTAAGCTCTATGTCTACATCAATGAGCTGTGCACTGTCCTTAAAGCTCATTCGGTCAAGAAGAAGTTGCAATTAGCTCCCGCAGCCTCAGCGGCCAGTGAATCCTGTGGGGATAACCTTCCCACAGACCCCCCCTCTGACCTTACAAACACTGAGACCACTGCCTCTGAGGCCTCAAGGACTCGTGGTTCCAGGAGGCAGATCCAGCGCTTAGAGCAACTGTTGGCCCTGTATGTGGCAGAGATACGGCGGCTGCAGGAAAAGGAGCTGGATCTCTCAGAACTGGATGATCCAGACTCGTCATATTTGCAGGAGGCCCGCTTGAAGAGGAAACTGATCCGTCTCTTTGGGCGCTTGTGTGAATTGAAAGACTGCTCTTCGCTGACTGGGAGGGTCATAGAGCAGCGAATCCCTTACCGAGGCACCCGATATCCGGAGGTCAACAGGCGCGTTGAGCGTCTCATCAACAAGCCGGGGCTGGACACCTTCCCCGACTACGGAGACGTGCTGAGGGCAGTGGAGAAGGCGGCGACCCGGCACAGTCTGGGCCTTTCCAGACAGCAGCTTCAGCTCCTGGCTCAGGATGCCTTCCGGGATGTGGGTGTCAGGTTACAGGAGCGGCGACATCTGGATCTCATCTATAACTTCGGATGC
Organism: Micromys minutus; assembly: GCF_963924665.1. NCBI lineage: Eukaryota > Metazoa > Chordata > Mammalia > Rodentia > Muridae > Micromys > Micromys minutus. The sequence goes on along the minus strand of NC_137960.1, from coordinate 3,221,397 downwards.
CACCTCACTGATGACTACCGGCCAGGTAGGAAGCTCCTGAGATGCCTCCTTAGGAATGGAAGCATCTCTAGTCCCTTCTCAGATTGGGACTAGGTGCTCTGACCCTGTTTTCCCACATAGGCATTGACCCCGCACTCTCGGATCCGACCTTGGCTCGCCGCCTTCGGGAAAATCGAACCTTGGCCATGAACCGGCTGGATGAAGTCATCTCCAAGTATGCAATGATGCAAGACAAGAGTGAGGAGGGGGACAGGCAGAAGAGGCGGGCCCGGCTCTCAGGCGCCGCTTCCCAGTCTAAAGACCTCCCCAAAGCCTCCTCGGATTCTGGTGAGGTATGGGAGGGCTAACACCTGTCAGAAAGCTTGTCTTCACCCTGGATTGCCAGCAGGGATCCAGGGTGACTCCTGGAGTCGCTTATGGAAGCAGGGAAAGAACACTGGTGACGTGCTTACCTAGCACTATGACCCAGAGTCAAGTCCTCGTACTACCAGAAACCTCTGGGGCAAGGGATTCCTTAAGAGAGACTCCTTCTTCCCTAGGGTCCTAGCGGCATGGCATCCCAGGAGTGCCCTACTACCTCCAAGGCTGAGACTGATGATGATGATGACGAGGAGGAAGAGGATGATGAGGAGGAAGAGGATGATGAGGAGGAAGAGGATGATGAGGAGGAAGAGGATGATGAGGAGGAAGAGGTCACTGAAGATGAGGATTTAGAACAGTTGCAGGAAGATCAAGGGGGTGATGAAGAAGAGGAAGGAGGAGGTATATGTGTAAACGGAACACTTCTGTGGGGAGTTTGGCTCTGCCAGACATGAGTTCCTTGTTGATCCTTTCCTTCCTTCTCCATCCTTTGCACAGCCCCTCAAGCTGTTCCTCACTCCACCCCCTTTTCTTTTCCAGATAATGAAGGAGATAAGAGTCCCACACCCCCTTCGCACATTTTCCGAAGAAGGAACTCAGAGCCCACAGAAGGGCTCAGATCCCCAGAGGAGCAGCAAGAGAGAGGACTGACAGGGACACCAGCATCCCCGCCAGGAGCATCCCCGGACCCTCTCAGCACCGATGCTGAAAGCAGTGGAGAACAGCTCCAAGAGCCGCTCCTGGGGGAAGCGAGTCCTGTGCCCCAGCTCTCTGAGCTAGAGATTGAAGCTTTGCCTAAGGATAACACCCCTTACCCCAAGGAAAGGAACATTTCCTCTTCCAGAAAAAAGTCAGAAGATTCCCTCCCCACCATCTTGGAAAATGGGGCAGCTGTAGTTACCTCTACATCTTTCAATGGGTGTGTTTCTTATCAGACGTGGCTAGATGGCAGTCCACCAAGCAAGAGATTGCGGAAGGAAAAGAAGCAACTGGAATCTGGACCCTTAGAAAACAGGTAACACTGGGTGAGGAAGGAGGCAGGACTCTCTGAAGGGAACCTGATGTCCTGGGTCTCCCTGCGGCCTCAGGCCCTCTCTGTCATTTCTCTTCTGTCCTTAGCTATATAAAAAAGGAGACGGCACAGCAGGACAGTGGGCAGAAGACAAGCATCCTACCTGTCCCGTCTCCCCCCTTGGCCTCTGCGGCTCCTGTTGCTGATTCCTCCACAAGGGTGGACTCTTCCAGCCATGAACTGGTGACCAGTTCCCTGTGCAGCCCTTCTCCATCCCTGACACTCCAGATGTCCCAGGCTCAGTCTCCCCGGCCCTGTGTTTATAAGGTAAGCTGGGGTGGAGTTTCTCCTGGCTGGTCATTCTCACTGGTTCTCTCTGGGTGTATTGCACCTGCTACTCTTTTTCCCCATCCACATTCGCACATGCATGCATGTGTAGTGACAATTTTGGAATTTTGGTTTCTTTATAAAAACTCAGAGCTGAGTGGTCGTGGTTGTGGTTTGTTGGTAGTCTTGCTCAAGAAGAATCAAATTAGATTCAGAGTTCCCTATTTCTCCCCTCTCTCTATTCTTCCTTCTTTTCTATCTAGTGATGGGTGCAGATAAAGAGGAGGAAAAAGAACCCACAAAGTCTCAAAGACTGACTGTATGTTTAGATTTATTTAGCCCAGCATAGTGGCTTATTCCTTTAACCCCCGCACCCAGGAGGCGGAGGCACACTGATCTCTGACTGCAAGGCCAGTCTAGTCTACACTGTGAGCTCCAGGACAGTCAAGGTTATATAGTGAGGCCGAGTGAAACAAACTGATTTGATGTAAATAAGTACTTTGTTGGCATGTACATCTGTGTGCTACATTTGTGGCTCATGGCCATGGAGGCCAAAAGAGGGTGTCTGAGCCTCTAGGTCTGGAGTTACAGAGAGGGCAGGCAGTAAGCCACCATGTGAGTTCTGGAGACAACACACAGGTCTGCTGTAAAGCAGCAGTGTGCTTAGTGGCTGAGCCATCTCCCAGCCTTCCTTCCATCTTGTTTGTTTTGGAGACAGGGCCTCTCTATGTAGCCCTGACAGTTCTAGAACTCTGTATGTAGACCAGGCTGGCCCCAAACTCAGATACCAGTCTGCCTCTGCCTCCTGAGTGCTAAAAAGGCATGGGCCACCATGCCTGGCTCACCCTTTCTTCTCCCCTGATTTGTCTGCAGACGAGTGTGGCCACACAGTGCGATCCCGAGGAGATCATTGTGCTCTCAGACTCTGATTAGCAGTCCCTGTACTCCCTGCATCCAGAAGGGTTTGTATGACTGTTGGAAGATGACCAGCAGAACATGGACGGAGCTCCTCCCGTTTTGGTGGTGTTTCTTTTGACAGAAAAAAAAATCAGATGTTTTTAAGTTTTACACAGATACATTAATAAACAATGAATTTCTTTTCTTATTGTATTCTTTCCTTTCCTTTGTCTTTGATCTGCCCTTTCTAGCTTGGCCCTTGCAGACCTCTTTTTAGGGCGCACTCATCTGCTCATCTTTACCCTTCCTTGAGCCTTCCTTCCCCTAGGCACTTGTTAAGATAAGTGCTTCAGAAGCCTTCTTAAGCGGCTTTACTTTCTCATTTTGAGCGGTATGAGTGAAAAGGCCAATCAGGGGCTGACTCAAGGTTATTTGGCCAATCCAGGCCTGGAGGAAGGGGGCGGGGCTTCAAGGGTTCTGTCAGATGCTGGGAAAAGGGCTGTTAGATCCCGCGAGCAAGCTAATGTCCAGAGCTTGGGGTGGAGCCTGAGGAGCGGAAGCCAGGACTGGTCAATGGGAAAAGGTAGGCTTGTAGGATTAAAGGGGAAAGAAAGCTTCGGCCAAATTAATTCCTCAGTCCTCAGCCGCAGAGGGGACCTGGTACCTTTAAGACCAAATGAAGAGCTGGTTCTTTAAAGGAAAAGTGTCGGTGTCGGTTGAATTTAGCCCAGCGGCACAGGAGGGGTGCTGGCTTGCGCCTTTAAGGTCGCTGGTCCGGGAGGCGGAGTGGAGGCGGAGGGCGGAGGGAGTCGGCACAAGATGGCGGCGGGAGGGGCTGGGGCTGCGGCTCTGGTCGCCGAGTGAGGGGGGGGCCCGGGGGCGTGCGGCCAGGTAAGCATGGGGCGCGCATGGCTGGGGGCCTTCCTCAGGCAGGGGAACAGTCCAAGAGTGCGACTGGGGAAAAGTGGGGGGCGGAGTTCGGGGGGCGGGGGCAAACACGAGGCGGGGTCGGGGATCTAGGGGGCGGAGCCATGGAGGGTCCTGAAGGGGCGGGGTCGGGGAATTAAGTGGGGGCTGTAGGGGGAGGAGCTTGAGAACTTGTGGAGGACACCCCTTCACCCCAAAGAAATTGGTAAGTAACACCAAGGAGGGGCGTTTTTTGAAAGGCTCTAGGCATCTGTAGACTAGGATAGACACCCATTCCCTGAGAATCCCCTATTTTCTGACCTAGGAAAAAGTACTAAACTTGGAATACTTTCTTTGCTAGAGCTGCGGTTTGATTGGTGTACTTGGATGTTTTACTTAATAATTCTGAGCCTCAGTTGCCCCATCTGTGCCATGGGGTTAACAGTTGTACCTTTCTCAGTGTTTTGTTTCTTTAAATGTGATGGTCTATGTCTTTTCAAAATGCTATTCTTTTTTTTTCCTCCTAGAGACCCCCCCGGCCGCCCTCCTCTTTCCTTTGTTCCTGTGGCTGGGGGGGTATCTCCTTCCACAACATGGAGCCATCTCCTCTGTCACCTAGTGGGGCCACACTCCCACTGCCTCTGTCACTGGCTCCACCGCCACTGCCGGCAGCTGCAGTGGTCCATGTGTCCTTCCCTGAGGTGACCAGTGCCCTCCTGGAGTCCCTCAACCAGCAGAGGCTCCAGGGTCAACTCTGCGATGTGTCCATCCGCGTGCAGGGACGGGAGTTCCGTGCTCACAGGGCTGTCTTGGCCGCCTCTTCTCCTTACTTTCATGACCAGGTCCTACTCAAAGGCATGACTTCCATCTCACTGCCAAGCGTCATGGACCCAGGTGCTTTTGAGACTGTCCTGGCCTCGGCGTACACTGGCCGCCTCAGCATGGCGGCTGCGGACATTGTGAACTTTCTCACCGTGGGGTCGGTCCTCCAGATGTGGCACATTGTGGATAAGTGCACTGAACTCCTTCGGGAGGGCCGATCCTCAGCCACTACTGCCACTGTCGCTACTGCTGCAGCCCCCTCTGTCTCTGTCCCTTGTGCCGGTGTCCCCTCAGGGAGCGGGGGCACTGTCGCCCCTGCCACCGTAGGCTCTGTACGTTCCCATACCTCCAGCCGGGCCAGTGAGAACCAGTCTCCCAGTAGTAGCAACTACTTCAGCCCCCGGGAGTCTGCTGATTTCTCCTCTTCCTCCCAAGATGCATTTGTGGCCTCAGCGGCGGGTAGTGGGAACCGTCGAGATGGTGGCCCTGTGTTCCCAGGGCCTGTGGTTGGCAGTGCGGGTACCACCTCCGGGAAGTTGCTGCTGGAGGCCGACGAGCTTTGTGATGACGGTGGGGATGGGAGAGGGGCAGTGGCCCCGGGGGCCGGGCTCCGGAGGCCTAACTGCATGCCTACCAGTGCCGTGCCACAGAAACATTGGGTGTATGGGAAGCGACCTAGAAATTGCCCTGCACCAGCATCTCTGGTCCACCAAGACCCTGATCTAGAGGATGAGGAAGAGGAGGAAGATCTGGTATTGACTTGTGAGGATGACGAGGATGAAGAACTGGGGGGTGGCTCTGGAGTTCCTGCAGGGGGGGAACCTGAGGCTACCCTTAGTATCAGTGACGTTCGGACCTTGACCGAGCCTGCAGACAAGGGGGAGGAACAGGTCAACTTCTGTGAATCCTCCAATGACTTTGGCCCCTATGAGGGTGGGGGCGCTGCAGCAGGGCTTGATGACTCCGGAGGCCCCACCCCTTCCTCCTATGGCCTCGCCCACCCTCCACGACCCCTCCTTCCGTTGGATGTGCCGGGCAACCAGATCTTGGTTTTCCCATCCTCCTCTTCACAGGCTCCAGGCCAGCCACCTGGGAACGCAGCAGAACACGGGGCAGTAACCCTAGGGGGCACCTCTGCGGTGGGGCTGGGCATACCTGGTGGCTCTGGTGGGGCTCCTGGAGGGGTGGGCAACAGCGAAGGGAATAAGATCTTTCTGTGCCACTGTGGGAAGGCCTTCTCACACAAGAGTATGCGCGACCGGCACGTGAATATGCATCTCAACCTGCGACCCTTTGACTGCCCGGTGTGCAACAAGAAGTTCAAGATGAAACACCACCTGACCGAGCACATGAAGACTCACACAGGCCTCAAGCCCTACGAATGCAGTGTCTGCGCCAAGAAGTTCATGTGGCGGGACAGTTTCATGCGTCACCGGGGACACTGTGAGCGCCGGCACCGAATGGGCGCAGGCGGGGCCGGATCGGGACCTGGACCTGGACCTGGGGCACCTGCGGGGCCAGCATTGCAACCCAAGAGGGAGTCTTCCGCAGTGGGTGGGGGCAGTGGCGATGAGGCAAATTCGGCCACACCCCCATCCCATAGGCGTGTCTGGTCCCCACCCAGCGTGCACAAAGTGGAGATGGATTTCAGTGGGGGTGGAGGAGCAGCACACTGAAGGGCAGGCAGTTGGGGAGCTTAGTCTAAGGGCAACGTGGCTCCCGGGGTTTTCCCACCAAACCGTCTTCCCTTATCTCTGTGGACTTTTGTATATATTCTAGAGAAGGGCATAGGTTGCACCATCACCAGCCCCTTCCTCGATATCTCTGGAACTAAGCCGTTTTGTTTTGTTTTTTCCTTCTCCCTTGAGCACACCAGAGCCCCACCTTCACGGAGTAGTGCCAACACGGTGGGGGAATGGAAAAGGGACCTTTTGAGCATCCTGGAGTCACAGGGCCAACAGTCAGGTTGTGCTAGTTTGTGCCTGAAGTCTGTGTTTGTGTTGTGGGACGAAGCCTTTGATTCTTAACAATTGTCCTTTCTCCTCTTGAAAGATGCGCCCCTTATTTCTGTACTATCTCACTCTTGCCATGGGGATCCCAAATTGGGTTGTCATGAAAGTGGGTGGAGACAAGGAGTGAGCCGCGTTAACAGTGATTAAATATTTATTGGTCACTTCACTTGGCTTCCCAACACCCCTCTGTTTGCTGGGACCTGATACAGGTCGGGGGACGTGGGAGTCTGGTTCTAAGGGAGGTGGCGCTGAGACGGCGCAGCCGGAGGGCGGAGCCTTAGCTGCTAAAGAGCTCAAACTCCGTCCGGTGATCTACGGGGGTGGGTGCAGGGCGAGGAGGGGGGAGACCGGGTTTCGAGATCTCGGTTTGGCCCTTGTGGGCTGCGTTCCTCCAACGCGCAGTCACGCCCTCACCTGATGAGAGCGGGGAATTTCCAGTTCTTCACCCTGGGGGAAAATGAAAGTGAAAGAGGCAAGAAGAGACTTGGTAAGGGCGATCGCGGCACCATGAAGCCACTGTCTCTGCTCGTCGCTGTGGCACTGGGTGAGCGGACCCCATTTCTTCTATTTAGAAAAGGACACACTGGGAAGGAGAGGGAGGTGGTCCCATCGCAGGTCTGAAGGGGCGGGCAGGTCGCCGGACACCCTGTGGCCGCCTGGTCACCGGAGCCCCTCTCCCCCAGGCCTGGCGAACGTGGTCTCGGCTGGACCAGAGACCATTGAATGCTGGTTCGTGGAGGATGCAGGTGGGGGTGGCCTGTCCAAGAAACCTGCCACATTGTTACTGCGCCATGGACCCAGGGGGCCGCCGCCTCGGCCAGATCTTGACCCTAAGCTATACTTCAAGGTGGATGGTGAGTCTTCGGGACTCGCCTGTATCTGTCACTTCCTCTTAGCTCACATAGGGACCCTGGGCCTTAGTTTTCCCCTTTGTAAATTAAGTTTGGATGCTCTCTAAGTCGCTCTCTACTTTGTTAGCTTGTGCCTTCCGGCCTGTATATAGTGAGCACATTTCAAGCCAGTGCGACCGGTACACCCTTTTCGGTTCCGCAGACCCGGCGGGAATGCTCCTGGCTGCCTTCAGGCGGTATCCTGCAAGCGCCTCCGCCCCACACTGCGAGATGAGTCGGTTCATCCCGTTCCCCGCCTCGGCGAAGTGGGCTAGAGGTCTGATTCCGCAGCAGAACTGCCCGCGGGCCCTGGACGGGGATTGGCTGCTGGTCAGCGTATCCAGCACTGCCTTCCGCCTCTCCAGCCTGCTGCGGTCACAGCCGGAGCCTCAGCGGGAGCCTGTCTTCATCACCATGGCAACAGGTAGCCACGCAGAGGAGCGGGAAGCGGGAGATGGTTGGGTGGTTTTTAAGGGTCTGTCTAGATCGGCCAGTTCGTCAACTTGCCGAGAAGTTTGAATAGGTCATTTATCCAATTGGGGGTGGGGGGGGGAGGAGAGGGAGGAGAGTTAGTGTTGTGTGTGTAGTTTTTTTTTTTTGTTGTTGTTGTTAAGGGAAGGAGTTGGTTAGACTATCTTCACTTTTCATTGTAGGCGGAGAGTAAAATCGAAACCTGTGGTTTTGGGGCGGGGCTTTGTAGAGGGGTTGGGGAGGTGGTCTGGTGTCGGTTTCCAGATACCAGAGTTTGAGAAGCTCACAGTTAGAAGTCAGGTTTCAAAAATCACACTTCGAGTCTCTTCAAAACCCTCTAGAGCTTGGCGACAATCAGCCCAGCAAGGAACCTCTTCCTAAGGCCGTCGGCCTCAGTGTCCTCTAGTGAGTGGGCAGAAGGGACACACAGAGATTCTCCTGCAAAGGCCACCCTCTCACTAAGTGCAGCTTGAGTTCCCAGAGGTCCACCACTTTTCGTGCTGGACAGAGCAAGCGGGTGTCCGTGGGCAGATACGCAGAAATGGGGAAGACCTGTCTTGAATGTCTATGAGCTTCTGCTCTTCTCTCTGACACCCTCTGACACCACCTATTCACCGGCTTTCCCCATTTCTGGTGTTTTTATGCAAATACTCTCACCAAACCGGAGACCGTTGTCTTCATCATTTGAAATCTCCTAAGGGGGACAGTCTGAAACCCTCAGCTCTCCCCACACCCCCACTCTTAGCTCCACCCTGTGTAGGCCCATTGTGGGGACAGTAGCTCTCTGGAGAGAACCAGTCGTCACACTGCTGGTCTACATGTGGGATGGTGGTAGTGACCACAGCCTTTGCCCTATGGGTCTGCTTTTTCCAACTGTAAAAAGAAGGATCTATTTCCCAAGCTACTTTTCTCTGTGGCCGTGAATTAAGGCGCTGTGCTATCCAATAAATGTTATTAGCACCAAGAGAAAGTTAGGACCCCAGGTTCCCAGATGAAGCTGCAGACAACGAACACACTGAACGTCTGGGCATGTGAGTCACAGTGTACAGGGTGGCCCTGTGTGCTCAGTGACAGTCCTGTGTGGCCTCCGCAGGGCAGGCGTGCGTGGCTCAGTGACTGTAGTGAGTTACTTGCAACGTCAGTTTTGTTTGTGTGTGTGTCTGTGTATGGGTCCATACATTGAATGTAGCTGCCCAGGAAAGCCAGAAGAGGTTGTTGGACCCTCTGGAGCTGGGTTACAGGTGGTTTTGAGCCGTGTGGCACCGGTGCTGGGTCCGAACTTGGATCCTCAGTAATGCAGTGTGTGGTTTAAAGTGCTGAGTCACCTCTCTAGGCCCTTGTTTGGGCTCCTAGAGTGCTCCGGGCCAGAGCTGATTCTCAGGAGACCCCTTCTCATACACTCTTGGGCAAAATCAAGTTGCTTTGTCCTGTCTTCCTTATCAGGTCACTTCTGCTTGATTAGAAACTCAGGAAAACAGGGGTAGATGGCTCATCGGTTAAGAGGACTGGCTGACCTTTCAGAAGGTCTGGGTTCAATTCCTGGCACCTACATGGCAGCTCACAGGTGTAACTCCAGTCTCGGGAGCTGGCGCTCACCCACAGACATGCCACAGCCGAGGAGCTGCCTAACCAGTGCCAAGTCTACCTTCCTTAATAGTTAGTGCATACAGTACTTAGTTCTAACCACTCTTCAGAAACATGTCCTAGGCAGGCTGTACCTGAAGTATATACACATAGACAAATACAAATATGCAACATCAAAAAGGGGGTCAAGGATTGGAAGGAGTGGAACAGATTTGGTTAGCTAGGGGCATTAAATGGCATAACCTTCACTGCAGCCTTGGCAGCTCAGTAATTGGTGTAGCTGGTCTTTGTTACTTTGTGTGTTCTTCTTTTTCCCACCCTTTATGCCCTGGGTTTTACTCCCTATGACTAGATAGGAGAGAGAGAGAGAGATCTCTGAATCTAATTTCTTTTTGTTGCTTCTTTGAGCATGACTAACAAATTGCAACCAAACCCCCTGAATGGCCAACAGCCTGCTCCTCCTAGCGGGGTGTGTGTGTCCTAGTGTTTATTTACTCTCAGAAAAGTTCCCATAATTCCAAGCAAGCATCACACAATCACAGAAACTATCCGAAGCTGGCCAAACCACACCTCTGCTAGAGCACAAAGGCCGACTGTCGGCTGCCACAGACACACAGCCAGTCTGAAGCAGCCCTTAAGAGACCAAAATCAGGCTGGAGAGATGGCTCAGTGGTTAGAGCACTGACTGCTCTTCCAGAGGTCCTGAGTTCAATTCCCAGCAACCACATGGTGGCTCACAGCCATCTGTAACGGGATTCTGGTGTGTCTGAAGACAGAGACAGTGATAAATCTTAAAAAAAATTAAAAAAAAAAAAGAGACCCAAATCCCAGAATTCCCACTATGGTACAGTTCTTCCTATGGCTTCCCGTTACTCATTTTTGTTTTTGAGACTGGGTCTCAGGCAGGCTTGTCTGGAAGTCATGTCAACCCTCCTGCCAGAGTGTCCCATGTGCCAGGGTTACCAGTGTGAACCACTAAGTCCAGTTTCTGTTTCTGCTTTGGAGACTGGGGGGTGGGGCTGAGGTGTAGCCCAGTGGTAGGCGCATTGCCTGCTGTGTGTGACAGTCAGCACTGGATGCTCAGGCCTGTAATCCCAGCACCTGAGAGGCAGGGACAGGAGCTTCAGGACATCCCTGATAGCTGTGTCTCCCTGATGGACTGTTTCTCAATGACAGGTGCTTGTTCCCATGCACAAGGCCTTAGGGTCAGCCCTTAGCATGGCAGCAGTAGTCACCCTCCCCACACACACACAGGAAAGAAGGGAGGCTGAGATGAGATAACTTATCTATTAGTTCCAGACTAGATTAGCTTGCACAGTGAGTTTCAAGATATCCTGGGCCAGAGTGAGTCTTGTGTTTAAAGAGAGAGTGAGAGAGAGAAGGTGTGTGTGTGTGTGTGTGTGTGTGTGGTAGTGGTAGAAAGATGGCCCAGCAGTTAAGAGCTTCTTCACAAGAGAGAGAGAGAGAGAGAGAGAGAGAGAGAGAAGGTGTGTGTGTGTGTGTGTGTGTGTGTGTGGTCGTGGTAGAAAGATGGCCCAGCAGTTAAGAGCTTCTTCACAAGAGGTGGTCCTAGTGTAGTAACTCTAATTCTAGGGGATCTAGTGCCCTCTGCTGGCCTCCCTTGGTGCTGCACACACGGTGCACTTAACATCTTTGGGGGTGCAGGTGGAAATACTCATAAGCATACAATTTTAAACTTAAAAAAGTGTGTCCTTAGATCCTAGCCATCTATAGAATTTGAGAATTGCAGTTGGCAGTGTGTTCAGTACAGAATATCCAGGGCTGTGACCCCCTTCCCCCATCACCTTGATTTACCCCTCATAGTATTATAAATGAACGTGTCTCTGAATCGTGCGTAAACTGGAGCTTGGGCCCTCAGCTCTGCCTCTCCATTTCCTTTCTTTCCACTCTCCCAACGCCCAGTGGTGCTGACCGTCCTGACTCATAACCCTGCCCCTCGAATCCAACTGGGAAAGGATGCAGTGCTGGACCTGCGCTTTGCCTACGCGCCCACCGCTCTGGAAGATGCTCCTTCTCTGGCCCCAGGTCCTCCTCCCTTTGGGCTGGAGTGGCGGCGCCAGCACAAGGGGAAGGGTTACCTGCTGCTGGCTGCAACTCCCGGGCTGGCTGAGAAGATGCCACCAGCCCAAGAAAAGGCTGTAGCATTTGCTGCTTGGGATGACGATGAGCCCTGGGGCCCGTGGACTGGGAATGGGACCTTCTGGCTGCCAGCAGTGAAGCCTTCTCAGGAGGGCGTCTACCTGGCTACTGTACACCTGCCCTATCTGCAAGGACAGGTCTCCCTGGAGCTGACTGTGCACAGTGAGTCGGGAGCACCGTGGCGGGGGGAGGGATGATAACGAAGATACTTGGGAGTCGTAGGGATCTGAAAGCTTCAACGTGGGGTTCTTGTGGAGTACTAATGGGACAGAGCACCCCAATAATAGCAGGGAAGCAACAAGATGAACTGAGGGGGGTGGATTCCCTCAGTTTCCTTTTCTCTTTTCTTCAGAGCCCCCCAGAGTGTCTCTAACACCAGCACCCCTTGTGTGGGCTGCCCCAGGAGAGGCACCCCCAGAACTGCTCTGTCTTGTGTCTCACTTCTACCCTGAGGAGGGCCTGAAGGTGGAATGGGAGCTCAGAAATGGCCCAGAAGGAAGTTCTAGAAAGGCTGAGGGGAAGACATGGCTCTCCACCACCCGCCACCATTCTGATGGCTCTGTCAGCCAGTCTGGGCACCTGCAGCTACCCCCAATCACTGCCAAACAACACGGTGTGCACTATGCTTGCCGGGTCCACCACCCTAGCCTGCCGGCATCGGGGCGCAGTGCTGAAGTCACCCTGGAGGTGGCAGGTAATCACTTGGAGAACCTCTCAATCAGGGGGAGCCTCAGGAAACACCAAGCTGACTTGACTTCTGTTTGCTAGGCTTCTCTGGGCCCTCAGTAGAGGACGGCATAGGCCTGTTCCTGTCTGCTTTTCTCCTCCTGGGCCTCTTCAAGGCACTAGGCTGGATGGGTAAGTGTGAGGCCTGCTCCCACAGGACATACCCTGCCCACTCTGAAGTCTCACCCACCCCTCCCTTCCTCAGGCTTGCCCATGTCTCACCACTCTTTCCCCATAGCTGCCTACCTGACCATTCCTGAAGTCTCAAAGGAGAAGGCCACAGCTTCCAGCCTGACCACTCCCAGAGACTCGAAGGTAACAGTGCCCCGTTGCTGGGGCTTTACCTGCTCCTGATGGTTATTCCTGGGAGGGACGATGGCTGCCGTGGCAGGTGTAGACTTTACACACACCTGGTCTCAATCCCTCCTCATCCTCAGCATGGTTCACCTCAGACTATCTGACCTGGATCTGTTTCCTTGGGAGTAGTGATTTTTAAAAATTACTCAGGCGGTTCTGTCCATTGAAGATGTAGGCCACACATTAGTAGCTACATTAGAGGGGGAGAAGAAAAAAAAAAAAAAGCCGAGTGCACAACACTTCAGAGGCCGGGCAGAATCTTGAGTTCTCAGCTGCTACCCAGAAACCCTGGCTCACGGGGGAGAGAGTAAAATGAAACAGGCAAAATTTAATCATACATTTTATTAAATTTTTGTTGATATGGGTCTCATGTAGCTCAGGCTGCCCTCAAACTTGCTATATATTTGAGGATAACACCCCCCAACACACACACACTCCCACTTTGGTTTCTCCGTGTAGCCCCTGCTGTCCCGGAACTCGCTCTGTAGACCACGCTGGCCAAAGGCACAGATGTGCCCGCCTCTTTCTTAGGATTAAAACCATGTGCCACCACTGCCAGCTTTTTGAGGGTGATCTTAAAATCCGTCCTCCTCCCGCCTCCACTTCCCAGATGCTAGATCTAAAGGGCCTCACCACCCAGGTACTGAGCCTTTGTAACTTTCACAAGTTACATTTATTTGTGTGGGGCTGTGCATGCCACAGCATGTGTGGAGGTCAAAACTCCTGCCCTACGGGTCTTGGGGGATCAGAATGGCAAGTACCTTCCCCCCCCTGAGACCATCTTTATTCCTCTTTAAGATTTTCTCCTATGTGTGCGTATGAATGTATTACTATAATTGGTTGGAGGTCAGAGGATAACTCCTGGGAACCAGTTTTCTCCTACAGCCTTGTAGGATCCTGGATCAAATTCAAACCAGCAATTGATTCTGCCTGCTGAGCTTCTCACCAGCTTAAGTTCTTATTTTTAAACTGCAGAGGACAATTGGAATTTACTAGAGTAAATAAAGTGGGGCCCTATCAAAGCAGAGGACAATTGGAATTTACGAGAGTAAATAAAGTGGGGCCCCATCAAAGCAGAGGACAATTGGAATTTACGAGAGTAAATAAAGTGGGGCCCCATCAAAGCAGAGGACAATTGGAATTTACGAGAGTAAATAAAGTGGGGCCCTATCAAAGCATGAGAACCTCGGACAGAGGCTGTTTCGGAGGGAAACTCCCCTCAGGATGGAAGAACAGTGGCCAGGGAGACCACTCTGCAGCCTACAAGTCTGAATCTTACCTCTCCAGACAATTTAAACCTGTAAACAACTTAGAGTTATAAAGCTCAGGGCACAGCCCAGGGGTGGGGTTGACTCAGCTGACCCATGGGGTCTTCTAGAAGACTCAGGAGCTAGGACATAGGACTATGTCTGGCAGGTGGGAAATGCCAGCCCCCTCCTGCTCCCATGCCTGTAACTATGAGGATGTTTCTAGATTAACCAAGAGGAACTCTCCTAACACATTAAATTCCCCACTTCCCTCTCTTGCAGAAGTCACAGTAAAGCTTTCGTCGGCGGAAGCTGCCTTCCTCATCTCTGGCCCAAATGATTTCAGGAGCTCCTGCCCCAGAACAACATCCCTCATGTCCTCTTCTCTCTCCAGTGGCTCGGATTGGTGTTTTGTTTTTTTTTAATTAACTTCTTTGTTTTGTGTTCTTGTTTTTAGACAAGGTCTCTGTATGTAATTTTGGCTAGCTGGCTTGGACCTGCACCAAGCCAACCAGGCTGGCCTCAAGGTCCCAGAGATCCACCTGTCTCTCTGCCTCCAGAGTAACAAATGACAATGGACATGCTTATAGGGTTTTTTGTTTTGTTTTTTTTTTTTTTTTAAGACAAATCTAGCATTCTTAACATCCCGAGGCAGTGTTTCTCAAACTTTTTGGTTCTAGTACATCTTTAAAATGACCAAGAAGCCCAACGAGTTTCTGTCATGTGTGCTACAGCTATTGGAATCGAACAAAAAAGTTAAAATGAGAAAAAAAGTGAGGCTTAGTAGGTCAAGACCCCTAAGTCCATCGGGAATACCTGACATTTACATTAGGATTCACAACAGTAGCAAAACCAGTTAGGGAGTAGCAATGAAAATAACTTTACAACTTGAGGAACCGCGTCAAAGGGTTGTAACATTGGAAAGGTTGAGAACCACTGCTCAGGGAATTAAGGACGATAAGACCTCATAGCATTTTAGCGTTCTAGGTACCTCGGGGACAGCCTACAACAGTAATCTAGAGACGAAGGGTCCATGTGTCTCCCATGGCAGACTAATGCGTACCTCTCCAGCCCTCCATTCATACTACAGCGTTTCCTTTGCCTGGTCCACCTTAGCCATCTCGGGGGCCCCAGGCCTGGTGAGCCTCGTCCTTTCACGAGTGTCCCCCATGTTGTCCCCTGGCTGTACTTAAGGGATGGCCGTGCTCTCCTGTTTGCCGGGCCTCGTGAGCCAATAAAGTCTTTAAGAGTTAACATGCCGGCCTTTCATTCTCCTATTTCCAAGCACAGCCAATCTCCTAGTAACTCTGGGCCCTTGCCATTACCGGGTCTTCCCGTACGCGGGGTGACGACACAGCCACCGTAGGAACTGCGTGCACTGTGAGAACCGGACGCCCGGAGCGACGGACCAAAATGGAACCGGAAGCGCCGCGGCGCCGTTCTAGTTGGCTTCCGCTCCCCCCACCGTGAGTGGGCGGGCATAAGGGCGGCTCGGAAAACCTGGCGCGGATTTACTCCGTCGCATTCGTGCTGGCGTGGGCGGTGTCATTCTGGGGCTGCTGTAACGGGGTCGCGCCCTCAGTAGGTCGCTTTCCTCGCGAGTTGCATCTCTGCTCTTGTTAGAGAAAGTGACTTAAAACCCCGTGCTTGCCCTCCCGTGGAGGCTCGCGACAGGACCCTGATCTCCAGTCTATTTGTGCTGGGAGACATGGGCTTCAGAATCCCCAAGTAGCGTTGTAGGGGACAGTGGAGTGGGGCACCTGGAGCCTGCGTCCCAGCCCCTGGCATCCAGCTCCCCTAGTCGGTCGCCCTGGCTCCTGTCCTCACTTCCTTCCCTTTTTGGCTCCTGCTGTCGGGCGGACACGGGGAGGGGGGAAGCGGAAAGGGCGGGAGGGCCCGGGAGCCCGGCCGGGTGCAGGAGGGGGGCATCGCGGAAAAGCCGGGGAGGGGACTCGGTAAAGGGCCAGAGACGGAGGAGAACTGAGGCCTGGGACCCGCGCGCAGCCCCTCACCCTTCCCGAGCAGGTCAGAGCCGGAGCACCGGGTGACCCTGCCCATTCCGCACTAGTTATGCCCCTAACCCCCAGCACGCACCGAGGGCTCGGGTTTCCCACTCCGGTATCTCCTCCTCCCCCAGCCTTCCTGAGGGACTCCCACCCAGGTCCCTTCTAGCCCGACTCCCCCACGCCCGTCTGACTCCACCCCAATCCCACCCGTCTCTCCCCAGGCGCCCCCATGGCCCGACCCCGCTGATTCCTTCTCTCGGCCATGCTCCCGCGGCCCCTGCGGCTGCTTTTGGACACGAGCCCCCCTGGGGGAGTCGTGCTGAGCAGCTTCCGGAGCCGGGACCCCGAAGAGGGTGGGGACCCAGGTGGCCGGGCCGTGGGCGGGGGGCAGGAGGAAGAGGATGAGGAAGAAGAAGAGGTGAGACGCAGGTGGCGGGAGGCAGGGCATTAAATATTTCTGAGACTCTCCTTTTGGTGTCTCTGGGTCCCTCGATCTCTTCCTCCCAACCTCACTCACACCCCGCCACGCTCTCTCTGGATATCTGTCCCCTGGCTGCGGGTCCTGGTCTCTCTGAAGTTGGCCCTGTCCGTCTGACTCGGAACTCGCCCGCAGGAACCTGCTGAGTTCCTGCCTGGAATGTCTGACTGGCAGGCAGCCTGACTGTGCCTGCGGGGCCCAGGCCCTCTTTGCCCGTACCTGCCTCAGACGGCTGCCACTGGGCAGTTGTGTCTTGGTCCCTGTCTCTCGTTTTTTTTTTTTTTTTCCTTGTTTGACTGGGAGGGGTTTGTTTCCACAGTAACCAGCTCCTCACACTCTAGGATTGGGGAGGGAGGGGAGGGAACCCTCAGATTTCGCCGCCTCTTCCCCACCCCCTGGTGCTTAATAGAGGCAGCAAGCCAAGAAAGAGGTTCTGGCACCTGGAGACACGTCCCGGGATAGGTAGAGCGTGGTCATCTTCGTCCTTAGAGAATAATAGTCGTGACCAGCAGCAGGATTTAGGGCTTCAGGAGGGTCCAGAAGTTAGAATCCGAGCCCGAGGACCCAGACTCCTGGGCCCCGACATTGGTAAAGTTAGGGTGACTGGCAAGGCTGGTTTTTCGGGATCGGTCGGGGGAGGGGCTAGGGCCACATGACTTTGAGTCTACCGCTCCCCCCCCCCCCATCATCCCTACTTCCCCTTCTTCTTGTAACTGGGATTGGAGCCGCCACCTTCAAGGGGTCCTGAGATTGAGTGGAAGCTGTATTGGGGATGGGGAAAGGGAGTCTCTGCGGAAAGACTAAATTTGGGTTCCTCTGGTTCTGTCGGGGAGGGCGGGTCTAGTGAAAACCTGAAGTTTCAGCTTCTCTCTGCTTCAGGTCTCTCTGCCTTTGGCTTTGTGCTTCTTCGGGCGCTCTGCTCATGACTTTGCACCCCACTTTTCTGCTGTGTTGGGCTCAGCTGTGGGTGCAAGGGGATTTGGGGGTGACCAGAAGAGGGGTTCCTGCATTCAGTTGAAACTCCCACTCCAACCTCTTCTATTCCACCCAGCTCTGAGGTGGCTAGGGGGGGCTGTCTGAGCCCCGGGGTGGGGTAGACCTGGGGTCACCAGTACCCTCTACCCCTCGCACGCGCTGGTATTGTCCCCCGCCATCACAG
Organism: Micromys minutus; assembly: GCF_963924665.1. Taxonomy (NCBI): domain Eukaryota; kingdom Metazoa; phylum Chordata; class Mammalia; order Rodentia; family Muridae; genus Micromys; species Micromys minutus. The sequence goes on along the minus strand of NC_137960.1, from coordinate 3,203,983 downwards.
GTGAGGGAGGGGTGCAGAGGGAGGAGCAGGGCCTGGGGACAATGGCTGGGGACTGGAGGTGCTGCGGAACTCACTTCCTCTTCTTGCTCCTTCAGGCTTCTCTGTCAGTGTGGGACGAGGAGGAGGATGGCGCGACCTTTACTGTCACAAGCCGCCAGTATAGGCCTCTTGATCCCTTGGTGAGATCACGACTTTGAGGTCTTGCCTTTTTTTTTTTTTTTTTTTTGCCAGAGCACTAGGTTGGAGGTCTGGTGGTACTCTTGTGTGATTTAAGCCATTTCTGAACCGTGGCAAAAAAAAAAAAAAAAAAAAAAAAAAAGAGCTAGACCTGGAGTATCCCAGATTCAGCAGTGAGACTGGGATTGATGAGAGGCGCTCCTTGTTCTCCAGGCTCCCTTGCCGCCCCCTCGCTCCTCCCGACGGCTCCGCGCTGGTACTCTGGAGGCCCTGGTCAGACACCTCTTGGATGCCAGGACGTCAGGGGCCGACGTGACGTTCACTCCAGCCTTGCTGGCCACACACCGGGCCTTCACCTCCACTCCAGCCCTGTTTGGGCTTGTGGCTGACAGGTCAGGGGCCCAGGGTGAGGAGGCTCCTGGATTCCCTCTGAGCAACTCCCAGCACCAGGGGGGCTGAAAAAGCTGCAAGGTAGACCCTCTCCTAATCCCCAGGCTGGAAGCCCTCGAATCGCATCCTCCAGGCGAGCTAGAGAGGACCACAGGGTGAGTGACCCTGTCTCAACTTCAATCCCCACAAGAGGGAGCTGAGGCTGACCTCTGACCCCTGGCTGGTTCCCCTTCTCTCAGGGTAGCCATGTCTGTACTCTCAACCTGGCTGGCCTCTCACCCTGAGGATTTTGGCTCTGAGGTCAAGGGTCAACTTGACCGGCTTGAGAGCTTCTTGCTTCGGACAGGGTATGCAGCCCGGGAGGGTGTTGTGGGGGGCAGTGCTGACCTCATCCGAAACCTCCGGGCCCGGGTGGACCCTCGGGCCCCCGACCTTCCTAAGCCCCTGGCCCTTCCTGGCGATTCCCCTGCTGACCCCACGGATGTCCTGGTGTTCCTCGCTGACCACTTGGCCGAACAGCTGACCCTGCTAGATGCGGTGAGACCTTGACCTTTGACCCCACGTTCTCTGACCCCCTCACTAACCTCTCCTTGGCTCCAGATCCTTTTCTTGCTTCCAATCTCTTCCTTCCGTCTGCTTCTCTGACCCTTCTCTTTCCTTCGCCCCTTGGCTGTTCCCCTTGAACTCTGACCCCACTGGTCCCTGGCTACTTAAGAGCCTCAGATCCCTGATACTGGAAACTTGCCTGGCTTGACTCTAAATTGTAACCTCTGACTTCTGCCCTGCAGGAGCTGTTTCTCAATCTGATCCCCTCTCAGTGTCTGGGAGGCCTATGGGGTCACAGAGACCGGCCAGGACACTCTCACCTCTGCCCGTCTGTCCGAGCTACAGTCACACAGTTCAACAAGGTGGCGAGGGCGGTAGTTAGCTCTGTCCTGGGGGCCACCTCAATTGGAGAGGGGCCGAGAGAGGTGACCGTGAGGCCACTCCGACCTCCACAGAGGGCCCGGCTCCTGGAGAAGTGGATCCGTGTGGCTGAGGTGAGAGAAAACAGCCTTGCTGGCTGGGGACTCTTTCATGGAGTGGGGAGGGACCCTAGAGCCTTGACTCCGTGTCCTCACAGGAGTGCCGCCTGCTTCGGAACTTCTCCTCCGTGTATGCTGTTGTGTCTGCTCTGCAGTCCAGCCCCATCCACAGGCTCCGGGCAGCCTGGGGGGAGACAACCAGGTAGGAGGAGGGAAGGTGCCGGAGGCCTGGGTGTGGAAGCTTCCCAGGCCTGCGCTCAGGGCCCTGTTCTTCCTCTCTAGGGACAGCCTCAGAGTCTTTTCCAGCCTGTGTCAGATTTTCTCAGAGGAGGATAATTATTCCCAGAGCAGAGAGCTCCTCATGCAGGTGAGGGCAGTCTTGCTTTCCCCAGCCTCCACACCTGCTCCCTCCTCCCCTGCTCACTCCTCCCCTTCTCCCTCTTCTCCTGTCCCCTCCTTCTCTTCTCCCTCCTCTCCTCCCCTGCTTCCTCCTCCCCTGCTCATCCCTCCCGTTCTCCCTCCTCCCCTGTTCCCTCCTCCCCTCCTCCCTCTTCTCCTATTCCCTCCTCCTCTTCTCCCTCCTCTCCTTCTCCCCCCTCCCCTGCTTCCTCCTCCCCTTCTCCCTCCTCCCCTGCTTCCTCCTCCCCTGCTCATTCCTCCCCTTCTCCCTCCTCCCCTGTTCCCTCCTCCCCTCCTCCCTCTTCTCCTGTTCCCTCCTCTTCTCCCTCCTCTCCTTCTCCCTCTTCCCCTGCTTCCTCCTCCCCTTCTCCCTCACCCCCTTCTCCCTCCTCCCCTGTTCCCTCCTCCCCTCCTCCCTCTTCTCCTGTTCCCTCCTCCTCTTCTCCCTCCTCTCCTTCTCCCTCCTCCCCTGCTTCCTCCTCCCCTTCTCCCTCACCCCCTGCTCCCTCCTCCCCTGCTCCTTCCTCCCCATCACCTTTGCTTTGTCACCACTAGGAAGTGAAGCTGCAGCCCCCTGTGGAGCCACACTCCAAGAAGACCCCAAGGTCTGGCTCCAGGGGTGGGGTGAGTGCTCAGTGGGGCTGGGAAGGGGCGGCTTACCTGTGAGATGAATGACTGTTGTGTCTGAAGGGAAGGTGAGAAGGGCTCACATCCCGGATCTCTGCCTGCAGGGTGTGGTTCCGTATCTGGGAACCTTCCTGAAGGATCTCGTGATGCTGGATGCAGCCTCCAAGGATGAGCTGGAGGTCAGTGTATGTATGTGTGTGTGTGTGTGTGTGTATGTGTCTACCCTGGGTAGTTCAACATGTATACCTCAGGATCAGAGAGGCTGAAGGCAGGAGGAAGAGTGCAGGCTCTGGAGTCAGGTTCTGTTACCATGGGAAGTAGTTCAGCCTCTGTACACCATTGGGCTGTGTATGTCCGACTGTATGCACATCCGACTGTATGCACATCCACCTGTTAGTGGGAGAGGTTTATTCGTATTTGTCAAGTGCTTACAGCAGGTTGGAAACATCAGCACAAACAGTTTATTAAATACACAAAGACTGAGTAGCTGGTCGTGTGAGTGACTCCATGGCACGTTCAAGACCCTGGGTTCCATCCCCAGTGTAGTAAAGAGAATGAAACGCTGAGGTTTCCAGAAAGTTCCTTGTCCCGCTGTGAGCTCCATTTCTCATCTAGAAGCTAGATGCTCTCTGTCAGCGTCAAGTGGAGGGGCATTGCCTGTGGTCTCAGCACTCGGGAGGCAGAGGCAGGCTGGTCTCTGCCTGGTCTACGTTGTTTATTAAAGATTTAGTTTGCCCAGCCTGGTGACACACACCTTTAATCTCTGCACTCAGGATGCAGAGGTGGGGGGGTGGTGCAGATCTCTATGCTTTCAAGGCTAGCCTGATCTACATAGTGAGTTCTAGGCCAGTCAAGGCTACACAGTGAGACCATCTCAAAAACAAAGGATCAAGTCAAGATGGGTTTAGGTCTGAGATGTGACTGTGAGGAAGAGGAGGGATCGGAAGACGCAGTCCAAGTAGCTGGTGCACTGGCTGTGTTTGGGGAAGGAGGGGTGTTCTCTCTGAGCAGGATTAGCCCTTTATCCCTCCCCTACTGCCCTTGCAGAATGGCTACATCAATTTCGACAAGCGGAGGAAGGTGAGGGGAGTCTGAGAGGGACGGGGGCGGGGCTGGGGTGGATCTCCCTCTCTGTGTCCCAGGAAGGGGGAGAGGGAAGTGAAGTCAGGGGCCCTGAGTTTTGGCTCCTGCAGTCTGAGGGCTCCTTCCCAGGAGTTTGCTGTCCTCTCCGAGCTGCTGCGTCTTCAGAACGAATGTCGTGGCTATGACCTCCGACCTAACCCTGACATCCAGCAATGGCTCCAGGGCCTGCAGCCATTGACTGAAGCTCAGAGGTGACTGGCTGTGTCTGGGTGGTTGGGTTCTAGGACTCTGGGATGGGTGTGTGTGTGCACATGTGTTCGAGAGCGTATGTGCATGTGTGAATGTGTGTGTGCATGTGTTTGTGTGTGAGTGTGTGCATGGGTACTTGTGAGCGTGTGTGTGTGTGTGTGTGTGTATGTGTGTGTTGGTGGCACGTCCTGACCTCTGCCCATGGCTATCCTGTCCAGTCACTGTGTGTCCTGTGAAGTGGAGCCACCCGGTACCAGCGACTCCCCTGCTGCAAGGATGCTTCGGCCAGCACTGGTCATCACACAATGGACAGAGTGAGGACATCACTGGCTGCTGGGAGCCGGTTTCCTGGGGACTTGACGACCCCCCCCCCCCGTCATTGTCTAACTTCTTCCCTCTGCAGAGTTCTGGGCTCTGTTGGAGGCCCCAGTCCGCTTGTGTCCTGGGATCGGCCCAGTGTGGGGGGAGATGAGGTGCCTGGGACCCCGGCTCCTCTGCTGACTCGCCTCGCCCAGGTGAGCCTGCACTCGCCTCTGAGCACGCGAGGACCTTTCTCTTCTGCCTCCCTCCGGTCGTGACCTCACCTGTTTGCCCCTAGCACGTGAAGTGGCCATCCGTCTCATCTCTGGACTCTGCCCTGGAAAGCAGCCCCTCCCTACACAGCCCTGCTGACCCCGGCCACCTCTCTCCTCCAGCCTCCTCCCCTAGGCCTTCTCGAGGCCATCGGCGCTCCGCCTCCTGTGGGTCTCCGTTGAGTGGGGGCACAGGAGAGGGGGCCTCTAGGACTGCTGGATATGGGGGCGGGGTATCTGGGCCAGGGTCCTCTGATTGCCGAATCATCCGAGTCCAGATGGAGCTGGGGGAGGACGGCAGCGTCTACAAGAGCATCCTGGTGAGGGAGCCCGGGGCTGGGCAGGGTGGGAAGAACCTCACCTTATTAGGCATTAGTCTTGGGTTTGGGTAGCCAGAAGGACTCAACTGTAGCTTCTGTGGGACTCAGGTACTTGTTTGATGTTGGTGGCAACTGTGCATTAGCAGGCCACACCCTGAGTTTTCAGGAACTGTATTACATGTTCAAAGTCAACAGTTTTCCCACAGGGAAGCAGCCTTGTTGCCCTAGGAACCATGTGGGCTGGCTGACAGGACACTGGCAGCTACTACATTAGGTTTCTTGTTTAATTTTTTTTTTTGTTATATATATGTACACTGTAACTGTCTTCAGACACACCAGAAGAAGGCATCAGATCCCATTACAGATGGTTGTAAGCCACCATGTGATTGCTGGGATTTGAACTCAGGACCTCTGGAAGAGGTCTTAACCTTAGTCAGTACTCTTAACCTCTGAGCCATCTCTCCTGCTTAATTTTTTTTTTTTAATCTTAGTTTTTGAGACTGGATTTCTCTGTGTAGTCCTGGCTATCCAGGAGCTCACTCTGTAGACCAGGCTGGCCTTGATCTCAGAGATCCACCTGCTTCTGCCTCCCAATTGCTGGGATGAAAGGCGTGTGCCACCACACACCTGGCTCTTATTTATTTTAAAGTATTAGACGGACTGGAGAGATGGCTCAGTGGTTAAGAGCACTGACTGCTCTTCCTGAGGTCCTGAGTTCAAATCCCAGCAACCACATGGTGGCTCACAACCATCTGTAATGAGATCCAATGCCCTCCTCTAGTGTGTCTGAAGACAGCTACAGTGTACTCATATATAATAAATAAATCTTGAATAAAAAAATAAAGTATTAGATGCAGGTGACCTGTTTTGGTTGGGCTAAAAGGACAGGAAACAAGTCATCATGGCATATTTATTGTCCACCCCCTCCCCCCTGGCCTCCCAAGACAGGATTTCTCTGTGTAGCCCTGTCTGTCCTAGAACTCACTCTGTAGAACAGGCTGGCCTCGAACTCAGAGATCCACCTGCTTCTGCCTCCCAAGTGCTGGGATCAAAGGTGTGAGCCACCACTGCCCAGCTTGCTTATTGTTCTGTTGGTCTCTCCTGCAAGGTGACAAGCCAGGACAAGGCTCCAAGTGTCATTAGCCGTGTCCTTAAGAAAAACAATCGTGATTCTGCTGTGGCTTCAGAGTTTGAGCTGGTGCAGCTGCTACCAGGGGAGCGAGGTGAGCAGGCTGGAGGGAGGGCACACGGAGGGCGGCGCTCGCTCATAGCTGGCACTCGTGGGAGGACTGAGTGCTTCCTTCCCACTCTGGAACCCACAGAGCTGACCATCCCACACTCAGCTAACGTCTTCTACGCCATGGATGGTGCATCTCACGACTTCCTCCTGCGGCAGCGGAGAAGACCCTCTGCGGCCACCTCGGGTTCCCACAGCGGCCCCTCTGCCTCAGGAACTCCTCCGAGTGAGGGAGGAGGGGGCTCCTTTCCCAGGATCAAGGCCACGGGGAGGAAGATTGCTCGGGCACTGTTCTGAGGATGAAGTCCTGTTGGTTTACATCGCAACTCATACCAGGAGTGAGCAGCCACGAGCGGTGGCCATTGCATTAAGAGCAGAAATTCTGAAAGGTGGCCAGCCACCCTGGGACAGTGAAGTCACCTGTTTACGAAACCGCTGAGAAAGCCAGCCCCGTGGGACTGGTGATCGACCTGCATATAGCTTCCTTCTCTGGGGAATGTGGTGCATCTGTGCTGCGAAGAGCATTATCCACTACAGCCTGTGAAGGGCCAAGGGAAGGCCTAGAGGCTGAGCCAGGGCATAGGGCAGTGACAAGACGCTCTGTTTGGGGGTCTCTTGTCCCACTCTGGGGGTTCTCGCCACTGTGACACTAATAAACCAAGACACTACCTGAGTCCTGTCCCCACCCTTCAGTGTGCGGAGCTGGGTAGTGAGAGGAGTGGGTGCTCAGACCACGGTGCCATCCTTGGATCCAAGGACAAGATGGTGAGAGGTAACCCAGCGATCCCTTCACTCCTGGTTCCTTAGACATTCCTGTTTCTCTTGTCAAAGGCCCTAAGCAGCTGGGGCTCCCGAATGACAGTGATCCCCGTGGACTTCTCTCAAGGCAGATTTATACAGGAAATAGCTTAGGACAAAGAAACCAAAGAACAACTTTGTGGAGGTGGTGAAGGAATTGTCAGATTGGTTAAAGGTTACATTCTAGCCAATCCTAAGAAGACAGAGGGGAAAACCAGGTGCTCACAGGGAGTGACCGAGTGACTCTGTTATATCTTGGGCTCTCAGGCCATGTCTCCAAGTTACACCAACCAAGTTAAGGGAAGCCAAAGGGTACAGGCAAGAATGGCTTCAGACACCTCAGACTTCAGTTTCGAAACTGAAGGCACACAGCCAACACCCTGAGCTCGGTTCTCAGCCACAGGAAAACAAAACACCAGAATCCGGCCGCAGAGAGATTCCAGTCATAAGAACCTGAATCTCAGGGTGTAAAGTGTAAAGAAATAGAAGGGAGCTGGAGCTCAGTGGTTAGAACACTGACTGCTCTTCCAGAGGTCCCGAGTTCAAATCCCAGCAACCACAAGGTGGCTCACATCCATCTACAATGTGATCTGATGCCCTCTTCTGGTGTGTCTGAAGACAGCTACAATGTACTCATACATACATTAAAAATAATGATAATTTTTAAAAAAACCTATTACAGGTAAGCAAAGTCTTCAACTAGTTTAAAAAAAAATAGAAAGGACAGTGAAGAAAGACTGGCTAGAAGGTAGGCTTGGTTCTGTTTACATTTTATTGGCTCAGGGTTAGCCTCATCCCTCCCTCCCTTTCCCCCTTCCACGGGGTCAGGCTTTCCCAGGAGCCTTTGCTGCCTGGGCCCGCTGGAACTCTTGCTGCAGCTGGGCAAGGGTTTCCCTCTGTTGCTCTGACTGCCGCTCCAGGTCCCGAAGCTGCGATTCGTAGCGCTTGCTGAGGAGGAAAACGGGAGGCAAGAGGAAATGAGAAATCTGTGAGGGCTCAATGTTCTGGGATAAAGGGAGACTGGTGGAAAATTTGAGGGTTATGGGACAGAAAGTGGGGAGGTCACTAAGGGTCTTGAAGACTGGGCTGGTGAGACGGGTTGCACTGAGTTCCCAAGGCTGGCACCCGAATTCAAGCTACAGAACCCCACAATAGGGAGATCATTCCCAAAGGTTGTCCTTTGACGAATGCGGGCCATGGCCCAAATGTAACACAAAAAGAAAGGCCTGGAGTGGTGGCACACTCCTTTAATCCCATCATCCCTTGGGAGGCTGCAGCAGGCGAGTCTGTGACAGGTCGGCCCAGTCTACAGAGTGAATTGCAGGACAGCCAGGACTTTACAGACATAGGTAGGTGGGTGCTGCTACAGAGAACCATCCAGCACGGGCTCAACATCTCTGCACTGAAACGCCAGCTGCAGCGCTTACATTTCCGCTGTGATGTAGTCTAGCCTCTTCCCCACCGTGGCCCGAGCCTCCCCCAGCTCCTGTTTGACAAGCACGGGTCCCAGAAGCTTGAAGACCACGTTGGATCCATCCAGCAAGGCCAGTTCCTGAAGAGGGGATGGGGCGGTGTATGAGATAACCGTGCCTGTAAGCCCCGCCTCGCCCCCAGCGTCCCATCCTCACCTCCTTCACGATATTATTTTCCGTTAGCTGTGCTTCAAGCTTCTGCCTCCCTGACATGGATTTACTCAAGTCTGGGGTGATGACAGGAAATACACTATTAAAAACATCAAATGGGCCCAGAACCGCACAATTCTGGAGAGACTGGTTGTGAGAAAGAGAGGGTACCGAGTTCGGTGCACACAAGATTCCCCACACACAACCCCAACATGGGGCACGACGCCTCATCATAGTTGAGAGTGGACAGGGGCAAGACCACACCAACTCCGCCCTCTTACCCTTCTGCAGCTGTTGATACTTCTCTACCTCTCCCTGAAGCTTCTTTTGGATCAGTTCAGCCATGGGGAAGGAGAAAGCCTCCTGGGCGGGTGTCGCTGGGTCTTCAGCTCTGGAAGGCACCTGAACTCCCCTTCCTGGCCCTGCAGAAGGACAGGACCTTCTACCGGCGGCTCTCCGAGGCACCGCAGCCTTTCTTCGTCCAGAAGAGCCACTCCCTAGGCAATGGAGAGCGAAAAAAGAGACCCCCAAATCCTCCAAGCCAAAGCCTATCCTTTTCACGCTCTACTCTCAGTATTAATAAACCCGGAAGTAAACAAGGCATGCCGGGAAAAAAAAGACGGCGCCGGAAGTTAAATTCTGACACATGCCGGGACACGTAGTTCTGACCTGTGTGAGACTCGTTCTTCTTAAAAGATTCGACTCGAGAGGTTTTGGGAAAGACAGAGGAGTTAATGTGGAAAATCAAAGTTCATCGTTACCAGGATTCGGGGCTCAGACTTGCTTTAATCTTCATTTAGTTAGAAGTTGCTCCTCGGGCGAGGCTACCGGGCTCATAAAGGCATGCCCTCACTCAACATGGCTCCAGAGGCTTCAGACGCCCGTACGCGATGATTGGATGAAGACCAGGGGACTTCCGGAAGTTTCCTAGAAGGCTGTGGGGCCGCTGAAGAAGGAGTTTCGCACGTGGATCGTAGTTCGGTCTTCGAGATGGAGACAGCCCCCAAGCCGGGTCGGGGTGTCCCACCCAAGAAAGACAAGCCTCAGGCCACGAGGAAGGTAGCTTTGGTGGGAGGTGTCCGCGCCCTGGGCCCGGGCTCGGGCTGTGCGTGCGAGGACTTCTCCTCTGCTCCTTAGAAACCGCGGCGCTACTGGGAGGAGGAGACCACCCCGTCCGCCGCCGGCGCCTCCCCGGGGCCGCCTCGGAAGAAGACGAGGACAGGGGAGCCGCGACCCCCGAGGTCCAAGAGCGCGCACATCGCCCAGAAATCTCGGTTCTCCAAGAAACCCCCGATCCCAAAGAACGCCTCAGACCGGAAGAAGCCGCAGAGGACCCTGTCTGGGGTGAGCCCGGGGTTGACAGGGTGGCTATGCAGGTCTCCCCGTAAGAACGGGAGGAACCGTTTTCATCAGAACCTGCCTCTTGCCTCGCCAGGCTCAGGACCCGTTCCCAGGACCCGTCCCCGCCCCCCTGGAGGTGGCCCGGAAGTTCTGTCGTATTGACAAGTCCAAAAAGGTGAGGACCTGCGGGCAGTGAGAGGGATGGGAGGCCGAGGGGTTGGGTGAGGTGGTGGCAGCTTCTCAAGTGGCTTTCCTGGGACCCCCACATCATGCTCCTCGGTTCTTCCAACCCTGTCAACAATGCCGTAGCTCCCACATTCGAAGCCTAAAACCCAAAGCCGACTCGAGAAGGCTGAAGCGCAGGAAGAAGAGGCGAGTATCAGAGCTGCCCGCGCTGAGCTGCTGCTTGCAGAGGAACCCGGGTGAGTGGACCCCGACCTGGGCTTTCCTTGTCCTGTCTTTGTGGGACTTCGTTTTATCGTTCTTATGTTTGTATTCCCGCTTCATGGTGGGGAGTGTCACCGTCGTCGTCCTAACTGCCTTTCAGGTTTCTGGTAGGAGAAGATGGGGAAGACACAGCAAAAATACTCCAGACAGACATTGTGGAGGCTGTGGATATCTCGAGTGCTGCGAAGGTGAGCCCAAGCGGGAAGAGGGGCTCAGGAGACTGGGTGGGGCGAGTTCATTCTTTCATGGCTATTTTTTACCCTTTCTAGCACTTTGACCTGAATCTGAGGCAGTTTGGACCCTACAGACTGAACTACTCTCGAACAGGGAGGTAAGGTTGAGTTCCGGCAGCTCTATTCTCCCTCTAGTTATTTATTTGTGTGTGTGTGTGTGTGCGTGCGTGCGCACATGTGTGTACACCTGGAGGTCAGAAGAGAACCTGGGGCTTGTGATCTCTTCATCTCGAAGCCAGCAAGCCTCCTTTGGTCATCCTGCCTTTCTTTCCTTTTAGGCTGGGGGTTTTCGTCGTGTACTAGACACAGATGTTTGCACACCTAACTCTGCTGTCTCTGAGTTGCCCCTCTACCATACTGCCCTGTCCCCTTTCTAAGGGAAGAAGTTAGCTTAACTTCGGCTTATAGTTGGGGGGGGTGTAGTTTGTCATGGAAGGGGTTCGTTGCAGCAAGGGCTGGAAGAAGCTGAGTCCTTTTGGTGGTTCTAGATATGAAACCCATGACCTTGTGTGTGCCTGCAAAACACACACTTGGCTGTTGAGCCACACCTTCCCTCAGCCCCTCAGCTTCTGTCGACTTGTGTATGTGTGTTCCAGTTCATGTTTTGGTTGCCTGCACATGGGTGTGTGTGCGTGTGATCACCAGAGGTCAATGTGGAGTCTTCATTACTGCTTTTCTCCCCCCCCTTATTATTGATGTGTACGAGTGTGCTTGTTCGTACCCGTGACACTGTGTGTGGGCAGCCCGAAGAGCCATTTTCTTCATTTACCTTCATGTGGGTTGGGGAGTTCAAACTCCGGTCACCAGGCTTGTGGGAAAATATTTTCAGCCACTGGGCCTTCTTGCTGAACCTCTTCTTTATTCTCTAATGTTTCTAAGTTTTTATGTTTTATGTGTATGAGTGTTTTGTCTGCGTGTATGTCTGAGCATCACACATTTGCCTGGTATCATCCAAGTCAGAAGAGGACATCAGACACCCAGGAGTTGGTGTCACGAGTGATTTAGTTGTGACTGTTGGGAACCGAACCCAATGTTCTCATGAGAGCATCAAGTGTTCTTACCACTGAGATTACCGTGTGCCAGGGATTCAGGCTCAGGCCCCTATACTTTTGTGGCAAGCACTTTACAGACTTAGCCATCTTCCTAGCCCCTTCTGTGACTCTTGAACTAAGATTTGGCTGTGTCTCCTCAGCTGGTCATGTGTGTACACGACCTGTGCCTTCTTCAGTTACACAGCATGGGTTTGTTCGCTGCAGTGTGCGGCAACGTGCTTCTTCCCGGGGCTGGGATGGGTCTGGCTGAATTATTCCAGTCTGAAATTAACTCTCTGCTTCATCTCCAACAGACACCTGGCTTTAGGAGGGCGCCGGGGTCATGTGGCTGCCCTGGACTGGGTGACAAAGAAGCTCATGTGTGAGATCAACGTCATGGAAGCAGTGCGGGACATCCAGTCAGTGTTTCCCGGTGGTGGTCGTTGGGAGGTGGGCCAGCCGGTTTCCTATTGGATGGTGCCCTGGGGTGCTGAGTCCCATGAGCCCTTCCCCTTTTCTATGCAGCTTTCTCCATTCTGAGGCTCTGCTCGCGGTCGCCCAGAACCGCTGGCTTTACATCTATGACAACCAGGGCATCGAGCTCCACTGTATCCGTCGATGTGACCGCGTGACCCGCCTTGAATTCCTCCCCTTCCATTTCCTCCTGGCCAGCGCTGTGAGTGCTTGTGGGGCAGAGGGCCCGGTGGGTCCTTGGGCGGACCTTTCTTCCTCAGGTCTGGTAGAAAGAAGACAGCTGGACATCTCGTTTTTCTCTCAGTCAGAGACAGGGTTTCTGACCTACCTGGATGTGTCAGTGGGGAAGATCGTGACAGCTCTGAATGCGCGGGCTGGACGGCTCAGTGTCATGGCTCAGAACCCCTACAATGCTGTTATCCACCTGGGACACAGCAATGGTCAGTTCTCGGATTTTCTTTCATTCTCTCTTTGAGACTGTCTAGTACCTGTCTCAGACCTGTGGCTACAGCAACTGTCCTGCCTCAGCTTTCTGCACAGTGGGAGTTACAAGTGTGTGCCAGCCTGGCCGACCTGTTTCTCTTATACCTTCTTGACCCTCTACTAACACGTTAATACATTTCGTGGTTTTGGGAACTGAGCCCAGGGCCATATGAGACCGTGCTCTCCTGAGCTGCACCCCAGCCTTCCAGGTCTGTGGAAGTCTTTACCTGTGTCCTGTCTGTTCTCCACTTAATAGCCTGAGGCTAATGCCTCAGGAGCCCCAGGCTGGGCTTATAGTAGTAACCCAGGTCTCCGCCTTTCAGGCACAGTGTCTTTATGGAGTCCAGCCGTGAAGGAGCCACTGGCGAAGATTCTGTGTCACCGTGGCGGGGTTCGGGCTGTGGCAGTGGATTCTACAGGCACGTAAGTCACGTATTTGGGGGACTTGGTGTTGGGCACAGCTGGGCAGGAAGGTGGATGGCTTGGTGTGAGTGTGTGAGTGTGTGTCCTTAAGTTGTAGCTGACCAGCTGTGTAAAGCGTGGGTGTGTTGCAGAGCCCGAGTCGCGGTTTCCCGATCCTGAGAGGGATGTGGGTCTAGTTTGGTGCATGCTGTGTTCCCAGGAGCACTTCCCAGCTAGTGCCTCCATTCTGTGATGTGACGTCTTGTTCCTTTTGCTGGGCCCATCAGTTGCTGTGTCACTTCCTCCATGAAGTGCCTTCTCTCTTGTTCCCTTACACAGAAATTTCCCCAACCTGAACTTGTTTTTTTAGCCACATGAGGGTAGGTCAGGGATCATGCTCATGTCCCCAGCTCAGCCCAGAGCGTAGCCTGCCAAGGGTGCCTGTGGGTGGTGGAGGGAGGAGCTAGGCCATGGGGAATGTTGGTCCTCTCAGGGACAGCCGACTCCCACCCCAACCTACTTCCCAGCTGTATCTTTGCTGATGTCTTAGACAAGGAGACCATGATGTGTCCCAGATTCTGTACCTGAACTCTGCATTGAAACCCCTGGTACCAAAGAGCAAAGGCTTAGCACACAGACTCCAACCCCTCACCTCCACCCATGCCCACACAGTGTTGAGTGTGCAGGTAGAGGGTTGCTTTACTCCATGAGTGCTGGGGTTACTGGATTCTGCCACTGGGCCTTCTTTCTAATGGTTTGAGCCACACGGTTATCAACTTCTTCAGGAATCAGAACACTCATTGCCAGAGCAGCAACTGTACTACATACTTTAACCCCGACATCCAGGAGGCTGAGGCAGGGGAATGGAAGATCAAGATCTTTGTACATACTATACTACAAACTGAAACTAAGTCTAAAAACCAACGTCTCTGAGTGCTCTATGGGTCTGGGCCTGGCTAGTAGTACCACTCTTTTGGTTTTTTGAGACAGTGTCTCTCTGTGTAGCCCTGGCTGTCCTGGAACTCGCTTTGTAGACCAGGCTGGCTTTGAACTCATAGTTCTGCTTGCCTGTCCTCTGAGTACTGGGATGAAAGGTGTGTGCTGCCAACTCCCAGCCCTGGTGGCTTCTTCACTCTTGATCTTGCTTGTGACTGACTACCTCTGCAGTTCTGCCTTGTACCTCTGGGAACTCTCCTGACAGGCATGGTGCGGCCAGCTCTGCATGGCATGTCTGCCCTGTTTCCAGAGGGACTTCCCACAAACCACATCCCCCTTCACTGATGGTCAGGGATTTTCTACGTTAATTTTTTTTTTTAAGATGGAAACAAACCAGTAAAGGAGGTTGGTAAGGAAAAGCCCAAAGTTACCCACTTGCAAAGGCTTTCAGGATACTGAGGTTACTTTGGCTGCCATCACTGTCTTTGTGAACACGTAGTTTGGTTCTGCCCATTCTCCCTGTAACAGCCTGGCTCTGGAGAGTAGGGAAGCATGTCTGTGCCTCCGGCAGCACCAGGTCCAAGCTGTAGCTCACCCTGCCTGGGTCCACAGCTCTCCCACCCAGGCCTCCGCTGCCTGGTCAGCACCGTGGTCCTAAAAGTTCTGGATCTTCACCATATCCCTGCTTATCGATGGGCCCCCTCAGGCTACAGGTGAAGCTGATCTCTTCCCCAAGGCTTCCTGGAAGCCTGCATTAGGATAGCATAGAGCCAGCTTCTGGAGGCTGAGATGCTTCTCACAGAATACCTCTGTGCCTGACTAACTTAAACATTGGACCCGTGGTTACGTGTCAGGTCCACCTGAGGGTGTGACACTGTCCAGGTTCTCTCAGTTGTTTCTGGTTTGTACCAGTGGCTTTTTTTGGCATGGCACATGGTCTCATTATATAGCCCTGGCTTGGAGCTTGCTATGTTTGCTATGTGGACGAGACTGACCTTGAACTCACCTAAGTACTGGGATTAAGGTCATGCACAACCATGTCTAGCCCAGTGGCCTTTTTGTCCTGTTGGGGCTCTACTGAGCTCTGTTACCTGGTGAACCTCTGCTCATAGAAGTTTTCAGTTCCTTCCTGGACTCCTTGGCCCCTTGGCAAGGCTCATCAACTTTAGCTCCCCTCCTAGCCTCTGAAAGAAAATAGTTTATACTTGGGTATCTGGTTATACGTGGTGTACTGTGTGTGTTAACTTTGCTACTTTCTAGGAGGATTTTTTTTCTTTCTTTTTCGAGACAGGGTTGCTAGGCACCTCTGTGCAGCCCTGGCTGTCCTGGAACTCTCTCTGAGGCAGGCTGCCTCTGCCCCTACATGCCTGGGATCGATGGCATGCATTACCACACACACCAAGGGAGGTTTTCTTGAGAAACACAGCCTTCACTGTTAGGTCACTGCTGGAGAGTCTGTGGAGCCAGACTTCACACAGCCCCTTTCCTCTTGGTGTCCCTACCAACCTTGCAGACAGACATGCTTTCATGGCTGCCCACAGCTGGCCTGCTGTCACAACTTGGCTCTTGCTAAGGAAGGCCCCGCTCTAAATACTTGGCGCCTCTATCGGGCCACAGTGCTGCCTTCTGAAGTAGATTATCGCTTATGTACAGACTGGCATGTGTTCTGCAGAGCTGCGACTTGGGAGCAGTGCAGTGCCAGTAGGTTTGGAAGCAGGCACCAGATCGGCGTGGGCAGGAGCCAAGGGTAGCAGAACTATCCAGCAGACATGAGGCCCCGAATTCAACTTCTCCAATAACAAAACCCCAGAACAAACAGGCGAGATTTGATGTTTGTCTCAGCCATTCCCTAACCCAGGTTTCATCTCTGGCCTTGAAAACAGTGGGGCACATACCCCTTAATCTCAGCCTTTGGGAGGTACAGGTAGGCTGATCTCTGAGCTCAGGGCTCCACAATAGTCAGACTCTCAATAAGCAAGTAGCAAGTAATGGAAACCGTGGGGTGGGCTGTGTGAGGCACAGCATTAAGTGGGGAAAGTGGTGCTTCCTTCATATCCAGACCTTGGAGGTGGCCACAGGCTCCAGTCATTCCCTATTGGAGATTAATTGGCCCATCTCCCACACAGGTACATGGCCACATCTGGTCTGGACCACCAGCTGAAGATCTTTGACTTGCGAGGGACATTCCAGCCCCTGAGTTCCCGGACCTTGCCCCAGGGAGCAGGGCACCTGGCCTTTTCCCAGCGGGGACTGTTAGTTGCAGGAATGGGTGACGTGGTCAACATATGGGCAGGGCAGGGCAAGGCTAGCCCACCCTCCCTGGAGCAGCCCTACCTCACCCACCGGCTCTCAGGCCATGTGCATGGTGTCCAGTTCTGCCCGTTTGAAGACGTGTTGGGGGTGGGGCACAGCGGAGGCATCACCAGCATGCTGGTCCCTGGGGCTGCTGAGCCCAACTTTGATGGTTTGGAGAATAATCCCTACAGGAGCCAGAAGCAGCGCCAGGAGTGGGAGGTGAAGGCCCTCCTGGAGAAGGTGAGCTAGCTGTGCTGGGACTTGGCCCTCCTTCCTTTCTGGTCACCTCCCCATGGCTCCTTACACATTGTCCTGTGACGCTCCCAGGTACCCGCAGAGCTCATTTGTTTGGATCCTCGAGCCCTGGCAGAGGTGGATGTGATTACTCTGGAGCAGCAAACGAAGGAGCGGATAGAGAGACTGGTATGGCGCTGCCTACTGCGCAGCCTTCCTACCTCTCCTCGAGTGTCCAGCCCTCGCCTCTGTCCCACCCCACTGTAGTGCAGCAGGGGATGTAAGTGCTGCTGGGTCACCAGGACTGCTGTTGACCTCCTTCATGTCCCATGTCAGGGCTACGATCCCGATGCCAAGGCTGCCTTTCAACCCAAGGCAAAGCAGAAAGGCCGAAGCTCTACAGCCAGCCTCGTGAAGAGGAAGAAGAAGGTCATGGACCAGGAGCACAGGGTATGTATGCTCGGGGCCAGGTGTCGGCCTTGAGCCTGAGCCAGCCTCTGCTGTGCCTCATGCTCCTTCCCCACTTCGTCCTCAGGACAAAGTCCGGCAGAGCCTTGAGCAACAGCAGAAGAAGAAGAAGCAAGAGATGGCCAAGCCTGGAGCCCGTCCGTCTGCACTGGATAGATTTGTACGATGAGCCAGAGACAGCAGTTCCCAAGTTGACCCTTAGGGACCAGAATGCTCAGTTGGCAAAGGCACTTGATGCCTAACCTGAGTTCCGTTCCCGGAAGACACCAGTTCCCAGAAGATACTTGGCAGGAGAAAAAACAAGTTGTTAAACCTTTCCATTCTCGCATGGACCATCTAGGACATCTCACACTAAACACACACACACACACACACCCCGCACTGTAAATAAAACACAAAGATCTATAGGGAAACTCCCGTGTGCCTTGTGTCTCTACTGGGTATGAACAGCCAGCTCCTTGGGGTGGGTGGGCATTAAACAAGGTTTCTGGAGAGGTCTGGACCATCCTGTTGGTCTGTTGGGCAGTTCTAGGCTTAGCTCACTGTCCTGCCTGTATCCCCACCATTGCCTTTGCCTTGGTGTGGTGGGGTTTTTAACCCCAGAGTGGTCGTAATAAAGAACTAACGTGCAGTATTGGAACCTCTGGGCTGTCTAGGTGTGCTGGGGTCCTGGTGAAGACACTGCACTTGAGGTAGAGAGACATGTTTATTGGGCTCTTGTTCCTGCTGGTGAGAACATAGTCTTCCCCACAGCCCCCCTGTGCTTTATGCCCCCCAGGTCTTTGGAGTTGGTAGGCCAGGTTCCAAGTCTCCTAGCTATCCAGAGTCTGCTGTGAGGAAAAAGATTGCAACCTGTGCATCGATTTTGGGGCAAAGGTCCCTGAGGTGCTGTCTTATTTTCTGAGGCCCCAGGTCCTCAACTATTGAGCCAGGCTATGAACCGGCACCTCAAGTTACCTAGAAATCCCTGGAGCCAGGAGCAAAAGGGCTTAGTCCTTTTCCCATCCAGTCTGTTCACCAGCTGCCAGGCTTCCTGCATTTTCCAAGGATCCACCTGGTGGGATGTCAGCAGGAACTTCCCATAACAGCACCTATCCAGGGGATAGTGGGTAGCACCAGCCAACTTGACACAGTGTGTGGGGGCAAGGCCCCCCCGCCTTGCACTTACTCCCACAAAGACATCCTCTAGAGGTAGAGGGGGCGCCCGGCTGGCCACCTTCAAAATGAGCTGCACAGCAGAGATGGACAGTACATACCCCGTGCCCGAGGCATAGGGTGGGAAAGGACCCCAGTTTTCTGGCCACAGTTCTTCTGATACATGGTGCCGCGATTCTGGTGTCCGAGTGGGCCTCACCCTCCAGTGTACCCGGCCTAAATACAGAAGGGGCACTTCCTGGCCTTTGGGCTCTTCACGAACTGCTGTTATCTCTTCCTGTGGTTCTTTGCCCTTCTGCCACTGTTCTGAAGGACCCCCTCTCTGTATCAGCTCTGACACCAGCTCTGGGACGTTAACATACACGTCATCATCCGTCTTGAGGACGTACCGGGCCATAGGACAGTATCTGTTCACCCAGTTCAGTCCGCTGAGGGTCTTGAGGGTGAGGTTGCGGTAGGAATCCTGGAAGGAGGCCTGCAAGATATCCCCCTGGACTGCTGACTCTGAAGCCAGGTCAGCAAGCTGCTGTCCTATAGGTTCTCCCAGAAGGAAGAGCGTCTGCACCCTGAATCCCCGGGCTTCGCGGATGGCGCCCCAAGATTCCCGAATGGCGTTCCTCTGGTTCAGGTGCTCTGGAGCCGTACACACCAGGATAAGCAGGAAGGGAGGGGGTCCGGAGCCTTTACAGGCCTGGGGGTTAGAAATTAAGAGGCGGGGCAGGGCCAGGGGCGGTCCAGGCGAGGCTGAGGCTGGCAGCAGGGACGCCAAAGACAGGCTCAGCAGCTCCTCCCCCAAGCCCGAAGGCCCAAACAGTGTCCAGATGATCACCAGTACTAGGACTGCCAGGAGGAGGCGCCGGAAGAGGCTGAGGGGCATGGCGAGCCGCGGAGACCTGTGGGCAGAGCTGTTAGAGCGCTGGGAGCTTGGAAGGCGGCCCTAACCGTCTGCTGCAGCGGAGACCGGGTGATCCATGAGTGGGGCCCAGGTACATCATGAGATGCAGTCGGTCGGGTGCGGCCCTAGCCCACCGCAGCGGCTCCCGGGGACCGCTTCGTTCCCCTAGCCTAGCCTGCACGCCGGAACGCAGCTTCATCCTGCCCCTCCCCCACCACCTTCCCATCATGCCACTTCAGCCCGGAAGCCGAGAAACAGCGTGTATCACACTTGGTCCAACCCTTCTGTTCCCAGCACATGGGGCACTATACCGCTTTTCCCCACTACAGAGGACCTCATATAGCAGTATCTCCCGATAACTCACCGGAGCAGCAGCATCTGGCCGTGCAGAACCCACTTCACAACAGATCTGTGCGCCAACCCCTCGAGACCCAATTGAAACCTACCCAAGCTCCCCCTGGAGGTTACCAACACCGGACGCCCCACCTAGATGACTGTTCCCGCCCACTTGCGGTTACACTTAAGGTTGTTCCTTGTCAACACCCCACAGAAAGGAGCCGACACCAGTGGGGGTGGTAAGGCAGGCAGATAGGACCACACAGCTCCCACTACATGACAGGAGCTTTTGGGAAAAATTAAGTTCTAACACACCAAAAACGTTGTACCCGGAGGGCACCCAACCCCCTCCAACGACCGAACTAGCAGAGCTCAGGGTCACTATACTATCGCACTACCAAGAGATGGAAGACGCAGAGACCAAGGTCATGTGTATATAAACTATTTATTAACAGCAAAGGCCCAGAGATTTATTTCTTCTTGGATACACCCACAGTACGGCCCCTGCGGCCAGTGGTCTTGGTGTGCTGACCGCGGACACGAAGGCTGCAGAAGAAAAACAAGACACAGGTCACCAAGCAGCAAGAGTTGAGACACGTGCGGACTGTGAAGCCTGCTTAGCAGCAGGCAGTTAGTTGAATGAAGCCTCACTCACCCCCAGAAGTGGCGCAGCCCCCTATGGGCTCGAATTTTCTTTAGGCGCTCCAGGTCCTCACGCAGTTTGTTGTCTAGACCATTGGCTAGAACCTAGATTTGGAGACAGGGGCGCCAGCTTTATCTCCCAACGCTGTCCGGTTTTAACAGATACCCCATGCCCACCCCAACGCCCCACACACCTGGCTGTATTTCCCATCCTTCACATCCTTCTGCCTGTTCAGGAACCAGTCTGGGATCTTGTACTGTCGTGGGTTCTGCATGATGGTGATCACACGCTCCACCTCATCCTCGGTGAGTTCTCCAGCCCTCTTGGTGAGGTCAATGTCTGCTTTCCTCAACACCACATGAGCATATCTCCGCCCCACACCCTGAGGTTAAAGTTCAGAATTAGGTATAAACTTGTTTTGAAGACTTTATTTATGAGCACTGTCGTTGCCTTCTGACACACCAGAAGAGGGCACTGTGTGAGATCTCATCACATGGTTGTGAGCCACCATGTGGTCACTGGGAACTTAACCTCTGAAAGCAGTCAGTGCTTGTAAGAGCTGAGTTCTCTCCTGCCCCTGTGTTTTGTTTGATTGTAGGTCTGTGTGCCACAGTGAACACAGAAGGTGCTGATGCTCTTGGCTGAGTGTTGGTTATTGAACCTAGATCCTCTGGAAGAGCAGCCATTGCTCTCTTAAACGCTGAACCACCTCCAGCCCCCTTACCTCCCACTAAGCCATTACTCAAAAGGAGAGGGGCTGTGCAGGTGTTGGTTCACCTGTTATCCATCCCAGTACCCTGGAGGCCCAGACAGGATTGCTATGGCCTACCTTAGGGATCCTGCATTAGTTAATCCCACCCACAGGAGTCCTGAACCCTACAATTTTCCAGACCACTCTTCCACAAAGCCTGTCCACTAACCAGAAGGGAACACCATTCAGGACAAACTGGACATGTGTCACAAATTCAACTCCACAAGAGCAGGATGTTTCTCTCAATGCCCAGCCACAGGCTCCAGGCATTCATCATTAGATGAACAAAGTCAAATCTATAGGAAGGAGTTTTTTTTTCCCTTGAGCTCTGACTACCAGAATTAAGTGGGAGGGGGGAGGGGGAAGACTGTCATTGTACAAGCTGTAGAAATGGCTTGGTGCATTGGCTGCTCTTCTAGGACCTGGGTCCAACACCAAGCACTCTTAACACCCAATTAGGATCTAAGCCACCCTCTTGTCTCCACAGGCACTGTATGTGCATTCAGACACGAAGGTAAACACCTTCACAACCACCGCCTCAGCCTCCACATCTTTGTCGACTTCTCTTTGAGACTGTTGCTGTTAAAGTTGTACTATATGAAGTCAGGTTATGGTGACAAGGCACAGGACAGAGCTTTACAGTTCAAGGCCAGCTAGGCTACAGAGCGCAGCACTATGCCTACCTTGCTGACTATAAAGAAACAACTTTCAGTATTTAAAGCAATTGTCTGATCAAACTCTTCCTATGTCCTTCCAAATATTCAAATTCTCACCGTAATCCATCCTAATCACCTCCGGAGTAAGTCACCTTACAATCCCTCTACCCTCAAACTCCCAGTCACCCTCCTCAATACTCCCAACAAGCTTAACCTTTGTTTTTGAGGCAGGGTTTCCCCCTGTGTAGCCATGGCTTGCCTCAAGCTCAGAGCTGTGTTTGCCTTGGCCTCCCAGTGCTGGGATTAAAGGCGTGCTCCACTGCTTTGACCTTTACCTCAGATCTCTCCCTCACAATCCGGCACCCAAGTTCTACTGTCATGGCATAGCCCCTAAGTGCCTCAATTCATTCTGTCTGGACTCTAAAGTGAGCAGATGCTCGGTTTACAAAGGTCACACACAGCACAAGCACCTCCCCATGCCTTCCAACCTCCTAGACAGTGTTCTGGCCACCATACCAGGGAACCTCCCTCTCCACTATTGTTTCCCAAAGTGCAAATTAAAAAAAAAAGTAAATATGGCAAGAACTTAAAAAACAAAACACCAAGACTTTGTAAGGTTAAAAAAAATTTACTTCAAAATTTTATGTCCATGTGACATCCCTTCAGCTACCGAGACCTCCATCCATCACATAAAGCCAAACTGCAGCTCCCTTGAACCCAGAGACAGGTCTAGTGCTTGACCTCAAGGAGAGCACACATTCTCACCAGCTGCATGTTATTCCTCCAATTACCAACTTCCACAAGCCATGGCCCCCTCTAGGAGGCTCTTAGCTTTGAAAGGACGAACGTCCCACTTTCACCTACCAGTTGGTGTTTTGCCATAAACCAGCTCCTATACCAACTGTCACTTTCCACCGTGGCACCTGTGTGCTATCCTTCATAGGCCACCCGCAGCGATCACCACCGTCTAAGATGTATGTTCACAGGAATTCTACTCAAGGCTTGCAGACGGCAGAGATCACGCTAGAATCGATCTCATAAGCTGAAGATCTAGGGAACACCTTAGCAAGGTGGGGCAGGGCCACACTCACTTCCCCTGGAGCAGTGTTTTGGTTTCACCTCAGGTCATCTTCGGGCTTTCCTCCTAACGTGTCAGGCGAGTTTAGTTGCTACTCTCTGCCCCCTAAACACTTTTACCTTGATGGCAGTGATGGCGAAGGCTATTTTCCGCCGCCCATCGATGTTGGTGTTCAGTACTCGCAAGATGTGCTGGAACTTCTCAGGGATCACTAGAGACTAAGAGAACACGGGCAGTTATCAAGACAGGTAACCACGAAACCGACAAGGTGGCCGAGGCAGGGTCGAAGGCAGTGACCACCGCCTCTGCTAAGTTCTTACACAACTCAGTCACCAGCGCTCACCACAAACGCCAGGCGCGCTCAAGCGCAACCTTTGACATGAAGGTGGACGTCGGCCGCGGCCCCCAGTACCCTGAGTAGGGGAGGCGGGAGGACCCCACAGTCAAGCTCCTGGCAACTTTGGTGTGTCCGGGGAGTGACCCTTTCTCGGGTCCCTGCTCCCCGGAATTACACGTCTTAGGTTGCCCCCTTCCGAGTCGCGCTCCATCGCTTCAGGGGAGGCTGCAGGTTCGCAGCACAGGGCATTCTCTGAGCCCTGATGGAAAACTCTCCCTGCCCCGGTTCCGATGTCGCCGGATCTCGGCGCGGAATCCGCTCTTACCATGGCGGCGGCACAAGCGGCGGCGTGTAGGCCTCCTGTGGAAGAGAGAGCGGAAGTGACGTATAGTTCTTATATACCTTCCTGGAGGAAGAGGCGGGGCTATTCCGGAGAACCGCTTCCGGTAACTGCTTTTCTCCTTAAGGGAGGAGTTGTATTGAGACAGTTTGGATAGGACGGGAGTTATAACTTCCGGTTCGGTGTTCCTTGGCGTCTTACGGTTCTTGTGAGGGCAAGGAGCAAAGGTTCCGGGGCAGGGTTGTGTTCGAGACGTTCACCTTCCCGCTTGCACTTAACCGAACTGATCAAAACCTCACAAGGGAGACTGGAGGCGTTAGCTCAAATATCTCGGAGCCTTTTTTGCTCTATAGAAGACATTCCAGGACTTGTGCTTTTGCTTTGGGAAACGGACTCTCTGAGACTGACAGCTGCCGGAAGTGAGGCTGAGGGGGAATGGCAGCCGCCGCGACCATGGCGGCTGCTGCCCGGGAGCTGGTGTTGCGGGCTGGGGCCTCAGATATGGAGGAGGAGGAGGGCCCGCTGGTGAGAGCACGGGACTGTTTGTCCTCTGGAGTGTCGTCAGGTCGTCCTTCTCAGGAAGGCATAGGCCGGGTTTAGACACAAGGTTTAGAGCCGCCCTGCTATGGGTGATGGTGACTCGTAGAGACCAAAGTGGCTCAAACTCAAGTCCCAGGAATACAGGGTCAGCTTCCTGTTCACGTTTTTTAGTATAAATGAGAATATAGTGTAAAAGATTAAGAACGTGGCTCTGTAATAGGATTGCCTGGGTTCCTTCCAGTCCCACCACTTGCTATGTTTTCGGTGCCAACGCTTACCACACCTATAAAATGGAGACCTTATTAGGACCTGCCTTATATATAGTTGGTAGTTAGGATTAACCTAATGAGTATGCTTTAGGGTGCACCTAACACATGGGTAAACACTGTGTAAGCTGACAATTTTAGCCCCTGGAACTCCTTCAGGTAGATCACCTGGGATAGCAGGAGACTGAGGTCCGTAGTTCAAAGGCAAGTTTGACTCATGCTAGTTTTTCTCATTTGAACAACCCCAGCGACTCCATGAATTTCCTGACAATTCTCAGTAGCCCCAAAATGTAGATCTGAGTGCATCAGAATCGTTGACCCCTTACTGTGGCAACCCTGAAAAAGCAACCCTTACCTCGCTTGCAGGATTAGTGATATCGGGTTGTATTTTGTTTCCAACATCTCCTCTTATATCCCACATTCATTAACCTGTCCCTCTTCAGGGGGCTGGCTCTGGACTCCAAGAGCCCCTACAACTTGGGGAGTTGGATATCACCTCTGATGAATTCATCTTGGATGAAGTGGATGGTAAGTGGTAACGTGGGGGGGGGGCAAAGTAAGCCCCCTTTATTCTTTAGGAATGTGTTACATGACCCCAGTAGATGGCCCTCTATGTTTTTTTTTCCCTTAATGCATGTATAAAGTTTAATCTATGAATTGAGAAGGTTTAACTTCTAACTTAGGCTTAGTAAGAAATGAAGAGAAAGAGTAGACTAATTATAGTAATTCACTGTAATAGAGTTGCTGCATCATTTCTTGCTCTTTGGGACTAGTATTAAGTAAAAATAAAGCCTGTTTGGACATAAATGTGCAGACAGCCAAGACCGAGTGATTGAGAGGCAGGCACAGCACGCACCATAGATGAACGGAGCAAAGATGTTTCATATCCAAGGCCAGGTGAGAGGTTCTTCACCTTCTCAGAATACCACACGCTTTAGATCTCACATTTTTGATCTGTGGTCAAGTAGGACCGTGAGAAGGCGAGACAGCGGAAAGTCCCACGGTGCAAAACGACTGTGCCTATAACTGGAGAGGATGGGGGCTGGAAGGAAAGGGGAGATTGGTGTGGTGTGCAGAAATGGGTAGAGGGAGGTGTGGCAGGGGACCCTAATGATAAACTCGTTTCCAGTTCACATCCAGGCAAATCTGGAGGACGAGTTAGTGAAGGAAGCTCTCAAAACGGTGAGACTCTTCACTCCCCTCATCTCCCCCACCTTCCCTTACTCTGGGTGTCGCCTCACCTTGGTGGCTCCCC
This sequence comes from Micromys minutus, assembly GCF_963924665.1. Lineage (NCBI taxonomy): Eukaryota > Metazoa > Chordata > Mammalia > Rodentia > Muridae > Micromys > Micromys minutus. The sequence goes on along the minus strand of NC_137960.1, from coordinate 3,178,888 downwards.
TCCAGCCAGTCTGTTCTGGTGTCCTTTCTCTGTGGCTTCTCCCCGACCTTGCCATGTCCCACAGGGTGTGGATCTTCGACACTATTCGAAGCAGGTGGAGCTGGAGCTGCAGCAGGTCGAGCAGAAGTCCATCCGGGACTGTATCCCCCGGGGGGAAAGATGGGCGTTACTGGCTTGGGGTTGGGGGATGTGTGATGCAGGTAGCCCCCACAGGTTTCTGTCACTTTGGGGACAACTGGGGGGCAGGTACTGCAGATCTGCAGAACTCTGTTGAGTGTGAAGCCCTTGACTTTTGTGGGTCAGATATCCAAGAGAGTGAAAACATAACATCTCTGCACAATCAGATCACAGCCTGTGACGCTGTGCTGGAGGTTGGTAATCCTCAAACGCTGCCTCAGATCTCACCTAATTGCCTTCTACTCTCCCCCACCCCCATTTTTTTTTCTTGTTAAGTATTTTTTTGGCCCTCTTGGACAAGTAAAGATCTCCCACCCCTCCTGGGTTGCTGGATACTGGGGTATTTGCTTAGAGACTTGGGTGGCACACTTGCCCATTCCCTGTCAACTGGGAGTCACATCCACAGTGTTTTCTGCCCTCCCCACAGCGCATGGAGCAGATGCTGGGAGCTTTTCAGAGCGACCTCAGCTCCATCAGCTCTGAGATCCGGACCCTGCAGGAGCAGTCAGGGGCCATGAACATCCGACTTCGTAACCGACAGGCAGTCCGGGGGAAACTTGGGGAACTTGTAGATGGGCTAGTGGTGCCCTCTGCTCTGGTCACGTGAGTCACTGGTTGGAAGGGTCGAAATGTCCAGAGCAGGTGGCTGGACTGGGTTACCTACCCAGTTTACCACATAGGTCTCCAGGCTGGGATTGTCAGCTACCACGTAGAAACCAGGTGTGCTGGCCCATGCCTGTAATCACATGCTTGAGAGGCTGAGGCAGGAGGATTGTAAGAAAACCAGCCTGGGCTATAGAGTGAGATCTTGTTTTTTTTTTTTTTTTTTAAAAAAATGGTACAGGAAATAACGGATGGGTTAAAAACTCCTAACCCTGCTTTAGCCACCAAAGGCTGGGACACAGGTTGGGAGTAATCCAGGGCCATGTGAGGAGGTGTGGCTCAGGAGGCTGTTGAATCTCCCATCTAACCAGTCCCATTCTCCCTTGCTCCTCAGAGCAATTCTGGAAGCTCCAGTGACGGAGCCCAGGTTCTTGGAGCAGCTACAGGAACTGGATGCCAAGGCAGCTGCGGTCAGAGAGCAGGAGGCCAGAGGCACCGCAGCCTGTGCAGACGTCAGGGGCGTGCTCGACCGGCTCCGGGTCAAGGTGGGGAGCTTAGAGTCAGCTTCCCAAGGGCTCCCCCTGCTTCCCACTGTGTAGTGAGTCGTTGGCCCTCCAGCCCTCCTGAAAATCTAAAGAGGCTCTCGATGTGGCTCTGTTGGTAGAGGTTTCCATCCCCAGTGCCGCATACAGGAAGGAGCCTGGGGTCAGCCCCAGATACATGAGACCCTGCCTCAAAAACAAGCAGTGCTCGCTTTGGTATTGGATACTAAAGTTAGAGCCATGCAGAGAGGACGAGCATGGCCCCTGTGTAAGTAAGGAATGACATGAAATTTATAAAACCTTCTGTATTCCATATTTACAAGATGAAACAGTCCGAAAAGATAAGACGGGCATGGTGGTGCACGATTTTAGCCCTAGCACTCAGGAGGCAGAGGCAGGCAGACCTCCATGAGTCTTAGGACAGCAAGGGCTGCACAGAGAGACCCTGCTTCCATAACCAGAACACAACAGAAGTATTTGTTCCTTTCCTTTATCCTCAGCACCCCCCATCACCTCCCTCCCTTCCTGCCGTACAGTAAACGCTCCCCCCCTTTCGTGGCCTATCTGTTCCCTACGTCTAGGCAGTGACGAAGATCCGTGAGTTCATTCTCCAGAAGATTTACTCCTTCAGAAAGCCGATGACCAACTATCAGATCCCCCAGACGGCCCTGCTGAAGTACAGGTGCCCACACCAGGAGGGCACAGGGTGGCCGGTAAGCCTCTCAACAGTCCAGCGTGGGCATCCATGGTGTCTGACTTGCCCTGGTCCTTCCAGGTTTTTCTATCAGTTCCTGCTGGGCAATGAGCGTGCGACAGCCAAGGAGATCAGGGATGAGTACGTAGAGACGCTGAGCAAGATCTACCTGTCATACTACCGGTCGTATGTGGGGCGGCTCATGAAAGTGCAGGTGAGCCCCTGGCTTGGAGCGGGAGGAGGAGAAGGAGGGACAGAGCTCCCTGCCTGCTGGTGGTGGAGAGTGATGGTTCAGCTCTCTGTTATTTTTTCTAGTACGAGGAAGTTGCTGAGAAAGACGATCTGATGGGTGTAGAAGACACGGCAAAGAAAGATATCCTGGAGAGGGAGCCTCACATGTGGGGCTCATGGTGGGAACCATGGTGGGGACGTTTGGCTTCAGCCTGCAGGGCTGGGTTTCCTTCCTTCCTTCCTTCCTTTCAGTACTCTGTAGCTGTCTTCAGACACCAGGAGAGGGCATCAGATCCCGTTAGAGATGGTTGTGAGCCACCATGTGGTGGCTGGGAATTGAACTCTGGACCTCTGGAAGAGCAGAGTGCTCTTAACTGGTGAGCCATCTCTCCAGCCCAGAGATGTGTTTCTTACCCGTTCTGTGGTTCGAGACTTTTGAGGACGTTAAAGCTAGAGCTTCCTCTCCAAGAAGCACGCGCCACTCTTGACAGTTTTTCACAATTATTTCAGAGGGTTTGTAAAATTTTGACGGCCATTACGGGTGTCAGGCGGAGCAAGGCTCTGGTTCTGGGATTCTCAGGCCTCGGCTTGTTGGGCCTGGGGTGGTTGGTCTCACTGTTTTCCCTGACTCCGATGCTGTTTACGATTCTTCTCGAAGCCGTCCCTCCGAAGCAGGAACACCATCTTTACCCTGGGCACCCGTGGTGCTGTCATCTCACCGGCCGAGCTCGAGGCCCCCATCCTGGTGCCCCACACTGCCCAGCGTGGAGAGCAGAGGGTATTGCAAGGCTACGCCTCTGTTGCCAGGGATCAGTCCCCAGTGTTAGTTTGGGGGTCCGTGGCCTGCACAGGGAGACCGGCTGCCAAATAACTGTCAGGAGACAATAGTTGAAGTGCATTTGGGGGCGGCAGCAGCCAGTGGGCAGGGCTCTTCTTGTGCCCTGTGTCCCCTCTACAGTGCCTGTTCAGAGGGCTCTTCCCTGCCTGGAGGTTGGGTGTGTGGTCTTGTGAGCTCTCATTACTGAGCTGAGTCTCCATACCCACGGGGTCAGTGTGAGACCCATCCGTGTGTGTCTCTCTGTCCTGGTAGTATCCATTTGAAGCACTCTTCCGCAGCCAGCACTATGCCCTCCTCGACAATTCTTGCCGTGAATATCTTTTCATCTGTGAATTCTTCGTCGTGTCTGGCCCTGCTGCACATGACCTGTTCCACGCTGTCATGGGCCGAACGCTCTCCATGACGCTGGTGAGTTTCCAACTTCTGTGCTTTTCCACAGGCAGGCAGCAACTCCAGGAGAATGTCCTGTAAGCCCTGGAACCCTGGAGCTCCCATCCCAAGCTCAGCCCCGGCTTCTGCTCTGGGGAACTTATATAAGTCAGGCCGCTCGAGGTGCCTGTGGACAGGGATGGAGCTGGTCTCCCTGGCCAGTGCCATTTCCCCAAAGAGATGTACATCTGTTTGCCTACAGCCACTGGAACAAGCTAACACTGAGTTGTCTGCCTGTTGCTGTGCCACAGAAACACCTGGAGTCCTACCTGGCCGACTGCTATGACGCCATTGCTGTTTTTCTCTGCATTCACATTGTTCTCCGGTTCCGCAACATTGCAGCAAAGAGGGACGTCCCTGCCCTGGACAGGTCACTGAGCTCTGGTCCTTGGTGCCTGGAGGTGGTCAGCTTTTTAATTTTATGCAAACAACTCTGCCCTGAATGTGGGCTCTTCCTCACCTGACATCCTTTACCCTATTCCCATCTGTGTGTCCCGGGGCAGCACTGGTGTCGGGCACACACACACCCACCGTCACCCTGAAGGTTGCTGTGCTCTCCTGGGCAGCCAGGAGACCTTAGGCAGCTGACCTTAGATTCTGGTTAAGTCTGCAGGTACTGGGAGCAGGTGCTTGCCTTGCTGTGGCCTCGGTTTGAGCTGATCTTGGAGATGAATGTCCAGAGTGTCCGCAGCACTGACCCCCAGCGCCTTGGGGGACTGGACACTCGGCCCCACTATGTAAGGGCGGGTGAGGTAACAAGCGGATCTGGTGGTCACACTAAGTGGTGGGTTGGGCACTTCGGCAGACAACTCCTGTCCTGACTGGGGACAGGAGCTGCAGAGGCAGCAGGGTTGTGTCTGCCAGGCAGGCCGGTGTGAGCCTTCCCTTCTTGCTCCCAGATCACACGCCGCTATGCTGAGTTCTCCTCCGCGCTTGTCAGCATCAACCAGACCATCCCCAATGAACGCACGCTGCAGCTGCTGGGACAGCTACAGGTGAGGCTAGGCAGGACCGCGTGCCAGCACGGCGAGGGGACCTGGGACCTGGCTTTTTAACCTGCTGCTTTTGTTTGGCTTTTGCAGGTGGAGGTGGAAAATTTTGTCCTCCGAGTGGCTGCGGAGTTCTCCTCCAGGAAGGAGCAGCTTGTGTTTCTGATCAACAACTATGACATGATGCTGGGCGTGCTGATGGTAACGGTGCCCCCCCCACGGGAGTCCCTAAGGCTGCAAGCTCCACAGGAGCTCAGTGCTTTACCGCTGGACCCTGGCCGTGTCTGCAGCGTGGAGTGAAGGGGAAGCGCTGACGACAGTAAAGGATTCCCAGGCTCCTCACTCGTCTTGTCTTCCTTAGGAGCGGGCTGCTGACGACAGCAAAGAGGTGGAGAGTTTCCAGCAGCTGCTCAATGCTCGGACACAGGTAGGGCCTGGGTGTGGCAGGGAGACCACGGTGCTGTTGGACTGACCTCCATGTGCCGTTGTAATCACGACTCACTGCCTTCATGCTAGTCTGTTCCATTTAACTTTTAATGGTAATAATACCTTAGAAACAGATAAGAAAAGTAGCTATTTATGTATGTGTGTGTGTGTGTGTGTGTGTGCATGCATGCACTATACGTATTGTGTATATGTGTGCATGTGTGTGCACTATAGCTATGCATGTGTGTACGTTACTGCACTATAGTCCTGTGTGAATGTACTCGTGTGTGCTAGCTCCCATAGGCACATCTGAAGCACATGGAGGTCACAGGTCACAGCTTCTAGGAGTGGGCTCCATTCCTTCTTCCACATTGTGTCTGGGGACCGGTGGCAAGCACTGTTCCCTGATGAGCCAGCTTATTGGTTCTTGGTTCTGGAAGGAAATCCTTGGGGACGTTCTCTGCAACTTGTGACATCACCACCTAAATTAGAAGGTTCACAGAGGCTACTATATGGCCTGTCATTAGACATGACCGTCCATAATAGGGATCCTTTGTTTCCAGGAGTCTGACTCTGTTGGGCTTGCATGTTTCCCTAGGAGTTCATTGAAGAGTTGCTGTCTCCCCCCTTTGGGGGTCTGGTGGCATTTGTGAAGGAGGCTGAAGCCTTGATTGAGCGTGGGCAGGCTGAGCGGCTCCGGGGGGAGGAAGGTATGTGGATGTTGTCCTGGCGCTGTGGGCAGCGGGAGTTAGGAACAGCAGGAGTGTGCAGGTTAACAGGGAGAGCGGGGAGAGAGACAGGGAGGCATCACAGCAGGAAAGACTTGGCTGGAAAAATACCTGGAAAGCCAGGCTTGATGGTGAGCATGGCTATGCCCTGGGCAGGCCTTACCTGATGGTCACCAGCCCTGGTTGCTCTTTGAGACACTCTTTCCTCTGGTGGTCAGCCCGAGTCACTCAGCTGATCCGTGGCTTCGGTAGTTCCTGGAAGGCGTCAGTGGAGTCCCTGAGTCAGGATGTAATGCGGAGTTTTACCAACTTTCGAAATGGAACCAGCATCATCCAGGTGACCGCTCCCAGCCCTCTGCGTGTGTCCTTGCTCTTTCCTCTGGGCTCTGCAGCACACGAACGCCCTGAAGGCCCACAAGCAGCTGTGCCACGTTCTGGTGAAGCTGTGACAGGCCCAGTGGCCATGAGTCTGACCCAACTGTGCTCTCTGCAGGGGGCCCTGACCCAGCTGATCCAGCTGTACCATCGCTTCCACCGGGTGCTGTCCCAGCCCCAGCTCCGTGCGCTCCCAGCCAGGGCGGAGCTCATCAACATCCATCACCTCATGGTGGAGCTGAAGAAACACAAGCCCAACTTCTGACTCAGACTACCAGGCCCTAAGCCCCATGCACCCATAGGTGGAGCTGTCACCTGGAACCCCTTCCCGTTCCTGTGCTCTCCAAGGCTTCCACACACCTCACTCAGCCCCCATTGCCAGGACTCTGTCTCAACAGTGTGCCCGAGGCCACTCCCTGGGCTGACATGACCTTCAATTCCCAGTCAGGTCAGCTCCTGTGCTGGGCATTCGCAGCCTGTGAGCTTCCAGCTCTTAGGGCAGAGCGGTGCCGGCCACCCTGTAGCTGATCTGTGGGCTCCTCTGGGACAGTGACATCACCTCCTGGCGGGGCTCTCTCAGTCTGACAATAATAAACACTTTGAGTTCTCAGCATTTCTTTTCTGTAGACCTACTCAGTTCCTGGTGGGCATCAGGAAGAGGGTGCAGTATAGCCCATGGTCTATTGCTGCTTGTGGCCCAGGGGTGGCATAGTTGTGACTGCAGCTCTCCAGGAGGCTGGCACATGCCACAGGCCTGGGAAGGTGACAGCTTTGTGCACTGTCCTGAGGGCTACCATGGGAAAGATCCACAGCCTCCCAGGTTGTCTTAAGTGGCTGTCACAGCTCCTTTGAGGGTGGACAGCCTGTAACACCTGCACCCATGCATTGAGGCAGGGGTAGACCTGGCTCCAAAACAGATCTTGTCATTTACCTGTGACTCAGACCCTTTGTGCTGCCCTCCGCCCCACCTCTGTATGGAGTCTGCAGACTCCAGAACGGTGGTTCTCAACCTTCCTAATACTGTGACCCTTTAATACAGTTCCTCATGGTGGCCCCAACCATGACATTATTTTCATTGTTACTTTATAATATACCATAATTCTGTTAATAATAGTAATATAAATATCTGTGTTTTCTGATGGTCTTAAAACACCCGTGAAAGGGTGCTTTGGCCCCCAAAGGGGTCATAACCCACAGGTTCTAGAGTGAAGGAACATCCTTGACCAAGTTGTTTGTTTTTCAACACAGGGTCTCTCTGTGTAGCTCTGGTTGTCCTGTAACTCACTCTGTAGACCAGGCTGGTCTTGAACTTGGAGATCCATCTGCCTCTGCCTCCCAAGTGTTAGGACTAAAGGTGTATACCACCACAGTCTGACCAAGTCTTAAGCAAAACCTAGGCTGGTTTGTAGGCCTGTAATCCTGGCTAACTGGGAGCCTGAGGCATTGGATGGAAAGTCTGCTTTAGTTATAGAATAAGTTCAAGGCCAGCCTAGACCACTTCTTAAAAGTAAAGGGCTAGGATATAGTAAAGGGCAGGAAGCAGTCCCTATGTTCTATCTACAACAGGTGAAAGATGCTGGCAAGGAAAATAAAAGTAATTTGAGTATTTCCTTTACCCTGTTCATCCCAGTGCCTTGGCTGTACTGGGCTGAGGGACCAGAAGTTCACCCAGACCTGCCCCAGGGAATTCATGCTTCTTTCTCACTTACTTTCCCTACTGAGCCACCAGGGTCAGTCCTGGGGATCCCAGTCTTCTGGTTTCACCTTAGAGCCCTGGGTGTTCTGGAACATGCTATATGGTGGAAGAATACAGAGATCCACCCTCCTGAGGGCTAGGATTAGAGACATTTAATCCTAAAGAAACCCAGGACCCTTTCTTTGGGTGGATCACATCAAACTCTGCCAGTGTGTTAGGACACAGGACATGGTCAAACAAGAAGGAAGCCCTCGAATAAATTCTGGGCAGCAGGAACATTAAAAGAAAAAGGAACTAATGTTAGATTTTGGGGCTGTGCAGGAGATAACAGTTCCTTAGTGTGTGGCCCTTCTTCAGTGTGACCCGGACAGCTTTGGGGATACATGAAGCCAGCCAGTCAGAGGGACTGTCCAGACGATCCTTGGGGGCCGCTATTCTGCTGAAGGCTGTGCAGAACACAGGAGTAGGAGCCGGTCCAGTTCAGGATCACCTAAGTGGCTGTGAGCTTTGACTGCCGGGGAAGGCAGGGAGTTTCTCCTATGCCCACTTCATACCAAAGCAGCCACGGATTTTCCCTTCAGCTCCAAATCTTCTGTTCTGTGGTTTTCACGGGTCCTAATGGTCTTCAGGCTGAAATACAACTTCTGAGTGAGATTGCACCTCAGGCTTCTTCCCTGATTGTTACTTAACACCACACTTTCCAGTCACTGTGATATAAACACACACCACACAACACCACACGTGTGATCCTGGCACTTGGCATGCTGAGGTGAGGCAGGAGGATCAAGAATTCAAGGTCAGGACTGGAGGGAGAGATGACTCAGGTTGAGAGCACTTCCTTTGGTTCAGAGTTGAAGTCTCAGAAATCACATGGTGGCGCACAACAACCTGTAATGAGATCTGGCGCCCTCTTCTGGCGGATATATGCAGGCAGAGCACAGCATATAATAAATCTTATTAAAAAAAAAAAAAAGAATTCAAGGTCAATCTGAGCCGACACAAGACACAACAACACAAGAAGCACAAATGGATATACACACAGTCTTCATAGAGAAGTAGCATCAGGGCCACTCTGTGGGGAAAGTTGTGTCGATTTTTCCTTTTCCTTGTTCAATCCCTAAGACCACAATATATATATATATCCAGTACTAGCCACCCTAGATTCCTGCACTAGAATTTAGAGGTGTTCCTACGTGCTATAGAGACCCCCCAATATTATTTCAGGGATCTGTGTTTCTTTACCAAAATCTTATTTCCCTCCCTCCATTTCTTTTTTGTTATTTTAAAAAATATTCTTATGTATATGGGTATATTTAGTTCCCAGTTGGCTCTGTTTGGGCAAGCTTAGGATGTGTGGCCTTGCTGGAGGAAGTGTGTCACTGGGGACATGGTTGGAGGTGTGAGCTCTCAGCGTTGTTGCTGTCATGCCTGTTGTCTGCTGTCATGATGCTGATGGACTCTTAACTCTTTGGGACCCTAATCACCAGATAAATTTTCTATAAGTTTCTTAGACATGTGTTTTATTACAGCAACAGAAAAGTAAACAATACAGTTCAATTTTTCATCACCTTGGCTTAATATCTGACGAGACACAGCTCAGGGACAAAGGGCTTATCCTGGCTCACTGTGGCCTCTAATGCTAAATCCCTCAAAGTGGTGGCAGGCCCTTCCTTCCTGCTCCAGTCTATGGCCCACCTCAGTAAAATGTCCCACAGGAGCTGTCCAAATGGAGTCCTGTTAAAATGGCAGCTCCATGACATCTCCTCAGGCTGCAGACATCCCAGGAGCTGTTCATGGTGGAACACCTTCTTTCCTGCTTCAGCCTGATGCCTTGGTGAAACACCTCAGGAGCTGTTCACAGTGGTGACACCTCTCCAATCCCCTCCAGTCCTCACAGAAATGGAACCTCAGCAAAAGCCAGCTACATCTGGAAAGGATGACCCACTCTAATCCATGGGGCCAAAGCCAGGGGAAAGGAGGTGAAAAAGCCACCAATCCCTGGGCAGAAAAATCCCATACCAGTGTCATGGCTCAGGTTGCCAAGGGTGTATAGTAGGAGCTGGACTTCTTTATAAACAATTGGACCTTTGACAGAGCTCTCTCTCTCTCTGTCTCTCTCTCTCTCCCCCCTCTATCTCTCTCTCTCTCTCTCCTCATCTTGGAGAAGAATCTCTAAGGAAGAAGCTCCAGGTAAGTGATGGGTTTTCCTCTCAGTCCTTGCAGGAACCACAGAGAAGCATCTGACAGGACACAGGTAAATCTAGGAAAGAGCTGATCGGGCTTGTGAATAGGTTATCTCATATATAGTTAAGAAAATGAAGTTTCCTCACTGAGCTGGTAAAATTCTTTCTCAGTTTATGCCTCCATTGTCATTCTTTATTGGTATAAATATGAGATGATTTAAATGGTTACAGGTCTGTGAGCAGGACTTTTCTCTCCTGCAATACAGAGCCATCCACAGTGCAGAGCAGCAACAGGCTTGTGAACAGGACGTTAAGACAGACTATGCTGAACACCGCATCCTCCTGCCCACGCTGGAGCTGCAGGGAGTGAACTCCAGACTATCAGTTGCTGAAAGATCAGATAGTCCAGGAGCATAAGTTCCAGGGGTGGTACCCAAGTTACCGGAGAGAGAAGCATCTCTGTTCTTGAAGTGGAAACTTCTGGTTTCTTTGGAAAGTTGGTTGTGTCGATGAGGTTTTGCTGAAGCAGACACAGGATGTTATGTCAAAGCAAACACGTGAAAGGGCACATGATGTTTGAAGGAATAAAACCCAAGAGACAGTACACAAGGTGCCTTAATATGGTTTATTGATCGGAGTTTCCTGTAATTCCATAGAGAAATGTAGCAAAAAGTTCTGGTGATGTTCTGGTGGCTTCTTGCTGCTCTGCGGTGGGCTGATGGGCAGACTCTGGATATGTCAGCTCATACAGACCCAAGTGGAGTTTTGCTAAGACAGACTCACATGGTGTTTTGCTAAGACAAGGCTCATGGAAGGCAAGACTTGTGAGGACAGGTGACGTTTGGAGGGAGAATAAATAGGACACAGTGGGCAGCGATGGTAACTTGCTTAGGTGGCTTTGCAACGGTTTGTTGGTCTTAAGACTTCATCTTCACTGATCTTCACTGCGTTGAGAGTCATGGCAGAGAACTTCTCCTGGTTTCCCTGCTGGTCCTGGTCATTCCTGCTGACTCATGCTGATTTGGTGGAGGCCTGGCTGTTTCTGCTGGGTTGTGTCACCGCTGCTGACTCGTGGTTGCTATCCTGACACTACTGACGTGACTGCGGGTGTCCTGTCAATTGGAGACTGAAATCACCCCAAAAACCTACTTCTAAACAGCAAACAGCTGAGCCTCCCGACTTCTGAACTCACCAGTCATGGCTGATTCCTGCGAACTGAACGGCTGATATCCTGACAGCACAGATTCATTTGCTCTGAAACCATTTCTAAACGGGTCCACTTCCCCTGTATTCCCATCACCTTTCTTTTCCACAACCTCTGGTGTGGTTAGAAGGAAGGATAAAATTTAAGAACTCTTATTGAAATTAAGTTTTGAAAATCTAAGCTAATTACCTCAACTGTGGATGTGATCCTGGGAGTTCAACAGAAAATCACTTCTTATACCTGAGAACCCGGGGAAGGACACTGGGAAGAGAAGCAGAAATCACCACAGCTGCATAGCTACAGGCAGAGCCCGGAGCAGCTTCAGTTAGAGGCTAAAACAAATCTGAGGAAATGCAGTGTGACTTATCCTGTGCACCCTGCACTTTAAAGGATCCCCAGGTGAGTCTCTGATCTTTAGCCCTGGGGGCTCCTAATCCTGGGGACAGGACAAGGCTGTGTCCTTCCCTGTGTCCTGTGATCACAGACTCCCAGCAGGTGCTTCACAGTGATGGACAGAGCAGAGCCCAGAGTTGACACAGCTGAGGAGTGACCTCATCACAGGTAACAACACACTGAGCACACCTGGGCACAGCCCTGTTCACACTCAGCTCACACAGCCTCATCCTGTCCCATCAGATACACACAGCTTAGTGACATGGATTCTGAAAGGTTCTCCATCTGCCATTTCTTAAAATAAAAAAACAAGCAAACAAACAAAAAACCAAAACCCTCTATTCTCAATCCATTAATTTAACAATCAATCAACCCTCAAGCCAAAGATGTTAACAATCACGTTCACATTCAGAGTTTTGTTCTGGGTGTAAAGTGAGGAGCTGCAGCTCAGGGCAGCATGGAGCTCACAGGATACAGATGTCCCCAGTGTTTGGAGGACCAGGAAGGTTGGCTGAGGAAGGGAACACAGGCAGTGCAGGGACAGGGTCCTGTTGGGCAGGGCAGACTAGGCTCCATATTTTTTCACACTGAGCCCATAGGCTCACAGGGAACATCAGACACTGTTGTCTAAAGAAAACCCGAGGACTCTAGGTGTCACAGGAGAGGCCTGAACACACCATCTGTCACTGTGTCCCCTGAAGGCAGCTGTCTTCATGCTAGAGAAAGAGAGTCACGAACCATCAATGTGAAGTCAGCATCCCAACAACTCACCACTCACAGGGGATTCTGGGAGTTCCTGAAACCCAATCATGTCCACATTGCCCCTCCCTGTTCAGGCCCCACAGTGTCACCTTTACAATCTTCGAGAGACACATCAGAGCTCTGGGGGCTGTCCCTGCCTAGGGTAAAACAAAACAAATGTATACATATATGTATGTGTATATTAGTGTGGATGTATCTGTGTATATGTATGTATTCCTACAAAGGTGAAACTCAGGCCCTTGAAGATTTCGGTGGAGGAGCCCTTATGAATTCCCAAACTCCCAAAACCTCCAACCTCACTCCGTTGGCCTCAGGACAATCTCACCCCCACACTCACCTGGAGCGAGAGTGTAGTTTCCTCCTTTCTCACCTGTGAGAAGAAAAGCTGTGAGACTTCAAGGAAGATCTTAACAGAAGGAAGTTTCCAGAACTGACATCAGACCCACTTGGAGACAGTAGTGATGTGTGTGTGGCTGTGTTTCCCATAAATGAGCAGAGCACTGTTCTAAAGGAGGCTGAGAGAAAACTCAGACCCTCCCTTTCCTACCTGTGTTTCTCCTCCTCATCATCACAACAGCCACCACAGCTGTAATGGCGACCACAGCTCCAAGGACAACCAGAGCAGCAATGATCACCATGTTAGAGTCAGTGGATGGAGGAGGCTCTGGGAAGGGCAGGTACAGGAAAGGAAGGTGAGGGTCATGACCCCAGCTCTCAGCCCTGACCAGCTCAGGGTCTGCAGAAGGTTCTAGCTTTCCCTCACCGCAGCTCTGCACCCACACCCTCCTTACCCCATCTCAGGGTGAGGGGCTGAGGCAGCCCCTCATGTTCCACATGGCATGTGTAATTCTGCTCCTTCCCAGAAGGCACCACCACAGATGCCCACACCTGGAAGGTTCCATCCCCTGAGGGCCTGGTCTCCACAAGCTCCATGTCCTGGGTCAGGTCCTCCCCATTCAACTGCCAGGTCAGGGTGATGTCAGCAGGGTAGAAGCCCAGGGCCCAGCACCTCAGGGTGACTTCACCCTCAGATCTGGGGTGATGGGTCACATGGGCCTTTGGGGGATCTGTGTGGAAGATTTAAGAAGTCACACAGTTAATAAGATCAACTGAGGTCTACACAAGACACATTTAAATCAATGATGACACTTCGACTGTCATCGCACTAGTGACCTGCAGGTAGAGCTGGTCCCTCAGCACAGAACTGCACATTTTCCTGAGGGACTCAGAAACTAAGATGGAATCCACAGGAGCCAGTGGATCAACATGGCCGTCCTCATGTGCTGCTCTATACATGAGACAGGGAGCCCAAAATGGAAGATGAATGGAAAATAAGTAATTTAATATATGTTTGAGTTCACATTAAAATTAGAATTTAGGCCCATGTGAAACTGGAAGGCTGCCACCACTGAGTCTAACACTGTGGTCATCTTGCTGACCAGCATTAACTGTTGGTCCAAGTGACCAACCATCAGGAAGTGTGTAGCAGAAATGTGGTGAACTCTGACACTCAGCCAGAGAAAATGACTCCCAGATCCTGTCTCTGGAGTGACAAGGTACAGGTGTGTTACACAGGATACCTGGAGTGTGCTGTGGAACCCAGTGCAGCACTCACTGGAACACAGTGGGCTCACAGGGTGTGTGGATCTTCCCTCTCACTCCAGCCCTGGATTGTAGAAGATCCTGTCTCTCAGAAAGTCCAATTCCTGATTCACTGTGGGGAGCACTGTGACTTGTGGGGGCAGAGGAAGAGCAGGAGGCTTCTGGATGTTTAGTTGTGACAGGAAACAATCTAAGTTCACAAGAATCTCTCCTTTAATGAGAACCCTGATTTAACCTGTCTAATTATCCAGGTTAGCAGTTAACCCTGGCACATGGGAGACTAATACCAATGCTAATACAAGGGCGGGGAGAAACTGGATCAATGCAGTTCAGACAAAAACTGAGTAGACCCTAAATAAGACATTCAAAAAAAAAAAAGTAAATAAAAAGGAAAGTAAAAAATAAGAGGAAAAAATTTAAAAAAAAATTTTTAATTCCACAATTTATATTATCACCGGTACCCCAAAAGGGTTCATGTGACCATTCTACACTGTCCGGAGAGAAATGGGGCATGGAAGAAATGCAATCCCCAAAGACAGGGAAGGATATGTAAGAATGTACTTTTGGGAAAGTTCTAGAAACTGGAGAAACCAGTCTTATGTAGTGCAGCCCATGTCTCCTATCATGGAAAGGAGACTTCTGGTCCTGAGGTATAAGGGCTGACACACTCAGCAGAACAGGGGTCACTGTCCACACACAGCTGTGGGGAGAGAAGCCCCCTGAGACAGACCATGGCTGACAGCAGGGAGCCCCCGCTGTTCTGTCAGGAAACTCTCTCCTTCCCCCTGAGACAGACTTGAACTCTGCAGGGAGAAGGCTGAGCCCTGGGAGTCAGTGCAGTCACTGAGAGGAGGGATCAGGAGACCCAGGGACACTCTTTTTCTCTGAGACAGGGGCATCAACCCAGCTGAGGGTTTCTTCTTCCCCAGGACTGAGACCCAGCCCGAGGGCAGAGGGAGGAGCTGCCCGCGGCCCCAGCACCTGAGCGCAGCAGCGTCTCCTTCCCACGCTCCAGGTATCTGCGGAGCCACTGCACGCACGTGCCCTCCAGGTAGGCCCTGCGTCTCTCTGCTTCACCAGCCTGTTCCCACTTGCGTCGGGTGATGAGCGCCGCCATGTCCGCCGCCGTCCACGTTTTCAGGTCTCCGTTCAGGGCGATGTAATCGAGGCCGTCGTAGGCGAACTGATTATACCCGCGGAGGAAACGCCCGTCCGACCCCAACTCACAGCCAAACGTGCGCTGGATCGTGTGAGAGCCTGTGGGACCCCGCGGTCAGCCCCGCCCACCCCCGCCCACCCGCCCGGCCCCGCCCACCCGCCCGGCCCCGCCCACCCGCCCGGCCCCGCCCACCAACTTTGGTAAACCGAAAGGGAAACCGGTCCGGGTCGGTTCTACTCTTGAACCTCGGACTTGGGACCCCGGACGTCTCTGTCCTGAGTGTTGGGACGTGGAGGGGTCGTGACCTCCGACCCGGGGTCACTCACCGCCATCGCTCTGGTTGTAGTAGCGGAGCAGGGTCCTCAGACTCACTCGGAAACTCTGCTCATTGCTCTTGGCGATCCGTGTGTTCCGCTCCCAATACTCCGGCTCCACCTGCTCCATCCACCGCGCGCGCGGCTCGTATCTCGGATTCTCCGCGTCGCTGTCGAAGCGCACGAACTCCGTGTCGTCCACGTAGCCGACAGCGATGTACCGGGGCTCCCCGAGGCCGGGCCGGGACACGGCGGTGTGGAAATACCGCATCGAGTGTGATCCTGGGGGCGGCGAGCAGTGAGACCCCGACCTCCTCCCGGGACCCCGGGCGGGTGCGCGGGCGGGGAGGGGAGCAGGGCGCGGGGTCGGGACGCGGGTGGAGAAGGGCGGAGGGTCAGGTGGGCGACGCGTGGACGCGGCTTCCCCGGTGCCGCCCCCGCCCCTCCCCGCAGAGGCCGTTTCCCTCCCGACCCCGCACTCACCCGCACGGGTCTGGGTCGGGGCCAGGGCGGCCGCCAGCAGCAGGAGCAGCGTGCGCGGTGCCATCGCCCCCATCGGTGATCACCCGCGTCTGAGTCCCGCGAGCTGCGGGGACTTTATAGTCAGTGCCCGCGGAGATGCTGATTGGTTTCCCGGGATCTCTCCACCCAATAGGAATGAAACCTGCCGTCGCGTCATCAGTGTCCGGGCGGAAGGACTTGACACAGGTTAGGAGCAGAAGTGAAACTGGGGAGATGGGGAATCCCCAGCCCTGGGTTTCCCCGCCCCTGACCTCACTGCCTGGTGACTGACACTTTGCCTGAATCCTGTGTTGTGGACAGAGCGCTATTCCTCTTGATGTCTCTGAGTTCTAACCCAGAAGCTCTGGGACAGGAGAGACCCGCAGGCCAGACTCTCTCTGTCATCTCCTCCACCCTTCCTCTTCCTTCTTCTCTTCAGAGTCAGACCCTGGAGTCTTCTGGAAGAAAAGCCACTTCCGGGTATACTATGGCTACACAAGCCCCACAAGGACCCCACAGAGACCAGGCTCTGTTCTCCTCAGAGGGCGGCTCACACTGCCAAGCCTGAGTGCAGGACTCTCATCTGTAAAGAGGAGACTTTGCCTCTTCCCGCAGGATCTGTCTTCTCACCCTTGGGCTTAGACCCAGACTCCTGTTTATTCACAGAAGAAGCTTCTGTAGCTCCAGATGGGTGTTTGATTTACAAGGATCTTCATTCCCGGTCCGGAGATTGTCTGTGTGGACTTGGGTCATTGTGTCTGCACAGTAGACCCCCTTGTCTTCTGGGAAGAGGATTTGGTATCAAAGTGAACATAAATTTTATGAATCCCCCCCATTCTCCACAGTTTGTTCCAAGGTTCTCCACTGTTTATCCAAACGTGGTTACCATCAGGAACTGTAGCTTACTGTACATCTGTCCTGTGGGATGTCCCATGCTCCGTTTTTTAACCTACCTGACCAATAGGGACATCCTCCATAGGTATTAACGTTCCTAAGGCATGGCAGGTCTGGTTGTCAAGGAAACAAGCAAAGGAATCAGCAGTGGCATTGGTGCACAGGAGTCATGATGGGTTTCTCACATCTGCTACTGAGCAGTCAGTGTCCAGTCCTGAGGATCTGGTTCCTCCCAGGAGGCTTCCCTGACATTAAATAAGCATCAGGACGGGTGCACTAGCCATGGAGGTCAGCAGGGAAACAACAGTCATGAGAATGGCAGAGAAAGAGTGTCTGGTGGGTCGAGGGGGAACAGCTACATCGAGCAGTTTTCAGCAAAAGATCTGCAGACAAACGATGACCAGTAAGAAACGGCCAGGTACCAATATCTGCTTCTTCCACCATCTGATGGGTCACATTTATATTCCTTCTTTATTAACATCATGGGTCTTTTCACATGCTTGGTTTAGGAAAACATCCTCTCACCTGTGTCTGCTGTGGTGAAACATTCCTTCTCGTGTCCTCTTTAGGAAGCACAAGCACCAGAAGAGCCTGTTCTAGTCACTGCACCAAAATGTAAGTGTTTCTGCTCAGATAGAGAATGTTCCAGGAGTCAGAAGCCCAGGATCACACAGCTCTGAGGGAGAAGGTATCTCAGTGGAACGGCACCAGAGACACAGGACCTCAGGAACCACATAGCCCCAAGAGGAAGCCTCCATGGGTGAGGGTGGGTAGCTCTTCCCAGATGTCACCAGCCTTTCTGAGGTGACATGAAGTTGAAACTTCAGGTTTCTTTAGAAAGTCAGTTGTGTTCAATGGTGTTTTGTTGTGACAACATGTGAAGGAATGTTTTCCTGGAGCAGACGCAGTAGAAGGATGTTCTGCTAAAGCAAGCCTGTGAAAGGACTTGTGATCAAGGGTTATTTGATGAAGACACACAGGTATTGCCTCACCTTACATTGTTGTGTGGAACTCTGTTTTTTGGCCCTCCATAGAGAGACAAGCACCGTGAACTACGTGTGTGCTGGGGGCTCCTTGCTGCCTCTGTGGACTCAGGCTGAATGGCAGAGTGACATCAATCTGTGGATGATACAGACTTGTGTGGAGTTTTGCTAAGACAGACTCACATGCTGAGGCAGGACACGTGGTGAGACAGGACCCATGGAGACCTGTGATGTTTGCAGGGAGTATAAATAGGACGCAGTGGACAGAGACGGGAGGCTGGGCTTGCTTGCATAGCTTGCTTTGCAATGCTTCTTGGTCTTGTGTCTTCACTGATCTTCACTTCCATGAGAGCGGCATGGCAAAGAACTTCTGGTGTCTCTGCTGGTCCTAATCCCTCTGCTGACTCATGCCGATTCAGCTGACCTGTTCCTACTCCTGTCCCAACACCGATGACCTGGAGTGCAGGTATATCCAGGGAGTCATCGGGAGCCAATCAAGCTGCCGCTGCTGACCTGTGAACAGAACTGCTGAGTTCCTGACAACACAGATGGGATTTGCTCCAAAGAACAATTCCTAAACAGATCCAGTTCCCAAACATCCTAATAACATTTCTTCTCTACTACCGCTGGTGGGCAGTGACCTTGAAGGGAGGTTAAACATTTAAGAATCTATATTAAAAGTAGAGTTGAGAAAAACACAACATTACAGCGCCATCTCTGTGGAGCTGCTGTGGGGGCTGGGGATGAGGTGCTGTCACTGTGGCCATCACCTGAGGGACAGCTCCTGGGGTGGTATTTTACCAAGTCTGTAGGCTAAGGCATGGAAGGTGTCACCACAGGGAATACTTCCTCATGACTGCAGTTGGCTGATCAGGAAAGGTGGTGCCCAACCATGGACAGCTCCTGTGATGGCTGCAGGCTGAGGAAATGTCATGGCCCCACCATTTTGTCAGCTCCTGTGGGGGCATCTCAGTGTAGGCTGGGGCAGGGAGGAGAGACTGGCTGTAGCTTTGATGATTGGCAGCTCACAGATTGGGGACCACAGAGCTGATGACTGTTTGGACATAAAACACACATTGTATAAGTGGTGCCAGTGTAGGGCACTGCAGTATGGGAGATTTGATTTCTAGTACCATTCAGCGAAAAGCAGAAAAAGGAGGGATAGATACTTTGTTTCCAAAACCATCATTGTGTTTACTGAGGGAGGCTGTTCTTGGGAAATACCCTGTGTCATTTTCAGCAGCAGGTTCTTTTCTTTTTTTTTATTTTATCTTATTTTGTTTATAAAAGGTGGAAAGCATTTTAGGTTTTCCTATTCACAGATTGATAGGTTTCCTGATCAATGTTGGTGGGGTTTGTGGGAAGCTCAGGAACTGGTGGTTTGGTTTTGGATTTGCACAGAGATTGGTAGATTTTTTTTGTCTGTCCCTCACCTCCCTTGCATCAGGTCCCTGAGTGAAAAATCTTTCCTGGCCACAGATGGCTTTTGCTGAGGTGCCATCTTATGGAGCTTCTGGGAGAGGCTGGAGAGGAGCTGACCCAACATGTCCTGCTCCTGAGGGGCAGCTCCTGCTTAGGGGAAAGGAGATGAGCCACCATGGACAACTCCCGTGATGCCTTCAGGCTGATTGATGCCTTGGTCTGGCCATTTTCTCAGAAGCCACCAATTGTGACAGTATCTGTGGAAGCATCTTAAAGCTGGGGCTGAAGGAGGGGCCTGCAGCTGCTCTGAAGGTTCTGCAGTGCACTGCTTAGAAAATACAGGTTACAGTTTGGAGCTTTTGGTACTGGGAACACTGGGAGAAGGGAGTGTTTAAGAAGACTATTGGGGACTGAGGGAGGAATGGTGGGGAGAAATGTTTGAAGACTGGGCTGAAAATGGGAGCAGGGATGGCAGTTAAGAAAACTGGTTACTGTAGTAAACACACACACACACACACTTTACAAGGTCTCTACCAGGGCATTGCAGAATGGGAGCTTTCATTTTCATTAGAGTAGAACAAAAGGCAGAAGAAGAGGGATGGATACTTTGTTTCAAAAAGCAAACAAATATTTACTGAGACTTTTTTTGGTCCCCGCCCACAAGGGTTTCAGTTGCAGTTTTTTTTTCTACTTTCCCTCACGTTGACTACTTTGTTTATAAAAGGGATAGCACTCTTGACTAAGCGACAGGAATGAAAACGGGAAGCCTGTGACTCTGGATCCAACAGCATCAACAAAAGAAAAACTAACGCTCCGATGTGGGGGCTTTGAAGGGATTTCTGCTTCCTTAGTGTGGCACTTCTTCAGTGTGACCCGGACAGCTTCAAGACACGTGAAGCTGGCCAGCAGTTCCTGGACTCTGCAGTCTGCAGTCTGGAGGGACATTGGACACAGTCCAGTCTGTCCTCACGACCCCTGGGAGCCGCGATACCGCTGAAGGCCGCCAGGGGGCAGCAGGACACAGGAGTAGGAGCCGGTCCGGTTCAGGATCACCTAAGGGGCTGTGAGCTTTGAATGCTGGGGAAGGCAGGGAGTTTCTCCTCTGCCCTCTTCATACCGAAGCAGCCAGGGATTTTCCCTTCAGCCCCAATTCCTCTGTTCTGCGGTTTTCACGAGTCCTTCTGATCTTCTGGCTGAAACACAACTTTTGAGTGAGATTATAGGCTTTTCCCCAATTGTTGCTCTACCACACACTGCAGTCAACTTGACATAGACACACACTGACACACACAGAGACACATCACACAACACCACACGTGTGATCCCGGCCCCTGAAATGCTGAGGTGAGGCAGGAGGATCAAGAATTCAGGTCAGGACTGGAGAGATGACTCAGAGGTGGAGAGCACTAACTGTACTTCCTTAGGTTCTGAGTTGAATTCTCAGAAATCAAGCTGTGGCTCACCAACATTTGTAAAGACATAGGACGCCCTCTTCTGGCAGACAAACATATGCAGGCAGAACATTGTAGATAATAAAAAAAAAGAATTCAAGGTGAACATGAGCTACAACAAGACACAACAACACAAACAGCACAAATGAACACAGTCTTCATAGAGCAGTAGCATCAGGGCCACTCTGTGGGGACTTGTGTCGATTTTTCCTTCTGTTGCCGAATCCCTAAGACCAGTGTGTACATCAAGTGCAGAGGATCCCAGAGTCCTGCACTAGGGTTTGGGGGTGTTCCTTCAGCTGGAATGACCCCCAATATAGTTCAGGAATCTCTTTGTGTATAGAAATCTTATTTACCTCCATTTCTTTTAAATTCTTTAAAAAAAATTTATGTATGAGGGTATTTTGTCTCCACATGTCTGTGCTCCGCGTGCATGGAGTATCACAGGCGGCCAGAAGAGGGTGCCCTATCCCCTCTGTGATGGAGTTACACATGGGTGAGAGCTGGGAACTGAGCACAGGTCCTCTGGGACAGCAGTAAGCATTCTTTACCTCTGAACAATCTCTCCAGCACCATATTTTACTCGGAATTGACACCATTTTTATTTTCATGCTTTGGCTCTCTGTGATTCTTTTTTTCTGCAGCATTTGGCCTCACTCAGGCCTGAGCCTCCTAACTACCCTGCAGAGGTTTGGGTGGGAGAAGCCATGGGTTCCTCAGGGTCACAGAGTCCAAGAGAATGAGCTTCCCATCTGTTCCCACAGTGCTCAGTCTATCCAACATCGGATGTCCTCCAGCACCAATGCAGCACTGGTCACATAACTCACACACAGAATGGTCCTGATGCCCTGTATGGGTTTATATTTGCCCAAAAGTACTTTAATCAATTTACTTAAATGTTTTAATCTCACTTCTATCCCACCAACCACCAGAGGTAGTAGAAAGAAAGGGTTAATACAGCAAAGGAAGATGTGGACTTGTATAGAAATAGTCCTTTGGGGAGATTTCTGTGTTGTAAGAATTTCAGCAATTGAGTTCACACAATTGTGAACAATGGCCTTTCAATTCAGAAGCAACTCTGAGGCTCTACCAATCGGCCTCAGTCTGCAGGAGCAGGAAGAAGCTGCTGGAACACCACCAGAAGTTCGTTGGTCTTTCCTCTCCTCAAAGTCAGGACAAACTATCAGCAATGAAGGCAAGGCTGACCAATGTCTGGGCATCACCAGTGAAGACCAGCCTCGGCAAAGCCCAAGGAAGAGCAGCAAAGAAGGCAAGGTGAACCAATGCCACACAGCATCGTCAGCAGTCTGCTGGGTTATATTTATACCTTTTCCAAATATAATGTGTTCTCTCAAGAGGACATCTCTCAAACTCTAGCAAAACATCACATGCCCCCTTTTCAGGCAGATTCCAGAAAAATCTATGTTTCTCCTAAAGCAAAAACATCCTCTCATAAGACAGTTTACAGAAAAGCATCACACAACCCAACTGAGTCTGCAATTAATTCAGAAATATCTACTTCAGGCCTGATTGTCCAAAATTAGGTGCTCAGACCAGCTGGCTCAATTACTAAAGCTCTTCTTGTAGTCCACCCATGTCTGTCTCTAACAGGTAGTCTCTAATTCCATCTCTAGACAAAAGCTTTAGTGCTGGCCATTGAAATAAGAGAATACCATTGTCTACTGATGAGATTTCAACATTGGAATGTGGCTCGGTGACTAGAATTCCCACCTTGTCCACCACAGGCCCTGGGTTCCAATTCTCAACACCTCCATAATCAGGATGGTGGCACACAGGCCAGGAAGGTGAGGTGACTCCTCATGGAGAGAGAGAACTGGATCCCCAATGTTGTCTTCTGACTCCCTCTGCCCCCAACACACACCCCGCAGCTGGGGAGTGCCCTCCTTCACACACTGTACACATACAGCGATAGTTTAAATATGTAACATGTAAAATAATTTAAAATCCTGTGATTATCCTTGCACAGGTTGCCCTTCAATCCTTCTGGAAGCTTCTCATCACAATGTATGTTTTGGAGACAAAAAAATTTGCCCTCTGGAAAGTCTGAAGGCAAATTGGACACAAGTTACACATATGTGTTTTTGTGTCCTTCAACATGAAGCCATCATGGTTTCTTTTTAGTTTTATTGCACTGATTTAATAATTATGTGTAGGGATGTGCGTGATGCCTGTGTGAGGCTCAGAGGAGAACTTACAGGAGTCAGGTCTCTCCATTCACCATGTGGCTTCCGTGAATCAAACTCAGGGAGCCAAGCTTGGTGGCAAGAATTTTTACACCCTGAGCCATATTGATGGTCACCCTGGAGACAATTGGGTTTGGATGTTTTCTTTGGAAAGTTCCTTCATTCCTGGACTTGGCACAGACAAGGGCTGCCCACCATGACATTAGAAAAAGAATTTACTGGTCAGATAGGTGCCAGCATTGCCTTGGGTGACTCTGGAGAACCAAGAATACTGCCCAGGTTCCACCTGTGGCACTGTCAGCCAGCTGCTGCCTGTGAGAGGCCAAAGCTTTTAAATTCAGACTCCATTTCAGAGAACTGAACTCAGGCAAACAAACAGGCTGGTACCAAGCATTAGTTCCCAGGTTATCTTCCAAATAACCTGAACATAGCTCCACTCTCTGGGCTATCCCCAAACAGGACCTGCATCTCCAAGTTACACCCCCAGCAAACCTGCACCCCCAGGTTACAAGCCCACCCCTGCCAAACGATCACCAATGCAGAGGGAAGTAGAAATTAAGGTTATGATATGACTTCCAGCACCATCCAATTATGTTAAAGGCCGTAAGAAACTTCCAATTAGAGGCTTGCACTCTTACCCCCCACCAGCTGCTGACTATAAAGTCTTGCCCAATACATATTCGGGATCCTCATCACTAAAACAGCCCTGCTTTGCCGTGGTGCACTGATGGGCCCGAGGCAGATCAAATAGAAAGGCTCTACTGTGACTACATCAGACCAGCTTCTTTTTGGTTTGTGGGATCATTAACATTTCCTCAATGAGCTGCAGGATTTTTCATCAGTTGATGCCTCCTGTGTCTTTATTATTTTAAATATGAGATGATTTAAATGGTACAGGCCTATGAGCAGGACTTTGCTCTCCTGTAATACACATCCACAATGCAAAGCAACACTGAAAAAAAAAGCAGAAATCTCCACACACACCAAAAAGATCTATTCTCTATCCATTAATTTAACAATCAATCAACCCTCAAGTCATGATGTTAACAATCATGTTCACATTCAGAGTTTTGTTCTGGGTGTGAAGTGAGGAGCTGCAGCTCAGGGCAGCATGGAGCTCACAGGATACAGATGTCCCCAGTGTTTGGAGGACCAGGAAGGTTGGCTGAGGAAGGGAACACAGGCAGTGCAGGGACAGGGTCCTGTTGGGCAGGGCAGACTAGGCTACATATTTCTTCACACTGAGCCCATAGGCTCACAGGGAACATCAGACAAGGTTGTCTAAGAAAACTGAGGGCTCTGGATGTCACAGGAGAGACCTGAACACACCATCTGTCACTGTGTCCCCTGCAGGCAGCTGTCTTCATGCTAGAGAAAGAGAGTCA
Organism: Micromys minutus; assembly: GCF_963924665.1. Lineage (NCBI taxonomy): Eukaryota > Metazoa > Chordata > Mammalia > Rodentia > Muridae > Micromys > Micromys minutus. The sequence continues at coordinate 3,154,703 of NC_137960.1, read as the reverse complement.
CGAACCATCAGTGTGAAGTCAGCATCCCAACAACTCACCACTCACAGGGGATTCTGGGAGTTCCTGAAACCGAATCATGTCCACATTGCCCCTCCCCATTCAGGTCCCACAGTGTCACCTTTACAATCTGGGAGAGACACATCAGAGCTCTGGGGGCTGTCCCTGCCTAGGGTAAAACAAAATAATGTGTATGTGTTTATGTATGTGTATATGTATGTGTATATGTATGTGTATATGTATATGTATGTGTATATGTATGTATATATGTATGTGTATATGTATGTGTATATGTATATGATGTATATATGTATATTTATATATTCATATATCAGTGCAACCCAGGCCCCTGAGATTTCTCTGGAGGAGCCTTTATGGGTTCCCAGAGCTCCCAACAAATCCAGCTTCACTCCAGTGGCCTCAGGACAACCTCACCCCCACACTAACCTGGGGCTGGGGCGTAGTCTCCTCCTCTTCCACCTGTGAGAAGAAAAGCTGTGAGAGTTCAAGGAAGATCTAGACACTGGGAAGATTCCAGAACTGACATCAGACCCAGGGCCCAGCACCTCAGTGTGACTTCACCCTCAGATCTGGGATGATGGGTCACATGGGCCTTTGGAGAATCTGTGTGGAAGATTCAAGAAGTCACACCATTAATAAGATCAACTGAGATCTACACAAGACAAGTTAAATCAATGATGACACTGAACTATGTGTCTCACACTTCAACTGTCATCACACTAGTGACCTGCAGGTACAGCTGGTCCCTCAGCACAGAACTGCACATTTTCCTGAGGGACTCAGAAGCTAAGAGGGAATCCAAAGGGGCCAGAGGATCAACATGGCCGTCCTCATGTGATGCTCTATAGCATGAGACAAAGAACCCAAATGGAAGATGGAATGGAAAATATATAATTTAGTATGTTTGAGTTCATATTAAAATTAGAAGTTAGGGCCATGTGCTACTGAAAGGCTGCCACCACTGAGAGTCTAACACTGTGGTCATCTTGCTGACCAGCATTAACTGTTGGTCCAAGTGATCAACCATCAGGAAGTGTGTAGTAGCAGAAATGTGGTGAACTCTGACACTCAGCCGGAGAAAATGACTCCCAGATCCTGACTCTGGGGTGACAAGGTACATGTGTGTCACACAGGATCCCTGGAGTGTGCTGTGGAACCCAGTGCAGCACTCACTGGAACACAGTGGGCTCACAGGGTGTGTGGATCTTCCAAATCTTTTAAATTCAGACTCCATTTCAGAAAACTGAATTCAGGCCAACTAACAGGTTCCAAGCATTAATTCCCAGGTTATCTCCTAACAAAACCTGAGCCTAGCTCCAGTCTCTAGGCTAACCCACAACAGGACCTGCATCTCCAAGTTACACCCATAACAAACATGTGCCCCAAGGTTACAAGCCCACCCCTGCCTAATGACCTCCAGTACAGAGGGAAACAGAAATTAAGTTTATGATATGACTCCCTGCACCCGCCAATTATGTTAAAGGCCGTAGCAACTTTTTTAATAAGATGCTTGCACACTCTACCCCTCAATTGCTGCTTACGATAAATCCTTCCCCGATACATATTCAGGAATCCTCATTGCTAAAACAGACCTGTATGACTGTGGTGCATTAATGGGCCCCAGCTACCTCAAATAAAAACACCTTACTGAGATCCCATCAGATCAGCTCCTGACTGGGTTTGGGGAATTCTAACATTTCCCTGGCACTACACCTGGAAGATTCCATGTTTGCAGTGAGAGCTTGGGGGTCACTGTATTAGTTACTGTGGTCCTTTGAATAAGATGATCCCCGAATCCTTGGTCATTTGAATACTTAGTTCCCAGTTGGCCCTGTTTGGACAAGCTTAGGATGTGTGGCCTTGCTGGAGGAAGTGTTTCACTGGGGACATGGTTGGCAGTGTGAGCTCTCAGCTGTTGCTGCTGTCATGGCCGGTGTCTGCTGTCATGATGCTGTGGACTCTTAACTCTTTGGGACCCTAATCCCCAGATGAACCTTCTATAAGGTTCCTTGGACATGTGTTTTATCACAGCAACAGGAAAGTAACCAATACAGTTCCATTTTCATCACTGTGGTTCAATATCTGACAAGACACAGCTCGGGGACAAAGGGCTTATCCTGGCTCACTGGAGTCTCTAATGCTAAATCCCTCTAAGTGGCGGCAGGCCCTTCCTTCCTGCTCCAACCTATGGACCACTTCAGTAAAATGTCCCACAGGAGCTTTCCAAAATGGGGCTCCTGTTAAAATAGCAGCTCAATGACATCTCCTCAGGCTGCAGACATCCCAGGAGCTGTTCATGGTGGGAAACTTCTTTCCTGCTTCAGCCTGCTGCCTTGGTGAAACACCTCTGGAGCTGTCCTCAGTAGTGACACCTCTCCAGTCCCCTCCAGTCCTCACAGAAATGGAACCTCAGCAAAAGCCAGCTGCATCTGGGAAGGATGACCCACTCTAATCCATGGGCCCAAAGCCAGGGGAAAGAAGGTGACAAAAGCCACCAATCCCTGAACAGAAAAATCCCATACCAGTGTCATGGCTCAGCCTGCCAAGGGTGTATAGTAGGAGCTAGACTTCTTTATAAACAATTGGACCTTGGACAGAGCACACTCTCTCCTTTTCCCTCTCCCTCTCTCTTCTCTGCTTTAAAGAGACTCTATGGAAGGGGCTCCGGGTAAGTGATGGCCTTTCCTCTCAGTCCTTGCAGGAACCACAGAGAAGCATCTGACAGGACACAGGTAAAACAGAAATCTAGGAAAGAGAGCTGAGGAGCCATCTTGGATTTGGAGGAGGACAAGAGATACGCAGACGAGCTCAGAAGACTGACCCAGAGAAAGTATTTCAAAAGAGCTGGCAGTTGAGTTGTAGTTTCAGGCTTATGAATAGATATCTCAGATATAGTTAAGGAAATAAAGTTTCCTCGCTGAGCTGCAGATTTTTCTTCAGTTTATGACCCTGTGTCTTTATTCCTTTAAATATGAGATGATTAAGTGGTTACAGGCCTATGAGCAGGATGTTGCTCTCCTGTAATACAGAGCCATCCACAATGCAGAGCAACATCACTGAAAAAAAAGCAGAAATCACCACACACACCAAAAAAAATCTATTATTAATCCTTTAATTTAACAATCAATCAACCCTCAAGTCATGATGTTAACAATCAAGTTCACATTCAGAGTTTTGTTCTGGTGTGAAGTGAGGAGCTGCAGCTCAGGGCAACATGGAGCTCACAGGATACAGATGTCCCCAGTGTTTGGAGGACCAGGAAGGTTGGCTGAGGAAGGGAACACAGGCAGTGCAGGGACAGGGTCCTGTTGGGCAGGGCAGACTAGGCTACATATTTCTTCACACTGAGCCCATAGGCTCACAGGGAACATCAGACAAGGTTGTCTAAGAAAACTGAGGGCTCTGGATGTCACAGGAGAGACCTGAACACAGCGTCTGTCACTCAGTCCCCTGCAGGCAGCTGTCTTCATGCTAGAGAATGAGAGTCACGAACTATCAGTGTGAAGTCAGCATCCCAACAACTCACCACTCACAGGGGATTCTGGGAGTTCCTGAAACCCAATCATGTCCACATTGCCCCTCCCTATTCGGTCCCACAGTGTCACCTTTACAATCTGGGAGAGACGCGTCAGAGCTCTGGGCACTGTCCCTGCCTAGGGTAAAACAAAACAAATGTATACATATATGTATGTGTATATTAATGTGGATGTATCTGTGTATATGTATGTATTCCTACAAAGGTGAAACTCAGGCCCCTGAAGATTTCTGTGGAGGAGCCCTTATGAATTCCCAAATTCCCAAAACCTCCAACCTCAGTCCAGTGGCCTCAGGACAATCTCACCCCCACACTCACCTGAAGCTGGAGTATAGTCTCCTCCTCTTCCACCTGTGAGAAGAAAAGCTGTGAGACTTCAAGGAAGATCTAGACACTGGGAAGTTTCCAGAACTGACATCAGACCCACTTGGAGACAGTAGTGATGTGGGTGTGGCTGTGTTTCCCATTAATGAGCAGAGCACTGTTCTAAAGGAGGCTGAGAGAAAACTCAGACCCTCCCTTTCCTACCTGTGTTTCTCCTCCTCCTCATCACAACAGCCACCAGAGCTCCAATGGTGGCCACAGCTACAAGGACAGCCAGAGCAGCAATGATCACCATGTTAGAGTCAGTGGATGGAGGAGGCTCTGGGAAGGACAGGTACAGGAAAGGAAGGTGAGGGTCATGACCCCAGCTCTCAGCCCTGAGCACCTCAGGGTCTGCAGAAGGTTCTAACTTTCCCTGACCCCAGCTCTGCACCCACACCCTCCTTACCCCATCTCCGGGTGAGGGGCTCAGGCAGCCCCTCATGTTCCACATGGCATGTGTAATTCTGTTCCTTCCCAGAAGGCACCACCACAGATGCCCACTTCTGGAAGGTTCCATCCCCCGCAGGCCTGGTCTCCACAAGCTCCATGTCCTGGGTCAGGTCCTCCCCATTCAACTGCCAGGTCAGGGTGATGTCAGCAGGGTAGAAGCCCAGGGCCCAGCACCTCAGGGTGACTTCACCCTCAGACCTAGGGTGATGGGTCACATGGGCCTTTGGGGGATCTGTGTGGAAGATTCAAGAAGTTACACAGTTAATAAGATCAACTGAGATCTAACCAAGACAAGATAAATCAATGACACTGAACTCTGTGTCTCACACTTCAACTGTCATCGCACTAGTGACCTGCAGGTACAGCTGTTCCCTCAGCACAGAACTGCACATTTTCCTGAGGGACTCAGAAACTAAGAGAGAATCCACAGGAACCAGTGGATCAACATGGCCGTCCTCATGTGATGCTCTATAGCATGAGACAGGGAGCCCAAATGGAAGATGAATGGAAAATGAATAATTTAATGTATGTTTGAGTTCACATTAAAATTAGAAATTAGGGCCATGTGCTACTGGAAGGCTGCCACCACAGAGTCTAACACTGTGGTCATCTTGCTGACCAGCATTAACTGTTGATCCAAGTGACCAACCATCAGGAAGTGTGTAGTAGAAATGTGGTGAACTCTGACACACAGCCAGAGAAAATGACTCCCAGATCCTGTCTCTGGAGTGACAAGGTACAGGTGTGTCACACAGGATCCCTGGAGTGTGCTGTGGAACCCAGTGCAGCACTCACTGGAACACAGTGGGCTCACAGGGTGTGTGGATCTTCCCTCTCACTCCAGCCCTGGATTGTAGAAGACCCTGTCACTCAGAAAGTCCAATTCCTGATTCACTGTGGGGAGAACTGTGACTTGTGGGGGCAGAGGAAGAGCAGGAGGCTTCTGGATGTTTAGTTCTGACAGGAAACAATCTAAGTTCACAAGAATCTCTCCTTTAATGAGAACTCTGATTGAACTTGTCTAATTTTCCAGGTTAGCAGTTAACCCTGGCACATGGGAGACTGATACCAATGCTAATACAAGGGCGGGGAGAAACAGGAACAATGCAGTTCAGACAAAAACTGAGTAGACCCAAAATAAGACATTCCCAAAAAAAAAAAAAAAAAAAAAAAAGTAAATAAAAAGGAAAGTAAAAAATAAGAGGAAAAAATTTTTTAAAAATTCAACAATTTATATTATTACCGGTACCCTAAAAGGGCTCATGTGACCATTCTCCACTGTACGGAGAGAAATGGGGCATGAAAGAAATGCAATCCCCAAAGACAGAGAAGGATCTGCAATAATGTATTCTTTGGAAAGTTCTAGAAACTGGAGAAACCAGTGTTATGTAGTGCAGCCCATGTCTCCTATCAGAGAAAGGAGACTTCCGGTCCTAAGGTGTAACACACTCAGCAGGACAGGAGTCAGTGTCCACACACAGCTGTGGGGAGAGAAGTTGCCTGGGAGAGGCCATGGCTGACAGCAGGGAGCCCCCGCTGTTCTGTCAGGAAACTCTCTCCTTTCCCCTGAGACAGAGTTGAACTCTCCAGATAGAAGGCTGAGTCCTGGGAGTCAGTGCAGTCACTGAGAGGAAGGATCAGGAGACCCAGGGACACTCTTTCCCTCTGAGACAGGGGCATCACCCCAGCTGAGGGTTTCTTCTTCCCCAGGACTGAGCCCCAGCCCGAGGGCAGAGGGAGGAGCTGCCCGCGGCCCAGCACCTGAGCGCAGCAGCGTCTCCTTCCCGAGCTCCAGGTATCTGCGGAGCCACTGCACGCACGTGCCCTCCAGGTAGGCCCTGAGTCTCTCTGCTTCACCAGCCTGTTCCCACTTGCGTCGGGTGATGAGCGCCTCCGTGTCCGCCGCCGTCCACGTTTTCAGGTCTCCGTTCAGGGCGATGTAATCGCGACCGTCGTAGGCAAACTGATCATAACCCCGGAGGAAACGCCCGTCTGACCCCACGTCACAGCCATACATCTCCTGGACTGTGTGAGAGCCTGTGGGACCCCGCGGTCAGCCCCGCCCACCCGCCCCGGCCCCGCCCACCCGCCCCGGCCCCGCCCACCCGCCCCGGCCCCGCCCACCCGCCCCGCCCCGCCCCGCCCACCAACTTTGGTAAACCGAAAGGGAAACCGGTCCGGGTCGGTTCTGCTCCTGAACCTCGGACTTGGGACCCCGGACGTCTCTGTCCTGAGTGTTGGGACGTGGAGAGGTTGTGACCTCCGACCCGGGGTCACTCACCGCCCTCGCTCTGGTTGTAGTAGCGGAGCAGGTTCCTCAGGTTCCCTCGGAAACTCTGCTCATTGCCCTTGGCTTTCTGTGTGTTCCGCTCCCAATACTCCGGCCCCTCCTGCTCCACCCACCGCGCGCGCGGCTCCATCCTCGGATTCTCCGCGTCGCTGTCGAAGCGCACGAACTCCGTGTCGTCCACGTAGCCGACTTCCATATACCGGGGCTCCCCGAGGCCGGGCCCGGACACGGCGGTGTTGAAATACCGCATCGAGTGTGATCCTGGGGGCGGCGAGCAGTGAGACCCCGACCTCCTCCCGGGACCCCGGGCGGGTGCGCGGGCCGGGAGGGGAGCGGGGCGCGGGGTCGGGACGCGGGTGGAGAAGGGCGGAGGGTCAGGTGGGCGACGCGGGGACGCGGCTTCCCCGGTGCCGCCCCCGACCCTCCCCGCAGAGGCCGTTTCCCTCCCGACCCCGCACTCACCCGCGCGGCTCTGGGTCGGGGCCAGGGCGGCCGCCAGCAGCAGGAGCAGCGTGCGCGGTGCCATCGCCCCCATCGGTGATCACCCGCGTCTGAGTCCCGCGGGCTGCAGGGACTTTATAGTCAGTGCCCGCGGAGATGCTGATTGGTTTTCCGGGATCTCGTCACCCAATAGGAATGAGACCTGCCGTCGCGTCATCAGTGTCCGGGCAGAAGGATCTGACACAGGAGCAGAAGTGAAACTGGGGAGATGGGGAATCCCCAGCCCTGGGCTTCCCCGCCCCTGACCTCACTGCCTGGGGACTGAGACTTTGCCTGAATCCTGTGCTGTGGACAGAGCGCTGTTTGTCATGGTGTCTGTCTTTCTAACCCAGAAACTGTCAGACGACAGGAGAGACCCGCAGGCCAGACTCTGTCTGTCCTCTCCCCCACCCTTCCTCTTCCTTCTTCTCTTCAGAGTCAGACCCTGGAAACTTCTAGAAGAAAAGCCACTTCCGGATATACCATGACTACACAAGCCCCACAAGGACCCCACAGAGACCAGGCTCTGTTCTCCTCAGAGGGCGCCTCACACTGCCAAGCCTGAGTGCAAGACTCTCATCTGTAAAGAGGAGCCTTTGCCTCTTCCCCCAGGATCTGTCTTCTCACCCTTGGACTTAGACCCAGACTCCTGTTTATTCACAGAAGAAGTTCTGTAGCTCCAGATGGGTGTTTGATTTACAAGGATCTTCATTCCCGGTCCTGAGATTGTCTGTGTGGACTTGGGTCATTGTCTCTGCACAGTAGACTCCCTGGTTCCTTCCAGGAGGCTTCCCTGACATTAAACAAGTATCAGGAGGGGTGCGGCTAGCCATGAAGGTCAGCAGGGTAACAACAGTCATGAGAATGGTGGAGAAGGAGTGTCTCGGGGGTTGAGGGGGAACAGCTACATCGAGCAGTTTTCAGCAAAAGATCTGCAGGCAAACGATGACCAGTAAGAAACGGCCAGGTACCAATATCTGCTTCTTCCACCATCTGTTGGGTCACATTTATATTCCTTCTTAATTAACATCATGGGTCCTTTCACATGCTTGGTTTAGGAAAACATCCTCTCACCTGTGTCTGCTGTGGTGAAACATTCCTTCACGTGTCAGCTTTAGGAAGCACAGGCACCAGAAGAGCCTGTTCTAGTCACTGCACCAAAATGTAAGTGTTTCTGCTCAGATGGAGAATGTCCCAGGAGTCAGAAGCCCAGGATCACACAGCCCTGAGGGAGAAGGTATCCCAGTGGAAGGGCACTAGAGACACAGGACCTCAGGAACCACATAGCCCCAAGAGGAAGCCTCCATGGGTGACAGTGGATAGCTCTTCCCAGATGTCACCAGCCTTTCTGAGGTGACATGAATTGAAATTCAGGTTTCTTTAGAAAGTCAGTTGTGTTCAATGGTGTTTTGTTGTGACAACATGTGAAGGAATGTTTTCCTGGAGCAAACACAGTGAAAGGATGTTCTGCTAAAGCAAGCCTGTGAAAGGACCCGTGATCAAGGGTTATTTGATGAAGACACACAGGTATTGGTTCACCTTACATTGTTTTGTGGAACTCTGTTTGTTGGCCCTCCATAGAGAGACAAGCACCGTGAACTACATGTGTGCTGGGGGCTCCTTGCTGCCTCTGTGGACTCAGGCTCAATGGCAGAGTGACATCAATCTGTGGGTGATACCGACTTGTGTGGAGTTTTGCTAAGACAGACTCACATGCTGAGGCAGGACACGTGGTGAGACAGGACCAATGGAGGACCTGTGATGTTTGCAGGGAGTATAAATAGGACGCAGTGGACAGAGACGGGAGGCTGGGCTTGCTTGCATAGCTTGCTTTGCAATGCTTCTTGGTCTTGTGTCTTCACTGATCTTCACTTCCATGAGAGCGGCATGGCAAAGAACTTCTGGTGTGTCTGCTGGTCCTAATCCCTCTGCTGACTCATGCCAATTCAGCTGACCTGTTCCTGCTCCTGTCCCAACACCGATGACCTGGAGTGCAGGTGTATCCACGGAGTCATCGGGAGCCAATCAAGCTGCCACTGCTGACCTGTGAACAGAACTGCTGAGTTCCTGACAACACAGATGGGATTTGCTCCAAAGAACAATTCTTAAACAGATCCACTTCCGCAGTATCCTAATAACATTTCTTCTCTACTACCTCTTGTGGGGAGTGAGCTAGAAGGGAGGTTATACATTTAAGAACCTATATTAAAAGTAGGGTTGAGAAAAACACAACACAACAGCGCCATCTCTGTGGAGCTGCTGTGGGAGGCTGGGGAGGAGGTGCTGTCACTGCAGCCATCACCTGAGGGACAGCTCCTGGGGTGGTATTTTACCAAGTCTGTAGGCTAAGGCATGGAAGGTGTCACCACGGGGAATACTTCCTCATGGCTGCAGTTGGCTGATCAGGAAAGGCGGTGACCAACCATAAACAGCTCCTGTGATGGCTGCAGGCTGAGGAGATGTCATGGCCCCACCATCTTGTCAGCTCCTGTGCGGGCATCTCAGTGTAGGCTGGGGCAGGGAGGAGAGACTGGCTGTAGCTTTGATGATCAGCAGCTCACAGATTGGGGACCACAGAGCTGATGACTGTTTGGACATAAAGCACACATTGTAAAAGTGGTGCCCAGTGTAGGGCACTGCACTATGGGAGATTTGATTTCAAGTACCATTCAGCAAAAGGCAGGAAAAGGAGAGATCGATACTTTGTTTTTAAAACCATCATTGTGTTTACTGAGGGAGGCTGTTCTTGGGAAATGCCCTGTGTCATGTTCAGCAGCAGGTTCTTTTTCTTCATTTTATGTTATTTTGTTTATAAAAAGTTGAAAGAGTGGTAGGTTTTCCTATTCACAGATTGATAAGTTTCCTGATTAATGTTGGTGGGGTTTGTGGGAAGCTCAGGAACTGGTGGTTTGGTTTTGGTTTTGCACAGAGATTGGTAGAATCTTCTATCTGTTCCCTCACCTCCCTTGCATCAGGTCCCTGAGAGAAAAATCTTTCCTGGCCACAGATGCCTTTTGCTAAGTTGACATCTTTGAGGAGCTTCTGGGAGAGGCTGGAGAGGAGCTGACCCACCATGTCCTGCTCCTGAGGGGCAGCTCCTGCTTAGGGGAACGGAGATGAGCCACCATGGACAACGACTGTGATGGCTTCAGGCTGATTGATGCCTTGGTCTGGCCATTTTCTCAGAAGCCACCAATTCTGACAGTGTCTGTGGAAGCATCTTAAAGCTGGGGCTGAAGGAGGGCTCTGCAGCTCCTCTGAAGGTTCTGCAGTGCGCTGCTTAGAAACTACAGGTTACAGTTTGGAGCTGTTGGTACTGGGAACACTGGGAGAAGGGAGTGATTAAGAAGACTGTTGGGGACTGAGGGAGGAATGGTGGGGAGAAATGTTTAAAGAAACTGGGCTGAAACCTGGTATTATGGAATGCAGTCAGTTAAGAGAACTGGTTACTGTTGTAAACACACACACTTTACAATGGTCTCTACCTGGGCATTGCAGAATGGGAGCTTTCATTTTCATTAGAGTAGAACAAAAGGCAGGAAAAAGAGGGATGGATACTTTGTTTCAAAAAGCAAACAAAGTGTTTACTGAGGCTTTTCTTGGGCCACGCCCCACAAGGGTTTCAGCTGCAGGTTTTTTTTTTTTCTACTTTCCCTCAAGTTGACTACTTTGTTTATAAAAGGGATAGCACTCTTGACTAAGCAACAGGAATGAAAACAGGAAGCGTGTGACTCTGGATCCAACAGCAGCAACAAAAGAAAAACTAAGGCTTCGATGTGGGGGCTATGCAGGGGATTCCAGCTTCCTTAGTGCGGCTCTTTTTCAGTGTGACCCGGACTTTTCAGTCTGGAGGGACATTGGACACAGCCCAGTCTGTCCTCAGGACCCTTGGCAACCGCGATACCGCTGAAGGCCGCCAGGGGGCAGCAGGACACAGGAGTAGGAGCCGGTCCGGTTCAGGATCACCTAAGGGGCTGTGAGCTTTGAATGCTGGGGAAGGCAGGGAGTTTCTCCTCTGCCCTCTTGATACCGAAGCAGACAAGGATTTTCCCTTCAGCCCCAAATCCTCTGTTCTGCGGTTTTCACGGGTCCTTATGGTCTTCGGGCTGAAACACATCTTCTGAGTGAGACTGTGTAGGCTTTTCCCCAATTGTTGCTCTACCACACTCTCCAGTCACCTTAACATAGACACACCCAAACACACAGACACATCACACAACACCACACATGTGATTCTGGCTCTGGCATGCTGAGGTGAGGCAGGAGGATCAAAAATTCAAGGTCAGGATTGAAGAGATGACTCAGGTATGAGAACACTAACTGCTCTTCCTTAGGTCCCGAGTTGAATTCTCAGAAATCACGTGGTGGCGCACAACCATCTGAGATCTGGCGCCCTCTTCTGGTGGACTTATGCAGATGGACCATATGAAAGCAGAATGGAGTATATAATAACTAAATAAATCTTGAAAAAATAATAATTCATGATCAACCTGAGCTACATCAAGACATATCAACACAAACAGCACAAATGAACACACAGTCTTCATAGAGCAGTAACATCAGGGCCACTCTGTGGGGACTTGTGTATATTCTTCCTTATGTTGCCGAATCCCTAACAAGTGCAGAGGATCCCAGAGTCCTGCACTAGGGTTTGGAGGTATTCCTACTGCTCTCATGACCCCCAATATTGTTCAGGGATCTCTTTCTCTATAGAAATTTACCTCCATTTCTTTTTCATTCTTTTAAAAAATTATTTATGTATATGGGTATTTTGTCTCCAAAAGTCTGTGTGCCAAGTGTATGGAGTGCCACAGGCGGCCAGAAGAGGGCGCCCTATCCCCTCTGAGATGGAGTTACAAGTGGGTTAGAGCTGGGAACTGAGCCCAGGTTCTCTGGGACAGCAGTAAGCATTCTTTACCTCTGAACAATCTCTCCAGTGCCATATTTTACTCAGAATTGACACCATTTTTATTTTCATGCTTTGGCTCTGTGTGATTCTTTTCTCTGCAGCATGGGGCCTCACTCAGGCCTGAGCCTCCTAAGTTACCTGCAGAGGTTTGGATATGAGAAGCCCTGGATTCCTCAGGGTCACAGAATCCAAGAGAATGAGCTTCCCATCTGTTCCCACAGTGCTCAGTCTATCCAAACATCGGATGTCCTCCAGCACCAATGCAGCACTGGTCACATAACCCACACACAGAAAGGTCCAGATGCCCTATGTGGGCTTATATTTGCCAAAAAATGCTTTAATAAGTTTATTTAAATGTATTAACTTCTCTTCTAGCCCAACAACCACCAGAGGTAGTAGAAAGAAAGGGTTAATACAGCAAAGGAAGATGTGGACCTGTATAGAAATAGTCCTTTGGGGAGATGTCTGTGTTGTCAGGATATCAGCAGTTGTGTTCACACAATTATGAGCAATGGCCTTTCAGTCCAGATGCAACTCTGAGGCTCTACCAATCGGCCTTAGTCTGCAGGAGCAGGAAGAAGCTGCTGGAACACCACCAGAAGTTCTTTGGTTCTTTTCTCTCCTCAAAGTCAAGACAAATGATCAGCAAAGAAGTCTAGGCTGACCAATGTCTGGACATCACCAGTGAAGACCAGCCTCGGCAAAGCCTAAGGAAGAGCAGCAAAGAAGGCAAGGTGAACCAATGCCACACAGCATCGTCAGCGGTCTGCTGGGTTATATTTATACCTTTTCCAAATATAATGTGTTCTCTCAAGAGGAATCTCTCAAACTCTAGCAAATCATCACATGCCCCTTTCCAGGCATATTCCAAAAATCCATGTTTATCCTACGGCAAAAACATCCTCTCATAAGACAGTTTCCAGAAAAACATCACACGACCCAACTGAATCTGCAAGGAATTCAGAAATATCCACCTCAGGCCTGGTTCTCCAAAATTAGGTCCTCAGACCAGCTAGCTGCATTACTAAAGCTCTTCTTGTAGTCCACCATGTCTGTCTCTAACAGGTAGTCTCTAATTCCATCTCTAGACAAAAGCTTTAGTGCTGGCCTTTGAAATAACAGAAAACCCTTATCTACTGACTGGTTTTTAAACATTGGAAATATGGCTCGGTAACTAGAATTCCCACCTTGTCCACCACAGGCCCTGGGTTCAAATTCTCAACACCTCCATAAAGTTGTCTTCTGGCTCCCTCTGCCCCCAACACACACCCCACAGCTGGGGAGTGCCCTCCATCACACACTGTACACATACAGCAATAGTTTACATACACTACGCATAAAATAGTTTAAAATCTTGTGATTTTCCTTGCTCGGATTGCCCTTCAATCCTTCTGGAAGCTTCTCATCACAATGTGGGTTTTGGACACAGGAAAATTTGCACATTGGAAAGTCTGGAGGCAAATTTGACACAACTTACACATATGTATTTTTGTTTCCTTCAACATGAAGCCATCATGGTTTGTTTTTATTTTTATTACAACAATTTAATAATTATGTGTAGGGGTGTGTGTGATGCCCGTGTGAGGCTCAGAGGAGAACTTACGGGAGTCAGGTCTCTCCATTCACCATGTGGCTTCTGTGGTTCAAACTCAGGGAACCAAGCATGGTGGCAAGAACGTTTACCCTCTGAGCCAACACAGTGGTCCCCTTGGAGAGAATGGATTTGAAGTTTCCTTTGGAAAGTTTCTTTATTCCTGTGCCAACCATGACATTAGTAAAGCATTTTGGCCAGTTGGGTACAGGCATTGCCGTGGGAGACTCTGGAGAACCAAGCCTTCCTGCCCAGGGTCTAAATGTGGCAGTGTCAGACAGATGCTGCCTGTGATAAACCAAAGTTAAATTCAGACTCCATTTCACAGAACTGAACTCAGGCAAACTAACAGAAAAGTTCTGAGAATTAGTTCCAAAGTTACCTCTCAACAAATCCTGAGCATGACTCTCTAGGTTAAACCCAAACAGGACCTGCATTTCCATATTATACCCCCAACAAACCTGTACCCCAAGATTACAAGCCCACCTCTGTCTAATGACCACCAATAAAGACAGAAACAGAAATTAAGTTTATAATATGACTCTCAGCTCCAGTGAATTATGTTAAAGGCCCTAGCACCTTCCCAATTAGATGCTTATGCACTTACCCCCCACTTGTTACTTACTATACAACCTTCCCCGATACATATTCGGGCTCCTCATCACTAAAACAGTCCTGCATGACCACGGTGCACTGATGGGCCCGAGATAGATCAAATAAAAAGCCTCTATTGTGATCACATCAGATCAGCTCCTGACTGGGTTTGGGGGATCGATAACATTTCCCTGGCACTACACCTGGAAGATCTCATATTCGCACAGAGAGCTTGGGGGGTCACTGTATTACTTACTGTGTTCCTTTGAATAAGATGAACCCTGTATTCTTGGTCATTTGAATACTTAGTTCCCAGTAGGCTCTGTTTGGGCAAGCTTAGGATGTGTGTGGCCTTGCTGGAGGAAGTGTGTCACTGGGGACATGGTTGGAGGTGTGAGCTCTCAGCTGTTGCTGCTGTCATGCCTGGTGTCTGCTGTCATGATGCTGATGGACTCTTAACTCTTTGGGACCCTAATCCCCCGATGAACCTTCTATAATTTTTCTTGGACATGTGTTTAATCACAGCAATAGGAAAGTATCCAATACAGTTCCATTTTCCATTGTTGTAGCTTAATATCTGACAAGATACAGCTCAGGGAAAGTTTATCCTGGCTCACTGTGGTCTCTAATGCTAAAGACCTCAAAGTGTCGGCAGGCCCTTACTTTATGCTCCAGCCTACAGGCCACCTCAGTAAAATGTCCCACAGGAGCTGTCCAAAATGGGGGCTCCATGAAGTCTCCTCAGCCTGCAGGCAAAACAGGAGCTGTCCATGGTGGGACACCTTCTTTCTGCTGCCTTGGTGAAACACCTCAGGAGCTGTCCACAGTGGTGACACCTCTCCATTCCCCTCCAGTCCTCACTGAAAGGGCACCTCAGCAAAAGCCAGCTGCATCTGGAAGTTCTTCCCACTCTAATCCATGGCTCCGATGCCAGGAAAAAGGAGGTGAAAAAAGCCACCAATCCCGGAACAAAAAATTCCCATACCAGTGTCATGGCTCAGCCTGCCAGGGTGTATAGTCGGAGCTGGACTTCTTTATAAACATCTCTCTCTCTCTCTCTCTCTCTCTCTCTCTCTCTCTCTCTCTCTCTCTCTCTCTCAGCATTAAAAAGACTCTATGGAAGAAGCTCCAGGTAAGTGATGACAGTTCCTCTCAGCCCTTGCAGGAACCACAGAGAAGCAACTGACAGTACACAGGTACAACAGAAATCTAGGAAAGAGAGCTGAGGAGCCATTTTGGAGTTTGAGGAGGTCAAGAGAAACGCAGACTAGCTCAGAAGAATGACAGAGAAAGGATTTCTAAAGAGCTAGCAGTTGAGTTGTAGCTTCAGGCTTATGAATAGATATCTCAGATATAGTTAAGGAAATAAAGTTTCCTCACTGAGCTGGTAAAATTCTTTCTCAGTTTCTGCCTCCATTGTCATTCTTTATTGGTATAAATATGAGATGATTTAAATGGTTACAGGTCTGTGAGCAGGACTTTTCTCTCCTGCAGTACAGAGCCATCCACAATGCAGAGCAGCAACAGGCTTGTGAACAGGTCTTTAAGTCAGACTATGCTGAACACCGCATCCTCCTGCCCTCGTTGGAGCTGCGGGGAGTGAACTCCAGACTATCAGCTGCTGAAAGATAAGGTAGTCCAGGAGCATAAGTTCCAGGGGTGCGACCCAAGTTACAGGAGAGAGAAGCATCTCTGTTCTTGAAGTGGAAACTTCTGGTTTCTTTGGAAAGTTGGTTGTGTCGATGAGGTTTTGCTGAAGCAGACACAGGATGTTATGTCAAAGCAAACACGTGAAAGGGCACATGATGTTTGAAGGAATAAAACCCAAGAGACAGTACACAAGGTGCCTTAATATGGTTTAGAGATCGCAGTTTCCTCTAATTCCATAGAGAAATGTAGCAAAAAGTTCTGGTGGTGTTCTGGTGGCTTCTTGCTTCTCTGCGGTGGGCTGATGGGCAGACTCTGGATATGTCAGCTCATACAGACCCAAGTGGAATTTGGCTGAGACAGACTCACATGGTGTTTTGCAGAGACAAGGCTTGTGGAAGGCAAGACTCGCGTGAGAACAGGTGACGTTTGGAGGGAGAATAAATAGGACACAGTGGGCAGCGATGGTGGCTTGCTTAGGTGGCTTTGCAACACTTTGTGGGTCTCAAGTCTTCACCTTCACTGGTCTTCACTGCGTTGAGAGTCATGGCAGAGAACTTCTCCTGGTTTCCCTGCTGGTCCTGGTCATTCCTGCTGACTCATGCTGATTTGGTGGAAGCCTGGCTGTTTCTGCTGAGTTGTGCCACTGCTGCTGACTCATGGTTGCTATCCTGACACTACTGACGTGACTGCGGGTGTCCTGTCAATTGGAGACTGAAATCACCCGTAAAAACCTACTTCTAACAGCAAACAGCTGAGCCTCCCGACTTCTTCTGAACTCACCAGTCATTGCTTACCTGCCCAATAGGGACATCCTCCATAGGTATTAACTTTCCTAAGGCATGGCGGGTCTGGTTGTCAAGGAAACAAGCAAAGGAATCAGCAGTGCCACTGGTGCACAGGAGTCATGATGGGTTTCTCACATCTGCTAGTGAGCAGTCAGTCTCCATTCCCGAGGATCTGGTTCCTCCCGGGAGGTTTCCCTGACATTAAACAAGCATCAGGAGGGGTGCACTAGCCATGGAGGTCAGCAGGGAAACAACAGTCATGAGAATGGCGGAGGAGTGTCTGGTGGGTTGAGGGGGAACAGCTACATCGAGCTGTATCCATGAGGACAGGAGCGTCCTTCCAGGTGATTGATGTAGAAAACAAAGTTTTAAGGGGCTCTGAGACTTTTCTAAAACACCCCATTCTTAGAATGTGAGACTCCAAAGACACAGAAATGGCTGAAGTCAGACTCAGAGACTTTCCAGTCATCCCAAGGCTATGAGATCCCACCTGTGCCTGACAAACAAAAACAATGGCCCAGAGTAATTCTCAGAAAAACCACAGAATATGCTGACTGATAGACACCTGGCCTCTAGAAGGCCCTAGATACGGTCCTGACGCATGTCATAATTAATTCATGCTCTAAACCCCCAATTCTGAGAAACAAAACGAGGACAAAACCCCTCAAAGTTTTGAAATATATAAACAAGGTTCTGAAAATGTAAAAACAAAGTTTTAGTGGACAGGTCAAGCTATACTGACCAAGCTGAGTTAAGACAAAACAAAAATGACTGCTTAAGGAACAGCTCCCCTACCCCTCCCTGTACTGAATTCCAAGGAGAATGCAAATTGTCAACAACCTTACTGCCAAAGTTTCTCCCCCTTTTCCTCCCCCTTCCTTTCCTCTTTCTGAAAATTATACTGCTGACCAATAGTAAAATAGTACTTCACTCCCCTCACAAAAAAGTATAAAAGATGTGTGCTTGTTGAGTTCGGGGTTGACTCTCCTTGTGAGGATGAGCAACCCCATGTACATGAAATAAAAACCTCTTGTTACTACAGTGGTCTGTTGTCTAATTGTGTTCTGTGGGTTGCGCTCCTGAGCTAAGACTCCTGAGGTCTCACAACATGACCTGGTTGTGTGCCCTTGGGTGTCTTCATGGTCTCCTCTTTGTTTTCTCTGTGATCCCCAGGTGCTCCGTCCTTCTGACTGAAGGGTTCTCATCGGACATTGCAGGCAGGGACCCCCACAGGGTGAGGTTGGTCCTGTGGAAAGATACAAACAAATGCCCTTCCTGTAGTCAATAGGGAATCTATCCCCTCCAATACCTGTCAAATGGGTCCGTATTGGTATATGTGGTGGTGGACTCCTGTAGATATTCCTGAGGCTGTTTGTATTTTAATGTTAATTCCCCAAGAAAGGCTGCCCAGTCACCTACTCAAGAGGTGACTATCTGAACCTTTCCATTTTAATTAGTAAAATAAAGGAAAGCCAGTGACTGGCTGGGGAGAGAGAGGTGGAGAGAAGGGAGGACTAAGAAGTCAGAGGACAAGAGGTTAGAGGACAAGAAGTGGTCGTGGTAAGATGGAGGTTCCCAAGGACGAGCTAGACCCAGGTGATATTGATTGGTGTTAAATACCTATGAACATTAAAGATTGTATAGGTCTAATATCTCATAAAGAAAGACAATTTTTTTTTCTATTTGATGCAATGTTGTTGTGTAGAGGGTTTGTGGATTGAGAGTTGAATATATAAACCTGTATAAAAAGCTATTGGGCTGTAGAGTTGTGTTTGTGAGATTTTGGGGTACAGAAACACCCCAGAACAGAGGCGGAGAACAGACGGTAGTAAACCACCAAGGGAAGGGAGTTGTGAGAATGGAGTGAGATCCAGGTGGTGACTACCAGGTGTGCACACTCCATATCAGGGCGGAACCTGAGGAGTGAGACCTCAGGCCTGATAAACAGATAAACAATTCTTTATGTTTTAATATTTACTACAACAAACTCCAGTGACAGACAAGGGAAGGCTTGTCTTTGGCATAGATGTTGAACACATTCAGTGTGAATAGTGCAAGGTTTAATTCAGTATTTGGTGGTAGGAAGCCTTGTGTTTAATTAATTACTTTTTTAAGTGTTTGATTTCTTCTTTCAATGACAGCTTGGCCCTGAGGGTTGTGAGGAACACCAGTATGGTCGACAATTTTCCACGTCTTGCAGAAATTTTATAATATAATATAATATAAAATTGAATGCCGGTCCAATATCAGTTTTGCTACGGAGAGGGACCCCATGATAGCAAAAGTGGAAAATGTTATTAATTACGTTTTGTTGGGATGGGTACCAATGGTAACAAATACAAATTTTTGTGTACCAACTGATGGGATGTGGGCAACATCATTCTTGGAAGGGAGCATTAGCCTTAGGGCTTCTGGGTTTGGTGCCCAGTTGTATAGCAAGGGTGGGAATTAGGGAGGCACAGAAGGAGCAAGTTCTGAAGATGCATTTGAGGTATTTCATGAAGGAATTGGGGAACTGAGCTGAAGGTCTTTCAGGTAAATATGGGTCAGCGGATGGGAGTTCGTTAGCGGTCTTACTTTCAGGTTAACATGGGTCAGCGGATGGGAGTTCGTTAGCGGTCTTACTGGCTGATGTGTTGCCATCAGAGAGGAGTCTGATGAGGGATGAGTGTGACCACACATGGCTGATTAAAAATGGATATGTTCTAGTTTATAGTATTTTTGAAATCTTAATGAATAATAGGGAAAGATGGTTCCCACCAAGTCTGACATGGGAGCAGGCCAGCCACGGGAGGAAGTTGACCGCATAAGTGTCGTCTGAATATAGATTAGATGGTTCTTTCAGGTGTGTTAGGACCAGGATGATGAAATACAGTTCTTTAAAGTGGGTAGATTTATCTGTGAGAGGGGAAAATGTGACTCGGAGCTGGTGTGTCTTTGGTATGCTGTGTAGACAGCATCCTGTGGTTCTCCATCAGTAAAAGCTGTGGGGCCCATGGGATAGAGACCAAGAGGAAGCCAACCAAAGACTGGTGTGTTGGAAGGAATTTATCTTGTGAATAACGGTTGTTTGTTTGTCCTGGAAAGCCAGTGAGGCTATTAGGAAAAGAGGTGGTTTCTCAGGAGTCATTGGATGTCAGGAGGCGGGGGAGGGTAAAACACCTACATCAGGTTCTTTACCTTTAATTTTTAAGGTACACTCTCTAAATAGTTGAGGTCCTCCCACTATCAGCACATGGAGCTGTTCTAGGTTCCCCTGAGACTGAGACTCCACCCACTGTGGGGAAGAACTGAATGTAAGGACCTGGATTACTGCTGAGGATCAGAACAAGCCAGGTGCTTCTATACTGTGATTTTTATTACAACAAAGGGTCTCTCTGCCTCTGGCATCAGGAAGAGAGGAGAGAGGGGATCCTTGTCACCCTGTAATAAATCAAATAGAGGCTGTTATTTCCTGGTTGCATGGGAGCCAAGACCTACAGCAATTAACATTGCCTAAGAAGCTTTGAAGGGTATTTAGAGTTAGTGGGTTGGGAAGTCACCGACAATCTAGCTTCCAGACTGAGGATATGCTAATTTCTTTCCCTAAAAATGTGATGGGAGGAACAGGTTGAATCTTTTTTAAAGAGTTATTTTATTTTATATATAGTACACTGTAGCTCTCTTCATAGACACCAGAATAGCATATTGGATCCCATTAAACATACTTTTTAGCCACCATATGATTGCTTGGAATTGAACTCAGGACCTCTGGAGGAGCAGTCAGTGCTCTAACCACTGAGCCATCTCTCCAGTCCAAAGAAGCTGAATCTTAACTTTGGACAATATAAAGCCTCTTTCTGTTAGGGCTTTTATGGCTTGTTGTTTAAGATTCTCTGAGGTTAGTTATTGGTCTTGCCTTTTATCTTGTCCTATTAACAGGTCATCTATGTAATGAACTATATAGAGAACTAAGTTAAAAGGGGGTTTTAATGCACCTGGTACAGCTTTATGGCTTCTTAACAAATGGTGCAGCTGTTAACCAGGCCTCCTGCAAGTGCCCTTCACTCAAACCTACCAGCTGGTTCTGGGGTATTGACTTTAGGTGCTGAGAGGGCAAAGCTCTTGCAATCTTGTTCATGGTGTGGCATTGAAAAGAGGCATCTTTAGTGACTAATAGCAGGGTATTTACAGCTATGACAAGGGCAAGGGGGAGACCACATTGAGGTGAGCCCCAAATTTTTATGGTTTTATGAATTGCTCTTAGATCCTCAGGAGCCTCCAGGTCCCAGGCTTCTTTTTCAATTTAAAATCCTGGACATTCCAGGGGCTCCTAGAGGAATGAATGATCCTCATGTCTGACTGGTGTTTAACTAATGGTGAAATTGTTCAATTCTCCCCATTTTAAAGGCCATTGTTCAGTCAGGATTCTTCAGTCATCCCTTCCAGTCAGGGGGTAAGGAATCAACAGCGGCTCTTAGAATTTGGGATGCTTTTGATTTTGATATGTTTGATTGTCTTCTATTTGGAGACATTCTCTTTCCTCTCCACTCGCAAGGGCCACATTTAGATACTCTAAGATATCTCTGCTGAGCAAATTTGAGGCCCATTGGCCACCAGGGGTCCAATGGTCGCATTTGGTCCATCTGGATTCTACCATTTGTAAGTCTTGTGTAATAAAGGCTCAGGAGAGACCATCAGGTGAGGCCCTGGTAGGATTTGCAGTTGAAGGGACTGAGGTAGTAGAATAAACTCCATTTTGTTCTTAGGACTCCATTGGAAGTTAATTTATTTTGGGAGATTCATGGCCGCCACCCTTCAGGCCTGAGAAAATCATGAAATGTCCCTGGCATTAGTAAAAATAGACACAGCAGCTGCCGCTGGCTGGTAACAGCAGAGTGGGCTAAGAAATCATAAGTCTTTCCCAGGTCAAGATGCTCCTTTTTGATGTGTGCTCCCTCCTTGTGATTTAACCAGGTGCTGTTACCATTAGCTTAAAGACCAACATGCCTTTACCTCTCCTGCAATGCCAAGGCTTGGGAACCTTGCAGCTTTTTCACATTTCTGTGAAGCAGGACTAGTGAAGGACTTCCCCAGCTTGCCTTGGCAAAGCTCACCAGTCATCTTCCTGTGTGTTCTGCGTGTCCACTGTTAGGACAGCATGCTGTGTGCAGGAGAAGAAGGGCAGGTTTGGCTGGTGCCTGGCTTTGCCACATTTGAAGCAAACTCCACATGGAGGTTCTTCGAAGCCCATCATCCTCTCTGAAGTAGAACAGGGGTGTGGCCAGGTCAGTCATGTCTCACTGTTATGGAAAGCCTCGTGTTAATGAAACGTTTTGAATGCCATATCCTGTAGATCTCTGGAATTTTGAAGACCACCCATCTGTCTGTAGTATATCAGAATAGGCAAAGTTTGCTTGTGTCTAGCCATCTACTATCTCTTCAACTTTGGAAACCTCCACGAGAGGCTAAAGAAAACCTCTTTCTGTAATTAACACAACTAGGATCTAACAGGTCCATAGATTGACTGACCGTCTACCAACTTGCATTTATTTCTTAATTATCTTGCACTGTTTGCCACAGTTTCTTTCAAGCACTAGAACTTTGCAATACATTTTAAAATGAGTTCCACAGATACAATAGCTTTTTAAAAAAGGTTTTCAGACTTGGTTTTATGGTATTTGACATTGACCTGGAGTTAGTAACAACATGCTGTGCAGCTCCCTTTAGCCTTGGATCACCAACACTTGGTAACATTGGGTCTTTGATGGATGAAGGTTTAATGAAGGGCCCCCTCAAACCCAACAGCCCCCTCCTGTTCAGGGACACAGTTCTCATCCATAACACATTAATTACACACAAACAAGGCCTAGAAATGGCTCAGGAGACCCAATGGACCAATACAAGTGGACAGGTAGCAACATACAGTGCACAGGGCTGAGGCACGGTACCTTAGGCAGAGGAGTGTGTCCTAAGGTCATCTTCGAAGGCCAAGGCTCTCGGTGCTACGGTCTACTTGAGTCCCTCAGCACCACTTTGTCTCTGCAGCACAGCTGCCTGGATGGAAAGGAGGCCAGGACAGCCGTCCATCTGGACAACATGCAGTCAAGAAAATCATATAAAAATGCAAGAAGTTTACAAAAATAGAGAATAATTACAGTAGGGAAGATGGCAACTCAGGGATAGAAGCAGGGTCTTAGCTCTGTTTGGTGACAGCGACCTCCAGCAGATGCAGCTGCAGACAGCCCACAAAACATGTGCTTGGGGTGAGCCTGCCCCACAGGAAGCTTCTGCAGGCCTTCAAGCCACAGAGCTCCATCTGTGTCCAACTGTGTGGCACCCAGTGGGGAAGAGCCAGTCATAGGGGTTTTATTGCCAACATGAAGGGAACCTTCCCTGTGCTCCCTGTGAGCCCTGACTCGAAGTCACCAGATGGTGTTGATCTTCTGCTGGGATGCTACACTATAGCTCAGTTGTAGGTGCCCATCCTCAATGGCCAGAGCCATGTTTTCTGCAGGTTCTGTGGCCTTGCTAATCCACAGCACTAGCCCGAGTGGCCTCCATGCATAAGCTCAGTTCAAAGTGGTTGCTCTGCATTGCCTTCTGACTCTCAATCCCAGCATTGAGGTATTCAGTGTAGCTCTGCCCATCGAAGGCCAGTGTTTCTAGGTCCCCCACTGACTTTTCAACTAGCCCCTTCTCTCAGTGCAGCACAGAGAAGCCCCCAGGTCACAGGCATTCATAAGTGGCTTCCCTCGGGACACACGAGCTCCCATTAAGACAGGGGTTGCCCAAGGTCTGGGGACAAGGGTGGTCTGCAGAAGGTGAGACATCTACTGCCCGCAACACATGCTCCGAGTCAGCAGTTGATGGCCGCTTAGGGAGTCAGAGAAGCCATTATGTCAGCTAGGAAGGGCCCAGGACTGTCTGACAGAGGGTACCACTGCGTCCCAGGGGCACTCACACTTGACCCCACCTCTGGAAAGCACACGGCAGGGGCTGCTCCATGGCAGGGATTTGGCTGGCAGGGGCTCTTTTTATCTGCACAAGTTGTGCCAAAGCGGTCAGGTGGGCAGACAGAGGAACATGCCAGCCTCCCGCACCTGCCTTAGGGCCCTACCATGGCAGGAATTAGGTAAGCACAGATGGTGTTCACATTCTCCCACACCAGAGCTTTGAACCACAGCCCTCTGCCGGTTGCTAAGCTCAGGCTGCTGGTTGTTGATGTCCAGCATAGGAATGTATCCTTCAGGCTGATGACCACAGAGGTCCGATCAAGCACCCTGAACTGCACATGCCCATCCAACAGAGTCAGAGCCAGGAAGTCTACCTCATGCATTGCCATTGTAGAGTAGCAGTCCCTCTGTCTCCAACACCCGGAATCTAGGTACAATACCTTAAACAAGAGTTGAAGCATGTGTACAGTATGTTGTAGCAAAATATAAGCTTACATTTCTCTCAATATCCAAAAATCTAAACTAATGTAAAATATAGAGACTATAAGTATATATTATGTCTAAACGTAGATTCAACAATCTATCCATTTATCCTATCATTCCCTTCTAGTCCTGACGTGGAAACTTCCAGTTTATTTGAAAGTCAGTTATGTCAAATGATGGCTGGAGCACACACGTGAAAGAGTGTTTCCCTGAAGAAGACACAGGGGAAGCATGTCTTGCTAAACCACATATGTGAAAGAATGTTTTCCTGCAGCAGACACAGGTGAAAGGATGCTGTGCTATAGCAGACACATGGAAGGACCTGTGATGAATAGAATGAATGTGACCCCACAGACAGGCGGGATGAGCACTGAGCTTCCGTCTGGTTTCCTCAGCCCTGCTGTTCCTCACGAATGACATGCATGTGTTGTTTTTTTCTTACATCGTTGTGTTGTTGAGATCCACTTGTGGTGATGCTGCCATTGAGAGAAACTCTCCAAGAACTGCTTGTGAGGTTCCTGCAGCTTCTTGGTTGGTGGGCCTTGCAGTTTCTTCGGGATTGATCTACAGTTGCTGTTTGGGGCATGGTGTCTGTCTGCCGAGAGGACTGGATTGTAGCTGCTGGTTCTTGTGTGGGGTCTGCCGGCCGAGAACATTGTAGTGCAGCTGTTGATTTGTATTTGGCTTTTCCTTTAGGACTGAACTCCTGACAAGAAGACTGGGCTTGTCACCAAAGAACTATGATGAAACAGGTCTGCTTCCCCCATATCCTAATAACTTTTCTCTTTCACCTCCTCTTCCGGGTGGTGGGCAAAAGGAGAGGCTGTACACATATTTAATGTTCATTATTATTAAACATTTATTAAGTAGGTTGGATAATTTATGTTTGTATTGCTTGCTTTTTCTTTTCATCCCTTCTCAAGCTTCAACCCTAACATCAGAGAGTAGAGAAAGACAGAAGAAAGAAAAGGAGAGGAAGAAATTTCTGAATCCAGTCTCCTTTCCTTTGTTTGCTCTCTGACCAGGACCTTTAAGGACTTGTGACAAACCACACTTTCACAACAACGAACATTCATCACCCACTCGATAACCAAATACCTATAGCCCCAAACCTTGGGAGTGAGGACTTAGTGTTCTTTATTTTACATTTGATATGCTTTGTTAGAAGGTGACAAGCAGAGCAGATAAACACAGGGACAGTGGGACATGCGCAGAATGACCTGTGAAACCTAAACAATAGTTACCGTCCTCTAGTGTACAAATTAGTTACACTACATACACAAATATACAACAAGCGAAACAACCTTCATATAGGACAGCCTAGGTCCCAGCTACCTGCCACCCTTGTGTCTCTAACAGTTTTGTGTCTTCTGGTGTTTCTGAAAAGAGGGACAGTACTGTCATGTTCTGTAAGCTTTGGTGACAGTTGTCGGTTTTGTAAAAGGACTGCATCCCCCCCCTGCAGTCTTGTTTCTGGCCTCTCAAGTTCTCTGAAGGGAAGGAGAGGAGACCACGAGATCCAGGAGCACCCACTTTCCGAGCCCCGTGCAGGCAAGCCCCAGAGCTCTTGGAAGCAGGGTAGGAGGCTGGGGAGGGTCGAAAAGGCACACAGCGCCTCAGCGTCAATTAAACCAGTCCTCAGACATCTGCCACGTGGCACAGAGTACATCCACGCCCACTCTGATGAAACCTTAAATTCACTCAACTAGTATATTTCTCCAAGCCAAAGCATTATGAGTGCTTAACACTGGGGAGAAAGCGAGAACAGCGTGTGTGAGTCTCACGTCTCTCGCAGACAGCAATGAAATGGGTGACTGTGGAGGCGGCGTCTCACTAACACATCTCTTCGTCTGTACAGTTCAGACAGCAGCAGCCAGTTCTGTTGGGCACAGCAGGCTATGTGGTTGATCCTGAGCCCTGGGATGCTGGCTGTTCGGGGGGGAGGGTGGGGAGAGGAAGGCTGTGTGGTCCCCTGTGGCTGTGTGGTGGCCGGAGGGGAGCCAGTCTGCAGCTGTCCTGAAACTGGGCGAGCTGCTCTGGACTGGCCAGTGTCTTCAGCAGATTGTTCTCCTGCTCCAGCGGGGAGTTTTTCTCTGTTAGTTCTTTGATCTGCTCCCTCAGCACCTCCACTTCCTCTCTAACTGCACACATCCACTGGCTTTTCACCAGATCCATAGCTTGCTCTATTTTGGTGTCGATGGCTACCACGCTTGCACCAGAGCTATTGTCAAGTCTCACGGAAGCGTTTTCAGTTCCCAGCAAAGACAAGAAAGAAATTGAGAAATGTCCCAGTTGGTAAACTCCTAGATGCATCTGTGAAAACACAAATTTTTACAAGTAATATGCATATCTGGATTAACACGTGCATGGAATACACAGTGTGCACAGATCAGTTACAGCTGATTCTCTTCTATGTGTGAGAAGGAAAGGCATCAGTCTTTATAAGTCTGTTTGTGCTATAAACCCAAGCTGCACTGTGAATCCACCCACGCCATATGCAAGGGTGGCCGGAGAAGCCATGAGGACTTCGTAGCCAATAAGATTTACTGGTTATGAGTAGCTGACATCCTGGCTGGAAACATTCGTGTCTCAGCCAGTCTCAGAGCCGTATGCTGTAGAGGGACAAGAATTCATGCTTTGTCTGGTTCTTCTTTTCTTTCTTCTTTTGTGCATGAGGTCTCCCCTGGTCAAATGTAAGGTTTACTAACTTTGAAGGAATTTGTAGCTTTTCTTCACACGTTGAAACAAAGGCAAAGCATCTCCCTGAACTCGACACATTTCCTGCCTTCCACTCTGAGGTTCTCACATATGTCTGCCGGTCTGTCCAGCAGTCCTTTCTCACTCCAGTGTTTTTCAGCATCTCTGTTATCTGACTCCAGACCTGAAACCAGACTTCAGACAAAGTAGATTCCAGGAGGGAAGGAAGAAGGTGTGGTCCATGCGGAGGAGCCCTACACTTCTGTGCACACATGTAAGGAGCTTGAAGAGTTTGCTATTCATTAAGCAGAAGTCTGGGGAGTGAGTGGGAATGGACTTTGTGGGTGTGGGATATTTGAAAGAACATAAACCTGGGTCAGACTGTGTTTTGGGATGTGGTGCTGCTGCATGGATATTGTAGCTTTCCTGTGGAAGATTTACATTTTAAAGGTGTCAAGACTATGTTTGAAACATGGCTGAAATATTTATCAAGAGACCGTCTACTGAGAAGGAGTTGAAGATGCCTAATATCCCCTGGCTTGGTGTTGATGGAGGGATTTTAAGGCTCAGAGAAATTGCAATGGTAGAGTGGTTATCTGTGTAAAACCTAATTCTTTGCCATAGGAAGGCTCAGAGGACATGCCCTTCACTGGTCCTATAAGACACAAAATATAAGAAGGGCACCAGCACATGAAGAGCTTTGTCATTGTCCTTTCTTTTGTGTCAGACCTGAGGGATGGAGATGCTGCTGAACTGGATGAGTTAAACGCAGTGGGTCTAGTTGTTAACAGGGGCCAGGTTGCAGTGGACAGTTGCTAAAGGCAGGATGAGCGTAACAACCATAATGGGACGTAGACAAAGTAATGTCCACACTGGACAACCCTCCTCACTAATGTTCATTACAGGCAAAGTGAAGTTTATGGTGGTTTGAATTGTATGGAAGTTTGTTTGGTTTGCCAAGCAGTTGTGGTGTTTCTGTGCATGAAATACATAAGAAAATGTTTTAGCTAGAGTTTATTGCTATAAAGAAACATCACAAACACAGGAAACCCTATAAAAGAAAGCATTTAATCAGAGCTTGCTGTCGGTGTCAGAGGTCAGTCTGTTCTCATTATGGTGGGAATCATGGCTTCATGCAGGCAGCTATGGGGCTGGGGACAGAGCTGAGGTTTCTACATATGGATCCACAGGCAGCAGGAAGATAGAAAGAAAGAAAGAAAGAAAGAAAGAAAGAAAGAAAGAAAGAAAGAAAGGAAGGAAGAAAAAAAGATAGATAGATAGATAGATAGATAGATAGATAGATAGATATTGGCCTTTTGAGAACCATAGCCTCTTCTCTGACTCATGTCCTCAAACAAGGTCACATTACTTTAACAAGGCCATAGAACCTCATTTTTTTCTCAAGTAGTGCTATTTCTTGATGATTCATTTTAATATATGAATCTATGGGGCCATTCATATTCAGACCCCAGCATCCCACTTCCAGGCCCCATAGGCTTGTAGCAATATCGTAAGGCAAAAGTGCATCCAGCCAACTTCAAAATTCCCCATAGTCTAACAGTCTATAACAATCTCAACACATTATAAAATGTGAAGTTCTGACTATCTTCTGAAATTCATGCAATCCCTAAGCTGTAACCCCTGTAAAATCAAAATTAAAAAGCAGATAGACCACATTTATCCCCGATGCCCTGGCATAGGTCTCACTATTTCAAAACAAACGAAAGGAACCATAGTGAGAGAATACTGAACCAAAAGCAAGACCAGAGGTCAGCTGGGCAAACTCCAAACTCTGCATCTCTGTGTCTGATGTCAAAGCTCTCTCCAGATCTCCAACTCCTGTCAGCTCTGTTGACTGCAACACACTTGTACTGACTGGTTTTGTGTCAACTTGTTTCAATATGGAGTTATCACAGAGAAAGGGGACTCAGTTGAGGAAAAGCCTCCATGAGATCCAGCTGTAAGGTATTTTCTCAACTAGTGATCAAAAGGGGGACAGCCCAGCCCACTGTGGGTGGTGCCATCCCTGGGATGGGAGACCTGGGTTCTATAAGAAAGCAGGCTGAGCAAGCCAGTAAGTAAAATCCCTCCATGGCCTCTGCATCAGCTCCTGCTTCCTGACCTGCTAGAGTTCCAGTCCTGACCCTCTGCTGATGAACAGTGATGTGGAAGTGTGAGCGGAACAAACCCTTTCCTCCCCAACTTGCTTCTTGGTCATGATGTTTGTACAGGAAGAGAAACCCTGAATAACAGAACACTTTTCTCTCTTGGCCTCTCGGTTTCTCTCCTCTTAGCTCCTGCCTTTGAGAGGTGTCCATGACTGTGGTGTCCCATGGCTGTGGTGTCCTCAGTATTTGAGGTCTCAGTGAAATCCAGGCTTCACTTTCATAGCTTCACGCTGAGGCCTCTATAGGCCTCCATGCCTTACACCCCACCTCATGCCTGCCCTCAGTGGCAATTCTTAGCCTCAGAGGGAGATTCCATAATCTCTTGCTTGTATTTTTGGCTCTGAAGACACCAGAATCATGTGGCTGAAGCTGCAGCTTTGGCCCTCGTTCAAATATGTTTTCAACAACCTGCTGTTTTTGATAGTTTCCTTCATTGCTTAAAATGCATTTCCTTTCATGAGTTGGAAGCTAAGCAGTTTGTGCTGTTGTCCAGAGGTATGCACTCCCTTTCTGTTGATTATCAGGGATCTTTATTAAATTTTCTCTCCTTGAGCCCTGGACTCAGCTCCATTACATTTTACGGTGCCTCTTTTCCCCTCAAACTGTACATGTTGTGCTTTCCTTGATTAGCTGCTCCTTTTCATTGTAGATCTGCGTAAGAGTGACCAGTAATAACCCCAGGACAGAGTCAGTATGAGGCTGTCTTCAAATCTCCTCTGCCAATACCACACACCCAAAATTCTTCAATTTATTACCCTCTGACAGATTTTTCAGACAGGGGCAAATGCAGCCACAGTTTTTTTGCCAAAGCATCACAAAATTGTCTGTGTACTAACAGTTATCCCCTCTGACACTACTTCAGCTTGCCCTCCCCCAAGTCTGAATCGTCCTCAGCACTGTCTTGCACGCTCCTACAGCTGCTCCATTATGCCTGCCTGAAAGCACTTAGTTACATTCCAAATCCGACCCGATTTCCACCTACAAGCAGCAGTGTCAGGCCCTTGACAGCCGTGCCATGCTCCTTGGTACCAAACTTAGTCAGTGTCCCATTGCTGTTAGACAAATTATGATCATGGCCACACTATGAAATAAAGCATTTAATTGGAACATGCTTACAGTGTGAGAGATTTGTTACATTACTGCAATGGTGGGCAGCATGGTGGCACGCGGGCTCACATGGTGCTGGAGAAGTAGGTGAGAGATCTACACCTGGGTCCGCAGGCAGTGGGGGTAGGGAGAGACAGAGGGGGGAAGAGGGAGGGAGGAAGGGAGAGAGGAGGCTCTGCAACTCTCTTGAACTTTTTGAGACTGAATTCCCACCCAGTGACAGACTTTCTCTTGCAAGGCCACATTCCCTAATTGCCCCCAAGTACTTCCACTCCCTGAAGACCAAATATTCTGGTTTATGAACTTATGGAACTGAATATTGAATATGTTTTCCCTTCCCTTTTTTGTTTTCTTTTTTATGTGTTTCTGTAGTGTGCTTTACCTTGTGCACCTGGCCCTTAAAAGGTACCCAGTCAGCTGGCCCTTTAGAATTCTCAGCTGTTAGAACTGGTTGACATCATGACCTAAATGCTGTTGCCTCTAAGATTTCTAAGAACAGCATTGTTTATTTAAAAGTCAGCTGAGGATAGAACATTTGTCACAATTTGGAGCCTCTGGTATTGAGAAAAATGAGAGAAGAAAGTGTTTAAGCAGACTGTTGGGGAACTGAGAGAAAAGGTTGGGAGAAACATTTGAAGGCTGGAAACTAGGAAGAATGGTTGGGAGAGTGTCGTGCGCCCACGTCCGCCGGCAGAAACAGGCGTGCAACAACACAAGATTCTTCTGCGGACAACCTTTATTGTACAGCACTCTGAGCAGGGGACCTCCTGAGCAGGAAATTTCTCTCTGAGCAGGGGACTCTCTACCGGGGCCTTCTGTATAGGCGATCTCTCACGTGCGACCTCCCCTCGTGGGATCTCCCCTCACCGGGTCTTCCTCATGCGATCTCTCTTACTGGGTCTCTCTCCCACGTGCGATCTCTCCGCAATCTCTCTGCGATCTCCCCCCCCCCCCTGGGGGAGAAATGCACTGCTATATATGCCTAAGAGACTTGTGCTGCTACCTGATTGGTGCATCCTCCAGTAGCTCATTCACGTGCTCCGAGATTGGGCTATGACTTATGTGGTTGCCAAGCAACACGAGGGGAAAGGTTTTTGTAAGCTGAACAATGGGCGGGAAGCTGGAGCCATCTATTGGCGCCAACGGCTTCCTACAGGAGAGAAATTAAATTGAGATTCTATCAATCTGTCTGTCTGTCTGTCTCTCTATCTCCTTTCTTTTTTCCTATTGCATCATAGGAGGTGAAATCAGGAGGATGTAGGGTGAGAAAATAGAGCCAACCAAGTACTAATGACCAGAAATAAAAACAACAAAGTAAGAAAGACCAGCTACAGGTCTCTCTGTGTAGCCCTGGCTCCCTGGAACTCACTCCATACATTAGGCTGGTCTTGAACACAGAGATCTGCCTGCCTTTGGGTATGCACAACTGTAGGGAGCGGTTCCCCGACCACGCCCGCTAAGATGGCACCGACATCCAGCTCGCACTGTGGTAAACAAATGTACTGTGCATGTGCAGTTCTGTTCTTGTCGCCAGCCGGCGCTATGCTAATTTGGTGTTCCCTGCTCCGCCAATACTTGAGGGACAAATCTTTCTTTCCCCCATTAGAGGGAGATAAATAGAGAGCACTCAGGGTTCCCCGAAGTCAGCATCAAGGTGTTCCTGAATAAAGGCTGTTGAGAGGAATCCGGAGTGTCCTTTCTTCCTTGCCAGTCAAGTAGGGTGCGAAACACAACCAAGGCCTGGCAAAAACTCTTAAAGAAATCATCACAGAAGCCAGCTGAATTTTTGTTTGATCATGTAAGTGGAAAAATGGTCAACAATGAGATGAAGGCTACATAATTGCGGTAAAAGAACATCTCGGCCAATGAATCAGTTTCTAGACTTGAGCAGTTTACAGACCCAGATCCCTGAATGAACAAATAGCCAGGTTCTCCTGAGTAGGTACCTTATAAAATACCTAAAATATTTACTGCTAACCTTTCTCCAGTCCTATTCTAGTTTGACCTAAAGGATTTCTCCAGGGTATCCATATGCTGTGGGAAAAAATAATCAGAATTTCCAGGGTCTACTGAATACTGGTGCAAATTAATGGGGATTGTTTGAGATCCTAAGAAACATTATGGCCCTTCCGTTAAAGCAGGCTCTTATGTAGGGCTTGTGATTGATGATGTTTTGGCAGAAGTCTGATTCACATTAGGTCCAGTGAGTTCCTGAACTCATCAGAGGTTCTTTTCCAGTCCCAAAATGTAGAAATGGGACAGATAAAGGTTAGCAGAATTCTCACATTGGTTCTGTGGCCCGTGGAGTGAAGATGTAATCAGAACCAGTTTGGACTCTGGTAACACATATGTGCTTCAGAGTGTGGGAAATAAAACCAAACAAACATTCAAGATCCTTCTAAATCAGCGAAATTAAGGAATGCAGAGGTATGGGGCATGCAGAGATGTTCCATCCAAGATGAAGGAGAAGTTACTGACCTGGCTCCTCCTACAAACAAGAACGGAACACGGTGCTTAGTTTACCATGTGACCTGTGCTGTCTGCAGTGAGTTTATCTGATGTATGAAGTCATAACGTAGGACACACACAGCACTAACCAATCATTACATAGAAAAGATATATAAAAGGCCTGCGCAGGTGCTATAGGCACAAGGAAGTAACAAGAAGACTTTGTCCAAATGCCTACAGTGTCTGCTCCTGTTACAATGTCATCTGCAGACAATCATGCACCTACAGCCTCATGAGGTGTGCCTTATATTGAAAGACTAAGAAAGAAGAGACTGGGCCTGTCGTGCTGATGGTCCTGCGGGTCCTGCAGGCAGTACCAGAAGAGGACAGCTCTGCATTCCAGCTCCTTCCTTGGACAAACCTGAAAGACTCTTCTGAAGGGAAATCTTCACGGTGGGTAGGAGTTCAGGCCATACATATGTTAATGTATTTGATTAGGAAGGGGAAATGGCTGGACCTATGACTGTTCTCTAATTCAGGACTAGTCAGTGGTTTGGCTGGATGGTCAGGGACTTGGAAAGATCATGATTGGAATCATCTGGGAAGAGCATGCGCATAGAGCTCTCCAAACAGGGGAGGGGCGTGAAGATATTTGAGCTTCACTTACATGCTCATCAAAAGGTGAGTTCGGCTGTGGAGAAGGCCAATAATCAAGTAGATAGGTGACCCGTCCTATGGACAGTCAATCTCTTTATCAGCCGTCTCTGTCATTATCCAATAGGTACAAGAACAAAGTGGCCATGGCGACAGAGATGGGGGCTATGGTTGCTCTTGATAATATGGATTTTCCCTCACTAAGGCTGACTGACTATAGCTGCTCAGAAATCCAGATCTGCCAACAGCAGAGACCAACACTGATGCCCAGGTGTGGCACCCTTCCTCGAGGTGACCAGTTAGCATCCTGCTGGTGGGTTGATCACATTGATCCAGATCCTTCACGGGAAGGACAACACTTGGCACTAACTACAGTAGATTCTCATTCTGACCATGGATTTGCTGTTCCTGCATTTGATGCTACTGCTGAAGCCACCATCAGGGACCTTACACGCCTTGTCCACCATCATGCTATTCCACATAAGAGTTCTTCGTGGTATTCTGACCGAGGAACTCACTTCACAGCAGGGGAAGTGTGACAGTGGGGACACGGCCACGGAGTCCTCTAGTCTTTCCATGTTCCCACCAACCTCAGGCCCCTGGCTTGACAGAAAGATGGGGTGACTGTCTGAAGACTCAGTTTCAGTGCTAATTGTGTGACAGCAGCCTGGAGGGCTTCGTCGGGTACAGCAGGACATTCTTGCTTCTGACTTGGAGAAGAGCATCCTGAGACACGGGCAGCTTTGACTGAGGTGCCTTCTCTGAAATTGATGTGGAGGATGGAAAGGTGGTGCTGCTACCACGGACAGCTCCTGTGGGACAGCTCCTGTGGGACAGCTCCTGTGGTGCTGTTTCACCAATACTGTAGACTGAGGCAGGAAAGGTGATGCCATTGCCCCTGTGGACAGCTCTTGAGGGGCAGCTGCTGCTGAGACTGGGAAGGTGACGCTGCACTGTGGACAGCTGTTGTGATCCTGCAGGCTGAAGAGATGTCCCGGTGCTGCCATTTTCACAGAAACCGCCATTTCGACAGCTTCTATGAGGACGGCTCTCTGGAGTGGATAAATTTCATCTAAATTGTTGATAGTAGGGCTGTGGGGACCTTTGAGGAGCTTTGGACCAATTCTTTCTCATATCTGCACCCAGAGGCTGAGAGTGGAGAGTGTACCCTCTGTACTTTATTGTGTCTGATGCGGACTGTGGGAAATGCTGTGCTCAAATTTATCAGCGACCCCCTCTCCCATCTGGTGACATGCGTCATAATTACAATATAAGAGATTTTTGGATCATTTGTTTGGGCAGTGACAGAAGGTGCCATTACTGAAAATCAGGCATGAATATTTCAGCCCTTTGAACTACAACCTGAGTCAGTGGAGGAAGAGAGAAAAGGCCGCAGAATAAACTCCGCTGGGGGGAGTTTCTACAGCCAGATTCTAAATTTGGAACCAAGTATGGTAGGCGGCAGAAGCCAGCAGAGACACATGATCTGTCAGTTTGTATTTGACGTAGTATGTAAAATTTAGGGGTGGACACAGCTTAAGGGTAACAGTGGGTGAATAAATTGTTAACTCACTCTCTCTCTCTCTCTCTCTCTCTCTCTCTCTCTCTCTCTCTCTGTTAAAGATTTCTTTATTTTATTTATTTGAGTGCACTGTAGGTAGTGCGTCTAGCACACCTGAAAGAGGCATTGGACCTCTTCACAGATAGCTGTGAGCCACCATGTGGTTGCTGGGATTTGAACTCAGGACCTCTGGAAGAGCAGTCAGTGCTTTTCACTGCTGAGCCATGTCTCCAGCCCCCAAAGCTTAACCCTCTCGATCTGCATTGAAGTTCAGCTGCAGCCGGAGTGTGCAGACAAGGAGCCTATTCCTGTGTATCTCTGTCTCATTTGGGGGGCACACAGGAAGATCCCAGATGGTGACCCCAGACTCTGAGAGAATAGCCCTCCATTTCAGTGGCACTGAGAGAGAAGGTGCAAATTGAGTCTGGAAGGTGTAGGGCTGGAGCCTCAGGGGAGCCGAGTGGAGTGTAGCCAAGGACTTGGTAATGGGAAAAGGAGTGGCTCAGGACAGGGGCCATTGGCAATGAGGCTTTCTCCCTGGGGGTCCCGAGGAAAATATAAGACACCTAAAAGTTCCTGGACCTAGAGGAGCTGTGAGATAGGCAGCTCTGAAGGGAAGGTGAGCCAAGGGAAGGTGGGGGTGTGGAAAATATTAAAAAAGGGGGAGCCTAGGAGAGGGACCCACATAGGAAGATCAGGGAGCAAGTCTGGGAGCCGCGGTCATGAAGCATTTTTAAGTCTTTAACCGCCTCCGCGGTTCCCACATTGGAGCTCAGCTCCTTCCCTATCCCAGGCTCAGCGCCAGAACCGGCCCGATAGCTGGGCCAGCAGACACGGCCAGCACTGAGGCCAGAACCCATGGGCCCATCGGAACTTTGTGCTGTCCCATGCAGCCTCTGGTGTGGACCCAGCAGGCAGGTGCCTGGTGGCTGCCTAGACCATGAGGATCCACGGGAAAGCACCTCTCCCGGGTGGCATCCAAGACAAAAATGAAAAGAATAGGCCATCCTTGAAATCTCTGAAAGCTGATAGCAGACTGGGAAAACTATTTTGGGGCAAATATTTTACCTTGACTTGCCTTCAATCACCATTTGTGGAAAACCACAAATAGATATAAAGGAACTTGGAGGGTGAGTTGAGGAATTTCTCAGCAAATTTATCAGTTACCTGGTTTCCAATAAAAAGGAAGCACCGTGTGCACAAACATTGGGTCGGACTTCTCCTATACCAAGTCCAGAATCCACACATGCTACGGAAACCACATGTCCTCATCTCAGCCATGATGGAAGTTCCTTTAAGTCTCCAGACAGTGTTCGAGGGCAGGAAAATTGTTAGCTGAAAAA
The DNA here is from genome assembly GCF_963924665.1 of Micromys minutus. Taxonomy (NCBI): domain Eukaryota; kingdom Metazoa; phylum Chordata; class Mammalia; order Rodentia; family Muridae; genus Micromys; species Micromys minutus. The sequence continues at coordinate 3,118,639 of NC_137960.1, read as the reverse complement.
GCTGTCAAGGATCATGATTTTATTCCTACTAATAGTATATTATCGAATGCCTTATCATGGGGAGTAAAGATTCTTCATATTGATGACAGTCAATACTCCATTGAACAGAAGAAAAAAGCTTGGGTGCACTCAAGAAATCAAGTACTTCTGGCAGGGATGGGGGGGGAAGCTGGTGCTGGAACACAAAAGGCAAGAACAGGGAGACTCAAGAAGCCTTTTTTAGAGTTGGGGGGGGAACCCGAGTAGCCAACGGCCTGTGGAGCAACACACCTAAGGTTTATTGCGACTACTGTGATATGTATCTTACCCACGATTCTCCGTCTGTGAGGAAGACACACTGCAGTGGTTGGAAACACAAAGAGAACGTGAAAGACTATTACCAGAAACGGATGGAAGAGCCCGTCCAGGGCCTGACTGACAAACAACGGCTGCTTTTCAACAAGGAAAGATCCCTCCAGCTCCATTCTCGGTGCCTCCGCCTGCAGGGGCCATGATCCCACCTCTCCCCAGACTCCCCCGTCCTCCTCGGCCTGGCATGATGCCTACCCCACGTGGGAGGCCCTCCCATGATGCCAATGATGGGCCCTCCTCCTCCTCCTGGGATGATGCCTGTGGGACCAGCTCCTGGGATGAGACCACCCATGGGAGGCCACATGCCCATGATGCCCGGGCCTCCAATGATGAGACCTCCCGCCCGCCCTATGATGGTGCCCACACGGCCTGGCATGACCCGGCCACAGATAAGAGCAGAAGCGCTCACTCTTTATCATTTCATTGTTCTTGTTGTTTCACTAGGAACTCTTGGTGCTGAGCCTGAGGGTTTAGTAGTTGCAGGACAAAGAACTTCCTTCCTAACAGAATGCTCCTGGAGAGAGAAGTGACAAAAAAGTGCAGTTTTTACTTACACTGTGAACTGTGAAAATAAAATTCTCAGCTCTTTTGAAAAAGAAAAAAAGAAGTCTTTTTCAAAGGTTGAAGGTGTGAATCAGTCTTACAGGCCATTTCACCCTCAGCTCCCAGTACACCTTGTATAAACTATTTCCTTCAAAGCCTTGCAGTCAGTTTGACTAGAGAAGTCATCCAGCATTCAGAAACAAGCTCAGCCTAAACTCACAATCCTTACGGATGGTGATAAGTGTGTAACCCCAGTTCTACTCCAGTTGAAGGAAAAGAGACAAAAAGGGTAATGTGAATGTGGTTTACAGAAATATGAAGATCTTGAAACTCACCTTCTGAGTGAGAAACACAGGAGCTTTGCACGGAGTAACCGGTATCAAGTTGTTGATGATATTGTATCAAAGTTAGCTTTTAATTTTGTAGCGTATGAAAGACACAGGCCTAAAGAGAAAAGAATAAGATACAGTGTTGGGTCCCTTTCTTCTGCTTCTGCAAATGTCCTGGAAAACACTGAACCAGAGGAGAAGCTACTATGGGAACCCAGTTTCCAGAAGGATGTGGGAGAAAACAATGGGCAGCTGCTCCAGCAGAATTTTCAGTGTGAAGAAACCCAGAAACCTGAAGAGAAGCTTGTGTTTGCTTCAGAACCCACAACCTATTCTTCAACTGGACAGAAAGGGTGTGATGGGAACCACGGAGCATGGTAAATGAAGTGACAGAGAGCAGGAGTGAGCACAGCCACCCCTGTGTGACAACCCACAGGAAGGAATGCGCAGTGGGTGTCAACGTCAAGTAACCATAGGTAGACATGATGTAGAACAGAGGGCAGGTGCCATGTCAGGGGCGCCACAGCTGTGCAGAAAAGTTTCCCATCTCAGTACAGAAAGTAATCTACCCCAACCAAAATTAACCACAGACATTACACAGTTTTCAGCAAAAGATCTACAAGCAGAGGACCTTCATGTTGTGATTGGTCATGATTCTGACACAGTGACATTACACACACCGAAAGAACACCTAACAACGAAGGCAAGAACTCCACCTTTTCATCCTCAGGAACCTCGTGAGTATGGCACTGAGAAAAGAGAGAATTTGCCTCGTGGTAAGATCCGGCGGAAAGTGAGACTGTTATTAGGTAAAAAGAAAGCAGATGTTGAACTAGGCACTGATCTGGATGAAGAGAGCGGAGTGTCTTCCTGCACACAAAGACTGAACGTGGGGGTCACCGGTACAGTCTCTCGTGGGACTTTTTCAGACAAGCGGGAGAAATCAGAATTTTGGGTTTTACAAGCTACACTGAAAACAGTGGAATATGTGGTGTTTAGATATTTGGAAGGAAGATAATTCAAGTAGCCTTCTGTCAACAATTTTTTCTTCCCCTTCAACTTCTGCATTTGTTGGATTTTAGTATTTAATGTTCTTTTCAGAAGTGAGTGCTTTTCTGAAGTTTTTATGAATACATATATAATTAGGAATTGTGGGGGGTTTGTTTTTGTCAACTTTGTTTATGAAACTGTCTGTAAATGTTAATTAAAATGATGTTTGTAATTTTTTACAGGATTGAGTAGCTGTTACAAATTATACAATAAACACTTGTTACTTATTTTATTAAAAATAAAGAAAGTGCCGGTTTACTGGTTTACCGGCAGCACTTTGTGGTCTCTCTCTGACCTGGTGCACGAACGTCCTACTCTGTGCTGCCGACTCTGGCTTCCTCTGGAGACTAGTTCCCAGGGGCACTGCTTTGTGTGCCCCCCCCCCTGTAACCCGGTTGGTCCACGAGCTGCAGAGCCTCCACCTGCTCCAATGTGGCGCCTCAATGTGCTGTTCCCTGTGTTAGTTCCGGCTCCTGTGGACCATGTACAACTTAAGTTAATTCACGTCAGGAGCGGCCTCTCCCCTCAGGCATCTCTCTCCAGGCAGAGGGCCAGCCACGAACTCAACCTACACTCCAACCAGCTCGAAAAATTCAAAGCTCTAGAAACTTGTAATTAAACAATGGCCTCCTCTCAGATTTTCTCAGTAAATTTTACACTCCACAAAGCATCCACACCATAAACCCAGAGCCAAATGACATATAATTTTCCCATGTAGACAAGACAAATCATCCTATACAAAACCATCCCATAAAATATTCATTACAACCTGTGGCTGTGCAGAGAGACATGCAGCAGGGTGTCTTCCTCTCCCTCTTCTTGCCTCCTTCTTCTCTCCCTTCTCTATTCCTCATTCTAAAACTTTGCTCCCACCTACCCTTCCTTCTTGTACAGTGACAGGCCTTGTGCCTGCCCCCGTTTAATTTCAACCACAGGGAGCAATGGCCCAGGAGACCTAAGGGAACTGCAGAACAGCAGCTCCGATGGTAGAAGAATGGGCTCAGGTAAAGACGGCCAGCCGTAGACTAAAGCCCGTGGCTAGAGGTGTCTCCACCTCTAAGAGTACCGGAGGGATGCTGGACACTCAACGGGGACTTCCTCAGAGACAGTGAAACCTTTACACTGACCAGAAGATGTAGGCTTTGACTTTTCAAACCTTACTTTTAATAAGGGTTCTTAAATGCTTTAACCTTTCTTCTGGGCCACTACCAAGCAGAAGTAGTGGGAAAGAACATTTACTAGGATATGGGGGAAGTGGACCTGTTTAGAAACATTCTTTGGAACAATTTCAATCTGCGTTGTTCAGCTCACAGGAATCAGCAGCAGCTCAATCCATCACAAACACCTCCCAAAGTCTTGGTGTTTAGGAGTCGTTCCTTGGGCTGATTTCAGTCTCCAGTTGCCAGGACAGCAGCAGTGCAGTTCGGTGTTTTCAGGACAGCATCAGGATCAGCAGAGGTGGCACAACCCAGCAGACACAGGCAGATTTCGCTGAGTCAGCACCAGCCAGCGGGAATGACCAGGACCAGCAGGGACGCCCTTAGACTTGCTGCTGGACTCTCTCAATGAGAGGGAAGATCAGGGAAGACAAATACCAGACACCAGGTAAGCATTGCAAAGCTAGTTATGCAGGCCGCCATCAGTGTCACTGTGTCCTGTTACACTCCCTCCAAGAATCCCGTGTCCTCCCACAGTTCAGATCTCATGCATCTGTCTCATTAAAACTCTATGTGAGTCTGTGTCAGGTGACATATCCAGAAACTTCCACTTCTCTCTGCCAATTGGCCCAAATCCACAGAAGTGACAAGAAGACTACAGACACCAGCATTTCTTTCTATGAAGTCACAGCAAACAAAGAGCAGTAAGGAATGACCAGGTGCCAATACCTGTGTCTTCCACCATCTGTTGGGTCACATTTATATTCCTTCTTAATTAACATCTCGGTCCTTTCACATGCCTGCTTTACCCAAACATCCTCTCACCTGTGCCCCAGCAGAACCTCATTTGACATAACTGACTTAGGAAGAGGATGTTTCCTATTCACAAAGAGGATTCTTACCTGTTACTGGCACATGGGGTGTCAAGCAATCAGGGAGCCAGGAGGAAGGACTCCTGCAGGCAAACTGGAGATGGGGATAGGGTCCTACTGGGCTTCAGACCCAGGACTAGGAAGAGCACAGGCACCAGAAGAGCCTGTTCTAGTCACTGCACCAAAATGTAAGTGTTTCCGCTCAGATGGAAAATGTCCCAGGAGTCAGAAGCCCAGGATCACACAGCTCTGAGGGAGAAGGTATCCCAGTGGAAGGGCACCAGAGACACAGGACCTCAGGAACTACATACCCTGAGAGGAAGCCTCCATGGGTGACGGTGGATAGCTCTACCCAGATGTCACCAGCCTTTCTGAGGTGACATGAAGTTGAAACTTTAGGTTTCTTTAGAAAGTCAGTTGTGTTCCACCACAGATGCCTACTTCTAGAAGGTTCCATCCCCTGCAGGCCTGGTCTCCACAAGCTCCATGTCCTGGGTCAGATCCTCCCCATTGAAATGCCAGGTCAGGGTGATGTCAGCAGGGTAGAAGCCCAGGGCCCAGCACCTCAGGGTGACTTCACCTTCAGATCTAGGGTGACGGGTCACATGGGCTTTTGTGGGATCTGTGTAGAAGATTCAAGAAGTCACACAGTTAATAAGATCAACTGAGAATTGATACATTTAAATGAGAATTGATACATAAAACACATTTAAATCAATGATGACACTTCGACTGTCACCACACTAGTGACCTGCAGGTAGAGCTGGTCCCTCAGCACAGAACTGCACATTTTCCTGAGGGACTCAGAAACTAAGATGGAATCCACAGGAGTCAGTGGATCAACATGGCCGTCCTCATGTGATGCTCTATAGCATGAGACAGGGAGCCCAAAATGGAAGATGGAATGGAAAATATATAATTTAATATATGTTTGAGTTCACATTAAAATTAGAAATTAGGGCCATGTGCTACTGGAAGGCTGCCACCACTGAGAGTCTAACACTGTGGTCATCTTGCTGACCAGCATTAACTGTTGGTCCAAGTGATCAACCATCAGGAAGTGTGTAGCAGAAATGTGGTGAACTCTGACTCTCAGTCAGAGAAAATACTCCCAGATCCTGACTCTGGAGAGACAAGGTACAGGTGTGTCACACAGGATCCCTGGAGTGTGCTGTGGAACCCAGCGGCTCTGGGTCGGGGCCAGGGCGGCCGCCAGCAGCAGGGGCAGGGAGCACAGCGCCATTGCCCCATCTGAGATTAGGAGAATCTGAGTCACAAGGGCAGCTCACAATGGTCTGTAACTATGGTCCCAGGGATAGGACACAGTCAGGAAGACAAGAAAGCATCTGATGCCCATAGACTCTAACATGAAATTTTATACTAAATCCTTATTCTACAAACATGTGCCTATCTGTATTTTATAGCAGCCATTCCTGAGTTTTCCGTAGCCCAGGAATTGGTGGGTTTCCTGATCTGGGATTGGTAGCTTCTTTTCATCCCTTTCCCTGCACTGGACCCTTGGAGATGGCTGTCAGCAAAGATGCCTCCATGGTGATGAGGAGACGGTGGCTAAGATGGCCACAAGCCACACATTTAAAGATTTCTCTGTACCTACCCTGTAACTATCTACCCTGATGTTACAAGTTTCTTTTCTCTTGTTGAATTTATTACAGGAAGTTGACAGTGGAATGCTGTATGATATTTCCCACGGTCACTATGCGGTGATGCAGTGAAAGCAAGGGTGGAGGGAACAGCCAGGGTTTCTGCAGACAAGGTTCAAAATTCCTCAGATGTCCTCCTTAGGACATGGCCAGGCCAACAGGTCACTAGGCAGATGACATTCCTTAAAAGACTCTGGGCACTAAGTCCACAGCCAATTGAAACCCCTTGGGATGGGCTGAGCGCACTGATGTACAGAGGGCAGAGCCACGGGCCTTCCACCTCTCCTGTGCTGGGCTGGGCGAGACTCACTGTGATACAGCAGCCTGTGCAGAAGTGTGTGCCTTCTTTAAGGGATACTTGCAAACATTCCCATGCCCAGTTAGTTCAAGATACTTTATTTCCAAATGGGTCACAACGTAAGCTTTTGGCCCATTCTGCAACATACAAGCCACAAATGCTTGCTCAGCAGCCGAGGGGCACTAGCTAGAATCATGTTTGAAAAGAGATTAAAAATCCATATAAAATATTTAGAGTTTATATAGGAACACAGTGTGACCTCCAACTCCTAGTCTTCCATTCGGCATTGGCGCCAACCCTGCTCTTATAGACATTCTACTAGCAGTAACTAAGTTAAATGGTCCCCCAAATGGCTTAATTCAAGCTAAGCTTGCAGGTAAGAGCTACGAGAATGGCATCTGCACATGGATAGTAGCAGAGGCACAGGCTGCGGGTGATGGTCCATCCGCTCTCCTGGGCACAGGACATGGGCAGAGTGCCAACCTGCTGCCCCTGCTCTTCCTGTGGGAAGCCATGGCTCAGGATCTGCCTCGTGAGCTGCCACAGTGGCTGTGACATTACAGTAGATGTTTGGACTCTAGAAGCCATTGAAAGTAGAAGCAGCAGCAACGGTGTGTGCGCCATGTTCTCAAAGAGCATCCACTCACCCACATGCACTGCAGGCAGGGCACAGCGCTGAGGATTCCATCAAGGCCGTCACACGCTGGCCCCAGATGCTGCATGAGTGATACTTCTCCTCTGGCGTGGGTCTCTTCTGCAGCAGGGCCTCCACATGTGCAGGATCATAGAGAATGCAGTTAAACGGTTCACACGCTCCATCATTCACACGAAGGTTTGCTCGTTTCCCTCATCTTCACTATAGCCGGGCTGCTCCTTCTATAATTTTTGTTAGTTTCTTTGTTCTTTGTTTGTGGCGATGATGTTCACCACAAGTGTGACAGCTGATGACATAGTATCCCCCTGGCTCAGCTCTGATCCTCACTCCAGAGTCTGGTGGGAAGAACTTGTCCAGAGCTGGGTGATCACTCTGGTGAACTCTTCAAATGTAAGCTTTGTATCTTCAGGTCCAGGAGAGCTGCCACCAATATCAAGTAGAGACCTGCTGAAACCAGCTTCTGTTCCCATGTCAGAGGCACAGCCGGCATCCAACACTGTCTGCAGGAAGGTCGCAGGGTCAGCACATCCACTGCCCACATGGACGCTGACAGAAATGAGTCAATATTTAGCTCTTCTGCCTGTTCCAAGAGCAGCCTGCTGGTGTTGAGTGTGGCACCAAACTTAACACTGAGGTGACAAATGGCTTTGGAGTCTCTGTGTCAATCCCCAAAACCACCTTTGCTTTGGGTGCTCTGTCGACTTTCATCAATTCAACTTCACTGTCAAAAGTCGTCACTGGGACTCTATTACTGGCAGCAAACTTGATCTGAGACACTTGTTACAAGGGTTTGCGTAGAGAATCCTCTCTGGAGGCACCCAGTCCCCTGCACCAACTGTACGTCAGTCTGGCTTGCTCAGTCCCGATGGCAGCCAGGGTGCTCACTATGGCTCTGCTGTCATTACACGTGACTGTGTGAAAGGGAGTAACTCGGGGAAGAGCTTTCAGCCACCTCAGATGCTTCTTCAGGATGTCTGTGAGGCCTGCAACATAGAGAGCATCCTTATCGACAGAGGAAGACACTTCTGGATCCCAAACTGCAACAAACTTACAGAGCCATGATGGTAACTTAGAAACCAGGATTTTACATTGTGTGATGGTGGGGGAGAGACAAACAGAGTTTGTAGGAAAGAGAAATTGGGAATAGGGAAGTCTCCATTTCTGTAATTTCTCCTAGTATTTGTAAAGATCCTGAATAATATCAGGATCAAGGGTGCCATTGGGTGGTTGTTCATATTATTTAATTCAGGTAAATTGAGGCCAATTTTGATTTACAGGTGAAGAAATTTATGGCTCCTCACGTTTGGTTTCAGATGTACCAGGTGGAGGTTTCTAAGAAGCATCCATCACAGAGGAATGTGAGGGCTGGAAAGATCCTGCTCCCCAGGGGGACAAAGGGGAAGCAGGATGTCATGGCAGCCATGGGTGCCCCCAGAGTCAGGGACAACAAAATGAGGACCAAGCCGTTCAGTGGGTCATCACACAACTCAGCAGCCATCAGTGTAGCCTGGCTTAGCTTAGGAATCTCAGTGCCTGGTAGCAGGACTTGTTAGAAGCCAGAAGTAGAACAAGAACCGAGCTCTCATAGAGGATCTTGTCCAGAGGAAAGGGGTTGGAATGGAGTATCTAAAGCCGTGAGGGCCTAGAGATGTTTCAGGGTTACAGTTGCAATTTACAGTCAGCTCCAAAGTGAGAGTGGTTGGAGAGGGCAGGAAGGGTCACAGTCCCACTAGGACCTAAAGAAAAAACCACAAGGGCCTAGAGAAGCTGTATGATCGCAGCTCTGAAGGGAAGGGGGGCAAAGGGCCGGTAGGAGCCCCACGGCCTGTAGGACCCCCTTTTAGGGACCCCCACTCGAGTCTCAAGACACGGAGTTACCCAATGAAATGCGAGAGACCTTTTTGCTACAAAAGCACGAGGTAGTTTAATGACAGAGCTCCGTGTCGATACATATCTCACTCAGGAGACAGAGGCATCCTCCCTGGACTCAATTAGGGAGACATATTTATAGGGAAAATTACATAAGCAGGTAGCAACAAGCACATAATAATTTCATTGGTTCATTCAAATTGGCACTCTCTGTCTGCTTTTGGATATGATTCAACTCTAGATCACTCTGTTTTGGGGCATACTGACCTTCATACTAGTTTTTTTTGGACTGCAGGGTCAGACCTTATCAAGACCAGGTGGTCTGCAGTTTTTGTTCTCAGCCTTGAGACATACTTGTTCCCAGCCTGAGACATATTTGTTCTCAAGGCAGGGTTTGTGGGGGCTAACTTGGAACTTTAACTCTTTCAGGCCCAGGAGACATAAGAGCAGAATAGCAGTTGCAATGGCAGGAGAATGGGGTCAGGAGATGAGGGGCAGATGTGGCCTTAAAGACTGTGGCTGAAGATTCCTCCACCTCAGAGAGAACCAGAGGGGGGGCTGGATACTCAACATTCCCTTCCTCAGAGTCAGGAGGAATTTACACTGACCAGAAGATGTAGGCTTTAAATTTTCAAAAACCACTTTTAATAAGGGTTCCTAAATGCTTTAACTGCTAGACAATCACCCATCAAGGTAGTGGAGAAGACAATTTATTAGGACACAGGGGAAACAGCCCTGTTTAAATGAATTCTTGGTTGCAAATCCAATCTATGTTCAGTTCACACAAATGAGTAGTGGCTGCTCAACCCACTCACAAACACCTTTCAAGAATTGGTGTCAGAAATACTTCCTTGGGAGACTCCAATGTTCAGTTTCCAGGACACCCACAGTCCAGTTCAGTGTTTTCAGGACAGCAAACAGGAACCAGCAGCAGTGGCATGACCCAGCAGAAACAGTCAGAATCTGCTGAGTCAGCATGACCCAGCAGAAACAGTCAGAATCTGATGAGTCAGCATGAGTCAGCAGGGTGACCAGGACCAGTGGAAACACCTAGAGAAGCTCTCGCTGTGACTCTCTCAATGAGAAGAAAGATCAGGGAAGACAGAGACTGGAGACCACCGAAGTGTTGCAAAGCTCATTTTGCAAGTCCGCCATCAGTGTCACAGCGTCCTGTTACACTCCCTCTGAGAATCCCGTGTCCTCCCACAGCTCAGCAAACACCTGGTGAGTCTGTCTCATCAAAACTCCATGTGAGTCTGTATCAGGTAACATATCCAGAAAGTTCTACATCTCTCTGACATTAGCCCAAATCCACAGACGGAACAAGAAGCCTCCAGACACCAGCATTTTATCTATGAAGTCATGACAAACAATGACAAATAAGGAACGGCCAAGTGACAATACCTGCGTCTTCCACCATCTGTTCGGTCTCATTTATAATCCTTCTTAATTGACATCATGGTCCTTTCACATGCCTGCTTTACCCAAACATCCTTTCACCCGTGTGTCTGCTTCAGTGAAACATCCTTCAGGTGTCTGCTTTAGGAACACATCCTCTCACCTGTGTGCCCCAGCAAACCCTCATTTGACATAACTAACTTCCCAGAGAAAGCAGAGACTTGCACTTCATGAAGAGGAAGCTTTCCTAACTGTCACTAATGGATGAAATTGTAAGCAATCAGTGAGACAGAAGGTGACTCCTGCTGGCCGACTGGAGATGAGGGAGAGGTTCATAGTTGGGCTCAGACCTCAGGACTAGGGGAGCACCGGCAGCAGAGAGCCTAAAAGAGTCACTGCACCAGAATGTGTTTCTGCTCACATAGTAGGGTATCCTAGATTCAAGCCCAGGCTCACACAGCTCTGAGGGAGAAGGTATTCCAGTGGAAGGGCACCTGAGACACAGGACCTCAGGAACCACATGGCCCTGAGGGGAAACCTCCATGGGTGAGGGTAGGAAGCTATTCCCAGCTGGCACCAGCCTTTCTGAGGTGACATGAAGTTGAAACTTTTGGTTTCTTTAGAAAGTCACTTTTGTTGCAGTGTGTTTTGTTGTGGCAAACATGTGCGGGAACATTTGCCTGCAGCAGACACAGGTGAAAGGATGTTCTGCTAAAGCGAGCACGTTAAAGATCACGTGATGAAGAATCTTCAATAACAATACACAGGTGTTGGTTCAACTTACATTTCTGTGAAGCTCCATTTGTTGGGGTTCTATAGAGAGACACGCACCAGGAAACTTCTTGTGGTGAGCTGGCAGATCTTTGCTGCCTCAGTGGACTCAGGCTGATTGGCAGGTTGGCATCAATCTGGGAATGATACAGACTTACATGGAGCTTTGCTAAGACTGACTCACACATGCTGAGGAAAGACACAGGTAAGACTTGTGATGTTTAGAGGGAGTGTGAACAGGACCCAGTGACACTGACAGGAGGCTTGGCTTGTTGCATGGCTCATTTGGGATGCTTCTTGGTCTTGCATTTTCACTGATCATTGAGAGAGGCATGGCAAAGAACTTTAGTGTCTGCTGGTCCCAATCCCTCCTGCTGACTCATGCCAATTTGGCTGAGGTTGGGCTGTTACTGCAAGTTTGTGCCACCCTTGCTGCTGTCCCAACACCAATGACCTCGACTGCTGGTGTATCCCTGAAGTCACTGGGAGTGGATCGAGCTGCCGCTGCTGACCACTTCAAACAATAGGAGTTGCTCCAAAGAACAATTTCTATACAGGTCCACTTCCCCTGTAGCCTCATAAACTTTCTTTTCCACTACCCCTGGTGGGTTGTGGCCCAGAAGGGTGGTTAAAGCATTAAGAACCTGATTTAAAAGTAATGCTGAGAAAAATCTAACATTACAGTGCCATGTCTGTGGAGCTGCTAAGCAGGTTGGAGAGAATGTGCTGCCACTGTGGACATCTCCTCTGGGACAGGTCCTGAGGTGGCTTTTCATCAAGGCTGAGGAAGGAAAGGCGCCCCATGGTGAATAGCTCCTCATTACATGGCTAGGCTCAGGCCGGAAAGGTGATGTCTAACCATGGACAGTTCTTCTTATGGCTGCAGGCTGAGATTTTATGGCCCCACCATTTTGACACCAGTTTAGACAGGTCGGGGGCGGGTCATCTCAAGGTCTGCTGAGGCAGGAAGGAGGCCCTGGCTGAAGCTTGAATGGGCTGCAGCTCACAGCATAGGGACACCAGAACTAAGTACTGTTTGGAAATAAAACACAAGTTTTATAAGTGCTGCCCAGAATCTGGCAAAGCAGAATGGGAGATTTCAATTCAAGTACCTTAGAGCAAAATAAGGCAGACAGAGGAGGGCCGGATACTTTGTTTCAAAAATCCAAACACTAGTTTGTAGAGGCTTCTCTTGGCCCATGCCCCACAAGGATTTTGGCCAGAGTTTTTCTTTCCCCCTCATATCAGATACTTTGTTTATAAAAACGATGAAGGACTTGACTGAGCAACAGGAAAAAAATAAGGGAAGAAATGGAGAAGCTTGTGAACCAAAACACGGAGGAAAAGGGAAAAGAAGAGGGTTCCTTGTTCTTCTTTCTGAAAAAGTACAAGAGTTGGTTGTGCAGGTAGAAAAATTAGAGTAGAGGTAGACAAGTTTGACAAATATCAAATAAAAGAAAATGGAGAACAAAATAGGTTCATTCCCAGTGACTGAACCAGACAGAGGGAGTTTCCCTAGGGAGAAAGAGGGGAAGGAACTGGGTCAGAGGGCAGTCACATCAATGTGAAACACAGGAGGAAGGTCGGATGAGACAGCCATGTTCAGAAGACAGATATAAACCCACAGCACCTTTTGGAGACAGGCTGTCCTGGGTCACAGAATCACCAACAGCATTCCAAGTAGTGACACAGCTTATGCCCACTAATGGAGATGATCCACAGGGTTCTGACAACATAGGATGGGGTGCTATAGAAACGGAGGATGTAAGGCATTTGGAAGAGGCAATGGTGTCTTATGGGATGCACTCGCCCTATGTGAATCAAACTCTAAATAATTAGACTCCTCAGAATAGAATTATTTCCCAGGACTGAGGAGGGTTGGTAACAGCTGATCTCCAGGCTGGTCCTCAATTGCAATGGTTGCCATGACAGAGAAGAAGCCAGGGATTTGGAACAGCACAGAGGAGGGAGGGGAAGGAACACAGCACAGGTCGGTTGATAGGTGCTATGTGCTGCTCTACAAGAACAGGTTTGATCTGAAGACACACTCTTAGAACTAGGTTGTACAGCAGCTTTAAGAGGTAGGAACAAAGTTTAAGAACCTGGAAAGAAGCCCACATCACTTAGAAAACTTAAGCAAGTCTCAGGAGAAGCCTTTGCTGAATTTGTTTTTTGTTTTTTGTTTTGCAGAGATTAATTTCAGCTGTGAACAAGGCTTCCTCAGACTCTGATGCAAAACAAGTGCTAATTGAGATCCTAACATTTGAAAATGCCAATGTGGAATGTAGAATGTTGTCAGGCCATTAAAATTGAGGGCAGCACCTTTGGAACCGTGGATCACAGAGAAGACCAGTATTGGCTTTAGCATCTGTAATGCCACAATAATTGAGCAGTTCATATCTAAAGAGTTTAGATTTCAAAATCTGTGGTGCTTTAACTGGGGAAGACATACTAAAAAAAAAAAAAAAAAAAACTGTGAAAAAGATGGTAGAGTTCTCAGATCTCAAAATGTCCCCAGCTTTAACTGTGGGAAGTGTGCTCATCTGAAACAAAATTGTGACCAAGGCATCTCTAAGTGCAATGGATTTTCTGAATATAAACCAGAAAGAAGGCCTAGGCTTCTAGGGCTGTGCAGGCACTGTGAGAAGGGCTGCCACTGGACCAATGAGTGTAGGTCCAAGAGAGATATCCAAGGCAATTTCTTGCCAACAGAAAAAAAATGGGACCAACTTGAGACCTTATAGCAAAAAGTATGAGCTGTTTGCCTCAGGTCAGCTAAGTAATAAGAAACAAGCAGAAAAGCCTCAACTAAGGAAAACTTGACTTCATATTACACACATATAATAATGCTCAACCTGTAAAATGGTACCAGTGGAAATTTCTTCACGGGGAATGTCAAACACTCCAACACCCTGTCAGTATTTAATGCAACAACTACTAGAAATACTTTGTAGGCAATTTCTTCAATTCATTATTTACCACTACACGGATGATATGTTGGTGGCTGGTTCTGATGCAGATACTTTAGGGAAAATGTTTTGTGAAAAACTAAAAGAAATTTGCCTTGTTGAGGTTTGCAGATTGCTTCTGAAGAAACATTACAGATGGGATATTCTGTTCACCATTTGCATTATAAAATAAGCCAACAAAAATTCAACCCAGAGTGTACACATTGGAAAGAATCAGTTGGAAAATCTCGATGAGGTTCATAACTTAATGGGAGGTTGTCTGTGTCTCCTCAATCTAGCTTTTCTGTTTGAGTTTTGCTTTAGGTTTGGTTTGTGCTTGCAGGCTTCAGAGAGCCACAGTATGGGGGAGGGGAGTGGGCGGGGACGGCCTGGAGGACGCTCCAGCCTCTCAGGCTCCAGTTCTGGCCTGTGCCAGTGAAGCCAACAGGTAACTCTGGATCTAACAGCAACAACTACAGTAAAAGAAGCTAACGCTTCGATGTGGGGGCTGTGCAGGGGATTCCCGCTTCCTTAGTGTGGTTCTATTTCAGTGTGACCCGAACAACTTCAGGACACGTGAAGCCGGCCAGCAGTTCCTGGACTCTGCAGTCTGCATCTGGAGGGACATTGGACACAGCCCAGTCTGTCCTTATGACCCTTGGCAACCGCGATACCGCTGGAGGCCGCCAGAGGGCAGCAGGACACAGGAGTCGGAGCCGGTCTGGTTCAGGATCACCTAAGGGGCTGTGAGCTTTAACTGCTGGGGAAGGCAGGGAGTTTCTCCAATGCCCTCTTCATACAGAAGCAGCCAGGGATTTTCCCTTCAGCCCCAAATCCTCTGTTCTGCGGTTTTCACGGGTCCTTCTGATCTTCGGGCTGAAACACAACTTCTGAGTGAGATTGCACCTCAGCTTTTTCCCAGTTTGTTACCCACATCACACTTTCCAGTTACTGTGACATAGATACACACACACACACACACACTCACACACACACCCCAACAATGTGATCCCGGCACTTGGCATGCTGAGGTGTGGCAGGAGGATAAGAACTCAAGGTCGGGACTGGAGAGATGACTCAGAGGTGGAGAGCACTAACTGTTCTTCCTCAGGTCCTGAATTGAATTCTCAGAGATCACGTGGTGGTGCACAACCATCTATAATGAGATCTCGCGCCCTCTACTGGCGGCAACCACATATGCAGTCAGAACACTGTATGTAATAAATAAATATTTAAAAAAAGAATTCAAGGTCAACCTGAGCTACAAGACATAACCACACAAACAGCATAAACGAATAAACACACAGTCTTCATAGAGCAAAAACATCCCCTCATAAGACAGTTTCCATGAAAATATCACACGACTCAACTGAGTCTCAAAAAATACCAGAAATTTCCATTTCAGGCCAGATTAGGTCCTCTGATCAGCTGGCTGCATGGCCAAAGTGTTTCTGACTCCCTCTGCCCCAACACACACCCCACGGCTGGGGAGTGCCCTCCTTCACACACTGCACACATACAGCGATAGTTTAAATACTTAACATGTAAAAAATTTAAAATTTTGTGATTATCCTCTCACAGGTTGCCCTTCAATCCTTCCGGAAGCTTCTCATCACAATGTGAATTTTTGACACAGGAAATTTCGCTCTCTGGAAAGTCTGGAAACAAGTTGGACACAACTTACATGTATGTGTTTCTGTGTCCTTCAACATGAAGCCATCATGGTTCCTTTTTATTTTTATTGCACTGATTTAATAGTTATGTGTAGGGATGTGCATGATGCCGTGTGAGGCTCAGAGGAGAACTTACGGGAGTCAGGTCTCTCCATTCACCATGTGGCTTCTGTGGATCAAACTCAGGGAGCCAGGCCTGGTGGCAAGAATGTTTACACTCTGAGCCATCTCAATGGTTAACAGAACACTGGGTTTGTTTGGATGTATCCTTTAAAAAGCTTCTTCATTCCTGGACTTGGCATAGACAAGAGGTGCCCACCATGACATTAGAAAAAGCATTTACTGGTCAGAATGGTACCAGCATTGCCTTGGGTGACTCTGGAGAACCAACCCTTCCTGCCCAGGTCCCATCGGTGGCACTGCCAGCCAGATGCTGCCTGTGAGAGGCCAAAGCTTTTAAATTCAGACTCCATTCCAGAGAACTGATTTCAGGAAAACTAATAGGTTCCAAGCATTAGTTCCGAGGTTATCTCCTATCAAATCCTGAGCCTAGCTCCAGTCTTTAGGCTAAACCACAACAGGACCTGCATCTCCAAGTTACACCCATAACGACATGTGTCTCAAGGTTACAAGCCCACCCCTGCCTAATGATCACCAGTGCAGAGGGAAACAGAAATTATGTTTATGATATGACTCCCAGCACCCGCCAATTATGTTAAAGGCCGTAGCAACTTTTTAATAAGATGCTTGCACACTCTACCCCTCAATTGCTGCTTACGATAAATCCTTCCCAGATACATATTCAGGAATCCTCATTGCTAAAACAGACCTGTATGACTGTGGTGCATTAATGGGCCCCAGCTAACTCAAATAAAAACACCCTACTGAGATCCCATCAGATCAGCTCCTGACTGGTTTTGGGGGATCACTAACATTTCCCTGGCACTACACGTGGAAGATCCCATGTTTGCACTGCGAGCTTGGGGGTTACTGTATTAGTTACTGTGCTCCTTTGAATAAGATGATCCCCGAATTCTTGGTCATTTGAATACTTAGTTCCCAGTCGGCTCTGTTTGGGCAAGCTTAGGATGTGTGGCCTTGCTGGAGGAAGTGTGTCACTGGGGACATGGTTGGAGGTGTGAGCTCTCAGCGTTGCTGCTGTCATGCCCGGTGTCTGCTGTCATGATGCTGATACTCTTAACTCTTTGGGAACCTAATCACCAGATGAACCTTCTATAAGGTTCCTTGGACATGTGTTTTATCACAGCAACACAAAGTAACCAATACAATTTTATTTTCATCACTGTGGCTCAGTATCTGACAAGACACAGCTCGGGGACAAAGGGCTTGTCCTGGCTCACTGTGGTCTCTAATGCTAAATCCCTCAAAGTGGCGGCAGGCCCTTCCTTCCTGCTCCAGCCTATGGACCACTTCAGTAAAATGTCCCACAGGAGCTGTCCAAAATGGGGCTCCTGTTGAAATAGCAGCTCCATGACATCTCCTCAGCCTGCAGACATCACAGGAGCTGTCCATGGTGGGAAACTTCTTTCCTGCTACAACCTTGGTGAAACACCTCAGGAGCTGTCCACAGTGGTGACACCTCTCCAGTCCCCTCCAGTCCTCACAGAAATGGAACCTCAGCAAAAGCCAGCTGCATCTGGAAAGGATGACCCACTCTAATCCATGGGCCCAATGCCAGGGGAAAGGAGGTGAAAAAGCCACCAATTCCTGAACAGAAAAATCCCATACGAGTGTCATGGCTCAGCCTGCCAAGGGTGTATAGAAGGAGCTGGACTTCTTTATAAACAATTGGACCTTTGACAGAGCACTCTCTCCTTCTCCCTTTCACTCTCTCTTCTCTGCTTTAAAGAGACTCTATGGAAGGGGCTCCAGGTAAGTGATGGCCTTTCCTCTCAGTCCTTGCAGGAACCATAGAGAAGCATCTGACAGGACACAGGTAAAACTTAAATCTAGGAAAGAGAGCTGAGGAGCCATCTTGGATTTGGAGGAGGACAAGAAATACGCAGACTAGCTGAGAAGACTGACCCAGAGAAAGGATTTCTAAAGAGCTGGCAGTGGAGTTGTAGCATCAGACTTGTGTATAGATATCTCAGATATAGTTAAGGAAATAAAGTTTCCTCGCTGAGCTGCAGATTTTTCCTCAGTTTATGCCCCTGTGTCTTTATTCCTTTAAATATGAGATGATTAAGTGGTTACAGGCCTATGAGCAGGATGTTGCTCTCCTGTAATACACATCCACAATGCAAAACAACACTGAAAAAAAGCAGAAATCACACACACCAAAAAAAATCTATTCTCAATCCTTTAATTTAACAATCAATCAACCCTCAAGCCAAAGATGTTAACAATCACGTTCACATTCAGAGTTTTGTTCTGGTGTGAAGTGAGGAGCTGCTGCTCAGGGCAGCATGGAGCTCACAGGATACAGATGTCTCCAGTGTTTGGAGGACCAGGAAGGTTGGCTGAGGAAGGGAACACAGGCGGTGCAGGGACAGGGTCCTGGTGGGCAGGGCAGACTAGGCTCCATATTTCTTCACACTGAGCCCATAGGCTCACAGGGAACATCAGACAAGGTTGTCTAAGAAAACTGAGGGCTCTGGATGTCACAGGAGAGACCTAAACACACCGTCTGTCACTCAGTCCCCTGCAGGCAGCTGTCTTCATGCTAGAGAAAGAGAGTCACAGACCATCAGTGTGAAGTCAGCATCCCAACAACTCACCACTCACAGGGGATTCTGGGAGTTCCTGAAACCCAATCATGTCCACATTGCCCCTCCCCATCCAGGTCCCACAGTGTCACCTTTACAATCTGGGAGAGACACGTCAGAGCTCTGGGGGCTGTCCCTGCCTAGGGTAAAACAAAACAAATTTATACATATATGTATGTGTATATTAGTGTGTATGTATCTGTGTATATGTATGTATTCCTACAAAGGTGAAACTCAGGCCCTTGAAGATTTCGGTGGAGGAGACTTTATGAACTCCCAAATTCCCAAAACCTACAACTTCACTCCATTGGCCTCAGGACAATCTCACCCCCACACTCACCTGGAGCGAGAGAGTAGTCTCCTCCTTTTCCTCCTGTGAGAAGAAAAGCTGTGAGAGTTCAAGGAAGATCTTGACACTGGGAAGTTTCCAGAACTGACATCAGACCCACTTGGAGACAGTAGCAATGTGGGTGTGGCTGTGTTTCCCATAAATGTGCAGAGCACTGTTCTAAAGGAGGCTGAGAGAAAACTCAGACCCTCCCTTTCCTACCTGTGTTTCTCCTCCTCCTCATCACAACAGCCACCACAGCTCCAATGGCGAACACAGCTCCAAGGACAACCAGAGCAGCAATGATCACCATGTTAGAGTCAGTGGATGGAGGAGGCTCTGGGAAGGACAGGTACAGGAAAGGAAGGTGAGGGTCATGACCCCAGCTCTCAGCCCTGAGCACCTCAGGGTCTGCAGAAGGTTCTAGCTTTCCCTGACCCCAGCTCTGCACCCACACCCTCCTTACCCCATCTCCGGGTGAGGGGCTGAGACAGCCCCTCATGTTCCACATGGCACGTGTAATTCTGCTCCTTCCCAGAAGGCACCACCACAGATGCCCACTTCTGGAAGGTTCCATCCCCTGATGGCCTGGTCTCCACAAGCTCCATGTCCTGGGTCAGGTCCTCCCCATTCAACTGCCAGGTCAGGGTGATGTCAGCAGGGTAGAAGCCCAGGGTCCAGCACCTCAGGGTGACTTCACCCTCAGATCTGGGGTGATGGGTCACATGGACCTTTGGGGGATCTGTGTGGAAGATTTAAGAAGTCACACAGTTAATAAGATCAACTGAGGTCTACACAAGACACATTTAAATCAATGATGACACTTCGACTGTCATCACACTAGTGACCTGCAGGTAGAGATGGTCCCTCAGCACAGAACTGCACATTTTCCTGAGGGACTCAGAAGCTAAGACAGAATTCACATGAGCCAGTGGATCAACATGGCCGTCCTCATGTGATGCTCTATAGCATGAGACAGGGAGCCCAAATGGAAGATGGAATGGAAAATAAATAATTTAATATATGTTTGATTTCACATTAAAATTACAAATTAGGGCCATGTGCTACTGGAAGGCTGCCACCACAGAGTCTAACACTGTGGTCATCTTGCTGACCAGCATTAAATGTTGGTCCAAGTGATCAACCATCAGGAAGTGTGTAGTAGAAATGTGGTGAACTCTGACTATCAGCGAAAATGACTCCCAGATCCTGACTCTGTGGTGAGAAGGTACAGGTGTGTCACACAGGATCCCTGGAGTGTGCTGTGGAAGCCAGTGCAGCACTCACTGGAACACAGTGGGCTCACAGGGTGTGTGGATCTTCCCTCTCACTCCAGCCCTGGATTGTAAAAGACCCTGTCACTCAGAAAGTCCAATTCCCGAATCATTATGGGGAGCACTGTGACTTGTGGGGGCAGAGGAAGAGCAGGAGGCTTCTGGATGTTTAGTTCTGACAGGAAACAATCTAAGTTCACAAGAATCTGTCCTTTAATGAGAACCCTGATTGAACTTGTCTAATTATCCAGGTTAGCAGTTAACCTTGGCATATGGGAGACTGATACCAATGCTAATACAAGGGCGGGGAGAAATTGGATCAATGCAGTTCAGACAAAAACTGAGTAGACCCAAAATGAGACATTCAAAAAAAAAAAAAAAAAAAAAGTAAATAAAAAGGAAAGTAAAAAATAAGAGGAAAAAATTTTTAAAAAATTTTTAATTCCACAATTTATATTATCACCGGTACCCCAAAAGGGTTCATGTGACCATTCTCCACTGTATGGAGAGAAATGGGGCATGGAAGAAATGCAATCCCCAAAGACAGGGAAGGATCTGCAAGAATGTATTCTCTGGAAAGTTCTAGAAACTGGAGAAAACAGTCTTATGTAGTGCAGCCCGTGTCTCCTATCAGAGAAAGGAGACTTCCGGTCCTGAGGTGTAACACACTCAGCAGAACAGGAGTCAGTGTCCACACACAGCTGTGGGGAGAGAAGCCGGCCTGGGAGAGGCCATGGCTGACAGCAGGGAGCCCTCACTGTTCTGTCAGGAAACTCTCTCCTTCCCCCTGAGACAGACTTGAACTCTGCAGAGAGAAGGCTGAGCCCTGGGAGTCAGTGCAGTCACTGAGAGGAGGGATCAGGAGACCCAGGGACACTCTTTCCCTCTGAGACAGGGGCATCACCCCAGCTGAGGGTTTCTTCTTCCCCAGGACTGAGCCCCAGCCCGAGGGCAGAGGGAGGAGCTGCCCGCGGCCCAGCACCTGAGCGCAGCAGCGTCTCCTTCCCGAGCTTCAGGTGTCTGCGGAGCCACTGCACGCACGTGCCCTCCAGGTAGGCCCTCTGTCTCTCTGCAGCACCAGCCTGCTCCCACTTGCGTCGGGTGATGAGCGCCGCGGTGTCCGCCGCCGTCCACGTTTTCAGGTCTTCGTTCAGGGCGATGTAATCGAGGCCGTCGTAGGCATACTGATCATACCCGCGGAGGAAACTCCCGTCTGACCCCAACTCACAGCCATACATCACCTGGATTGTGTGAGAGCCTGCGGGACCCCCGCGGTCAGCCCCGCCCACCCACCCGGCCCCGCCCACCCGCCCGGCTCCGCCCACCAACTTCGGTAAACCGAAAGGGAAACCGGTCCGGGTCGGTTCTGCTCCTGAACCTCGGACTTGGGACCCCGGACGTCTCTGTCCTGAGTGTTGGGACGTGGAGGGGTTGTGACCTCCGACCCGGGGTCACTCACCGCCCCCGCTCTGGTTGTAGTAGCGGAGCAGGGTCCTCAGGTTCCCTCGGAACCACTGCTCATTGCCCTTGGCGATCCGTGTGTTCCGCTCCCAATACTCCGGCTCCACCTGCTCCATCCACCGCGCGCGCGGCTCCATCCTCGGATTCTCCGCGTCGCTGTCGAAGCGCACGAACTCCGTGTCGTCCACGTAGCCGACTTCCATGTACCGGGGCTCCCCGAGGCCGGGCCGGGACACGGCGGTTTCGAAATACCGCATCGAGTGTGAGCCTGGGGGCGGCGCGCGGTGAGACCCCGACCTCCTCCCGGGACCCCGGGCGGGTGCGCGGGCCGGGAGGGGAGCAGGGCGCGGGGTCGGGACGCGAGTGGAGAAGGGCGGAGGGTCAGGTGGGCGACGCGGGGACGCGGCTTCACCGGTGCCGCTCCCGCCCCTCCCCGCAGAGGCCGTTTCCCTCCCGACCCCGCACTCACCCGCGCGGCTCTGGGTCGGGGCCAGGGCGGCCGCCAGCAGCAGGAGCAGCATGCGCAGCACCATCGCCCCCATCGGTGATCACCCGCGTCTGAGTCCCGCGGGCTGCGGGGACTTTATAGTCAGTGCCCGCGGAGATGCTGATTGGTTTCCCGGGATCTCCCCACCCAATAGGAGTGAGAACTGCCGTCGCGTCATCAGTGTCCGGGCAGAAGGACTTGACACAGGTTAGGAGCAGAAGTGAAACTGGGGAGATGGGGAATCCCCAGCCCTGGGCTTCCCCGCCCCTGACCTCACTGCCTGGGGACTGAGACTTTGCCTGAATCCTGTGCTGTGGACAGAGCGCTGTTTGTCATGGTGTCTGTCTTTCTAACCCAGAAACTGTCAGACGACAGGAGAGACCCGCAGGCCAGACTCTCTCTGTCATCTCCTCCACCCTTCCTCTTCCTTCTTCTCTTCAGAGTCAGACCCTGGAAACTTCTAGAAGAAAAGCCACTTCCGGGTATACCATGACTACACAAGCCCCACAAGGACCCCACAGAGACCAGGCTCTGTTCTCCTCAGAGGACGGTTCACACTGCCAAGCCTGAGTGCAGGACTCTCATCTATAAAGAGGAGACTTTGCCTCTTCCCCCAGGATCTGTCTTCTCACCCTTGGGCTTATACCCAGCCTCCTGTTTATTCACAGAAGAAGCTTCTGTAGCTCCAGATGGGTGTTTGATTTACAAGGATCTTCATTCCCGGTCCTGAGATTGTCTGTGTGGACTTGAGCCATTGTCTCTGCACATTAGACTCCCTGGTTCCTCCCAGGAGGCTTCCCTGACATTAAACATGTATCAGGAGGGGTGCGGCTAACCATGGAGGTCAGCAGGGAAACAACAGTCATGAGAATGGCGGAGAATGAGTGTCTCCGGGGTTGAGGGGGAACAGCTACATCGAGCAGTTTTCAGCAAAAGATCTGCAGATAAACAATGACCAGTAAGAAATGGCCAGGTACCAATATCTGCTTCTTGCACCATCTGTTAGGTCACATTTGTATTCCTTCTTTATTAACATCATGGGTCCTTTCACATGCTTGGTTTAGGAAAACATCCTCTCACCTGTGTCTGCTGTGGTAAAACATTCCTTCACGTGTTGGCTTTAGGAAGCACAGGCACCAGAAGAGCCGGTTCTAGTCACTGCACCAAAATGTACGAGTTTCTGCTCAGATGGAGAATGTCCCAGGAGTCAGAAGCCCAGGATCACACAGCCCTGAGGGAGAAGGTATCCCAGTGGAAGGGCACCTGAGACACAGGACCTCAGGGACCACATAGCCCTGAGGGGAAGCCTCCATGGGTGACGGTGGATAGCTCTTCCCAGATGTCACCAGCCTTTCTGAGGTGACATGAAGTTGAAACTTCAGGTTTCTTTAGAAAGTCACTTGTGTTTTATGGTGTTTTTTTGTGACAACATGTGAAGGAATGTTTTCCTGGAGCAGACGCAGTGGAAGGATGTTCTGCTAAAGCAAGCCTATGAAAGGACTTATGATCAAGGGTTATTTGATGAAGACACACAGGTATTGGTTCACCTTACATTGTTGTGTGGAACTCTGTTTGTTGGCCCTCCATAGAGAGACAAGCACCGTGAACTACGTGTGTGCTGGGGGCTCCTTGCTGCCTCTGTGGACTCAGGCTGAATGGCAGAGTGACATCAATCTGTAGGTGATACAGACTTGTGTGGAGTTTTGCTCAGACAGACTCACATGCTGAGGCAGGACACGTGGTGAGACAGGACCCATGGAGACCTGTGATGTTTGCAGGGAGTATAAATAGGACCCAGTGGACAGTGACGGGAGGCTGGGCTTGCTTGCATAGCTTGCTTTGCAATGCTTCACTGATCTTCACTTCCATGAGAGAGGCATGGTAAAGAACCTCTAGTGTGTCTGCTGGTCCTAATCCCTCTGCTGACTCATGCTGATTCAGCTGACCTGTTCCTGCTCCTGTCCCAACACCGATGACCTGGAGTGCACGTGTATCCACGGAGTCATCGGGAACCGATCAGGCTGTCACTGCTGACCTGTGAACAGAACTGCTGAGTTCCTGACAACACAGATGGGATTTGCTCCAAAGAACAATTCCTAAACAGATCCACTTCCCCCGTATCCTAATAACATTTCTTCTCTACTACCTCTGGTGGGCAGTGACCTTGAAGGGAGGTTAAACATTTAAGAACCTATATTAAAAGTAGGGTTGAGAAAAATACAACTTCTTGCGCCATCTCTGTGGAGCTGCTCTGGGGGCTGGGGACAAGGTGCTGTCACTGTGGCCAGCACCTTTGGGACAGCTCCTGGGGTGGTATTTTACCAAGTCTGTAGGCTAAGGCATGGAAGGTGTCACCACGGGGAATACTTCCTCATGACTGCAGTTGGCTGAGGCAGGAAAGGCGGTGCCCAACCATGGACAGCTCCTGTGATGGCTGCAGGCTGAGGAGATGTCATGGCCCCACCATTTTGTCAGCTCCTGTGCAGGCATCTCAGTGTAGGCTGGGGCAGGGAGGAGAGACTGGCTGTGGCTTTGATGAACAGCAGCTCACAGATTGGGGACCACAGAGCTGATGACTGTTTGGACATAATGCACACATTGTATAAGTGGTGCCCAGTGTAGGGCACTGCAGTGTGGGAGATTTGATTTCTAGTACCATTCAGCAAAAGGCAGTAAAGGAGGGATGGATACTTTGTTTCCAAAACCATCAGTGTGTTTACTGAGGCTGTTCTTGGGAAATACCCTGTGTCATTTTCAGCAGCAGGTTCTTTTCTTTTTCTTCATTTTAAGTTATTTTGTTTATAAAAGGTTGAAATAGTGGTATATTTTCCTATTCACAGATTGATAAGTTTCCTGATCAATGTTGGTGGGGTTTGTGGGAAGCTCAGGAACTGGTGGTTTGGTTTTGGTTTTGCACAGAGATTGGTAGGATCTTCTATCTGTTCCCTCACCTCTCTTGCATCAGGTCCCTGAGTGAAAATCTTTCCTGGCCACAGATGGCTTTTGCTGAGGTGACATCTTTGTGGAGCTTCTGGGAGAGGCTGGAGAGGAGCTGACCCACCATGTCCTGCTCCTGAGGGGCAGCTCCTGCTTAGGGGAAAGGAGATGAGACACCATGGACAACGACTGTGATGGCTTCAGGCTGATTGATGCCTTGGTGCAGCCATTTTCTCAGAAGCCACCAATTGTGACAGTGTCTGTGGAAGCATCTTAAAGCTGGGGCTGAAGGAGGGGCCTGCAGCTCCTCTGAAGGTTCTGCAGTGCGCTGCTTAGAAAATACAGGTTACAGTTTGAAGCTGTTGGTACTGGGAACACTGGGAGAAGAGAGTGTTTAAGAAGACTGTTGGGGACTGAGGGAGGAATGGTGGAGAGAAATGTTTAAAGAAACTATGCTGAAACCTGGGAGTACGGAATGCAGTCAGTTAAGAGAACTGGTTACTGTTGTAAACACACACACTTTACAATGGTCTCTACCTGGGCATTGCAGAATAGGAGCTTTCATTTCCATTAGAGTAGAACGAAAGGCAGGGAAAAGAGGGATGGATACTTTGTTTCAAAAAGCAAACAAAGTGTTTACTGAGGCTTTTCTTGGGCCACGCCCCACAAGAGTTTCAGCTGCAATTTTTTTTCTACTTTCCCTCAGTTGACTACTTCGTTTATAAAAGGGACCGCAGACTTGAGTAAGAAACTGGAATGAATACGGGAAGCGTGTGACTCTGGATCCAACAGCAGCAACAAAGGAAAAACTAAGGCTCCGATGTGGGGGCTGTGCATGGGATTCCAGCTTCCTTAGTGCGGCTCTTTTTCAGTGTGACCCGGACTTCAGTCTGGAGGGACATTGGACACAGGCCAGTCTGTCCTCAGGACCCTTGGCCGCCACGATACCGCTGAAGGCCGCCAGGGGGCAGCAGGACACAGGGGTAGGAGCCGGTCGGGTTCAGGATCACCTAAGGGGCTGTGAGCTTTGAATGCTGGTGAAGGCAGGGAGTTTCTCCAATGCCCTCTTCATACAGAAGCAGCCAGGGATTTTCCCTTCAGCCCCAAATCCTCTGTTCTGCGGTTTTCACGGGTCCTTATGGTCTTCGGGCTGAAACACATCTTCCGAGTGAGACTATGTAGGCTTTTCCCCAATTGTTGCTCTACCACACTCTCCAGTCACCTTAACATAGACACACCCAAACACACAGACACATCACACAACACCACACATGTGATTCTGACTCTGGCATGCTGAGGTGAGGCAGGAGGATCAAGAATTCAAGGTCAAGATTGAAGAGATGACTCATAGGTTGAGAACACTAACTGCTCTTCCTTAGGTCCCAAGTTGAATTCTCAGAAATCACGTGGTGGCGCACAACCATCTGAGATCTGGCGCCCTCTTCTGGTGGACTTATGCAGACGGAACATATGAAGGCAGAATGGAGTATATAATAACTAAATAAATCTTGAAAAAATAATAATTCAAGATCAACCTGAGCCACACCAAGACATATCAACACAAACAGCACAAATGAACACACAGTCTTCATAGAGCAGTAACATCAGGGCCACTCTGTGGGGACTTGTGTATATTTTTCCTCATGTTGCCGAATCCCGAACAAGTGCAGAGGATCCCAGAGTCCTGCACTAGGGTTTGGAGGTGTTCCTAATGCTTCAATGACCCCCAATATTGTTCAGGGATCTCTTTCTATATAGAAATTTACCTCCATATCTTTTTCATTCTTTTAAAAAACTATTTATGTATATGGGTAATTTGTCTCCACAAGTCTGTGTGCCAAGTGCATGGAGTGCCACAGACGGCCAGAAGAGGGCGCCCTATCCCCTCTGAGATGGAGTTACATGTGGGTGAGAGCTGGGAACTGAACACAGGTTCTCTGGGACAGCAGTAAGCATTCTTTACCTCTGAACAATTTCTCCAGCGCCATATTTTACTCAGAATTGACACCATTTTTATTTTCATGCTTGGCTCTGTGTGATTCTTTTCTCGGCAGCATGGGGCCTCACTCAGGCCTGAGCCTCCTAAGTTACCTGTAGTGGTTTAGACATGAGAAGCCCTGGGTTCCTCAGGGTCACAGAATCCAAGAGAATGAGATTCCCAATCTGTTCCCACAGTGCTCAGTCTATCCAAACATCTGATGTCCTCCAGCACCAATGCAGCACTGGTCACATAACCCACACACGAATGGTCCAGATGCCCTATGTGGGCTTATATTTGCCAAAAAATGCTTTAATAAGTTTATTTAAATGTATCAACTTCTCTTCTAGCCCAACAACCACCAGAGGTAGTAGAAAGAAAGGGCTAATACAGCAAAGAAAGATGTGGACCTGTATAGAAATAGTCCTTTGGGGAGATTTCTGTGTTGTCAGGATATCAGCAGTTGAGATCACACAATTGTGAGCAATGGCCTTTCAGTCCAGAAGCAACTCTGAAACTCTACCAATCAGCCTCAGTCTGCAGGAGCAGGAAGAAGCTGCTGGAACACCACCAGAATTCTTTGGTTCTTTTCTCTCCTCAAAGTCAGGACAAATGATCAGCAAAGAAGACACGGTTGACCAATGACTGGACATCACCAGTGAAGACCAGCCTCAGCAAAGCCCAAGGAAGAGTAGCAAAGAAGGCAAGATGAACCAATGCCACACAGCATCGTCAGCGCTCTGCTGGGTTATATTTATTTCTTTTCAAACATCACGTGTTCTCTCAAGAGGACATCTCTCAAACTCTAGCAAAGCATCACATGCCCCTTTTCAGGCAGATTCCAGAAAAATCTGTTTCTCCTACAGCAAAAACATCCTCTTATAAGACAGTTTCCAGAAACCATCAGACGACTGAACTGGGTCCGCAAGGAATTCAGAAATATCCACTACAGGTCTGCTTCTCTGAGATTAGGTCCTCTGATCTAATTGGCTGCTTGGCCAAGTGCTTCTTGTAGTCCACCATGTCTGTCTCTAACAGGTAGTCTCTAATTCCATCTCTAGACAAAAGCTTTAGCACTGGCCTTTGAAATAACAGAAAACCCTTGTCTACTGACTGGTTTTCAAACATTGGAAATATGGCTCGGTGACTAGAATTCCCACCTTGTACACCACAGGCCCCGGGTTCAAATTCTCAACACCTCTATAAAGTTGTCTTCTGGCTCCCTCTGCCCCCAACACACTCCCCACAGCTGGGGAGTGCCCTTCTTCACACACTGTTCCATTTTCCATTGTTGTAGCTTAATATCTGACAAGACACAGCTCAGGGAAAGTTTATCCTGGCTCACTGTGGTCTCTAATGCTAAAGACCTCAAAGTGGTGGCAGGCCATTACTTTATGCTCCAGCCTACAGGCCACCTCAGTAAAATGTCGCACAGGAGCTGTCCAAAATGGGGGCGCCAGTTAAAATGGCGGCTCCATGAAGTCTTTTCAGCCTGCAGGCAAAACAGGAGCTGTCGATGGTGGGACACCTTTCCTGCTTCAGCCTGAGGCCTTGGTGAAACACCTCAGGAGTTGTCCAGAGTGGTGACACCTCTCCAGTCCCCTCCAGTCCCCACAGAAAGAGCACCTCAGCAAAAACCAGCTGCATCTGGAAGTTCTTCCCACTCTAATCCATGGCTCCGATGCCAGGAAAAAGGAGGTGAAAAAAACCACCAATCCCTGAACAGAAAATTCCCATACCAGTGTCATGGCTCAGCCTGCCAGGGTGTATAGTCGGAGCTGGACTTCTTTATAAACAATTGTACCTTGGACAGAGCATTCTCTCTCTGTCTCTCTCTCACCCCCCCCCCCATCTCTATCTCTATCTCTCCTCAGCTTGGAGAAGAATCTCTATGGAAGATTTGCCTTGGCAAAGCTCACCAGTCATCTTCCTGCGTGTTCTGCGTGTCCACTGGTAGGACAGCATGCTGTGTGCAGGTGAAGAAGGGCAGGTTTGGCTGGTGCCTGGCTTTGCCACATTTGAAGCAAACTCCACATGGAGGTTCTTTGAAGCCCATCATCCTCTCTGAAGTAGAACAGGGGTGTGGCCAGGTCAGTCATGTCTCACTGTTATGGAAAGCCTCTTGTGGTTTAACCAGGTATAACCAACAACATGCCTTTACCTCTCCTGCAATGCCAAGGCTTGGAGACCTTGTGGTTTTCCCTTTATAAACCTCCTTCACTTAGACCTGGTGTGCACTCTCCTTCCTGCCCCATCAGGAGGTTTTGTGGCCCAAGCTCAAGCTTGAATAAAGACTCTCATGTGCTAGCATCGGACTGTGGTTCCTGGCGGTCTCTTTGCAATCTGAACACAACACAGTCCTTTTTTTCCCAATGAAAGTCTTTCTCCTGCAGTGGGTACAGAGTTGAGAGGTTTGGGGGCTGCTGAGTCATCTTGGGGCAATCTCCTTTCCAATGTCTGGACTCTGCACATTTAAGC
Source organism: Micromys minutus (assembly GCF_963924665.1). Taxonomy (NCBI): domain Eukaryota; kingdom Metazoa; phylum Chordata; class Mammalia; order Rodentia; family Muridae; genus Micromys; species Micromys minutus. The sequence goes on along the minus strand of NC_137960.1, from coordinate 3,089,392 downwards.
ATTTTAATGAGACTGTGCAGTGGCTGCAAAGGCTTGGGAGACGCAGGAGGCCTGGTATGGCAGGATCCCAATGCTGTGAGTTGTTGGGTAGCCACCGCCCATTTATCAAAATGTTCATCTTTTAGTCCCCAGCATGCCTGTTTTCTGGGGTTATCCTTCCTAAATATAATTGTTTAGGAGCATTGGCTGTAGAGTATTATTATTATTATTATTATTATTATTATAGCCATCTTGTACCCTTAGTATAAACTCTGGGAGTGTTCAGTTGGATTTTGTTTTAGTCAATGAAGTCATTGAAGAGGTCTATCCAGGGTCCCAGCCTGGACTGCACATAAACAGAGCTGCTAAAGGCAGCCAGCAGGGAGTAAGGCTTGCTAGACACCTGTGGAGAAATCACACTGGCCTTACAATTGGTCACAGTTCCAATTAATTAATGGAGGGAGGTTTGTTTTGGTCCTATTTGCCGAGTATGTATTTCTTTTCTTTTCTTTTCTTTTCTTTTTTTTTTTTTTTTTTTTTTTTTTTTTTTTTTTTTTTTTTGTAGCCTGCACCCGACATTCATCTCTAAACAAGGCTTCCCACTGTAAAGGAGACTAAGGAAAGTTGCTCAGCACATATCTCTCCAGTCTGGGGTGAAACATTGCTCCTGAAGCTTTGTAAGATGGGTTTGGTGCAGGGGCATGAATTTTATCCTCACAGATGGCTTTTCATAATTCTTTTAAGCCTGTTACTGGGAGGAAATACCAAGCCAGTGGGTATTGTCCTGATACACGTAGATGAACAGGGAAGGTCCTTATGGATGGAGGTTCTGGGTCCCTGGGCCGTAGTGATTGAGGATAATTTTCCCAGAGTCTCTGAGATTACAGAGCTGCTCTGGCCGGGGTTTGGGGGGAGGTGCTATAAATGGAACGTTTCTGCTCAGATGGAAGGGCATCATTATCCCCCCCCCCTTGGTGTCAGAGAGAGAGAGAGGGAGGGAGAGGGAGGGAGAGGGAGAGGGAGAGAGGGAGGGAGAGAGAGAGAGAGAGAGAGAGAGAGAGAGAGAGAGAGAGAGAGAGCAGCAAATCTCATGAAAGAGATTTATTGGAGCACCCAGGGTGTGGAGGGACAAATCCAGGGATGGCTGCCCTCTGCTCCTGGGAGAGGACAGCAGGAACTGGTCAAACAGCAGTGCTTATATAGGATTTCTGAGGGGTGGGGATGGAGCTTCTCAGGGCAGAGGTTTCCAGACCTGGGATTTCATGGGATTTCAAGACCTGAGTTTGGGGTAGCTCAAGAATTGGTGAGTTTTCCTGTTCAGGGATTGGTAGCTTTTTTTCACCCCCTTTCCCTGAACTGGGCCCATGGGTTAAAGAGAGTAGTCCTTCCCAGCTGCAGCTGGCTTTTGCTGAGGCACCATCTCTTGAACTTTGAAGTCATGTCTTGACTTTCAAAGACGAGCAAAAGCCCATAGTCTTTAAAGGGTCCCATGATGAGTTTGTTCTTACCCTGAGCTCAGGTGCAGCCTAACTAAGATGGCTCCCCACACCAGAGATTTCTTGTAAGAAGGTCAATGAGCTCGTTTTCCAGACATCTGGGGAAGGCTTGGTGGCAAGAGAGGTGTGAGATGTCCTGGCAGGAGTGTGAGGCAGGGAGAAGTGGGACACACATGACGATGTAAATACATTATGTTTATTTTTCTTTTCCCAGACTTGCCTGGAATGACAACTGGGAATAATTATTCATTAATATACACCTGGGCTATAAGGTTTGTTAGTGAGGGTTTCTATTCCTGCACAAACATCATGGCTAAGAAGCAAGTTGAGGAGGAAAGGGTTTATTCAGTTTACACTTCCACATTGCTGTTCATCACCAAAGGAAGTCGGTACTGTGCTGGAACTCAAGTGGGTCAGGAACTGATGCAGAGGCCATGGAGGGATGTTACTTACTGGCTTTCTCAGCTTGCTTTTTTTTTTTTTTTTTTTAAGATTTAATTATTTTATGTATATAAGTACACTGTAGCTGTCTTTAGACACACCAGAAGAGGGCATCAGATCCCATTACAGATGGTTGTGAGTCACCATGTGGTTGCTGGGATTTGAACTCAGGACCTCTGGAAGAGTAGTACGTGCTCTTAACAACTGAGCCATCTTTACAGCCCCTCTCAGCCTGCTTTCTTATAAAACCCAGGTCTACCAGCCCAGGGATGGCACCAACCACAATAGGCTGGGTCCTTCCCCCTTGATCACTAGTTGAGAAAATGCCTTACAGCTGGATCTCACGGAGGCATTTCCTCAACTGAGGCTCCTTTCTCTGTGATAACTTCAGCTTGTATCAAGTTGACACAAACCCAGACATCACACCATGGGAAAGCGGATGCAGCATATCCACGAATGAATTCAGAAGGGCAGCCCTACATTCTATTGCTGGTCTGCCCAGTCGCCTGGTCTGTAGGCAACAAGCCAGGTTACACTAAGCACCAGGAAAACCAGGCCTAAGTTTAACGTAGTACAGCTCCTGTTTCTGGGGTGTTCTCTGAGTCCTTGTAAGTGGAAGGGGATGTCTGTGTGCATCTACAGATCCAGGGTGAGCCTTGTTGGCACTTGTGGCACAGTAAGGTTCCCTGAGCCTCCTGCACCTCCGTTACCGTGTCTCCGCATCAGAGTAACCGTCAACGAAGGAAGGGCTGATTTGAATGGCTCCCTTGTAGTCCATCAGCCCCTCCTGCAGTTTTCCCTGGACAACTTGCCTTGGCGAACCAGTGAGATTCTACTGGGTTACCAGGAGTGGGGATGATGAGTACAGCTGGGACCTGGGAACTCTGAGAACCTCCTCTGGGCCCCTGGGTGCTCAGAGTCCTCCAAAGGTAACTCTGGGAGACTATGCTGTGGATCTGTGGATCGGGCCAGTTTCACTTTTTCAGAAACGCGCTTGTTTACATCCTAAATCCAGCCTTCCCCCTCCTCTTGGGGGATGTCTCAATGTCTCTGCTGTCCTAAAAGCTGCAATCAATCTCTGGGAAGATGGTGCTTTAGATGCAAGCTGACTGCTCTTCCAAGCTTCACTCTTACTGTTTCTTCGGTACTAACCTCAAAGCTTCAGGTAGGCTGCGCCTGGTCAGGATATGCGGTTGCAGTTCCACGGATGGCCTGCAGGCGGCTCTCTCCTGGTCTGTGGAACTTGGTACTATGAGTACACCCGCGTGATTTGAACAAGACAAGGAAACCCAGGAACCACGCCACTGTCAAAAAGTGTGCCTCTTTCACAACACCTCTGAAATTGTTACAAGCCATTTGGGAAGTTCAAGGTCAGCAATGACAACCTTTAAATAATTTATCATTAAAGCCGGTCAAGGTGTTATTAAAACCTTGGCGTGGTGCTCTCGCCTTTAATCCCAGCACTGCGGTATGAAGGTGGGGGCAGACACAGGAAGAATTTTGGAGTTCTAGGCTACCTGTGTCTACACAGGGAGTTCCAGGACAACTGGAGCTACACGGAACCTTGAATAGATATACACATTTTTAATATATGTTAAAAATAAAACCACACACCAAATGTATCAGTATGTGTGTTTGCTTACCATGGGACATGTGTGAGGTATCCGATTCACTGACGCACATGAATTAATATGGCCGAGCATTGAAACCCCGGCTGCCATGATGAGAAACTACTGCAAAGCTCCTGCACCTCAGTTGCTGTCAAATAACATGGCTTAGATTCTTCACACACACACACACACACACCACTAGATGGTCCCAGGGTGGATAAAGCAACTGTGAGCTTGTATCTGAGACTCAATGCTTGTGGATAATGCTCAGTTACTGACTGCAACTGCATGTCTTCCTTGTAAGCATCCACCACACTTGGAACAGGCCTCTGCCAAAAGGGGGTTCTAACTGGCAGGGTGAAGTGAGGTCTGTCCAGCCTGAGTGTGTAATGAAAGCCCATTGGCATTGTGAGCCCTTGCTTCCGGGGAGGCATGCAGTCTCTCAGATGCCCCAATCTACTATGTGGTACTCAGTATATCATTTCTATCATTTTCACTTCATGTGCATTGGTGTTTTGCCTACATGTCTGTGTGAGTGTGGGAGTCTCTGGACCTGGAGTTGGACAGTTGTGAGCTGCTGTGTGGATGCTGCGGACTGAACCTGGCTCCTGCAGATGAGCAGCCAATGCTCTTAACTGCTGAGTCCTCCAACCTCCGAGTTATTTGTTTCTGGGTGTCTTGCTTGCACACACATCTGTGCACCATATGCATGCTGTATCCACGGAGCCACATTATCCACAGAAAACACTATCTGAATGGGTTTTTTGTTTTTGTTTTTAGAGACTTTAAATCTTGGGCTGGAGAGATGGCTCTTGCAGAGGACAGGAGCCCATAGATCTGCCTGTCTTCCAAGTGCTGGTATTAAAGGAGTGAGCCATCACACCCAGAAATCAGTCTTTTATTTTTCCATTATTCACTTCGCAGCACCTCCTCCTTCTAGTCCCCCTACACACACACACACACACACACACACACACACACACATTCTTCCCCCATCCTCCCTCCACTTTTCAAGAATGTACCCAGTCCTGTTTCCTTATAGAACCCAGGAACACCAGCCCAAGAAGGGCTGGGCCCTTCTCCATCACTCCCTAACCAAGAAAATGCCTTACAGGCTTGCATGCAGGCCAATCCTACGGAGGAATTTCTTTTAACTGAGGCTCCCTCCTGTGATGGGCTTAGCTTGTGTCAAGTTGACAATGAAAACACTCTGGGCAAAGGGAACTCTAAGTGGAAAACCTTAGTCCTCTGGCTTTCTCTGTGAACATCCATCCCTTCCCACCAGGATGTGGCAGCCAGATCTCAAGTCAGGTGGCCTGCAGCCATCTGTAACCTGCTCCACAGGACCCAGTGCCCTCTGCTGGCCTCCACAGGAAATGCACATTTAGTGCATTTAGATGCTGTCAAAATAAATATTCTGAAAATAAAAACCAGAATGGAGACTGAGGCATTTGGCCATATGTAAAGGTAGCTCAGCCTGGAGAGATCCTGTGGAAAAGCTCTTCTCCACAGACTCCTCTTTGCTAACCCAGAGAGGCACCCAAAGAACAGGGGCACCAAGTCTGACTTTTGTTCATACCTTGGAGTATAAGTAGCTGCTTTTCCCCAGAAAGCCTATGTATGTTCTGGGACATGTCTTTCTGAAGACATCCATTTCCCCATGTGACCATGAGTAATACCACCTACCCCTTCGGAGCCACGCCCACCTACATGGTCCCCCCTTCTGACACCCATTAGTGCTGAGGCTGGCTGCACTACTGTTTTGTAAAGCAACTGTCAGGCTCTGACATCTCAAACCAGCAACCCAAGTTCCAAAGTTCCTGCCCGTGAGGCCAGACCGAGCAGGGGGCCCTTGGGCGGATGCCGTAGCAATGCCTGACCCTGAAGTGAAATCGAGGTCTGTGGAGCTGTAGGGTTGCAGCAGGTGGGGAGCTGCTGTGCTGCATGGTTCCTTTCACCTTCCATCTCCTGCTCCCGCCCCTCCAGGGAGAACCCCAAGATAAGCACAGAACAGGCCTGCCTAACAGACACAGACTTGGATGAGCCCCTGGGCTTCATGAATGACCTCAGTGTCAGACCAAAATAGAAGGGGAAGCCAGGCCGGACCCCTCCTCACAGCCGACATGGTCTTTAATGCCACCCAGGTACTCCAGCCTCTTGACACCGTTAAGCTGGCAGATGTGTGTTCACGAGCATGCTTGGATGGGTTCTACCAGTCCCGCTTACAGGATGCCTTGGAAGCACAGGCCCTCATATGAGAAATCCGGCGGAAAATGAGCTGTCAGGACATGGAGCTTGCCTTTCCCTCCCAGTCCCAGCCGTGTCCCAGCCTCACCATCCACAGCCACTTTAGAAAGTGAATGAAACCAGGAAGGCAGCTGTGGAGCCACAGCCTCAGGTCACAGCCCTTATCACAGCCCTCAGAGGGATGCTGGTCGAGCCCTAACAGAAGCACTCACAGACACCACAGACGCAGCTGTTTCATTCTTAGTTTTGTTAAAAAACAAAAACAAACAAACAAACGACTCTGATAAATCAGGACTAGGTTTAGGAGTGGTGGTGACGCAGAAGCATGGTGTGGGCCGAGGTGTCAGGGGTGGGACACTAGTGTTTCCTCCCCGATCCCCGTGTCCTCTTCTACAGACTGCCAAGTCCAGGGTGGGTGACTCCTCTACCGCGTCTGTTCAACTGAAGAACAAGCGTCAGTGGCAGTGACAGAGGACACAATGGGAACAGGCACACGCACAGGAGGGCGGCACTCACTGTAGGAGGAAATGTCGATCTCGTCGGGCAGCTCGCTGATGTTCACCTCAAAACGGTCCTGCACGTCATTCAGGATCTTGGCGTCGTTCTCATCTGACACGAACGTGATGGCCAAGCCCTTGGTGCCAAACCGGCCCGCTCTGGCCACCTGGAAGGAGAAGGGAGAGACTGCAAGCCTCATAGGGGAGACAGAGAAAGGGCACAGCACACACAGAGGAAGTGGGGTGAGGTGGCAGCTTACCCTGTGCAGGTAGGTGTCCGAGTCCTCGGGCATGTCGTAGTTGAAAGCAATGTTCACACGCTCAATGTCCATGCCTCGGCCAAACAGGTTGGTAGCCACAAGAATCCTCCGCTGAAAATCCTTGAACTGCTGATACCGAGAGAGCCTTTGTGAGAGAGTAAATGACAGGGTTGAGACGCCCTTCTCTCCACACCGCTTCCTCCTCAGGACAGACAGACAGACGGGGACACACACACCTTTCCTCCTGGGGCATCCCACGGTGGATGGCAATGGCTGGGAAGTTCTGCTCCACTAGAAGCTGGGCCAAGGCGATGCAGCGCTGCACAGACTTCACGAAGATCACCACCTGAGGGAGTGCGGGTGTGACCTGTGTGCCAGCTTCCACAATCACGTTTAAGTTCAGGTGTACGGGTTTTGCCTGCACACATTTGTGCATGTGTGCCTAGTGCCTGTGGAGGGCCAGCAGAGGACACTGGACCCTCTTCCACCAACTGTAATTACAAATGATTGGGAGTAACGTGGGCATTGACCATTGAACTTGGGAACTCCTGGAAGAATACAAGTGTCCTTAACCTCTGAGCCACTTGCCCAGACCCAGAAATGTCACTTTTGAAGTTTTAAAATGTATGCACATGTGGTTCTGTGAACGTATGCCAGGTGTATGCAGGCGCACCTTCAAGATGGTGCTATGGACCGAATGTGCGTCCTCTCCAAGAGCAGAGACTGAGACAGGGCTTCTCTATCGCCCTAGTTGTCCTGAAACACTGTGTAGACCAGGCTGGCCCCAAACCTATCTCTAATAATTTGGGTTAAAGATGTATGTACACATCCTGTCTGGATCTGTATTGTTTTACAGGTAGCACTTCTCTCTGTGGTCCTGGCTGTCCTGCCTCTGCCTCCTGAATGCTGGATTTAAAGGCGTGTGCGGACACCTCCCAAATCTGCCAAAACTTCTAAGAGTCCCTCAGTCCCTAATTCCAACTCAACTATCCCTACACAAACTTCTTTGCCTGCTCTCAACCTGATGGCATGTAACCTGACGGCACGTACATCTAGGCCTAAGTTCCCAGCATCTGGCTCTGAGCTGCATGGACGTGAGACCTCAAGCCAGCACACACAAGGCCACCTCCTGAACACCTTAAGAATGAAAACCAGTCTAGAAAACCAAATGATCCTCTTCCAACCAGAGCCCCACAGCTCCACAGCCGGCCTAGCACAGGCTGCCACGTTCTGAGGGCCAGGTGCCTGCAAAGCTCTTTTCCACTTACTGAAGGAACTCGTCAAGTCTCCACCTCAGCTCTTACCCAACTCCATCTTCCCACTTCGGACTTGCTCCACCGTTTCACCTCTTCACCTACACGGCCCGTCAATCACAGGCCACTGTACACAGGCTGCTGCCACAGCTGGAGCCTCACAGTGCTCACGCCCACAGACCCTCGACACTGACCTGGTTGAACTCGAGGACATCGAGAAGGTCAAAGAGCTTCCGATTCTTCTCGTTGTCCTTCAGTTTCACGTAGTACTGCTGCAACCCGTGCAGCGTCAACTTGGTCTCGTCATCCACGAAGATCTCCATAGGCTGAGGGGGAGGAGGGGTGGGGGCAGGAGGAGGGCAGAGTGGGGGGGTTAAACCTGGGGGGGTGGAGGACGCTGATCTCCAATACACCCCATGGAAGGATGGGGAGGAGAGCGGAGACTGAAAACCCCTCCCCACCACAAAGAACACTCTGCGCTGAGGTTTCTTTCCAGCTAGACCTGGTAGCATCCACATCAGTTGAACTGACAAGGGTTAGATGGGAGCTCTGCACAGGGCAAGGTGCTGCTGCCAGGTAGAGGGGCAGAGGAAAGCTAACGGGGCATGGTGCTCAAGGGGAGAGTATGGCCAGAACACATAGGAGAGGCAGTGATGTCACTAGGACAGGACAGGGACAACTGCCCCACTCAGCTGTCCTCTCTGAACTTTAATAAATGTCCTCAAGACCAGAATGTAGCACTGGACACCATCAAAAAGCCATTTAATAGCCAGGCTTTGGAGCACATTCTCTAAAATGTCATTGAAGAGCAAACACTTCTCAAGGTGAGAGACACCCTGCTCTGAGCTACCAGGTCAGACCTGGAGAAAATGGCCTCTGAGTTCAGTCAAAGCCATCTACATTGGGGGATGGGGACAAATGGCCCCAGACAACAACAAAACTGCAGCTTCCCTCACCCACACCTGACACAGCCAGACCAGGCCAGCTGAGTTCTATCTAACTCAGCATAACTTTGCCCTCTCCTCTCTTCTCTCTCCTGGTACCAGGCAACATCCTAAGCAGCTCTTCCTGACCTGATCCTCTGAGTCCCCCAACCACAGATGCCCTCAGACCTCCATCACTGAGCCTGCCTGCTTTCTTCAACTAAACGGCATGGCTTCTCTCTCTTTCTCCACTCCCTTCTTCCCTGAAGCTGAGATTCATAGTTTGGCTGCATTTTTTCTCCTCAGTTCTAAAGTTCTAATACAAAGTTGTTTTAGCATCAAAGGTGAAAAAAGGGCAATGGGAAGGAAATCGCCTTACATTTTATAAAAAATAAAAATAAGAGTACCCACCCCTAACCCTTGAAGGGAAGGAAGGAGCATAACTATTGAGATAGAAAGTTAACACCAGGCTGGACTTTTCCTACTCTCCACACTGTGCTGAGAGTTTACATAGAGCCAGTGACCAAGGCAGGGTCACAGAAACCTCTTCCAGAAGACAGGCTCCTCAAATAAGGCCCACAGCTACCTCCTAATTCTGTCCTAAGCCCAGCCCAAGAGAAAGCCATTTCTCAAGGGAAGGGCCCAGGCAGAGGAAGGACCGACTGCTCAGTCTTGGCTCTGACACCCACTTGGTCTCGTCAGTAGTTTCCCATCCAATGTTCCCATAACCCTCGTTTTAAAAAAGAAAAAATCCACCCCCCCCTCAGAACACCCCTCCCCCAACAAGTATGGGGAAATGGGGTACAGCACATTAGGTTCAGGAAAAAACCGGGAACAGAAAAAGAGGCTGGATTGGTCCTCAGCATCCTGGTCAGGCTCCCGTGGCCTCCGCTGCTGCCATCCACGCTCGCAGGTCTGCGCTGCCGCCGCGCCTCAGTGCTTCTCTGCTGCCAGCTCACACCAACCAGGGCTCCGATGCGTGCAAGGAGGTGTGGGCAGGAAGGAGGAGGGGACTGGGGGCTGAGGTGCCAAAGGCCCCCCGCTCCTGGAGGTTGGGAGGGGCCAATTCATGGTGCTGTTTGTTTGTTCTTCTTCTCGATAGGCCCTGTACCTGACTGTCCCTCTCTCTCTCTCTCTCTCTCCTGCCACTGAGGTGAACGAGTTTCGGTGAGCAGAGGCTCCAGCTGAATGCTCCACGCCACCTGGAGTGTGTGTGGCTGAAAGGAGTGTGTAGGAGACGATGGGAGGGTGATAGGGCACAAAATTTTGCCCTACCCCCAAAGGGAGAAGAGGTTCAAAAATGTCGTGATTAAAAAATGTCAAACACTACCCGCTCTCACGTTAGCCCGACCAAGTCTTCCGGAGTTTCCCTGGCACGCGCAGACCCTATGCTAACTGTCTCTGCCTCTGTGTTTTTCTTCAAGGAGTTGTTGCTCCCAGACGGGCACAAGCTCCCTTCTTGGTGCTTGAAGGACAAGGGAGTCTGGAGGAAGAGGGCGAGGAGGGGGAGGAGGCAGTGGGCGGGGAGTGGAGGGAGAGAAGGTAGAAGGGTATTTACATCTTGCATGAACTTGCGGCAGACTGGGCGGATCTCTTTGCTCAAGGTTGCACTGAACATCATGACCTGCTTCTCATGGGGGGTCATGCGAAAGATTTCCTGGACATCCCGACGCATGTCTGAAAAAAAATTAAAAGAAAACAAGTCTATGACTTAAGCCTAACGAGGCCAACCAAACAGAGAAGTCACTGCAGAGATGTGGCGTTTCCATTATCTCAGGCTTTGTGGCACATGCCTGTAAGCCCAGCACTTAGGAGGCCCTGGCTAGAGGACCAGGAGCTGCGTATACTAGTAACAACATGGAAAAAGCAGTGCACTTAGAAAGCCTTGAGGTCAAGTTCCACTCCTGTGTTCAATACGACTAAACCTATAGTCCCAATTTACAAAATGGAAACAAAGCTCACCAGAGGCTCAGGGAACAGCAGCCCGTAAACATGGAGTATGAGGCGACAGAGGCCCAGCAGTTAAGGGCACTCGCTGCTCTTCTAGAAGACCTACATTAGGTTCCCAGCTCCTACAACTGCCTGTAACTTAGCTCCAGAGATTCAGTGCCTCTGTCCTCCATGGGCACAAGTGTGCACGCACACATACACTTAAAAATAATAAGCTTACAGCTCAGAACTCAGGAGGTAGAGGCAGATCTCTGAGTTTGAGGCCAGCCTGGTCTCTAACATAACAAGTTCCAGGCTAACCACAGCTACACGGTAAAACCAATAAATACACATTGTCTCCAAGACAACACATACTACACATCTCTCTGAAGGTCCTTCCCAGTGCCCAAGAAGCGTCACTTACTCTCCGACTACACTGTGCTACCTTCACCTCTAGCTTACACCCTGTTCAGCCAGACAGATATGGCCTAATGCCATAATTAGTGTGCCATCGTGGGACAGCCAAAGGCCATTTGGAAAGACTTCTTTCTAGAGCTACACTCTTTTCTATTCTCCCAACTCACCAAAAGCAATCACCCCCTTAAAGATAGGGGCTCACTATGTAGCCCATGGGATTAAAGGTATATTAAGCCCTTTTTAAAAAAAGGCTTCTCTGTGTAGTCTTGGATGTCCTCGAACTGACTCTCTAGACCAGATGGGCCCCCAACTCAGAGACTCACCCTGCCTTAGACTCTTAAACTGTTTGGATTAAAGGCATATGCCAAAATCAGCACCTGCAGCTCCAATTTTTTTAAATTTACATTATGTAGGTAGGTATTTTAACTTGCATGTACATCTAAGTAACAGGTACGTGCCTAGTGCTCAAAAAAGCCAGAAGAGGGTTTCAGGTACCCCTGGAAACTAAAGCTATATATAGTTGGTTATGGATGCTGGGAATGAAGCCCCGGACCTCTGCAAGAGCAGCCAGTGCTCTTAACTAATGAGCCATCTCTCCAGCCCTCCCCAATGAAACTCTTAATGAAAAATTTCTTCTAACCCCACCTGGCACACTACAATACCAGAACACATGATCTCCTGTAAACATTTACCAGATGAATTCCAGAAATTAACTCCAGAAACCTGCACATCTATGAGTCCTGACCACACGTGTTACACTGGAATATAAGGGCAGCCATCTGACGCTCTAGTGTGACACCCAGTTCATGTCCGTCCTAAGGAGAGGGTGGTGGTCATGACTTGTATATCAGCACATTCCGTTCCCTGCTACAGAAAGGAGCGCACACGGCTGAGCACACGGCTGAGCACACGGCATCACTGCACGGCAGCAGGGGAAGAGCCATCAGTCATGGGTGATAGATAAGGGTCGTCCTTGCACACAGTGCTCCTGTGTCAAATATACATCATTTGGCTCCAAAGGGCAGCTCCCAAACCATCTGAGCTGAGGCCTGGGCACAGCCACTCACCGAGCTGTTCAAGCATCTTGTCACATTCGTCCAAGATAAAGTGTTTAATGTGTTTGAGGTTCAGGCTCTTATTTCGAGCCAGGGCTAGAATTCGGCCAGGAGTCCCCACAACAATGTGTGGGCAGTTCTTCTTCAGCACCTCTTCATCCTTCTTGATAGACAGACCACCAAAAAACACTGCCACCTGTCAACCAACAAGAAGGAAAACGTTCCAGTCTCCCAGAGTTCCCATTCTCTCCTCATCCCTTTGTTTGAGACAAGACCTCACTGTACAGCCCTGGCTGGCCCAGAACTCACTTTGTAGATCAGCCTGTGAGTCGTCCAAGTGCAGATTAAAGGCAATGGGCAACCGTGCCAATACCAGTGTGTCCATCTATAGTTGACTATAAACCAACTATTAGCTTTCAGGCCTGCAGTGACTCATGTGCCTCCAGTAAGAAACAAAGCAACTTGCTCACCACCACAGGGCTAAGGGGGAATGGAGCTGATGAACACTCAGCTTCCCTGTCTCCACTCAAACTCTGATCAATCTACACAGCCCTAGCTAGTCTACACAAGGAGGCACATGTGACTCTACAGCCACAGCTTCCTTACACAAATGAAGAAAGCAAGACGCCACCAAGGAAGCGTGAGGTGCCAAACAATCTACCACCCAGCTTTCCCTAATGAACTGCCATTTAGACGGTCTAGCTGGCCTGGAGCCTTTGTTTCCTGAGTGCCTGAGATAAAAGTCACACCATGTGTAAACCAGGTGAGTGTGTATGCAATGACACTACATCAGGTAACAGGTGGACTTGTTTAATGTCAAGGGGAAAGAAATAACCAGACCGCTTACTCTATGGTAAAGTTCTTCCCCTTCTCAATCCAGAATCACAAACGGTTAAAATGTGGCATACAGGAGCATTCCTTCCCAAAATGTTTTACAGTGTGTCAATTAAGCTTTTAGATATAAGTTTTGGTCTGTTATAAATACTAAGGAGAAAGCAAGCTAAACTTAACCTAGACAGCCCCCTAGAGGATACTTTGTTGCAGAACCAAGGTGGTAACTGACAGGGTGGGGTGGTCCAGCGCTCTGCATACTGAGCCTCATACTTGATCCCAAACCTCAGAGCATTTTGAGCAGCACAAGGGTGTTGTGGGACCTACAGAGGACTGCAGCTCCCTGGTATATGGTTTGCAATTCTCCCCTTCTGTTGAGACATTAGCTCAGGGCCTTCAACTCCAACAAATTCCAACCTCAACCTCCAAGCCCTGGGTATGTTATAGGAAGGAGCCTCTGGGACAGCTTCAGTTTCCAACTATTAGATTCACCCAGAAAGGACTGTTCGGCCAGAGAACTCAGTCTATTCGTTTCTTGGTATCATATGACAACTACATACACCAGAGGCAGACGCACAAACTGAAGCACAGACATAGACAATGCCTCCAGATCACAAGCTATTTTCAAAATCCCAGAAGAGAAAAAAGATGCTAAAAGGTTTCACAAAGAAGCCAGTAATGCATATGGACAGGTTAAGAAAACAATGTCTAATGCTTGGACATGCAGAGCAATGGAAGCCTCAGAGATCACAAGATTTCTGGATTCCTTAAGCATTTTGAACACTGCCTTTCCTTTTTTTCTTCTTCCAGAATTCCGTTTTTAAAATCTGTCATGTGTGCTGGAAATGGTTGTGGAGATGGTGACACAGGCCTTTAATCACAGTAGAGGCAGAAGGCGGCAAGCTGACTTGGAGGTCAGCCCAGTGTACCAAGCAAGTTCCAGAACAGCCAGGACTACACAGGAAAACCCTGTAGTGGTGTGTGTGTGTGTGTGTGTGTGTATACATGTTACGAACACACATGTGTTGTATATGTAACAATATCTTAAGGACTATCATGTAGACATGGTGTGTGGGGGTGGGGTATGGGGGAGTGAAGTCAGGGTCAAAGGGACTCTGTGGATCTTGTTCTCTCCTTGCACTTTACATGGCTCTGAGGGAGGACGCAAGTCATATTCAGGCTTGTGCAGCAAACACTTTCACCTGAGCCAGTTCTCTAATCCTCACTTAGATTTTTAAAAAATTACTTTCAGTTTAGGGTTCTGCCTCAAAATTGCAAGTTCCTTTAAAACATAGTGAGTTGAGTCAGAGGTGACAGCACACCCATAACTCCTGCACTCAAGCACGGTGACAGCACCTGTCCATAGTGACATGCTGCCTCAACCAAGCAAAACTACATTATCTGTTAAAAAATAAAGTGACCCAAGGACCCCCACCCTAACCAGAACAGGAAGCCTGCACACATCCCTCCACTCACAGGGCCAGGTTACGAGAACTTTCACACACAGCAGGCCACACACACCAAGGCATGGGAATACATAACCTCAAAGTTCCATTAAGGATGCCAAGTATGAGGCCAAGCCACATTCCTTCATAGAAGACACTGGCCACATGTTATAACCCCAAGAAAGCACTAAATGTTTTAGCGGTAAGTCCACACCAGAGCTGTTTTAAGAGCGTCTAGCTTTCTCTCACCACATACACTCCCTAACGCTCAAGCAATCTACCCAGCAATGTACAGGAGAAAAGAGGCTCTGGCCAAGCCAGGTGGCAAAAGCCTGTACCAACTCAGGAACCAGTGGCAGGAGCCTCAGGGTCAAGGCCTACCAGGATACCTTGACCTTGGTTAAGAGACAATCCAGACTTAGTAGCTCAAGGCTCTAGAATGTAATGTGTAAATCCAAAACCAAATAACTAAAGTGTTACAGTGGCACCACCTAAAGCTATGAACTCTCAGGAAATGCAGAAGGGCCTGGCCCTGACAGCACGCAGCCCCAGCCTGCAGGACAGGGCCTCCTACAGCCAACTGTTGGCCCACAAGGTCCCAGTGCCTCCGCCTCCTCACAGCCTCCCTGACCCAGGCTTCTTTACCCTCCTTACCTTCACATTCGGCATATACTTTGAGAAGCGCTCATATTCCTTGCTGATCTGAAAAGCCAGTTCCCTAGTGTGACACATCACCAGCACTGACACCTTTGAGGGAGCAAATGGAGACACAGCAAAGTTAGCCCCTCGTCACAACAGCATCTGGCAACTTGTTGGTGTCAGTTTTGTTAAACCATTATGCCCCTGCTGCTACAGAACACTGCCCCTGAACTGCCAGAGACCAGCTCTGAGAGCACACGTAGCCACAGCCTCCTGTGACTTGACCTCAACACCCTATCCAGCACTGCCCCAACATACCTGCCCAGTAACTGGCTCCAGCTGTTGCAGTGTGGCCAGGACAAACACTGCCGTTTTTCCCATGCCTGACTTGGCCTGGCACAGGACATCCATCCCCAGAATGGCCTGAGGGATGCATTCATGCTGGACTAGAAGGGAAAAGGAGAGAGTTTTACACCACGGCAACCCCTTTCTTCTCAGCTGATGCGTCAGGTTTTACCTTGTCACCCCATCCTTTCTCTGACTCCCCCATCGCTCACCCACACCCCAGCTCCCCAGTGCTACTAACCCACCTGAACGGACCAAGGGCTCACCTTCAACGTTCCTGGCTAGCCTTGTTTTCACTATACCAACTGCCACAGACCATTTCTCCTACATAGGTTGCTGTGCTTTTGGGTCATGTAACCCTGCAACCTTGAACAAAAGGTACCTGATGCAGAAGCCAGCATCTTTAAGGTTTCCAGACACCACAGTTGGCCTGGCCTGAAAAAAAGGGAACTAACGGTCCAGGCCCTCTCTGAGGGTCCAATAGTCAAAAAAGATGAAAACCAAAAGGGGGGAGGGACCAAAAACCAGGCACAAAGCAAATGGCAGTGCTCTGTCTAATGGAAAACAAAGGCCCCTTCTACAGCAACCATTTTGGGCACATTCTCAGAGCTTGACCTATCCTAAATAAATCCCAATCCTATGAGACATGAACCTCGTTTTTTAAAGTCTCTAACCCAATAATAAAATATACCCTCTGATGGATGCTCAAAGCCACAGTCAACGATGGCCCGGAGCAGCTCCGGCTTAAGTAGGAAATCTCGAAAGCCGGAGCTGTGGATGGAGACGTAGGAGCCCTTGACGTCTTTCTTGGCGGGAGCTTCGGTCCCATCTGCCCCAGCAGCTGTCTCCACCTCATCGTCTTCATAGTCCAAGAGCTCATTGTCCACATCGTTCTCTGCCATAATTGGGCCGGCAGGGGGAGAAGGGAGGCCTCTGAGTTAGATGTCCCAGAGCAGGTGAGGAAGCAAGGGGAAAGAAAGAGGGGTTGAAGAACAGCAAGGGGAAAAGACACCAATTTCCGACAGAAGAGCTGGGAGAGAGGACAAACAAAAAAACCGGAAAAACTCATCAGTAATGACCGGACTCGACCCTTCTCCTCCATCCCTACACATTTCCCACTTTCCCTGAACTGTGAAACCTTTGTCCCGAAAGAAGAATAAGAGACACACACGACATAAAAACGGAACGCCGGAGACTGGAGAAGGAGAGTGGTCTCAACCGCCAACCAGATTTAGGGTCACACTGTGACAGGCAGGAGCCAACTCCAAGATAAGCCTGACTAAACGCCTCGCTCGAGGGTAGAGATACAAAGGACCAGAGAAGACAGAGACTGTGCTTTTGTCACCTCCCGGTGCTGGTCCCCAACGTCAGCCATCAGTCAAGGGTGATAGATAAGGGTCAGCACGGCGCAGAGCGCTCACTTCCCAAATGCAAACATCATGTGGCTGCCGCTATTCACCTGATCAGAAACAGCGGAGTGCCCGTCCCGGCGGCGCACACCCGTGATTCCCAGTACCGGGGGGAAGCAGAAGCGGGAAGGAAGGAGAGGGGAAGGCGCTATGGTAACTAAACAGTAGGTGCAGGGGTATGAATGGCTGCATTAAAAAAATTTTTTTTCTTTTTGAAAATGCTGGGTGTACGCAGTTAAATAATAGTGCTTGCTTAGCAACGCCGCAAGGATCGGCCCAGCGCTGCCAAAATCAATTCAAAATGTCACATTAAGGAATTAAGGTCACAGCTGAGAACCAGGCAGGCTTAAGGGTACGCGCCGAGTGGTCTTAGAAGCGAACGCCTCGCGGTGCGCTCGGAAAGCATCCCCACAACTGCGCGACACCATTGGTCATGCACGGCGATAGCCATTTACAGAGTTCCAAATAAGGGACGTGAGCAGGGGTCAGATTGAATGGGCCCCGAAGCAGGATCCTTCCCATCCCGGGACGACCAAGAAAACGCCCGGAGGGGAGAAGCGAGGGGCCCCGCCCTCCTCCTGGCGCCGCCTCCGGCCGCCGGGGCCTGAGTGGGCAAAGGACCCACTGGAACATCCAGGAAACGAGGAAACACAATGGCGGCCGAGGCCACCATTTTGGATCCTCCCCCGTTGTCTCCCAGCTCCTCACCAAGATTTGCTCTCAGAAAGGGACGAAAACAATGGAGCTGAGCGCCCGCCTACGCGCCGGCGGCCACAGCGCCCGCCCGGCACCGGGTATCAGGGGCCCGCGCGGCGGGACGAGCCACGGGAGGAACAGATGGCGGCGGATGGTGCACAAGGCCAAGCTTACCTAAGCACTGCGAGCGTGTATGGCGGCAGCAACAGGGACGGAGGCGGGAAGCTGCCTCCACTTCCGGTTCCAGAATCGCCCCGGCCTCCCGCCTTCCCGGACGCCAGGGCGCATGCGCGGGGTGCCGGAAGCCGGCCTCTTGCTGCGCGCGCTCCTCGGCCTGCTTTGCAGAATGCCCACTTGAAATTTAGCTTCTGACGCCGCATCCCGTCGCCTGTAGCAAGAGCGCGACAGGAAGCTCTCATCTTTCCTTGCAGATCTCTCCATTTTGTTCTTCTACGCTTCTGCACACCCTCCGACGGTCGGCTTTCCTTTTGTTTGCCACGCCAGGCTTCTCCCTGGGCACCTCTCCGTAGGCATGGAGGACTCCGCGAGCAGAGTGGGAAGCTTTCTCTCGGGGTCCTTAGCCTCGTAGTCAAGGTGACCTGAGAGCCGCTAAGTCAGGCCTCTACTGAGGGGGCGTGAGGGGCACGTGACCACGCCCATTACAGGTGTGCAGAGAATAGGCCGGATTTACCCAAAAATTATATTGGGAGATGGGGGCTTACATTCTGTCCAGGTGCCAAATAAATGGTGGAGTTTGAGGGTTGTGCACCTTTCCATAATCATTATTAACTAGAGCAGCAGAATCATCTCAGTTTCATTATTCAGTCTGGATTCCCCCCCCCCAAATATACGGTACACTCCCTTCTTTGAGATGCTACATGCGTCAGAAGTGATGTCCTGCCGCCTTGCTGCATAAACATAAGCACACGCCTTCCCTATTAAGCACACTTAATATTAATACTAAGTAACACATAAGTAAGTATCATTGTTGCCAGCCTGCTCTGTCCTGCTCAATGCATAAGCTGGCTGGGCTGGAGCTTGGTAGCTTCTGATTTCTCAGCATTTGGCGGCTGTAAACAGCAGGCCGGTGGGTTTTGTCTAAATCCGGGAGGCAGTGAGGATTCCTCTGCCCCTGGTAACTTTGTAGCTCCAGAAAGTGAGGTACCTAGGCCTTTGGCTTTGAAGACTTTCCAGGAACTCTTCTAGTGACCTAGTTGGCAGGCTCTCAGCCACTTTCTTCCTGTTACTGGACCTAATGTAGCAGAACCGAGGAGGGAAACAGTAAGGTTTGTCCCAGCTGACCCACCAAGTGAACTAAACATTCTTCTGCTTTACAGCCAGCAAAGAGCGTTTGCACCATCCACTGCAAACTCATGCAAATGAAGACTTGTGTTTGCACCAATCATAATTTTGTCCCCTTCACACCAGTCATAACGTACCTTCCTGCTATGGGACTATGGGAAGGACTACGGGAAGTTCCAGCACCTACTGGGGAGGAAGGGGAGAACACAATACTGGCTGAGCAGGAGTTGGAGCAATTACTGCCATCACTGTGAGGTTTTCTCAGAGCCTTTATGGAGGATCCAAAATGGCCAGTCTGGCTGGCTGACTGACAACCCTGGTTAAGGTAGCCAGGGCAGGAAGGGATTGTGGAACAGTTAGCTGTAATTTTAACAATGGTTTGAACCTGTGCCGGGCTGGAGAGATGGCTCAGAGGTTAGAGCACTGATTGCTCTTCCAGAGGTCCTGAATTCAATTCCCAGCAACCACTTAGTGGCTCACAACCATCTGTAACAGGATCTGATGCCCTCTTCTGGTGTGTCTGAAGACACCTACAGTGTATTTATATACAATAAATTAAAAACAAAAAGAAAAACCACTGGCCCAGAGCAAGGTGAGTTCCCCTCATCTGTCTTACCATGTTTTCTTCCTTTCTCTGTTAGTGAGTCTATTATATAGTGTACACTGGCCTCAAATTGTCAATTCTCCTGCCTCTGCCTTCAAATGCTGGGATTAGGCACCATGCCCTGCTCCTATTTCTATAAACATAAAAACAAAACAAAAAATAAAACAAGACAGCCAAAGCAATACAGCTATCAGAGTGTAAGCGCCCCAGTTTCCCATCAAGAGTGTCCCTCTTTAAAATCCTGCTTGCTTTTGTACAACTATTTCCTCTGAGTTAAAACACTCCCTCCTGATGAGAGTGGAGAAGGCTCGTGAAATTCAGAAAGAAGTTGCAAGACACAGAACCATCCTCCCAGATTGTGTCACCAGTAAACAGGTCCTGGTGACAGGACTCCCTTTGGTGGAACTGTGCCATGCAGAGGACACTGGAGATGGACGACTTTTTGATGAGAAGCTGCTCCAGTCTCGCTCCTATAAGTAACCTATAAATCCTATCAATCACTCCAGCGAGCCCCTTGGTCTGCCAGGAGAGATTTGAATGGTGAAACTTCTTTGGTGTTTCACGAATGCCTTATTTGGCATAGGCTTTTTTTTTTTTATGTCTCCCTACAGAAAAGTCACATAAGAGAGGGGGGTCAGTGGTTAAGAGCACTGACTGCTCTTCTAGAGGTCCTGAGTTCAAATCCAGCAACCATATAGTGGCTCACAACCATCTGTAACGGGGTCTGGTGTGTCTGAAAACAGCTATGGTGTGCTCATATACATAAAATAAACAAATCTTTTTAAAAAATGGGTGTCAGAGACCAGCAGTGTCCCATCCCCGGGCATCTTTTTATTCTGAAGTATTCACCAACTGCCAATTGTGTGCCAAGGCTCTGGGGACACAAGGACCTTATCATCAGATACATGATCATTACCCAAACAGAATGCCTCACCCTGCATGGTGGTGCATGTCGTTAATTCCAAGAGAATGTGGATCTCTGTGAATTCAAAGCTAGCCTGGCCTAGCAAATTCCAGGACAGCCAGGGATACATAGTAAGATACATAACGAGTCTGTCTGTCTGTCTGTCTGTCTGTCTGTCTCTGGTGCTGATGAGCAGCATAAAACAAAGAAAGGGACAGAGTGCTGCTCTGCCAACATTTCCTTTACAGCTACTGCACGCAACCGTCTGTTCCTGAGGAGCCACACATGTTCCCTCTTGACAGAGAGAACACAGCACCGCATGCTTTTGTTCCTCCAAAAAGCTTCCGGGACAGCCCTTCGCAGTGTTTTGGAAACTGTATAAATGCAGAACTCTGAGGACAGTGAACCAAAGTGAGCAATGGCGAGCAAAAGGCGGCTGCTTTCACCGACAACTGACTCATCCACCGGTATTTTATTGACACTCCGATGTTACACAGGGAGGCAAGGCGCGGTGTTGAGGGCACAGAAAGGAATGCATGCATGTGGATGTCACAGAGCTCTTCAGCGGCAAGCTTTGGGGAAACAGAGGAAAGGGGAGCCAACCATGAGAAAGACCAGCTCAGGAGAAGCAAAGAGAGGTTCTGTTCTATATGGGGGCATGATTCAGGGGGGGGGCAGGGGAACAAATTCTTTAGAGGATTACTAGAGTTACAGTGACTAAGCAGAGCTCAAATGCCAGGAATAAAAAAAAAATTGAGGAAACAGGATTAGGATTCTGGCAGGCAAGCGGCGAGTGGTCATGATACAGGCTCGCCATGTATCCAACCACAGCTTCTACCCATCTGGGACTATGCTGAATTCTCCTAGGATGTCTCACAGGGGCCACCTTACAAAGTAAGGGCTATTACTGTCCAGTTACAGAGATCAGGACACTGAAGCTCTCCAGGTTAAACGGCTTGTCCCTGCTGTGCCTCCAGCAAGGAACAGGGGTGGGAGAGGAACAGAAGTCTGCCAGCTCTGGTCAGGGTGCTTTTCACACCCCTGGCACCATGACATACATTTCTCAGATCCGGTGGGGGATGACTTTGGACATCCCTTAGTATAATTCCAGTGGGTGTCACGGAACATAGAGATTGTGGTTTGAACAGGCTATTTGTAAGTCTCATGGGAGAATATTAGAACCCGCCAGGTAGACCTGGCGGTAGGGGGGATGGTGCTCTGTGCATGCGACACAAGTGGTTCTGAGCTGGGATATTGGATATTTCTCTGTGGAAGGAGCTGATAGAAGGAGTCACTCTAGGGATGGGTCCCTAAGCAATGGTTCTAGACGGTAATCCGATAGTTGGGGTGGACCTGAGGCCTGACATCACAGACCATGCCGAGAAGCTGAGCCAGGACACGCTCCCGGTTTCTCTGCTGAGAGCTCTGCATGCCCTGAACCTGCCGTCGAGTGGCCTGCTCCACTTCTGCAGACAGGTTCCCCTGGGAGCCCATGGCCTGGGGATGGGGGTGGAGGAGAGAAAGAACAAAGCAGACACAGAGAAAGGGAGGTCCCAGCGTGTAGAAGAAAGGATCCTGCAAAAGGCCTGGGAAGTCTTTTCAAACCTATTCCCACCCCACAAAAACATGTAGATACCAAGCAGCCAGCCTAACCCCTACTTCTTCTAAGACGGTAAAATCCTCACCTCCTCAACACAGTGACCATAAAACTGTCCACCACCATCAGGGTTACCACACTCCACACAGATCGTGAAGGCTGTCCCCACCAGTCTCATGTACCCTTTAAAGCCTCCAGACCTTACAGATCCTGCCAAAGCTTTACGAATGTGTGGTCATGTCAGGGCCTCCTCAGCTTTCAGACACCCTAATTTCTTGTTGAGTCACCTACATACATCTTACAAGAGGCACCCACAGTTGGCACCTGGGTGGGCCCTTCCCTGTCCCCGCTCACCCACAGTTGGCAACTGGGTGGGCCCTTCCCTGTCCCCGCTCACCCCCCCCCCTCAGCTCACCGCCTGCTGCTTGCTCTGGAACTCCTGCTCTCGCTCCCTGCGGTATTGCTCCACCTCCATTTGAGCCTCCTCCTTCGCCTGCTTCAGTCGCCGGGCCTTCCCTAGAAGCAGAAGACAGTGAGTACACACACACACACACACACACACACACGCAGGTGTGTTAGAGTGCCCTCCAGAAAGTTATTCAGTTTCCTGTCAACCAGTCAAGTGCTAGACTGTAAAACCCACCCACCCGTTTCTTCTATCCTCAGTACCCCCATTTGTCCCCATTGCCCTTGGGTTTTCCTAAGGATTCAAATATCCGCTATCCCCAATTCCTAAATTATCCTTCCAGATTCCTAAGAGAGGAGGAAAGAGGGGGGCTCACTCTTCCTGGCATCGGCCACCTTCTCCGCCGCCCGCTTCTCAGCCTGGAGGAGCTGCTGGATACCCTGGGACTGACTGGCCATTTTTGTCACTAGAGAGGATGCTGTTCCGAAGGCGACCAAGGTTCCAGACGGCTCCCACTCTCCAGCGCCTACCCCTCCGGTCCCTTGGTGAGATCCTCCAGTCCCACTGGGTCTTAGTGCGCCCGTTTTCACTCAGTCTCCTGCACCGGGTGGGTGTCTCATCCTCACACGGATGGTCCTCCTCTCGAACCTCACTGAGGTAATACCCTAAACGTCCGCCCGAGGGCAGCAGAGACCAGCCTTGTGCTGGCTACTGCAGCAGGTGCAGGGCATCTCCGTGTCACCGGGGTCCATAGAGATGGGGCTGGGGAAAGCGGAAGGCAGTGTTTGGGTGGGAGGAGATCTTGATTGGTGGTCTCGAAGGAGACACAAAGGCGATGAGAATGGTGTGGGAAGGTAAGGATGTGCTTGGACACACTTACATTCCCAACTCTGTGTCTCCACGCCTCCCTCCGCCCTTCCCCCTCTTTCTAGCCTCCATCTTCTCTTTAGACACCCCCCCCAAACCAGGACGTCTGCACACATCTCCCTGTCCCGCCCCACGTTTGCCTTGTGTTTTTCTTTTTGGATTTACCCATATACTTGGCCTGATTGTGTGTTTAAGTGTGTGTGTGTGTGTGTGTGTGTGTGTGTGTGTGTGTGTGTGTTTCGAGACAGGGTTTCTTGCTGTAGTCCGACCTGTCGCTTCAGCTCGCCCTGTATATGGCCTGCCTCCCTTCGGAACCTCGCCTCTAATCAAGCGGAACCTATGTCGCATATTAGCTTGTTTTCCCACCGGAGGCCTAATCACAAATTACCCAGTCGGAGCGGAACAATTTCCGGGATGGGACACCCAGTTCATTTCCGCCCGAAACTTGCGCGTGTGCTTGCGCCATTTCCTGCAGCCTGGCGCGCCTCCTTCCTCCCCACCTCCCTTCTCGGAGCGTCTTAAACCCAGGCCTCCGACCTCCGTCTCTGAGGGTCCTTGGGGGGGCGGGGAGCAGGTCTGATGAGTAACCCCTCCCCCCAGGCCCCAGAGGAAGAAGCCTCTACGTCTGTCTGTCGGGTACATTATATTCAATTTCTAGATCGCTCTTTGAATTTGTGACTTTTCTTCAGATTTGTGGCTAATGAAAATTTCCCCAATCTTGCCTTACTTGATTTTGTTTTTGTTTCCCTCCAAAGTTCAGAATTAACTTTTGTCTTGGGCTCTGGAGCCTTAAAACAATTATGTATCATTTTCTCAAAAAATTACATCACAAATTAAGTCTGTGACCCGCTCCCTAGTCCCCAACTCCACCCCCACCAGTCACCCCAAACTTGCCATTTGCTAAGGGATGAGACTTTCAAATGGGGGGGGGAGGGATGGGAGGAAAAGGGAGAAACAAGAGGAAGAGCCGAGCTGGGTCCTCACCTCTGCCATTTCCCACTTCTTCCTCAGCCCCAGAGTTCCATGGCCTCCGCTTCCCGCCGGCACCGTCGAGAGCGACGCTTCCGGCGGTACTTGTCTGCAGGACGGCTAGTGCGAGCCCAGGCTCTCCTCCAGCGACATCCTGGCCTTGATGTGGACGCTGGGCAGCCCCCGCCTCTTCACAGGGCCTGTGCCCGCCACGATGCCCCTGCCCTGTGCCTGCTGCTACGTCTCGGCGCTGATCCTGCCCACCAGGACCGGCACGGTGACACCGCGCTGCACGCTGCTGCCCGCCAGGGCCCTGATGGTGAGTGGGAACTGGCCTAGAGAAGCTGGCCAGATCTGAACTGAAAGCCAGTTGATGGGTGAGAAGTAAAGGCCTGGTATGGTGGTGCAGGCTTTTGACCCTGGCACGCAGAGGCAGAAGGATCTCTGTAAGTATCTCCAGAACCAAAGAGAGAGAGACCCTGTCTCAAACAACAACAAAAATAGTTGGGAAATAAGATAGATATTTGGTTGTGGGGAGATGTTGAAGCAATTGACCTGGCTGGTACGTGTGTGTGTGTGTGTGTGTGTGTGTGTGTGTGTGTGTGTGTGGCCACACAGATTACAACTCTTTCCTTACATTTCCTATCTTCCAGGATTAGTGACTACTTTGTTTCTTTGATGGCTGTTTACCTATAGCACAACCTTGCAGTTGACTGCTTGGGATCAGATCCCAGCTCCAAGGAGCTGGCCCCACTCACCCCCCCCCCATTAGTTTGCTTTTCTCTGTGCATCTTTAAAACAATGTCAACCTTTGTACTATGCCACAGACTTCTTACAAAGTATCCATGCCATTCATCACATGATCAGCTAGGCTGGTCAGAGGACGTGAAACTTTTGTGTGGTCTTATGCCCCAGATCTGATGTCACCTGACATATACCTGGCAACAAGTTTTCCTTATTCTCACCAAAATTCTGTAACAAAAATCCAGCTTGAGCTGGTGTTGCAGGTGTTAACCAGAGCTCTGGAGGCAAAGGCAGCCAGGTGTCTGAAAGCTCAAGGCCGGTCTGATCTATAGTGAGTTCCAGGCTCACCAGAGCTGCATTAGAAAGACCCTGTCACAAAATAACAGCCACACATCTCAAACCAGCAGTAATGGCTTCACAGTGCAGACAGCTTCTTTCTGTTGCATTTGTGCTGCCGGCAGATAACCAGCCCAGAAACAACCTCACCACCTAGAAAGACAGGAAGTTCACGGTGTCCTGTAATCCCGGCCCTCAGGAGCACCTCAAAGCCAGTCTGGGCGGGGCCTAAGCATCTCAAAAAGTGAAGAGAAACAGCCATCAAGCAAATATTACCTATGTGGAGGCTGTGGTGACCGGTTTCATCCCGCTGAGGTTTACACTCAGATGTTTGCTACCAGAACTCTGTGCTGACCTGCCCTGTTCCCCAGCCACTTACCCTAGCCCCAGACTGCGTACTTCCAGGAGTTTTGCCAAATCCCACAGTTCTGAAAACGACATGGGAGGTGTTGCAGTGACAGCAAAAGCAGTTCCCTGGAGAGCAGCTTCCTGACTAGAACCAGAGGGGAGGCCCGTCCTTCGAGGGACGGCCTTCCGACCACAGGAGATCAGGGGCATCCACAACCCTGCTTATTCATTTACTCAGTCCCAGCTCAGTCTCTCCTTGATCAAAGCCAAAATCCTTTAAGGCAAGTAAGATGGGCTTACATAGGTTTTTGTTTTGTTTCGTTTAGCTTAAAGAGAAAAGGTTTGCAAAGTACAGCAGCAGCTGCCTGGCCGATTTTATCACGGGGTGCCTGAAGAAGGGGGAAAGTCCCAAGATTGCTGGATAAGTCCTGTGGAATCTCCATTTACTGCCATCAGGACCGTTTCAACAGAGTAGCAAGCCAGAAGCAGCCTCACCCTCCAGTTTGGGCTTTTAAGGGCAAAAATGCAGTTTTGACGGAATCAGAAAGTCAGCTCTGGGACATCTGCAGCAAGCAAGCTTTGCGTACAGAAGCAGAGAGGGAGCGGTAATTGGTCAGGTAATTGGCCTCGAGCTCAGAGTCACGCTGTACAGGAATTTACGGCTGGACCAGAGACCAGTTCACCCTGAGAGCGTAAAGCCATTCCGTTTATCCAAGGCCATTTTAGCACTGAAAGTATTCTTAGGTACGCTTCAGGAGATGCACACCTATATATAGTTCAGCAGCCGGCTACTGTGGTATGAGAGGCAGCTCCCTAGGGCAGGGCAATGCCTAGGGCAGCTGCTTGCTGGCCTCTGAAACGGGTTGTGATGACCACATGAACCACAGACTCATGGCAGCTTGGCTACGTAATGGTATGCTGTGTTCATGCCGTTCAGTCAAACTTGGCTGAGTAGCTCCTAATGGTGGAGTAGGTACCTCTCTAAGAAGCATGTGAGCGTTTAATACACCGTGGCGAAAGTGAGGCCTTCCTGGGGAGGCCTGGGAACTTGTATGGATGTCACAGTTGAGAGGTTGCAATGTTCCAAAGAGGAAACATCCCTCCACATTCCTCGCAGCCCCAGGGCTCCTCTCAGGCAGTTTCCCGGCACCTGCCATCCCTGCCACCAGGTGGCGCGCTAACCCCAACTTCTCCGTCTAATTCAGCTGTCCGCCGCTTTGAAGAGATGAATGAGGTTACTTCATTGAGCAGATTAAGTGATTGACCCTTCTGTGGGAGACTCGCCTTAGGTCAGAGGAGTGCCCAAGGTCATTGAAGTGACTGGACAGGTTTATCACACACAGTAGGAGGCCAGAAGTCTCACTTTTTTTTTTTAAGAACTTCGTGGGAGAGCAGTTTCAGCTGTGGGGGGGGGGGGAACCCATCAGTAAAGCAACTGTCAAACAGTAGTCACACTGCACAGAGCGTAGATGCTGACAAGCAGTGTAGTTCCCTCAGGGTTTTGGGGGAAAAAAACAAGCTTATCATTCTGATGTTTGGGTCTGGGGTTTAAGGTTTGCTTTGATCTTCTTTGGGGTTTTGGCTTGCTGGTTTGCTGGTTGGCTTTTTGAGACACAGTCTCTCTCCGTAGCCTTGACTCTTCGAGACCTCAGTAATGTAGACCAGACTATCCACAAACTCAGAGAGATAAATCTCTCTCTCTCTCTCTCTCTCTCTCTGCTGATCCAGCACCCAGCCTCGTCCCCCAGCCTTCCTTTTTCTCTTTTTAGTAGAGACAGTGGCCTCTGCAGCCTCAGCAGCTCTGGACTGGTATTCCCGACTGGGATGCGGGCCTGTACCTCCAGTGTTTTGTGTTTGTGTGATACTCACTGCTTCCGATCCGTCAGCGTGGCAGACAGCGTCCACCGCCCCCTGATCTGCATAGAGGTGGCCTTGTTTCAGAATGACTGGGCACAGTTTTTGTTCCATCTGTCCTTCTAGCCTCACATTCTGCACACCCACGGACCTGTCACCTCAGTTGTCTTAAGTGACCCTAGCACAGGTTTCACGAGCCTTGCCTTGTCAGGCAGTAGGGTGAAAGAGTTTACCGGGGCACAGCCTTTAACCCTAGCACCCATAGGCCAAGGCAGGGGGGTTACAACAAGGCCAGCCTTGGCTACATAGGCAACTCAAGGTCATCCTGAGCTACAAGAAACCCTGCCAGGGGTTGGGTGCCAGAGACAGAAGGCCCTGCAGTAGAGGGTTTATACTGCAGGTGAGAGGAAATGTTTGCACACCATGCCCTGCTCGTTAGGTCTTGTGGAGTGGTCACTTGTGTGGGCTCATGCCCAGATGGATATTCTTTTACTATGTACATGTCCCAGTATAAATTATTTCTTATCGTCCCAAGTTGTCACAAGTTACTAGGGGTCAGACCCCTGATGGCCTGAGCCTGCTCGTTAAAGAGAATTAATTCTTTGTGGCGCTGTTGTGACATCCTGAGATCAACCACAGCCTGGCTCCTCAAGCTTAGTTCTTCCCCCTTTAAAATTTAATTTTAGTTTTCTATCTGTGTAGAGGTCAGAGGATACACTTGGCTGTTGGTCCTCAACTTCCATTGTATTTGAGACAGCATCTTGCTTGTTTTCAACCATGGTTAGCTGGCCCACGAGTCTCTGTGGACTCCCAACTCCCCCTCTTATCTTGAGGTGGGGGAATTGGGGTTGCAGACATGTGCTGCTGTGACTGGAATTACTACACATGTGCTGCTATGACTGGAATTACACACATGTGCTGCTATGACTGGAAATACACACGTGTGCTGCTGTGACTAGGATTACACATGTGTGCTGCTATGACTGGAATTACACACATGTGCTGCTGTGACTGGAATTACACACGTGTGCTGCTGTGACTGGAGTTACACATGTGTGCTGCTATGACTGGAATTATACACGTGTGCTGCTGTGGTCTGTCACAGAGTCATAGGATACCAACTTTGTTGGGAAGGGGAGGAGGAGTTGCTGTTGAAGGGCACCAGAGGTCAGGTTGTGACACCAGAGCACGGCTCTTGGTTGGTGGGAAGCAGCATCAGTGTTTATGCAGTGGCTGCTGTCCCTAAGGCAGCACCGTCTGGAACTGAGAGACCTGAAGTCAGGAAGACATCAATTTACCACAAGGTCGAGTAAGCAAGGGCAAAAGATACACAGCAGCATTAAAAACAGGGTTCATGAGAGCTGAGGGAGTTGAGACCCCTAAAAGCAGCTGCCCCAGCCAGGAGGCTGGTGAGACCTCCAAGTTAGGCACCGACAGCTGCTTTGTTCCTGCTGAGATGAAGGAGTAAGAAACGTCTGAACATAAGGGAGGACCTCAGGGAGGACTGTAGGGAGGACCTCAGGGAGACAGCACAGGCAAAGGTCATGCAGTACTGAGACTTGCAAATATTTGTAAGTTAGAATAGGAAACTGCAAACATGTTAGAGCTGTCCCTGGACAGGATAGTGTGTGTGCATGTGTGTGTGTGAGTCTGGGTCTGGGTCATAGCCACGTTTCCGTTTTGAGAGGTTTTGAGATTCTCAGACCCAGTCTGGGCAAAGATGGCGCCTTTCTAGATAAGCAGTTGATTCTTAAGACAACAGAATATGAGCAAAGTAATGGTGAATGTCCCCTCGTCCAAGGCCCACGTCACACTGGGCCTGTGGGAAGATGGAGGACATTAGGGTGCTTGCGTGCAGGTAACGAACACAGCAGTGACAACCCTCTGTCTAGGGGGCCTGAAATGTTGGGGTAAAGATGGGACCACCCAGAAAGTTTAGGTCTCCTCAGGAAAGACCCAGAAAGGATGCCTTGAAATGAGCTCCTCGGTGTCTGAAGGGACAGAAAGGCCGAAGCCTGATGGAGAGCAGAAGAGCCAGGCTCAGTTCCCAGTACCCAAGGGATCTGACCCTTCTGACCTCCGCAGGCATCAGGATCCACGTGGTGAACGGTGAACGTCAGGAAAACACTCAGACACATAAAATCTAAATCATTAGCACTCAGAAAGGAGAGAAATCACCTCAGCGGCTCACTAGGATCTGGGGTGTTTGA
Organism: Micromys minutus; assembly: GCF_963924665.1. Classification (NCBI taxonomy): domain Eukaryota; kingdom Metazoa; phylum Chordata; class Mammalia; order Rodentia; family Muridae; genus Micromys; species Micromys minutus. Next base: position 3,059,779 of record NC_137960.1, on the reverse strand, counting down.
GGATGGGTTTCACCTGGTGCTCCCCAGAGGAAGAGAGGGATCTTCAAACAGCATACAGGAATAGGCTGCATGAGCTTTGACCAGAACAGCCCTACCTCCTACAGACCCACAGTGATGTGTCTTACAGCATGGCTGCAGTTGGAGAAGAGGGCCCTGTCCACATAGCTCTGAAGGGTCTTTTGTCCTGAGAGAGGGTTGGTTTCTGGTTGGTTGGTTTGTTGGAATGTTTGGTTGGTTTTCTTGAGACAGGGCTTCTCTGTGTAGCCCTGGCTGTCCTGGAACTCAGTGTGTAGACCAGGCTGGCCTTGAACTCAAAGATCTGCCTGCCTCTGCCCTCTGTGTGCCAGGATTAAAGGCAGGAGGGAGGATTTTATGACAAATCCAGTTCCCAGGTTGTGTAAATGGAAAGTGCAGTCAGACTCAGAGCTGCACCCCGCCCCGTGCTCAGTCTGTCCCAGTGGCATAGCGCACGGGGACAGCAGTGGGTCTAAGGTCTTCCCGAAGAAGGGCCAACCATGAGGGCTTGGCAGGGCTGGGGTGAGCTGGAAGTGTGGCTGGGTGGATGGATGGAGACACTGAGTGCAGAGCGGCTCCGTGAGGCCCCGCCCCTTTCTAGAAGAGTGAGGGCACTAGCAGCAAGGAGGTGACACTGGATTCTGAGGGCCTTGCTTGTTCTGAGTGACACTGGGAATGAAGACCAGGTCACCGACAGACTGAACCGAGCAGGGAGTCAGATCCAGGACTGTCCTGAGACTGAGGAAGCCTCTGACATAATTTTTTTTTATAGGCTCTCCTAGACCTGGTGAGCAGGGTGCGTGTGCGTGAACATCTGCTTCTTAGCTTTCCCTGTCACGGTTCTACACTGCACAGGCTCTAGATGGGAGGGGCCCTGAGACCCAGCAGCAGTCAAGGATTGTGCCTCAAAGATGGGGCACAGCAGGCGGTGCAGGCTGAGCCCAAGGATGAGTGTGGCAGGCCCAGCTGTTCTGAGACATCTTGGGGATGTTTTTATGGTAGCATTGGGAAGGCAAATCCTGGTGGAGCATAGGTCGGGGTGAGGGTGAGGGTGAGCCTTATGGAGACCGCTCACCAAACAGGAGCTGTCCTTGGCCCAAGATTTCACTGGCGCTTGGGGTCCCTTTTGAAGAAAGGTCAGACTTTAGTTTGCGTGTTCTAAGCCTTGCATCTCTCCTCGAGCATGCTGTGGAAAACACTGTCTTGGAGAGTTAAACCCATTTAGTCATTTCTTGAAGTCAACAGCTGTTGGTACGTAATACCTGACGGCCTCAGCCAAACATCTGAATGGTGGCCCTGAGGACTTCGGGAGCACTGGTGCCCTGAGGATTTCGGGAGCACTGACTGCCCTGAGAGGAGGAAGATGAGATTCCTGGGCAGATCTTGTTTTGTGCTAATACTTACCATCTTCTCCTCTTACTCTTGCTGTGTTCTGAGACAGGGTCTCTACACAGTGCTGACTGTTTGGAGCTCGCTGTGTGGAACAGGTTGTCCTGGAATAAACAGATCCTCTCACCTCTCCCTCTCCAGTGCTGGGATTAAAGATTTGTGCTCCCACACCTGGCTTGAAAACAAATAAGCAAAATTCTATTTTGTTAAAACTCTGTTTTCAAAGTAACAAAAAGCCTGACAAACTTGGCAGAAAATAATCTTCATGGCCAAGACAACATCTTTGTCACTTGGAGGCAGCTTCTGGTGGATGCTCCAGGCAGCATCTCAGGAGACGCTTGTTCGAGGCAGCGGTTGCACTTTAGCTGTGGGTAGGCGTGCTCCGTGCACCGGGTTTCGGTGCCCTCACCGCTCGGGCTCACCTCCGTCCGCCCTGAGCACGCTCACACGTGTTAGTTTTACTCTCATCTTTTCCATTTTGGAAACGTCAGTCATTTCACCCTAGGAGAATCTTAACTGACACATGCAGACCTACTTCTTAACTGAAAACACCCTTTTCCTTTCCACCTTCCTCACTGCCTCCCGTCTGCTCTGTGCACCGTCTCTTTACTGTGTTTACTTCCTGACCAGAGCCTTGGCTGTCATCTGCAGAGGCTCTTGTCTGTCTGGAGTCTTTATTGCTGCTTGGATTTTTTTTAAGCTCTATGCTTTAAAAAAGAATATGTTGAGATAGAGAATTACAGAGTATCCCCATTCCTGTCAATTGACCTTAGGAGGGAATTGTCTTAGCTCAAGCCCCAGGCAAGAGACACAGGCAACAATGTTGCAACAATGTTGTATGTTGACCTTGCAGTTGCAAATTTTAGATTCCAGATAATTATAGCAAGTTGTTGGGTTTCCTTGGAGGCAGGGGAGAGGAGAAAAAGAGGGATGGGGGAGGAGGAGGGAGGCTGTCCAATGGTGGGGTGAGGGCTGAAGATCCTGTTGAGTCCAGGGATGGCCGACTGGATCTGGAGCAATTGTGTTTGGGGCAGGTCTGTCAGGGTGAGGAAACATAGGCCCAGAGAGTGTTTCAGCCTCTGTCAGCTGCCTTGTGAAGGGCACAGATATTGGGGTGTGATCATTGTTCTCTGGGTTCCTACCAGAAGTCTTTTAATGTGTGTGGATGAGGGGCAGATGGGGTGCAGTCGCCAGGTGGAGGAGAAGCTGGTGGCCATCAAGGATGTCACCTAAGGCTGAGTTTAAGGGAGACCAGTATGGAAGGCACCTGTTCCTGTCCATGCTAAAGCCATGAAGGAGGGAATTTTTTTCCTTAAAATTATGGTAAAGAGATCCAGCTGTGGGACAGGGGTGAAGCCCTGTGTTGTTCTGTGGCCAGCCTAGTCTAGTCAGATTTCATTACAGAGAAAAAGGTTTTGCTGGCTTCGTTTTTTGAGAAGCTGAAGATAGAGTTTAGGTAGTGTGAGGTCATGAACCCCGTCATGTAGTAGAGATGCGCACTTGCCCAAAAGGCCTCTTCAGAGGGCAGCAGGCCTCTGTTCCCAGTACTGACTTGACTGAGGTTTGCCCTAAACCATGGCATCTTCTGAGAACAGGGACCTCCTGCTTCATGGGGTGAAACCCAATTGGTCAGGCCAGACTGACCTCGAAGAGAGACACACAAATAACTGGCCAGAAAAAGGGGGCTCACTGTCCCTGAGAGGGTAAAACTTGGGTTACCCACATGTCTGTGTTCAGAAAGTCTGGCTGGGACTGGGAAGATTGTTGTTTGGTTGTGTGTGGTGCTGGGGTTCCAGCTCCCAGATGTTTCGTTTTCTGTGTGTTCCCTCCTCTCTCTGAGGGAAGTGCTGCGCGGTTAGAGCTGAGGAGAGACTTAGGCTTTTGTAGTTCAGGGAGAGCATTTCTTCCATAGAGCTTCTCACATACTCTTCCCTGTATGAAAGTGTTTGTTGGCACAAACCTCGTGGGAGAGTGGGCAGGGAAAGACGATGGTAATGAACATCAAACAAGTTAATTTAGGGGCTGGAGAGGCAGCTCCGTGGTCAAGAGAGCATGACACTCCTGCACAAGACCCAGGTTCGGTTTCCAGTGCTGAGGTTAGACAGTTCAGATATGAAAGTCCTTTTTTCTAGGATATTATTTGTTAAAACACTGTCTTTCCCCTCCATCTATTCTTTTTTTTCCCCAGTCTATTCTTTAAAAGTTTTTTTTCTTTTTTTAAGTATTTTTTGGGTGGCTGGAGAGATGGCTCAGTGGTTAGAGCACTGACTGCTTTCCAGAGGTCCTGAGTTCAATTCCCAGCAACCACATAGTGGCTCACAACCATCTGTAATGGGATTTGATGCCCTCTTCTGTTGTGTCTGAAGACAGCTACAGTGTACTCATGTACATAAAATAAATCTTTAAAAGGGGGGAAATTTAATTCTCTTCAAGATTTCCTTTATAACTGAACTTTTCAAGCTTTAGGAAGATCTGTTCTGACAGAGGCTGGACGAGGAAATGAGACTCTCAGAGCTCCCATTACCCACGGGGTCTCTTTGTTCAAAAACGTCTGGCTGGGACAGGGACATGGAACTGGACTCACTCTGTAGATCAGACTGGCCTCAAACTCAGAGATCCACCTGCCTCTGCCTCTGCCTCTGCCTCTGCCTCTACCTCCCAATTACTGGAACTAAAGGCCTGTGCCACTATGTCTGGCTTAATAATACCATCTTTTAATCTATCCCGTTAGCAACATGAACGGTTGTCATGCACGCACAGTAAAGCCTGACAGGCTTGCACATGTTCTGACTCAGAACATCCCCCCCCCCAGGCACTGTACAATGTCCACACACGTGCAGGTTTAAGGCTGAAGGCTTTGGAGACGCAACCTATTAGCCCAGGTGAGAAGAATTCTGTCTCAGGCTCACAGAGGAACTTCATCAGAGACTCAAACAGACGGCGGGTTCCTGAGGAAAAGTAAAGATGCTAAATGAAAAAAGCTGTGAGGAGGAAGAACCATTAGTTCACCCCAGGCTGACTCCACAGTGAGACTCATGAAAACACCAAGACGAACCGCTCCTGCTGTCAACCTTTGGGACATATGTTACCACGTGTGATATGCGTGACCGAAGCATTCTGTTAGTTTGAGTGGGATGTGGTGACCCGTATCAAGTTAAGAGAATCACAAGTTTGAGATGCAGTTACATGTTGAGCTAATATGAGACCCTCTTAAAACACAAACACACACTCTCACATTCACTCACACCCCCACCATAGCCAGTAAAATAAATTGGTTATTTCAGGGAAAAAAAAAAAAAAAGCAAGTTGCCAAGATGGGCAAACACCTCTAAGTAGATGTGCACAGTGTGGCCACAGCTCCAAGAACTTGTCATGTGTGCATTTGTGTGTCATGTACGCATTTGTGTGCACAGAGGTAGCACTTGGGGACTGCAGCAAACAGTTATAATCTTAAACTGGGAGCTCGAAAGATGGCTCAGCGGTTAAGAGCACTGGCTGCTCTGTTCCAGAGGTCCTGAGTTCAATTCCCAGCAACCATCTTGATGGGATCTGATGCCTTCTTCTGGCCTGCGGGTGTACATGCAGATAGAACACTCATAAACTTAAAATAAATATATTTTTTTTAAATCTTAAACTGGGTATGTTGGTACACACACACACACACACACACACACACAAAGTGAGTTAAACCATCCATATAAGCCTAGGCACACTCATAAACACACACTATGCACTCACACACTCAAACATTATTTTTATACACATGCATACTCACATACATATAAACTTTGCTCTGCACTCACATAAACACATACTATGTACTTGTTCACATATATACACACTGCACTCTCACACACTCCATACACAGTCACACCCTGCAGTGAGCAGGTCCTTCCTAAGTGGGACAGCTTAGGGTTTGTGGCAGATGACAGCAGGAAGCCTCCCTCACCCTGATGTGGTTTCAGAGTGGACTGGCACCTTGGCTTACCATATAGACCCTTCTACCTTGTTGGCAGTTACAGGTCAGCCCTGTACCTATGCCATCCTCCTGGTAAACGAACTAACTTCCTGGAACCAGCAAGGCCAAGCAGATGAAATAGGTCCACAGGCAGAAATGCTGCCCCAGACACGCACCTGCTTCTGCCCCTGAGTGGAGGCAGCTGGTGGGCCTCACTGAGGGTAGTGTGAAGCAAGGGCGGCACTGGCCCCCCAGATGTCTGGTCCTCCTGCCCTTGGCCACTGTCACTTAGGAGGTGCTCACTCTGAGTACCATTGCCACCCTTCACTCCTGGGGAAGGCTAGAAAATCTGCTGAATTTTACTCAGATTTATTGGGTAGAAATAGTAAATGTTCTTCTGCGTTTGTGTGTAGTGGTACAGAACACGGTGTTTTGATATTCTTTATATTATTTTATCTTAATTGGCTTTTTTGAGACAAGGTCAATTATATAGCCCTGGCTGCCCTTCCACTCACTCTGTAGACCAGGCTGGCCATGAACTCACAGAGTTGACTGCCTCTGCCTCCTGAGGTGACCGTCATGCCTGGTGTGGCCATCTTCATATGTAGATTTAGGTGAGAGCTATAGCTTGGAATATGTATATAGTGATAATAGCTTCAAACAGACAAACAAAAATAGAAGAGGACTAGAGAGATGGCTCAGCGGTTAAGAGCACTGGCTGTTCTTCCAGAGGTTCTGAGCTCAAATCCCAGCACCCACATAGTGGCTCACAACCATCTGTAATGGGATCAATGCCCTCTTCTGGTGTGTCTGAAGACAGCCACAGTGTAGTCATATAAATAAATATTTTTTTAAAAAATAGTCAAAAGAATTTGAAGTTGTCCTAGGTGGCAGGAGTCAGGGACCATAAAACGTCATTTGCTGTAGTAAGACTTGGAGCAAACCGAAATTGTGTATGAGGAACAAGTCAGAACATTCTAAACTCCACACCTACGCCTTACATGATCGTCGGTCGGTGTCGGGTTCCTCCTTATACCCAGGAGTGAAGAATCCAAGATGGCAGCCGCGTTGAGCCCTAGCTGACTGTTCACTGTCTGCCCCTAGCTTACACGGACTTCTTCCTGCCACTGCTGAGTCGCTGCCCGTCTGCCATGGGGATAAAGAATAAAGATGGGGAAACTCCTGGGCAGATTCTGGGCTGGGGACCCCCCTGGGATTCTGCCGAAGAGGAAGAAGATGAGGAGGTTTCCAAGGAGCGGGAGTGGCGGCAGAAGCTACAAGGCGAACTGGAGGACGAGTGGCAGGAGGTCATCGGGCGATTTGAAGGTGAGAAGCCAGTTACCACCCCGGCTGCCCTTCCTCCCGACCCTGTGTCCTCCACTGTGGGCCCTCTGCATGTGGTCTCTTGATTTCACTCTCTCTTGTAAGTGCTCTACTCAGAGCCTCTCTCCAACCTCATCCCACCTCCCAGATGATGCCTCCCGGCCGACGCAGGAGCCTGAGTCCTTCTCAGCTTGGTCAGAGCGCCTGGCTCGAGAGCATGCGCAGAAGCAGCGGCAGCTGGAGGCCGAGAGATCCTGCCGACCCCCAAGGGCTGAGGGCTCCAGTCATAGCTGGCGACAGCAGGAGGAGGAACAGCGGCTTTTCCGAGAGCGAGCTCGGGCCAAAGAGAAGGAACTGTGTGAGAGCCGAGCCAGGAGGGCCCAAGAGGCTCAAGGGGACAAAAGACCAGAGCATCCCAGGGCTGGGCCCAGGGCAGAGCACCCGCGAGGGGCAGGAAGGGGCAGCCTCTGGCGCTTTGGCGATGTGCCCTGGCCCTGCCCTGGTGGAGGAGACCCAGAGGCCATGGCTGCAGCCTTGGTGGCCAGGGGCCCCCCTCTGGAGGAACAGGGGGCTCTGAAAAGGTACTTGAGAGTCCAGCAGGTCAGATGGCACCCTGACCGCTTCTTGCAGCGATTCCGAAGCCAGATTGAGACCTGGGAACTGGGCCGTGTAATGGGAGCTGTGACAGCCCTTTCTCAGGCCCTGAACCGCCACGCCGAAGCCCTCAAGTGACCATAGGGAATGAGCAAGAACCTATGGGGATATAGTCTCAAGGATAGGGGGAGGAAGCAAGGTCATGGATGGGGATGGACAAGAAGAGGCAGCTGCCACATAGAGAGGATATGGGACAGTTAACGTAATGGGTGTGGGGGTGGGGTGAGGGAGGCTCTACCACTGCTCTGGACTGCCATTTCCTAATAAGACTTGGTTCCACACCTCACTCCAGAGTCTCCTCTGTTTTTTCCATTGCTATGGTTTTCATCACCCATGACATCTCCTTTCCCGCCCAACTGTTGAAACCCGCAGCTCCCACACACCTGCAGCACAGTCACAGTGCGCTCTCAACAGAGACCAGAAGCCCCTGCCTCCCTCCTCAGAAGGCCCGGGTCATCTTTCAGTCCCTCTTGGCTCCCCTCCCACTCCCCCCTCCACCACTGTTGGGGTCCTTACCGGGGTTGCAGTTGAAGAAAAATGTGAACAAGAGACAGAAAAAGGAACAACCCCCCACATCCCCAACCAGAACAACCACATCCTCACCCCTACCAGCTCAGGGCTTCCCCTCTGCTGAGTCACTGAATGATCTGGGTTGGGGGCAGCAGGGATAGGGGACCACAGGACCTGGGAGTATAGAGGATAGAAGCGGGGGTGGGGTGGGGGGGTGGAGGAAGAGCCCTGTGGGGGAGGGAATTTCAGTTGCTAAAATTAGAAGCAGGAAGGAGGCTGGAAAGGGCCAGATTATGTAACCTGGGTTGTCTGTTCTTAGGCAACTAGAGATCCACACCCGAGCCTATCCGGGCTTCTGAGTCTTATCCTCTCTGGGGCTCCCGTCCTGGTATCTACTGTTTGCCCACCACACCCAAAACCTGGACTTCAGCTCTCGGCAGTACAAGCCCAAAACATCTACCTTTCCAAGAACCAGTAGTTGAGGTCTTGGGGGTTGGAGAGAGAAGGTCTGAGACGTGAGAGACGGAGTAGAGGACCCATATCACTTTTCGAACTCAGGAGCTCTCTGGAAATGGAGAAACGACGAAACTCCCACTGCCAACACCCGAGACACAACCAGCTCCTCAGTTTTGTTTTTGTTTTTTAATAGTTGAGGCAAGACAGGAAAGAATGGTGCAGTATACGCTGTGTGTAGCCGTGTGGTCCAAAAGCTGATGGTCAGGGCTGCAGCCCAGGCTCGGAAACCTCCTGACCCCAGGACTAGACAGGCTGAACAGAGGGAAGGGGCAGCTCTGAGAGGAAGCTGCTGAGATTCGGAGAAGAAACATGGAACTGTAAGCAACCCAGGCATCCGGTTCCTCTCCGGGCTGGGGATCTCGGAAGTGGTATATGCAAAGAGCCCATGCCGGAGTTGGGACCCTTGGGCCTGGGCCGAGGGGGCAGCAGCGTTGGTACCCACACCCACTGCTCCCAGATTTCTCATTCTAGAGCACTTGGCTTCCTCTTCTACACAAACTACATGAAACCGAAGTAAGATGAGCTATGATGCCCCCCCCCCGCCCTACCCCGACCTCCCTCTCTATCCCTCTCTGGTGTCTGTCCCCCAGGCCTGGTGGGGGTTCCCCTGAGATAAAGGCTGTTCACTTTCTCTGACCACATGGTTTCCGCTTCTGCATCTCTCATTTCCTAGGCTGATAAAAATACTGAGTCCCAGAGGCCCTGGCTTCCTCTGACCCCCCTGGTACCAGGCAGCAGGCATCCTGTCCACCGTGGTGGGGGTAGGGAGGAAACTCAGGGATCCCCAGAGTTGACCCGATGCCGACTGTGGAACAGTAGTTGCTGTGGAAATGTGTCCCTTCTTTCAAGCTGGGCCCAGGAGTTGGATCTCTGGGGTTGGGGTGCTTTGGGGCTCAATTTGAGAAACAATTAGGAAATAAACTAGAGATTGGAATCTGTCTGGGGACTGAAGTGGGGGTGGGTTCAGGTTAAATTAGGAAAGAGATTTGGCACAGGTTAGCTGAGCATCATGGAACCAAAGGATTCGAACTCTGCCTTGGGGAACAGACCCATAGCCCAGTGACTGAAGGCATGATTTGGTACCTTCACAGTAGGGCCCACGGGATCTAGGCAGAAAGCTCCCCAGAAGCTGGAGACAGAGAAAAATCCCCGAGAGCACTGGATGGAGGCTGACCAAACAGCTTGGGCTGAGGCTGAGAAGCCACGAAACACAGTGTGAGCTGGTGTGAGCTGGTGTGAGCTGGTGTGAGCTGGAACGGGCTGGTACACACCAAGCATCTCAAGGCAAAGTAGAACTGGTGTGAAAGAGCCGGGCACCAGGAAGGTTGGGATGGGGACTGGGATTTTTACTGTAACCTGGGCACCTGTGAGGATCAAGAATGGGAGAGTGCCTCGGGGTCCACACTGCCTCTACCACACGAGCTCACCTTTCCAATCACCATGGTCCTTCTGGGGATTCTGAGACAGGCCACAGCGGCCCACCAAGGGCTTGGAACTAAATGAAGGGACCCAGAAGCAGCTCCCTGCCATTCTCCCAGGCACCTCAGCCCTGTGCCAGAGTCACCCAGGGGCTAGCATTCCTTCCTCTCTGGGTCATAGAAGCCGGGAGCCCTCTTCGCAAAACTTAAAACTTTTCTGTCTCATTTCCTGGTGTAAAAACTGTCCTTGGTCCTTAGATGAACTCTTTGAACCCCACTGTCTCACCGTTGGTCAAAAACTCCGAAGAGGCCTTGGGAGAAAGACCTTGAAAATGGATGGACCTAGCCGAGTTCCCTGACTCCGTATCTATTAGGGACAACGTCTGCACAGCCATTCCGTATGCGACAAGTCTAACCCTAAAAACCGACACCCACCTAGGCTTTGACATGAGGAGTCCTGTTGCAAAAAGTTTTTTATATGCTGTTGTATTGTTGAACATGTCTTTGTAACAGCGTGAGGTCACACCTCTCAGCCTCTACTCTGTCAACATCTCTCCAGTATGGACCACCCATCCCCCTTTATACAACTGTACCCTGAGTAGCCATCAACTCAAAAGCTATGAAAGGAACATTAAACACTTTGAACTCCAACACTTGAGTACTTCCACTTGACTGCGGTGGCATTCAATCGGGGACAGGGACAGGTATGGGGATATAGCTCTGCCGTAAGATGCTGGCCTTGCAAACATGAAGCCCTGAATTGGATCCTTAGCACCCACATAAAAAGTCAGCCCAGTGGTGCGTGTTTGTAGTCCTGGCACTGGAAGTCATAAGCTCACGGGCCAGCCAACCTACCATATTCAAGAAGCCCCAGGTCCCAGTGCCCAGTGAGAGACCCTACCCTCCCCCCTGCCAAAAAAGGAAGACCCTGTCTCATGGGTAGGATGTTGGGGGAATGGTAGAAGGCTCCTGAGAAAGAACCATAGTTGGCCTCTGGCTTCTCTACATACATGCACACAGACATATGTGTGTACCTGCACACATGAACACACACACATCCCAGCATATACACACCTACCAAGACGACAACTATTCTATAAACTTCATTCGAAGGAACATGAAGATATGACAAGTGGTTGTTAGTAGGACTGGGGATGTCCTTAGGTTGACACCAGTTTCATCTGCCTGGAGGGTTGGGTGGATGGCAGAGACCTAAGCAGGAAGGTTGAGGGGAAAGACAAGGGATTCCGTATCAGAGTTCCATGGATTCAGACCAGACAGACCAGACACTGCTTCGGGAAGCCACTGTCACTCTGGGCAAGAGACAAAAAATACACAAGCCGAATCTATAGACGGTGGAAGCAGCCTGCGGAGGATACTGCAGTGCCCAGCTCGGAGCAGCCATGCGGGGGGGGGGGGGGGGGACACCTTCCAGCAACCGAGTGTGGGCATCGTTTCTTCTCAGTAGAGGTAAAGCTGCCAGAGAAGCAGAAGAACGGAGAGGCCTGGGGGTGAGGGTGGGGTCAGCCGGAGATGTAGACTCAAGTCGAGTTGGGATGAGGCAGCCATGGCTTAGGCGAGAATTGAAAAGACCTCGTAGGTTCACAAACTAGACAATTATGTATTTTAAGAGAGACAATTTCGTTTTATTAGAAGGGAGAGTTGCTTTTCACATTGAGGGGTGAGTGGGCGGCAGGGAGCTGAGGGGCGGTGGGTACAAAGAACGGTGGTGGAGACAGGACAGGCATCATCTCTGCCCACGAGTCTCGATGATGGGGAAAATCTTACCAGTTCCTGTTAGTCAAGGGGCCTAGTATTCTGAGAGGGAGACAGAGTCCAGGGAGGGAGTTTAAAATGTATCTTCAAGAAATGACACTAGATACATCTAGTGGGAACGAGGGGGTGGGGCAGAGCGGGAGAGGATTACCATTGAAAGATCAACCTTGGGAAGGAAAAGGTAACTTCCAAGAAGGGAGTAACGGGGAGTAACTCCGGCAAAGAGAGAGGCAGGGCGGGAAGCCATCTTTAGGGGACTTAAGCTCAGTGGCCGGTGGGAGGTCAAGGGTGAAGGGGGTGTGGAGAACAACGGAGAATCCCTCAGAGACTGGAACCAGCGAGCAGCCTGCCAGCCCACCAGCAGCCCCTCGTGACCGATCCCGCAGCTCAGGAGGAAAACCCAGGAAATGCCTTTCATTTCCTCAAACTGAGATCTTCAAGGTCCTTTTGGTTAAACACTGGGTGGGAAAGAGACTCAAAACTGAGAGTGTAACTGAAATTGTTAAGCCTGTTTGCAGTAAACAAAACCAGCAAGAAGAGCTGGGGGCTGGTTGAGGCTGGAATGGGGGATGAGGGGCTGGACTGGGGGGCTGGGCTGGGGGGCTGGGATGGGGATGGTGTACTTGCCACATAAGCATGGAGCTGCAATCCCAGCATTCCTAGAGTGAGGTAGAAGGTGGGGAGGGAAGAACAATCCTCAGGCACTTGTGGGCTAGCCTGGTGTGTACAGCCACAAAATATTGAACCTGCCTCAAACAAGGAAGAGTGTAACACAACCCCCACCCCCCAGGCTGCCCACTGACCTCCAGACACACATGTGAAAGCACACACACAAGACTGTTTGCAATCAAAAGAAGCCTGGTGTGGTGGATTATGCCTGCAGACCTTGCCTTTAGAAATGAAGACCAGAGGACTGGGGGATTCAAAGTCGACATCAGCTACACATCGAGTTCAAGGCCAACCTATACTACTGGACAGTCCCACATCCCCAAAAACAAGCATCAAGAAAGAATTCAGGTAGAGGTGCTTGCCTGAATTTAGGGGAAAAAAAAATTTTTTTTTTCAACCAGGATGTAGTGGGACATGCGCTTAAACCCAGCGCTTGGGAGGCAGAGGCAGGTGGATCTCTTAAGTTTGAGGCCAGCCTGGTTTACAGAGTGAATTTCAGAACAGCCAAGGCCACACAGGGAAACCCTATCTCAACGAGAGAAAAAAATGAGATAGGTGTTACAATGTAGCCTTGTCTTACTATGTCTAGTCAGAGCTTGCTATGTAAGCCAGGTTTCTCTCAAACTCATAGAGATCCACCTGCCTCCGCCTCCCCAGTCCTGGGATTTAAGACGTGCACAACCAAACCGATGACCTGAGACCGACCCTCGGACCCCACAAGGCAGAAAGAGAAACGGAACTGACTCCCGTAAGTTGTTCTCCGACCGCCTCACATGTGCCAGGGCACGTGCTCACCCCCACATATACAAAATAAATTAAATGAATAAACGTGTGTGTTTTGGTTTTTTTTAGAGATCAGAGTCAAAGTGAAGAGTTGATTCTGAGAAGAGAGACTGAAGAGGCAGGTGATGATAATGAGGGGAAACTCAGAGATCAAAGGGGTTTGGAGATTTTATTTATTTACTTATTTATTTACAGGGGGACACTGTAGCTGTCTTCAGACACACCAGAAGAGGGCATCAGATCCCATGATAGATGGTTGTGAGCCACCATGTGGTTGCTGGGAATTGAACTCAGGTCCTCTGGAAGAGCAGCCAGTGCTCCTAACTGCTGAGCCATCCCTTCAGCCCCAGATCAAAGTCTTTTAAAAAGAATTGTTTTATCATTAATTTTACGTGTGCGAGAGCTGTGTGTGGTATGGTGTGGTGATCCCACAGAGACCAGAAGAGGATCGGAGCCCTTGGGGCTGCAGGTACTGGCAGCTGAGAGCCATGACATGGGTACTGGAAACTGAACTCCCATCCTCTGCAGGAACGGTCCGTTCTCACCAGACCGCTCTCCTGCTCCCAAGGGAAGCCGAGGTGGGAGGTGTGGCCTTTTCCAGGGTGGCTCTCGGGAGAGGCTGAAGCTGGCCAATGAGAGAGAGAGAGGCTGAAGCTGGCCAATGAGAGAGGCTGAAGCTGGCCAATGAGAGAGGCTGAAGCTGGCCAATGAGAGAGGCTGAAGCTGGCCAGGTTAAGGCTGGAGAGCTGGGCCCCGAACCAAGGGCCGATGTGTGGACTCAGTGTGGTTTTGAAGATGGCGGCAGGTGATGAAAGATGAGGAGAAACCAAGCCAGATGTCTAAGTTGTTAGGAGCCCAGCACGGAGGCTGATGGAGATTCAGCCGTGAAGACAGGAAGAGTATCTTGCCAGTAGCAGGGCTGCTCTCCTCTTCCGCTTCTCCCTTAGTGCTGGTGTCAAAGGAAGAGCAATCTCCTCCAAAGAGGGCACAGGCCTTGTCAGGAGAAAAACCAAGCCTCTGGTACCTGAGGGAAACGAACGCCTCTGAAGACGAAAGGGGGTGCGGGAAAGCGCTGCACAGCAGCAGGACTCTGTAAACAGATCTACGGAAGATCCTCGTTGGGAAGTGAACCACACGGGACTGAGGACACCAGACAGGCTCGCCTTTGGAGCCCACAACAGAACACGCTTTCTATCACCGCCTGGCGTTTACTGTGAGGAGGTGTGAGACACTCACAGGCCCTTGGTCCATGGCTCTTTTGTTCCAGGCCACCATTCTGCCACAGCCCCACGTTTCCCTTTAACCCCCATCTTGCCCATGAAACCAAATGGCTGCAGACATAACTCTCGAGAGTGGATTTAGACCTCGGGCCCCCAAAGCAGCATTTTCGCTTTTTCCTGTCCACCGGCCTAGGGGTCCCAGCTCACTCAGCTCCCATTCACCCCACCACACAGACCCCTGTTTCTCCTCCTGTCTCCTGCGAGGCAGCATAGACCAGGGAGCCTCCCTGTAGACCAGGCTGGCTTCAGACTCACAGACATCCACCTGCCTCCCAGTCACTACCATCTCTCTGCCACCGCCCTGTCCCAGCGCACACCCTGACACCTCCCAGAAGACCCCACAGTTGAGTAAAATGGAGGGACTTTGAAGCTCCTCACACGGACCTTCATGGTCAGGCCCTGCCTTCTTCTCCCAACTCATCAGAACCCCTTCTCAGTCTCTTGAGTTTCTTGCTGCTCATCGGCATCCCTGGCTTCCTCCCCCTCCCTGCCTGTCTGTCACCTGGGCCTCTTCTTCAATGCTACCCAAGCTGAGAGTGACAGAATTACTGAGAACTGTACCCAAGGGTGTACTCCACCACCGTCCATACGGCCCTGTCTTGTTTTCCCTGCAGGACTGTTTTACAGACGCATTTTATTTTATGGCAATGCTGGGGATGGCCCCGGGCCTCACTAATGCTAGGCAAGTGTTCTTTCTACCTCTGAGACACATCCCCAGCTCTTTGGTGTGTCTCTCCTGTATCTGGCCTCCCCGGAACATGATCCCAAAGAGTAAAGGTTCTTTGGCTCAACTCCGTGCTGCGGTATGCTTTCTGCCTTGAACCAACTTCCTGGTTGGTGCTCAGTAAACACACATTAAAGGCTGCTGGAGGGCGTGGTGAGGTAGGACAGTGTCCGGATGTATTTCTGTCTCAGGTAGAAGTTCTATTTAGTATCACGCTTTAAGTTTGGGGTCAGTGCCTGGATCACACTGGACAGGTAAGCTGTTTCACAGGAAGGGAGTCCTTTGAGGGGTATGTGCTTAGAATTGAGGTTGAGTTTGAATTGTGATTTGAGTGAAGGTTAAACTTGGATAACGTCTGAAGCTAAAAAACAGAACCTCGCAGTCCGTGGCCACTGTCACTTCAGCCTAGTTTGCAGGCCCAGGAGATTTCCAAGGCCCCTCTCTGAGAGTGGTATAGACGCTCGCTGCCCAAGACTCCCAGTCATCCGCCCTCCCACCCGGGGAAAGTCCCAGACAGCTGTCAGCCTCCCCAAGAAAGAAACTGAATTTCACACAACCTCGAAAACTGAGATTGAAACCAAAAATTGGCCCATGGCAAGACACATCCTCCAGCACGCTGCCAGCTCCCGTGACACAGCTTAGCCCATGCTTGCCCTTCCTTCCTGTCTCCACCATCTCCTCGTGCTCCCCTCTCTTTCCTCTGTCCCTCCAGGTCCCAGCCTTCTTCTCTGAACTCAGTCTAATCCAATCTCTTTCTCTGTCTAACTCTACCCCCCCCCCATCTTCTCCCCCTGCCGTTTTTCATCTTAACACAGCTCAGCCAGCATCTCAGTCCATAGCTCACTACCCGGTAAGAGGCAGAAACAACAGGAAGCAGAAAGATTCCCAGAGAAAGAGGAACCAAGGAGCCAAAGATGACACAATGGCAAAATCAGAACTCGGTCAGAGAGACCGCGGCTCCGCGGATTCAAGCCTGCAGGGTGTGCTCAGGCCATGGGTCCCGTGGCCAGATCTGCCAAAGATCAAAAGAGCTAAAAGACAAGATATAGACAAGAAACCACAGGACTTTGTTGTTTGTTTGTTTGTTTTGACAGTGTTTCCTGTAATCCCTGTAGCTAAAGAGGACCTTGAACTCATCTTTCTGATGTTGCTTCCCCGTGTTAAGGTTACAGCGTCCACACCTACTTTACCTGGGACCAGGGATAGAACACAAGACTTTCTGCATGCTAGGCAGGCACTGTCCCAAATGAACCACATCCCTAGCCTTGAAAGAGGTGTTTCCTTCCTTCATTACATCTGAGCAGCTGCCAGCACTGTAGGCTCTGCCTGAAACACTTTCTCCTCTTCATTCTCCCCAGGATGCAGGTTCTCTGGGTGGTTGTAAATACTCCTCACTGGTCTCCATGGTGACCTCAGGACCTTTCTCCATTCTTCATCTTGCTTCCGGACTCCATTTTATAATATCAAAATGTAAGCGGGTCTCTCTTTTATGTACATTGGTTGGTGGCTCTCTATCATGTCAGAATGAGATTTAAGCCCTGCAGGTGAGTTCGAGGCCAGCCTGGTCTACAAAGTGAGTTCCAGGACAGACAGGGCTACACAGAGAATCCCTGTCTTCAAAGAAAACAGACAAACAAAAACAACAAAACCTGCAGGGTGCGTCCTCTGCTTACCACGGTTTTTCTTCTGCTTATTCTATATGTACCAGATGCACACCTCGGCCCAGGAGGGCTCTCTTTGGCGGCCAAGACATACT
This sequence comes from Micromys minutus, assembly GCF_963924665.1. Classification (NCBI taxonomy): domain Eukaryota; kingdom Metazoa; phylum Chordata; class Mammalia; order Rodentia; family Muridae; genus Micromys; species Micromys minutus. The sequence goes on along the minus strand of NC_137960.1, from coordinate 3,043,008 downwards.
GTCCCTCCCTACCTTTCTTACCTCCATGATAAACACCCCCAGGTTCCAGGATTTCCTGTGGGCTGCCTTGCCAAGGTCCTGAAACTCTTGAGATCCCGGAAGTCAGGGCCCAGTCTCTTGGAGCTGCCGCCCCTATTGCTCGTACCAGGTGCACATAAGTGTTTATGGGATGCGGAGGAAGAGACCGGAAGACAACTGTGGAGCTCACAGCACAGGTCCCCAGGGATGGGACCTGACCGTGCTGGACACTTTGGAATGAGTGATGGCCATAGGATGTGAGAAGAAGCATTTCCGTCCGTGCCTTTCCAGCCTTCTGTCCTGCCCACATCTTCCCCCAGGCAAGCCATCGAAACTGGAATTCCTCTTTGCCAGCCTGGGTCGTGAAGACTAGAATCCTCTTTTTTCCGTGACCTAGAAGTATATTGCCCTTCCCCCACCTTAGGTGTAAGAGCTGTTCCTAACAAAAATTTCTAGCCCTAAGTCAGAGGCCTCATCCTTCAGGGTCCTGCCCCATCCGCAGGAGGAAGGGGCTGCCAATCAGAACACCATGAGAACCTGAGCCGACAGGACAGGCTTCTCTTCCCTCTCAATTGTCTGGGCCTGAGAACACCAGTGTGCCCAGTGGCCAGCCTCACTGCCACCATCACCAGCTGCAGTCTGCAACAATACTCTGACTGACGGCCATGTGACAGCAGCGGTGACATCTGAGGCAGCCAGCTGCTGTCATCTATCTTACATTTAAAAAACATGACCAAAAAAAAAAAAAACAAAACAAAACAAGAAAAACAAATAAATCATCTTTGTGTCCTTGTTGGGTTTGACTATCTACTGAAGATAGTCTAGAGTCACCTGAAAAGGAGTCTCAGCTGAAAGATTGCCCAGGCTGTGGGGATGTCTGTGTCTGTGTGTGGGGGAGGGGGGTTGTTAATTGATGTAGGAAGACCACCATGGGCGGTGCCATCCTCTGCTAAGGTGATCCTGGGTTGTATAAGAAAGCTGGATAGATAGACAACACACAGTGCCACACATCATTAATCCCAGCACTTGGAAGGTTGAGGTAGGCAATTTGTGAGTTCAAGGACAGCTAGGGTATTGAGATCTTGTCTCTGTATGTGTATATCTATGTTCTGTATATATGTATGTGTATGTATATATGTACATACATATATATACATATATACATGTACATGTGTGTAGATACATATAATAAAATAACTAAAGAATAAATTTTGAAAAAAACAAATATGTTGATGATGAAGAAGAAAAAGAAGAAGAAGAGATCTTTTTAAGAAAGACAGAAAGGGGGCTGGAGAGATGGCTCAGTGGTTAAGAGCACTGACTGCTCTTCCAGAGGTCCTGAGTTCAATTCCCAGCACCCACATGACGGTTCACAACTGTCTGTAATGAGATCTGATGCCCTCTTCTGGTGTGTCTGAAGACAGCTACAGCGTACTTATATACATAAAGTAAATAAATCTTTTTTAAAAAAGGAAATAGATTTGTTTTTTAAAAATGTCTTCACCTGTGTAGAATTCTGAAGCTTTCTCTATCCAGAACTTTGGAAGCCTGGGGTGTACATTTGGGGTGTACATAGCTCTGATTTGCCGGCACTTGCAGGGATGGGCTGAGACCTTGCTGTACATGAATGTCTTGGGGTTCTAAGAGAATACCCCCAAATCATCTTCCAGACCTAGACTGTTCTAGGACAGTGGTTCTCAACCTTCCTAATACAGTTCCTCATGTTGTGACCCCAACCATACAATTATTTTTGTTGCTGTTTCATAACTGTAATTTCGTTGCTATTATGAATCATAAGGTAAATATTTCTTTTTTAAATAGAGGTTTGCCAAAGGGGCCTCGCCCACAGGTTGAGAACTGCTGTTCCAGAGAGTAAGGGGACACTGTTAGACTGTCACACACCAGGATGCCTCAGATTCGGGGAGGGGGACTGTAATGGAACTTCTTGCCGCGAAACTGGCAGATGACCAGAAAACACAGATATCCTGGAACAGCTGTGACTTGAACCCCCAAAGACAAGAGAGGAAACGGACCTGAAGGGGTATAGGTCATTGGTGGAAGGCTTGTCAAGCATGCATAACCCTGGGCTCGAACCTGAAAAAACAAAGGTGCCACTAACCACATGCGGCTTCAGAGCCCTCCAGACGTGACCAGGGGCGACGGAGAGGGAAATGTGCAGAGAAACCTGCGAGCAGTCAAGGGTGCAGAAGGGTTATAAACCATCACTCTTCAGGGAACCAGGTTTCCAGTCACAGCCCAGCTGTACCCCCCTCATTCTCCACGAATTGCCTGTCCGTTCACTGGAACTCCTCGGCCTGACCCTGCTCCCTTACAGCCTACAGTTCCCCGGACCCGACTCCCTTTCCCAGAACGCAGTAGTGTGAGCCCCTAGCCTGCGGTTCTCTCCTAGGCCCCAGCCTTTCCTGCCTTCGACTGAAACAGCAGCATCTTCTAAGCCCTGGGGGCTTCCCCAGGCCCCAGCCCCGACCTAGAACCCGCCCGCTGCCTGCCACACTGCCGCTTCCTCTATAAAGGGATCCGAGCGCCAGCGCCCAGGACCCCGCACAGCAGGTGAGCCTCTCCGGCCCTGTCTCCTTGGGCTTACCCTGGTAACAGGCATCCCTCAGGATCCTGCCTCTTCTCTTGACCCACAGCCTTTTCTGTACAACCTGCCCGGATCCCCAGCCTTAATTGGTCTGGTCTTTGTGGCTTTGATTTTTGGTCTGTTCCCGTGGTGTCTAACTTGGTCTTATCAGCCTCCCGCCCCCCCCCCCACCCCTGTCAGCCATTCCATGTTGGTGCTTTTTTCTCTTCCAATCTTTCTCTCCTTATCCCCGCTCACTTCAGGGTTCCCCTGCCTGTCCCCCTTTCTGTGTCGCCCTGTCTCTCTGGGCGGCTGTCTCAGCTGGGAGGTAAGGTCTGTCTTCCGCCGTGTGCCCCGCCTCCCCGACACACTCTCTCTGCAGGTTCTCCCCATGACACCACTTGGACGTCTCCACCTCTTGAGGGTGCTTGGCGCCCCTCCTGTCTTCCTCTTGGGGCTGCTGCTGGCCCTGCCTCTAGGGGCCCAGGTGAGGCAGCAAGAGATTGGGGGTTCTGGGATGGCCTAGCCAACTCAGAGCCCCAGAACCCTCTCAACTGTCTTCTCTCCTAGGGACATCGCTTCTCAGCTGCCAGGACAGCTCATCAGCCCCCTCAGAAGCATCTGACCCATGGCATTCTGAAACCTGCTGCTCACCTTGTTGGTAAACTTCTGCCTCCAGCGGCCCAGTCCCTGCCTTTCCTCCTCCTTACCCAGGGGCCCAAGTAGTCTTCCCGCCTCCCCATACCAACTCTTCTCACCCCTAAAGGCAGGCACCCCACTTCCCATCTCCCCACCAACCATCCCAGTTGTCCAGTGCCTGCTCCCTCCGGGATGGAGGTCTCTGACCCTGATCTCCCCCCACTCCAATGACTTATGCCTTTTCCCAGGGTACCCCAGCAAACAGAATTCACTGCTCTGGAGAGCAAACACGGATCGCGCCTTTCTCCGACACGGCTTCTCTTTGAACAACAACTCCCTCCTGATTCCCACCAGTGGCCTCTACTTTGTCTACTCCCAGGTGGTTTTCTCCGGGGAAAGCTGCTCCCCCAGGGCCATCCCTACTCCCATCTACCTGGCCCACGAGGTCCAGCTGTTTTCCTCCCAATACCCCTTCCATGTGCCTCTCCTCAGTGCACAGAAGTCTGTGTATCCGGGGCTACAAGGACCATGGGTACGCTCAATGTACCAGGGGGCCGTGTTCCTGCTCAGTAAGGGAGACCAGCTGTCCACCCACACAGATGGCATCTCCCATCTACATTTCAGCCCCAGCAGTGTATTTTTTGGAGCTTTTGCTCTGTAGAATTTAGAGAAACTCAGAAGTTGGATTCCAGGCCTCCATCCTGACCATTTAAAGGGTTGCATCCCCACAGTCTCCAGCCTTCCCCACCAAAATAACCTGGAGCTTTCACGGGAGTCTGAGGTACTTCAGGGTACCACATCTCCCCCAGGGCCACTCCGGATGCTCAGGGGAAGACTTAAGCCTGCCTAGAAGTTCCTGCACCGAGCAGGATTTTTGTGGATCTAGGTGGGGGCAGAGACCTGGACATGAGGAGGGACATGGGGGAAGTAGCTGGGGACAGGGGAAGGTTGACTATTTATAAAGAGAAAGGTTAAGTTATTTATTTATAGAGAACAAAAAGAGGAGAGAAATAAGAATCTGTCAGGTAACAACTAGGTCCCAGACACAGAGGTGTCAGTCACCTCAGGACAGGACTCATTGAAGACAGAGCCAGTGAAAGAAGTAGATGTAGGTGACCAAGGGGTTCTAGAAGAAAGGACGAGGCTCTAAAAGCCAGCCACTGCCTGGTTACACATCCACAGGGAACCCTGCACCGTCTGTGAAACCCAATAAACCTCTTTTCTCTGAAATTCTGTCTGCTTGTGTCGGTCTTGGATTGTGGGGTGAATCTTTCAGTCTCTTTAAGGAGTGGAGCAGGGTCAGAGGCCTCAGTTAGACCATAGGTTCTAGGCAGAGGGAGGAGACATAAAGGAGCAGACAGCTCCCAGAGACATGGTGGATTCATGGGAGTGAGGCTTCATTCACTGTTGGAGGGACCCAAGGGATAAGCTAGGGAGATCAATCCAAGGTTGGGGAGAGATGAGGTTTCTGGGGAAAGTGGGAGAGTGTCCAGGACTGGGAGGGATGGGGAGGGGGACCCTTAAAAGATGTGGAGCCATACAGTGTGGGAGACACCCTGAAAGCAGGGTTGTGAGACCTACATGTCTGAGATGTGCTGCAATTGTGGAAACTCACTTGGGAGCAGAGATCGAAAGCAGCAGTCTGAGCCCATGATCAGAATGAAAGGAGAAGGCTTGTGGGGTTCGTGGATTCCCAGGGTTGAGTTCATTCCCTCGGGGGCTGCCCCATACTTGTCCGTTCCCCTCCCAAAGCCCATGCACACTCCCGAGTCTCAAGCCACCCTGCCTTCAGCCACTTCCTCTGAGAACTCAGACCGGGGGGTGGCTTCCCCTCCTCACTATCATGTCTCCCTCTTATGCCGCCAGATTTCAGAAGCACCCCCAATGCTGAGTTCTCCCCCGTGAAAGTCCAGTTTAGAAATCAAAGGGAAGTACACACAGGCATGGGCTCTGCAGAGAAACAGACAAGGATTAGCACTGGAAGGTGGAGAGGAAACAGGTTTCAGTTCCCAGGGTCCTATACACACCACACACACACACACACACACACACACACACACACACACACACACATGTTCCTGAATGGCCCCAGATTGCCACAGAATCCTGGTGGGGACGGGGAGGAGATTCCTCGATGCCTGGGTGTCCCCAACTTTCCAAACCTCTGCCCCCGCGATGGAGAAGAAACCGAGACAGAGGTGTAGGGCCACTACCGCTTCCTCCACATGAGATCATGGTTTTCTCCACCAAGGAAGTTTTCCGAGGGTTGAATGAGAGCTTTTCCCCGCCCTCTTCCCCAAGGGCTATAAAAGCAGCGTCTGCACAGGCAGCCAGCAGAAGCTCCCTCAGCGAGGACACCAAGGGGCCAGCCAGGAGGGAGAACAGCAGCTCCAGAACACCCTGGAAATAGCTCCCAGAAAAGCAAGCAACCAGCCAGGCAGGTTCTATCCCTCTCATACACTTGCCCGAGGTGACACATCTCCCTCCGGAAAGGACGCCATGAGCACAGAGAGCATGATCCGAGACGTGGAACTGGCAGAGGAGGCACTGCCCAAAAAGATGGGGGGCCTCCAGAACCCCAGGCGGTGTCTGTGTCTCAGCCTCTTCTCATTCCTGCTTGTGGCAGGGGCCACCACCCTCTTCTGTCTACTGAACTTCGGGGTGATTGGTCCCCACAGGGATGAGGTGAGTGCCTGGGCAGCCTTTACTCTCGCTCACTAGCAGAGCAGGGGAGGAGGACAAGAAGGGCAGGGGAAGGGAAGGAGGTCGGCTAATGGGTGCAGTGATGGGGAGAGTTGGGGACCCAGAGTGAGGACCACGGACCATGCAGCCAGTTGACTGTCGGGTGCAGGAGATTTGGAGAGACTGAGATGTAGGAGGCATGAGATAAGGAGGGAGATAACGGAGACCAAGCACAGAAGGCACCACAGAAAGATGCTGCGGGTTGGACAGAGGAATGAATGAAGGAGAAAAACACCAGACAGGGGGCCAAAGAGGAGCTGGAATGAGGGGGAAGGAGCAGGCAGGCTTCTCCTCTGGGGTGAGTCTGTCCACTAACCTCCTTCTTTTCCTTCACAGACGTTCCCAAATGGCCTCCCTCTCATCAGCTCCATGGCCCAGACCCTCACGCTCAGTAAGTGTTCTCAAGTCTCTCTCTTATTTAAGATGGGGGAGGGCAGTTAGACATGGGATGGAGCAGGGGGAAGAACTTAAAGCCTTGGTTTGGGAGGAAAGGGAATGAGGGGTCTAAGTGCACAGAAGCATCTGGGAAGCCTAATGGTCTCATCCCTGCCTTTGTCCCTTCCTCACCAGGATCATCTTCTCAAAATTCGAGCGACAAGCCTGTAGCCCATGTCGTGGGTAAGATTTCTTCACATGTGTTTTGGGGATGAAGGGACAGGATTTGCGGGGTGGGGGTGGTTGAGAGAAGACAGAGCTCTTAGAGACAGCAGGTGAGAGTCGGAGCGGTGATTCAAAAGCAAGGCATTAGGAGGCCGCCCGGGGCCTCGTAGCCAATGGAAAGACAGAGGGCGCCGGAACCGGAAGTGAGGTGTGGGTAGAAGTTGAGGTTCAGGATGTGGAGTGTGACACTGACTCAGTTCTCCCTCCCTCAGCAAACCACCAAGTGGAGGAGCGGCTGCAGTGGCTGAGCCAGCGTGCCAACGCCCTCCTGGCCAACGGCATGGATCTCAAAGACAACCAGCTGGTGGTACCAGCAGACGGGCTGTACCTTGTCTACTCCCAGGTCCTCTTCAAGGGACAAGGCTGCCCCGACTACGTGCTCCTCACCCACACTGTCAGCCGATTTGCTATCTCATACCAGGAGAAAGTCAACCTTCTCTCAGCCATCAAGAGCCCCTGTCTCAAGGACACCCCTGAGGGGGCTGAGCTCAAGCCCTGGTATGAACCCATATACCTGGGAGGAGTCTTTCAGCTGGAAAAGGGGGACCAACTCAGCGCTGAGGTCAATCTGCCCAAGTACTTAGACTTTGCGGAGTCTGGGCAGGTCTACTTTGGAGTCATTGCTCTGTGAAGCTATTGGGTATTCATCCGTTCCCTACCCAGCCCCCACTCTGACCCCTTTCCTGTCTACTCCTCAGAGCCCCCAGTCCGTGTCCTTCTAACTTAGAAAGGGAATTATGGCTCAGGGTCCCACTCCGGGCTCAGAACTTGCAACAACTACGACACTCAGAAACACAAGACACAGGGAGGGTCAGTGACCTGGACTGTGGGCTTCTCATGAACCACCCTCAAGGGTTCAAATGGGCTTTCAGAATTCACTGGAGCCTGTGATTCCAGACTTCCGCAAAGAGGGAGAGGATCTGGTTGCCTCTGGCTCAGGTTGCTGCTGGAGGAGATCTTAGGCCTTCCTGCCTCCAGAGCTTCCTCGCCCCAAGGCACGGTGCCCAGCCTTCCTCACAGAGCCAGCCCGCTATTTATAATTGCACTTATGGTTATTTATTTGTTATTTATTATTTATTTATTTGCTTATGAATGTATTTATTTGGAAGGCCGGGGTGTCCTGAAGGACCCGGTGTGGGGAGCTGTCTTCGGACCGACATGTTTTCTGTGAAAACAGAGCTGAACCGCCAGCTTTCCCCGTCTGGTCTCCCTGCCTCATTGCCTCCTTTTTTTGCTTATGTTTTAAACAAAATATTTATCTAACCCAATTGTCTTAATAACGCTGATTTGGTGACCAGGCTGTCGCTACATCACTGAACCTCTGCTCCCCACGGGAGCCGTGACTGTAATCGCCCTACGGGTCATTCATTGAGAGAAATAAAGATCGCTTGGAAAAGAAATACGATTTTTGTCTTGAGATGAAGTCTAAATCTGTCTCTCTGGGTCCAGATCTCAGCCTTTATACCCCTAGGCCATCAAGACCCCCAAGACCCCCGTTGAACAAAAGGCATCCAACAGCCCTACCTTCCCCCACCCGGAAACAGGAGCCTAACCTTAATTACCTTTGCCCCCTGGGCATGGGAATTTCCCACTCTGGGAATTCCAAATACCTACTGGGAAAGCACTGACTTCTTCCGGCTGTTGTGGCTCCAGCAGAGCTGGGGAGGAGCCACATTCTCAGGTACCTGAATCACAGCCAAGGAAGAGCCCCAGAGCTTCAGGTGTCTAACTGTGCACCCTGTACCATCCAACCTGCCCTTTGAACAGACTGGGCACAGTCCATGGAGGATCAATAAACACCATCCCTGCTCCCTGCTGGGCTGGGCTCAGCCAGTTCTGCCTGCCAGTCACCCGCCCTTCGTTCGTCCAAACCTCTGAAGATGGGCAAAATATTTTTAAAAGACCCAGGGCTGAAAAAGTGTGGCTCTGTGGAGTGTGTTGCGGGGGGCAGGGGGCAGGGGGATGCTCAGTGTAGGGGATGCCCTGAATTCAAACCCCAAGACAACAAAGAAGGAGCCATTGCCAGCTTCAGTTTCCCAGTGTTTTAGACAAATGATGAATGTACTGAAGTGGGTGGACTGGAAAGAGAAAAACACCTTGTTTAGATACCTCGTTTTGTGTGTGTGTGTTTTTTTTTTTTAATTACTTAATCACACATTCGGAGCCTTGGATTTGGTCCCAACACCAATAATAATAATAATAATAATAATAATAATAATAATAATAATAATAATCTATTGTTGTTGTTTTCAGTAGTACTTGCTGAAGCATGTAAGGCAGACTTTATTCAGAATCGGTTATTGGTGCAGAGACTTGCTGTAGTCTTCAGTGAGAGCAAGTGGGTCTTAAGAACCAGAGCAGGGTGGGCGTTGGGGGAAGACGAATGACTAGGAGAAAAGATAAATCAGGGGTAGGGGCACTCTGTCTAAACAGATCAGACAAGACGCCTGTTGAGACAGGCCAGGTGAGCAGACACCACCTCAGGGTTAGTGCAGGATGACTGAGGGTGATCCAATCTAGGAGGGAAGCTTGCTAAACGGACTTAATAGGGTTTTTCACTAAAAGATTTTACAAGGAAGGCAATGACTGGGTATAGGAGAAACCTGACTAGAGTTTAGCCAAAGCTGGTCACCCTCTCACCCCTCTGGAAGGCTCTTGTGCAGGTCAAAGGCACATAAGGAGTGGGTGGGTGGCCATGCCTTTAATCCTAACATTTAAGAGGTAGAAGCAGGTAAATCGTTGAGGGTTTCAAGACCAGTCGAAGAAGAAGGAAGAAGAGGAGGAGAAAGAGGAGGAGGAGATGGAAAAGAAGAAGGGAAAGAAGAAAGAAAAAAAGGTAAAGAAAAGAAAAAAAAATGGAACTGGAAATAGAACCCTAATTGGGCTCATTGTTGGTTGGGTCTTCCTGCACCCCAGTAGCAAGAGAGGGGAAAACCAACCACGTGGTATGCTGTGGGTGGGGGTGGGGTTGTGACCCACTGGGGTGACCTAGATACAGCCTGGGTTCCCCTTTGCCTCCTCCAGCCATGGCGTGGGGGGGGGGCTCCCACTTGCCCAGCTTTGCAGAGGGGTGCCTTAAGTGTGAACCAAGGGTGAGGATATTCCATTTCTAGAAAGGACCCCTAGGGCATTGGCTTTCTCCTCACACTCCTCCCTAGACACAAGTCTCCCCCATTCCTCCTCCACCATTTTCAGCTCCTTTGCTCTCTTCATTAGTCTGCCCCCTTAACATGCCTGTGGCTGACCTAAAACCCTTCTAGAAGAGCTGTGAGAGCCGGTGGTGCACACCCTCAGCCCCAGCACTCAAGAGGCAGAGGCAGGCCAATCTGAGTTTTGAGATCAGCCTGATATAATAGTGAATTCCAGGTGACCCAGAACTATATATGAAACCCTGCCTATAGATAGATAGATAGATTGATTGATTGATAGAGACAGGAAGGCAGGCAGACAGACAAACAGCTGTCAGGCAGCCAACAGCTGCAGACTAATGGCCCCACCCCACAGAGCTTTGTTCCATAGTCTTCTGGAGTTTTTCTTTCTGGGAACAAATCCTGCCTATTTTCTCTCATTGATTCTACTCACAGCAAGGCAGAAGCCAGGAGAAAAAGTGTGTGTGGGAGGGGGTCTTGTGGGGACCAGGTCTTCCTTTGCTACTTTGTGGGTTTTTTTTTCTCCCACCCTTTATCCCCCTGGTTTCACCCCCTAACACTACATAGGAGAAAAGCAAGAATAGAAAAGAAAAGAGAGAAAAGAACTAGGAAGATCCTTGAGTCTAAATTCTTCTTTGACCCACAACTGCTAACAAACCGCAATCACAACCTCCCTAAACTGCCAGCATCCTGACAATCAAGATGCCGGGAGAAGTCTTAGGGTTTAATTGTCCCTTCTTCCATCCTCTTGGACCCCTGGCCTTAGAACCTGGGCGTGGGTGTAACGGGTGTCCACAGTTCAAAGCTGGGTCATCCACACCTGCACGCACCTCAGAATAAAAAACCACATCTGCATTTCCGTGAAGACACTGGCATGGGCCAGCATAGTTTACATTCTTTATTTTCAAAATTTCTGTACTACATTCCAACCCCGCCACGCCCCCCGCTGCCCCAGGCCGTGGGGTCCAAGGCTTCCCGACCCTCCGGACACCTCGATTCACACATTCGCACCGTCAGTCGATCCTCCAGGAATACAGATGACTGTCACCCCACCATCACCGCCCCGAAGAAGGTCTTCCCTCTCCTGTAGTCCACCATGTCTGGGTGACTGATGTTGACATATATCCTCTCGCCGCTCCGGAGCTGCGCCAGGCCGCCGAACCCCACGCTCGTGTACCATAAAGACCCGTACCCGATGGGGTCCACAACGGGGGTCACGGTCTCCGCGCCCTCCAGAAGCAGCTCGGGGGAGCCCCGCCCGTAGGCGCCCCCCGCGCGGTACAGGGCGCTGCGCAGCGTGAGCGAGCGAGCGCGGCTTCGGCCGGCAGGGGGCGCCCTGCCCCGGTACCCGACATGGCAGTAGAGATAATAGACGCCGTCCTGCGGCAGCGCCAACCCGTGGGTGCGGGAAAACTGCGCACCGCTCTTCAGAAACGCTTCTTCTTGGCTCGCCTCCCAGCTGAGCCCTTGCCCGCTCATCCAAGCGCCTGCAGAGAGGGACACGTGTGAGCTCTCGGGCTGTGATCGCTAGGTCGGGGACCCGGGCGGGGTGAGCGAGGTCCTGGAGCGGAGGGGCGGGGTCTTCCCCACCCTGGGTATTCAGTGGGGAGGGGCAGGAATAACGGTGCTATCACCTGAGGGGACTAAAGTGGCGACCGGTTTTTACCTGTTTCCGGAGGAGTCCTAACGAGGGAGAAGTTGGTGGTGGAGGAGTTGGGAAAGTACCAGGAGTGTCATAGCAGAGCCAAAGGACTCGCTTACTGTGGGGGTGCATGGCTGGCATTCTTCAGGTCTACCAGGTGCTTGCTTACCTATGAGGTGGGCAGCAGGAAGCTCGGGGCTGAGGTCAGTTTCTGGTTCCCCCTTTAGCAGCTGTTGAACCCCTGAATCTGGTGTAGAGGCCACAGCTGGAGACAGGGTGGTCACCCACGCAGATGCCTCCCTAGAGGACTTTGCAACAGGGCCCTGGGATGTAGAGCCTCGATTACTGGAAGAATAGGATCTCGGAGGATGCAGACGGGGGTCAGGAGTCTCTGAGAGGCTGGAGGGCAAGGTGCAGGATGGTTTGTTGTCGTCCAGTCTTTTCTGAGCCTGTGCTCCCGGGCTAATAATGATCTTCTCAACCTGGGTGGGGGAGGGGTTACAGTGCCCAGAAGTCAGATTCGGCTCTTGGCAACTCCACCCTTCCCTCAGTAGAGTCCAGTCCTAAGGCTGGAGCCTGCTGCGCCCTCCCTAGAATGCATCCGGAAGAACAAACAAAGCCTATGTATACAGGCAGAAAGACAAGCTCAGCATATCTGGAAGAGAAGCCAACCAGGAAGGGGCTTGCGCATTCAGGCTGGGACTGTCTGGAGAATGGGCAAAGACAGAGCCAGCGTTCCCTCTGGGGAGAGCGGCAGCTGAGCCCAGTGGGCCAAAGCACAGCCATAAGTAAATAAACATCCTCAGGAGGCAGCCCTATGTTGCCCATTGCAGCCACTCACCCGACGTCCCTGATCCTGGGGCACCAAGGCCAGCACAGCCAGGACAGTGATAGGCACTGCCAACAGCAGGGTCACCAGGGAAGTAACTCCTGCCACAGCCAGCAAGAGGCAGCCCCTCCCCTGGGGCCTCCCACCCAGGCCCTGCAGTCCCCGTGTCCCCATCCAGTCTCAGAACTAGGACCAGGGCAGGGGCTTTCATACCTTAGGGGTAGGGCCACCCCTCCCTGCAGCCCCATACACCTGCCCCCTGCCCCCTGCCCGGGACTTTCCGAACACCCTAGCTCCCCTCACCCTGCTTCCTGTTTACCCAGCGCTGGGGCCAGGGTTGGGTGGTTGGATGCCTGGGTTCTCTGAACTGGGGAAGGAGATGGGGCAGAGAGAGGTTTTCAAGGTAAAGGTGAAGGGGGGAAATGAAGCCCAGGGAAGGAAGGTAGCTGGCAGAAGGACAGGCAACACAGAAGGCTGTAATGGCCAGGCAGGACTCCAGGGACCTCGTGCGGTGCTCATGCTTCTGGAACTCACCAGCCAGTGCTGGAAGGAGGGCTGCAAGCACACACACATGCACATGCATGCACACATGCACTCGCACACACGGGGGTGAGGAGATGGAGTAGGAGGCTAACAAGGGGCAGCTGTGTGTCTGTTTTACTGAGGTGGCCCTCTGTCCACACTAGCTGACTTCTTCCAGTTCCAGTCTCTACAATCAGATGGGAAAGGCAGACTCAAAAGGCAGAGTTCACGGTGGTTACGGCTTTATGAAGCAGCCTCAGACAGACACACACACACACACACTCTCTCTCTCTCTCAGAACAGAGGTGATGACTCTGTCCTGATAGAGAAATTCACACTTCACCTCAAGGGAATCTAGAATGAGCTTCATCCACTGGGGAGCATTAGATGCTCATAAATGAACGACAGGGTGAATGAGTGAGTGAATGAGTGAGTGAATGAATGAATGAATGAATGAATAAGCAATCTGTTGAATTCAGTGAACAGCAGGAACCGAGTTCATAGCAGCTGAGGGGAAGCTGACTGGAGCCTAGGGAAGAGTAGGTCGAGGATGTGGGCCGAGGTTTCAGGTCATCACCCCTTCCCGATGGCAGTCTCTGTGTCGTAGATCAGACAGCACTGAGGATGCGCAGGCCACTGGTCTACACTGGTTATTTCAGTAGCCACTTCATCACCATGGAAAAGCCCTAAGACGCCAAGGCCCCGAGAGATGAAAAGTCCGTGGTTGGAATGGCGGTGTAGCTTGGCCAGTGGGTTTGATTCTGAAAGAGGCAAAACAGCACTAATTTCAGCTTTGTACATTTTACTAGATGTAAACTTGTATCTTCCTGAGGCAAGAAATGAGGAAGCGAACACTAACTTGAGCAATTTAGAGGTGACAAGGTAATGCTCACAATTTAGAAAGATAGGAGAAGTAACCCCGGGGCTGTGGTTCACTGGGAGAGCGCCCGCCCAGCTTGCCCCAGGGCCCTAGCTTTGGTCCCAGCATTAAATCAAGCAGGCCCGATGCTGTTGCTGTGGGTCTGTAATCACAGCCGGATAATCCAAAGTCCAAGGCCATCCTTGATTACTTGGTAAATATGAGGCCAGGTTCCTTTACAGAAGGAAAGAAGGAACCAGCATTAGTTCGGGAGGCAGAGGCAGGCTGAGCTGTGAGTTCAAGGTCAGCCTGGTCTACAGAGCAAGTTCCAAAACAGTCAGTCAGGGCTATACAGAGAAACCTTGTCTGGAAAACAAAGAAGGGGGGGGGAGTCATGTGACACAGCAAAGTGTTGCTTGTAGGTCTAGGTCAGTAGTTTTCAATTTCCTAATGCTGCAACCCTTTTTCTTCCTTCCTTTCTTTCTTTTTTTTTTTTTTTTTTTTAAAGATTTATTTATTCTATTTTTATGAGTACACTGTAGCTGTCTTCAGACACACCAGAAGAGGGCATCAGATCCCATTACAGATGGTTGTGAGCCACCATGTTGTTGCTGGGATTTGAACTCTGGACCTATGGAAGATCAGCCAGTGCTCTTAACCACTGAACCATTTCTCCAGCCCTACTGCAAGCCTTTGATACAGTTCTTTATGTTGTGCTGACTCCCCCCAGCCATGAAGTTACCTCATTGCTACTTTATAACTGTATTTTTGCTACTGTTACAGACCGTAATGTAAATATCTCATACAAAGGATGTCTGATGTGCAATGGGGGTTGGAACCCATGGGTTGAGGACCAATGTTCTAGGTGATAAGACTGTTTATGGGCCTGAAGAGATGGCTCAGCAGTTAAGAGCACTTGCAGCTCATGTAGAGGGCCTGAGTTCAGTTTCCAGCCCCCCACTCAGGTTACCTGTAGCTCCAGCTCAAGGGGATCCAGCTCCCTCTCCTGGCTCCTGATGATATTTGCACTAATGTTTGTATACATACATCACAAATATAATTAAACATAAAGATAAATTATATATTAAGTATATATACTAAGAGCTTTTGGTGCCACTTCTAGGAATTGTCCCTGGGCTCAGAGACGAAAGGAGGCTCAGGTAAGAATATTACAGTGCAGGGGGCTTTGTTTACTACTTAATTACTACCTTGTGTGATCCTTTTGCTTTACTGCTCTGCTTAATCACTATCTGTGTGATCTCCTTGTTTACTTCTTCGCTTGATTACTTTTTCTGATCTGAGAACCGACCATATTTTTTGGGTGTACCTAGAATGATACAAAAGCAGACTGGGAAAGAATAAAGTTGCTTCAGCCTCAGTACAGGCTGGAGTCAGGTTGTAATTTTGTCTGTTTTTCTTTTTCAATCCTCAGTCCCTTCCTTCAGACCCTGTTGACTAACTGAGCTGGCTTGGTATATATATATATATATATATATATATATATATATATATATATATATATATATATATATGTGTGTTGCAAGGTTATGTTTATCTAAATGTTTGAACTTTGTGCATGCATGTGTGTGTGTGCTTGCATAGATTGCTCAAGTGTGCATGAGTGTGTGTGTGCATGTGTGTGTGCATGTATGTGTGTGTGTGTGTGTATGTGGGTGTGTGCAAACACGTGTGTTCTTGAGTATGAGTTCACGATCACTTCGAATGCTAGTCCCTGCCAGCCTTCCACCTCATACGAGACAGTCCTCTCTGAACATTCCGGGCCAGACACTCCCATCCCCTGTGATAGTCCATGAACTCTCCATTCTCTGCCTCCCATCTCACACTAGGAATATAGAACTTCACAAGCGTTTGCCACACCCATCTTTATGTGGGCTCTGAGGACTCGAACTCAGATCCTCATGCTTTGTATGGCCAGTACTTTTACAAACAGCTCCCTCCTCACCCAATGTTTAAAATGAAAAACAAACGTAATCGTAAAATATAAAGAAGAAACCCACTTAAGTTGTGCCCTACTTATTCTGCAGGGCAGCGGCAGCACTGGGGTAGGCTGTGGTGTGGAGTGGGAAGGAAGTAACAACTTTCCTGAATTTGGTTAACAAAACATGCCTAGGGATGGAGGCACCGGACTCACCCACCCTGCCTCCATCCTAGCTCCCAGCCTTCACCCTGTTCAAAGATTGGGGTGTTTTCTTCTAGCACCCCTTGGTCACAGTGGCACTGAGAGACCTTCACCTAGGTCCCTACTGCCGTACTGCTCAGTGCCAGAATGCTGCCTTCTGTGGGAAGTCCTCCCAGCGCCCCACAGCTCTGCCAGCACCAGCTAGTCATCGCCCACTTCCTGTCCTGCATCTGTCAGCAGATCTCGTCTGGCTACCTCAGACTCCCCTGCTCCTTAAGTAGCACCCTGGATATCCTGCCGCCAGGCACCCAGAGAGGTTACCCGAGACACCCAGAGCTGTCTGGCACTAGAGGTGCTGGGAGCACATGCCTACACAAACCCCAAGACCATGAACCTTAAGCAGACACAGCAGAAGGGGCGCCTGGAGAATCATCATCCATCAGGAGAGGCCCCTGGAGGAGGTGGACATGTTACCACTACAGGGTGGATTGGAAGGCTGGCACTGAGGGCGTAACCACCCTAATAATAGTTGGGAACCTCGAAGGAGAGATGTAACACCATCTCCTAACGGTTATACTTCCCCTCCTAGATGCGGGGAGGCGCAGAGGCAGGGAGAGAAGCTAAAACTGCAGGAAGGGGGCAGAGTCTGAGCTGGGGATGCTTCTTTCCACTCTGAACAGGTGGATGTGTCCCCTCTGTAAACCAAGAGTCTGGGTCAGCTGGGAGTGGGTGCCGATGAGAGGGGCTACCTGCTGAGATAAAGGGAGGCCAGCTATGGATTTGGAGTTCCCTGAACCCTGAAGGAATCTGTATTCGGACCCTGTCCTCTGAACTCCTGTGTCTTCATTTTGCAAAGATGTTAAAAGAATCTTCGGGGCTGGAGAGGTGGCTCAGCAGTTAAAAGCACTGACTGCTCTTCCAGAGGTCCTGAGTTCAATTCCCAGCAACCACATGGTGGCTCACAACCATCTGTAGTGGAATTCCTCTTCTGGTGTGTCTGAAGACAGCTGCAGTGTACTCACATCTATAAAATAAATACATCTTTAAAAGAATCTGCGGCTGTGAGCTGTGGCCCAGGATAGGCAGGAAGATGGTGAGCCTCAGGCCAGCCTGGGCTACACAGCAAAATCCTACAGCATGCCTCTTATAACGAAGAGGTTCTTGGTTTCACACAGTTGTCCATCAAGCGAGGGGCCTCTATCTGCCTTCAAACAGGAACCAGCAGTTAAAGAGCAGGAAGTGCTCAAGGAGAAGTTAAAACATTGTTGGTAGCCCACTATTCCACACCAGCCAAATAAGGTCTTCTCTCCTGGGGAAGGACAACCTTCTCTCTGTTTTTCCAGTGGTCCCCACACCTACTCCAGTCCCTGGCTACCTTGGCTTCACCAGCCCTCTCACTAGCATTCAGGATTGCACCTTGTTTCCAGCCTTCTCCGAGCCCCCACCCCCATCAGCCCGGAGAAGAGGAAATGGGTGAGGGGAGGACACTAACTTCTCTGCTACTTCCGAGTCTCCCTTG
This sequence comes from Micromys minutus, assembly GCF_963924665.1. Taxonomy (NCBI): domain Eukaryota; kingdom Metazoa; phylum Chordata; class Mammalia; order Rodentia; family Muridae; genus Micromys; species Micromys minutus. Next base: position 3,025,705 of record NC_137960.1, on the reverse strand, counting down.
GCTTCTTGTTTGCTTCTTAAGACAGGGTCTCACTGTGTAGCCCTGGCAATACTTGAACTCACAGAGACCCATTTACCAGTAGCGCAGCGTTGGGCTCTCCTTGTTAAAATCCTGGGCTCCTTGGCCTGGGAGATGAGCGCCACATTATGTTATAAGACAAACATAACATGCCCAGCTCAGGGAGGACAAGGATTGTAATGGGGCCCCTTGCCTCAGAGATGGGGAACTTGGGGGCACGTGACTAACCCAAGCCATTAAGCCCAGCAGAAGAGGGATTAGTTTAGTCTTGACCTTCAGGCCTGTTCTCAGTCCCTGGACTATGTCTGATGACAATGGCATTTGATGACCTTTGCAAAAATGGTGAGTAGGGACCCCATGTTCTGCAAGGGGAGGGATGTGAGGGCTGGGCGGTGAGGGGTGGAAAGCAGGCATCAGGGTTAGGAGAGGTGGTCAGGAGCCCTCAGAACGAGGCAGTGCAGGTTGGGAGGGGGACTTCTTAAGACCCGGAAACAGGGTGTGGGCAGAGAGTCAGGAGAGGTTACCCCGTAGGTAAGTGAGTCTCTAGAGGAAGTGAGAAGTTGAAGTCTGGGTAATGAATGTGTCTTGGGCTGGAGTGTAGCTCAGAGCGCTCCTCATCAGAGATGAAGCCCTGGGTTACCAGTGCCTTCTGTCATCCAAGCACCAGAGAGGTGGTCCAAAGGACCAGGAATCAAGAACATGACTTTTCTCTGCAAGAGGCTTCGGGGAATTTGAAAGCAGCCTAAACAATAAGAGACATTGCTTTAAAGAAAAAAAGAAAGAAAAAAAAAAAATCCAGGTGGTGGTGCACACCTTTAATCCCAGAGTTAGGGTGGGGGTAGGGGAGGGGCCAGAAGGGTAGGGATGGGAGACAGAGGCAGGAGGATCTCTGTGAGTGAGACCAGCCTGGTCTACAGAGTTTCGGGACAACCAGGGCTACACAGAGAAACCCTGTCTCTGAAAACAAAACAAAAATAATACAAAACTACAACCCCCCCCCCCAAATCTCCTAGAGTGTATTTTCCTGCATCTAAAACTGGTAGAGGGTAGTAGAAGCCTGGCTGTGAGCCCAGAGCCACATAAAACAGCCACCACGGCAGTACAGTCTCTCAACTAGCAGAGCATCAGAAGTTCAGGCACACTTGGATTCTAGCGACTCTGAGGCCTCCCCAGGATGTAACTGTCAACACAAGGAGACAGAAAGTTGGGAGAGGCATGGGGGGGATTTGGGGTGTATATAAGACTTTGCATACGTGTATGAAATTGCCAAAAAAATTAACAGGATCCATCAGTGAGAGGAAGACAAAAGAAAGAAAAAAAAGGGGGGGGGCTCAAGAAAAATATAGGAACCCAGGAAACTTACAATTACCCAGGGGTTGGGAACTGACGGGAGAAACCTCTCACAGTCCTAGAGACATCCTGTTACCTGCTGTACGGGAGCCTGGGACTGGGGGTGCTCCTCCTCCTGTTTGTCATCATCCTGTCTGTCTGCCTGTGCCGGTTCCATCAGAGAGGTAAGCCCTAGGAGCATCTCTTACAGCTATCCAGTTTGCCCTCCAAACCTTCCTGCTACTGAGGCCCAAGTCCCACGAGTCCCGGGGTAGGAGAGGCCAGAGGAGTTGTCCAAAAGGCCCAAGGCTTTGGTTGTGTTTCCTATGACAACCAGCAAGGGAGGAGGGTGGGGGTCCAGTCGGTGTGTTGTGGAAGGTTGTTTGGGGTGAAGTTCTGTCGGGTTGGGGAACTAGGGTGTGTGTGTGACTGTTCTGGAGTTGGGGGCCTGGGGTGGGGTGCCATTCTGAGGTGGGAGATCCAGTGTGAGGTGTTGTCCTAGGGTGGATGAGCCCATTTGGGGTGTTGATCTGGCAGGAGGATCAGGGAAGGGTCTTGCTAAACCATTTTCTTTTTCTTCTAGTGAAGAGACTGGAAAGGAATGTAAGTCTGGGGAAAAAGGGGACAAGGTGGGGGGAAGGACGAGGGAGGAGGGGTGAAGGGGTGGGGAAGGGCTGGGGGTGAGGAGGCAGGGAGTGTGGAGGGAGTGTGCAGGCAGGGGGTGAGGGGAGTGGGCTAGGATGAAGGGGTGGAGCCGAGAGAAAAGGGAAGAGGAAGTAGGCGGGACCGAGAAGATGAAAGAATCAGAATGAGAGAAAAGAGGCAACCAGAAGAAAGGGAGGAAATAGTGTGTTTATAAGAATATAAAGCACTTGAGAAGGACGGAGAGTGGAGTGAGTGAATGAGAGAGGAGATTAAAAAAACGAGAGAGAAGAGTTCAATGAGGACTATAGGGGAGCTTCTGTCTCAAAAGAACAACAAAAGCAAAGGGGCGTGGCGAGCGGGGCGTGGCCAGCAGTGTGGTTTGGTTAACAGTCTGTATTTAGGCCTGGATAGAGAGTCCTGTGTTTGATTCCCAGCGCAGCAGAAAACCAGAGCGCTGGTAAGTGACTGAAACCCCACATAGAGGCAGGGAGTCCGTCCTTAACTAAACATCAAGTTGAATGCCAGCCTAAGCTACATGAGACCCTGTCTGAAAAGAAAAGGGGGGTTGGGAGTTGTAGAGATGGCTCAGCGGTTAAGAGCACTGACTGCTCTTGCAGAGGCCCTGAGTTCAATTCCCAGCAACCACATGGTGGCGGCTCATAACCATCTATTATGGGATCTGGCGCCCTCTCCTGGTGTCTGAAGAGCACAACACTGTGTGCTCGAATAAATAAAGTAAATAAAAGGGGGAGGGGCTGAGAAAGTGTTTGCTGTAGTCAGGCATGGTGACTTGTGCCTGGAACCCCCCCTGTACGGTGAGGGTACAGACAGGCAAGACCTAGGGGCTCTCTGGCCAACCAGCCTAGTGGAAATGGCAAACTCCAGTTTTAGTGAGAGAACTTGTCTCAAAATAAATGGATAGATCTCTAGATAGATAGAAGTAATTGGATGTTCAAGCATCCACTTCAGGCCTACACAAGCGCGGGCAGACATACTTACATAGAAACAAAGAAAGAGGAAAAGCAAGAGGAAACAGGTTCCAGAGACACAGAGAGAAGAGACTGAGAAAAGAGTGACCGTGTAGGGAGAAAGACAGGTGGGAGCTGGCGCCAGGCTGGGAAGGGATGAGACGGGGTTACCCGGGTCCTCATGAGATGGGGGTACCGGGGTCCACACATCCTCCACACTGGCAGGCCCAGGTCGCAGGGCAGGAGCCCCACTATGCATCTCTCCAGAAGCTGCCAGTGTCCAGCAGTTTTGTTACAGACAGAGAGGAAGGCGAAGGCACAAAAGAAGACCTCAGCACCGACTATGCCTGCATCGCTAACAACAAACCCACCTGAGCGCCCCCGAAAGCCTCCCTCGCCCTGGGTGGGTGCTCAGAGTCGCCCTGTGTTCACCTAGTAAAGTCTGCTCCCCACCTCTGCATCAGGCTTCTCTGTATGTGTCCAGCTCATGGCTCACCCTCCCACCTGCTAGGGGGTCAGTGGTCACTGACCAAGGGCTTTTAGTAACACCAGCTCCTCTAAAAGCCAGTAAACAGAGTGTGGTCCTCAGGAAGGGGGAGCTAAGAGCGGAGGGGCGCGCGTGAGTGCGAGTGTGCGTGCGCGCATGCACGTGTGTGTGAGTGTGCGTGCGCGCGTGCACATGTGTGTGTGTGTGTGTGTGTGTGTGAGAGTATGCGTGCGCGCGCGCACGCGTGTTGTGACTAGAAAATGAAGAAAATACAAGAAAATATAAGGATTTATTGCTGGCCTCTTGAGAGTGCTGGATTTTGGGGATTTAGAATTGCTCCTCAGAAGCTGCAGGAGGAGTGATTGTTTTTTCACGTGACAGGGACCTGAGGAGAAATAGCAGGGGCTGCTCAGAGTTACAGGCCTGAAGCTTTCCCCTCTTGCAATCTGTCCCTCCATCTGCTCCCACGCCCCTGCGCAGCAACTCACATTCGCCCTGGTAATACATGGTACTGCCCGCGGCCACAGAGAGAAGGCTGAGGGCATAGACTCCAGCCGGGAGGATACTTGTGAGAGCCGCTTGCCCTGCTGGAGTTTGCTGAGGAGGCTCTACAGCAGGACGTGGAGAGAGTGGAGAGGAATTCAGAGCAGGGGACAGTCCCTAACATCCAGAACGCTGCATCTTGGGGGTCTGCCACCACCTCACCTTTCTCCACCACCAGTGGAGTCCCATTTCCTGTTCGACTTCCAGGCCTAGCCCTTCCCCCCTGCAGACATAGATTTCGGCGACATGGCTTTGGGTGTCCTGTATGAGCAACCCTGCCTTGTGGTCCCTAATGAACTGGGAAACAGAAAAAGGGACCACGCAGCCCCCTGAACCCTAGGGTCACGTTGCTCAACTCCATCCCCGGGGCTACTTTGTCTTGGTACCGTGCAGTGGTACTTCCCTGCACACGAATCTGGGGGCGGGGCTGAGACACAGGTTCCTACTGGGGAAAGAAAATATCCAGACAGCACCTACTCAGTTACTCCAACAAGAAAAGGATTCTCCACAGTTTCCTTTCCCCTTGGGGATGGGGGTGTCAAGACAAACACACCCGGGGTGTCTTCTTTAAACCCTTTCCTCAGGGCTGGAGAGATGGTCAGTCGTTCAGAGGTCCTGAGTTCAAAACCCACCCACACATGGTGGCTCACAGCCATCTATAATAAGATCTGATGCCCTCTTATGGTGTGTCTGAAGACAGCAATAAATCTTTTTAAAAATTAAACCCTTTCCTCTTCACCACTTTAGTTTTTAAATTCTCTTACACACTAAGTCCCGTGTGTATGCAGCTGTCTTCTCTACAGAGCCATTTGGACAACTTGATCTCCGCAATATACTTAGCGCTCATGAGCCTCCGAAAGTAAGGTCATGGTTGTACGGCTCTGGGTATTTCTGCTGTGATGGGAGTTGTTCTGTTTTGCTTTGATTTCTGTCTTGGGCGTATTCGGGCTTTAATCCAGACCTGAGGAACGCTAGCAAGTACTCTATCAATGAACCACAGCTTCGGGTTTATACCTGAAGCTCAGATCTTGGCTACATTCTACAATAAATTATTACAGATACGTTGATTGCATTTTTCACAATTAAGAAGGTACTTTATTACATGTGTATGGGTGTTTTCTGCCACATGTGTGTTTGTATCCACAGAGGGTATTGGATCCCCTGGAACTGGAATGGGTTCAGATGGTTGTGAGCCGCCATGTGGGTGCTGGGGATTGAACTCAGGACCTCTGGAGGAAGTCAGTACTCCTAACTGCTGAGCCATCTCTCCAGCTCCCCCCCCCCCTAACCTTGAACTTCACTATGTAGCTCAGGCTGGCCAGGAACTTCTTGTATCAATACTGGTTCTCATTAGAGCCGTAACAACATAAATTTCCAGGGGAAGGCACAGCTGACGTTGGCTGAGAGCTCTAACATGTCCATGCTAAACCACGAATTCAACCAATGGTTAGAGTCTGTGATTCATATTTAAAAAACAAACAAACAAAACTGAGGTACATTTACTGGCCACTCAAACACAGTGCTTCTCAAACTTGAGTGTATCGAAATTACCTGAAAAGCCATCTGTTTGAAACAGGGTCTCACTCGGTGGGCCTGGAATTCACTATATTAGCCCGTATCAGCTCACAGGAGTTGTGATGCCTTTGGGATTAGAGTCATGCGCCACCAGCTCAGCAGTGAAGTGATGCGTGATCTCCCACGGAACCTGGGTCCTGTTCCCAGTACCGACTTAGTGGCTCACAATCATCTATAACTCTAGAACCAGGGGCTCTAAAACCCTCTTCTGGCTGTCTGGCCTCCTAGGGCATACATATGATGCACAGATATTAATGCAAGCAAAACACACACATAAAATAAAACTACTGTAGCAGGCTAGGCATGATGGTGCATGCCTTCAGTCCCAGCACTCAGGCGGAAAAGCAGGAGGATCTCTCTGAGTTTGAGGCCAGCCTGAACTACACAGCAAGTTCCAGGACAGCCAGGGCTGCATGGAGAGACTCCGCCTCAAACCACCATCCTCCAAACTATAGTAGCTAGGTGAGGGGCTTATGCCTATAATCCTAGCACTCGGGAGATGGAGGCAGAAAATCGGGAGTTCAAGGTCACCCTAGGCTACACTACATATTGCCTAATTTGAGGGGGTGTTTATTTATTTATTTATATTTAAAAATCATTTATTTTTATATGTATACATAGCTTTTAATGTTATCTTGATTAATTAAAACCAGTTTCATTAAAAAATTTTTTTTAACTTAGGCTTGTCTCTTCCGGGGCCAAGCTGGGCCACACAGCGAGAACCAGGGGATATAACCCATCTGGTAGCAAGCAGGACTTGGCTGTAGTCTCTGGCACCACAGACGGTTGTACATCACTCTAGTCCTAGGTCTTGAGAGGTGAGCTTGGGAGGACCAGTTCAAGGTCATCCTTGCTATATATGAGTTTGAGATCAGCCTAAGCTACTGAGTTTGTCTCAAAAACAACCAAGCAAAAATAACACCAACAATCAAACTCAACACACCAGCCCTTTCTTTCTGTCCCTTTTCCCTGGGGCCTTTCGAGTGTATCTTTCTAGAAAGGAGGGCGAGAAGAAAGGGGGCTACAGAATGGATGATGGAAATGACCCTTGGGTGGCAGGTGACCTAGCAGGTCCGTATTCCAGAAGAGACCACAAGAGACAGTGTTCTCAGGTGCTTCCTGCACCCCTCAGGGCTCCCACCAGACACTAAACCCCAGCATCTAAACCCCACTTCTCCCTTTCTTCCTTCTCTTGTCCCCATGGCCTCACACATGGCTTGTCAGAAACTTTGCTGCTTGGGGCTGCCTTTCCCGCTGGGGAGCAATGCTGATGGTGGTAATGTTACCAAGGACGGTGCCTGGAAGTTTCATCTGTACAGGTTGGATCTATTCCCCCAGCAGTGTTTCCAGAGGAGTGAGTTATTAATGGTTATGTTTGAGTTTTCATTTTCCTAGCTCCTGGAAACATTCTCAGCAGAAACCTGGTTTACTGTGCCTCCTAGAGACTCAGTCATAAGAAATCCATTCGTCTGTTATTTAACTGCCTTTTTTTGTTTGTTTGTTTCATTTTGTTTTCCTAGACCAGACTAGCTTTGAACTCATAGAGATCCACTTGTCTCTGTCTCCTAAGTGCTGGGATTAAAGGTGTGAGCTGCCACAATCAGCCACTTAACCACGTTTATTGGGAATCTACAAAGTGTGAGTCACATGAGATGTTCTTCACTGGCACAAGTGACAGACGTCTTGCTATAACTTCAGGTCACGTGGGTACCCCTGTGCCCTGGCATGTACTTTACAGACCCACAGAGATGAAAAAGGCAAGCGGAAGCGGAAGAGAGGCCTAAACTTTTGTGTGCCACGTGGAACACGGGCTCAACCTCACCAGCCATCCTTCGGCTCCTTTTGTTTCCTTCAAGTGTTTGTATGTTTGTGTGCCTGTCTACATGGGCGTGCATGCCACAGCATGTGTGTAGAGGTCAGAAAACAACCTGTGGGAGTGGGCTCTCTCTTTGTGGGCCCCAAGGACAGAAACCAGGTCATTAGTCTTGGTGGCAAGGGCCTTTATCTACTGAGCAATTTTGCTAGCACCATCTTCTTTATATTTAGGGTTTTTTAAATTTATTTTTAAAAATAATAATGTTTTGTTTGCCTGTATACATATGCACCATGTGTGGGGCTGGTGCCCATGGAAGTCAGAAAAGGGTATCAGATCCTCTAGAATTGGAGTTACAGTTGGCTGTGAACCACCCTGTGGGTGCTGGGAACTGCTCTGCAAGAGCAACAAGTGCTCTTAACTGCTGAGCCATCTTTCTAGCCCTTAACCCCATCTTTCAAAGTAATGCATTCTTCCCCTCCCTGTGTCTGTGTGGGGCTCTGTTCTGTAACATGGTTGTACTGTCTAGCTGCTTCCCATGCAATGGCACGTGACTCTGTTGAAGTAATTATCTCATTGTTAAGAAGGCTGGCTTGGAGCTCTTCCATGCTAGCTCCCTCAGCCATCGGATAGCCACACCCTTCACACCACCTGGGGAGGACTCACTGGGCCTCACTGGGCCACCTAAGTCTTCTTCAGGTAGCTAAGTGGAGGGTGTGGGACCCAGGTGCCATGGGCAGGTACGTGCTGCCCCCTGCTGGCTATAGAGCTTGGGACCTGAGGCATTTAGACTATTCACCGGGACTCAATTCGCCCCTTCCAAGATCTCTTAGTTCAAGCAGAGTCAGCGTGGAGAACACCTTTCTTCACCATAAGCCCATGGTTTGAGAAGGGAGGTACACTAGCCTTCTGGTTTGAGATGAACTTTGCATTTTCTTGTCTTTTCTCGTTTTATGTGTGTGAGTGTTTTGTCTAAATGTATGTCAGGTCCCCTGAGTGCCTGGTGCCCACAGAGACAATGGGGCATAGGATGTCCTGGGACTGGAGTTACAGGTGGTTGTGAGTTGCCATGTGGGTGCTGGGAATAAAACCTGGGTCCTCTTCATAAGTGCTGAGCTGTCTCTCAAGCCCCCATCCTATATTTTCCCCATGCACACCCTGACACAGGGCAATACTCCGTGGCTCAGGAAATAATGGTTTACGAGTCATCATTCTGAACTAGACTCTTGTGTTCGCTACTTGTGTGCACATCTGTAAATTGTGAATCACAGCTATGAATTTCTAGGCTTCCCACCCCCTAGCTACTTGGTGTATTTAAGTGTCTCCTCCTACTCTTGGGCTGGGGTGTTCCAGGAGATGGCTGGGCCTAAACTTAAAGGGACTATGCTCCCCCCCCCTTCCCTTTCTGCCAGGTAAGACCTCCAACCTTCTTGCCATGGCTATGAAGTCTGAGACACTATGGGAACGCTTTTGATATTAGTCCATGTCCTGTCATGGCCAAAAGAAACTTAGGAAAGGTTTATTGGGCTGACAGACCTGAGTTACACAGTGCACTGAGGGAAGCCAAGACAGGAACTCAAACAGGGCAGGAATCTAGAGGCAGGAGCTGATGCAGAGGCCATGGAGGGATGCTTTGTACTGACTTGCTCACGTCTGTTCAGCCTGCTTTCTAATAGACTGCCAGCCCAGGGTTGGCCACACCCACAGTGGGCGGGGCCGCCCTCCAATCAGACTGATCTGCAGGCATCCTCTTAGAAGATTCTGCTTGTGTCAACAAACCTATCCAAGGCAGTCCATCTAGAGTAAGTCATAGCGCATGTGTATTCAAGAACAATTTTCATGATCTCAGACTTTCTGGAGACTTTAATAGCTTTATTTACTTATTTTCAGCGGGTCTCAGTTATGTAGTTCTTGGCTGTCCCTGGAACTCTGTGTAGACCAGAATGGCCTTGAATTCACAGAGATCCACCTGCCTCTGCCTCTTGAGTATTAGGACTTTGCGTGTGCCAACACACCTAGCCTTCAGTTGATATTTTAATTAGCTTCTTCAGAGGAATCCTACTCTGTAACCCAGGAGACTTGAATGTTGAGTATGTAGACCAGGTTAGCCTCAAATGTCCAGGAACTTCTTGAATTAAAAAATTCGTTCTTGGGGTTAAAGAAATAGCTCAGGCAAAATAGTGCGCTGGCCGCTCTTCCAATGGACCTAGGGGTTCACGGCAGCTCACATCCTCCTGTAACTCCTGCATCAGGGTATCCAACACCCTCAGTTGGCCTCTGGAACAGGACTGGTACACAGACACTCTCCCACACACACTTTTTTTTTTTTTTTTTTTTTTACTTTAACTGCATTTATTTTATGCTGAATTTATTCCCGTGCCATGAGCTTTTGCTTCTTCAGTTATATCTTTTTCTTTTGTGCAACCTCCTCTTCTGGCTTTGGAACAATCTGTTTCTTCTCTGTGAGGATCATCTCACCGTGGCAGGGGGAGCTCATGTATGGTTAATCCGGCCATGAGCTCTGTAGGTTCGCCGGCGCATCTTAGGTGCTTGTTCACCTGGATGTGTTCAATGACTAGAGAATCTACATCTAAACCCTTAAGTTCAGCATCACTCTCTGCATTCTTAAGCATGTGCAGCAAAAACTCAGCACTCTTTTTTGGCCACTGTCCCTGTGTCCAGCCCCACTGTTTGACCTGGGCGCACCTACCAACACCACCATTATGATGCCAGAATGGCACACATTGCTTCTTTAAAGTGACATCCTTCGGATACTTGGTGGCTTTACAGATATGCATACCCTTGATGGCCTGGGCAGTTTCCCGGGTGTTCTTTAAATGAACACGAAGGTTTGAACCTCTGGATTTGCATGATTTTGTGGGGTTTTCTGGGTCAAGGGAGTAGCGAACCATCTTTACAGGTCACCTCTGGCTGCTTACAGGAAGAGCCCACACACACTTTTTAAAAGTTATTATTCAAATCAAGCAATGGTACTTTGTCCTATATGTCTCTATTAAAAGTGTCACTGGCTTCAAATCACTGCAAGGGCTGAGGCACAAAGGTCAGACGTTCAAGGTCATCTTCAGCTGTGTAGTGAATCCCAGGCCAGCCTGGGCTACATGAGATCCTGTCTCAACAAGAAGGAAAGAAAAGTCTCCATGACTTCTCCGTTAGAGATCATTTGAGATCTGACCGTGGGCTACCGACTCCTGAAAGAAACCTTGGCAGAGCAGGTGCCTCAAGAAGACTGCTGGCCTTAGGGGGGGTTGGGCCACTGTGACCTCATGGAAAGGTAGTCATGGTGATAGACACCCAGTTCCTCTATCCTATTGTTTCTCTGTGGGCTCCTCCAAGGCCCAAACTAACTGGAAGCCAGATGCACCCTCTGATGTGGTCTGCACAGGTCAGTCCCCTGGGCAAAGGGCAGGGTTGGGAGAAGGGAGGGTAAATAGAAGATTCTAGAGGCATGCTTGTGCGTGTGTGCATGCACCCCTACACACACCCACTCACGCTCACGTGCTTTCTCTGGAAGGTGCATTCTTTTCCAGGCAGCACAGGCAATTCCCCTTGGAGAGCACAGAACCATAACAGAGGCTCTTAGCAAGAGGTGTCTAATCTCAAGGTGTTCTGACAGCTCCTTCCCGACTCCATTCCCAAGCCTCTTCTGGTACTTTTGGGGGGAGGGTTGGTTTTTCTCTTAAATTTATTTATTATCTATCTGTGCGCAAGTGCATGACTGGACTGACTGGTTAGATAGAGGTCAACTTGTGCAAGTCTGTTCCTTCCTGTCTGCCATGTGGGTTCTAGGCTTCCCACTCAGGTCTTTGTGCTTGGTGACAGCACCTCCACGCACGGAGCCCCACCCCACCCTCTGGCACTTGCTTTTCTTTCCAAACCGTCTCAGGCTCACCTAGAACTCCCCTAAGGCCGCTTCCTGACTCAGCCTCTCCAATGCTGGGAAATGCAGCCCTCCATCTCCCTAGATGACTTTTTAAAGCTCCCTTTACTCTTTTGTTCCCTCCCCTAAACAAGCTTCAGGCCAGCTTTGGCTGCCGCTGCCCCAGGAAGACTGCTCTCTGCCTCGCCTTGTCTCATGGCTTTTGGGCAGCTGCTGCTCTTACTCTTCCCTTGTGACACCAAGATATAGAGCCTCATTCTCGTCCTGGGCAAAGCTCCTAATTGATAAAGGTTTAATAAAGCATCTTCTGTTACCATAGCGAGGCTCTTTTAATAGGACAACTTTTGGAAAGTCCCTAAAGATAGAAATCTTGTTGCCAAGGGCAGAGATGAGGAAGAGAGCTGTAACTTTCAACTCAACTGGTCTGTAGCCAATAGCTGATTATTTAAACAGCTAATGATTTAACGGGCCATCCAAGCCTGATGGTAACTCCTTAACACCCAAGAAGATGAGGTCAAAGGGTTGCCAGGGACGGTTAGTACGGAAGGGCATGGAGGAGGCTCCAGACCTCCTCTCCACAGCACCTCCTCTCACTGTTCCATCTGGCTGCCTTGTGGGATGTTTACTAATGTAGCACACATGTGGGCAAGGTGCTTGAGCCCTGTGAGCCACCTCTGCAAACCACCGAATCTGAAGAGGGGCTTGCAGCATTCTTGGTGTTTACAGCTGGCTTTCCAGCAGCACAAGAGGCCTGGACTGAGACCAGCATCTTAACCCAGAACGATCTTGTGAGAGCCCCTCCCCATGGGGTAGGTCGGGCCGTTGGCAGGGTCAGAACTTAATTATACTACAGGATGTGTGATCAGTTTCCACCAGGAACTGAGCTGGTTGCTGCTGGAGGAACCCTTCCATGAAGTGCTGTTAACTGGGGAACTGGTTGGATCCAGCTCCTGAAAGTCGTTCTTTAATTTCCGTACCCATCCTGGGCCATGAATGCCTGCACACACACAGATACAAATAAAAAAGTAGAAATTAAAAGAAAATTGTAACTTTTTTAAAAGCCTATTTTTTTCCTTTTTACCCACGTGTCTCTTGTAGCCGAGCAGTTTCTCAGTCATTTCCCATAACTATGCTGTTCAAACTCACCCTCTCCATAAGAGACAGACTTTTCATCTGTTGACTCCCTGGGCTTAGCAGTGTGCTCTGCGAACAGGAGGTGTTCAGTCTTCATTTGTTGCATGAACATGGCTAGGGAACTGTCCCCACCAGACACTGAGAGCCTCTCACAGGGCCAGAGGGCAGCTGCCACAAAGGAAGGGGACAGACACTGCCTACAGTACAGGGAACACAGCCTGGAGCAGGGGAGAGCAGCAGGGAAGGATCCGGGTGCCCTGGATCCACAGCCCTGCCTCCCCTGGTGACCCAGTGACTGAGGGCACCAAGGCTGCCCCTGATATGAGGGGGGGGGCATGTGCTGAAGTAGACCCCTGCTCAGCCCATGGTGAGGACAGGAAGTGGCTCATCTGCCATCCCTTCCAGTCTCACTTTCTGTTCCTCCAAAGCCTCTTTAAACTCTCAAATGATTTTGTAGATCCTACTAAAGATTTCAAAGTGGGTGAGGCAGGAGGTTGGCACTCAAGAGTCTGAAGAACACAAACCAAAGTCCTCCGGGTGTCTCCATGTGTCCTGAGTGTTCCTCTGTAGCCCGAGAGAGGTTTCTTTCCTTTCCAGGGCCTGAGGCTCAGCTCACCCCATTCTTGGAGCAGCCTGCAGACTTCAGCCTTTCTCTTCCGTATGGGAGAAAGTCAGCCGGTCCTCCTCAGCTGCCTGTCTTAACCTGCATCATGAAGCCTGAGGAAATTTCAAGTAAACCCTCCCAGCCCCCACCTCAGGATCTGGGGAAACTATTGTCTTCCTTGGTTTGGATTTGAGACAGGTTCTTACTCTGTAGGCCTGGCTGGTCTTCAACTCCCTGAATCCTCTAGCACCAACCTCTCTTAGGTGCTAGATTGCAGCCTTAGGGTATCAAGCCTGGTACCTCAGATCCTGGTGCCTTTCCACACCTCTGGGATCCAAGTCTTTCTCCCATGTACAATCTGCTTTTCTGGAAGGACTGTGTGAAGCTAGCTGTGCTAACGGGGCTGCAGTTCCAGCGATTTGGGAGGCTGAGGTAGGATGGCTGCTTGAACTCAAGCGCCTGGATGAGACCCTGCCCCCAACCCCAAAAGGAATTTTTCAGCATGTTACTTCTTCATCTCCCTTTTGAACCTGTTCTGCCTTCTCCTGGGGTGCTAGTGTCAGCAGAAGAGATGGGGAAGTGGAGCCTGGAGGTTAGCAAAGGGGAAGCAGAGAGGTCCCAGAAGAGACTGCCGAGCTGGTGGAGAGGAGCCAGCAGACAGACCGCCAGCCTCACCATCTCCACCTGAGGCCACCAGCATCTGAGAAACTATGAGCCAAAGCAGGGATTTGCAGGGTAGGGAAAGTGGGCCAGCATGAATCAGGCCTGGCTCCGGTAGCCAGGAGGGCTGCTGGAGGCTCTTAGAGGGCAGTGGGCTGGGCATGGGGAAGGAGGAAAGAAAGAGAGGAGGAAAGAAAGGGAGGGGTGGTTAACTTCTTTACCCCTCAGGAGGAAAAGCTTTTGGACTGCTAAAGGCCCAACAGGAAGAGAGGCTGGATGGGATCAACAAGGTAAAATCAGGAGCGGGGTGTGTGTGTGTGTGTGTGTGTGTAGGTAGCCTCAGGTTGGCCAGGCTGACCCCCCCCCACTCCTATCTGCTCCCCAACAGTACTTCCTCGATGATCCCAAATACAGCAGTGATGAGGATCTGCCTTCCAAACTGGAAGCCTTCAAGAGTGAGGGGGCTGTGGGTGGGGAGGGAAGCTGGGGGCTGGGGGCTCAGAGGATCAAGGCCAGCTGACTGTTGTGGAGGAGGGAGCTGCTCCTCCTTCCCATTAGTGGTCCTTTCTCCTGCTCTCCTCATCTTAGCACCCCCATAAGCTCCCTCATAACCCTCCATCCTCACGCCCTCCTTCCATATCTTCTGCCCGGACATTGCTCAGCCATCTCTTCCTCAAATCTCCACAACAGCAGTGACTGACTCTGCTCTCTTCCTCACCCAGAGAAGTACATGGAGTTTGATCTGAATGGAAATGGAGATATCGGTGAGAAAAGGGTGGTTTGGGTTAGTATGCAGACCTAGAGAAACGGAGGCCTTGTCTACTAGTTCTGTCCCTGTGGACAGGAAAAGGTCTAGCCACAACCAGTGCAAGGGTGGGGGTGGGTAACTGGAGGTACAAGATGGCAGAGGGGACCCTCCTTTTCCACCTTCAGATATTATGTCCTTGAAGCGAATGCTGGAGAAACTTGGGGTTCCCAAGACCCACCTAGAGCTAAAGAGATTAATTAGAGAGGTGTCCAGTGGTTCCGAAGAGACGTTCAGCTACTCTGACTTTCTCAGAATGATGCTGGGCAAGAGATCTGCCATCTTGAGAATGTGAGATCTAGTTTCAACCTCCTAGGACTTCTCTGCCTTCTCCATAGCCCCAGCCTTGTCCTCACAGCCACCCTTCCTTCTCTGAGGGATGCTTTAAGACCCTTCCCTAGACCCAACCATCTACAGCTCTGATCCCTCTGGTCTCCAGGACTGTGTTCTTGGCCCTTCCTCTTCCTCCTCTCTGCAGTCTTAAAGCAACCCAATATTTACTCCCTTGAGAGATCTGTCCCTGATATCTGTGTCTCTTCCAGGATTCTGATGTATGAGGAGAAAAACAAAGAACACCAGAAGCCAACTAGTCCCCCAGCCAAGAAAGCTATTTCTGAGTTGCCCTAATTGGAGGTGAATGTGACATGGTGGGACTGAGGAGCTTCTAATGACAGCAGCATGAAAAAAAAAGAGAAGCAGTTGTAAGCCAGAGTCAAACTAAATAAACAATGCTCCCTAGTGGGTCAAGCCAGCTCTGCATTACTGGGGACACCTGTCCTGGGTCTGGGGGGGAAGAAAGAACTGTTGAGGGAAGGGCAGTAAGGATCTGCTATCCTTACTACTGGACGGTTTGCTGTGGCTGATAGCTCTTTGTACTTAGGGGAGATTCCAGAGTTTCAAAACAGTGTTGACTTCAAAGAATACAGGTGTGTGCCTGCTGGTGCACCCCCTTAATCCCGACACTTGGAGGGAAAGGCAGAACTCTGCAAGTTCGAGTTCGAGGCCAGCCTGGTCTACACAGTAAGGACAACCAGGGCTACAAAGAGAAACTCTGTCTGGAAAAACCAACAAAAGAATACAGGTGTGATGTCTTTATTTGTCCAGGCTCACAGGAACTTCTTAGGGGAGAAGGTGACCTTGACAGGCTTCACCTTGTTGTCTGTGACCAACAGTCTTTCGAGCTCTACTTTGGAAATGGGAATGACAGCTAAGCTTTCTGCTCATTTTCCAGACGTTACTCTGTGTAGCCCTGGCTGTCCTGGAACCCATATTGTAGACCATGCTGGCCTCGAACTAAGCGATCCACCTGTCTCTGCCTCCTGAGGACTGGGACTAAAGGTGTGTGCCACCACTGCCCAGCTGAGAGCTAAGCTTTTGTGTGGCCTATCATAAGTCCTCAGCAATGTTTGAAACCTGAGTGAACACATGAGGTGAAGACCTCGTGATACTAGAAAGTTAAACAAGATGTTGAGATTCTCAGGAGGAAAAACTACCGAAGTCCTGTCTAGAGCAATGGCTAAAGCTCAGTGGTAGAATGCTTGCCTAGCCCTAGGTTTGATTCCCAGTACTGCCAAAAACGAAAGTCCCCATCTACTAATGAAGGGATGAGGGGATATATTGGGAAGCTATCAGGGGCAAATATGGCGAATTCAGCATCTCTCAATGATAGAAATTGTGGATCAGTTAACAAACCAGGAAAAGAAAGGACCCAAGGACCCGAGGCCAGGTCTGTCCTTCTCTGTGGGATCTGGGTAAGTCGTCCCCCACCACAGAGTTCACATTCAGTCACTGTTTTTCTTCCTCCAATGCTTGATTGAGCCCAGAGCTTCCCACATACTGAGCAGGCACTCAAGTAAAATACACCCCCAACTCATTTCCTTTTACTCCCTGAAAAAGTTCTATAGACAGCAGCCCCAGCCGAGAGCCTGAAGCAAGGGAGAGGTCGTTTTTGGTGATTCCCATAGAAAGATCCAGTAACTGTGTGAATCTTCAGAAGTGGGGGCTGGAAAGGGCTCATCAGGTAAGCATACACACTGCTCTGGAAGAGGGTCAGGGCTGAGAATGGAGTTCGGAGTAGTGTGCCTGCCTAGCATACATGAGCCTTTCACTTTAGTCCCCAGACCAAAAAATAAAAATAAAAAAGATAGATTTTTGTTCCCAGCTCCCACTCTAGTTCCAGAGGTTCTAAAACTGCTGTCTGTGGGCAATGTTCTTACACTCACCCTCCCCAACACACATATACATGTGCTGGTGCACACCTTCAATTCCAGAACTCAAGAGGCACAGGAAGGTATATCTCTGTGACTTTGAGGCCAGCCTGGTCTATATTTTAAGTTCTAGGTAAGCCACGACCACACAGTGGTTCAGACGTAAATATACCACACACACACACATTTTATTTCTGTGAGTACACTGTAGCTGTCTTCAGACACACCAGAAGAGGGCATCAGACCCCATTACAGATGGTGTGAGGCACCATGTGGTTGCTGGGAATTGAACTTGGGACCTTGGGAAGAGCAGTCAGCGCCTTAACTGCTGAGCCACCTCTCCTGGCCTGGTGCTGGGAATTAAATCAAGGGATTCCAGCACATTCTTTATTACTAAGCTACACTGTTAAGCAACACTGTAGTGTTGTTTTTTTTTTTTTTTTTTAAGATTTGTTTATTTATTTCATGTAGTGAGTACACTGTAGCTGTCTTCAGACACACAAGAGGGCAATGATCCCATTACAGATGGTTGTGAGCCACCATGTGGTTCCTGGGAATTGAACTCAGGACCTCTGAAGAGCAGTCACTGCTCTTAACCACTAAGCCATGTCCCCAGCCCCACTGTAGTGTTTTAAACCTATTTTTCTTGTGTATTTGTACGTGAACATGTTTCACACACACACAGGTGCCCTAGGACCCCAGAGGCACAGAATCCCCCTGGAGCTGGAATTACAGGAGGTTTGAGCCACCTGCTATGTTAGAAACTAAACTCTGGTCCTCTGCAAAATCAGTTACACTATTAATCAACAGTCCAATATGTCTTCAGTGTCCCCCCATCCTCCCCTCCCCCCCTTCTTCAGTCTGGGAAATGCTGGGCTTAGGGTCCCAATCAGCAGCCCTTCTGTTCAACCCAGATAATTATCATCAGCAACCAAGCTCTGTAAGAAAAGGTCTTGGCTGGTTTTGCAGCAATGGTGCCCTCTAGTGTAAAACTCTCATGTAGCTCTTGTGTAGGTAGGGAGAGGAATCAGGATTCTTCAGTCCTTGGCAGCAATTGGAATTGCGCTTCCTGACAGGTGCCTAGGATCCTCCAACCATTAACACCAGGCAGCATTACATCTGTTGACTGGGGGTATCCTGGATCTGTCCAGAAAACTTGACAAACAGCTTTCTGTAACTCTTAACAATGACTAGGGCTGCACTTTCTTCTCTCTGGATTTTCTATCTTCTTAATTATTACTTTACAGATAGGAATGTTCTGCCTTCCTATAAGTCTATGGACTGCACGTGTCTGTTGCCTGTGTAGGCCAGAAGAGGGAATCAGATCCCATGGAGCTGGAATTACTGACCGTTGTGAGCCACCATGTGGGTGCTGGACCCTGTAAGGGAGTGTTCTTAACCTCTGAGCTATCCCTCCAGTTACCCCTCCCCTCTTTCTGAGGCATTGTCTCACAATGTAGACCAGGCTGGACTAAAACTCAAAAAGATTTGCCTGCCTCTGCTTCCTGACTGTGGGACTCATGGGTGCATTACCAGCTCCTCTCTGGTTTATTATAGTTTTCTATTCTTCAGCCTCTGCTCTCCATCCTTTCTACCCCACCCTCCCCTGGTTCCTGTCTACATGCTCTCTCTACCCCGCCCTCCCCTGGTTCCTGTCTACATGCTCTCTCTACCCCACCCTCCCCTGGTTCCTGTCTACATGCTCTCTCTATCCTGCCCTCCCCTGGTTCCTGTCTACATGCTCTCTCTATCCTGCCCTCCCCTGGTTCCTGTCTACATGCTCTCTCTACCCCACCCTCCCCTGGTTCCTGTCTACATGCTCCCTCAAACTGATGGGCTGCTGCCTCTTCAGCTGTCAGGCAGCCTGCCTCCACCATCTCTGTGCTTCCTCCACTGCCAGCTCAGCCGACACTACTAAGAGTAGGCAAGAGAGGATCATCAAAAAGGAGGCTTTAATTGGGCCCAGTGTTCTAACATCAAGGGAGGCAGCACACAAGTGCTGCCCAGGCAACTTCCAAGTGAGCCAGACATCTCTGCTTCTATACCGGGGAAGGGGTAGCGCCAATCACAGCAAATCTCTCATGCAAATGCTTTGAACTGTAAGACATACAATTGTTCCTTTAGTGCCAGTTACAGCACTATCTCTACTAGGCCAGTAAAGGTAGCCCTCTCTTTCTGGCCTCTGTGGCAATGGCAGACAATCATATAGACTATGGATGCCTATGGTACAAACTTTGAATAGCCCTGGCTGAGGACAATCAGGGGCTGGGACAATAAGCTAAAATTGTTTTTCCAA
Organism: Micromys minutus; assembly: GCF_963924665.1. Lineage (NCBI taxonomy): Eukaryota > Metazoa > Chordata > Mammalia > Rodentia > Muridae > Micromys > Micromys minutus. The sequence continues at coordinate 3,006,723 of NC_137960.1, read as the reverse complement.
TATTGTAGAGTGTTCTAAGGAGTGTATATTGAGCTGGTTGGTAGTGGTGCACAGCTTTAATCCCAGGTCTCAGCACTTGGGAGGCAGAGGCAGGTGGATCTCTGAGTTCAAGGCCAGCTTGGTCTACAGAGTGAGTTCCAGGACAGCCAGAGCTACATAGAGAAACCTTGTCTTGTATCAAAAAAAAAAACAAAAAAACAAAAAAACAAACCAAAAAACAAAAAACAAAAAACAAAAAAACAAAAAGAAAGAAAAGAAAAGAAAAAAAAAGTGTACAATGGCAAAGAGTGGTCTGGCTAGCTTTTGACTGACTGTCCCTCCTCTGAAAGAAGCCAGGGAAGGCAGAGAGTCCAACAAGGTACCAATGAGTGAGTCAAAGTGTCCAATGCTCCAGTGTCTTTGGTTCACAGGAAAGTGACCAAAAGAGTGCTTAAAATAAAACCTGAAAGAGCTTGTTACTTAATAACAATCAAGACAGATTTTAACAGTGCTGAGTACCCAGTGCCCCAGTGGGGTGTTTTTACAAGTACATGCTAACTAATTCTTTTAATAGTTAAAAATAAATTTATTTATACATTTATATATATAAGTTTATACAGCATTCTGCCTGAATCTATGCCTGCAGGCCAGAAGAGGGCATCAGATCCCATTACAAATGGTCATGAGCCACCATGTGGTTGCCGGGATTTGAACTCAGGACCTCTGGAAGAGCAGTCAGTGCTCTAACCACTGAGCCATCTCTCCAGGCCCCACATGCTAATTCTTAACCCTGTCTTCCTGCTAACTCTTCATCTAGGCACTGGCCTGCACGCACACCTTTGAGTTTACTCATGTCTCTCCTGTACCTGAACTGTATTTTGCAGCAAGGGTGCCCTCTAGTGTAAAGCACTCAATGTGGCTCTTGGGTAGTAGGGAAAGGATCAGGATTCTTCAAACCTTGGTAGCAATTGGAACTGCAGCTTCCTGCTAAGTGAGCCTAGGATCCTTCAACCCTTGACACCAGGCAGCATTTCAGTTTCAGTATCTCTCCAAATTGACTAAGATTTGCACCGTTTCTCTTTCTCTCTCCCCGCACCCCTCCCTGTGTGTGGGGGGGGGATGATGCAGGTACATATGGAATCCAGAGGTCAGCCTTGGCTGCCATTTCTCAGTTATGTCCACCTTGTTTTTGTGTGTGGTTTTGAGATGGGTTCTCTCATGGGCTCTGAACTAGCCTAAGAGAGCAGTATGCTGGCAGGCCAGTGAATCCTAGGAATCCACCTGTCTCTTGCCTCTGCAGCACTGGAATTACTGTAAATGCCAGCCAAGCTCTACCTTCTCCCTCTCCCCATACAATTTTTAACCTGTTCCCACTAGGACAGTCAGGTTACTCATCTGCCTCTACAACATCCTGTGCAAGTCTCTGGTACTTCAAAATGTTACTGATGGCCAATGGAGAGATGGCTTAGCACAATGCTGTTCTTTCAGAGGACCTGGATTTGATCCCCAACACCTATATCTGGGAGCTCACAATCCCCAGTAATTCCAGTTCAAAGAGATCCAACATCTTGTTCTGATCTCCTCTTCGGCACCAGGGACCTGCTTGGTGCAGATGTGTATATGTAGGTATGCATACACATAAAATAAAAAAAATAATGAATAAAGAATGTTAGAGTTGGGGAGATGGAGCAGTGGATGAAATGCTTGCACACAAGCACGAGGACCTACGTCTGGGCCTCCTGTGCGCACAGAGAGGCTTGGCAGATCACCTGTCTCTAGCTTCAGTACCGGGATGCAGAGACAGGTAGATCTCTGGAGCTCGTTGGCTTGTCCATTTGAAATCGGCGCTCACCCACCCAAGTATCAAGATTCACTGAAAGATGAAAGAATATGTCTCCAAAATTAAAAAAAAAGTGTTCGGGGAAAGCCCTCCGGATGTCAACCTCTGCCCTGCACAAGCACTCCAGTGCACCCACCAACGTACATTAAAAATTAACACAAAAAATGTTGAGTAGGTAGTAGGTGTGGTGAGAAGCAAAGGATTCTACAGTCAAGCATTGAGAAACAAAGAGGGGAAACAGTACTACCTTTAAAGCTGAAACTCATCGTTGAGAGCATTAACTACAAAAACCCACTTTTGAAAATTACTGAGCATAAGATTAAACGCCTAATGTCCGCCGTAGTTATCCGCTGCTAAAATTTGGAAGAGTAGGTCATTCCTTGTCTTTGTTCAAATTATTTGCATATATTATGCAAATACCCCGACCCGCTGGAAGAACGCCTACTCGAAGAAAGTCAATGATACACTCCTCTGGACCCTTTGATTGGCTTGCTTATCCACTTCATTTGCATGACGTGATTTGATAACTGGAAAGCCCCGCCTCCCTAACGCGTTTACCTCTCCCGAATGGACACCAGACTTGAAATGCTTGGAGGGTCCATGTAACTCCGCTCTCGACTAGCTAATCCCTTCCATTTGTCGCGGTTCTTTCCGTCTCCTCCGCTGAGAGTGGCCGGGGCCTAGCATCCCTTTCCTGCGTCTCTCTCCGCTCCCATCCTTCCGCGGACGTAACACGCATGCGCATCCTTTTTCTCCCACCATCCGTCGTGTAAATTCTGCGCCTCAACGGCCCGGCATTCCGCCGGGGCTACGCGTCTCAACTGCCGACGCCAAGGCGTCTCTCTAGCCAACCGGCGTCCTAGCGTCTGTAAGTCCCTCCCCTTTATGCAAATATCCTCCACACACTACCTTTATTTTTTAAAGCAGGGACAGCCCTGAAGAGCGGAAGGGTCGGAGAGGACAGGGCTCCGCCTCCTATGCAAATCAGGGGGCGTGCCCAGCGCGGTGGGAGGCGGGAGGTGGGGGGTGCTCCCGGGGGCGGCGGTTGCCCGGATGGGCCGTTAGTCGGAGCCCAGCCGCGGAGTGAGCGAGGGAGACGGGAGGAGCCGAGCGCGGCGCCATCCGCCGCCATCCGCCCCCGCCCCGCTGCCATCCGCCCCGGGAAGCCTCTAATCCCGGGTCCCGGACCCCCACGCACCCGGCCAGGTGAGTCTGGGCGAGCCGGGCGCTGACGCCCTTTCCGGCGCGGGGCGGCGGCAGCGGCGGGCCGGGGGAGAAGCTGCCATCAGCCGCCGCCATCTTGTCCTCCTGCCGCCGGCCTGCCCCTCCCCCTCGGGCTGCGCCGGCCGCTCCCAGACGGCTGTGGAGGGTCGGGGGGCCGACGGCAGCCCTGCAGCCCTCTCCTCGGGGCACGACCGCGCTCCCAGGCCGCAGTTCCTGCTCGCGTCGTTCCCTCGGCCCGTCTGTGGCTCCGCCGCCGCCTGTAGTCCTTCCCTTTGAGGGTCTCTTCGTGTTACTGGAGCCCTTCCTACCACCCGGCGCTATGGTTCACGTTCTTTCTTAGTCTTTGAGTCGAGTCACTCCCATTCTGGAGCCCTGCTTTCGCCCAGCATCTCTGCCTTTCTGCATTCACCAAGCCTCTGCTTTTCCCTTTTTCCTCTTTTCTTCCGAGCTCCCTTGACACTGCCACTTTCCCAGCCTTCCTCAGCCGTTCCTGCTTCCCTCCCTGCTTTCTCGTTGATCCTCTCCTTATTAGTGTAAATCTGTCTGCTCTACGATTTTCCTGCTTTTCCCTTCTCATGGTAGATTTCTGATTGGCTTCCTTAAGTGCCTGTGGAGCAACCCCCATCTTCTTGTCTCTCGCTTGTGGTAAAGTTCTCAACCCAATTTTGGCTTTCATCCTAGGCCTGCACGCTTTCTTGCTATCTTCCATCTCTTTTTCACACTGTTCCCACCCACAAGTGAATGCCTGGCCTCTAGAAAGGACTAAGATGTAGAGTTTGGCCTGCCTGGGGAGTAAGGTCTGTTAGGGAAACAAATGACGGTGTATGAAGAGACTGGATGAGGATAAAAATTGTATCTGGTTCTGGTTTTGACTCTTTGCTGTCTGGCCCATGGTTACAGGGTATTTTAGTTAGCTCCATAATGCTGTGTTTCCCCTCAGTTTTACATTGGGTCTACTAGTTTGTTTTCTTTTTTCTTCTGTAAGCAGAATTGTTTCCAAGAGCTAAGTGGGGGCTAGTTAAGAAATAGATGGAATATTCTGTGTACAGGGGTTTGTCCAGCCTGGGAGTGTGTGGAGCCCCTGTTGTTTAGTAAGGATTATTCTGGCACTAGCTCCCGGTCTGGCAGAGCAAGCTCATAAAAATCCTTAAGCTCCCAGCATACCTTCCTTCAAACCTCCCCAGATGGGACTTAAGGCTGCTGGGAATGGAACCTGGGGCCCTGGGGCGTGATTAGGGAGCCAGTGCCTAATAGGTTGGCAATCTGAAGTTCTCGTACTTGCTCGATGGAGTTGTGTACCTCATTCTGGTTTTCTCTGGGGCTTTGACTTGGTTCTTCAATTTTATCATATATCTCTGAAATTAAAAGATTAGCTGCATGTCTAAAGTGGCACAAAGGGTAGGTGGGGAAGATAATGGGTTGTTACTGGTTTTCTTTGTCAGGATACTTGGAGAGGGACTGGCTGTGGAAGCTGAGTGGATTGTGGTTGCTTAAGAGACTGTGGTAGTTTACACAAGCTAGAGAGTCACATATCTAAAGAGAATGCAGAGATCTTCTAGGCTTTTGTCTATGAAAGGGGCAGAACCTGAGCTGCCTACTCTCTGGCCCACAGGCACCGGCTCGTTTTGGGGGAGGTGCCTGCAGGACCCAACGTACTCAATGAGCTTCCAGCGCAATGTCCGATCGCTCGGGGCCGACTGCCAAGGGGAAGGATGGAAAGAAGTATTCCTCGCTCAACCTGTTTGATACGTATAAGGGCAAGTCCTTAGAGATCCAGAAACCCACTGGTGAGGGTCTTGCAAAGAAGCTTCTGATATTTGCAGGCTGAGCGTGTGTGGGGTATAGGATTTGGAACTCTTCAACAAAGGCAACTAACAGACCAGAGGAACACTGGTGACCTCTTTCTTCAGTGCTGAAGGGGGTGCTGGGCTCTGGGTAAAACACAAGTCATCCTCCTACAAAGGCGTGTTTTTGGTTCCCTGTCCTTGGACACGTAAGAATTGGAGGCAAAGAAATGTGGTGGATTTGGAAAGGTCTGGGCCAGCTTGCCCCCCCGCAGGCTCAGGATCAACCATCCCACAGAGGAGCAATGATTCTGCTGTATCTCACCTTTCCCAGGAGAGCTTAGAGATTATTGAATAATGAATGGCTTCTGAGAGAGGCCTGTATATAGTGAAGAGGTTGTAGGATTATCTTAAGTGGGATCTGTGGATGAGGCACAGACAGTTAGGTCTCCCATGTGAGGTCTTTTTGACCCTTTCTTTCCACCTTTTCTTCAGTTGCCCCTCGACATGGCCTGCAGAGTCTCGGAAAAGTTGCCATTGCCCGGCGTATGCCACCCCCAGCCAACCTTCCAAGCCTGAAAGCCGAGAACAAAGGCAATGACCCCAATGTCTCACTAGTGCCGAAAGACGGAACAGGATGGGCAAGCAAACAGGAGCAGTCCGACCCCAAGAGGTAGAAAGAGGCCTGTGGAACCTAATGATTCTTTTAGCTTTGAGTTTGGGAGTATATTAAGGCATGGTCTGTTTCAGCCGGAGACCAAGAGAAGCACCTTCTGAACCTAGTAGTTTGGTAGATGACAAAGAAATGAAACCTTAAACTTAGAAGGAGAGAAAACAGGAAGAAACAGACAAAGGCCTGTGTGACAGTTATTTTGTCCTAGCATTTGTAGGTGCTAGGGTAGGGTCAGTTCCAGCTTTATACTTGATATACGAGTACTAAGGAAGTGACATCTCACTCCGTGTGACCTTTCCTTCCTGCCATCCCAGTTCCGATGCCTCAACCGCTCAGCCGCCGGAATCGCAGCCACTGCCGGCTTCACAGACGCCTGCCTCCAACCAGCCGAAACGACCCCCAACAGCCCCCGAGGTACCTGGAGAACTAGAGGGGTTGGAAGAGGGAGAATGACCCTTATTCTGCTCTCCTAATGGCCACTTACTACCTTTGCTTCTCCAGAATACTCCTTCGGTTCCAAGCGGGGTAAAGTCCTGGGCACAAGCCAGTGTCACCCATGGAGCCCATGGAGATGGTGAGAGCAAGAATGTTGGAGCATATGGGAGGCAGGGGCCATGCATCCCTTTAGGAGAGGTCCTTTTGTCATGTGTCTAAATCACCCAGGATTTAGAGCCTTCCATTTTTATGTACATGCTCAGAAAGTGAACCCCTGCCTGATGTACACCTCATCTCAACAGGTGGAAGGGCATCAAGCCTACTGTCGCGATTCTCTCGAGAGGAATTTCCGACCCTGCAGGCGGCTGGAGACCAGGACAAGGCTGCCAAGGAAAGGGAGTCTGCCGAACAGTCGTCTGGGCCCGGACCAAGCCTCCGCCCCCAAAGTGAGTGGCTGCCTTGTGTGAGTGAGTGTTTGCCTCCTAACCAGGATCATGCCTATTCTGTGGAAGAGCTGCATGCTGTACTACTCACCTTCTCCGTCTTTTTGATGCATCCAATTGGCCCCAATCAGTGGTAACTTACCTTTTCCTCCCCTTTGCATTTCTAAACTACAGATTCTACAACTTGGAGGGACGGAGGTGGGCGTGGCCCTGATGAACTGGAGGGCCCGGACTCCAAACTTCATCATGGTCATGATCCCCGGGGTGGGCTGCAGCCTTCAGGCCCACCCCAGTTCCCTCCCTACCGCGGAATGATGCCGCCCTTTGTGAGTTTGGCTATGTTACTTGGGAGTGGTGCACTAAAAGCCAGTGTTAAGAATTAGGACTTAGTCTTTGGAAGACACAGAAAGTAGACCCCAGTGAGATAGGGGGATGGGAGGATGGTCTGTTTGAAGGGCTGGCAGGCTACTTATCCTTCTTAGCAGCTATTGTTGGGCCTTTTTGCAGATGTATCCCCCATATCTCCCATTCCCTCCACCCTATGGACCCCAGGGGCCTTATAGATATCCGACTCCTGATGGGCCCAGGTAAGTAATCAAATTCTGGGTTTGTTATTGGGGAGTAGGGTAAGGAGGCTACTTGGGAAGAGATGGTTTTTGTATCTAGGGGATTCCGTTTTGTACGTGATTCTGCTACATGTTGTATTTAACATTGCCCTCCTTTTTTTCCCAATACATAGCCGTTTTCCCCGTGTGGCGGGCCCCCGGGGCTCAGGGCCACCAATGCGCCTTGTAGAGCCTGTGGGTCGACCTTCTATTCTTAAAGAAGATAATCTCAAAGAGTTTGACCAATTGGACCAGGAAAATGATGATGGTTGGGCAGGTAACTGAATATTTGGATCCTCAAAAGTAAAATTTGATGAAGAAATAATAGGTCTTGTGAGAGGCAGGCAGATGTGAAAGGGGTAAGAGATAAGGAATGATACGAAGCTTAGTGCTGCCAAGTACTGTGGGGTGAGGACGGTTAGCACTGACTGAGCCTGCTCTTGTAGTTCCAGACTGTTGGCTGCGTTCTGGGAAGCTATCTGGGAATGGAGAGCACACTGCTTAGTTTACTTAATGTTCCTTTCTTTTACCTCAGGGGCCCATGAGGAGGTCGACTACACTGAAAAGCTCAAGTTCAGTGATGAGGAAGATGGGCGAGACTCTGATGAGGAGGGAGCTGAGGGCCAGTGAGTCAGGGCACAGAGGAGGGGCTGTTTGTTTCTCTGGGGGTGTCATAGCCTCATAGGGCCGAGTATAGCAGAGTTTATTCATACTGTGATCTGCCCACAGCAAGGATCCCCAGTCAGCTGCTGGTGAGGAACCCGAGACAGATGGCAAAAAGGGCACCTCACCTGGCAGCGAATTGCCCCCTCCCAAGACAGCCTGGACAGAGAACTCTCGGCCTTCAGAGACAGAGCCAGCTCCTCCTACCCCAAAGCCTCCCCCACCTCCACCTCACCGGGGGCCTGTTGGGAACTGGGGGCCCCCTGGGGACTACCCAGTGAGTGTCTACAATTCGGGGTTGAGGATCAATTGTGGGGGGCATCAACTGAATAGTTGAAGGTAATGACAGTGAGCTAGGGTAGGACTAGGGTTGTATCTGAGAAACATTTGGGAGCCTTTGGTTCTAGGGGAGTTGGGATGCTGGGAAGGAAGGCTTTCGTGATTAGGTCTCCAAAGTAAAAAAGGAACCAGAAAAAAGGGTGAAGAATTTATCTCCACCCAGAGACCATCAGTTCCGAGGTCTGGTTCTTTTATCCTGTAGCTATGGACAGTTGTTTGATCTTTGAAAGAGGTGGTAGAAGGTAGAATGACTGACAGGCCTGGCCTGCTGGGTTTGCCCATTGCCAGGATCGAGGGGGTCCTCCCTGCAAACCTCCAGCACCTGAGGATGAGGATGAGGCATGGCGGCAGCGTCGGAAACAGTCTTCTTCAGAGATCTCCCTGGCAGTGGAACGTGCCCGGAGGCGCAGGGAAGAGGAAGAGCGACGCATGCAGGAGGAGCGCCGGGCAGCCTGTGCTGAAAAACTTAAGCGTCTTGATGAAAAGTTTGGAGCACCTGACAAGCGGCTCAAAGCAGAGCCTGCAGCCCCACCTGTTACCCCTCCTGCCCCAGCTCTACCACCTGCTGTCCCCAAAGAAATCCCTACACCTCCAGCTCTGCCACCAACACCAACCCCAACACCAGAGAAAGAACCTGAAGAGCCAGCACAAGCCCCTCCTGTGCAGTCTGCCCCGAGTCCAGGTGTGGCTCCAGTTCCCACTCTGGTGAGTGGGGGTGGCACTGCCAGTAGCACCAGCAGTGGCAGCTTCGAAGCCAGCCCAGGTATGAGAAAGGAATAGGGTCTACTGGGTTTCCGAAGTCTCTGCTAGGCTTAAGGTGGGGGCGGGGGTACTGGGTGTCAAAGATGGGTGTCAGTAGAAGAGAGTGATTGGTTTTTATTGAACTGTAGTGTAGGATGTGTGGGAGGAGAAGCTAAACATTTTGTTGGATGTCTTTTCTGTTTTCTGCTTTTGTGTTTTCTGGTAGTATCACAGGAATACTTGAGGCCTCAAAGTATTTTTATGGCTCTTAAACAGGACTGAATATTTACATAACCTAGGGGTGGAATTTCTGGGACATTTGACTGTTGTGATGGACCAAGTCACTCTGTTCTTAAATGCAGTGGAACCCCAACTGCCTTCAAAAGAGGGTCCTGAACCACCAGAAGAGGTTCCTCCACCTACCACACCCCCAGCCCCAAAAGTGGAACCCAAGGGTGATGGGGTTGCTCCCACTCGACAGCCCCCCAGTCAGGGCTTGGGCTACCCCAAATACCAGAAGTCATTGCCACCTCGTTTCCAGAGGCAGCAACAGGTAAGGCCAAGATCTTTCCATTTGGGGGTCTGTTTGTATCTCTTTACCGTTCTGTGTCTTCAGGCCTGGGTTCATCTTTCTGTTGTACCACAGCTCCCTCCACTCATATCATTGCCATGTCACTGCCTTAACTCTCTCTCTCCTTTGCCCTTTTGTAGGCTGTGGTGATCTTCATCTGTCTCATTCCTTGCAGGAGCAGCTCCTGAAGCAGCAGCAGCAGCAGCAGTGGCAGCAGCAGCAACAAGGCACTGCCCCTCCTGCCCCAGTGCCCCCATCACCACCACAGCCTGTGACCCTGGGAGCTGTTCCTGCCCCACAGGCACCACCTCCACCTCCCAAAGCCCTGTACCCAGGTGCTCTGGGCCGGCCCCCACCAATGCCTCCAATGAACTTTGACCCCCGCTGGATGATGATTCCTCCTTATGTGGACCCTCGGCTTCTCCAGGGCCGGCCCCCTCTGGACTTCTACCCTCCTGGTGTGCATCCCTCTGGTACGGATCCATGGGAGTGCTGGTGACCTCCCTAGTCCCGGGAGGGAATACTGTCTTTGGTGGATAGCCAGGGAACGTGGTGGTATATCTGTTTAGCACTTAGGGTCTTGTGAGAGAGACTAAGCTTGGGGAAGAGGTAAGTAGTGAGCTAACCACTCAGCTTTCCTATGAGGGCACATTTTATTTGTGGGGCTTGATTCCTTCATAGGAAAGCTGAGTGGTTAGCTTGTTTTCACAAGAAAGGCAGAACCCTCACAGAACAGGAGCTGCAGGTGCTGCTTGCTCTCAGGCTGTGACGGTGATTTCTTTGTTTTCTTAGGCCTGGTTCCCCGGGAACGCTCAGATAGTGGGGGCTCAAGCTCAGAGCCATTTGAACGCCATGCACCCCCTTTGTTGCGGGAACGGGGCACCCCACCAGTGGACCCCAAGTTGGCCTGGGTAGGAGATGTCTTTACCACCACACCCACTGATCCTCGCCCTCTTACCTCACCACTGCGCCAGGCAGCAGATGAGGAGGAGAAGAGTCTGAGGTGAGTTGCTAGGGAGGAGCTGGGCAGGCCTGAGAATAGTGTGGGTCATCTGAGGTGATGGGGTGCCCATGGAAGGAGTGTCTACATCCTAATTCTCATCTGCTTATGTTCCTCCTCATAACAAACTTTTCTGTTTCTCTTTCAGGAGCGAGACTCCTCCAGTACCTCCCCCCCCACCTTATCTGGCTAATTATCCAGGTTTTCCAGAGAATGGAACTCCTGGGCCCCCGATCTCGAGATTCCCTCTGGAAGAATCAGCTCCCCCAGGACCCCGTCCACTACCCTGGCCTCCAGGCAGTGAGGAGGCTGCCAAGATGCAGGCTCCACCACCCAAGAAGGAACCCCCCAAGGAGGAACCGCCACAGCTGTCCGGGCCAGAAGCAGGCAGAAAGCCTGCCCGTGGAGTTGGAGGCGGAGGCCAAGGCCCACCGCCACCACGCAGAGAGAATCGTACCGAGACTCGCTGGGGCCCCCGACCAGGCAGTTGTCGACGTGGAGTCCCTCCAGAGGAGCCAGGTGTCCCTCCTCGCCGAGCTGGGCCTATAAAGAAGCCACCACCACCTGTAAAAGTAGATGAATTGCCTCCTAAGTCCCTAGAACAGGGAGATGAGACCCCCAAGGTTCCAAAGCCGGATGCACTCAAGACAGCTAAGGGAAAGATGGGCTCCAAAGAAACCCCACCAGGTGGGAACCTGTCTCCTGCGCCTAGGCTTCGGAGGGACTATTCCTATGAAAGAGTAGGCCCGACATCTTGCCGTGGTCGGGGCAGAGGCGAGTATTTTGCCAGAGGAAGGGGTTTCCGGGGAACCTATGGGGGCCGGGGTCGGGGCACCCGGAGCCGTGAATTCCGAAGTTACAGAGAGTTCCGAGGAGACGATGGGCGTGGGGGTGGTGCAGGGGGAACAAACCACCCTTCTGCTCCCCGAGGCCGCACAGCCAGTGAGACACGAAGTGAGGGTTCAGAATATGAAGAAATCCCCAAGAGACGTCGCCAGCGTGGCTCTGAAACAGGCAGTGAGACTCACGAGAGTGACCTTGCCCCCTCTGACAAGGAAGCTCCTCCACCCAAAGAGGGAGTGCTTGCTCAAGTCCCTCTTGTCCCCCCACAACCAGGAGCTCCCCCATCACCAGCCCCAGCCCGATTCTCTACTGCCCGAGGTGGTCGTGTCTTCACTCCCAGAGGAGTGCCATCACGCCGTGGCCGAGGCGGGGGGCGGCCCCCTCCTGTTTGCTCCGGCTGGAGTCCTCCAGCCAAGTCCCTGGTTCCAAAGAAACCTCCCACATGTCCTTTGCCTCCAAATAAGGAGCCTTTGAAAGAGAAGCTGATCTCAGGGCCTCTGTCCCCTATGTCCCGAGCTGGCAACATGGGTGTAGGCATGGAAGATGGGGAGCGACCCCGGCGAAGGCGACATGGCAGGGCTCAGCAGCAGGACAAACCACCTCGTTTCCGAAGGCTGAAACAAGAACGTGAAAATGCCGCCAGAGGAGCTGATGGCAAGCCCCCTTCCCTAGCCCTGCCAGCCTCCGCCCCTGGACCTGAGGAAACACTAGCAACAGTCACCGTTCCCCCACCCCCTCGCCGCACAGCTGCTAAGTCTCCTGATCTGTCAAACCAGAACTCAGACCAAGCCAATGAGGAATGGGAGACTGCATCAGAGAGCAGTGACTTTGCCAGTGAGCGCAGGGGTGACAAGGAGACTCCCCCAGCAGCACTTATGACCTCTAAAGCTGTGGGGACTCCTGGGGGCAGTTCAGGTGGGTCTGGACCAGGCATTTCAACCATGTCTCGTGGAGACCTCAGCCAACGAGCCAAGGATTTGAGCAAGCGTAGCTTCTCGAGTCAACGGCCAGGCATGGATCGTCAAAACCGGCGCCCAGGCACTGGGGGCAAGACTGGCAGTGGTGGTGGCAGTAGTGGAGGTGGTGGTGCAGGCCCTGGGGGACGGTCTGGCCCAGGGCGAGGGGATAAGAGGAGCTGGCCCTCTCCCAAGAACCGAAGGTGGGTAAGGGTAGATAGCTAAGTATATTCTTGGGGTTATTGGGTTGAGGGTGGGTACCAGAGAGTTGGGATTTTATGAATAAGTCAGGCATCAGGAAGGCACCATAGAGGTTCCATCTTGGCAGTTAGTAAAGAGTTGGCAGTCCCCATGCATGTCTCCTAAGCCCCTTAGGGCTCCTCCCCTCAGGCCCCAACCTGTAATGACACCACACCACCCCCTCCTGGGCCAACAGCACTATCCATTGTGGTGAGCTGGAGGAAAATGGGTGGGAATGACTATCCCCAAATGTGTGTGGTTTTCTCAGCACACCTTTGTAAATAAAGCTTGGAAGCAGTATCTGGGGAGAGAATGGGATGTCAGTGGAGAAGCTGGAAAGTAGATGCTTGACTTATAGGGGTCAGGATCATAGTTTACTGAGCCCTGGAGCTGATGCTCTGCTTTCTCCAGCCGTCCTCCTGAGGAGCGACCCCCGGGACTTCCTCTGCCTCCACCACCTCCCAGCAGCTCTGCTGTTTTCCGCCTGGACCAAGTTATTCACAGCAACCCTGCCGGCATCCAACAGGCTCTGGCCCAACTTAGCAGCCGCCAAGGAAATGTAACTGCACCAGGGGGGCACCCAAGGCCTAAGCCTGGGCCTCCCCAAGCCCCTCAGGGCTCCTCCCCTCGGCCCTCAACCCATTATGACCCCCCGAGGGTCAGCAACGCTATTGGTTCTGGTAAGCTGGAGGCAAGCGGGTGGGAATGACTCCATCCCCAAAGGTCAGGTGCTGGAATGGGGAGCAGAAGTCATGGAGCCCCTGTTCCTGGGTTCTGTAGAGCTGGAAGGGCTGGGAGGCGGAGTCGGGAGAGCAGGCTAGGGTCAGTGGTAGAATGAGGTAGATGCTGACAGTTTTCCCCTTTTCCCCAGACTCCCACTTCGAGGAGCCAGGGCCGATGGTGAGGGGGGTGGGCGGGACTCCCCGGGACTCTGCCGGGGTTAATCCCTTCCCCCCGAAACGGCGGGAGCGGCCTCCCCGAAAACCGGAGCTGCTGCAGGAGGTGAGGGATGGGGCTGGAGATTGGGCCTCATTGTACTCCCACCTTTGAAGGTTCTTGGTTATGCTTTCTGTATGCTTTTTACATTCTGTTCCGCTCGTTCTCACCCCAGATCCTCATCAATGATCACTTGTCTCCCATGTATCTGTCTCCCCTGCTGCTGCTACTCCTCACTCTGCCTAAGTTTATTTGTATTTTGCCCTTCTGGGTTTTTTTCATCTTTAGGAAACTGTGCCAGCTTCTCATAGCTCTGGATTCTTGGGCTCTAAGCCTGAGGTCCCAGGCCCTCAGGAAGAATCCAGAGATTCAGGCACAGAGGCCCTAACTCCCCACATCTGGAATCGTTTACATACTGGTAAGGAAGGCTGGTGAGGGGAAAGATTGGAGTAGGGACCGTGGTGTGAGGTAGGTCTTAGTTTTCTCACTGCCTGCCTCATGGTTGGTGTTCTCCAGCCACAAGCCGAAAGAGTTACCAGCCCGGCTCCATAGAGCCCTGGATGGAGCCCCTGAGTCCCTTTGAGGATGTGGCAGGCACAGAGGTGAGTAGACACTGGAAGGGGGGTTGGCAGTGAGGGTGAGGGTTATGAGCATCAGTCATTTCTTCACCCGTTCTGAATACACACTGCTCTAGAGGCTGTTCTCTTGGTGTTGTCTCCTTTCCTCGGTTGGTTGGTATATGACACCTCTCAGGTGTCAGGTGTTTAACTTCGCTCCTTCTCCACTCCTCAGATGAGTCAGTCTGACAGTGGGGTGGACCTGAGTGGAGATTCTCAGGTGTCGTCAGGTCCCTGCAGTCAGCGAAGTTCCCCTGATGGAGGACTTAAAGGGTCAGCAGAGGGACCCCCCAAGCGGCCTGGAGGACCCTCGCCCCTAAATGCTGTTTCTGGTGAGAGTGCATCTGGCTCTGAACCTTCTGAACCTCCTAGGAGACGGCCACCTGCTTCCCATGAAGGGGAAAGAAAGGTAAAGATGAAGGATAGATGAGAAGTGTCAGCAGGGTCCTTCCTCATTCCTGTGTTTGACTATCCTTTCTTTGCCAGTGTGCTATGCTTTTTCTTGGTTTGTCATTCCGTCACCCAAATACACTTTGTTTCCCAATCTAGGAGCTGCCCCGGGAGCAGCCTCTGCCCCCTGGTCCCATAGGCACAGAGCGGTCACAGCGCACAGACCGGGGCCCAGAGCCAGGCCCTCTCCGACCAGCCCACCGACCGGGCTCTCAAGTAGAGTTCGGCACTACCAACAAGGTCTGCATGGGCTGTACTTGGACATGTCCTTGAGTGGGTATGAGAATGATAAGCAGAGATGGACGTTTGAATCCCTTACAATCTCCCTACATATTACAGGACTCAGACCTGTGCCTAGTTGTAGGAGATACTTCAAAAGGAGAGAAGGAATTGGCAACATCAGCCACAGAGGTAGGTGGGAAGCCTGTGAGTTTTGATGCCAGCAAGTAAGCAATGAGCATCTAGGGCAGTGAAGTGAGTCTCACCTCCCCAGTGCTGCTGCCACCTTCCTACAGCTCCTCCTGCTGGCTGTCCCCAGCCCTGAAGTTATGTCATTGCTACTTGATAACTCATTCTGTTGATGTTATGAAATGGGGCGTAAATACCTGATACGGGACCCCAAGGGATTGTGGCCAACACGTTAGAACCACTGATGTGGAATGTAAGCAGTCCATTTTGACAAGGATTCCTTTGCTCAGGTCGTTCCCATAGCCAGAGACTGGGAGCTGCTTCCTAGTGCTTCTGCTTCAGCTGAGCCACAGTCCAAGAGCCTGGGTTCTGGGCAGTGTGGTCCAGAGCCCGGCCCTCCAGGTCAGCGTCTGTACCCTGAGGTCTTCTATGGCAGCCCTGGACCTCCTAATTCCCAAGTAAGCTCTGTTTTTAATCCTAAGTCCCCTCTCTGCCTTGCCTTCTCTTTTTTCCTTTTTTGTTTTTTGAGATTTCCTGGAATTCAGTATGTAGACCAGGCTGGCCTCAAACTCAGATTCACCTGTCTCTTCCTTCCAGGTGCTGGGATTAAAGATGTACCCCACCAGCTTGCTCAGCTGGATAATGGTTTCTTTTGTTTTCTGTTTTTTTTTTTTTTTAATGTTTTTAATTTGTGTGCATGCGTTACACTGCACAGAGTTCAGAGGACAACTGCAGTCCTCTTGTCCTCCACCTGGTTACCAAGTGTCGGCAGCAGTGCCTTTAACTGTTGAGCTCTCTCAGCTGCCCTGAAGTTGGTTAATTTATAAAATGTCCCACTTTTCTTTCTCCTCCAATGAGTAGGATGTGTGGTTTAGTTCCCCTCCCCTTAGGAAGTTTTTATTTCATGTACATGGGTGTTTTGCCTGCAGATGTCTGCACCATGTGTGTACAGTGCCCTTGGGACTAGAGTTATAGATGACTATAGGCCACCGTGTGGAGAGTAAGGATAGATGGGGATCTTCTGGGAGAGCAGCCAGTGTACCTACTTAACCACTGGGATTTGTCTTTATTTCTAGTGGGTAGGTGCACATGACTGCACGTGCTCATGGAAGCCAGAGGTGTGTGCCAGGTTTCCCTGGAGCTAGTGTTCTAGATGGCTCTAGGCCTGGAGAAAGTAGTTCCTGTTCTCAGCTGCTGAGCCGACTCTCCACCCATACCCTGTTTTGCCAAGTTAATCAAGTTGGCCCTGAGCTTACTCTGTAGTATAGGCTGGCCTTGAACTTTGACATCTGTCTTCCTGGGAACTGAGGTTCAGGCATTTGGCCTGTGGGATGGTGCTGCCCACTTTGGTGTGGGTGCTCTTCCCTTGGTTAACCCTCTCTTCTAAAACACATTGTCACCTATGTGTTTCTCAATCCAGTTGAGAGCCAAGATCACCCATCATGCAGCACTAGAGATCAGACTTGGGGCTCACGTGCCAGTGGAGCCCTCCAGCACTATGCTGTATATATATCCAGCCCAAGTTAGCGTTTCTTGAACAAAGACACTAGAACTGCTCCTACCTCACTTTTCTCCAGCAGGTCTCTGGGGGTGCACCCATCGACTCTCAGTTACATCCCAACAGTGGAGGCTTCCGTCCTGGGACACCCTCATTGCACCAGTACAGGTGAAACAGATTAACAGAAACGGACTTACGAAGGGAGTGGAGATCGATTGAGGGAGATGATGCCAAAGAATAGTGGATTAAGGCCTCACTCAGGCTGAAGAGTAACCTCTCTTCCAACTTCTTTTCAGGTCGCAGCCTCTGTATCTGCCCCCAGGTCCAGCCCCTCCTTCGGCACTGCTCTCTGGGGTAGCTCTCAAGGGCCAGTTTCTGGATTTCTCAGCACTGCAAGCCACAGAGCTGGGGAAGTTGCCTGCTGGGGGAGTTCTCTACCCTCCACCATCCTTCCTCTACTCTGCAGCTTTCTGCCCCAGCCCTTTGCCTGACCCACCCTTGCTTCAGGTATGAGGTGGGCAGCTGCTACGGCAGCAGAGAGGATGTTCTTGGGGGACTTGACCTGTTCTGTTTTCTCACTCTGTCCAGGAGAGTGTGGAAAACATCATGTAATTCAGATTATAAGTCTTTGAGCCATCACACCCACCTGAGAATTGGCCTTTCCATTTCCCAACAGGTACGCCAGGATCTGCCATCCCCTTCAGATTTTTACTCTACTCCTCTGCAGCCTGGTAGCCAGAGTGGCTTCCTTCCTTCAGGAGCTCCTGCTCAGCAGGTATCTTTGATCTTCCCACTTCGCTTCATTTGCCTCTGGCTTAGTTTGAATTTTTCCATGTGCCTTCCTTTTCTAATGGGCTCACTGGGAATTTCTTGTAGATGCTTCTACCTATGGTAGACTCACAGCTACCAGTGGTGAACTTTGGCTCCCTGCCACCAGCGCCACCCCCTGCTCCACCCCCTCTTTCTCTGTTACCTGTGGGTCCTGCTCTCCAGCCCCCCAACCTGGCTGTGCGGCCCCCACCTGCTCCTGCTACTCGGGTCTTACCTTCACCCGCCAGGCCCTTCCCCCCTAGCTTGGGGCGAGCAGAGGTAAGGTGTAAAGATTTATTCAGTATTTCAAATTTTTGAAGGATGGAAAGGTGGGAGGATTCAGTCTATGTGTCCAAAAGGGTGCTTTATTTATTTACTTATTTATTTATTTTTTTAAATTTATTTATTTGCAGCTGCACCCAGTAGAAATAAAGCCTTTCCAGGATTACCGAAAGCTGAGCAGTAACCTTGGGGGTCCTGGGTCATCACGGACTCCCCCATCTGGAAGGTAAACAGGAATGAGCTATAGGCTATGCATCCCCAGGGATTTTCTTTGAAACAGGCTTATCTTGACCATCTTTCCTCCCCTAGGCCCTTCTCTGGTCTCAATTCCCGTCTCAAGGCTCCACCTTCCACCTACAGTGGAGTATTCCGAACTCAGCGCATTGACCTCTACCAGCAGGTGAAGGAGAAAACCTGTGACCCCAGCCTAAGTTGAGGTGTCCTTCTGAGCCCCCGAAAGACTGCTGACTTACTCTCTTGCACATGTCCTCAGGCTTCCCCGCCAGATGCCCTGCGCTGGATGCCGAAGCCTTGGGAACGGACAGGGCCACCTTCTCGAGAAGGGCCTCCCCGAAGAGCAGAGGAGCCTGGGTCCCGGGGGGAGAAGGAGCCTGGATTGCCTCCACCCCGCTGAGGGAGTTCCCCTTGATCCCCATCCCCGGGGCTTGTATATAGATTATAAATATATAAGGGGGAAAGGGGTGGGTGGGGAGGGGTTGTGGGTCTGGAGCCTCACTTCCCCTCTTCTCTTCCCCTAGTCCCCTATCCCTGGGGCCGTTTGTTAAAAAAGAATAATAAAAGAATTTAAAAAAACATGGGGGGTAAGTCATGGGTGGTGGGGATTAGCTGTAACATTTTACACTAAGTGGGTTCAGTAAGTTACCTGTTTATGGTTCCAGAATTAAGAACTTAGATGAGGTCAGTTGGGTACCTGTCTAAAGGTATATGACAAAGTCAACTATAACAAATCCCACTGCAGTGACACTTCTCCAACAAGGCCACACCTTGTGATGTGACTCCATATGAGCCTGTGGGGACCATTTTCATCTAAACCACCATATTCCATTCCCTGGTCCCATAAGCTTGTAGCAATATGTAAGAATGTAGTCAGTCCAACTTGAGAAGTCTCCATAGCATATCAGTCTCTTACAGTCATTGCAGTCTCTCAGCTGTAACCCTTGTAAGGCAGATAATGTATTTTCAACATACAGTGGCATAGAGCATACATTACCAATCTGAGAGGGAGCATAGGGAATAGTGGGCCAAGATGAGAACAGAAATGAGCTAGCTCCAAACTACTCCACTCAGCTTGCTGCTAGCAACACACTCCTCAGGCTAGTTCTGTTTCCTCACCTGTCTCTTCATTCCCTTAGCTCTGGCATCACCAGGATTTTGGGGTCCCCATTTTCATAGCCTCACAATAGCCTATGTAGGCCTCCGTGCTGAAGGAGATACCATAAGTCACATTACCAACTTTCTGTGGTTTCCTTCACTGCTTTAAATTTGTCCTTGAAAATGTGCCTACTTTTTGGGGAGCTTAGATGGGAAAGATTTTATTCAAAGCTGAGTCTTCAGTTTTGTTATTTAAAACAAGGGGAGAAAGCCACACTTTTCAGTATAAGAATGGTCTATAGACTACCTACTAAACCCTGACCCCCACAATTGAAATGACCTTCACAACCAGTTTCATGCTCCTAGCGTGGCCCATTGAATCAATGCATTCAGCTGCTTTCCTAAGCCAGTATGCTTTTCTTCAATCATAGGTCTATCAGGAATAGGCATTAGGTTCTGACCTAGTAAGGGTTTCTATCGCTGTGAAGAGGACAGCCACTCATAAAAGCATTTAATTGGGATTGGCAAGTCCATTGTCACCATGGTATTAGGAGCCTAGCTTTGTGCGTCTGCATCTGAAGACAACAGACTTGCTTCTGAAACCTCAAAGTCCCCCCCCCCCCCCAAATGACACTCAAAGGCCACACAGTCCTAAATAGTGCCAGCACTTATGGGGCCATTTCACTCAAACCACCACGGTACTATATGGCCTCCCATGTTCTTGATTTTCACCGGGGCTCAATCATTGGGCCTTTAAGGTTCCAGAGACCAGGTGCAACCAGTGAGGGGGGGTCTTAGGGCTGATACAGGGCAGCAGAGTTTAAGCTTCAACTGACCATTTTTAAACTCAAAACACTGGTAGGTATGAGGATGGCACACGTGTAAAGAGACAAAGGAGCCAGGAAAATCCGACTTTTATTTCTTAAATACTGTGAAGGAAGAGGGGAAATGTTCCCCAGGTGAGAAAGCTAGGGGTCATCAGCAAATGCCCGATGGGCATTAGGGAAGCGCTGGGGGCTGTAGTTGGGATCCTCCTGCAGTCGTTTTTGAATATCAGACCGGAGCTAGAAAGAGAAAACAAACATAGGTCTAAATAGGCCAGAGGAGCCCTAGTTTAAACCTATGATCCCAGAAGCATAAAGACCAACCCTTGGGAAATACTTTCCCCACCAGCCATGCTGGCAAGCCCAATATAAGATCGCTAAGCCTTCCCAAATGCCACAAGGAAGACTGACCATCAATGGGCAGTCCCCACACTACCAATTCATCTCTGAATAGATCCAGGGAAGCAGGAACCTGGCCCAACCCCTCCCAGTAGACCATCCCTATTCTGCTGCAAAGTGGGGGCACCTGCTGCCTGTAGCTCTCCTGAACCTCTGGTGCCTCCAGGTCCCGGCTCAGGCTCTCGGGGCTTGTCAGGGGCCGAGCTCCGGCTGCCTTAGCTGCCCGGCTCACTGCCTCTGAGAGTAGCAGCTGGGGGCCCTCACCCTGCATTGTCTGGGGGACAGGTTGAGAGGGAAAAGGGGATCAACATCAGACCCAGTGCCACCACCCAGTTCACCCTTTCCATTAGTTAACCAGTGTCTGTACTAGTATAGGGCAAGGAACAGCCTGCACATGGTTCTGACAGTAAAGAAGGCACCAGCAGGTCAAATGACCTGGGATCCAGAGCTAGCTACTCTTCAAGGCAAAGCCCACCTTACACACCTAATCACTTGGGAGATCACACAGCTGAGGAACCAGAACTGCCAGAAAACAGTACGGTGAAGGCCCATAAACCAATGTTCCAATTATGATCAAGCCTGACTCACAAACAGGCTTCCTAACTAGACGAGACTGAACTAGCAAGCAAAAGCCTCTAGCTCAACAAGGGTACTGGATAGAGAGACATCCACAGCAAAGAGACCAACCTTTCGTCTCTTGGCAGGCATGCCACTGAGGTAGGCATCACTCAGGGGCGGCTGAGGTTTCACCTTCCGCTGGCTCTGAATGTCCTGCTGGATAATAGGGACCCATTCCTGGGGAGGAAAGGATTTGACATAATTCCCACCTTACAGCTCTTTAACCCACTGGGATCACCTCCTGCCACTTACAGGAGGGACTGCAGCTGCCCAGGGCTCTGCATCAGCTGAAGCTCCGTCCTGTTCATCTCGGGAACCTCCTTCAGGAGCAGGGGGTGGACCTCGGGACATGGCTTCTTCCGCTGTTGTTCCAGGGGCTGGGGACGCATTTTCTCTCTGGAAGGAATATAACAGAAAGGTCCAGACTTCAGAGTTCTTTGCTCCCAAGCACCCTTTCTTCCAGCCATCTACTCCACATTATTTAGCTTCTCAAGTGGTACCTGAGGTTCTGGAGAAGTTCTCTCTGCTCCCTGAACTTCCATTGGCTCTTCAGGAAGTGCCTGTGATATTGGTCAAGGAAATAAATATAAGGGACTGTGGTGGGAGGGGTCAGGTAAGTCCCATCTCTCCAGTTTCCTGGCATCCCAACACCACACCCTATCAGGTCCCTTACCTGAGGAGGATCACCAATTCTGCGAACATATCTGAGGATGGCGTCGGGACCCACAGGCATGTGCTCCAAGACCACCTGAAGCCTGAGCCCCATCATAGTGGTCAGCCAGCTCACCAAGGACGGGTTCACCCCACGAGACATGCGACGCTGAGGGTCAGAAAGCACATTGACCATATAACTCCCAACCTGCTTTTGCAATCTATTACATCGAGGGCAACAGCTAGTGTTTGAAAAAGAAAATTAGAGCCCACAGGATATAATAACTGGGTGGTACTTACAATTCGGCCATTGATGACAGCAGCAAGTTCCATTTGCTGTCCCCCCAAGCAGTGCAGGTTCAGAGCCAAGCACTCAAACAGGCCCTGGTTACACAGCTCCAGCAGCCGGGCTCCAAATCCACTGTCTGTGGGGAGGACGTGAGAGGGCACATGACCCTGGCAGTCCTGCCTGGACAGTACTCTACCTATACTTGGCTGGCCCCCGGCCTGACCTGTACAGTGCAGCACATGAGCAGCAATGCTGTTAAATTGCTCTTGGAGAAATTCTAAATTTGTCCGGATGATATCCACACCTGGCTGAACCTGCACCAAAGACTGAGACGAGACACACCAGGAACTTCAGTACTTTAAGATGAGAAAGGCAGAGGCAGCAAGGACACAACCCTGCTTCCTACCCAAGCCCACAGGAAGGAAATATACAAAGGACACTCACAAAGCTCTCCCGCACATACTCTTCCAGCCCAGTGACCAAAGTGTGGGTGGCCATCTGTAGGGAACATCACAGGTCAGGTTTAGCCTACAGCCTTCAAGAGCCTTACTCCTACCCCCTACAACTCCAAGGCTTGGGCTGAAGCTTAGCTTTCACTGACTGACAGGCAGGCAGGCAGTCAGGATTAAAGAATAGAGGCGGGAAGGAAGAAACCTCTGGGGTCTGGACTTTCACCTACCCGGATGTTGTTAGGAGTGGGCTCCTGGCCACCCAGGTAGTGCTGGTGGAAGAAAGATCGCAGCTGCGGCTGGAGCCGCTGCAGTGGCTGGAAATGGCCATGGAGAAGCATCACCACATCCACCATGGAAAAATTCTGGCACAGAAGAGACAGCAGAGCTCCAAAGAATCCTAGGGAAAGGGGTAGAAGTGAGCAATTACCTTCACCTGCTTGCCTAGCCCCAGACACCATCGGCTAATCCCATTTTACTAGTAAAGAATGGCCACTACCTCCCCAGGCGGCTGTTTCTTCAAACTATAACACCCACATTCTGCTTACCAAGGGCGCCATCAGCCCCAGGCTCAAAGATGTTGCTGGATCCACTGAGGCGTTGGATGAAGGCAGCGATACTCTCACTGCTGCCAGCGCGAGCCCCCAAGGAGCCCAGGAGGGAGCTGAGCACACCCTGCACCACTGACGTGAAAAACTCTGGCGGTAAACTCTCAGGACCTAAGCCTCCAGGACTTGCTGTTCCACCAGAAGGGGACCCTGGTGTAGGTGTGGTCTGCTGCTCTGGGGCAGGAGGTGGGGGTGGAGGAGGTGGAGGGGGTGGAGGGGCAGCCTGTGATGCCTAGAAGAAATTAAGAATAGAAGACAAAGACCACAGGATTGAGAATATAAAACTACACCTCAGACACAAACAACAGGCTTGTAAGAAGGGGAGAGAGCTAGATTCTGATCTTGACTTTAAAAACAAAGATCTGTTTTATCACTGTATTGTGTTTAGGCATTTTCCCTTCCTGTATGTCTGTGAAATGTGTGTGCCTGGTTCCCACAGGGATCATAAAAGAGTGTCTCGAGTCCCCTGGAACTGGAGCTATAGATAGCTGTAAACCACCACGTGGGTGCTAAGAATCAAACCCAGGTCCTCTGCAAGATCAGCAAAAGCCAGCTCTGACCTCTGAATGAACAAGCCACACCAGAGTGGTGACAGCACTGGCTGTTGGCTCAGCACAATCATCTCTCAGAGCTGTCACTCAGCAGCTACAGGATGACAACAGAATACCACTGTTCTTCTGGCCTGGGGACAAAAAGGAGAGTACAGCCACTCACCTGCAAAAAGTCAGTCATGCCCTGGAGAAAAGCAGGAACACCAGGCATGGCCACAGTGATGGTGGGAGAAGCCATGCCTGGCCCCGCCCCTGGCCCTGCAGGCCCCAGCAGATTTCCCAGGAGCTGAGAGAACTGAAGATCGGCTGCAGAGGGCTGAGGAGGTGGAGGCTGGGCAGGACCCCCAGGAGCAGGGCCAGCTGTGGTAGCTGTGTTGGTAGTGCCAGCACTAGCTGAAGCAGTGGCAGGAGTTGGAGCTGGAGCTGGGGCCGGGGCAGAGGCCTGGGCCTGGGCCTGGGCCTGAGCCTGGGCCTGAGCCTGGGCCTGGGCCTGAGCCATTCCTGGAGTCCCCTGAGCTGTCAGGAACCAAGAAGAGTGCAACGTGAACAAGCGCCATATTCTAGCTGCCTATTCCCATCTCATCTTTCCAGCAGGAAAACAATATTCTAAGGGACTGGGTGTAACCAGTGAGCTGGACAGGAAGGGCCATCAAGCTGCATGGATGCTCCTTTGTCCCAAAATCTTATTGTCCCAGGCTAACTTAACAGTTAAGTCTAGGGCTGGAGAGATGGCTCAGTGGTTAGGAGCACTGACAGCTCTTCCAGAGGTCCCGAGTTCAGTTCCCAGTAACCACATGGTGGCTCACAACCAACCATCCATCATGGGATCCAATGCCCTCTTCCTGTGTGTCTGAAGACAGACGGTGTATTCACATTAAGTAAATAAATAAATCTTGAAAAAAAAAGTTAAGTCTATAGCTGAGGATATTCTTGAACTCAGCTGTCCTCCAGTCCCACCTCCCAGGGACTGTCATACCCAGTGGCAGCTGGAAATACCTAAAGTTTGAGCTAGGGAAGAGCAAGACTCACCCACAAGAACAGGCTGCATAAGGAGCTGCCCCACAAGGCCGCTCACCATCTGGGCCAATGAAGTGTTTGTACCCAGTCCAGCACCCTGCTGGGGGACAGGAGGAGTCAGGCTTGTCCTTTCAACAATCCACCAGAATCTCCCCACTGGGACTTCCCCCAACCCTTGCTCACCAGAGCTCCAGAGACTGGAGGTCCCCCGGGATGGGATGGCCGAGCCTGTGGAGGGGTGGGCCGGGCAATCACCACCCGAGTCGGCGCTGTTGGGAAGCCGGGCACCTGCTGTCCTGTGTGTAGCAAAAAAGAGAGCAAAGAGAGCTGAGGGTTCAGTCCTTGCCTGCCAACAGACAACACCCACCACCATGAACTACGCCCCACCTCCCAGTCCTCCCCTTCCAGGTCATTACCTGCGGCCGCGGAGGCAACAGCTGCCACCATGGCCTGATGAGTGATCTGGTGGGCGACGGCGTGCATGAACTCAGGGGGCAGGGAGGGCAGCTGGATGAGGGTGGAGCCTGGGGGGTGGGTCTGATGTAACCTTGAACCTGGACCCCTTCAACCCACCCACTCAGCCCTACCCCTTTTCCTACCCAGAGCTCTCAGCCTACACTGATAACGCCGTTCTTACCCAGGGTCTGTCCATGGCCAGGAGGTCCCAGGGGACCAGTGGGAGCACTTGGCACACCACCAGGCTGTGCTCCAGAATCTGAGCAAGAAAAACAGAAAAATGTAATAATGTGGGGCCAAGGCCTGCTTTTTTCTCCTGTTCCATCCACCCTTCATGCCTCTAAAACCCTGCCCTTTCCCCATGGCACCAGGGAGGCTGGGTTCCCTTCATACAAACCCAAGGCTAAAGCCCTTCCTGTTCTTGAAACCCTTTTCCTAGCTCACCTTGGATGTTCATGTGCATCATGACCACAGGTTCCACACTCTGGTGGGAGATCCGGATAACCCGTGGGTGGCTGGTGGCTGGCGGAGGTGCTGGCCCCGGTGGGGGAGCTCCTTCAGTTGATGAATCAACAGTGGTAGAAGATGGAGGAAGGGATGAGGCCTGGCCAGAACCTGGGGTTGCTGCCTCCGCACCGGGAGCCGGTGGAGGCCGAGCCCCATTGCCTGTCATGGTCACAGTAGTCCCCACATTGATCTGCAAGACAGACGGGCAGGCAGATAGATAAGCAACACGAGAGCCTGATCCAGTGCCCAGAGTCACCTCTAAAGACTCCGCAGCTTCATCACCACAGCTGTCCCCAGGCTTCTTGCTCTCTAGCCCCCCAGCAGCCATGTGGGTCATCCTATTGTCCCACACCCCGTTCTCCCTCCAGCCATGCTCCCTGCACCCACCTGAATGGGAATGGCTGCCTGCTGGAGCACCATGGGAGTTGTGTAGTGAGACATAGGCCTCACCACATGCAGGTGCCGTGGTGGTGCACAGGCTAGATTGCAGCGCAGATCAGACAGAGCCACGAAAGTGTTGCCCAGTAGCCGCAGGCTCTCCCCCACCAAGTTGATCAGTCTCTGGTCTTCCTCACGGCCCTCATGCTGTGCCCATGTCAAAACCAGAAAAGCATAAAATTAAGAACAGAGATGACAAGGTTTCAGTCTTCTGAAACCATGCCATGTCCTCTGTCTTTGGAAGCTTCTGCATGAACCCAAGAAAAATTTCAAATAAATTCTATTCAATACACATATGGAATTTTCTATAAAACGTGGCAAAAGTTAAAGCAACTACCTAGAATTCTTTTTATTCTGCACATTTCCAAAGGACACAATAGATACAAACTGTTACCATTCCCAACACAGAAGGACTGTCCTACGCTCCTACTGAGAAGGACCCTGTGCTAATACTGTGGACAGTGAAGGGCTCTGCACCCCAGCCTGTTGCTCTGGGGTACTGGGAGGGAAGCCATTAAAAGGCTCACATTGTTGTTGTAATCTGTAGTGGCAGCAGCACCCAGGACCTCACAGTAGCGCTGCAGGAAGGGCTGAAGACGACGCTGCAGGCGCTGAAGCTCCTGGAGTACCTCCACGTGCTCTGCAGGGGAAGGGTGGCTGTGGAGACACCAGGGCATTGAGTGGAGGCTGTCCTCAGAGACCCCTCTCATCCCCCAGGGCTGAGAGGAGAAAGCAAAGCGCTCCCATCTCCCAGCACAGTCCTATGCAAAGGAGCTCTACCTGGACACGGCCTCTGCAAACCACAGCTCCAGGGGCATCCAAGATCATCTGACCCCACAGTACTACAACTGTAACACCCATCCCTAGCAACCACTCTCCTCTCCTTATACCCGTCCTAGTCTTTGCACTACACCATGACCAACCTCCCTCCAAGTCCCCAAAGGTTCCCTGCATCTCTCACTTGGGCGCATTTGTCTCTGGTGCGGGTGCTGGGCCTGCTGGAGCTGGGCCTGCTGGAGCTGGGCCAGAGGGCGGGAGCTCTGGAGGCTGTGTTGGGGGGCGTTCCTCCATCTCTTCTGACTCCATGGGTTCTCGAGGAGGAGCTTCACTTTCAACTGGTTCTGATGTTTGTGAGTTCAAAGCTACTGTCTCTGAGGCCACAGTTGGTGTCTGCGGAGGTGGCTGACTGGCCTGGGCTTGGGTTCCCCCTCGACACTGAGGGTGGAAGAAGAGTCAGGAAACCAAAGGAGGAATATTATTACCCCTGTTGAGGTTTATACAGATCAAAGAAGTCAAGAGTGGATCTGGCTCCCCGAAAGCAGATGCTGGATGCACAGTTAGTATCTACAATGTTTACAGAGTAAGGAAGTGCTCTACTAATTTCCATAAAGAGAGGAAATGGTCACAGGATGAAACTATAACACAACTGACAAAAGTAGGGTACCCCAAAACTGAACAATTAGGATACCCCCAAACTGAACAGTTAGGATGCCCCTAAACTAACAAGACAGTTAAAAAGTGCTGGGTGCAGCAGCACACAACTTTAATCCCAGTCCCAGCACTCAGGAGGCAGAGGCAGGCAGATCTTTGTGTGTTCAAGGCCAGCCTCATCTACAGTGAGTTCCTCCTGGATAGCCAGGGCCACACAGAGAAACCCTGTCTCAAAATCAAACCAATCAACCAACTAACAACCAAACAAAAACAAAAAAAGGAGGAAACTTAGGAATTGCAGCATGCAGCCGCACACGGTCCTCACAACTATACTAGCGGCACTTTGAGAAGAGGGGCTAGGAGGCACTGTGAGTTCAAGGACAGCTCAGAACAGTGTAATTTAAAAAGGGGGGGGGGAGAGAATAATGGCTACTTCAAGTGAAGGACGTCTATGACATCATCTGGCAAGTTTGAGATGAACTCTTCACACACTGGGGGCTGGGAGGATCAGCAGCAGCACAGAACAGTTGCATACACCCGTAAGTCTCACTTGAGAAGCTGAAACATGCAGACTGGCAGTAACGAGACAGTCTCACAAGGACATGATCTCTGCCTAAAAGAACTGCATAGACATCCCCAGGCTAGGAAGGCAGCAGACTCCTACAGTCAATGTGCACGTTGCCAGGAATGTTATTGTAAAACCATGAGAGGAGAGGGGAGTAACACAGAATAAACTCCAGCCTACCAGACTTGCCCACTCACCTCCATCCGGGACAGTAAGGTCTGTATGTCCCTAATCATGTGCTGCGCCATCACTAGCCGTACCCGGGGCTCACTCTATAAGACAAGAAAGATGTTCACTGCAGGTCTGAGACAAAGTCATGAGCTCCACAACATACTAACCCAGTTCCCAGGCATCTCCTCAGCCAGGTCCTCCCCCAACTCATGGCCTCCTTCTCCCAGATCCCCTTCCCTGACCCTCCCAGGCCCCTCAATACCTGAATTGGGGCCTGTTCCATGTTGATGTGAACATCCACAGCAGAGCCGTCACTCTGGGGAAAGGGCAAGGGAAGTTGCTCTGGGAGAAGCCACATACTAAAACCTTCACACTACCAAGTCCTTTCCTATAGCCCTACCCTTCTTTCTTCAAAAGCTGAGGCCAGATTAGGTCAGAGTGCTTTTCAAACCCAGTGCAATCTCTCAAGACACCTATCTTCCAAGCTCCCTGCAGCTACCAAAACCCAAACTACTCTTCCCAACAAAACCCTCCCATGTAAGAAACACAGGCTCACAGGAAGATTGAAGGTTCCAACCATGACATAGCTGTTGGCATTCCGGTCATGAACAGAGGCCCCAGGGCCCCGAGTGCCAGGCAGGGGTGCCCCGCCATGAGTAGCTGAGGCAGAGCCTGTCCCAGAAGATGCTCCAGAAGGAAGCTGAGTCTGAGGAGGAGCCCTTTCCACCAGGTGGATAACCTTTCCCCCAACATCTGCAGAAAAAAGGGATATACAGCAAACCTTTTAAGTATGTAAAAATGAGGCCTCTGGATAGTAGCCTTAACCTCAACAGCCCCTGGCCCCTTACTGTATTCCTGGAGCTTCTTATCATCTTGCAGAACCCGGCCCTGGTAGATGAGCCGTTGTTTCTCAGAAGGGATGCTGACAGAGGCAGCTATGTGTTCCTTAAACTCCTTTACATTCATCTGCAAGGAGATGAATGCAAGTTATCAGAAAGTGAGAGAAAGAATGAAGAGGGAGGGTACCTGATTTCAGATGCCCGACATCAAAATCAGACGGTCTCACTAGCTAACTCTATCAACGGCCCAATATTCATTGAGTCCAAAAAGAAAAAAAAAAGGGGGGGGGGGAGTCAGGCTGGGGAAATGGCTTGGTGGTTAAAAGCTCATACTGATCTTGCAGGTCTCCAGTTCAAGTCCCAGCACTCAGACTGGGCAGCAGCTCACAACTACTGGTAAATACAGCTCTAGGAAACCCAGTGTCTCTGGCTTCTATGAGCGTTTGTACCAACACATAATTAAAAATAAGTGGAACATGGTGGTGAATTCCTCCAGCATTTGAGGGGCAGAGGCAGGTGGATCTCTTCTAAGTTTTGAGGCCAGCCTGGTTTACACAGTGAGTTCTACAATAGCCAGAGCTATGTAGAGATTGTCTTAAAACTAACAAAAAAAAATCCAAATAACAACAATAAATAAATAAAACTAAATCTTACTTGAAAGAAGCCAAAGAGCTCTCCCTTTCTCCTTCTTGGCTTACTGTCTAGAAATAGTAGTGATCCTTTTCTAAGTTAAAACATTAGTAGGAGTTCATGGCTGGAATCTCAAGGCTAAACACAGACGGGGACTATAGCAGAAACTCTCTAACCTCCAGGAAGCAAAGGCAGGCGATCCGACCAGCAGGCCAGCCATGACTACAGTGGAGCCTTGGCTTTAAACACAACTGAGGGGCTGGAAAGAGGGCTCAGTGCTGCCCGTGTAGTGTCTATTCCTAGCACCCACAGTAGTTCACGACCATCTGTAACAGAGTAGGGACTACAATTTCCTAACTTCCACAAGAGGAAAAAGCCACAGGTTGCAGGATTTGATATGCTCTTCTGACCTGAGGTGCACATATCTATTTCCAGATAAAAGCTCTTAAAGAAAATTGAAAGTACACACATCCCAAAAGAACCATCATCACCAATGTTAAGTAATACACGGTTGGAAACCAGGGTCTGGAAAGATAACTAAGAAGATCAGACAGAAACACACAGTTATATACCATCCAGTAGTAAGTACTCTGTGCTAAGTCCAAGGTTCAATGCCCAGCAGAACTACACACACACACACACACACACACACACACACACACAAATAAGGGAAGAGAAGGGGAGGAAAAGCAAACAAAACAAAAACAGTAACAGCACACACCTGAAACCCCAACACCTTGGAAAGCAGAGACAGGAGGATCATGAGTTCCAAGACCATCAGGTCTAAGACATTTAACTATGTAAGACCCTCCCTTACACACGCGCACACACACAGACAAACCATGTCAGATGTAATACATCTACAATCCTGTATCACAGTGCCTATAATCCTAACACATAGACGACAACAGCAAAATGGTCAGAGGCCAAAGTCAGTCTGGGCTGTGTGAGATACTGTCCCCACCTCCCAGAAAGACAAGTAACTCCTGGTAAAAGGCAGAATTAACTATCACATTAAATCTTCTTTAGAAAAAAACACGAAATGACCTGCTCATGATGGTGTTTCAAAGAATTATGCAGGAAAAACAAAAAAGATAACTGTGGCCAAACTGCACTAAGCTCAAGACTCTAATTAGGCCTCCGCTATTGGCAATTCCACTTCACGGTGTACAGAAGCTACAAAAATAGTACCAACCTGTGAACAATCTGTTTAAAAAAGAACACACACCATACATGTCTGAGGTACTTGTGACACATCATATTATCTGATGCCTCCCTCCCCCATTGTGTCTGGTGCCAGACCAGAACCATGCTTGTCCCTTTGGGCTAGGGACTGCACAGAACAGGCATAGATCCCTCCTCTGTACTTCCCTCTTCACTGAGTTCTGTCCAGGTAAGGACAGGCTAAACAAAATCAGCTTCACTAGACAGTAACCACACCTCCTCACTCAATAGGAACATCATCAGACCTCCTATCCAGTAAGGGACAAAAGAGTCAATGACAAGAAAATCAGGCTCATCCTTCACAAGACAAATGTGCAAAAGGCGTGTCATCTCTACAAAGTACTGGTGTCTCACCTGGGCCCCCACAATAAAAGTCCGAGTCTGAGAGTCCAGGGTCTTCACCAGTACCTCCAGGCTGTCGGGCTCCTCCATGGCGCTACTGGCACCATCACTCGGCTCCATGGCCTACAGCTCTCTAAGGAAGAACGGAGGGGGTGGGGGGTTCCGCTGTCGGTCGCACTGTATTTTATACACCCGGAAGACTCTGGACCCAATCTCCGCCCCAATTCCTTAAAAGTTTCTCATACACAAACACATATATTCATTCTCCTCCTCATCCCCCCTTTTTGATTCGGGGGCACAGGAATAGAAACACAAAGGGTAGGAGATCGACGGCATAGGGAGATGAAGGACGAGAGGTGGGAGGGGCTCCACAATGCCAATCACAATAGGGAGAGCCAGTTGGGCTAGGAATCAGGGAAGCAAGCACGAGACCGACCAGAGACCAGTGTCATCACCGGTCGCGACCGAGCAAGCGCCCGAGAGATCAGGAAATCCTAGGACAACGCGGGGGGGGGAGGGGAGGGTCGCGCTAGGCTCGGCAGAAAGAGTGGATTCGCGCACGCGCGCCACCACAATCGAACCCGCCTAAATCACCACAGACCCAAGTCCACGGACACTCACGGGAGGCTGGACGGGCTCGCTGACCGCCCCCTCCTTTCGACTGTGCCTTTCGTCGATATTCCAGCAACACGACTTAACCAACACGCGGCCAAACACATACAAACACACATACACAGCCCACCACCCTGTGGCTCCGCCCCCGACTTCCCCACGGTACCGTCACTTCCGGTCTCCCCCAGCCAGGCACCAAGGGCCACTTCCGTTTCCCCGATCGTATTTGGGGATCTCGAGGCGGTACTTCCGGCTCTCCCAGTCTCCCCCGATTTACTTTTGTGGGGCACGATGAGAAAGTCCACAGCCCCGAAAAGTGAGTTTCTGGGGGGCGAGACGGGCCGGGGCCGGCCTAGATGGGAGGGAGCCGACCACCCGGAGGAGCCGCCGCCGCCGTCTCCCGAGGGACCGCACTGCGCCTGCGTGAGCCGCGCTACGCGTGCGCACACTTTAAGTATTTCCCTGCCCCCCTCCGGCTCTGTGCGTTTCTTCCCTGCGCGCGCCGGAGCGCTACCCGATCGGGGTGGCCACTGTAAACGCCTGAAGAAAAACTACAGGGTGGAATGCTGCCCCTTCCTCGAGAAAAACTGTAGGGTTTCTGTGGATTGCACCTAGTTAATCCACGTTCCTATCTTGACGGACAGAGAAATTTACAGGCACAATTCTAACTACCTAAAATTCTGCAAGACCTCTGGTCCTCCCGACATTCCTGCTCTTCCGGAAGCCATTCTTTTTCGTGGACGGCTGGGGGCGTTCCGCGGGTCGGGTTTGCTTGTGCCCAACTCTAGTTCCTGGCGGGATTAGGCCACTTGGACGTTTTGCAGACTTTGGCCGCCCTATTGGTCTTTGAGAGCACCGAGGGACTGCCGTGTTTAAGGATAACTAAGCATTCTATTGCTTTTTTTTTTTTTTTGAGACATTTCTACTGCTTTTTAAGAGCTTTGTAAAAATAAGAAAGCTCTTGTAAAAATAGAAAACGGGTGCCTTGGGGATCTGATTGAAAGACACGATTTTGAGAAAGATTGAAAGGCCCGCCGCCATGGGAGTTGAAAGGGTGGGATGGCTAAGTTTCTCTGCATTCTTCCCCACGTATTCTTAGATGGCCAGTATTGATGAGGGTTCCAGTAAGCATTGTATAATGAGACTTTTATATGCTGTCTCCCATAAGGACAATGTTTCCGACAACAACACTCAGTGCAGGGTCGTGTGTCACTCCACCAGACTATATTTACGTTTTGAGGTTTTTTTTTTTTTTTTTTTTTTTTTTTTTTTTTTTTTAACCTCCGAGACAGGATTTCACTGTGTAGGTCTGAATGTCCTATAACTCACAGAGATCCACCTGCGGTGATAAAATAACTTAAATATTTTTTAAAATACTTTGGGGGGGGGCAGCTATATGGCCCACATCTACCACAACACAGCGCAAGTGTGGAGATATGAGGGAAAATGTGCCCTTTCACTGTGGAGAACCTGGATCAAAATGCAGTCCTCTGGCTTGGCCAAACACCCTCACTGCTAATCTACTTCTCTAGACCATATTTAGTATTTAGTATTTTATTAGAAAGATTTCAGGGGCTAGATAGATGGCTCAGCGGAGAGACTGTTCTTCCAGTGACGGCTCAGTGGTTAAGAGCACTGACTGCACTTCCAGAGGTCCTGAGTTCAAATCCCAGCAACCACATGGTGGCTCACGACCATCTGTAATGAGATCCGATGCCCTCTTCTGGTGTGTCTGAAGACAACTACAGTGTACTTATATATAATAAATATATAAATTTTAAAAATCACTACCTCTGAGACTAATGGGTTACCCATTCCAGAGATGTGGGGGAAAGAGATAGAAATTAACACAATTGTCCCAGGAAGCTGGATCATTGTTACCCTGAGTTTGCTTGTTACACATGAGTTCCCACATCTAATAGTCAAGTTAGGAGTTAGACCCACTCTTCATACTAGGGATACACGTATTAACCATTAGAGTCTAAAAGAATGTCTTCACTACTACCCGTTTGTCAGTGAGCTTTTCCCTCCTGTGTTCTTACCAGCTCCCCTACTATAAGCCCACAAGGGAAATCCAAGCTGGGTACAGCCTTTGATCCTCGCACTTGGGAGACAAAGGCAGGCAGATGATCTCTGAGTACAACTGGCCTACGTAGTGAATCCAGAACAACCAAAGCTACATAGTGAAACCCTGTCTAGAAAGGAAAGAAGGGAGGGAGGGAGGACTGAAGACCCACCATGTGCGATCGACTAGCTGGTGCCTGTTCTAACACTTATCAGCTTGCACAGCAATGGAGTGTTTGCAAAGCAAAGCTGTTTTCCTTTTTTTTTTTTTTTAATCCTCCGGGATTAGCTAGTTCCTGGCAAACAACTGAAGTCCCAAACTTGCCAAGTGAATGAATGAAAGACCTAATCCAGTCACTTCTCCAGGGCTTCACATCACAGCAGAGCTCCAGTTAGATACAGTTGGGGAGTCTCTAGGTTTCTACTGCAGGGCTCAGCTTTCCTCCTCAGGCCTCAGCAGTGTCACTGGTCAAGCCAGGGTATTTTTGTAGAGTGGCTGCATCCGGAAGAGGGGGAGGAAGGCCCCAAAGCCATAGTTAATCTAGGCTTGGGTTGGAAAACAAGGCTGAAGTTACTTATTAGCAGGTTAAAGGGTCAAGGGTCGAGGCAGCGTGGACTGAACAGTCAGCAGAGAACAGTTAAGGCAGAGGTCCCCCCCAACTGCAGAGCACCAACTCTCCTCCCGAGATGTTCCACCAGGTCTGGGCGGCCCTGCTCTATCTCTATGGTCTTCTCCTTAACTCCGTGAGCCAGTGCCCCGAGCACAGTCAACTGACAACGCTGGGAATGGACGACCAAGAGGTAGGGGCTGAAGGTGTGGGGTGGGTTGGTAGCTCAGGATGGCCAGAAAGCATGTTGGAAAAGAAGGGAGGAAGAGGGTGTGTGGAACCCACAGATGGCTCCTTGTTGCAAACAAGGAAGGCCACCAGAACCGCTAGCCCCCAGTCTTGCTCTGCTGATGATGGGGATGTTGGATGGATTTTTGTGCCGCACCCAGTAGCTCATCCCTTGCTCCCTCCATTGCCTCTCCAGACCCCAGAGGCCCACCTGGGCCTGTGGTACTTTATCGCGGGAGCAGCCCCCACCGCGGAAGAGTTGGCAACTTTTGATCAAGTGGACAATATTGTCTTCAACATGGCTGCCGGCTCTGCCCCAAGGCAGCTCCAGCTTCGCGCTACCATCCGCACGTGAGTGTCGAGTGAGGAGGCAGAGGCACCACTGGGTGTGTTCTCTGCCCCGACTGCGAAGTCACCCCGCCCAGAGTCACTCCATGGCTCTCTGCCCACTGAATTCCACAGCATTACAAGTCACTTTCTGGAGACAGACTGGGCCTGCCTATCTGTTGGTGGCTTGAAACCCAAAGTGCTAGGGTGTAAAGAAAAAAGGTGGAATAAAGGCTGTTACTGTGTGGTTGGAATGACACTCAATCTTCCTATCTTGATACTGTCACCCCTGCAGGAAAAACGGGATCTGTGTGCCCCGGAAATGGACATACCACTTGACTGAAGGGAAAGGAAACACAGAACTCAGAACTGAAGGTTGGTTCCCTTCAGTTCCCTCTTGTCTAGGACCTCCTGCATGCTGGGGAGGAACACCATCACCGAACTGTACCCCAAGACCCTTTTCTTATTTTGAGATGGGGTTTCAGTAAGTGGTCCTGATGGTTGTCGAGCTCACCCTGTAGCCCAGGGCACTGATGTGGACAGGCCTTGAATGTGAAACCCTCCTGCCTCAGCTTCCTGGGCAGCTGGGATCATGGTCCTCACCAGAAGGCCTGATTCAGTGGGTTTGCACCTGTCCTCATGATCCTCCCCTGATCCCAACAGGGCGCCCAGACATGAAGACAGACCTCTTCTCCAGCTCATGCCCGGGAGGAATCATGCTGAAGGAGATGGGCCAGGGTTACCAGCGTTTCCTCCTCTACAGTGAGTCGGGATACAAGGCCTAAGAGCTTCCCTAGTTGGGGGTCTTTAACATTCTTGTGGAACAGGGTGGGCACCTCAGCGGGTGTTTGGGAACTGGGAAGGTGAGGCTGAGAAGCAGGAATATTGACTGGCCTGCATGTTCCCTGCCCTTCCAGATCGGTCACCACACCCTCCAGAGAAATGTGTGGAGGAATTCCAGGCTCTGACCTCTTGCTTAGACTTCGACGCCTTCTTAGTGACTCCCAGGAATCAAGGTGAGGGGTTGAAGTCTCCCAGAAGAGGTCTGTGGGTACTGTAAAGCACGTTGTGCGATGTCAGCAAAGGCAGACATGATCAGAGTGGGTACACTGACCCCTCGAACCCACACGGGCTGAAATGGTAGCAGAAGGACTCGTGTGGAGTCCGGAATGGTGAGGCACACTCGGAATCTCAGCACTCAGGCGGGAGAGGCAGCACAGTCACCACAGGTTTGAAGCCAGCCTGGCCTACGAGTGAATTTCAGGACAGCCAGGACTAGGCACAGTGAAGCTGCCTCTCTAAAATAAAAGTGAAAAGAGGAGAAAGATAGGTTTCTGTCTTTAGAGCAGCGATCCTCAACATTCCTAACACTGCAACTCTTTTAACACAGTTCCTCTTGGTATGGCAAACCCCCCACCCGCCCCAACCATAAAACTGTTTCATTGTTACTTCATAACTGTAATTTTGCTACTTTTATGAATGGAGTAGATATCTAACATGCAGGGTATCTGATGCAAAACCCCTGGGAAGGGTTGTTTGCTCCCCACAAAGCAGTCAAGACCCACAGTTGGAGAACCACTGCTTTAAATAAAGGGAGGATGGGTCTCCTCCTCTGGACTTCCACCCTCGTAATCTCTCCCTCCTCCCACCACAGAGGCCTGCCCGCTGTCCAGCAAGTGACCTGTGATTTCATCAGTGTCCTGGACAGACAAGATGGAGCTGAGCTTTGGAGGGAGAAGCTGAAGGCTCCCGCTCCCTCTCATGGATAATAAAGACGATTTGTCGATCCTCATCTCCTGGGTATTGTCTGCAGACGTCGAAGACATTTCTCCATTCTGACCTTCCCTCCCCCAGATCCACATCTCCACCACCTCACACCCCCGGCTGTCTGGCCTCGGAAAGGACACCGATCGGAACCTCTCATATTGGACTGGTGTATTTAGGATGTAGTGTGGCACATTTATTGCTGAGTGGGCAAGTCCCTAGCCTGAGTCGATGGCAGGCGCCGTGCTTCCCCAGTGCCCCGCACAGCTGTTAGCCCGTCTGTGCTGACCCTCATGTCAGAACCGCCAGCAGTGGCCCTGTTTCTCCCGGGTCCCACAGTATCAGACCCTCCCTGCAGGCACCACAGCACCTGCAGCCCCTTCTTCTCCCTCACAGCTTCACTCTCCTCTACACGCTTCTGGTCCTGGGATCCAAGGGACTCCACGGGTCTCCCATCACCTCTTCATGCAGAGGCAGAGACCTCTGTCCTGCCTCTGGCCCTGTCCACCCCTGGGCTTGGAAAGGACCCTGTGGTGTCCATTCTCCACGGTTGCTTTTATTCTATTTTGCTTTTTAAAAGTGGAGGTGGAAATTTAAAAAAACAAACTGTGGGTAAATGTAAAAGCAAGGAGTAACAGCTGGTGACTTCAATGGTGACGCCTCACTGTCCAATACGGGCCACCCTGACAGCCCTGCCTGTCACGTGGGAGACAGGAGCTCCTGTGCCTGAGTCTCCTCCCTGTCCCTGAGGTCGCTGTGCTAACAATCTGGGTTTCTCCACCTTCCTCCTAAAGGCCATCCCACTATCTTTACCCTTTGCTCCCACCCTCTCTCCCAGTCACAGCACCCTTCCGGTACCTTCCCTCTGCTCCTTGGCCTCCCTCCCCTGCCCCTCGCTCTCCCAATCAGTGGTCTCCTCCTCCTCAACAGGTTCCCTGAGGCTAACAGCCAGCACGAGGGCCTGCAACAGGCCAAAGAGGCAGGCAAAATGCAAGGGGTGGGCAGTAAGTAGGCTCAGCACAGCATGGAGCCCATGGAGGGCAGCCAGGAAACACAGCAGTCCATGTAGCCAGAGGCCCACAGGTCCTCGAAGGCCCAAAGCATCCAAGATGGCTCGGAGTGGCCTGGAACACAGAGCCAGCAAGGCTGAGGCAAGCAGCTCCAGCAGGTGCAGGGTCAAGTTGGTAGAGATCTGCAGATACTCCTCTGGGTCCTGCAGGTAATGTGAGGGAGCCCCTGGCTCCCCCCGTAGCCACCGCAGCAGCTTCTGACGTCGACCGGGTTTCTCCAATAGGGCTTCTGGCCCAGTGGTGCCTAGTCTCCCTTGAGGGGACACTTCCAGGTTCTTCATTTCTCCTGAGTTCACAGGATCCGAGTCCCGTTTGGGAATGGCTCCTCCGGTCTCTGGTCTTGCATGGTCTTGAATGGTGGAGGCAGTCTTGTCCCGCTTGAGGGAATCCATTCTTTTGCTCCCCAGTTGATCCACTGTGACATCCCTGCTAGACTCTGGTGCAGCCCCAGGCCCCCGTGTTCCTGAATCCTTGGTCTTAAGAGGCCCCACATCTCCCATGGTCTCTGGAGCACTGTCCCAATCACTCCCCGAATTCTCCGGGGAGCTGTCCACCCATTTGGGTTCTGGGGCAGGCAAGTCAGCCTTTGTTGATTTCTTTCGGCCCCAAGGTCGGGGCAGCCAGCCACCAAGCCGTCGAAGGAACATACCTGAGCTCTGTGAGGAGCCTCCCAAATCTGTGACTACTTCCTGACTCTGTTTAAGTCTCTCAGGCTCTCCTCAGAAGGCAGAATCAGTTCCGGTTCAGAGGAGGTATCTGGTGGTGATGTGGTCCTACTCTGAATTCAGAAAGGACTCACACAGCCCCAAGCGAGGTAAATGGCTTGCTTCTGTGTCAGTCTAGGGAAAAAGATATCCATTTGCCACCCCACACACTAACAAGACTTCTAGAGCCCGATAAGGCCAGAGTCACCCCCACAATGTTCTGTGCTTTCAGATTTCCTTCCCAGCAGTCAGTACCCAAATTTCACTCACCAAGACTACATTCCAAGATGCCCCCAGAAAGGGGAGAGGTGGTGCTCCATTGAAGAAGGGAAAAAAGGTAGTGGCCCAGGGTCCTTCGGTCCTGAATTTGAGGAACCTTAAACCGCTGCCCAAGGGAGCTCAAAGAACACGAAGTCTCTGTTTAGAGGAAGACGGGATGGAAGTGTCCAGCGAACTCCAGTCAGTTACATGCATTCCTTAACTTAGGAGGCTATCGTTCCACAAAGTGGCCTCACTGTCCCGCGAGGGCGCAGCTGAGACGCGGCCTCCGCAAGGTCGGAACAGAGATGTCCTTGGAGATCGCAGTCGCAAGACACAGTGCCGGCCTACCTGGGGACCCAGGCGTCTGGGTGCTACGCGTAGCTGTGGGGCCCAGCGTCCGGGGAGCGGCCTCCCGGAGCCCTGCGAGCCCGGAAGCAGCTGTACCGGGTCGGGAGGGACCAGCGAGGGCGGAGCTCCGCAACCCGTGAGGTGGACCCGACCGAGCGACCTCCCCCGAAGCCCCCGCGATTCGCTAGCGCAGGCGTAGAGAGAGGACCACCCAAGGCCAGACTTGAGTACGAACCTGGGTTCTACTGTTCACCTCCCAGAGCCTCCCCCTGCTGACACTGGGTGGGTATTCCGGCCCTTGGTTTGGGATTTTTTTTTTTTTTTTTTTTTGGTTTTGTTTTTCAGTGTAGACTTGTCAATCCTAGAATTAGCTCTGTTGACCAGGCTGGCCTCGAACTCAAAGAGATCTGCTTGCCTCTTGCCTCCTTGAGATTAAAGGCGCGCTCCACCACTGCCAGGCTTTGTTTTTAAGGACAGGCTCCCTATATATTTATATAGCTCAGATCCCTATATATGTAGCTCAGGAAAGGCTTGGACATATATAGCCCAGGCTAGCTTTGAGTCAGTCTTTTGCCTCTGCTTCCCTAATGTTAGAATTCTGGTTGCTCTGTGGTTCTTTCCCACAACCCCCCTCATTCCTCCATTTCTCACCTGTGACTTCTTGTAATTCTGGTCCAGAAAGATAAGTAACAGGAGCCATGCGATTTAAACTTTCATGATCCTAGCATTTGGTGTAAGCATCCCAAGGGGGTGGGGGTGCCAAGTATGAAAGAGAAATGTAGAAAAGTATATTGCGTGGTTTTCAGGGAGTGAGATGGAGTCTTAACCTTAAGCCTTGGAATTATAACTCAGTAGGCAGGTATGAAGCCCTAGGTTACATGCCCCATACTGTAAAACCCCATGGCAGTTTTATCTGAATCTCAAAAATAAATAAAACTCATCTTAGACTTTTATCTGGGAGGTCAGTGCTCTGCTGGCAGCCTGAATGCCACACAGGTTGGATGATGTTAGTTACATCGCCAATCCTGCAGGACTCTACTTCCTCTCTGGGGCGGGGCTTTCGGCTTCCAAACCACCAGGCATCATATTTCATCACAGGGGCTTCCTCAGGGAGTTCAAGGGTTTGTTCCGTTTTCAGCAGGCAGAAACAGACAGGGTCATGACACGCTCACTGACTTCACTGGATTGGGCTAGACACACACTCAGAGGGCAGTTCTGCAGAGTGGGGCAATCCCTAATTCAGGGGGTTTCAAGGAGCAGGTAGAATGCAGCCAGCAGGAACAGGGACTGTCACCTGGAGAGCTTGTCCTTTTGGCTCAGGTGAGACTTCTAAGTGACTCTCAGATTTCTTCCAGTTCCCTACTCTATTATGCAAGAAAGCAAACAGGCCACAAGAAAGACGTTTATTTATCTCCCAACACTCAGCCCTTCTCTGTAAAACAGAGCCCAATAGCTAAGGCCTAAGGGTCTGGCAGTAAGTGTCCAGCCAGTGCCTGGCCAAGGCCGGGCATACCAGTCAGAACTCCAGGTTCATGTACAGTCTTAGGTCTCGCTCCCAGGCTCTGCCCTTCTCTTCTTGCCTTCTGTTCTCCCTCTGACTCAGTGTCCTGACTCGAGGTGCTCTCTCCCTCCCAGACACAGCCCTCGTATCCCGAGCTGCAAAGTGTGTGACTCGGGGTTGGGGTGGGGATCTATACCCCAACCCTTCCTGGTCCCTCTTGAGGATAGTAGGAATAGGGTTGGCACGGCCTTCACCCCGGGGTCCTAGACCCATGCCTGGTTCCCAGCCACCTCTCAGCAGCAGCCTGAAGCCAGGGCTGGAAGTGGGCACCCCAAGAGGAAGGCTGGAGGGCTGGAGTCTCCTAGATAGTGACAGCAGGTGAGCAGTAGAGGTGTGGTGGTTGGAGTCTTCGAAGTGGGCACCACAGTCCTCACAGAACTGGGAGGAGGAGGGGGGAGATCTGTAGACAAAGAAGTAAGTTACAGGAAGTTGTTCAGGCACCAGGCAGAGCAGGGCAGAGTACCTGATGCCTTTCTCCTAATTTCAGCAGCATCTTTTGGTTGTGCCCTGTCTTGGACAGGGACCCCAGGGATGTCCCAGTGTTAGGCAGGTCTAACTAAGATACACCAGCTTCTCTCCATTTGTCCGGAAGGGACTGTCCAGAATACTCGAGCTCTCAGAGATAATGAGTGGCGCTGATATTTATAAAGTGCACACTATGTGACAAGCATGGGCCCATCACTTTCCACACTAACCCACTGCACTTTAACAACCCTTTGAGAAAAAGTCTTATGCTCAGTTCTTAGACAAGAACTGAGATTTGCAGACTTTAGGCTGGCACTACAAATACATGGAACCAATCAAATGCACAAAGGCCACGTCTGTTACCACTCTATGGCTGAACTACACTGGAGGTGTACACTTTAGCTGCTGTGGGGCCCTTGGTATGAGGTGTCCAAGAAAGGAAGACCACAATAAAGCGAAGGCTCCCTCCTCACCGGTTCTGGTTCTCCGGGCTCCTTATCTCTCCACGACTCTCTCTGACCATGCGGGCTACCTCAGGGAAGCCTGCTTCTTCAGCTAGCTGAGCAGCATCCCTGCCTCCCAGGTCACAGACTCCTACCCAGGCAGCCCCTCGGCCCAGGAGATAGCGCACAGCATCACTCTGGCCTGCTCTGGCGGCACACATCAAGGGAGTCCACCAGAAGGCGTCTCGAGCATTGATATTCCCTCCAGCTCCCCCTGCCTCTTGGGGTTCCAGAAGCCTCCGAAGTTCTGTCAGATTCCCATTCTGGGCTGCCAGCAGGATCCATTGGGTCATCTTGTCTTCATCCTCAAGTGGTCTTCCTTGTCTCGGGACTCCTGCTGCGGGCTCCCTCCTCCTTCTCTTCCGCTTCCTGGTAGGTTCAGCTCTCTGGGGCTTAGAGGAACTACTCTCATCTGCAATCAGAGCCTCATAGAAAGCCCGGGCTGCAGCACCATCCAGGGCAGGCTCTGGTTTCTCGGGCTGTGATTGCTGTTGCCCATCCTTCCAGAGGTCACTGGAGTCAGCAGCAGGAGTAAACGTGATGAGGGATGGCCTGGACATGCCTGTGTGAGAAGTGAGAAGATGAAGCCTGGGCAAGGTAGGATGTGACAAGTGAGCCAACCTTACAGGTAGCTCTTGTGAAGATGACCAGATCCACCTCCAGGGGCCCACTGGGATGAGAAAACGGCCTAGAACTAAAATGGACCTCCCGTCCCCAAATTGACTCCATACCTAAGGATTCTGTAGAGCCCTGAGATCATGGGTAAAATGGACTCCAGGAAAAATAGATTCTGCCACAATATTAATAAAATTTCATGGTACCTATGGCTCTGTGGAGAATGCTTGCCCCAAAATTGAGAATTCTAGGTTCTATCTCTAACACAGAAAATAAAAAGAATAACAGAAAAAATATTACACAAGAAAGTTGTCTAGGGGTCCTATCTTCCTACAAAAAATGCCAGGCTGTCTCTGAAAACATTTTCCCTGCCCTCTAACACATACCATTAGGAAATATTAGGGTGACCTTTTAAACCTTGCTCCAGCTTATCTAGGGGTCTCCTTTGCCCAGATAAAAGCAGGCATGACATAATTCCAGGAACTTTCGGGGAAAGACACTGTACTGTCACTTCCCTACCGCAAAATGGCACTCTTGTAATCTGGAAGGGTTGATACAATCAAATAACCACAGGGCGTAACGACGCATGCCCAGCAGCAGCAACAACAAAACACCCACAAGGTTCGGTTTCCCGCGCTGGAACCTTTCCAAGCATCCGCGTAAAGCATCGCGTGCCCAGTAGCGCGAGGACCCAAGGGGGAACCTGTCGGTTGGGGTCCTGCTTTTACATAACGCCCCCACAATGCTCTTCGCCACCCTCGCCCTGGTCCCTCCCGCACCAAGCTCCTTTTCTGGAGCTGGGAGGGCCACGCTCTGCGTTCAGAAAGACTCTGAGGACACAGAGGGGGAGACCTGTGGAATGCCGAGGAGCTGCGAGATGAAGTAACACCCCTCACCACTACTCTGGGCAGGGTTTGAAGAACAGTTAAGAGTCCGCAGCAGAACGCCCCACTCAAGCTCTGAGGAAATGGAGAAGTACAAAGGGACGAGCGGCAGAATGGCTGGCCCCACCTCAGGTTAGCGCGCTGGGCGGTCCAGGTTCTCAGGCCGTATGCTCAGCTCAGCGCATCCTAAGCACACCCGATCTAAATCCCTCACCACACCTCTGCTCATGCCCGAGCGCACTCTGTCGCGGGCCTGGCAGGAGAACCAGGCTCCAGTGGGTTAGCCTGGCACGGGGAGGAGGGAGAAAAGCCAAAGCGCAACGCTGAGATAGCTCCGCCGGGATGACAATCAACCCAGGGAGCCTAATAAGACTATATTTCCCAGGCTTCCTGGTTGGGAAGACGCTGTGCTAGGCTTCCGCTTCCGGTGGCGCCTCGGTTCGCCCCGCCCCCGGGCGGCTTCCTCGCGGCCCTAGGGTCATGCGCGGGTCCTCCTGGGATTGGTAGTTTGTCTTCCCTTCATTTCGTCAGTTTCTCTTACCTGACGGGACTCCATCTCCCGACGTCCACTGAGGTAGGGGGGCGGTCCTTGGCGCCTGCGCGCTGCCCTCTTCGCCCCCAAACCCTCACCAGTTTCCAGTCCCCCCTCCCTCCCCACTTCGTCTGCCGCGGCCGGGTCGGCTTTCTACGCTGTAGCGGTCTCTGCGGTTCCTTGGAAGCACAGCTCCCCTTCCCCGCCCCAGTCCCAGTCCCCGTCCGGCCGGTGAGTGTGGGGTTGTCTCCGCGCCGAGCCGCCCGTCCCTGGGTGCGGCACTCTGATCGGTGCTCCTCGATGTGGGGGCGACGAAGTGACCGGGTCGGTAGCCGAGGGAGGTCGGGGACCCTGGGGAGAGGAGGCGGCTTGTGGGGACGCTCGTGAGTCCCACGGAAGTGTGGTGCCCTCGCCAACCCTGCGAGGGCAGGAGAGGCCGGTTCTGTTGGGTAAAATGAACTTCGGGAGCCTTGGGACAGGCGCCAGGGACATGCAGGCACCTGCGGTGGTGGGGAGCCTGAGCCGAGGGCCCTGTCGCGGCAGACACGGAGGGGAAAGGGGCCTGGCCTTGAGGAGCGCCAGGAACGGGGGTAACACTAACAGATCAGGACCTGTCATTTTCTGGAAAGTAGCGGAACTCATTCTCAGCACACTGCAAGGGGGACAGAGGTAAAGGAGAGAGGCTTGGAGATGCTTCAGAGGCCGGGGATCCTTTAAGCCGGGCTGGACTCGGATTCTTCCGTCGTTGTGAAGAACGTGTGGGAGGAGAGAAGAGACCAGAAACAGCTTGGTCTCCACTTACTTACGCTCTTCTTTCTCAGCGGACATAAAGATGAGCAGCTCTGAGGAGGTGTCCTGGATTTCCTGGTTCTGTGGGCTCCGTGGTAACGAGTTCTTCTGTGAGGTGAGTTTAGGACTCCGCATGTCCTCGATGTTTTATTTTATGCTGGTGGAGAGCAGATTTCGATCGAGCTCACTATGTAGCTTAGACTGCCCCTGAACTCCTGACGATACTTCTGCCTCCATCTCCTGAGTGCTAGAATTGCAAAGCTTTGTCAATATGCATGGCTAACAGAGAGGTATCTCTTGTGACCATTAGGACAACTAAAGTATTTCATGTTAAAGTTGTGTAACTTGCAAAGCACGGTGTGATAAAGTAGAACATTATAAGTGCCTTTCAGAAACGAAACTGTGTAGCCTTCATGGTTCCCAAGACTCAGAGAGTCTGCTGTCCCCAAGATGATGGCACATGGCGTTTCTAAAA
Source organism: Micromys minutus (assembly GCF_963924665.1). Taxonomy (NCBI): domain Eukaryota; kingdom Metazoa; phylum Chordata; class Mammalia; order Rodentia; family Muridae; genus Micromys; species Micromys minutus. The sequence continues at coordinate 2,962,235 of NC_137960.1, read as the reverse complement.
CAGAAGCTGAATAATGTCTTTGTGTGCTGGATCTGGTTAGGCTTAAATAAAAGAGCTGCAGTTTTTATGAGACTTGAGTACTTTCTGCAGAACTGGGAATAGGAAATGAGAGGTGGCTTGGCTGAGGAGAGACATCTCTCGGGCCTTTCTCTACTAGTTTCAAACTCTTGACTTCGATGTCCCATTAGGTGGATGAAGACTACATCCAGGACAAATTTAATCTTACTGGACTCAATGAGCAGGTGCCTCACTACCGACAAGCTCTAGACATGATCTTGGACCTAGAACCTGGTAATGCACCCCAGGGTTACTGCTGACTGTGGGGTTGGTGATAGTGTGTGCACTTGTGTGTGCTTTGTTTCATTCTCTTCTGCTCTCTGCTTACTTCTTGGATTTGTTGTTGTTGGAGGTTGGTGGAGACAGAGTTTTCCTGGGTAGCCTTGTGTGTCTTAGAACTCGTTCTGTAGACTGGGCTGTCCTCGAACTCAGAGATCTGCCTGCCTCTGTGCTGGAATTATAACCTGACTTGCTTCTTGAATTTCTAAATTTTCTTTTGATTCTCCAGCTCTACTATCCCCAGATCCCTTGCTGGCTTGTGGGCTGGCTTGCTCCTGTGTTTTCTCCCCAACTCCCAGTCCCTCCACATTCAAAACCCACTGGACTTTACCACCTACTGTCCTGCCCTAGCTTTCCATTGCTAGAGCTGTGGAACACACTGCAGTGCTTAGCTTCTCCTTTGTTTTGGTTCCTAGCCTGACTCTTGCCTTGTCTCCTTGCTCTTGGAAAGTAGCTCAGCTCTGTTTTGTAATGCTAATTTTCTCTTGGGTTTGCCTCTTTCCCTCTGCTGCTCTAGAGGGCCACCTCTGCGTTTATGTGTGTACATTTACTTACTGTGGAGAGAGAGGCAGGCAGACTAAGGGACACAGAGAAGGCCTCTTGGCTTTGTAGAAGAGTGAGAAGCCCAGGTTTCTGGGTCAGATGCACGGCTGATGGATAGGGCGAGGCTCAGAAACAGGTACTAGGGAAACTGTAGGCACTGCCTTGTGGGTAAGGTGGGGTTACCTAGGAAAGCTAACCAAGTGGCCACCCCACCCCATGTTTCAGATGAAGAGCTGGAAGACAACCCCAACCAGAGTGACTTGATTGAGCAGGCAGCCGAGATGCTTTATGGGTTAATCCACGCCCGCTACATCCTCACCAACCGAGGCATCGCACAGATGGTGAGGCTCTGCTCCTGCTACTTCTGCAGGAAGGGAACCAGGTGCATGAGTCAGAGGTTTGGTTCCGACCTGGCAAGAAGCATAGCCGAGGAGAGAGGGAGAGGCCCAGAGCTGGGCTGAGACATGAATCCTCACTGAGGGTCCCATTGAAGGTGTTGTTTTCAGGAATGGGAAATGAAACCAGAAAAAAAGGAGTTTGCAAGGAACACATAGCAAATGGCCCTGTGCACTGCAGCCCGCCCCACAGACGAAAAGGCACTTGAGTTTGAGGCCTGTCTCGACAGAGAAGGGGCTTCTAGTCAGACGTGGGAGGCATGGGGGAACCGTGGAGAGAGTTGAGATTGCCTCTTCATACTCACCCACCAGTCCCTTCTGTTTTGTACACCTCAGTTGGAAAAGTACCAGCAGGGAGACTTTGGCTACTGCCCTCGTGTGTACTGTGAGAACCAGCCGATGCTTCCCATCGGTGAGTATAACGGGGAGAGGAGGGCACTGTCTGGCCGTCCTCCCAGAAGCGGCTCAGTGTACTCAGTGCCTGAGTCTGGAGAGTCTGGGGAGAGTTGGGAATACCTGGTCTGCAGTCTGGCCGTCTGTCTCCCAGGCCTTTCGGACATCCCAGGAGAGGCCATGGTGAAGCTCTACTGTCCCAAGTGCATGGACGTGTACACACCCAAGTCCTCCAGGCACCACCACACGGACGGCGCCTACTTCGGCACTGGCTTCCCTCACATGCTCTTCATGGTGCATCCAGAGTACCGGCCCAAGCGACCTGCCAACCAGTTTGTACCCAGGTGGGGAGCAAAGACAGTCACAAAGGGTCCAAGAGCCATCCAAGCTCTGGAAAGAATTGAGGACAAGCATTGCTCTTTCTTGGGGCCTGCCTATTCCAGGGTTTTGTTTTGTTTTGTTTTGTTTTTGTTTTTTTCTGCTGAGTGACGGGAAGCTACTTGGTAGCTTATGTGACCATCTTCTTATCAGTGAAGCAGGGACGCCAGCTTTACCTAGCAACAGTCTCCAGTGTACGGACGTGACTGTTTAAACAGTGGCTATTGCTGCTGCCGTCTTGGATATTGAGCCTTCCCCAAACTCCTCAGGCCTTGTGCTTCAGTGTGGCCTGTCCTGGTGTCACTTTTACTGTATACCAGGGAAGAAGGACCCTGTTTTATACAGGTTCTGGTCTGGAGCTTCTCAATTTTGAAATTTTATATGTGGGTTGTGGGTTTAACCCAGCCTCATGCCTGCCGAGCTCTGTCCCTGGGCTCTCCTCTCGCTGTGGGCTGTCCTTTTGCTGTGGCTTTTGTTTGGCTTGGCACAGGCATCAGGAGAGGCCTGGGGAGTGTCTGGCAGGGTCTTGTTGGCTAAGTTGACTTCAAGCTATAAATGAGACAGGCCATTACCTGGCCTGGAATTTGACTTTTAGTGGATATTGAGGGTACATTTTTAAAGCTGGGCATGGTTGCACAAGGGGAGGCAGAGGCAGGCAGATCTCTGAGTTTGAGGCCAAGGCTCTGTTAGACAAAGAACCCCTGTTTTGAAAAACTAGCTCCTCCCCAACAAGAGAAAAAGAGACATGTTTCATGTATTTATGTTCAAGGAAATTGGGGTCCTGTTGAGTAAGTATGAGGAGGCTGAGGTAGAGGTGGGGTGACCGCCACTGGCAGGACCAGCAGAGCTCACCATGCTGCCTCTGACCTCCCCCGCCCAGGCTCTACGGTTTCAAGATCCATCCAATGGCTTACCAGCTGCAGCTCCAAGCCGCCAGCAACTTCAAGAGCCCCGTCAAGACGATTCGCTGATTGCTCACCCACCTCTCCCTCTGTCTGTGACACCACCATTCCTCCGCCACCACCCTTTCAGGAAGTCTATGGTTTTTAGTTTAAATTAAAGGAATTGTTACTGTGGTGGGAATATGAAATAAAGGAAGAAAAGGCCATGAGCTAGTCTCCTGCTGCGTGCTGGTGGGAAAGGGCCGAGGGACGGAAGGGGTGGTTACTGGACTCCAGGGACCATCGAGGACTAGTCCCTCCTCCTTAGGTTGGGTCAGGGCAAGTATCAGATGGAAAGGTTTCAAAGGCTGGAGAAGACCTGCTCTCTTTGGATTCTGGCTGTATCTACTATGGGCTTCATGGGAAGTATCCTCCACTCTGCTGATGAAGGGATGTAACCCTATAGTAAATAGAGCTGTAGGGAAGCAGAGGCCCAGCTGTTTCTCAGTGGTGTCTGTGTGCCCCCTGCTGGGGGAGCTGACACACATGTGGAAAGGGTGGGGAGGCTTGTCTCTGGGGACCAACCTTGCTGTGTGGGTGGGCAGCAGGTAGTATCAGAGACAGATGCTAACCCATGGTCCCTGATGTGGGGGTACGGGCCTTTCAAGGCATGTCTAGGATGAAGACAACTGATAAAGATCCAGCTGGTGCTCAGCTGTGGCCCTCGTGGGAACCAGACAATGTGGGTGAGGACAGGCTGTTCTTCCTGCCAGTAGATAACTTCCCCTGGTCAGGATCTCAGGCCTCAGGCAGGAATGCACCTCTGCACCCACAGCAGTTTCTCCTCTGACTGTCTAACCCATTCTGCCTCTGAAGATCAAGGAGTGTGATCCCAGGAATGTGGGGCTTGGGGGTACTCGCGGGAGTTGCTCCTCTCCGCCGAAGTTCCATAATGAGGGCCGGTGTGCTTGTAGGTGTGCTGACCATGGTGGGCTTTGCGATGGGGAAGGGTAAGTAAGGCCAGGGTCTGGAAGGGATGGGGGGGCTGGTCCTGGGTGCACCGGAAGGAGCTGGCTCCAGCTCATTTGCTCTTTGCATGCCAAGCTCCGGTCGCCAGCCTCCGTACCTGCCACCTGTGCCTCTTAGAAGACCCTTCGCTAGGCTGCATTTCTGGCTCAGAAAAGTGCACCATCAGCCCCTCATCACCATGCATGGTGATCACCATCTATCAGGGTGAGCCAGGTCCCAGGGGAGGGTGGAAGATCACTGTGGCTTGGTGTCTTCAACAAGAGGGGTTTAGGGGCCACGAAAGGAAGAGAGTACATCTCTGAAGGGGAGAGGAATGTGCAATGCTGGGAAGAAGTCAGGTTCAGGGACTGTGGGAAGCTTTTAACCAGGATTACACCTGTCCCCTCTCCTGTAGGCGTTAAGGTTCGCTTCCACATCCGGGGCTGTGGACAGCACCATTCCTACCGATGTCAAGAAAAGCACTTAACTTACTACAACTACTGGTACAAGGCTAGTTGCTGTCAGTATGATTACTGTAACTCCTGGTCCAGTGCCCAGCACCAGAGCACTCTGCCCGAGTCCCCAGGAAGCCAAGTGGGCATGCCCCTGTCTGCGTCTCAGATAAAACAGTTCTACCAGGCCCTGAGCCTCTCTCAGCCTCCGCCTGGCTCTCCTGCTCATGAGGTGTCTGAGGGCCCGGACCCCCCGCCTCTGCCCCTTGAGCTGGGCTTGTCCATTGCCGACCTGCGCCAAATATACCGGTTCTTCAATAGTTCAGGACTTCTGGTTCTTCCCCAGGTTAAGTAGCCTGACATGTTCCCCTTCCTAGATCCTGCTCCATCTGGGAGCCCCTTCCTTTGAGCCGTCTAGCACCCCGCCCCGAGTCTGAGAGCACTCAAGCCTCCGATCCCTGTAATCTCTTGGGCTTTCTGCTCTTCATGGCTTCTGTACACACCTGGGTCTGGTTGCTGGTTTTGTCTCCTTCCTATTCAAGAAGTTTAAGGACGGCTTCTGCCCAGGCTGACTACAGTGGTTCCCATTGTGAGCGTCACGGTCTTCATGTATCCTCAGTCTGGTCACAGACCACATCTGAGCCTCAGTACCAGGCTACCCCAGGAAGGTCGAAGGGTGGACCTCTGGCACGGTGACGCTGACCTATCTGTCCCCACCATCCTGGTCTGCTGTCCTTGACCTCATTATTTCACCTGACTCCCATGTTTTCTCCATAATAAACTGAAACTTGGCAAAAATCTGTGTCACATTGTTCGGGCAGTGTGTGTGTGTGTGTGTGTGTGTGTGTGTGTGTGTGTGTGAGAGAGAGAGGTAAGGCTATGATACTGAAACCTAGTGAGAGAGAGAGAGAGAGTGTGTGTGTGTGTGAGTGTGTGTGTCAGGTAAGGCTATGATACTGAAACCTAGTGAGAGAGAGAGTGTGTGTGTGTGTGTGTGTTTCAGATGTGGGCAGGTATAGCCAGGTCAAAGAGTTAAGTGTGGGAGTCAAAGAGGATTGCCAAAGCCCACCCACTATTTGGTCTTTATGGTTTCTGCAAACTACCTTAGAGGCCACATCCTTCCCCTCTGCTTAGCTAAAGAACAAAGCCTGAAGACAGAGGCTGAACTTCAATTGTAATCTTCTAAACTGGGAATGCAGGGCTGGAGAGATGGCTCAGTGGTTAAGAGCGCTGACTGCTCTTCCAGAGGTCCTGAGTTCAATTCCCAGAAACCACATGGTGGCTCACAACCACCTGTATTAGAATCCAGTTCCTTCTTCTGGTGTATCTGAAGGCAGCTACAATGTCTTTTTAATAAAATAATAAACAAAACCTGGATTGTTAAGTGCCAGGTTTTCACCTGAGAGGAAACTCAGTTGATGCCCAGGTGTAGCGGGCAGCCCAGTTCATTTCAAGGGTCCTGGCACCTTGCAGTTTATGGAGTATGCTAGGGGCTGCAGCTGTTGAAGCTGTTTTAGTATTTAGGGGATTTTTTTAAACAAGGTCTCAAGTATTCCCAGCTGGCCTTGAACTCTTGATCCTCCTGCCCCTGCCTTTCAAGAGCTGGAATTACAGAGTATGCCACCATTTTTACTCTGTAAATTTCCAAAGTTCCTGATCAGGCAAGGTGGTGCATACCTTTGGTCCCTGCGCAAGGGACGCAAGGCAGGTGAATCTCGAGTATGAGGCCAGCCTGGTCCACATAGTGAATTCCAGGACAGCCAAAGTTTCAATAAATTGAAAATTTTCATGCACTCATGGGTGTTTTGCATTATTCTTTTTTTTTTTTTTTTTTTTTTAAGATTTATTTTTATGTGAGTACACTGTAGCTGCCTTCAGACACACCAGAAGAGGGCATCAAATCTCATTACTGATGGTTGTGAGCCACCATGTGGTTGCTGGGAATTGAACTCAGGACCTTCTGGAAGAGCAGTCAGTGCTCTAACCACTGAGCCATCTCTCCAGCCCGCATTACTGTGTGCGGTCAAGCTCACCTCCTCGCACAGTGCTACACCCTCTGCGGGAAGAGGGTCACTCTCCTTTGCTCTGCTGCCTGAGTCAGTCCTGAAGTTTGAAGTGGCCATTTGGGCTGGAGGTGGGAAACTTCATGATCCAGGTCATGAATGTGCAGGTATGTGTGCCTAGGGACATGTGCATAGAGCTTTGGGTTATGTTTTGGCTTGTTGCGATTCATGTGCCACCACATGTAGCACCCCGTTTTGTAAACCTTCCCAGCAAAGCACAAGCTTGTCACACACAAACACACACACACACACACACACACACACACACGAAAAGGCTATTCAGTCAGCACAGGCCTTCACCAGCACCCCGTTTCGCTCTTGTGACACTCCTCACAGCAGCTCTTGGTGGTACACGCTGTCATGATAATGCTTGGGAAACCCAGGAGAGAAAACCTGGAGTTGGAGGTCAGTAAGGGGTATACCATAAAATACACACTCCCCAGATTTACCCTGGTCAGATTTAATTAGTCAAACTGGGAGACAGGTTTAGGAAGGGACAATAAACCTGGGAGTCAGGGAGCAAGGGTCCTTGGTTTTCTTGAGCCTAGTGTCCTTCTCAGGCACCCCTCCTCCCTGGGTCTACCTTATTGCTCATATTCTATATCCTGCCGATAAAGCCTCCAGGCCTCTCAGTTCATCCCCACACAGCTCTGGTCTGGCAGTGCCTCTCAGGATACCTTCTACTCTAACCAACCCAACCTCCACCATAGAGGAGCATCCAGTCTCTCTTCAATTTTATGTGGTTAGGGCTGGGCCAGAGTCACTAAAACAGGGCAGTAGAGGGGCCCCGTGATTGGGTGTCTTCACCTCCATCAGAGCAGACAGAAAACATTTTGCATACTATTTTATTTGGGAGAACACCTTGGGACTTTGAATGAAAGAGGGGGCTGGACAAAATGGAAGTAAGAGAGCATTGTGGGTATGGACAGAAAGGGGGCCACTGTGGGGCCAGTGATATGAGAGGCAGGGAGGGCTGTTGTGAAGGCTTTGGGGTTGTCCCGGATGGGCTCAGATGGAAATCCTAGGGTAGCCGACGGACCTGGCAGGTTCCTGCAGGCCTAGTGCATAGTGCTCTTCCTGTTCTGCGGGTTGTTGCAGAAGTCCAGGAAGCAACACTGGTAGAATATCCAGAAGCCAAACACCGGGGAAGCACGGGTGTGTGAACAATCGACCATCTGCTCCTTGCTGCGGCAGTCGCTCACCATGACATTAAAACCGCTGCCTAGGGAGAGACACAGGCACAGAGCCTCCAAACGTACCCTCAGTCCACAGTCTCGTTAGCACCCTATGCCCTGCCCTGAGCCGAGGAAGGCCGGAGAGTGTCGGACGGGAATGGGTGGCCGGTGGGCCTTGGCAGTGGGAGCTTTGCAGGCAGAGACTGGAGGATTTGAAGTTGTGGCCAAGCATCATGGACCATGAGAAGAAAGACGTGGAGGCATACTGAAGGGTGGGCTGCAGACAGGGTGTGGTTTTCTACAGCAGAACAACATAGAACGGTGCTGTGTAGCTTAGAGGTAGGACACAGACACACGTCCTGAGTTTGAGTCCCAGCAACACAAGTGAAAGCGATGGGAAGATGGCTCAGTGGTCAGGGGTGCTTAATGCTCTTGCAGAAGACCTAGGGAGCATGGGCTACTGAGACCCTGTCTCAAAATGCCAGACAAAGTGTAAACAAGTTAGGCGTGTAGGCTCACATACCTGAAATCCTAACATTGAGAGGCTGAGGGAGGCAGAAGAATCAAGTTTGAGGCCAGCCTGGGCTGCACAGTAAAATATTAAAATATACTAAGAGTGTAGTGGCAAAGTGGTTACCCATCATGCTCTGGCCTGGCTTCCGCCCACTGCAGAAGACTGAGATCATGTATTGAAAGGTGGTCAGTGAAGGCAGCTGTCAGTCAAGAGCACCTTCCCTAGCCAGGTTCTTGGTGGACTCACCACTATCAGGAAGAGGAACCAAGAGGGTCACAAGTTTACGGCTAGCCTGGGCTACATGGTGTAATTCTGGGCCTAAGGGAAAAAGGGAACCATTTCTGTAGCCATGTGAGACTCGGGCCAGGCTCTGCCTTTCTCTGCATGTCTTCTTTTCCCTGTTAAATGAGGGCAGTGATGCCCACCTCAGAGGATGCACCAGCTCTGACGTGCTTACATGTCCCTCCACCACGTAGTCCACACTGAGTATCTGCTAATTTAGTAAAGGTAGGGGGTGGGTAGAAGGAGAGAAACCGAAGGGTGCTGCCAGTGCTCCAAGTGGGAAATGGAGACATCTGAATGCAGGCCTAGAGGTGAGATGAGGAAAACCTTTGTGTGTGTGAGTGTGTGTGTGTGTGTGTGTGTGTGTGTGTGTGTGTGTGTGTCTGTACCATTCTGAGGTTGCTGGTTAAAGCCAGGGAAGCAGACAGGGGCCTCTGTGATGCCAGAACAAAGGACCAAGCCCTGCTGAACATGAGCCTGTAAGTGTCATCAGGGCTGGGAGGAGAGAGTATGTTCCAGAAGAGCCTCTGACCGCAGGGGATGCTGACCACTTAGGGCAGGCCAGTGCCTTTGGAGAACCCAGAGCCCTTCAAGGCTGGACACTGCAGGAAAGGGGGAGGCACTTGGCTATGAACTGAGGAGGAAATGGGAGTGAAGACTGGTGTGGATCAGACAGAAAGTGCTGGAATGTCTGAGGGCAGTGGGAAGAGCCCTTGGTGGAGAGCACAGGACACTGGGAAGAGGCCCAAGGTGGGAGGAGGGGTCTGCTTACTGTTCTTTATGTGCAGGGTGATGCAGCTGCTGCCTAGAGGTGTGAGGCAGGTGTCAGACCCCAGAAGGCACCCCAACTCTTCAGTCTCCAGTAGACATCGGTAGCAATGCAGGTATTTGCTCAGTGGAAGTGAGTGAGAGGGAAGGTCATCAGAATTGGCATTGCCTAGAAGGAAGAGAAGTTCCATGACTCAGACGTCCATCTGCCTCATTCCAACCAAACTTTTCCCGCTCTGCAACCACAAAACCTCTGCTGTTTTAAGGCCATTTGCTTTAACAGACCTCATTACAAGTCACTGCTCTTGTCCCGTTTGCTGGGTGCTCCCTCAAGGGCAGGGTTGAGCAGCTCCCCGAGTTCCAGGCCAGCCTGGTTTACACAGTAGCAGGCCTCAGCCAGGGCTCCATAGTGTAAGATCTATCTCAAAGATTTATCAAAACACCAACAAAACCAGGCCTCCTTTCTGTGTTATACCCCCAAAGAAATGTATCTGTTTAGCATACATTTGAAAGGTAACCTATACCCAGCATTCCATAAGCCTAATTTACATTTACAGGTGAAACTGAGGCTGTCCACCCGCCCTCTTATAATAGCCTTTCCTTTATGACTTGTTTGGTATCTCATATGATCCAAGTTCTAGGATTGAAGAAATGTAGCCTCTCTCTCTCTCTCTCTCTCTCTCTCTCTCTCTCTCTCTCTCTCTCTCTCTCTCTCTCTGTCTGAGTGATGTCTGCATGTACACCAGAAGAGAGAACAAGAACAGATCCCTTTATAGATGGTTGTGAGCCACCATGTAGTTGCTGGGATTTGAACTCAGGACCTCTGGAAGAGCAGCCAGTGCTCTTAACTGCTGAGCCATCTCTCCAGGCCTCTGTATTCTCTTTTAAATCTCTCTCTCTCTCTCTCTCTCTCTCTCTCTCTCTCTCTCTCTCTCTCTCTCACACACACACACACACACACACACACACACACACACTAGGTTTTAGTATCATAGCCTTACCTGACATACACACACAAACACACAGACGGAGACAGACAGACAGACAGACAGACACACACACACACACACGAGGTCTCAGTATCATAGCCATACACACATGGTCTCAGCAACAAGGCTGTCCCGAGAACTCTCCTCTGGGGTGACCATCAGTCTCTCCCAGTTCCTGGACATTCCCACGCGTCTACCCATGGTATCAAGCCTGTTGCTGGTCTCATCTGTACATTGTAGACAGCAGGATCCAGATCCTTGGAGAAACCAGAGTTTCTGGTTTCTCTCCACCTAGCTGGCCTGGTGACCCGTCTGACCCTTTGGGGCAGTGTTTTTCAACCTGTGGGACACGACCCCTTTGGAGGCCAGTTGACCCTTTCACAAGGGTCAGATATCAGACAGTACATTACAGTTCATAACAGTAACAAAGTTATAGTTATGAAGTAGCAAAAAAAAAAATAACCTTATGGTTGGGGTCATGCGACTTGAGGAACTGCATGAAAAGGTGGCAGCATCAAGAAGCTGGAGAACCACTGTTTGGAGCCACTTACCGAGAACCAAGTTCACCGTGACCAGCTTTGCTAAGAGAACAGCACACATAGCTCCGGTGACGCCATGGAGTCCCCGAGGCCTCAGGGACCAGCCGGCTGCAAGGCCTGCTATGAAAAGCATGACTTCTCTCCAGCCTCCAGCCTGGGCTTATATGGGTTGGAGAGAGGCAACAGTCTGAGGTGGAGGACAGTTCCAGAACCAGCAGTTCAGAGTGTCCTCAACCCACAGTGCCTCAAGTCCAATATCCTGGCTGGAGGCAGGAACTCAGAAGGACTTGTCCTGTTGGTCTGTTTCCTTTCCTGACGTGCTGGTAAAATATCCTGACAAAAGCAACCATGGAGAGAAATATTTATTATATTTATTTATATGTTTCTTTAAGATGTATTTATTTCTTTCATATATGTATATCCACTGTTGCTGTCTGCAGACACACCAGGAGAGGGCATCAGATCCCATTATAGATGGTTGTGAGCCACCATGTGGTTGCTGGGAATTGAACTCAGGACCTCTGGAAGAGCAGTCAGTGCTCTTAACCACTGAGCCATCTCCCCAGACCTTATTTATATGTTTTGATGTTGTTATCATTGTTATCATCATTATTTTTTGCTTTTTGAGACAGGGTTTCTGTGTAGCCCTGGCTGTCCTGGAACTCACTTCATAGACCAGGCTGGCCTCAGACTCAGAGATCTACCTGCCTCTGTCTCTGAGTGCTGGGTGGACAAGGTGTGTGCCACCACGCTCGGCAAAGGAGGCTTATCTTAGCTCGTTATTCCAGGTCACAGGCTGGAGGGGCAGAGGAGTCACAGGAACAGGAACTTTAGAGAACTGGCCATATACAACCACAGTGGAGAACGGTCAATGTATGCGTGCTGGAGCTTGCTCCCTCTCTCTGACCCCTTCCAGGTGTGTGTGTGTGTCCCTGTCTGTATGCACACACATGTATATGGGTGGCTATGAGGGCCAAAAGAGGGCGTCACATCTGCTGGAGCCAGAGTTCCCACCTGCATGACTGAGCAGCAAGTACTGTTAACCTCTGAGCCATCTCTCCATGCTGGATGTTTCTATTCTTTTATAGTTCTGAATCCCCTTCCCAGGGACTCAAACAGCCTAAGTGGCAGGATCTCCTTACCTCAATGTAATCAAGATGACTACCCACTGAGATCCTGTTCTGATTCTAGATTGTGTTGAGCGGACAATTAAACCAGTACGATGCTCATTTGACACCACTGTCTCAATGCATTAGGTGTTGGAAATACAACTGTACAGAGACCCTGCTCTTCCCGATGACAGTCTAATGCGGGAGACAAGGCAGCGAGCGATGAAGAGGAGGACAGAGTGTGACTGTGACACCTGAGCAGTAGTGGGTAGGGCAGGGTGTGGTGGGGACACCAGGGCAGGGGGTTATCAGCAGAGAGGTAATGTGGGCAGATGTTCTGTAAAGCTCTGATTCTCTGATTGGAGAATGACAGGGTTAAGAGCAGAAGCTGGTCTGTGCCTGGTGGCACTGGCCTGTCATTCCAGCTACTCAGATGCTCAGGAGGATTGCAGGTTTAAGACCTGATGGAGCTTGGATAATTTCGTGTAAACTTACCTCAAAATAAAAAGTGAAATAAGCTGGGTGTGCTGGGGCACACCTTTAATTCGACATCACTGTGAATCTGAGGCCAGCCTGGTCTACATGGGGAGTTCAAGTCTAGCCAGGACTACATGGTAAGACACTGTGTCAATTGACAGACAGACAGACAATAAATAGAAGGGTGAGACAGACAGATAAAAGGTGGATCAGACAGACAGACAGACAGATAATAGATGAGACAAACATATAATAGATGAGACGGACAGACAGATAATATGGATCAGACAGACAGATGAATGGATGGACGGAAGGAACGAATGGGCAGGGGAGGGAAGAATCTTGTGTAGCTTGCCTAGCACACATCACAGACCTAGGTTAAATCCCTAGCACAGGGTGGAAACCAGACCAAAGTGCAATTCCCAAGTTTAGTCATAAGATGGCGACATACGTTTTTGGAAGGGAGGCGGTAACACAGTTGTTATGAATGCATAGAGGAAAACTGCGTTTAAAAAAATGTAGACAAGTTCTGGCTCTGTAGTCCTATCTGGCCTGAGTAGACCAGGCTGTCCAGGAACGGACCCTTCTGCCTCGGTCTCCCTACACTGGGATGACCGGGACCACAACGCTGAGCTTTACAGTAGATTCAAGGTTAAAACTGATGGACAGGTTTGGTGTCACACAGAACCAGAACATGGGTGAAAGAAGCGGGGCAGAGTTGCACAGAGAAGTGACCAGGACCCACAGCACCTTTCCCTGTGCGCAGCCCACCTTGGCTGCGGTCAGTACATCTGGTCTCCACGCCCACAGACTCTGCTCCGAGTGAGCACTCCATGGCTGACAGCCCATCTGCTCTGAGGAGGATGCGTGGTTGACCCGGTGCAAACGCAGCTCCGCAGCTCCGGAAGGTGACTGGCAGGCATGGATACCGGGTTTGGGGCTAGGGCACCAGTGGGTTGATGCTGCGTCCACAGAACGTGGCGCTGCAAGCGTGTCCTCCAGTCGAACCCGGGACCGGGGTCCTTGCTTGTTCCTTTCCCTCTTCCTAGGCAGGTTGCCTGCTTGAGATTTTTGTTTTTTCTTTAAGCCACATTGTGCTACAGGAGATGCCTCCTGCTTTAGTGTCCCCCACCTCCACCCCGAACTCCTGCATACTGTCAGAACTTTCCATAAATCAGCACATTTCAGGACTAAGAGGAAGACCAATGAGGGGAAAAGAAGCCCTGAAAGATGGCTGGGGAGTGGGGGTGCGGTGGGAAGGGGAGTGGCTGGAGAGTTTATGTTTCTGAGAACCGGGAGGAAACTTAAAATGTTGTTGGAGGACTGGTGAAGTATCTGGCACCCAATGCTAGGAGATGCAGATGTCTGTTGAAAGAACGAGAACACAGTGACAGAGGTCAGGAGCCCTTCTCCAGCGGTGCACAGGACACATGTTGAAGCTGTGAAGGTTGAGTCCCTGTTGCAAAGGGAGAAAAGGAGTCAGTCTGGAGGACAGGACCACAAGACAAGCCAGGGATGGCCATAGCCCTGGGAATGTTTCAGGGGATGATGGACCTTTCTTTGGAGTGTGTCTAGAGCCCCTGTTTCTTTTTTAGTAATTAAAAAAAAAAAAAAAAAGTTCGCATGCATGGATGTGCCCCGAGCCTGTGAAAGAGAAGGTGGTGTGGAGTTACAGTTGTGAGCTATCATGTGGGTGTTGAGAATCCAGCTCCGGGTGGTCTGGAGGCAGTGAGTCATCTCCTGGCCACCCCACTGGGTTGTTTCTTTTCTGTCAGCTGTTGGAGATGGGTAGTGAGGGCCCAGGCATGTCTGTGACAACGACTTCCCTGCAGGTTCTCCTAAGGTAAAGAGGGCTTTGCAATAGTCATCATGGTGACAGAAGCAGATGACCTCATTCATGCTGAGTGCTAGGCCTTGTCACAGGGATATCAGAAGGTGAATGGCCAAGGGATGAACTACGCGGGGTCTGGGGGCAGGATGTGAGCCACTACAGACAGGGAGAGGTACAGACACATGGGGCAGGCCACGGTGACAGCTTCCGAAGAGCCAGCTTCTGTGAGGGAAGTTGCTCAGAGAAACAGCTTTTAGTTGAATGTTAATGGTGATGTTCATAAGGAGGTAGGGATAAACAGAGCTTTCTGAAGTAGCTGAGCCTCCACCCTCAAGCGCCCTTCACTCCAGGTCCTTTGCTTAGTTTTGACAGTTTTGAAGGAAACATTTTCTGTGGGGCTTGGAGAAAATCTTCAGCCGACCCTGGTCAGTGACAGTAAGGTAAGGGGTGTTCTTGTCCAGGGTTTAGGGACCACCCCTTTGCTCAGGTTTTGGTTTTTCTTTTACAGCTATCCTTCCAGAGATGACTTCCCCTCCATTGGCCGAGCTTCCCAGGTGCCTGGGTACCAGGGAGGCCCCACCTGGTGTCAGCAGGGCCCTAGTAGCTGGGGTGGGGACATGTCAGCTGACTTTGCCTCAGCTTGCTGAGCCTTAGTTTATAGGGTAAGAAAGGGCAGCCAGCCAGGTGTCCCACCCTGAGGGGACACACACGGAAAGTGATCTGCAGTAGATTCCAGCCCTGGGTAAGGGAGTCCACATGGTGAGCAACTACTTCCACTTAAGATGTCTACGGGCTCCTCCTGACCTGTACCTTATGTTCTAGAAGGTGGCAGGGTGACACCCTACAGACTGCCTCCTTGGGGCAGAGAGGATGCCATACCAGCTCTTCACCTGCTGTGTGCCAAAGGCAGAAACTACAGCTGTCTCCCCTCCCCCAACCCCAAACCTGGTCATAGCCTCCTCCTAAGATGTAGCGTGCTGTCACTGAGCTGAGCCACCCAGCTCTGCCCCATGGTTAGAGGGTCACACATGGGTCAGAAGCACAAGGAAAGCACTGCTGTCTGTTCAGAGCCTTGTTCTGAACAGTGGCCCAGGCGTGTCCTGGGGAAATTTCACCTGACGAGAAGTTTCCAGGGGAAGGAGGTCAGCCTGTCATTCCATCCCACAGGTCCAGAGATCAGAGTGTGTGTCGTGAGGATCTGATTTCCTCAGGCTTGGTGCCTGGCCCTCGGTCCCCACTGGCCCAAGCACTCCTGTTTGCTGACTTGTAAACAGGGTGTATGGACAGACTTGGTGTCAGGACGAGAACAGGCACAGGGCTGCTTTGCTGCAGGAGTCACTCCCTGTTCCTCGTGGAGAAAGCTGAGAAAGGAAAATGGGAGGTGGGGGAAGCACCTTCAGGAGAGAAGCTGAGGCAGCAAAACTATATCACAAGTACAGCTGTAAACTAGAGGCCTTCGGACCCACACCCCAGGCAGCCACGGCCCATAAGGCTGAGGCCCAGAGACATTAAGCTGGCTGGAGTGGGGTTTCCCAAGCTTCCCCTGTGGGCTTGGCTCTCCCTGCCCTAGCCACTAGCTGTCTGGACATCCAGAAAATCTCACAATCAGCCAGACAGTAGAAAAAATACCTTTTATTAATTATTAGGAATAAATCATTCATTTAATGCAGGTGTGTGGGAAAGCGAAGTGCTTCCATGTCGATGAGGGGAACGTGCAGGACAGTGGCCAGAGGGGGACGTCCCCATTGCCCAGACAGCAACATGAAGAGAGTCACAAAAGTATCCCCCTGTGTCTCCTCCCATCTTTGTCCTTCCAGAAGAGTCTGTGGTCCCTAGAGGTGCCAGGGCATCTGGAAGTGCTGGGCCGGGAGTGGAGTGCAGTGTGTGGCCTCAAAGTTGTGTAGATGCTTCCGGGCCTGAGGAGAAGAGGCGGAGCACGTACGTGCAGGGCAGCGTCCCCAGAACCCACCAGTCCACCCCACAGAGATCTCTCCTCCCCCAACTCCTGAGCTCACCAGAAACAGCGCCAGCTGCCTCCGTCCATCTGCACTCATGTCTTCCCCTGCGGAGACAAGTCCTCAGATCCCCGATCTTCCGCCCAGGACGTCCCTTCCCTCTCCGCAGCCCTCCACGCCCGCCATCCTTACCCACAGTCCAGGGGAAGTCAGGCCCATGCTCTGTCTGGTAGGAGCGAAGCACAGACACACACCAGTCCTCCTCCACCTCCCAGCGACTGTAAATGGAGGCTGTGGGGCGGGGTGGGCGTCAGCAGGCTCTCCTCGCCTCTCCTTGCCTGGCCCTGCCCACCAGCCTCCAGATACCTCACCTTCCTCTAGCTGGGAGGAGGCCTCCAACCACTGCCTCACAGCTCTGAGCCCTTCTTCCGCCATCACCCTAGGGTACCTTGGGAGGAGCACAGGTGGGACAGAATGGAACCAGTGCGCCTCAGCCCGACCTCATCCTTCCCTCAGGTGGCTGTGAGCACTGAGGCTGGCATCCCACAGAGCTCACCGGAACTGCAGGAGCTTCAGCAGGAGGTCATTGCCTCTGTTGGACATGATGTCCTCAGGAACCCTGGGGGCGACAAGAGTTAACCCTAGTTGGAGGAAGCTGGGTCCATGGTGGACAAAGGTGGGAGAGAAGGCAGCACCCAGGCACTCACGTGGTGGTGATGATCTCATCCTTGGTTCTCCGGACCAGCAGCACAGGGCCCTGGAACCTTCAGAACAGAGCAGCAGGGAGGGAGAGCTCAGAGAGAGCCAGGCCACAGCTGAGGCAGGAGCGACAGATTTAAGAAGGGCACAGGCTCAGTCTAGCCCTGGTAACCAGGCTTAACTTCATTGCCAGATCACGAGTGAGTAAATTCAGGGTCTCATACACCTGGGAAGGGTTGGGCTAGCTAGGGTAGTGGCAGGGTCACTTGGGTGTTGGGCCAGTGGCCGCCTGCTGACACTTTTCCCTTTGGCACAGCTGAGCACCCCAGGGCACTGTGGCCACCCTCACCTGCACAGCTGCTCCGAGTTGTTGAGGTTGAGATGCTGCCTCACAGTCCTGGTCACCAGGGCTCCTAGAGTGGGACACAGTGATGGAAGAGATGAAGAGTTCGGCTAACAAAGGTCCCCATCGTCTACTGGGTAGGGAAGCCCTGCTTCTCCTCCCACATAATGACAGCCCCCAGTCAGAAGAACTGTGCTGCCACCCTCCTGGGAAGAACCCCTTGGGAGCTGCACTCACGCCAGCTGTCCGGCATGACCTTCAAGGCCAAGGGCACCAAGTCATCGAAGGAGGCATCCAGGATAACAGCACTGATGTCTGGGTAGGACATGGCTGCCCAAGTGGCTAGTAGCAGAACAAGAAATAGGATTGGGTCCCTTCATGTAGGACCTACCCACTTCCAACCTCTCTCTCTAAAAGTCTTCATCCACCCCTCCCTGGAAGCCACCCGAGCCTGTGCTCTTATCTGCTGGGCAGGGGCGAGCAGGGGAGGCAGGTACCAGTGAAGCCTCCAATGGACCAGGCGTAGATGACAATGTCCTGGGGCTGGAAGCCCAGGCGGTGGATGGCAAACTGAACCACCACATCCATGGCATTGGCCTCATTCTGTGGGAATGGTACCCCCTGCAGGAAGACAGGCAGAAGCAGAGAGGGGTCAGCCAGAAGACAGCTTATCTAATGTGGGCCCTTTCTGCAGCCACCCTGTAACACAGATCATGTGACCCATTGTGTCCCTGACTGCCATGGGAGGAGGGGCTGCAGCTCCTCAGCACCCAGGTCACAGGCACCAGTTTCCATCTTCCCATGGCTGACCAGATTCTGGAAAAGAACAGATCTTCAGAGAGGGTCTCACCGTGCTTCCAGCAAAGCCTGGATGATTCCAGCCCAGGACAGAATATCCAGCTGTAACAGAGGGAGAGGGAGGGGAGTCATGCAACTGTGGTGGGGCAGGAGGACAAGTATGCTTAAGCACAGGCAGCCCAGGGAAGGAATGTATGGTTAACAGGGCGGAAGGGAGTGGACATTTCCTCAGAAGTGAGAGACTTGGACCTCACCCTGATGAACTGGAGGTCAGACCTGGGGAGGTCACGTGGGAGGAGACATATTCAGGTCCAAAGGATAGAGATAAGAGGTATGAACAACTTGCCTACCTTCTAGGGGTGTGGAGACACAGCCCACCTCATAGAATCCAGCATTCCCCTCACAGCAGATCACCTGGGGAACAAACAGAAGGAGGACTGGAGGGTTTTGGGGTGGGGCAGTTTATACAATATCGGGCAAAGGGACTGTGCAGCAGGGTCTCAGGAGACCACTGAAGCTGAGTTCAGACCACCAGCACAATGACCACTTCCCCTGGGATGCCACCAACAAATAGGATGGGATGAGGGGGCTTATGGACAGCTGGGGGTGGAACCCAGAGCCATGTGCACACTTTTCTTCTCACTGCCCTATATGGTGTTCAAGCTGAAGCTTGGGGATGGTGACAGAGGGCAGAGCCAGCACTAGAACCCAGTCCCTGGCTGTGGGTGTTTCCCCAGACCAGGGCGGCTTTAAGAGCTCAGCTCAGGCTGCAGCACATCACTAGCTTTGAGAGCACCGATAACCAACCCCATCTGCAGAATTCACAAAGAGACCACAGGCTGGTCTTGCTTGTGTCAAATGTCATTTCTGTTTTCTTGAGGTAGGGTCTCACTAGGTAGTTCAGGGTGGCCTAGAACTCAAAATCTTGCCTCAATCTCCTACATCACCATCCCATCTACTATAAGGTCAGGCCTTGAACTCCATGTGTGTCAGATCACCTTAAACGTCAGCACCTTCTGCCTCTGCCACCTCAGCCCTAGGATGACAGTGTGCACCACACCTGGCTTTGTGTGTGCTTCCCAAACACTAGGCAGCTCTCTACAACCCTACTCAAACACCAATCCTTTCCCCCCCATGATGGTGCTGGTGATGAACTTCTGTTGGGGTGCATATTACAGTGACATCCCCAGTCTGCTATGATGCTCTCATCTTTAAACTTTTGCTTCCTTTTTGAGACACAGGCTGACCACAAACTCACCATGTAGCCAAGACCCTAAACTGTGTGTTTGTATGCACGTGTGGATGTGAGAAGGAAACCTCCAGTCACCCTTTGTCTCTGACTTCAAGGCAGGGTCTTTGTTGTGTGTGCTGTGCTGCATACACCAGGCTGGCAGAGAGCCCAGGGATTGTCCTGCTCCTCCCACAGGAATGCTGGGACTACGGGTGGTCACATCAGGCTTTACACAGCCTCTGAAGATCAGAATCTGGTCCTCTTGCTTGCATGGTGAATACTGCACCCATGGAGCCATCTACCTAGCCCTAGCCTTGAGATGGTCCTCCTCTCTCTACTCTTGGGTGCTGGGATTACGGGCACACAGTCCAGATACTGGGCTGGGGAAACTCAGGGCTTCATGCACTGAAAACAAGTACTCTACCAACTGAGCTACCTCCTACCACCTACTTCCCTCAGAGCTTTCCTATGAAGAGTTCCTTGGGTGGAGCTGGGAAATGACATTTTTAACTGTGGTTCCACAGGAAGCCTGTAGTACTGGGGCCCCAGAATCTCTACTGCCACCCCCTTTGGCTCCCTGCCCCTTCTCACCAGCTTCTGCCCCTGGGGCTCAGCTGTCCCCCGCCGGTCCACAAACATGGTGTCAATCTCATTACCATCACAGGCGAGCAGTTTTGCACGACGCCCATTACACTGAGCAAGAGAGATGCAAAGACCTGGTCACGAGGGGCAGGAGGCCACATCCCTCAGAGGATGGGGTCGGCAGCAGGTTGGGGGCCTCACCTCTTCCACCAGTCGGGCCTGGCCCTGTAACAGCACAGGCATGAGGGCCTTCTGGAGCAGGTACACGGAGCCTGGGTACAACATCCGGCGCCCCAAGGTGTGCGCCACCAGATAGCTGTGGGGAACATGAGTTAGTGAACCCCAACCCTAGCAGGGCCCAGGGATTCATCTCAGCCCTTGCATTCAGACTCTCAGTGCTGAGCAAGGTGAGCCTAGTGTCTTCTAAGCTTTTCTGTAACTGTCACTGTAAGATGTCCAGTTGAGGGCTAGGGTCACGGCTGAGTGGCAGAGTGCTTGTCTAACTGCTGACGAGGGCTGAGGCTCACACCCTGCCTGACACCAGGGAGCACACTGCCATCACTGACACCAGGGAGCACACTGCCCATCACTGACACCAGGGAGCACACTGCCATCACTGACACCAGGGAGCACGCTGCCATCACTGACACCAGGGAGCACGCTGCCCATCACTGACACCAGGGAGCACGCTGCCCATCACTGACACCAGGGAGCACACTGCCCATCACTGACACCAGGGAGCACACTGCCCATCACTAACACCAGGGAGCACGCTGCCCATCACTGACACCAGGGAGCACACTGCCCATCACTAACAAACACCAGGGAGCACACTGCCCATCACTAACACCAGGGAGCACACTGCCCATCACTAACACCAGGGAGCACACTGCCCATCACTGACACCAGGGAGCACACTGCCATCACTGACACCAGGGAGCACACTGCCCATCACTGACACCAGGGAGCACACTGCCATCACTGACACCAGGGAGCACACTGCCATCACAAACACCAGGGAGCACGCTGCCCATCACTGACACCAGGGAGCACGCTGCCATCACTGACACCAGGGAGCACGCTGCCCATCACTGACACCAGGGAGCACACTGCCATCACTGACACCAGGGAGCACACTGCCATCACTGACACCAGGGAGCACGCTGCCATCACTGACACCAGGGAGCACGCTGCCCATCACTGACACCAGGGAGCACACTGCCATCACTGACACCAGGGAGCACACTGCCATCACTGACACCAGGGAGCACGCTGCCATCACTGACATCAGGGAGCACGCTGCCATCACTGACACCAGGGAGCACACTGCCCATCACTGACACCAGGGAGCACACTGCCCATCACTAACAAACACCAGGGAGCACACTGCCCATCACTAACACCAGGGAGCACACTGCCCATCACTGACACCAGGGAGCACACTGCCATCACTGACACCAGGGAGCACACTGTCCATCACTGACACCAGGGAGCACACTGCCATCACTGACACCAGGGAGCACACTGCCATCACTGACACCAGGGAGCACGCTGCCCATCACTGACACCAGGGAGCACACTGCCATCACTGACACCAGGGAGCACGCTGCCATCACTGACACCAGGGAGCACGCTGCCCATCACTGACACCAGGGAGCACACTGCCATCACTGACACCAGGGAGCACGCTGCCATCACTGACACCAGGGAGCACACTGCCCATCACTAGGCCAGGGAAAGAATCCAAACTCAAACTGGCAAATTAGGGACTGCTTGGATATGTCTTGAGTTTTATGAGATAATTTCTAGGTACAATAAATAAATGCAACTATTAAATATCATTCTGTTAATGCATAAAAATACAACTTATTAAAAGTTCTAGGGTCAACAAGAGGACTTGCTGGGTAAGCCATTTGCTTCCAGGTCTGACACCCTGAGCTTGTTCAATCCTCAGGTTCCGCGTGGTAGACGGAGGACCCCCCAAGTGTGCCATGGCATAGGAGTGCCCTAACTACAAACACAAATAAATGCATGGAGAAGTCTAAGTCCTCAAATGGACCAGGTGGTAACTGCTCAATGGCAGAGCATTTGCCTGGTGTGCACAAAACTCCGGGTCCTATCCCCAGCACCACTAAAAACAACGAAATGGTTTAACTCACTGAAGTGATTTCCAGACTAATGAGGCAGGTATGATAGCACACACCTATACTTTAACTCATGGGAGGATCAGGAGCTCAGGGCCAGCCTTAGCTACACCATGCATTCAAGACTAGCCTGGACTGCATGAGGACATATCTCATCTGGTGTGCTTATGTATTCAGATGCTGAGTCCTGGGGCCGTGTGGCTATGGGCACTGCGGTGTACTGTGAAACAGTCTCGACAGGGTGGGGCCGCAGGTAGAGACCACAAGGAGGACAGAGGAGTGGAGAGGCAGGTGGACTATGAGCACATGGCCAGAAGAAGCTGGTCCTGAGGACACACATGGAACAGAACAAGCAGGGCGACACTCACTTGGCTAGTAATGGGGCATTTATGTGGTCATTAGTAGCCTAGCCCAGTTATAACAGCTCAGAACCTGCTCAGCTGAGGCTTACAACTTGTTAATAAGAATACCAGGTTTCTGTGTCTTCTGTTTGGGACACAGGAAAGGGTGGGGAAAACAAAACAACAACAGAAAACCACCCATGAAAATACTTCTATAAAGATCTGTAGCCTGAAAGATACCAAACTGGGTCACACTCTTGTCAGGGCAGAGATAACGCCAAGGAGCTCCACAGATATTCCTGAGTGTGAGAGCTCATACAGAGAGGTTAGCCGTGCGTCCGGCCTCACTGCACCTCCCTCCAGCAATCCCTCTGAAACCCTTGGCTGCTTTCCCTTTGGATCAAACCAGGATGTCAACAGCCAAAGCTAAGTCAGACCCCTTCCTTGGTGCTCTAGAACCTGCATTGCTGCTGTAAGGTGAGTATTCAGCAAGGACGGGTGGGATCTATGAGTCCAAGGCCAGTCTGACTGTGTCAACACCCACCACTGAGTTTGCTGGCAGGTAAAATACAAAAACCAAAAAACAAACAACTGGCAGCTATGGTGATTTGAATAGGAATGACCCCACAGGGAGTGGCACTATTAGGAGGTGTGGCCTTGTTGGAGGAAGTACATCACTATAGGGGTGGGCTTTAGGTCTCAGATGCTCAAGCTATGCCCAGAGTGGCTCACAGTGGCTTTCTGCTGCCTGTGGATTAAGATGTAGAACAGCTGGAGAGATGGCTCAGTGGTTAGGAACACTGACTGCTCTTCCAGAGGACCTGAGTTCAATTCCCAGCAGCCACATGGTGGCTCACATGAGAGCTGATGCATTCTTCTGGTGTGTCTGAAGACAGCAACTCTGTATTCATACATAAAATAAATAAATCTTTAAAAAAAAAAAAGCACTCTCAGCTCCTCCAGCACCATGCCTGCCTGGATGTTGCCATGTTCCTGCCATGATGATAATGGACAGAACCTCTGAACATGAAAGCCAGCCCCAATTAAATGTTGTCCTTTGTAGGAGTTGCCGTGGTCATGGCGTCTCTTCACAGCAGTAAAACCCTAAGATACAGCTAGTTCATCTCAACAATCCCAGTGAGGCAGGCTAATCAGATGGACAATTCTACACAGGAGTGAGCAAATGACTGCCCTGTGCAGTAAAGGCAAAAGGATGTCTCTCCACTGCAGCACCTCTGTAGATGCTGCGAGGTTTGCATCAGCAGGCCCACTGGCATCTGGTTCTCCATGTGCTCCCCTGAGACCCGGGCCTCACAGAGCCTTCCCCACAGGAGACAGAGCAAACAGCAGTAGGCCCCACAAGTAGCAGCTACTCTGCATCCAAGTTCGCAGTCCAGGGGCCTTGGTCTGTTTCCCCTCACCCCAGCTGGCCTCCCATACCCCAGGTTCCTACCTGGTGATTTGACAGGGCAGCTTCTTGACCCTGTTGAGAAATGTGTCTGCTGTTCCCCGGTGCAGAGGCTCTGGACGAAGCAGGGCCACACCCCTGCGGGAAGGGCCACCTCGGGACCCCTTCCTGAGGAAAAGAAAACCAGAGTCACAAGTAGTAGGCCTGAGACTCAGAGTGGGAAGATGATGCCAAGGAAGGGGAGGAGTAAGTAGCGGGGGCCTCACCGGCTGCTGGGCTCCTCCCAGTGGAAGTCTACTGGCCAGCTCCTGAAGTCAAAGTTATAGTTGGCCAGCTGTCTCTGTAGAGAGAAGTCAAAGGAACGGAGAACTGAGAGCCAAGGGGGGAGGGGCCCAGCCACCTTCCCTATGCAGGATGCCCCCACATCACAGGGAGACCAGGTGGGAGTCAGCGCCCTCTCACCTCTAAATGGAAAGGTCTATTATGACCACAACATGGGCACAAGGCAGCTGTCCCCACCACTAAGCTCATCTACCCATCTCCAGAACTCTTAACCCTGCTCTCCTGAAAACCTAAAGCTGGGTAGGGTGCTTGAACAATTTCCCAGTGAAACCAAGAAACTGTTAAAAAGTCAGGCCTAGCAACATATGCCTGCCAATCCCACCATTCAGAAGCAGAGGCAGGACTGCAAGTTGGGGCCAGCCTGGGATACATAGTGAAATTTAAGGCCAGCCTGGGATGTGGACTGAGATCCTATTTCCAGGACAAGTTTTGGTAGCATACACTGTGACCTCACCCAGGAGGCAAGAAGATCACCAGAAATACCAGGTAATCTTGGACTACACAGCATGACCCTGTCTTGGAAAACAAACAAATAAATAAACCAACCAACCAAACAGAACAAAAACCAAAAAACCCAAAACACAGAAATATCTAAGGCTGATCCAACCCAAGGGCAGTGCTTCTACGTGAAGATGAGGGAGGGGGAGGGGCGGCTGTTATATGACCTCCCATCCTGTCTACAGAGAGGGGCCCAGCACAGAGAGGGCTGTACAGAGAAACCATCCTTATCTTGGGGAAAATAATAAGGAAGGAAGGAAAGAAGGAAGGAAGGAAGGTAGGAAGGGACGGATAAGAGAGAGAGAAATCCTGTAGCACACCAAACTGATGGTCCCATGACTGAGAGGCAGGCAGGCGTTCATGCCCACAGTAGATTCTTTTCCTTTCTTACAGCCCCTTGTGCCACTCCCTGTTATCAGAACATCCAGGGCCAGGGCTACCCTGGGAACCATCTGTGCCGCGTCTCCATACTGCACTGGGCCACATGCTGTGGGCAGTAGGGCTGCGTCTTCATAATCCACTGTTCTCCCCCACACCCAGAGCTCCAAGGTCTCTATTTTGAGAATTATTTTTATTTTTTGCCACAGAAATGTGTTTGACATTTTCAAAAAATAACTTGCCTAAGAATGAGCAACAAAAAAACCCCAAAACTAGGAATGAAATGGAGAGGCACATTTCAGCCAGGCTCTCCTGGAGCCTGTGCCAGGTCCGCCCTTAATCACTCTGAGCAGCCACTTAGCCTCCTCTTTCCCCTTTCCACAGATGTAAAGTTGGGGGTCACCATGCCACCTCACGTGGTGCTGAGAGGGCCGGAAAGGGTGTGTACAGCCCACACAGTGCCTGTGCCCCGCAGTGTGATGACAAAGCCTTGTAAATCGTTGACGGGGTGCATGACCAAGTGAGGCCATGGTGACCATGGCTGTGTGATCCCCTCACACCGGGAAGCCTCACCGCCCCACAAAGATAATCACCCTCCAGTAACAGCAGACCTGGCACAGCTTAAAGGACACTGTGCCCTGCTGGCACTGTCTGCTGCTGGGCACAGGGCAGGACGCACCTGCCCATCCTGTTCCAGCCTTAAAGCCAGTGTGGTGTTGGAGGCGTGCAAAGAGGCAAGGACAGAGCCTCTCAAGGCTGCGGCTGCTTCTGTGTGTGTATGATTGAGCATGGCAGCGGGGAGGAAGGACAGTTCACAGAAAGGGCACGGCAGGGTGCAGCAGACACACAGACACCCTCTCTAGAACCTCTCACCTTGTTTTCTGCAGACTGGTTCCTATGTGTGGCTTCCAAGATGGTGATGAACTGTCGGTACTGGGGGTTGGTCCAGCGGCCGATGCCTAGAGAGAGAGGACAGAAACTGTCAGGGAAACTGGGAGCAGATGCCTAGGAATTAAGAGAAGAGCAGGAGGCCCCAGGAGGAGGAGGAATCAGGACCTCTTATGTGGGAAACAGAACTTCTCTTTCCTACACACAGCAACTGGCTTCTGGAGTCTTTTCCTGAGTCCCAGGTTTATTGTTTTAATTAGCATTATTGTTGTTATTACATTGTGTGTGTGAGTGTGTAGGTGTGTGTGTGTGTGTGTGTGTGTGTGTGTGTGTGTGTGGATATCAGAGTCGCTTCTCTATTCCCACTGGGATCTTGGAGGGACCAAACTCAGTCACCAGGTTTGTGCAACAAGCCCGTGCACCTGCTCGGCCGTCTCACCGGCCCTCCCTGGGTTTTGATGCTGTTGTTTTTGTCTGAAACTTGGTCTCGTTATGTGACTCTAGCTGGCCCGGAGCTCATTATGTCATAAAGTCTGGCCCAAGAATCACCTGCTTTAACCTCCCACGTCCAGAGATTCCAGGCATGCACCACCACACCACACCCGACACTGCTTTCTTCGGTTTATTTCTTTTGTTTTGAAACATGGTTTTACTCTGTGTCCCAGGTTGGCCTACAACTCATTATACAAGCTAGGATGGCCCAGAACTCTCAGCAATTCTCCGACTTCAGCCTCCCAAGGGCTGGGTGGTCTGGTAGTTTCTTTCTCTTATCTTGCAGATCACCTTCCCCCAAGTTAAAACAGTCTGCAACCTTACCACTCCCCTGCTAACAGCAGGCTTTCTTCCTGGCGTTTTCCCTACCTCTGCCCTGGTGCCAACCCCGGTGTCAGGACTGA
Organism: Micromys minutus; assembly: GCF_963924665.1. Lineage (NCBI taxonomy): Eukaryota > Metazoa > Chordata > Mammalia > Rodentia > Muridae > Micromys > Micromys minutus. The sequence continues at coordinate 2,935,599 of NC_137960.1, read as the reverse complement.
TGCCCCTCCTCTCTTCTCTCCCCCCACAAACCAGCAAACATGAGATGACGGTAAGAGAAACAATCAGGACCTCCAGAACTTGAACGAAAAACTGAGAGGTAGGAAGTGAGCAAACAAGCGTTCAAGCCAAGAGTGTTTCACGTGGAGCTCACGTCTATGCCAAAATGTAAATGCAAATGCAGCAGAGTGTGGTAGGGAACACCTATAGTCCTGTTATCTACAGACAACATACAGTTAAAAACACAAATAGGGAGCTGGAGAGATGGCTTCTGCAGAGGACACAGGTTCAGTTCCTCATGTCTACACCTGCTGGCTCACAGGTGCCAACAACTAAATGTGCAGGCTATGACATCCACTGGCCTCTGAAGCAATCTGCACATGTGATACACATAAGCAAATTCAGGGACACCCACACACACGCATTAATAAAAAAAAAAAAAAAGAAGAAGAAGAAAAAAGAAACTGGCCATCTCCTGTAACCGGGCAAGACTGCCAATGGAGACCGACCAGCCACAAAGCCTTTGACCTACAATTTGTCTCGCCTACAAGATGTTCAGGCTAAAGATGGAGCAGTAACTGAGGAAAAGGCCACCCAATGACTGGTCCAGCTTGACACCCATGCCATGAGGGGGAGCCCACCCCTGACACTGTTAATGAGACTCTGCTATGCTTGCAGACAGGAGCCTAGCGTAACTGTCCTCAGAGAGGCTTCACCCAGCCACCCATGCAAACAGATGCAGAGACTCTACCAAGTATGATGTGGAGCTTGGGAATCCTGTTGAGGGGGAGGAAGGACTGATGGAGCCAGGGGGCTCACGGACATCACAAGAACACCTACAGAATCAACAAACCGGGGCCCACGGGGCTCAGAGACTGAACTGCCAGCCAGAGAGCATGCATGGGACTGGCCCTACGCCCTCTGCACGTCTCGTTAGAGTTGTGAGACTCCTACAGTGACGGCAGGAGCTGGCTCTGCCTACACTGTCTACCTTTAGACTCCTCTTCCCTAACTGGGCTGCCTCATCGAGCCTCGACAGGAGATGTGCCTAGTCTTACTGCAACTTGATATGCCAAGGTTGGCTGATATCCATGGGAGGCCTCTCCTTTTCTAAAGAGAACGGGAGGGAGAGTAAATGGGGATGGGGATGAGAGAGGAAAATACTGGAAGGAGAAGAGGAAGGGGAAAGTGTGGTCAGGATATAAAGTTAAAAAAAGAAAAGAGTCATCTCCCACCAGGGGCATCCAACAGCTTTTGAGAGAACCACACTCCTGTGTTCTGGGTCTCACCATATACACACGCCTGTGTTCTGATCTTATTCACCTATTGAGACAGTGGCTCACTATGTAGCCCAGGATAGCCCAGAACTCAACTTCTACCTCACTCTTACCTGAGTCTGGGGTAGAGGACACATGTTCATGCTTCTTCTGAACCTTCTCAAGTGAAAACTGAACGTCTTCCACCCAACAGTGCGCTGTGACCTGCACTCCGCTGCAGTGCCCCAAGTGTGGTCACACTGTGTTATCTCTGTGCATGTAAAGTCTGCAGCCCCTGCTGTCTCAACTGAGGTTTAGGTGGTGTGTGCTGTATTCTTGTTCGTGTACGCTGCTGACCTGCAGTGGAGGATGTAAGGCGTCCGAGGAAGAGCTCACACCTTAGACTGTTCTGTTATTCCTACAGGGGCCAGCTGAAAACTGGGTCTGCAAAAAGTTCTTTTTTTCCTTCACTTAAAAAAAAAAAAACTATTTATTTAATGTATGTGAGTACACTGTAGCTGTCCTCAGACACACCAGAAAAGGGCATCAGATCCCAATACAGATGGCTGTGAGCCACCATGTGCTTGCTGGGAATTGAACTCAGGACCTCTGGAAAAGCAGTCAGTGCTCTAAACCTCTGAGCCATCTGTCCAGTCCCCCTGCAAAAAGTTCCTAATGTTTATCCAGTTACAGATGCAAACACTGGCTCCTCTCTACCTACCTCGGAGGCAGGCCACCCCGGCCAGTAGTAGCAGCAAGGTCCCGGCATAGTGAGAAAATGGCACCACTTTGGACAAACTCAAGTAACCTGGGAGGGAAGAGGGACAGTTACAAGATGTCTCACAGGACCGCTGAGCAGTTCTTCCCAGCTTGTCCACAACCTCTACTCCACACCAGTCTTTGGGTTGGCCATTCTATCAGAAGAGCAGTTCTCAACCTGCACGTTGGGAACCCTTTTGCAAACCTCTATCTCCAAAAAATATTTACAATACGACTCATAACAGTAGCAAAATCAATTATCAAGTAGCAATGAAATAGTTTTATGGTTGGGGGTCACCAGGACACGAAGAACTGCCTTAAAGGGTCGTAGCATTGGGAAGGTTGAGAACCACTGGCTTAGAGGAAAAAGACTCGGGGTAGAAGAGAGAAGTCAAACTCGCCATTCTCATGGGACCCCCTTCCCTTCAGGGAGCGGATTCTCTGGCCAGTGACCTGTCCACTTCCACCCCACCTTCGAAAGTGCACTGACCTTTCCTGTACAAGTAGAAGAAGGCGAAGGGAGAGGAGTAGTAAGAGATGGACCAGAAGACTGAAGCCTGCAGGGACAGAGACAGGCAGTCAGTACGCCTGTGCACACACACTGCTCTGCCCTTCCCAGGCCTGGCCTCTGACACCACACACACAGTAGGGACACACAGTGTGTTAGAGTACAATGGAGGAGGCTGACACAATTTCATCGAGTTGAAAACACCAGCCTCTCTGTCTACTCAAGTTCTCCAAGCCTCCACAATTGGCCCCACTCAAGAGAGTCCCAGGCTTTGTCCCCAAGAGATGGGAAAACATCACCATAGGAACTCTGCCAGGGAGAATAGCTGTCTCTGCAGCCAAAGAGGTTAGTTGCCACGGAGGAAAGGTCACTGGGGACTGCAGGACTCAGAGACCTGCAGATGGTCCCAAGAGTAAATGTGTTATTCTCGGGGCTCAACCTGCTCTGGAAAAGGCTTATGCTACATAAGGAGGAATTCTTAAGGAAGAATGCCAACCGTTTGAACTTAGGATACAATGGTCATCTATGCAAGTTCTGCTGTGCGGAGCCCAGAACACCCTCACCTCCTGTGGTGCTGCCTTCTCCAAGGCTGGAGAGGGGTAAAGTGGAGGCAGCAGCTGGGTTTGACTGGCAGGTGCTGGAGCTGACTTACCAGTGCCAGGATGCTGTCTGCATGTTTCTCCAGGGCCCGAGGCTGATAATACGTATCCTGCCAAAACAGATGGCCTGTTACAGACCTTGCCAGTTGACAGGCCCTTGCTCCCTTCCAGAAGCCCTAACGTGTGCCACCTGGTTCTAGCCTCTCTGGCCATTTCTCTTGGGATATTCCTTCTGCTACTGAGGCTTCACTCCCCTAGCCTGACAATTCACCCCGACCCTGAAAACAATCACAGGGTGCTAGGCTTGACCAAAAGTGAAAGCACCATTTGGAAAACTGGTCCTTTTTTTTTTTTTTCCTCCAAAACCCGGATATAGATATGATTGTGTTAATATGAGGGAGAGGAGTAAGAGGGAAAATGAGAGACTCCATGATAATTCTAACATGGAAGAAATGGCATTTGACATAACTCGGTTCAGAAGAATGTGGCTAAATGTTGGCACTTTGGAAAGGTTCCTAAACATAATTTACAACTAATAAAAAAAAAAAAAAAAAAAACTGTTGGAGGGCAAACAACTACCCTGAAAGCAAGACCCTGGTTTTCAGGCTAGGTTTGGGGGTACAAGGCGCACAAGTGGGAACATGACACGTTGTAATCATTTTTGAAACTGTAAAGTCAGGTTAAAGAGAAAGAGCCTCGGGAAGACATTGGGAGTAGGTGGGCAAAAACCGTCAGTGCGCGCAGGGAACTCCAGACTTAACTGGGACCAGCCATGCAGGGGACGCGGAGGGGAGAAAAGGCAAGCGTGGTGGTGGGCGTGAGGAAGAGTTCCTCCAAAGTCGTCAAGAGAGGCGGCGGCCGGGCCCTGCGTGACTGGGAGGGAGCCGGGAAGCGCCCACAAGCGGACTGCGCGACCGCCGCTTGACAAGCGGGCTCCCCCGTTTCCCACAGTGGGCGCGCCGGGCGAGCACAGCCCAGCGCGGTTAGGACCGTACCATGCTCTCCGCCGGGGGGGAACTCAACTCACCCAGGAGCTGGACGAGGCGGCGGGGACGGCAGTGGGAGTCTCGGGGACGCTGGACGAGGCCCGGTCCGTGTCCCTCTCCCGGTAGATCTTGTAGAGCCGGGGACCGAGGACGCAGCTCAGCAGCTTCGCCATAGCCCCGGCTCCGGCCGCTGTCCCTCGGCCTCAGGTCCCCCGCCGGCCCCGCCCGTAGCCTCCTGGGCGCTGCGTGCGTGCGTGACGTCAGCACGTACCGGCTCGGCCCGTGGCAGGGTCCGGCCTGACTTTCTCGCTGCGAGAGGAGCGTTCCGCTCAGTCGGAGCTCGGCTCTGAGAAGTCTACAGTTTGTCAGCGGCGTTCTGAACGGCGAGAGCTGAGATTAAAGCTTTTAAAACCCCATTTCCGTCAATGTCAGCATGTTCTGGTATGATCGCTTGGTGGGAGTAGGAGCATTTGACAAGAACTTCAAGAAAAGAGGCTAGTGGCTGGATTTGTAGCTCAAGGATAGGACACTGTCTAACATGCTGAAAGCCCTGAGATCTTCCCCCCCCCCCACACACACACACAGAGGAACGGACAGACGCAGAAAGAAGTCTACAGAAGAATCCTTTTTAGATTTATTTATTAATTATGTAGTGTTCTGTCTGCATGTATGCTTGCAGGCCAGAAGAGGGTGCCAAGATCACATCACGGTTGGTTGTGAGCTACCAAGTAGTTGCTGGGAATTGAACTCAGGACCTCTGGAAGAGCAGTCAGTGCTCTTAACCAATGAGCCATCTCTCCAGCCTGAATCCTATTTCTTTCTTAAAAACAGTTTTTGAAAGAAGTAATCCGCCCAGTGTAGTGGCACATGCCTTTAATCCCAGCACTTGGGAGGCAGAAAGAGATGGGTGTGTTAACAAATGGTTCTCTTGAATTTCGGGCCACCCTAGTCTACATGTGTAGTGAGTTCCAGGCCAGTCAGGGCTATATAGTGAAACCACGGTCATGGTGCTAGGGTTGGTGGCTGGAGAGATGACTCAGTGGTTAAGGGCACCGGCTTCTTTTCCAGAGGTCCTGAGTTCAATTCCCAGAAACCACATGGTGGCTCACAACCATCTGTAATGGGGTCTGATGCTTTCTTCTGGTGTGTCTGAAGACAGCTACAGTGTATTCATACATAAAATAAAATTTTAAAAAATTCGTGTGTGTATATATACCACAGTTTAAAAACAACAAAAACAAACAAAACCAAAGTGCTAGAATTTTAAAGGAATGCATCACTCCTGAACCAACCCCCCCATTTTAAAATTACATCTGTGTGTGTACCCCAACACATACACAGCCTGCATGTATGAGAGTTTTACATTCATGCCATTGGCAGAGGCGATTTTATTGGCCTTGTATTGGAGTGGTCATTAGTGGTCAGTGGTCATTCTCATGCAGATCTACAATGGAAAGGAGCTGGTCAGTAAGCTGCACCCTTCCATGGCCTCTGTAGCAGCTTCTGCCTCCAGGTTTCTGATCAGCTTGAGCTCCCATCTTGAGTTGACTGATGAACTGTGATGTGGAAGTATTAGCCAATAAACCCTTTCCTCCCCAAGGTTATGGCATTTCATCACAGCAATATTAACCCAGACTTAGACACTTCATTAGGGCTTCCCCCCCCCAGCTCTTGGTTTTTTGTTTGTTTGTTTGTTTTCCAAGACGGAGTCTCACTATGTAGCCCTGGCTGTCCCGAAACTCACTATGTAGACCAGGCTGACCTGGAACTCATAGAGGCCTGCCTGCCTCTGCCTCTCAAGTGCTGGGGTTAAAGGTGTGAGTCACACCTGCTTTACTTCCACACCACAGTCCATCACTGAAGGGAGTTAAGGCAGGAACGCAGGTAAAGCAGGATCCTGGAGGCTAACGCAGAGGCTATGGAGTGGTTCTGCTTACTGGCTTGAGTAAGCACTCCAGTCTGCTTTCTTGCATCATTCAGGATGACATGCCCAGGGGTGGCACCATCCACAGGGAGCTGAGCCCTGTATACCAATTACTAACTGAGAAAATTCCTTACAGATATGCCTGCAGGCCAATCCTGTGGAGGCATTTTCTGGATTAAGATTTAAGATTTGCTCTTCCCATGGTGTCCTTCCATGTAAAGTTGACATTGAAAACTCGCCAGCTGGATTACCCAAGACACAATCCACATACCACATGAAGCTCAAGAAGAAGGAAGACCAAAGTGCAGATGCTTCAGTCCTTCTTAGAAGGGGAACAAACATATCTACAGGAGGAAATATGGAGACAAAGTTTGAAGCAGAGACTGAACCACAGGCCATCTAGAGACTGCCACACCTGAGTATCCAGTCTATATACTGCCACCAAACCCAGACAATATTGCTGATACCAAGAAGTGCATGCTGACAGGAGCCTGATATAGCTGTCTCCTGAGAGTCTCTGCCAGTGCCTGACAAATACAGAGGTGGTTGCTCACAGCCAACCACTGAACTGAGAATGGGGTCCCCAATGGAGGAGTTAGAGAAAGAACTGAAGGAGCTGAAGGGGTTTGCAACCCCATAAGAACAATACCAACCAACCAGAGCTCCTAAGAACTAAACCACTCTCCAAAGAGGCATGGCTCCAGCTGCATATGTAGCAGAGGATGGCCTTGTTGGGCATCAATGAGAGGAGAAGCCCTTGGTCCTGCCAAGACTCGATGTCCCAATGTAGGAGAATGTCTGGGTGGGGAGGTGGGAGAGGGTGGGTGGGTGGGTGGGGGAGCACCCTCATAGAAGTAGGGGGAGATGGGATAGGGGGTTTATGGAGGGGAAACCAGGAAATGTAAATAAAATATATCCAATAAAAGAAAGAAAGAAAACTTGCCAGCAAGTCGAATGTTGTGAAGGTCAGAGGACAGTTTGGGGAGTCAGTTCTTTTCTCACACCATGTGGGTCCTGAGGATTGAGCTCCAGTTGCTAAGCTTGTTGACAAAGGCAGAACCCTTGGAGCCATCACACCAACCCAAAAGAAAATAGTTTAATAGCTGGGGAGAATAGCTCCGTGGCAAATAACCTGTCCTATGTTTGGAATAAGTAATTAGCTGTTCCTAATGATGCACACCTGTCATCCCACACCTTGGGAGGCAGATGATCAAGAATTCAAGGTCATATCTGGCTACGGAGTGGGTTTGAGTTTGAAGTCAACCGGGACAACTTGAAACCTCAACTTGAAAACCCATCTCAAAAAAAAAAAAAAAAAAAAAGCCAAAAAGTAACCAATTGCCTAAATAACACATTATAAACAACTGGAAGTATATAGAGATCTGCTCTGAACCTGGGCATCCATGAGCGATCTGGGTCCCTGCTATGCTTGTCCTTGAGTGACAGCCAAACACACTCCTCAGGGGCTCTGGAACCGTCTCTGGTGTGCCAGGCAACCATAGGAACAGTCATTTGAGATCACGTATGGCCTGGATGTGCAGTTTGGTGCTGGGTGCCAAGGATATCACCAACTGAGCCATTTGGTTCTTGGGGATAGACGAGAAGCTGCAGAAGGCTTCTAGGTGGAGGAAGGGGAGGAAGGGAGCCATCTGGGGTTCCTTCCACACAAGAGCAGCTTGCACCAGGATCTGACTCCCAGAAAGGAAAAATGTAAGCTCCCTTTCCTCAGGATGACGTGCGACTGAGTTTTATCTCTGCATTCTCAGTCTCCACACGGGTCCAGCCCAGGGACTGTGGGGCTTTATCTGTGTTCTGCTTCCTCCCTGGAAACACCAGGTCCTTGCAGCAGGGGAGCTTGGCAGGATCTTCTCATGGCAATTGTGCTGTTCCTCCTCCTGCCTTTGTGCGGGCACCTCCAGGCTGCTGCAGGTAAGGGGCAGGGGTGAGGGGTTCTGCTGCTACTTAAAAGGTTGGGAGGGACCTAGGCTGCTTCTCCTGAATGCTTCAGCCCTGAGGAGACCCAGAGGTCCCAGGGGCCTAGATTTTATACAGTTTCCTGTATTTTTAAAAGAGATAAACACCGAGTCTGGGGATCTAGCTCAGAGAATGCTGGCCTAGCATGTGTAGAGTTCTCAGTTCATCTCCAGCCAAGAGTTTGATCCTTATTGTCACATAAACTTGGCTCGGTGTGCTATCCCTGTAACCCCAGAACCTGGGCAGAGATAGCAGCAAGACCAGGTGACCCAGGTAATCCTCAACTACACAGTCAACTTGAGGACACAAGGGTCTTGCTATGTGGCTGTGGTGGCAAACCTTCTGGTACGCATACCTTTAGGCATGTCTGTGAGGACATTCCCAGAGTTTTAACCTGAGGAGGTAAAAGTGACCTTGAATGTGGGTGGTACCACTCAGTGGGCTGGGGTCTTAGGCTAAATAAAAATGGGGAAAAGGCAAAGCCAGTGGGGTACAGGCATTCCCCTTTCTCTGCTCTGAAGTCCATCCAAATGCAAGTCTGTTTCAACCACCATACATTTCCTGCTAGGATAGCTTAAACCATGAGCCAAAAGAAATCTTACTTCCAGCAGAGCAGTGGTGGTGTACGCCTTTGATCCCAGCATTCGGGAGGCAGAGGCAGGCTGATCTTTTAGTTCGAGGACAGCTTGGTCTACGCAGAGTGAGATCCAGGATGACCAGAGCTATACAGCAAAACCTTGTCTCAAAAACCTAATAATAATAATAATAATAATAATACTCATCTTACTCCCTTAAGTTGTTTAACCAGGTATTTTTGTCAAACCAATGAGAAAAATCACAGAAGCCAGTCTCCCCAGGACTGAAGGCAAAGAGGGTTCAAGTGTTCTGTCTCCAAATGCTGTGACTGCAGGTGTGCCTCCACACCCAGCTTCCAGCTCCCTTATTCTATTTTTATTTTTGTTCGTTTGCTTCGAGAGAGGGTGTTGCTTTATAGCAGCCTTGGCTGTTATACATTTTATTATATAAACATGTAGTATATTTATTATGTAGTGCCATCCTTCCTCCTCAGCTTCCTACGTGTACCCATATTACCTGTGTGCTGCCTGGCTTCGTTCCCGTAGGAAATAAAAACAGTTGAGTGAGATGTGTGAGGAGAGACGCGATTTCACCAACAATTGCAGCCTCCTTCTGTCCTGACCCAGACCGAGCCTCTCACTGACAGAAAGCCTTTCCAATCTTACCTCCCCTCCCCAGCTCTTTCTGGGACTTGTGTATCCCAGGGTAACCTTGAACCCTTTAAGCAGCCAAGGGACGACACTGAACTTCTGATCTTCCTGTCTCTGGGTGCTGGGATCACAGGTCTGTGCCCACACATTCATTTTATGGGTTTAAGCCACGCTTGGAACCAAAGTCACACACACTGGGAAAGTACCCTTTCCAGCTACCCAAAACCTGAGGTAAGCACTTTATGGCTGAGCTACATTTCCAGCCAACCTCCCTTTCCTCCTAGTAGTCACTGGAGAAATGCTCACCAGTTAAACCAGGGCTTGGAGACCCCAGAAGGAAAGGAAAGTGGGAGATAGAGAAAAAGCAGAAGGCCTGGACAGCTGGACTCTGACACTGCTCTTTCTCCACAGACAGCATCCAGACCATCTATGTAGCCTCAGGGGAGTCAATAGAGCTGCCTTGTCCTTCTCCACCCTCCCTACTTGGGGGTCAACTTCTAACCTGGTTCCGCAGCCCGGTAACAAGCCCCTCCACCATCTTGGTGGCCCAGGTCCAAGTAGACAGGCCGGTCTCAGACCTTGGGAAACCTGAACCTGATCCCAGGTTCAAACTCCTCGGAAATTATTCCCTGTTGCTGGAGGGGTCCAGAGATGAAGATGCTGGGCGGTACTGGTGTACGGTGATGGATCAGAACCACAAGTACCAGAACTGGAGAGTGTATGATGTCTCTGTGGTCAAAGGTGAGTCGGGCTCTGAAGACCTCTCTGGACACTGGAGAGTGCAGGGAAACCACACAGGAAACTGAGGAGCCCCTCTCTCCTGCCAGGGTCCCAGTTCTCTGTGAAGTCTCCGGACGGCCCCTCTTGCTCCGCTCTCCTGTGCTCTGTGGTCCCTGCCAGGCGTCTGGACTCCGTGACCTGGCTAGAGGGAAGGAACCCTGTGAGAGGACATGCTCAGTACTTTTGGGGAGAAGGGGCTGCCTTGCTCTTGGTGTGTCCTTCAGAGGGGGTTCCTGAGTCCAGGGCCCGCAGGCCAAGGAACATCCGCTGCCTTATGCCTCAGAACAAAAGATTCAGCTTTAGCCTGGCAGGTAAAATGAGGGAGGGAATGGAGAAGGGTTTTCTCTCTGGCACATCTCTCAAAGTTGGGAAAGAGGGCAAATCGTGCCAGTAACTAGAGGGTAGCTTACCTACAGGGGAAGGTTCACCCAGCCCCCTCATTGACCAAGTCTATCACAATGAATACTTGATTAAAACAACTTCCTGGCTTTCCAGACCAGACCAGGAACCAAGGTCTACCTTGGTGGGATATACCACTGTTTCGAAAGGGGTTAATCTAGGGGTGAAGAGAGAGCGCAGCCAAGTGAAGTGCTTGTGACACAAACATGCGAGTCCGAGTTTGAACTCAGGAGTCATAAGAAAGAGCCAGGCATGGTGATGTCTACTTGTAGTCCCCACACTCGGGAGACCGAGGCAGATGGGACCCTGGGGTTCTCAAGCCGGCTGGCCTGGCCTGTTTTGTGAGCACCAGACCACTGAGAGACTTCATCTCACAAAATAAGGTGGATCCTAAGGAAAAACACTGGCAGATGTTCTCTTGCCACGATGCATGCGTTTGCACAAACACACACACAAACACACACATGCACACTCACATGAACACACACACATGCACACACTTACAAGAACACACACAGCCATGCACACACTCACATGAACACACACACATGAACACACACACAGCCATGCACACACACAAGAAAGAAACGGGCTGATTTAAGCAGGGCACGGGTGGCACAGACCTCTCAGCACATGGGAGGTAGAAGGAGGATCAAAAGTTTGAGAACAGTCTTGGCTCAATGGTGAGTTCAAAGCCAGCCTGCATTACATGTGACCCTACTTCTCTAAAGATTGATTTACTTTATGTATATAAGTACACTGTAACTGTCTTCAGACACACCAGAAAAGGGCATCGGATCCCATGACAGATGGTTGTGAGCCACCATGTGGTTGCTGGGAGTTGAACTCAGGACCTCTGGAAGAGCAGTCAGTGTTCTAACCACTGAGCCATCTCCAGCCCAACCTTGCTTCTCTAAAAATAAGTAGAATCATCAAAATAAAAGAAATAGGTCTGTGCTATAATCCTACTCTCAGGTGGCAGAGGCCGTCAATGTCTGTGAGTTAAAGGCCAGCCTGGTCTACACAGCAAATTTCAGGCCAATCAGGGACATAGAGAGAGGCTCTGTTCCCTCACTCTCCCTACCCCCACCAAAAAAAAAAAAAAAAAAAAAAAAAAGAAAGAAAGACAAGGAATAGGTCAGAATAAAAGCCAAGCATGGTGGCGCACACCTTCAGTCCCAGGACTTGGAAGGCTGACACAGGATCAAGGCCAGTCCGGACTTCATGAGGCCTTTCTCAAGAACAAGCAGAAGAAAGAAACAGACTAATCTATTACTGTGTGGACTTTCCCATGGCAAGAGAGAGTGCATAGGGACTTCTGGGACCCGGACTTCCGAAGAGGTATAATGTGTACACTGTGGTATAATGCTCTGTGGACAGGGAAGACCAAAGCAGAAAGTGGATTATTGTTATACAAAATAAAAGGCCTTTATATAGAGAATGAACATTACCAGATGGAGAATGACCCATTTATCAGTCAGAGAGAGGAGCAAACGGCCATTGTTTCAAGACAGCAAGGCCTAGAAAAAGATGGATGAATAAGGAATTGGAGAAATGCAAACACTAAAGCATTTTTTCCCCTCTTTCCATTTTCACGTGTGTGATTTGCACGTGTGTGTATGTGTGTGTGTGTATGTGTGTGTGTGTGTGTGTGCATATTTGAATGTGTGTGGGCACTGCCTGACATTCGTCCTTCCTGTTACAGCAGCTTCTGCAGAACCTTCTCCCACCGTTTGTGCCCCTCTCCCGGGCTGGGACGTGTCCTGGATCCTGGTGCTGTTGTTCACAGCAGGTCAAGGGGTCACCATCCTAGCCCTCAGCATAGTGATCTGGAGGCGGCGGAGGGCCCAGGGGTCTCAGGACAGAGGTGAGTCTTTCCCAGAGAGTGGATGTGTGGCAGAGGGTCAGGCTCATATCTAGAGCCTGTCTGCTCTGGGGGTGGGGGGGAGGCAGGGAATATATCATCCCGGAATTACTCGGTGACTGCACACCGTGTGGCTTCTTTCCCCCAGAACCCTCAGTTCCTCATTTCAAACCTGAAGTCCAGGTCTATGAGAACATACACTTGGCCCGCCTTAGGTAAGGAACAACTAGAGAATGGAGCCTTAAATCCCAGGGGGGCTGAGCACGAGAGGTCGTGGCCTGGAACCTGGAGTTGGATTACAGATGGGGGTCGTGGTTCCTGAGAAAGTCCGGAAGCTTTAACATAGCTTTCTGTTTTTGCAAACTCAACAGCCCGCCCACCCACAAGACCAGGTAACCTTGGACATATCTGCCTCCTCGGAAAGTGTGGCCTGCGGTCCTGTGTCTCTGGCTACTGGCACCTGAAGGGCTCCCTGGAAACCTCGGCAAAGGGGTGGCTGAGGGTGTGACTCCTACTAGGCTTCCAACCGCCAGGGACAACATAAGGAAGGGAGTAACATCATTCTGTGATGTCACCAACAAAAACAGGTGTGGTCTCCTGTCTTAAAGCAGCTGTGGTTGGTGGTGACTCAGAGTGAGAAGGGAGTGTTTTGGGGTCTGGAGTCAGGGACAGGAGAGCCTGTTTTGGGGAGGAGGGACAGGAGAGCCCAGAGACATGAGTAGTGGTGGGGCATCTGCCGTAGGAGAGGCTGAAGTACACGCGTGTGGGAGGAACAGGAGAGAGATGCTGACAGACCAGGCAGGCGGAGTCTGGAAAGTGAACGGCAGGTTTGGGAGACTCAACAGGCTTGGGAGTAAACCTGACCTCCCCTCCCCATCTTCTTCGCACAAAGAGAAGCTGAGAGGGAACAAGGCCTCTTTAATCAGGCCCCAGACTTCCTCAGATGGACCGGGAGGGAGTGAAACCTAAATGGGAATGCCTGCCTGTCGTCAGCCGGCTGGGGCGCTGTCCTTATCCGGGCACAGGCGCTCCTCTGTGGTTCTCTATCAGCACCGAGCGAGCGAGCGGCTCATCACTCCTGACTCACTGTGAGCTTCCCCCCCCCCCCCCAGTCTCTTGCTATCTCCCTGGCTAGCGGAAGCAAAGGCAAGGGTTGGCAGATACATCCCTAGTGGAGTGAGTACCTCCAGGCTTGTCGGAACAGAGGAACTGAAAGGTGTCAGTGTTCTCACAGAAGCCAGTCTCCAGCCTCCAGATATGAGCTGGGCCCCAGACCACACACCCCTCATGCCAAACCCCCATCACAAGCAGCCCGGCCAGGTGCCCCTTTTGACTCTTGGTTCAAGCTTGGCTTTCGAAGGAAAGGCTACAAACTGCAGCGGCTCCGGAAAGAGGATGTCAGCCACACAGACAGAAGCTGGCATTGGGGACCATTCAGGGTCTAGTGTGCCAGCCCAAGCCACCAAGCAGTCATAATTCACTCTTGTTTGTTTGTGTGTGCATGTGTGTGTGTGTTGTATACATGCAAATGCACATGTGCACACACCAGTGCACATACAGAAGATATCAGATGTCCTTATTCCTTTGAGACAGGGTCACTAAACATGGAGCTAGGCTTGTGGCCAGCAATCCCCACAGATCCCCGGTCTCTGCCCCTCTTCTGGAGTCACAAGCACCCGAGTGTGGCTATACCTGGCTTTTTATCTTAATTTTAAAACATTGTATGTGTACTGGTGTTTTGCCTCCGTGCACACCTGTGGGTCACATTGTGTTCAGTGACCGAGGAGATCAGAAGAGGGCACGGGATTCCCTGGGACTGGGATTGCAGATGTGTGTGAACCATGGTGCAGGGAACCAAACCTCGGGTCCTCTGTAAGAACAGCCAGTGCCCTGAATCACTGAGCTTTTAAAGTGGGTGCCTGCATCCAAAGCAAGGTTCGTGTGCTTAGACGGCCTCAGCGAAGCCATCTGCTCTGCCCGCTATAGTTCATTCTTAAAGCGCACCCTTGTGTGCTTCACCAACACCATCACACGCATCTTTACCAGGCTCACACACTTGATATTTTTACATCTTATTTATTGATGATTGATTAACGGGTGCTGTAGGGGACTGAACCCAGGGCCTTGTAGGCAGGCAAGCACTCTGTCATTGAGCTATATCTCTACCCAATAGCCCTTTTATTAAATACACTTTTAATGGTTCCCCAAGGTAGCCTTCTGTTCTTGAGACCCCCGGGTACTGAGTTACATGTCCCCTAGAGTGTTCTATTTCTCACCAGCCCCAGTGCCACTTCTGTCCCCTTGCCTGGGACCCCACAGCTCATTCAGGGTAGCTGACCTGGGACAACTAGGTTAAAGACAGCAGGGGTTTCTTAAGAGGCGAGGTTCCGGATACTTGCATGCGGGAAGCAGAACTCCGGCCGTAGGAGCCAGGAGCCAGATCTGTAGAGGTACTGGGTTCGGTGGCTGAGGTTTTTTATATAAAGTGATGTTCTTGGGCGTGGCTCAAAAGCATCTGTGCAGGTGTTTTGACGGGACATTGGAGTCCTGGGTTGTCGGTCATGGACGCACGGGTTAGAGGAAGATATGGACTCCCCAGCCGAAAAGGGCCGCGAGGGGCAGCAGCGTCATGAGGGGAAGGCTGGGGGGTCGCTGTGAGGCAGCAGCGTTGCACAGGTCCTGCTCACAGCACTGGTGCCGGAGAGCGTACAACCGTGACCAGTAGGTCGCATGGCCCAGCAGAGGGCACTGGGCTCTTGGGAGGCAGCCTTTCCGCTCGATGACCTCATTTTGCTCTGTGGAACAAAATATGCTGAGGTTGGGGCGGCAGGGACAACAGGAAAGAGAGAGAGAGGTGAGGAGCCACCCCAAGAAGGGCCTTTCGACCCGAGGGTCCTACCTGAGGTGCCAACACTGACACCGCACACCTCGTCCTCTCCACACTCCGTGGGAACAGGGTAGCAGGGCTTGGCAAAGCCGCAGGTGTAACAGCGGAGTCGCCCTCTGCTCGGGGAAGTGGTGAGACCTGTTGGGTCAGCAGAGATCAAGGCAGGAAGGAGAAGGTAAGAGGCAAAGGCCAGACCTCTGGGACACACAGAGGGTTGACACACAAAGGACGGAGAAAGCCATAAAACAGAAGCTGATGGGAATGTAAACTAGCTAAGGAAGGAAAGAGGGTGCAAAGAACCAGGCAGAAACAAGACAGACAGGGTGGCCAGGACAGACAGACAGGAACAGAGAGTGCCAAGAGAAACAAATCAGCAGAGAGGGATGCAAAAAGCCAGACCCATGAGCAGGAAAGGGAGACCCAAAAGTCGATGGTGCCAGAGACAGGAGGAAGCAAGACTCAGCACTGACCAAGGCACTGAGCACAGAGACAGATATGAGAGGCAAAGGTGGGAACCGAGAACTGCTCTCAAATGCTCCCCTCCCTCTGGCCTTTTGAGACTTAGCCCATGCTGGCCCAGGCTGGCCCAGGCTGGCCCAGGAGTCCGGATCCCCCTGCCTCAGACTCCCAAGGAGAATCTCCCCATTTCTCTTCACCTCTGTCAGCTCCCTTTTCCTCTCTCCATTTCAGCCCTTGCACAGCCCCTGTCCCTTGTCCCTGTCCCCAGTCTACTCTTACCCAGTGTCCCAGAAAGGAACAGGATGCCAAGGAAGGCACTGGACAGACCCATGGCAGGAACGGCTCAGCAATCTGGCAGAGCAGGACCTGTACCCCGAGTCAGACACACCTGCTTAAGACAGGGAGGAACCCACAAACAGACCGAGGGAGAGAATCTGGGGTGTGGAGAAGCGAGAAATTCAAGAGATTCGTCTGCCTGACACAACAGCCCTCTGTTCCCCACACCTGAGTCTCTCTCCTCCTGCCCATGCTTGCCTTAAGGGTCTTCTGTTTTCTCCCTGTTTGTTAACTCAGCCCAGCTGTCTGCCTCTCTCGAGCTGTGTCTGCCGCCTTCCCTCCAGCCTCCTCCCTCCCTCCAGCTCAAGCTGTTCTTGTTCTCTTTGTTTTTTGTTTATTTTTTTCTTTTTCTTTTTTTTTGTTTTGTATTTTTGTTTTTTGTTTTTGTCTGTTCCCATCAGAGCATGTATGCCTCTCAAAGTCACACTCTGAACCCTCCCCTGCCCCAGATGTCAGAGCCCTGTTGAGTGTGGTATCAACAAAGCCCACCCACCCATTCCCACACCCCACCCCACCTACCAAGCCCAGCTGTGGGGGGGCCCTTCCCCCACCTAGCTCTCATGCCTTTGATTCACTCCCCCAACCCCAAGCTTCAACACTGCTACCCCATAATTATCCCTCCCGGCTTTACAATGTTGCAGGACAGAATTAATCAGGAGCCCCGGCTAGAAGGATGCATGTCCTTCCTCTACGAAGAAAGTGGGGGAAAAAAAAGACCGGAAAGGTTTCTAGGATGGGACAGTGGCTGTAAAGAAGGCTAGGGATTAAAAGACTGAGTGGGGACAGGGAGTTTTAGAGAGTTTATCCAACTCCTGGGCATCCCTGGGTTCCATTCCCAGTACCAACAAAAATAAACACTTCATCAAGAGGACCACGGCAAAGAAGAAGGTGGTGGGCATCTCAGCACCTATATTCTGAAAAATGACTGGCAACCCCACAGTACTTTCTTTCCTTTGAATTCTATCAGTATTTACCATATCAGAAACTAAAACTCGATGCTGAGATAGTTCAGTAGGTGTGAGTGCCTGCGGTGTGAGCTGAGGGCCTGAGTGTGAACCCTGGAGCCCACATAAAGGTAGAAAGCAGAGCCAACTGCACAGAGTTGTCCTCTGGTCCCCACAAGTAAGTGTACAACAGCATGCATCCACCTGTACTCACAAGGTGACAAATAATAAATTTTTACTAACTTATCGATTGGGCTTTTCTTGACTGACTTGGAACTCACTATGTAAAATAGATTGGCCTTGAACTCACAAAGATCAACCTGCCTCTGGACACCCACTACCACACAGGGCTATTTTTAAAAGATGGATACTGGGAGAGGAAGCTGTTCTTTCAAAAGAGCAGCAAGCATTCTTATCTCGGAGTTATCTATCACTTCAGCCCCAAGTAAATTCTTTTTTTAAAAGAAACTAAGGGGGCTGGAGAGATGGCTGGACAATTTAGAGCACTTGTTACTCTTGCAGAGGACCTGAGTTCAATTCCCAGCACCCACTTGGTGGCTCACAACCAACTGTTAACTCAGTCCCCGAGTGTTGGGTGCTTCTTCTGGCCGCCACTGCCATTAGGCACACACATGGGGTACATTATATATAGGCACAATGTTCATTCACATATAATAAATCTTTTTGAGAAAGAAATTAAAAGAGGAAGCCAGGTGTGATGGCACATGCCTATAACCCAGCACACAAGAGACTGAGACAGGAGGATTGCCATAAATTTGAGGCTAGCCTGGACTACATGCTGAGTGGTTGGCTAGCCTAGGCTGTGTCTAAGACTGCCTCAACAAGCAAATATACACACAAACCACATTATATATACATATACATATACACATACACATACATATACACATTTACATACACATACATATACATATACACATACACATACACATATATATACATATACACATTTACATACACATACACATACACACATATATATACATATACACATTTACATACACATATATATATACATATACACATTTACATACACATACACATATATATACATATACACATTTACATACACATACACATACATATACATATACACATTTACATACACATACACATACATATACATATACACATACATATACATATATACATACACATACACATACATATACACATACACATACATATACATGTATGTATGTATGTATATATATATATATAATTTAAAACAAAATAAAATAAACAGGACATTTAAAATTGGTATTGAAGCCAGGCATGGTGATTCATGCTGGTAATCCCAGCACTTGAGACTCTGAGGCAGGAGGATCAGGAGTTCAAAGCCAGCCTTGTCTCAAAACCAGCAACAATCAGCTAGCTAAATAAATAAAGTATGGTTATATTAATTTAACAAATAAAAATATATTATATGTTAGGAAGGCATAGCTTTGTGAAAAATAATAATTACCATCCAACAAACCAGACAGAAGAATGGCATTGTTTTACATTTCTGAGAATCCGTTTAATGTTGGTTATAATCAAAGGTGGCTGGGTTTTCATAACCTACTTCTGCATTCCATCTGGAATGTGGATGAACAAGAACCATCCTCAGATGGGGAATTGAAAAAAGAAAGACCCTTGGGATTCTGGAGCAGCTTAGGGTCTTGGGGAGGGGGGTTGTCTTGGGCCACCGTTCTGGAATTAACTGCTGAGAAGGGGGAAGTTTGGGGCTTCAGAGGAGGCTCAGAGCCACCCATGGGGGCCCCTCCCTATCCCCATTGGGGCCCTGGTGCTTGCTGGGGGAGACTCTTTCCTCGCTTTTTATTGCCCTATAAAGCCCAAGGCGAGGGGGATATAAGGCTGGTGGCGCAGAGCCTGAGAGGGGGTGGGCGGGAGGGAGAGGCGCAACAGACATAAGCGAACATGATGAACCCCCAGCTGATCGGGATCCTGTTCGGCGCCCTGCTAGGGGCTGCCCTGGGTAAGGAGGAAGCTAGAATGCCTCTGGCACAGGCCTGCCCTTCCCCCGGCCGGAACACCCCTAAGGGCCGGATCCAGTACCTCTTCTTTCCTGCCAGGACACCGCATGCGGTGCTATGACTGCGGGGGAGGCCCCAGCAACTCCTGCAAGCAGACAGTGATCACCTGCGGTGAGGGTGAGCGCTGCGGCTTCCTGGACCGCAAACCTCAACCCAGCTCGGAACAAGCCAAGCAACGTGAGTCCTAGGTCACCCACCCCCACTTCCCACTGCTTCCAACCGGCCCCCACTTCAATTCTGCCGGTCCCACCCTTCCCAGTTCAGTCTGGCCCTAGGCAGATGGTGCCGCTGTGGTAGCAGGACTGTCTAACCCTACTGGCTCCTGGCGCTGTGCCTCTTGGTCTTTACTTCATACTGAGACCCTCATAAGTCCTTGCTGGGGAAGAGGCTGTCTCCTAAGATCAGAGGTAAAATGTTAAACCAAACTCCAAACTTCAACTGTCAGGCTCTGGCTAAAGGCTGGAAGGGGTATGGGGTGTGTGTGTGTTGTTTAATATTATTTGACATCATTTGGCTTGACAGGAAAATTACAAGAGGAATGTGCAGAGTTCCTATTTGTGCCCAGCTTCTTCAGGTGCTAATAACATTCCTGTGTCATTACCAAGATGAAAAAATGACAGCTTGATACTAATTAACCTAGACTTAGATCGGGTGGGACACACATCATTTTTTCTGGTCTAAGCAAAAAGCAGATACCCCACTTATTTATTTATTTACCTATTATTTATTGTAATTATCTTGTTTTGGGGGGCTTGTATATTTGGTTGATTTGGTTGGTTGGTTGAAAACAGGACATTGCTAGGTATTCTTGGCTGGCATGAAACTCACTACATAGACTAGGCTGGACTTGAACTCTCAAAGAGAGTTCTCTGCCTGCCTGCTTCTACTTCCCAAGTGCTAAGATTAAAGGCAGATATGAGCCACCATGTCTGGCCTACTATAACTTTTCATTTTAAAATGTATTTTCTGTGCATGAGCATTTTTCTGTGTGGATATTTGTGTATTGTTGCCTGTGCCCTGGACAGCTCTCAGCCCGACCCTACCTGCTCTTGGGGGTTGGGGCGGGTTGGCACAAAGCGCAGAGTCAACACCCAGACTGGGAGCAGGTGAGAAAGCTGTAGCAAGCTCATTTGAGCACTGCTACAGCTCCTTTAATACCTCCACCCGCGCCCCCATTGGTCCCAAGAAATCACTTCTAAACAGCAGTTCCTGATTGGCTAGCACTGTTTGCACCAGCAATCCTTGTCCTCTCAGGCTGTAAGTTAGGTCCTCCTGCAGATGCTTCTGCAGCTGCACTGGCTGAGCTTTCAGAGAGAGGCAGCCCTGCGTTGGTTCCTGCTACAGTGTATCACGGGCCTTCCAGCAGCCTGCAGAAGTCAGGAGAGGGTAAAAGCCTCTGGAACTGGAATTATGGCTGATTGTAAGCCACCAAGTGGGTGCTGGGAGCTAAACCTAGTCCTCTGGGAGAGTATTTACTATTATTTTTGAAAGATTTATTTTTACGTAAGAGTATGTCCCTATGTATATCTGAGTGTGTGCCACCTGTGTGTGACATATCAGGTCCTCTGAAGCTGGAGTTAGAGACAGTTGTGAGCCTGGGTTGAAAACTCAGGACCTCTGGGAGAGCAGCAAGCAGTCTCAACTACTGAGCTTTCTCTCCAGCCTTCTATTTTTTTACTTATTTGTAAAACAGGCTAGTCTCACACCTTACAGGCTAGCCTCAAACTTGCTATACATCCAAGGATGACCTTGACCTTGGGATCCTCCTTCGTCCACATGGCTTGTGTCACCACATCCTGTTTACTTTGGTGTACGTTGGTGGTGCAGTCTAACCCAGGGCTTGTGCACACTAGGCAAGCATTTTACTGAGTGAGTTTCACTCCCAGCTCTCTTCCCTGTTTCACTGGGACAAGGTCTCATTTTAAAGCCCAGGATCTCCTTTAACTCGGTGGGTCAATCGGGTTGGCCTTGAATTCCTGGCAATCCTTCTGCCTCGGTCTCCTTAGGTAACAATGCTGGGTTATCTTACAAACTGTCCCTTTTGTATTTAGCTGTGATTTTCCCATGTTGAGGCTGAGGCAGGGATGGTACTGGGCTCCTGGAGTTCTGGCATCACTGCCTAGGTCAGCCTGTTGGCTCCAGTCCCTTGGTTCAGAGAGGTGGGTTTTGTTTGTTTTGAGAGGGTGGAGTATCTTTTAGAGTCCCTGGATGTTGTAACCGCTCTCTCAAAAGGCAAGTCCTGCAGTCAGGAGTTTAACACCCCAGTACCGTTCTTTCTCTCAGCCTCTGCAACCTTGAGCCATCACTACCCAGCCTGCGTGGCCACACATCATTGCAATCAAGTGGCCATAGAATCAGTGGGAGATGTGACTTTCACAACCCAGAAAAACTGCTGCTTCGGAGACCTGTGCAACAGCGCCGCGGCAAGCTGTGTGACCCCGTTGTGCATCTTGGCTGCTGTTACCACCCTGGCCTGGCTCTTGTCAGGACTGTAGAGTGGGAGAACTGAGGGCAGGGAAGGGACTGAGACCAGGGGCGTGAGGGAGCTGGACGTCCAAGGTAAGAAGACAGGCACTCCGTTGTGTGCCCTTAAAATTGATGGACTATTCTAGAGACTGCTGTAAAATTATGTTTTTCATTCTTTGGGTTGAGGTGCTGGGATTAAAGGTGTGAACCACCACTACCCGATGTTCGTTTGTTGATTTATTTATTTTGAGACAAGGTTTCTCTAGGTAGTCCTGGCTGTCCTGGAACTCACTCTCTAGACCAGGATTGCCTCAAACTCACAGAGATCCACCTGCCTCTGCCTCTTTCTCCCAAAGGCATGTATCACTGCTCCCAGCTTCCAAGTACCTTCTGTTGAGGTTGAAGGGATAACGTGGGTTCTCTGACTAACAGTTCAGTGGCAGCCGTCCTCAGTGGACCCATCCGAGGGCCTCTCATCGGACCTGATCCAGTGACACCCCTCAAACAATGGAGACTGTCCTCAGTGGCTCCTGGGACCTGCAGAATCTTTCCTTCCCAGTGAAGGTCACCGAGGGGAAGGTTGAAAGGATGGTTTCCCGAATTCCATGGTTTCCCTTCCATATTTCATAACTTGGCTCCCACTAGGAGTATTTTGAATGGAGAAAGGGAAGTTGCTTGAATAACCCACTTAGAAAGACACCTCAGAGGTAGAAACAAGAACCAGCTTTCTGTCTGCACACACCTTTCCTTTCTGGGGCACCCTCAAGCTAGGCTGCACCTGCTTCTTGGCAGGGTGTAGTCTAAATTTAGGATGAGGGTTGTTTCTCCAAACACTGGTGCCAGTGTGCCACCCGCAGGTATGGGAAGGGAAAGGCTCGAAAAACCTGCTCTGCCATTTGGTCAGCCCAGCCTCAGTGAAACTCCCTGGAGACCTCTTAGGCAAGCACAAGGGTGAGGTTGCCTGCGATATTTTCATAGAGAGAGGTCCTCCCTCTCCTCCTCCCTCACCCCCCCTCCCTCACCCCCTCCTCCTCCCTCACCTCCTCCTCCCTCACCTCCTCCTCCCTCACCTCCTCCTCTCTCACCCCCTCTTCCTCCCTCACCTCCTCCTCCTCCCTCACCTCCTCCTCCCTCACCTCCTCTTCCTCCCTCACCTCCTTCTCCCTCACCTCCTTCTCCCTCACCTCCTCCTCCTCCCTCACCTTCTCCCTCACCTCCTCCTCCCTCACCCCTTCCTCCCTCACCTCCTCCTCTCTCACCCCCTCTTCCTCCCTCACCTCCTCCTCCCTCACCTCCTCTTCCTTCATCTCCTCCTCCTCCCTCACCTCCTCCTCCTCCCCTACCTATCTTTGCCTCCAAAATACTAGGATTAAAAGGACATAGAGCCATGCTTGCCTCCCTCCCTCCCTCCCTCCTTTCTCTCTCTCTCTCTCTCTCTATTTTCTATTTGTTTCTTTTGTTTTTCGAAACAAAGATTCTATATCTACCTTGGCAGTCCTGAAACTTCCTCTGTAGACCAGGATGACCTGGAACTCACAGAGATCTGTCTGCCTCTGCCTTCCAAGTGCTAGAATTAAAGGCATATGCCATCACCACCACCTGGCCTTCCCAGCCTCTTTCTTTCCGAGAC
The DNA here is from genome assembly GCF_963924665.1 of Micromys minutus. Taxonomy (NCBI): domain Eukaryota; kingdom Metazoa; phylum Chordata; class Mammalia; order Rodentia; family Muridae; genus Micromys; species Micromys minutus. Next base: position 2,912,547 of record NC_137960.1, on the reverse strand, counting down.
AGGACCTTATGTTATCATGCTGACCTTGAACTTGCTACGTTGTCAAGGATGATCTTGAACTCCTGTTACCTCAGCCTCCCAATTGTTGAGATTATAAAGGAAAGCCACCACGCCCAGATTAGACACTGACATTTATTTCTCAGGATAGAAGGAGATGAACAGAGGGTCTGGCAAGGCAGGCCCAGGCAGTGAGGTCAGTGGGTCTTTTGGGGATCACTCCCTGGAAACCAGACAGGAGTTCTTCCAGACCTAGATCCCAGAGGCACAGCAGTGCGCATCCAAGGAGGGAGCCCTATCAGTGGCCAGTGGAAGAGGTAGAGTGTTCTAGAAGGAAATGGGAAAGGACTTGGGGGAAATGGAGTGGAGGGTGCCAACAGAGGGAGCCGAGCGGTGGCTAGAAAGACCACTCTAGGCACAGTCCCATTAAATAAATGGTATAGGACTACGAAAATGATCTTCAGAAGAAAAGGAGCGAGGGGTGAGGAGAGAACATTCTGGAAAGCCAGAGCTCTGAGGACACTGGGAGAAAGGTTCAAGCTTCAGCAGGTGGGAAGAGTTTGGCCATGGAGCGAGTCTCAGTGCAATAGCCAGAGGCCAAGGCCAGCCAAGGAGGTGAGGGAGATGAGGGCCAGTGCAGGTGTGGGCCTGGGGGCTGGGCTGTTACAGTTATCTTTGTCACAGCAGGTGGTGTTGTAGTTCAGGCCTAGCTTGTGGTTGGTTTCATTGTAGACCTCCCGACAAGGCTCCTCTGGTGTGCCACAGCGCAGATTAGAGAAAACCCACATCTTCCCTAGAGGTAGGAGCCAACAGAGAAGGGATCAGCGGTGGGCCTTGGCTTCCTGTGTCCAGTGGCTACTACTCTTCCTTCCCCTTCTTTCCTCAAACTCTAATCATCCTTCCCTAGCATGAGCCACACCCCTACTTCCTGGGGTCAACACAAGCATCCTTAACACAGTAGAGCCACAGGTCAGCGCCTGGCACACAATCATCTTTGGCCACCCACCATCTCTGCTCTAACTCTCTGTCCCATTTCTGGATGGGCTTCAGTCCCAGAGAGCATTTCCCACCCGGAGCCCCTCCCTCCTAGAGAAGGGGATGTTGTTACCAAGGTACACGTTTGTTGTCAGGCATTTGTGGCCTGGCTCCAGGCGGCAGGACTGGCGATCCACACAGCCCAGCACAGGGACTTTGTAGCAGGAGTGACATCGGATGTCAGCTGGGGAGACAACACGTTGGGCGGAGGTAATGGGACATCTGAGTCACCTGAGGACCAGCTGAGTTAGGGGTTAGGACAGAGAACTAACCCATTAAGCAGGCGGTGCCTTACACCTGCTTTGTTCAGAGACAGAACAGGTGAGCAATATGGCGAAAGTGCAAAGTGGTGTGGGCACTGGGCGGAGGTGTTTGTTTTCTGTGGAAACCTAAATACCTTCCTCCACCCCAGCCTACTGAGATGAGTCAAGAACTAACAAAAACCCGGGGCTGAGGATGGCTGGGATATGTGGGAACGTATGAGGTATAGGTTAGTTAGGGTCCAGGGTGAGGCTTGAACTAGGAAGAGAGAAGAAGTTAAGGAGTTCGCCGAGCCTTCAGAGATGACATGGAACTGAAGCTGCAAGAAAACAGGCGGTGACCAGCTTTAGAAGTGGATTGGACCTCTGCCAAGAGCTTGGGAAGAACCAGCCCTCAATGAGTCCTCCCTGCTGTTCTGGCGCTTGCTCTAAGCAAAAAGGCTAACACTTGGCAGATGTATCACTGGCCTGTCTTAACACCTAACAAAGGTGGAGAGGGTAGGTACAGCGGTGGCACAGGAGGATTCCCAGGTCAGCTGACTCCGGGTGTGAGCGTGCAAAGTGCCAATGAAGGAACGGTCAGCCTAGAGGGGCCTCCAGGAAACCCACCTCACTTTAGGGTAAGCGGGAGGCATCTCCTCTGTAGACGGCTCAGGGAAAGTTTCTTGGGAAGACCATATGCAGTCACTGGAACCACCCACAAGGCTTTGCATCCTTGGTTAGGGATATAGACATGTTGCTCAGGAAGGAGTGGGGGATGAGTCCAGTGAAGGCAGGTATGCTAATTCTAGAGAAGTGCACGTTGGAACCAGCTAGACTGACATCTGGATGGTACAGTGTGCAGGAAGGGCGCACGCTGACTGGGAAGAGACCTAGGGCCATGTCAGGTAAGAAGGGTGGGCCAGGTCAATATGGGGCTAAGAGAAAATGACAGTGGAGCCCTGGGTCCTTAATAATGGACCAAAGAGCCTAGGTGTGATCCATGTGTAATCCCAGCGTTTAGGAGGTGGAGGCAGGAGGATCAGGAGTTCAAAGCCAGCTTTGGCTACACAAGACTCTGCCGAAAAGAGATACAAGAAACGGAGCGGGGAGAAGGAGAAGAGGCGTAAGGAAAGAAAGGAAAAGAAATCTGGAGCTCAACCTGCTTAGAGATATAATCCTAGAGGCACTGGCGAGGGTAAGCCAGGAAGCTTTGGGATTTCTTGGGATCCTGAGTTGAGGGAAATATGAAATATTGGGTAGGGTTGGGGTGGGGCCTGGGGCCCTGGGTGCTCACCTGAGACCCAGCAGCAGAGTAAGGCAGACAAAGTAAGCAGCAGGAGGTGCTTCATGGTGAGGGTCCTGAGAGTGTTCACGGCCCCAGCAGACAGCAGACTTCCAGGGATCCAGCTCTGAGAGTTGAACGGTCTTTTCGGAATTTATAATCCCGGTGGCTCCTCCCTTCCAGGCCTCTGCCCTCTGTGGGCACCTCCCTCCCAATTTATTCTCAGCTGACCAAAGAGAAAGCCCAGAGGTGGGAAGGGTCCAAGAGAACCTGTAGGGAGGGGAGACAGGAGAGAGAGATGGAGGAGGGTAAGTGTTACTAGTGGGCAACTCCATTTTGGATCTTGGATTCAGGACCCCCAGCTGAGGGCCCCCTGCCCTAGAGGAGCATCAGAAAAGCCTCTGTGACTTAAACAGCCACCACTATAGCTTCTGCTGGTTCCCAGGAAACGGACAGTGTGTCGCAGCCTGAGTTGATCAGCAACTTTGGGTGCCTGGGGGTGGGAGGACACTGATCAGACGTTCCGGAGGAAATTGATGAAACAGGCTGAATTAATGTAGACCCATGCTCCATTCCACCTCCCAAGTCATGCTCAGTGATAAAGGCTTGTGGCATCATGGAGGGTTTCTGTGATGTCATAGAGACGGGACTGAGGCTGTGTATCCTGGAGGACCACACTAACACGCCAAGGATGCCCTCACCCCCAACTTGGGCTTGGGTTTGGGAGGAGTACCTGGAATTTGGGAGGAGCACCTTGGGTTTTGGAGGAGTACCCTGGGCACCCAGAGGGAAGATAGGAACAAAGATAAGAGATAATAATGATGATGTCGCACATTGAGCATTCCCGTACGTCATGTATTGCTTTAGGCACCTTCAATGCATCGATTTGGTTTTCACATGCTTTAATCTCCATTTTCCGGATGAGAGAACAGGCAGGGGGTTAGTGACGTGTCCTCATCACCCAGCTACTGTGTGGCTGGAGGAGCGCAGGATTCGAACTCAGGAAGCTGGTTGCAAAAAAAGCATAGTGTTTTTTTGCAAAAGGTCTCAAGCACAAAATTTAAACTAGTTTCAAAGTCTGAAGAATGCAAGTTGGCTTGAGGATTCCTAGAGGGACCCAGAAGTTGGTGGCCTCACACTTGCTCTTATCTGGGCCCCAAGTCTGGCAGGATCCTCAACCCTGCCCCTCTGCTTCCCTCTGGTCTCCCTGCTGATTCACTCTCTCCTCTGACCACCACATCCCAGCCATGGCCTTGGTCCTGCAGCTGCTGCCTCTGCTGCTCTCAAAGGTTCAGGGGAATCCCGAGGGTAGGCCATCCCTGGGAAGTTGTGAAGGGCAAAGAAAAATAGAGGAAAACTAGGGTTGCCGTGTGTGTGTGTGTGTGTGTGTGTGTGTGTGTGTGTGTGTGTGTGTGTGTGAGAGAGAGAGAGAGAGAGAGAGAGAGAGAGAGAGAGAGAAAGTAAAAGGGAGAGGGAGGGAGAGAGAGAGAAAAAGAGAGAGAGAGAGAGAGAGAGAGGGAGAGAGAGAGAGAGGGAGGGAGGGAGGGAGGGAGGGAGAGAGAGAGAGAGAGAGAGAGAGAGAGAGAGAGAGAGCGCGCACACCAGAGCCTGATAAACTAGACCTAACAACCTTCCTCCCCCACGTTTCCTAGTTTCTCTGGAGGGCAACCCTGGGGACCGAGTGAATCTCTCTTGCATAGGGGTCTCTGACCCCACCCGCTGGGCGTGGGCACCTAGTTTCCCAGCATGCAAAGGCCTGTCCAAAGGGCGCCGTCCGATCCTGTGGGCCACCACGAGCGGGACCCCAACTGTACTCCAGCACTTCTCTGGCCGCCTGCGTTCCCTGGACACTGGTATCAAGCGGCTAGAGCTGCTGCTGAGCGCCGGGGATTCCGGCACCTTTTTCTGCAAAGGACGCCAAGAGAACGAGAGCCGCACAGTGCTTCAAGTGTTAGGGGACAAGGCAGGTTGCCGGCCTTCGGAATCTACCCACGGTAGGTCGAGACCCAGATGCACAGGAGCGCTTAATTTGGACACACACCCGGGACAAAAAACGGGGCGGAATCCTGTAGATCGGGAAAGTTAGTAGAGCCCTATGGTCTGTATCCCTGACTTCGGCATCCTTCCCTGCCTCGCGGTCTCCCCAGGGTCCGAGTATCCCAAGGTCCTGATTCCGCTGCTGGGCGTGGGGCTTGTACTGGGACTGGGAGCTTCGGGCTTGGTCTGGTGGCGGCGCAGGTGAGCACTGGAGGTGGAGCCTGGCTTAAAATAGGGTGTGACCAGTCGGAGCGAGGAAAGAGGTGGGGCAGAACCCTAACTTTGGCAAAGAACAAAAAGTATCTGGAGGCCTGGCGTTTGTTAGAAGAATGCGAGTGGTCAGCCCTTGGGTGCTAGGCTACAGGCTGGAGTAGGGAATCCAGGCTGCAGGAACCAAACTGAAAGGCAGAAAGCCCAGCGAGTGGGCGGGACCTGGTTCGGGAGGAGCCTAAGTTGTTGTGCTGGTCGGAGACTGCAGTTTGCACAGTTCTTACTGGCGCCGCCTGCGGCCGAGGGACCAGTAGGACGAGATTGGTGACTCTCCAAGGACTTCCTTACAGACGCTCACCCCCGCCCCCACCCCCGCCCCCGCCTGGACCACTACCCACATTTGGTGAGATTAAATACACCCCACTTCCCCTCTCCTACCCACACAATCCCTAACCCTGAATTCTTGAGTCTGAGTCCTTGTCAGGAACAGACAAAATTGGTCATTTTCTCTTCATCCTTCAGCTCTGTCCCTCCCTCCCATATAGCTCCAGTCATAAACGCTGAGCCACAGAGGCCTTTAGAACAGGAGTTCAAATTCTCAGGCCACCTGGACCAGGAGCCGGTAAGGGTCTGGAGATGGAAAAAAGGCCAGAATCCCGGAGGGAAGTGGCCCAAGACAAAAAGTTTAGTTATGTTGTGGAGCAGCCATGTAATTCCAGCACTCTGGAGGTTTATGCCGGAGGATGGAAGCCAGGCTTTGCTACATAGTTTCCTTCATCCACTTTGGGGGGCGGGGAGGGGGAGCTTTGATTCCAAGCTAAGAGGAGACCAGCTACCTTCCTCCCTCTCCCTCCTCCAGAGCCTCCACTATGCTGATCTGGACCACTCTGTCCTTGGGAGGCACCGCCGGATGTCCACAGCGGTTCCTGGTGATGCCTCCACAGTCTATGCGGTTGTAGTATAAAGGGAAACCCTTGTTCTTCCAACCCTTCCAATCTGGGGCTTCCCTGTATAACCTCGGCTAGAAGGGAAAGGCACCATGGACAGAGGCAGGAATCCAAGAGCCTGGCTACCTGGCTTGAGTTCTGCCACTGTTCAGCTTTTCCAGCCATTTCTGTCTCTTCTGTAACATCGTTCCTTCTCCGATGCCCTAACAACGATTAAGCTGTCTGTCTTAAGTTTTAACTTCCAAATAGATGTCTTGTTGGTTCTTCTCCTTTCCAATCGTTTTTCTGGAAGGGTTTCTCTGTGTAGCCTTGGCTGTCCTGGATCACATAGTCCTGTCGACCATAGTCCAGGCTAGCCTCCAACTCAGAGAATTCACTGGCCTCTGCGTCCCAACTTCTGAGTTTGAAGGTACTCCCTGGCCCAATCAAGCATGTTGAACTTTAGACCTGCCACTTTTCCCTGCCTGGCTGCACCCCCTCTGCTCATTGGCTGCAGCTGCTCATCCAGTGAAAGGTTGCCAGTGAAGTCCTACATGGTAACACTCACCCCTCTTTACACCAGGCTTTGCTTTGTGATATTGTCTTTGTAGACACCCTGCCCTTCTGCTGGCCACTTTGTTTCTCCTCCTTACTCTTCTAGGAGGCTAGCCAATCAATCCTCAGCCCCCAAATGACACTCAGTATCCCTCCAACCCAGATCTCAGACCTAGTACACTCTGTCCAGATGGCTTCAGTCATTTTGCACAAGGCTGTCCAGATGGCCTCAGGCATTGTGCACAAGGCCTGTCAAACCTGACTCAGTCGTTTCTTAAGCCACCCCCTGTGTCCTTCTCTGCAATCTCTTGAAGAACCCAAGTTGCTCAAGCCAGAAACTGGGAGTCAGAGTACACCACCTCCTTCTCTCACACAGGACTTATCAGGACCCTCCTTCCTTCAGTGCTGAGATAACAGCCCTTGTAAGCATGCCCCACCACACAAGGCCTTGTCTGTAGTAGGTCACTGTCCTCTGTACCTGTCCCCATGTCGAGTGCGGCCACCAGAATGTACTTTCATCATTTGCTTCATTGGTGGCCCACAGATCCCTCTGAACCTCCTGCCCTGCCCTTCTTATTCGAAGCCAGAGAGATCTACCCTGTATCAACCACTGGCTCTCTCCCAAGGCTTCAGCCCTGGCCGTGGGCTTTGTGTACAGGCGTGCCAGCAGTTGGCCCCCTCTTAGGCCTATTCATCCTTTTCTGTGATTCACGCCCTTCTTAGAGAGTTTCTCCTCAATGTTCTCCCTGCAACACTTGTTGGCTCTTTGAAATAAATTCCATCTTCTGGATTCCGTTTTCCTCTTCCTGCCTGAATAGTTATTTATCCCCAGGATTTCATGCATTGTAGCTTTTCCTGGGATGTCCTCACCCCAAATGCTTGTCCACTCCTGCACAAAATTTGATGCTCTAGAAACCCCCTGATTTTTCTTCATAGAAACAGACTCCTGCAAATCACCCCCATTTCAACATGTCTGTCAGTTTGTGAGAAATCATATCAGGAAGTATGGGTTTCCCTTTTGATGTCACTGTTGAGCATCCCGGAAAACATCTTTATCGAAGGCGGACTTATAACCCACCAGAGCCTGACTCACCTGACATTCAGAAAGTGATCATCCACCCATGTGCTCAACCCCCATTCCACACTGCCTATGCTCCTCACAGCAGAAATGGTCCCTTGTCCCTCTTTGTCCCTGAGTCCTGTGACAGGGTTGGGGTGAGTCAGGAAGCATATAAAGAGGAGGGTTTTTAAATGAAAGAATCCAGCTGGGCGGTGGTGGCCTGAACTTTTAATCCCAGCACTCAGAAGACAGACAGGTGGGTCTCTATGAGCTTGAGGCCAGCCTGGTCTACAGAGTGAGTTACAGCCAGGTCTACAGCCAGGGCTACACTGAGAAACACTGTCTTTAAAATAACAAAACAGAAGTTAAAGAATCCTCCTCCCTAGCACCACCCCAGCTTCCGGATTTCAGCCCCACCCCCAACCCTTTGTCCCAGTGAGAAACCAACCACAGCCCTCATCTAAAAGGTCAATTTTATTTTATTGGTTTTGACAGAGAGGACTCACCCTATGGCTCCTATTCTTTGTTCCATACTAAGTCCTTCCCTATCCTGGGGCATCTCCCATGACTACCCAACCCCTATTACCTGATTCTACCCACTATATGCTCTATTCCTAGCCAGTTGGAGCCCCAAACCCAGCCCTCAGCAGTGGGGGCGTGTGCTGAGCACCAGGCAGAGGGAGCTGAGGCCAGCTCCAGCCTTCTCCAGTTCTGAGCAGGACACAGGTACCAGGGTGACGTCAGAGAGCTTCTGTAGCGCCTGCAGGGAGGACCCCAAGGATGCTTTGATACCAGAGCCACGCCCCTCTCTAGCCAGACTTCTGAAGAAGGGCCCCCTCCTTTCTCCCACTGGGTTGGTTGGGCGGTTTTCCCTTCCCTCACCTCCTGGCTGTTGGGCAGGTCCCCACCTCCGCGGTGCAGGAGGAAAGGTGTGGTACCAGGCAACCCAGGACGCAGAAAGAGACAATCACTAGCTGCGTCATCTGGGAGGGTCAGAGAGGCGTAGGGGTGATCAGTCAGCGCTGCCATTGCCTGGAGAGAGGAAGAGGACGTTGAGGTCTCCACAGCTGAGTCTCCCTGACCTACGTACCACAAAGTAAGGGCTTGGGGCAAGGGTTACTTTTGTGAGATAATGGCATCAAATATATATCGCCTGCTGCATCAGACAGTCGGTCTCAGGCGCTCTAGCTACTCTAGTTCCCTCTGTACCCCATGTTTACTAGAGTGTCTCTTTGTGTTAGAGGAGCATCTTAGAGAAGATAAGGGCTGTGGGCAGTTCCCAGAGCTAGCCAGTTTCAGTGCTGCTCTTGCCCTAAACCACTCCCACTTTGTTGGCCACGCCTTCGCCACGGCTTTGCCCCGCCTCACCCTGACAGCTTTTTGGGCAGCCTCACTGCTTCCAGCCACCACAGTGCGAGGTCCTCCCATGCCACAGAGGCCGCGCAGGTGCGAGGCGCCTGACACCGGTACCGTAGAGACGGCGAAGTCCTAGGAGAGCAGGCGGATTTAGGGGTGCGTAAGGAGCACAGGTCAAGCCCTCTGGCACATTGGTGGCACTCCCTCAAGCTTCTCTAGCTCCTCACCCGGAACGTGTCTGCCACGATCTCAGCTCCTCGATGATTGGTCCACTTGGAGAGGCCTACGAAAAACTCCCGGCCTGAATCCCGGGAGGATGCGAAGGTTTTAAGGCCAGAGTAATTTTGGAGTCAAGACCTGGGATCGCCTAGCCTCCCAAACTCTGCTTCCCTGTGCCAAGCCCCCATAGGTGCTGACCATCCCAGGCCTCACCAGTGAAGAGGACGTCGGTGCCGTCCAGCGTTGCGTTCTCGTCCCCCATCTCCACAATTCTGAGCCCCAAGTCCTGGAGTGCTTTGCGGACTCCATCAACCTTGGAGAAGAGAGAGTGGGCAGAGACATCCTCACTCCTTCCTGCCAACCCCAGACATCTAGCCTCTCCCCTCAACCTTCCTCCACCCACTCCGGGCAATCCTATCCTCCAACACACCCGCAACCCTGACCCTCACCTCAGGCCTACGCGCTGGGCTCCAGGGCCTCGTGATTAGGGCCGTGTCTCCTTGGATCACAGCCGTGTCACCAAGCAGTGGTCCCAGTGGCAGTGATTCCTCAGGAGGCAGTTCAAGCAACTGCAGCCCTAGTCGCTGCCTCAGTTTACCTCCTAGTACTCCATGTTCCCTTTGAGCTTTAGCCAGGTCCAGTGCGGGAAGACCAGCGCCAGCACCTTCCCCGGATGCCAAGCTCTCGGGGACACCCCGGATCAGGGCATGGGAACAGCGACCCAGCCCCTCCCCCGGCGTCCCCATTACATCCACACAGAAGCCCCTTCCAGCCAAGCTGTTTTGTTTTTTCTCTTTACTTCACTTGTCTAAGAGAGGAAACAGAAAGGGGCGGGAGTAGAAGAGAAAGACATGTAAAGAGGAGGAGTGGGTGTTAAAAGCTCCCAGGTCTTCCTCCTGCCATTTCCAGGCGCCCCTCCCACTCTGCCCCACCCCCTCCAAACCTTCTGCCACTGTGGACCCCTCTCAGCCTTCTTTCACCGGGGATCTGCTTTAAGAGGCGCCCAAAGGAGCAAGACTTGGATCCTTAATCTTCCAAACACCTGTTGCCCCCGCTCGGGGCTCCGCTAGGTCCCTTCCCCGCGCCCCTCCTGGCAGCCGCTAGGATGCGCTCACTCCCCAAAAATGCGGCGGCCCCGCCCCCTTAACCCTCAGCTGCTCACAGCAGGAGGGACCCAAAGTCCTGCCAGGGACCCGAAGAGGTTACGGGACTGGAAAAGAAAGCCAGATGGTGAATCAGGATCTGGGGTGTGAAGTCTCGAATGCCCGATGGAGAAAGGGGAACGGGCGCAAACCAGAGGAACTAGAGTCTAAGGAGTTAAGCATCCTCTCTCTCCACCCCGGTTCGTCACGCTGCCCTTCGAGCGACCCAGTACAAACCAGACTTAGTCCCGGAGGAATGGGAGAGAGGTCTTAAACGAAATCTGGAGGGCGGAGAAACGGGGGAGGGGCGCGGCGTGGAACCACTCCAGGCTTGAGAACTCTGTACCCCCTGTCCATCTTCCACTAAAGTCTACCCCGCCCAGCTCTTCGCCCAAGTGCAGGTTATTCGCACACTCCGTCCGGTGCAAGCTCGTATGCAGCACCTCCAAACTCCAGTCTACCCATATCGTTCGGGAGAAAGCCCCCTCCACACTCACCAGCGGCCACCTCCACTCCTGCAGCCTTGTGATTTCGGCCTTGGCCCCACCCCCAGAGGAGAGAGTTAATGAAGATGGGGGCCTGAGTCTTCAAGCTAGAGAGACCGATAGCTCGGGCTTTCGAGGGGCTCCCAGGGTAGGCGAGCTCACGTACGGCGATGGGGCGGGGGCGCGATGGTCTGGCGGCTCCGGGGCATTGTCTAAGCGGGACGGGGCGGGACCTTCAAAGACCACGCCCATTCCGCCCTGCTAGGCCGCGCCCATTCCTCCAGGGCTGAGTGCCCCCCTTCCTTGAACTCAGGCACCGCCCCAAGAGCGCAGCCCAGGCCCACCCAGATCCCACTGGCCCCGACTGTGGGGCTGCAAAGGTGACATGGACCACGAAACAGCCCTCTAATAGATGCAAAATATGGCAGACCCCTCCTTAATTCCCGACAGCAGCACTGAGCTTAGGGTCGCTGACCCTTCCCTTCATTTGGGAGTCCACTACATTTGAAGCTGTCTTTGTGTAAAAACAACACTAGAATTTCCATTCTGTATTTTATTATTGAAATACATTGTCCTACCCACCCCACCCCAAAATAAAAATCTTAACCCTTGTCCGCTATTCTTTCCCTTATCCCCAGCCCCATCCCCATCCCCGGCCCCTCACAAGCCCCGGATTTCCTGCCCACTGGCTATTTCTGAGTGTGTGTCCATTATGTAGCAAGGTGGAAGCCTCTGTGGAGAGCACAGAATAGATGAAGGACCCTTATAAAGGTGCTCATTTGAGAGCCCTGGCCACTTGTTCGTAGGCCAGCTCTATCTCCTCATCATCCGGACAGGTGGAGGCGAATTCTTCCCGAGCATAAGCGTTGCTCAAGTACCGATGCACTCCGCGGAACGCTTCTGGGATGGTGAAGTCTCTGTACTTTTTGCACACCACCTGAAGGTTGGACAGAGGTCATCATGTTAGCCCCAGGGAAGACATGCTTGCTTTGCTTTGGAGCTACTGAATCTTCTCTTCTTTTAGGGTTTGCCGGGTAAAACGAGCCCTGCCCAGACTGCCAGACCGTTCTGCTTCGACTTTTATAGACTTTTTTATGCTGCCGCTGTTTTGAGACAGTCTCTAGGTAACCCAGGCTGGGTGATCTCTGGAACCTTTTTTCCTCAACCTGAGAACTGGTGTTGCAGGCACGTACCCTGTGCCTAGAGTCTTTAAAAATTCTTTTAGATGTTATTTATTTATCTTAAAGATTCATTTATTTATTATATATAAGTACATTGTGGCTGTCTTCAGACACACCAGAAAAGGGCATCAGATCTCATTACAGATGGCTGTGAGCCACCATGTGGTTGGTGGGATTTGAACTCAGGACCTCTAAAAGAGCCCAGTGCTCTTAACCACTGAACCATTTCTCTAGCCCTAATTGTTATTTATTTATTTAGGTTTTTCAGGACAGAATTTCTTTGTGTACTCCGGCTGTCCTGGACCTTGCTCTGTGGACTCAGCTGGTCGCACAACCATGCTGAGTAGATTTATTTTTATTTTATGTGGGTGGGTATTTTGTCTATTTGTATGACTGTGCACTAGGACATCAGATCCTCTGGTATGAGTTACAGAAGGTTGTTAGCTGCCATGTGGGTGCTGGGAACTGAACCTGAGTCCTCAAGAAGAGCAGTTAGTGCTCCAGCCCCACTAGAGACTTCTTACTGATTCTTTCCCCTCCACTAATCCTCATCCCTTCTACCCTGAGACAGGGTTTCTCTGTGTAAACCTGGCTGTCCTAGAACTCACCTAGCAAATTCCATGGTTGCTAAAACTAAATAGGAAGACCCTGTCTCAAGAAACTAAAATACAGAAGAAAGAGATGGGCTAAGAAATGGCTCAGTGGTGAAGAGCAACGGCCGCTCTTACAGATGTTAGGTTTCCAGTAACCTCGTAACCTCACCGGGCAGCTCCACTTCCAGGGGAATCTACCCCGCCCCCCCACCCCGTGCCCTCCAAAGGCACCTGCACTTACACGTAATTAAAACGATATATTCAGAGGCAGAGACAGACACAGCTAGGCATGTGGTTAGCTCTGGGTTCCATTTCTAGTACACACACACACACATACACACACACACACACAGAAAGGATTAGTAAAGAGTAACATTTTTGTAATGAATTTGTTTCCTTTTCACTTTCAGGTCATTTTTTAGTACCTTGATGTGAATGGGTTTTTGTTGGTTTGTTCTATATTTTATGTGCATTAGTGTTTGACTGCATGCATTCAGAGTGAAGATGTCAGATTCTCTGGAATTGGAGTTTCAGACAGTTGAGAGATGTCATGTGGGTGCTGGGATTTGAACTCAGGTCCTCTGGGAGAGTAGCCAGTGCTCTTAACCACTGAGCCATCTCTCCAAGCCCTCACATCCCTTAATGTTTTATCTTCAATTCAGTTTCGACTGTTTATGGACAAAAATTGACTGAACATCATTTGCTTCTCTTTTCTTTTTCTTTTCTTTCTTTTGTTCTTTTGTGTGTAGTGGTGTTATTGTTTGAAACAGTGTCAATCTGTAGCTAAGGCTGGCCTCTAATCAGCCGGTAGCAGGATAAGGATTAAAGGCATGGGCCCTTTGCCCAGATTTTTACTGCCTGGTGCTACTCCCTTGATGGTGGATAGGGGCTGTGTTACTAAATTACACTGTAGCTTTAAGATCAGGACAGAAGGGAAACAGCAACTCGGGAAGCCTGGGCTGTGTAGAGTTACAGTGTAGACCTGGGAGAATCCTTTGTTTGATCTGTGCTTTTGGCAGTGATACAGTTGGAGGAGAAGCCTTCTTGGAAGCAACCCTGGACACAAACATGCAGGCCCACACACACGCACAGATACACAGGCACACACATACAGTGACACAAGCACACACAGTGACACAAGCACACACAGACACACACGTACACAGACACAGCAAAACTGAATGCCACTCTTGGTTGGATGCTGTGTAGGCTTGTCTCATGGTATGTAATTTTCTTACTTGGGCAACTACTGCTAAGGATATGTTGTGGTCCCTGGGGAAGGGTCCACCACTGGTTACAACCTATGGAAACTATTCAGAGAAACGGGATGCCTGCCATGCAGCTATGAGTACCTGAGTTTGAATGTTCAGCATCCACGTCGAAACCTAGGCACAACAGGCCACACCGCTGGACTGGTGACACTGCTCAGCTGAGCAATCTGCAGCCAGGTCAGGTGACTAAAGCTCAATCAAACCGCTACATAGTGGAGGGCGAGAACCCACTTCCATACCCCATTTGTGCCCCACCACTTATAATGAATAAAAGGCGATTAAAAAAAAAAAAAAGACGGGGGGCTAGAGAGATGGCTCAGCAGTTAAGAGCACTGGCTGCTCTTTCAGAGGTTCTGAGTTCAAGACCCAGCAACCACATGGTGGCTCACAACCATCTGTAATGGGATCCGGTGTCCTTTTCTGGTGTGTCTGAAGACAGCTACAATATACTCATATACATTAAATAAATTTTTAAAAAGTTTAAAACATTTTCACCTTAGAGATTCATCCTGTTTCCCCCACGGTGACCACTGACCTGTACTATGTGCAGCTTTGGCAGCAGGTTGCAGTCAGCCAGGGTGAGCTCATTACCATCCAGAAACTTCCTCTGAGAGATGCCTTCATCTTCAGCGCTGGTTTCATCCACTTCTTCCGGGAGGGGGGATGTCAAGTAATTGTCTAGAACCTTCAGGGCTTTCAGGAGACCCTTCTCTAGGTCTGTGCAAGACAGGAAGCTAGTCAGAACTTTAAACACTGGGGAGACAACCTGCCCAAGAATTGTGGAGATGTGAGGGCACAGCTCAGAGGTAAGCCTGCTTAGCATGTGTGAGATCCTGAAATTGGTTAAAACAAAACAACTTCACTGTGTATGCTATTGTTACCATCTTTTTTAAAAGGTGTATTTATATACTTTTGTTTATGTGTATGTGTGTGAGCCTGTAGGAGTATTCGTGTACCTTGTGAATGTAGGAGCCCAGTGTGGTCTGGTGGGTTGGGGTCGAAACCGGTTCAGATCTCCATGAACTGGAGTTACATATAGGTAGCTGGGAGTTGACAGGTGGGTGTCAAAAACCAAAACCCAGTCCTCTGCAGGAGCTTTTGGCCAGTGGACCATCTTTCCAGTCCCCACTTTATTTTTGAGACCAGGTCTCTCCCTGAATCTAGAGCTTAGCAATTAGAGAAGACTAGCTGGACAGTCTGAGTCCAGACTTCCCCCTACCTCTACTTCCCCATCACTGGGGTCACAGTAGCTGCCCATCACAGGTAGACTCTGACATGTCTGCTGAGCATACAAACACAGGTACTCAGTACTCACACCTGTGCGGCAAGCACACAGGTGACATCTCCCAGCCGCTGGCTTTGCCATTTATCCCCGAAAGCTCTAGAAATCGAGCCTAGGGTTTCACACACTAGTCAAGCTCTGTACACTGAGTCACATCCTCTCCCTCAGCCGTTCAGTCAGCCTAGAAACAAGTGGCAGCCACTTCCTAGGGAAAACCCAGGAAATTAAAGTCATTCCCACTCTATAGATCTGGAAGCAGATTTAGAAAGGTGAGGAGATCGTCTCAGAATCAATCGCTCCCCAACTCCATCAAGAAGCTAAATAAGTATATAATAAGTATACAAAGTAGTGAGAGGGGTGTCTGTGAGCCTGGTGACACTGCTGTGCCTGTGGTGATGGGGGCATATGACGGTGCACTCTAAGAATGAACTGTAAGGCTGAAGAGCTGGCTCAGCGATTAAGAGGCACTGACTGCTCTCCCAGAGGTCCTGAGTTCAATTCCCAGCAACCACATGGTGGTTCACAACCATCTGTAATGAGATCTGATGCCCTCTTCTGGTGTGTCTTAAGACAGCTATAATGTACTCATATATAATAAATAAATATTTTTTTAAAAAAAATACAGTTTAGATTTCATCAAATAAATACATCTTTGAAAAGAAGAAAGGGAGAGGGGAGAAGGAGAGGGAGAGGGAGGAGAAGGATGAATGGTGGTGGCGCAGGATGTGGAGACAGGCAGATATCTGAGTTTGAGGCCAGGCTGGTCTAAGAGTTCCAGAACAGACAGAGCTACACAGAGGAAACCTGTCTCAAAACAAAACAAAAGCAAACAGAACCAAAAACAAAAAACAAACAAAACAAAAGAATGAACTCTAAAAGGTGGAGAGATGATTTGTGGGTACAGCACAGCGATATATAAGCCTAAGAATTGAGCTTCAGATTCCAGTACCTGATTTAAATGCTGGTCTCGGGACTGTAGAGACCATTCAGTGTTAAGAGCACTGGCTGTTCTTGCAAAGGACCTGAGGTTTGGTTCCAGGCCAACATCTGTAACTCCAATCCAGTCCCGGGGAACCTAACACTTTCTTCAGGGCACATGGTGCAGAGATATACAGACTAACACTCATATACATAAAAATAAAACAAACTCCTAGGGCTGGAGAGATGGCTGAGAGGTTAAGAGTATTGACTGCTCTTCCAGAGGTCCTAAGTTCAATTCCCAGTAACCACATGGTGGCTCACAACCATCCGTAATGAGATCTGACTCCCTCTTCTGGTGTGTGTGAAGAGACAGCAGGGAGGTTAGGGGGTAAGACAGGAATGGGGGGTCAGAGGTCTGGGAACATCCACTCCATCTCCCTGACAGCCGAGCTCACAGGGGCTCCTGGTGCCCAACCCTAGAGTCCTCTGTAGGACCCAAACCCCTGACCCATAAGACTCACTATCATTGAGGGCTGGGTTTGAGTTCTTGATGTATGCAGAAAACTTGGCAAATATGTCCAGCCCGGAGGTGTTGGACTCAGGGTTCAGAGCAGCCAGCTTTGGGTACCTGGAAGGCAGAGGGATAAGATAAAGTCCTTTCTGGGGGACTCTGCCCTAAGGCCACCCGTCTCCCCTCTTCAACCTTTGTTCTGCAAAGCCTCCCCGCTTTCCTTCCACGTTTCTCAGTACCTGGGAGGGCACAACACAGCCTCCAGGAACTCCTCGATCTTGTTTGTATCCGTGTGCACTTCCGTGCCGTAGAGCAGGAACGGGAGCTGCCCACCGGGGCAGAGCTTCTGCACCGTCTCTGTCCGTCTGGAGAAGGGGCCACGTGTCAAGAAGGAAAGGGGGGGGGGGCAATCAGAAACAGGGAACTCGGGATATAGAAGAAATAAATTTGTCCCAGACAGGTTTAAGGTAGAAGGGGTCATGTGGGTGCGCATGCGCATACATGTGCACATGCGTCTACTCAAGGGATATTTAAAGGGGCAGGAGTGGGCCCACCTCTTGGTGTCCACGGTGGTAACGTTGAAGGTGACTCCCTTGAGCCACAGCACCATGAACAGTCTCTGGGAGAAGGGGCAGTTCCCAATCTTGGCGCCATCACTCCCAGCCTGAAAAACAACCAAACCCCAACGTTAGGCCTGGCGGTGTACCCCATCTTTAACAGGCTGAACCTCCTGCTAGTTCTGACAAACAGTGTGACCTCTAAGACCCCCAGAGCGGAATTATTTACCCCTTTGGACCTGGATCAGCAAAGGTAGGCTGGTGGCATCCCTGTGATTGACAGGTGGGAGGAGGCATAGAAACAGTTAAGTCTTGGCTAGTTTGAGAATCAGCATTCAAAAGGCAAAGACTAAGAGGACTTGTGGGGTCGGAATTGAATACTAGGTCTTCCACAGTGGAGCAGAGGGGTAGGGCAGGGTTTGGAAACCAGGGTCCCCATTCTCTAAACATCTATCCAAGCTGTTTCTGGAAGCTGAGCCTGAGGACTGACCTAACCTCACCTTAGAGATATGGAGGGCCTAACAAAGGGGGCAATTCGCTAATTGGATGCAGGTGACCTCATCCCCCAAGGGACACCTCCCCCTAGACTGAGAGTGATTCATTTCTGTGTCTTCAGGCCTCAGCAGCTTCCTTCCTGGCAAGGAAGTGGGGGCAGGGACCTATATACACAGAGGCCTAGGCAGCCACAGCCGCAGCCCCAGCCACAGCCACCCTTACAGTTCTCCAAGCCCTCACTCTGGTTCTCTGGTTCTCCAAGATCGTCCGCACAGGACACAGGGCCAGGATCTCTACAGCATCACCTCACCCAGGGTAAAAATAGCCCCTGGAGGCGAGTGTGAGGTGGGGACCACACCTAAGGGGCGGACCCAGGCTGCTCCAGTTCACTTCCCTAGGCCAAGGAACTGGGAAAGGCTGCAGCAGGAAAAAACAAACAAACAAACAAAAAACCCCAAAAAACATAAAAGCATAGAGAAAAACAAAACAAAACAAAACCAAAAACCCCAAAACAAGAAACAGGACACGGACACACAGAAAGGTGAACGGGTGAACGGAAGGAGTGCAAAGGGAGGCTGAGAAGCAAAAAGGGGAGCGAATGTGCGCACTGGGAGGAGACCTGCCCGCAGAGGAAGGGGTCTGGGGAAGGGTGATGTGGGAGGGGACGGGCCTAGGCAGAGGAGGACAGCGGCAGCCAGGGGTTTCCAACCCAAAAGCAGAGAACCATCTCTTCTTGACCACACCCACTGAGAGGATAGTGTGGAGGGGAAGGGGGTGGGTGGGATGGGGTGGGGAGGGGTTTCTTCCATTCCCACAGCTCTCGGCATTTTTTTTTTTTTTTTTTTTTTTTTTGTCTACCCCAAGGAGTCTCCTGTCCCTTTGGAGCTCGCCTCTCTTCATAAGTAACTACTGCTAAACTTTAATCTCTTTCCTGCCGCACAGTCTGTAGCCTCCCTCGGCTGGGGGATAGCCATCTCAGCTATTGATTGTGCTGCTTCGGGAAGGTTCTTCCCTTCCACCCTGCGACACACTCATCCTTCGACCCTACCAGATTTTTATTCTCCCTCCCTCTCTCTCTGCCCGCCCGTCTTCCTCTCTCTCTCTCTCTCTCTCTCTCTCTCTCTCTCCCTTCCTTCCTTCCTTTCTTTCATAGGGCCACGAGTCCTAGACGATTCTCTGACCTTCTCGAACACCACCACTGTCCCTTTCTTGGTCCTTCTGTCGTCTGGACACCCCTGGACCCCGCACCGTACCCCATTCACTCTCTCGCTCCTGAAAAACCCCTTTCTTCACCTTTCTCTCCTTTAGGCTGTTGGAAACCTCTTCTATCAACTTTCAGGGCGAGTCTAGAACTCTCATTACCGTCTCACAAGTCACCCCCACCCCCCAGCAAAACAGCGCCGGGGCCGGGGGTGGGGTCAGCGAGGAAGGGGTTGGAGAGTTAGAGCTGGAGCCCAGGAGAGGGGAGGATTGGCTTGAAGAAATTCTGAGAGTGGCCAAAGAAAGAGAAGGTGTCCTTACCTTCACGAACAATTCGACCTGAGGTTGCTCTTCAGCCATGGTTGCGTCGGGGACCAGGAAGCAGCCGTCGCTGGGGGAACTGGGAGGGGCCGGGGCAAGGGAAGGCGGGTCTCACGGCCGGGGATTCTCTCTTCCAGACTCAGAGCTGTCCCTTCGGCGCAACCCAAGTCCGATCAGACCCTTTGGTTCGCTCCAACGTGGCTTCCCCACCGGCCCAGTGCACCCCACACCCAGCGGCTCCACCTCTGTCCCTCCCGTTTAGCTCTGGGAGCAGCTGACTCACCGGCCGGCCCCGCCCTGGACCTGGGGAGGGGACCCGGGGATCGTGGGAGTGGGTCCGGGACGGAGGCCAGAGGTCTCGGGGATCCCAGGGATAAGGTGTTAGGAGGGAAGCCCGGAAGCGCCCTCGATTCCATGGCCATTCCTAAGCACAGCACCATTTTCGTGCCTCAGTTTCCTCGCTTCATTCATGAGAAGGGTGGCCACTCTCACAAGGAAACTTGACACTAGCGAACTGCCCACGAGGGCGCAGAAAGGGAGTCTGAGGATGCAAGGGTCCTGCGTTCTTTTCAGTTCCAGTATGTCTACGCTGTGCTGTGTGTGTGGAGGGGTCGGGAAGGAAATAAATAGTGCGGTTAGGAATACCGACTGGTGAAGGACACTCCTAAGCACAGGCCTGGAGAGACCAGGGGGCCTGGTGCAGGGGAAACAGGAAGCTGAGCCCAGGCTTCACTGCAGGGGGCGGTCCTTTGGAAGCGTGTCAATGCTCAGACTTCCCCTGCCCGGGCCCCTTACCCTCCTCTCACTGGGGAAGGTTGCCTTGGAGACTCAGCCTGGTACTAGGCTCATCCTGGGGAGGGTGGGGTAGCGACTGGTCCTGTCATAGGAAGAAAAAAAGCAAAGCTCAGAGATGTGAGCTGAGTCGTGCGGGACTTCTAAGTATGAATGAAGAAGACAGGAAATGAGGAGACAGGAAAAAGTAACTTCTGCCTGGGAGCCTTGATTTTGGAGGTTCTAGCTTTCGCATAAAGATATAACTTTACTATCTAATTTTTTTCCACTTCAGTATCTTTTAATTGCCCATCCACGCAAATGACTTTAGATCAAGCACAGGCAAATAAAAATACGGAACGCCTCACGGATTTGCGTGGCATCCTTGTGCAGGAGCCATGCTAATCTCTGTAGCGTTCCAATTTTAGTGTATGGCTGCCCAAGCGAGCTCTACTACCTATTTTTAAAAAATCTGAAATATGTCTGCCGATATCTAACCTCCACACTCTAAGTTTCTCTACTGTCCAACCATCTTTTTCTGCTCAGTCAGTCTAACGTGTGTGTGTGTGTGTGTGTGTGTGTGTGTGTGTGTGTGTGTATTTGAAGAAAAATATGCTGGCCTTGGAAAGACAGAAACAAAGCTGGACTGGAAAGACCCAGAGAGGGATAGAGTAATGCAAGTGTTGCAGGGACAGCAGTTAGTGGTTTCCTCTTGTGCTTCCTCTTCTGAGAGCTTTCTCCTCCCTGGGGGAAGGCTTATCTCTCTCCTCCCCAGAAAGGCAGAGTGTCCTTGGTGTTTGGGCTTTCGAATTACATTACATGGCTGTAGACTGACTCATGCGAGAGCCCCATCTAAGTTCTAAGTATGTTCCCATTATGCTGACCCTTGATATCTGCACCTGAGCCTCTTCCCACTGATAAGAAAGATGGCTCCAATGAAGCCTTATTTCCCAGACGTCAGCGACCAGCGGGCAATGTGCTTATAGTGAGATCTCTCTGGGAGAAGCTTTAGACCCAAACAGGTTTGGCTACCTCTTCATAGTTACAGCTGCCCTGATCATCAGTATCGACTGTGGCGCCTGGTTTGCTACGCACAACGTGTTGTCTGGCCTTTATTTTTCAGGCTGCTCTCTCCTGGGACCATCCTGCGGTGCTCCTGGGTCTGAAGCCAGGACTGTATCAGAAAAAATTCATGCTCCCATCTTATCTCTGAACTCCTCCTCCTCCTCTCTTCCTCTGCTGGCTTCTCTTCCTGAGTCTGATGCCTTCTGCTTCTCAGTAAACCAGTCACTAATCTTTTCACACCCCAGTTTGGAAGGTGTGTCCCTCCCTGCCACTCCCCAGAGCAGTCACCAATAACCTCTTCCAGGTTTCCATAACTCCATTGCGCAATAATTTGCCAAGGGTAACCATTAACCCAGCTCCTAGGCCTGCTCCCCTTTGAAGAGGATTTTCCAGTCGCTGATCAGCAGAGCCAGGCCACCTCACACCATCTCTGAACCTCAGGCAGGACCTCCTTCTTTCAGTGTAGCTGGACAGTTTTTTATTATGTGGTGGTGGTGGTGGTGGGGTGTGTGTGTGTGTGTATGTGTGTGTGTGTGTGTGTGTATACAAGCGGCATGGGTGTGGAGTTTTTTTCCTTCTACTGTGTAAGTCCTGGAGATAAAATTGAAGGTACTTTTACCTGCTGAGCCAGCCCTGAAGTTTTTGTTGTTATTGTTTTGGTTTTTTGTTTTGTAAAGTGTTTTTTTTTTTTCCCTCCCTCAGAAACTCCTTCCTTCTCCTTTCCCATCCAGACAGATCATCAATCAGAGATTCCCTGTGTCCTTAGGGGCTCTAATTAGGTCTACTTTCAGAATTTAGTGTCTTTCTGATACTTAACTTTCTCTCCAGGGGTCCAAAAATAATCAAGCCCCGCATTGCTCTTGTGGGACTCATGCCCTGCAGTCAGGAAACAGGCAAAGTAGGACTGAAACAGGAGTTGGTTCTTACTTCCACTTATTTATTTAAAACACTCGTGAAGCGCTTACTTTGTTTGCTGGGCACTGTTCTGAGTTCTTTATAAATATTAACTTAGTGGGTACAAATATTAACCGAGCTGTTGCTGCTGGCACAGGTTGAATTAATGTTGCTTCTCCCCACTCTCCAGGAAGGAGGAAGAATGCCTCTGGCCCTTTAAGGTCGGCCTTCCCTCTCTGGCCCTCTCCGCCGCCCAGACCCTTTTTCCAGGCGGACGTTAGCTCGGCGGGCGACCTTCGGGCGGGCTCCGCCCAGCATCAATCAAAGCGCAGAGGCACGGTTGCTTAGCAACGGCAGAGGGCGGGAATTTTGAACACCCTAGGAACGCCCCCACTGCAAACGGACCAATCAGCATTTAGAGGCCTCACCGCCTTCCCGTTGGGTAGCTAAGCAGGCCCCTCCAGCCAATAGCGACTGAGAGGGCGGGGCGAGCGCGCGCGCCCCACGCCCATAGGCTGGCTGGCCCTTCCCACAGGCTCGCGGCGGTTGGTCGGGGAGCTGGATCGACGCGGCTGAGGTGACAGATAAGGCGGGAAAGCGCGGCGAGTTGGCGGCCCCGGTAGGGTGGGGACAGAAGAGCGCGCCGCGGCTGTAGGGACGTGGGTGGGGGGAGCGACTTGACGTGTCGGCGCTCCTTCAGACCTCCCAATGCACGAGTGACAGGAGTGAGGGTGGGGCAGTGGCTCGGAGTCGCCCTCCAAGTGCCCCGCGCCTGTCCCCTGAAAGCCCGCGCACCGCCCGCCCAGCCGCCTGCTGAAGTGTTGCTTCCATGTCCTCAGAGCCGCCGAGCCCATGGCTTTCCGAGCGACCCCAGGCCGGACGCCGCCGGGACCCGAACCCGGGGTCCCCTCAGCCAGCTTCTCCAGCCCCCAGCCCCCAATGGCGGGGCCTGTGGGTATTGAGGAAGAGGACGAGGAGGAGCCAGCCGAGGTGTCCGAGGAGTGGGGAGGATGGGGAAGGACCGAGCCGACCCTGTTTCACGTTGGCTAAACGACCCGTACTATCTCCGAGATTCGGCTAAATGGTTAATAATAAGGGATGGCCAAACCACGACCTTCCGAGGGGTTCAGATACCGATCTTTCCTTTCTTGTGGGACAGATCCATCTGTGCGTGCTGTGGAGCTCGGGATATCTGGGCATTGCTTACTATGACACCAGTGACTCTACTATCCACTTCATGCCAGATGCCCCAGACCACGAGAGCCTGAAGCTTCTCCAGAGAGGTGCGACAGAACCCTGGATTCCTCTCCTCTGGGGTGGAAAGCGTGTTCACTCATACGTCCTTACATGACTCTAGTTTACTTTATATAGTCAGCTGTTTTTAGGAATTAATTATTCAACACAACTTTATTAGATACCCGCTGTATGTTAAATGCTACAGATTTAGTCCCTGGAAAGCCATTCATGACTTTACGAATAGTTTCCAGGACACTTTTGTTCCTTTCCATTGTTCCTTTTCTGAGTCTCATTCTCCACGGTGCTCCCAGTGTGCAGAGCATTCCTTACAGACAGAAAATAAATTTAGTGAGACAGGGTCTCACTGTGTTGCTCTTATTATCCTGAAACCCACTATGTAGACCAGGCTGACTTTGAACTCACAGAGATTTCCCTGCCTCCCAGGGGCTGGGATCAAAGGCATGTACTACCACACCTGGCTGAGATAAATTCTTGAGGGGAACAGACAGTGGCCAGAGGGGAACTGGCACTTTCCTCTTAGTCAAAAGTGTAGAGGTCCTGTGACTCATTTGGCACCTTCTCCTTTCAAGTTCTGGATGAAGTCAACCCCCAGTCTGTTGTTACAAGCGCCAAACAGGATGAGGCCATGACTCGATTTCTAGGGACGCTTGGTAAGGATGCATAGAGAAGGGGAAATGAAAACAAACTACGCTACTACAGAGGGTAGAGCTGGCTGGGAGGGAGCATGGGACAGTCAAAGACTGAAGTGTACAACACTGGCCTTTTGCCTCCACAGCCTCCCAGGAGCACAGAGAGCCAAAGAGACCTGAAATCATACTTCTGCCAAGCGTGGATTTTGGTAGCTCCTTCCTTTTATGTTACCAGCCCCCATTTCAAGGGCTCTGTTCTTCCTCTGAAAGGAGCTTCTATTATCAGAGACCTTGCCTTGTGTACCCTTATCTGAAAGCTGCTCCCCATACCCCATCCTGAGTCTCCACCAAGATCTCTCCTGCACCTTATCATCTTTAGAACAACTTACTGAGAAGCCATGGGGTTAGGTATATGAGGAATGGGGGAGTGAGTGATGGAAGAAAATGAAGTGGTGACACTTAAAAAAAAGATTTATTTATTTTATGTATATGAGTACACTGTAGCTGTCTTCAGACAACCAGAAGAAGGCATCAGATCTCATTACAGATGGTTGTGAGCCACCATGTGGTTGCTGGAAATTGAACTCAGGACCTCTGGAAGAGCAGTCGGTGCTCTTAACCACTGAGCCAGTCCCCTACCCCCCACCTTTTACACTCTTAAAACAGTTTTGAATGTTGGAGTTAAGCCAAAGTCATTTGTTGCATAAAAAGGAAAAGGCACTGTTTCTGTGAACCATGGTCCATTAGGCACATGCCTACTTTGCAGACTTCCAGGTTTGCAAAAAGGACAGGGAATGGGTAGTATTAGTTTCTTTATTTTTTCAACCTAAAAAATGGACAATCCCAGCCATTTTTCTCCCCAGTCACTTGTCTTTCTCAGGTTGTGCCTATAGCCAGACATCATAAATCGCTAAGAGAATTAGACTACATCTCCATGTTTTTGGTTCTTGCTTTACCTTTCCTTAACCACCTCTGTGGACTTGGACACGACATGCCATGTGGTCAGACTTGTTCTTGTTCTTAAATTGGGGCAAGAGAATGGAGCTATGAGACCTTTTGCTCCCCATCCTCCCCAAATAGGTCCAGAGATAAGCAAACAGCGTCTCCTTTCTGGAAACTACTCCTTCATCTCAGAGTCCATGACTGCTACTGAGAAAATACTTTTCCTCTCCTCCATTATTCCCTTTGACTGTGTCCTCACGGTGAGCTGGGGTGAGGGCTGGGATGCAGCTGGGGAAAGGCATGAGCTCCCAGCCCTAGACAGAGTTCTGACTAGACCGCCCCAGCCCGGTAAAATCAGTTTTCCTGATACTGGTGTTGGCCAGCTTCACTGCTGATCCCCTCCCAGGTCCGGGCACTTGGAGGTCTGCTCAAGTTCCTGAGTCGAAGAAGAATCGGGGTTGAACTGGAAGACTGTAGTGTCGGCGTTCCTATCCTGGGATTTAAGAAGTTTGTATTGTAGGTGACTCATCCAAACCGCAACCAAAGTAAAGAGGACTGGGGAAGTCTAAGAAGAAAGGGCGTGTGTGTGTGTGTGTGTGTGTGTGTCTGTCTGTCTGTCTGTGTAGGGATGGAGGACAGTGGGTGAAGTATTCTAGCATAGGAGAACCAGAAGGGTTGGATTGCTCAGAGGTATATTCAGGGAGGGGAGCTGAGGGAGTTTAGTGATGAACCCCATGCCTCAGACATGTCCCTGTGGCTGTTTTCTGTTCTCAGGACCCATCTGGTGAGCATAGATCAAGACACTTACAGGTGAGGTGGAGACAGGCTGCTGCCCACAGAAACAAAGGATTGAGTCTAAGGCTCTAATAATCCTGAGAGGCTCTGGCTTCCTTAACCCCAGGGCTGTGAAGATCTTTCTCCTTGAAGGAAAGAAAAGGGTGATTGTGTGGATGAGGATAGAAGAAGGGAAGGAGCTAAAGCACAGAGGAATCACACCCTTCCTCTTTGCAACACTGGATGGACTGAGGGACTGGTGCCTGCTCAGCAAGCTCTTAAGTGACACTTCAGTCCACCCTTTCCTTCTTCTCAGGTTTTTTTTTTTTTTTTTTTTTTTTTTTTTTTTTTTTTTTAAGATTTATTTATATGAGTCCACTGTATCTGACTTCAGATACCAGAAGAGGGCATCGGATCCCATTACTGATGATTGTGAGCCACCATGTGGTTGTTGGGAATTGAACTCAGGACATCTGGAAGAGCAGTTAATACTCTTAACCACTGAGCCATCTCTCCAGCCCTCGGTGGTTTTTTTTTTTTTTTTCCTCTTTCCTGAGACAGGGTCTCTCTGCGTAGCCCTGGCTGTTCTGGAACCCACTATCTAGACCAGCTGGCCTCAAACACCCTGCCTGCCTCTGCTTTTGAGTGCTTGGTTTACTGGTGTGAGCCACCACACCTGGCTTTTATTTACTTTTCTAAGGTGAGAAGTTAAGGCAAACAAAAGTGAGTAATAAACCACACATGGAGATTATTGTTGCTAAGCATGAAATAAACAGCTTATTATTAATTTAGAATCTCATTTCCTAGTTCTCAACCCTCTCTATTATAAAAGGTTCATTACAGTATGGATGGGAACATGGTTCAATGGCTCTTGCTACTCAAGTTTGAGGATCTGAGTTCGGATTGTCAGCATCTGCATAAAAAGTCACTGTGGTTTGTGTGCCTGTAATCTCGGTGCTGGAGTGGGTGGGTCTTGGACTGCTGGGTTTTGCTGGTTGCCAGCTTAGCCAAAGAAAGTGGTTGAACTCCAGGTTCAATGAGAGACTTTGTCTTAAAAGAGAACAAGACAGAGGAAGGGCTTGTGCATATGTTCAGGAGCATGTTCACCTGCATACAAATATGTGCAGAGGCAAGTGTGCTGGCTCACCTTTAATCCCAGCACTGAGAAGGAGAGGCACGGGGCTTTCTGTAAGTCTGAGACCAGCCTTGTCTACATAGTAAGTTCCAGGATAGCCAGGGTTACATAGACCCTGTCTCAAAAACAAACATGTATGCACATGCATATACCATGTGTGGAATGTACAGAAATTCAGACTACTCCCTTTCTCTGTGACAGTGTTCTACAGATTTTCAAGAGTGAGTCTCACCCCTCGGTGTACAAAGTAGCCAGTGGGCTGAAGGAGGGACTCAGCCTCTTTGGTAGGTTCACCCCCCACTCCGAAAACATGCTAGAAAACATTGACTATAGCCATATGCGGGCTCTCTTCTGGCTTCACTGGCATTGCCAAATGTCTCTTCCACACCCGCCCAGGTATCCCCGTCTCTGCCCACCTGACTTGAGCTCCTTTATGGACTCTGGCCATACAGTGTAATTTGCTTGTCAGTGGGACCTAACCAATACTGTGTTAAGTCTCTGGCTTTGTATGAGTGTGTCCACTGATTGAGGAGTTTTAGAACTGAACTGTATAGTTTTTATCTGGTTCGTCTGGTTTTGAAGTATATTAGGGATGTGGCTCAAGTGCTCAGCTTTTACATATTGTGATGGGCGTTTGTGGCTTTGCCCATTTATATATTTCCCTGGCTGAGTGTCCCCTTTTCCACCCTCACATGATAATCTAGGCCCTAATTTGTAGCCAGACACCAAATTTGGCTGCTTTTGTGTCCCATATCTGGGCCTCCAGACTGACCTGCCTTGTAACAAGTTCACTCCTTATGCGTACCCCACAGGAATCCTTAACAGATGTCGCAGTAGGTGGGGACAGAAGCTGCTCAGGTGAGTGGGCCTCAGACATAGGTTTATAAACAAATGCACACTGAACACTGAAGCCTGTTAACAGTCTATAGCCCGTGACAAACATGACTTCAGTTAGTAGTACTAGACATACCAACTGCCCATCTAGAACCCAGTGCAGCAGCCAATACTCTTCACTGTGTGCTCTCGGCACAGATGCAAACACCCGGGTTCTCCCGCATCACAGAATAGAAGCAGACAGTCCCTCATAGTATTCGCAGAAGCAATTTTAGACTGTGTCAAGGTGACACACTGATCACGGCACCTATAGTCGCCTCAGTTTTAATTTTCAGGATCACATCCCCAAACTCCCTGTGAATCCTTTTCTACTAGATATACTGTACTGTATTCTGATCACCCATGTCAAAAATTGATCTCATTTTAAGGGTCAAATCAACTTTTTCTACTAAGAGATAACCATTATAAAGAGTTGTAAGATGAGTTGGGCATAGCCACGGGGGTGGGGGGTGCAGATGTCGTTCCGGGTGAGTCAGGGCTACATAGTGAGACCTTGTCTCAAAAGAACAAAAACCAAAACAAAATGGAATTGTGAGCTGAGTAGACAGGTATAGTGAGGCTCAGTGGGTAGACACACTTGCTACTAAACCTGGTTACCTGAGCTCTAGTCCCAGAACTCACATGATGGAAGAAAAAAACCAATTCACACAAGTTGTCCTCCGTCTTCTGCATATGGCACGTGCATGCTCATACACACACACACACACACACACACACACACACACACACATCTTTACAAAAAGCAAGAGGGAAGGAAGAAATGAAGAAAGAAGTACAGGCTAGGGGCTGATGGGACAGCTCCACAGGTAAAGGCTCTTTCTGCACAGCCCTAGCAACCTGAACCCCATAAATAGTTCTCTCCATGACATCTGCATTCAAATAGGGATACTGAATAACACACAAAACAGCAGGCTGGGAAGGGGACTGTGACAAACACCTGTAATTCCAGCAAATTCTAGGAAATAGAAGCTGGAGGAGCAGGAATTCTAGGTCAACCTTGATATAGCAAGTTTGAGACCAGTCTGAACTATGTGAAACCCTGTCTCAAAAAAAAAAAAAACCCTTTAGGCTGAGGGTATGACTCAGTATGTGTGGCTTAGGTAGTGAGTAAGCCTTGACTTAGCCCTAAACTTTGTCAAAAGAGGGAAGGATGGAAGGGAGTTGGGGGGAGAGGGACTGAGTTACAGGCATTCACACAGGAAGAGCATGGGTTTGTCTGTGCTGTTTCCCTAAGATACTGGCTCCACACAGCCGACTCATGCTGACTCTCCGTCTCCCACTCAGCTGCAGAGAGCACAGTGTTGGCACACAAATGCCACAGGACACTGTCCCCTCTCAAACACTGACATGCTCCACATCTCCACATGGAGTGACACACGGTCTCGTCCGTCACAGCCATGATGCACAGTCACGGTGACTCCGGCAAGTTTCAGTGTGTAAGGAGCCCCCTTGCACTTGCTGTTAGTTCATTCCTGTCGTGTGCTGCAGCCACACAGTACCACACTCCCCAAAGACTTCCAAGCAAAATGAAGATGAGACACTTGTAACCTTCCCGTCCCAACTCCCACCCTCCAGGCTATGGTTTACACGTCCGACCCAGGAGCTAAGGGAGCTCAATTCCCGTCTGGATGTCATTCAGTTTTTCCTGATGCCTCAGAACCTGGACATGGCCCAGATGATGCACCGGCTCCTGAGCCACATCAAGAACGTGCCCGTGAGCCCAGGGCAGAGATCAGGGTGGGGCTGGTGGCTGGTGGCTTATAGAACAAAATTTATTAAAATTTAGTTTGGTTGGTTTTTTGTTTTGGGATAGGGTCTCACTGTGTAACAGTGCATGACCTGGAACTCATTGGGATCCACCTGCCTCTGCCTCCCAAGAGCTGGTAGTGAAACTATTCACCACCACACTTGGCTATTTGGTTTTGTTTTTTGTTTTTTTTTTTTTTGAGATAGTGTCTCACTGTGTAGCCCTGCACTACCACATACAGCCCAGGATTTATTTTCAAGTATATGCATGTATAGCCAGCCTGGTCTCTAGAGCAAGTTCCAATTCAGTCAGGGCTACCTAATGAGACCCTGTCTCAAACAAAACAAACAGAAATTAGGCGTGACTAGGAGCACACATATGTGAGTGTGGGTGACTACAGAGCCCAGAATACGATGGTGGATCACCTAAAGCTGGAGTTGTGGGTGGCTGGGAACCTCCTGGTGTGGGTGCTGGGAACCAAACCTTGGTCCTCTGAAAGAGCATCTCTCCCACCTGGACTGAGTACCTTAAACGGCATCAGATGGCAAATGGCAAACCATAGCTGTCTTTTTGCTTATAGCTGATTCTGAAACGCATGAAGTTGTCCCACACCAAGGTCAGCGACTGGCAGGTACTCTACAAGGTAAGGTCTCGGTTTTATTTGAGTCAAGATGTAGCCTGGGAAGCCTCACTCTTAGGATCCCCCTGCTCCAAACCCCAAGTTCTGGGATTTGCAGGCTTCCCTTTTTAGGTCAGACGTTCTAGTCAAGCCTTCATGTCCTGTGTCTAGGCCTTCTCTTGGGACACCCTGCCACACTTCACTCACTGATGTTTCTTTTAAACTCAGTGTTGCAGAAATAGCAAAACTATTTTCAGGGAATAGTACAATTACTCCTCTTGTAGCCGAGCATTCGGCTTCAACTGTGACTCAGCACTCTTCATCTCCAACCATCACGTTCTATCCGTGTGTTGTGATTGTCACAAAGTTGGTGCTGACACTGCTGCTCAGTGTCAGAGCTACGAGGTCCCCTCCACACCCCGCGTTCCACTCATCTGTCTTCCTTGCCTGCTTGCCTTTTCTTTTTTATTTATTTATTTTTGGAGTTTTAGAGACAGGGTTTCTCCGTGTAGCCCTGGCTATCCTGGACTCTGTTTGTAGACTAGGCTGTGTCCTCGACCTCACAGACCTCCCAGTGGTGGGACTAAAGGTGTACTCTGCCACGTCCACCTCTACCTGTAAAACTTCACTTGATATGTAGGAGTGTTTGCCTCTGCACATGTTCACGACTAACCTGGAAAGGCCAGAAAAGGGCATCAAATCCCCTAGAACAGGAGTGGTTGTGAGCTACCATGTGGTTGCTAGGAATTGAACTCAGGACCTCTGGAAGAACAGTCCGTGTTGTTAACCGGAAGCCCTCTCCAGCCCCTAGAGTTATTGTATAACTCATTTAGTTTTCCTTAATATTAATACCTATATAATCACAAAACAATTGTGTGCTAGGCATTGAACCTAGAACTTCACATATGCTCGGCAGATGGTCTGTCATTGAGCTAGATTCCTAGCCCTCATGGCAGCCTATCAGTGCTTTAAAATATTTACTTATCTAGTTTGAGCCAGGGTCTCACTGTGTAGCACTGTACATCCTGGAACTTTCTGTGTAGACTAGGCTAGCCTCAAACTTGTAGCAATCCTTTTGTCTCTGCATTGTAAGCACTGACTTTTGCTTTTTTTGGTTGATTACTTTTGAGTTAGGATCTCAAAATACAGCACAGGCTACTCTCAAACGCAGTATGTCATCCAAGTTGACCTTGAACGTGTGTGATCCACCTGCCTCAGCTTCCAGAGTGTGGGATTACAGACTTTCGACATTACACCCAGGAGACCTTGTGCCCCCAAAGCAAAAGAAGCACAGGGCTAGCCTGTGCTACGGGGAGGGGGGGAACTCTGTAGGTAACTTAGTGTGATCTTATCTCAGAATAAACAGTGTTCCGTGGTGAGAATTGGTTCATTAATTTGCTGTGAAAGTTGAGGCTGCCTTTGCCTCTTGTGCTTCCAGACTGCTCATCTATGAACTGGAAGTGGAGGCAGTGCCCAACACCACAGGGCTGCTCTGACTCACAGTGAAACCTAGAAGGTGGCCCCAGCGCCTCAGTGTGGGTCGCTGCCTCTCCCTCTTCTGTTCGTTTGCTCTGTTGCTGTTCTCAGCTGACTTTGGAATTTTTATTCAAGACCCATCTCATTTCCTGTTCTGTGAAGAGGCTTCCCTAACAGTCAGGCCCCGCTAGACTTGTCATTTTGTACTTTGTCAGTGGTACAGCTGTCTGCTTTATCAGGATCAATGTCTGCCGCTTGTCTCAGCCCTTGACTTGTGCAGTGTATATGGCTCTTCTCAGAGGGACACTCCCTCTGGCTCTGAGCACAGCTCAGTCAGATGTGGTTACATCAGCTTCTGGTCACTGGCCTTGCCCTGGAGAGTTAGTTCTCAAGGTTCTGGCCATCTCTCTGCCTCTCCTCATTTACTTCCTTCCTGGCTTCTAAAACCCGCTTAACTCCTTAGTGTGTGTTTGTGTTTGCACGTGCAGTGAGGTTCCTGTGGAAGGCAGACTGTAATGGCCTGTGAGGCTCTCCCCGCACATGCGGCCTCACCTTGAAACTGAGCTCAGGCTGTCAGGTTTGGCAGCCCTCACCTCTACTCACGTGCCATCTCCCCACCCCTTTTCTTGACTTTTATTCCTATTTATTTTTTGTCCTCCTCTTGTAGAAGTTTAATCTAATAATCTTCTTTTCTCTCCATAGTTTTTCCTTTCTTTCTTTTCTTTCTTTTTTTCTTTTTTTGGTTTGTTTTTTGTTTTTATTTGTTTTTTGAGACAGGATTTATCTGTGCAGCCCTGGCTGTCCTGAAACTCACTCTGTAGACCAAGCTGGCCTCGAACTCATAGAGACCCACTTGCCTCTGCCCCTTGGGCACTGGGGTTACAGACACACCATCACACCCTGCTCTCTATGTATTTTTCATTTGTGTGTCTTTTTGCCTTTGATAACTTCTCAGTGTTCACCATTGGATTTTGTGTGTCTTGCCCTGTCCACGTCCCCTCCCTGGGGCCACAGCTCCCCTGGGTGGGCTCACCTTCCTCAGTCATCTCTCCTGCAGACAGTGTACAGCGCCCTCGGCCTGAGGGATGCCTGCCGTTCCCTGCCCCAGTCCATCCAGCTCTTCCAGGACATTGCCCAGGAGTTCTCTGATGACCTGCACCACATCGCCAGCCTCATCGGGAAGGTGGTGAGTGGAAGCCAGACATGCAAGGAGGAGGATGGATAGAGCCGATGGAAGGGTAGAGAGGGTCTGGGGAATGTGGTATACGGTAGGGATGCATGGGAGATATTGCCTGGTGACCAAACAGTGTGCTCAGAGGAAGTGTCTGAAGATGAGAATCAAAGGGGGATCTGGGGACTGGACAGAGAGTGTGCTGGATGCTAAGAAGCTAGACATCTAATCTGTCTCCTCAGGTGGACTTTGAGGAAAGTCTTGCTGAAAATCGCTTCACAGTCCTCCCCAACATAGATCCTGAAGTAGATGCCAGTGAGTACTGGGTGTGGGGGTCCTGGATGTGGGGGTCCCAATATAGGGGTCTTAGGTCAACCATGGAATCCATTCTTGGCTAGACACCATAAATGGGAATGAGCTTTGCAGCCAGAATAAAGATCTTCCTTTGCTGTTGAGACAGGGACTCTGATGGCATGAGCTAGTCATGCCCAGATGTTCAGGAATTCTTAAAAAATAGTTTCATGTGGCCAGAGTTGGCTTTGAACCTTAATCCTCCCGGACCTTATCTTTTTATATGTATATAATTTTCTACACACCAAGAAAAGCGAAGGCTAATGGGGCTTCCAAGCTTCCTGACTGAAGTTGCTCAGAAGGAGCTGGAGAACCTGGACTCTTGCATCCCCTCATGCAGTGTCATCTACATCCCTCTGGTGAGTGCGGGGAGAGGTGAGGTCTCCAGGAGTCCCAGCGACACGTGAATGCCTCTCAGTGCTGGAAGGGAGAGCAGCTACTCATGTGTGCAGTCATAGGTCCATGTGGAGAGCAAAGGGAGGAAGTGGCACCAGCCAGATGAGCGAAATGGATCCTGCCAGTCAGTGGGTGACAGACACCCTCTGCCATACCCGGTCATCCTTAAACCCAGGGACATGAATACCTTTGGGCATTAGTCTCTGACCGAGGAATGGAAGATCCCAGTGGTGTCTAGGTTTCCTCGAGGACCAGAGATGCTCAGTAGGTTACTGCCCACTCTGTCTCCTTTCACTCCCCAGATTGGCTTCCTTCTTTCCATTCCCCGCTTGCCTTTCATGGTGGAGGCCAGTGACTTTGAGATTGAGGGACTAGACTTCATGGTAAGTGTCTTGACCTCTCCGTGGTGGGAGGAGTGTGATAAAGAGGTGATAAGGAGCTGGAAAAAATGAAGAGGTGGCTCAGTGGTTAGAGCACTGACTGCTCTTCCAGAGGTCCTGAGTTCAAATCCCAGCAACCACATGGTGGCTCACAACCATCTGTAATGGGATCTGATGCCCTTTTCTGGTGTGTCTGACGACAGTTACAGTGTGCTTTTATATAATGAATAAATTAATCTTTTTTAAAAATAAAAATAAAGAAGCTCGAAGAAGGGTCTCAGCTCATCAGCACTGAACAAGATATGGGATCATTTTTGTAGCTTAAGAATCTTTGCCAGTCCTGAGTCAGAAGAGGAGTTGGGAGGAGGCCCAGGCAGGTGGAGAAGAGAGAGGAACTGAGGGATGAGAAGCCTCTGTGTGTGGTGGTGTGGTGCTGGCTGTTCTGGAACTCACTCTGTAGACCAGGCTGGCTTGCAACTCACAGAGATCCCCCTGCCCCTGCCTCACAGCATTGGGGATTAAAGGTGTGGGCCACCACTGCCTGGCTTGTGATCACAACTTTAATCCCGGCACTCTGGAGACAGAGGCAGGTGGATCTCGGTGAGGGGCAGGCCAGCCAGGGCTACAGAGTGAAACCCTGTCCCCAAACAAAACAAAAAGCCCGGAGCTTGGCCTCCTTGCACCCAGTTTCTCTCAGAGGACAAGCTGCACTATCGTAGCACCCGGACCAAAGAGCTGGACGCACTGCTGGGGGACTTGCACTGCGAGATCCGGGGTGAGGAGCCTGTGGTGGGCGGGAGCAGGCTGCTCTAACAGACCAGCCCTCACACTGGCCCCTCTGAATGGTTCTGGGAGTTTCACACTGCATTTGCATGCCTATTTCCAGATCTTTCTATGCCCCTCCCTGTCTCCTTCACTTTCCCAGACCAGGAGACCCTGCTGATGTACCAGCTGCAGTGTCAGGTGCTGGCACGGGCTTCGGTCTTGACTCGGGTATTGGACCTTGCCTCCCGCCTGGATGTCCTGTTGGCTCTTGCCAGTGTTGCCCGGGACTATGGCTATTCAAGGCCACATTACTCTCCCTGCATCCAAGGAGTACGGATCAAGAATGGCAGGTGAGAGCGGAGTGAGGCTCCACCCCCTGCTGGCGGATTCATCCCCTAGATCCACAAACTGCAATGTTTCTCTCCCCACCACAGGCATCCTCTGATGGAACTGTGCGCACGAACCTTTGTGCCCAACTCCACAGACTGTGGTGGGGACCAGGGGAGGGTCAAAGTCATCACTGGACCCAACTCCTCAGGGAAAAGCATATATCTGAAACAGGTAAGGGGCCGCACAGCTTAGGAGTCCGGCATCTCCCTCACCTCCTCCGCCAGCCAAGCTGAGTCCCTGCTTCCCCACAGTGCATGTCCTTGTTCTTTAGGATAGATTTCCCATGGCCACAGGTTCTGGACCCACCTCCATATGGACCCCATGCCATTCCCTCGTTGACCTTTACCCACAACCCTGACACTCTAGAGTTCATTCTGAAGTCAGGACCCGGGAAACAGCGTGTTCCATGTCTCTGTTCTTTTGTTTCACTGTGTCCTCTCTAATCTGTCATTCATGTCTTTAGTTGAGACCCACTTTTACTTTGCCCATAGCTCGGTAACAGGCCCATGTTCCGTCTTCCCTGCCCAGGTGGGCTTGATCACCTTCATGGCCCTGGTGGGCAGCTTTGTGCCCGCAGAGGAGGCCGAGATTGGGGTTATCGATGCCATCTTCACTCGAATTCACAGCTGCGAGTCCATCTCCCTCGGTCTCTCCACCTTCATGATTGATCTCAACCAGGTTAAAGGGAGCAGAAGGAGGGGGAGGGGATAACTGGGCAGGAACACATTTCCTCAGGTGCATGTCATCTGCACTGGGGGCCGCAGGGGATCACTCAGGTCAGGCTGGAGGCCATAACGCCATCAAACAGATGCCCTTGGTGACCTCTCAGCCGGCAGGCGAAGGCTGGGCAAGTGAGAGCGGCTGTTAGAAAGCTCGAGTCAAGTTGATGGGTGGACGGTGGAAGGAGTTTATTCACAGTGACACATCACCGCCCAGGACGCTAAGGAAGCTCCTTGTTCCCCTCGTGCCCAGCAGGTGGCGAAAGCAGTGAACTGTGCCACGGAGCACTCTCTGGTCCTCATTGATGAATTCGGGAAGGGAACCAACTCGGTGCGGAGGAAGGAGAGGGGGTGGAGGAAAATGAGGGGCGGGGGCGGGAGTCTGAGCTCAGGGAAGGAACGGGGATTCGTGGGCAGAGGGGAGGCTGTGCCCTCTCACCTCCGCCCTGTGACAGGTGGATGGTCTGGCACTTCTGGCCGCTGTGCTCCGTCACTGGCTAGCACTGGGACCCAGCTGCCCTCACATCTTTGTGGCCACCAACTTCCTGAGCCTTGTTCAGTTACAGCTGCTGCCGCAAGGACCCCTGGTACAGTATCTGGTGAGAAAGTCACTCTGACCACTGCTTTTCCTTCTTCGTCCCAGGGGACCGAAGGCACACTGTCATTATTTGTTCTCTTTGAAGACCATGGAGACTTGTGAGGATGGGAACGACCTTGTCTTCTTCTATCAGCTTTGCCAAGGTGTCGCCGGTGCCAGCCACGCCGCCCACACAGCTGCCCAGGCTGGGCTTCCTGACCCCCTCATTGCTCGTGGCAAAGAGGTGATGAGCATTATGTGCAGCACCCCCACCTCAGGCTCCCCTGTAGACCACTCTCTCTATAAGTGGTTTATGCATGGGAGTGTTTTCCCTGAATTTATGTAAGAATACTACATGTGCCTGGTGCCCAAGGAGGTCAGATGACATCAAATCTCAGGAAACTGGAGTTACAGATGATTTGTGAGCTGCCCCGTGGGTGCTGGGAGTTGAACCCAGGTCCTCTGTGAGAGCAGTAGAGCTCTTAGCCTGTGAGCCATCTCTGTACCCTCTTACCTGTTCCTCTTGAAACTCCACTTAGGCCCACAGGTCTCCTGACCGTCATTTCCCCTCTTCCCTAATGCCCCGCCCATCCTTCTTGTGCTTCCTGTGCTAGGTCTCAGACTTGATCCGCAGCGGGAAACCCATCACGCCCATGAAAGAGTTTTTAAGGAGGAAACAGATGGAAAAGTGAGTGGGGCCTGCTGTGCCCCCCCACAGCTCCTGTGCTGTCCCTCACCAGGCCTCAGCCAGCTTCCTGCAGCCCTGTGCCCTCCTCCTCACCTGACTGTGGCCCATGCCTATAAGCCCAGTGTTCAAGGCCAGCCTGGGCTACATAGAAAGACCTTGTCAGAAAACAACAAAGAAAACCAACCCAGTGTCCCTGGCGGCTTTTGAAACCCTTGGCTCTATAAGGCTACAAGTTTCCTGGGCCCAGACACTGCCCTCTGCATAGGGAGTTGGTGACCCAGAAATCACGTGGATTTTTTCTCTCCTGCAGTTGCCAGGCACTGGTGGATAAGTTTCTAAAACTGGACTTGGAAGATCCCTCCCTGGACCTGGACATCTTTATTAGTCAGGAAGTGCTTCCTGCTGCCACCAACATCCTTTGAGAGTCCTCCCTCCACGTCCTAGGCCTTTCCCTTTTCTTAGGCCTTACTACAGAGTTCTCAGTTTGCACATCTTGTGTTAGGAATAAAGTTTATTTTGGATCAAGATGTTTCCTTAGGTCATCCAGGACAACAGCTGGACAGGGAGCAGTCACTCAGAAATACAGTGACAGTCGGGCTGGGCAGATGCTCAGTGGTTAGAAGCACTGGCCGCTCTTGCAGAGAAAGTGGGTGTGGTTCTCAACTGTGTGTGACTCCTGTTCCAGAGGACGTAACACCCTCTTCTAGTTTCAGCGGGCTCTGGGACACCTGGAGTCCACATAACCCACACATGCACATAAACTCATAAATAAACACATTCAGTCAGGAATGGCGGCATAAACAAGGCAGGTACGATGGCGCACCTTTAATTCCAGCACTGGGAAGACAAAGGCAGGCACGTTTCCAAGTCTGAGGCCAGCCTGGTCTATATAGTGAGCTCCAGGCTGGATAGACTACATAGGGAGACCATGACTCAAAAAGATAAAAATTTAAATAAATTCAGATTCTGTCCTTGGGACTCAATGAGGACAAGCTACTTCCAACAGACTGTACAAAAAAAAGATTGAAGGTTGACACACAGTTTAAGGGAGGCTATCTCTAGCCTTAAGGACTAGCCTGGCCTCACAGGCTGAAGGACAAAGCAGGATGGGTAGAAGATGGGTTGGGGAGGGATCGGTCCTGGCTCCGCCCTTCCCACTGAAGAGCCATGGAGAGCCCAGGTCCTGGTGAGCCACCCTTAGTGCAAGCGCCCTACACTGTTCTGTTGCTACCACTGGGGACAAGCCTTCAAGACCCAGGGGCCCAGAACTTCTTCCTCTGGGTGAGTACTAGACCAATGAGGTCTTAGAACATCCCCTTCCCTGATCTGTCCTTGATACATTCCTCTCAACTCTGAGAACCCACAGGCTTCCTCCATGTCCCCTGGCCATTCAAGTCCTCAGTGGAGAGCCTGCGCTCACTCTTGGTGATCAGAGAGTGAGCTCGTTAGAGATTGCCTTATCTAGGGTCCTCTAGGAATGAGAAGTTCTGGCCTGTGTCTCCTTTCTAAGCCAGCTGCAGATGATGCAGGCTCTGGAGAGGAAACAAGATGCTCTGTGGCAGGGCCTGGAGCTGCTGGAGCACGGCCAAGCCTGGTTCGCAGACCGTCTGAGGGAGACACAGCAACGGCAGCTGCAGCTGGGGGCCCTTGGTGAAGTAGGGGGCAGCCTTCCATACATGGGCTGGGCAGGGAGAAATGGGGGGCGGGGGATGTGGACCTCGAAGTCTGCTCTGGCAAGGGAAGGGTTAACAGGCAGCGCTCATGAACTGGAATAGCATTAGAATGACAGGATGGCCACCATGTTCATTGTGCTGGAAGAGGCTGGTCTGCATTCCATTGAGAGGGACTCCATCTGAGCACCCCACAGAGAGCAAGAGAGTGGCCTGGGTGTGTCTCACAGGGCAGGGGATGGTCAGAGAGGTCCCATAAGGAACAGGAGCTGGGGTGGAGTGGGAAGGTTCCAGGCAGCTTGAAAGGAACTGGTGAGTGACCAGCAGTGAAGCAGCAGAAGGACCTGTCCCAGCACACGGTCACCCTCCAACCCCTCTAGGGCTTTCTGATGGCCTCATACTCAGAGGCTGACGCCCCTCAGTTAACCCAGATTCAAAAGGTGAATGCTTGTTTGCGCAGTCTGATTCAGAAGGTGAGTTTATTGTTGTTAATTTCTAGACTTCGGGGAGGGGCTTTGGGGCCGTATTGATTTAGCCTCGCCCACATCCACAGGAAAGGCCGGCAGCTGCACAGTCCAGGACCAGGAGGGGATGTCAAGGCAAGAGAACTGTGGCAGCGATGGGTAAACTGAGGCGTGTTGAGCCCTGGCTGACAAACCCACAGGGTGGGTGCCAGGTGCCAGGCTGGTTCTCTCTCTTTTAGGAGTTGTCAAAGCAGCAGAAAGGAGTCACCCAGTCCCCGGGAGCCGGGCTCCCCCAGGAGCAAAGGTTACCCTTGTGTAACCCTTCCTCCCTGTGCCTGTGAGGAAGGAGTGGGTTGGAGTTGGAATCCCCCCTGCCCCTGCCCTGCTTCTGCAATAAACAGCAGCTTTCTTTAAAAACGAGAGGAAAAGCCTTTGGCTGGGCTTCTGTTGGGGTTAGGAAAAGCACCTCAAGGGAAGCCCCGTCACCCCGGATCTCAATCCTGTGTGTGTTTGGTTGACAGGGGTTTTGAGCTAGGGTCTCATAGCTCAGGCTGGCCCTGCAGCAGTCCTCCCTGCTACAGGGACCACAGGTATGCACCGCTGTGTACACCTGTGCACTCATTTTAGAAAGTTAAGGGAGCCAGGCACACCTTTGATCCCAGCAGTAGGAAGACACACAGACGCAGGTAGAGCTCTGTGAGGCCAGCCTGGTCAAAAGAAAGATGAGGGACAAATGTGATAGAAGAAAAATCCCCAAACCAGGTGGGCAGGGCGGGGCCCTGAAGCCATGTGACCATCTCACCCACAGGGCAGGCTGAAAATGAGGCCTGATGTCTGTCCCTGTGTTACCAGGAGGTGCAGCCTAGCAGGAACAGCACCCCCCCAACTGTTCCCCACCAGGGTTTGCCCGCCATCCCTCCTCCGGCTCTGCCCTGAGTCACCAAAGTGGAAGGAGGCAAGACAGGGGTGGCAGGGGACAGCACGGGGGCAGCAGAGTGGGCAGGGGCGTCCAGCTGGTCCTGGGGAGAGGAGAGAGAAGGTGAAGAGAGCTGGGCCTCCACCCACCAGGCTCTGGCAGCTGAAGAGTGAGGAAGCACCTCACCTTCGCGGTCTGGGCCAGCACCAGGAGCCGGAGGAAGGCATGGGTTGGGGGCATCTGGCTGGCTCCCTGAGCCCCTGCAGTCACTGTCACTGTTACCGTCACCACACTGTCAGGGACTGCTGAATCTGGGACCTCTAGCCACAGGCGTCCCCAGGCAGACTCATTCAGTCCCAGGCGAGCCCTGAAGAGTGGACAGCCTCGGATCAGACAGAAGCTTCCTGCTCGGTCACAGCCAAGGGGGTGAAGCCAAGCACAGGACAAGATTGGAGACTGAGGGTCAGGTCCTCAAGCCCCAGCCCCTGTAGAACTGACTGGGTGGAGCCAGAATCCAAGCAGAGGCGAACAGAAGATTCACCTGGAGAGGTTGGAGGTGAGGGAGAAGTTAGGGTTCACGGATGTCCTAAGATCAAGATCCTGAGGGCCAGAGAAGCTGGCGATGTGGAGACTGAGAGGGGCTTTGCTGCCTGGAGTCAAGAAATCTGGCGGGCCACTGAGCTGCAGGGAAGGGCGGGTCAGGACAGCTGGTTCCAATCTCCCCAGCCCCGCCCACAGGTCTCCTCACCTCCAGAAGCACGGGGGCCACACTGCAAGGCTGGGGGGCAGTCCTCTGCAGGCCCTGTCCCCTTCCATCCTGACCAACCAGCTCCAGGGAGAAGGGTGCAGAGACAGACAGCAGTGTGGGCGGTAGTGAGGCCGCAAGGAGGCCTCGCTCGGGGGGCCCCACGGGCTCCAAGGACACCCGGCCCAGATGAGTGCCTTCTGGGACCCTTCGAAGGACAACATGGGAAAAGTGTGGCTGGCCATCCACAAGCTTCTGTCTGGAGCCGAGCCCTGTCACTTCCACCAGCAGCTGCATCTGGAGACCTGAGGTGAGAGGGAAAGACTATGGTGTGCATGAAGCTGGAGGAGGCGCAGGGTCATGGCCGTGTGCCTTGTGAAGCCATCAGGCCGGGGCTGCGGTCAGTGTTCTTTACTCATCAGACGGCACACGCGGTCATCTACGCACGACTACAGCGCAGTGGCCGGGGGCAGAGGTCAGTGGACAGCACTACCTGCGACTGGCTGAGTCAGGGGGTAGAGGCCAGGGTGGGGTCCATTCTCCACAGGGATGCCGAAATGAAAGAGGAAGTCCAGAGACGTCTGGGCTGGGAGGGGACGGGAGGCAGTCTGAGACTCTGACAGGACCATGGCGGCCACTGCTCACCACTGCCCCAGGAACCCCTCTCCTTACCTTGTACTCTCACCCGGGGGCTTCCCTCAGCTGCTACCTGGATCTCCCAAGACCCTGTCTGAGGGGGGTCAGTCATGGTCACTGTCCAGAATTGCCCAAAGCGACGAGTGTGGCCCAGAGGACCTGTGCCCTCCTCTGGGCCCTGGGACACCCCTTGGATGGGGACAAGACACTGTCACATGAAGTAATTCTTGTCTCTCTGCACAGCCCCCTTCCTTCTCCACTCTTGACTTTGCTGTCTGCCTTGAGCCCCACATTAGAGTACCTGCGGGGCTCTTGATCCAGAAGCTACTGATATCCCCGTGCATCCGGACTGTGACCTGCCAGAGCAGGCTGTCCACCACGAACACACACGGCTTCCCGGGGGTTAAGACCGGAGGCTCCAGGGGAAGAGTCACCTAGAGATATGATCAGGACCAAAGTGGAGAACGAGGAAAAGCACAGGGGTGGGGGTGGGAACACAGGTGAGGAGGGAGGGGGAAGACGACCTCCCACGGGGATGTCAGCGGGCTGATGAACCAGGGGCTGTGCTCGCTGACACAGCTGGAGGTGAGGGACTCAGAATGAGGCCACCATTCCTTGTTCTGCCTTCAAAGATGACAAATGGCTACATTTGGTGACTCACACTTCTAATCCCAGCACTAGGGAGGCAGAGGCAGGCAGATCTCTGTGAGTTTGCAACTAGCCTGGTCTACACAGTAAAATATCCAAGCTAGCCAGGGCTACATAGTAAGACCTTGTCTCAAAAACAAAACAACTAACCAACCAAACAAACAAACAAAAAACCGATTTCCCACGGCAGCCCTAGAGGCCAGGGTGCCGTATTCACATGAAAGGCAGGGAAGTAAGAAGCCATGGGTCTCTGGGAAGAGAAGAGTCCCTTCCTGATCTGTCAGAACTCCTCCTTTAAGAAGCACACAGCATCTCGGACCTCAGCTCTGGCTCTACTCACCAGAGCAGCCATGCTCTCCCCAACAATGGCAGCCACATCCCGAATGTGCTGGTCTTTAGTGAAGATCACCTCTCCCCCTGATGCCAGGGCTATTGCTTTATATGGTTCAAAACGCAAAGGAGACAAGGCCTCGCGCCGCACTCGGCCCCGAGCTCTCGATGGGTCTTCAGTTACTAGGAATGTCACCTGTGGCCAAATGACAACCCAATGCTTGGTGTAGCCAAGCAGCTCAGCCTGCATTGGTAACAAAGGTCTTACTGCCCCAGCAGATGTGGTGGGCGGGAGAACTCTTACCCTGTTTCAGAGGGAGCTTCCGGGAGCTTCATTTCCCGGCTTTGTTTTTAATTCTGTCTTTATATATACTGGCACTTGCTTCTTGTGTGTTGCACTAAGGATTAGACCCAGGGCCTCCGATGTAGACGCCACCGAACCAAGCCCACCCTTGTTTGCCCAACGAAGACAGAAAAGGTCCTTGTGCTCACAGATAAGCTCTACAGAAACCATAGTTGTCTCTTGTCTGTCCTCAGGGAAGTGGGAGTACGTGTGGTTAATAGCCTGTGCTCTGTGCTATCTGTGGGGACAGGCCTCACCCGAACCTCCCAGACGGCTGCGTGGATCCCAGACTTGTCCTCCCTAGGCCTTCTTTATCTTGAGTATTGTTTCCCAGTCTTGAGGAAGAGGTCACGAGTGATAAGTGTTGCCAGGAAACCTTTCCTCAAAGTTACACTGAATATTTAAATATGTCTAAAATAAACTGCCCAGGATCAGATTCTAGAAGTTTGAACCAACACTGCTCCCTTCTTGCTTCATTTAGTTTCTGCCCACCCTGGTGTCCACAGAGATCCTCACGACCCGTTCTTTGGATGGTTTATTGGACCTGTTTAATAAACTCGGTTCAGTTTTGCTGAGGGCATGGCCTCCCACTCTGGAGTATGCTAAAGATGCGGGGTGACCTTCCACGAGGCCGCTTTCTTTTGCATGCTCAGGTTGCTAACACTGCGCTCACCCTGCAGTTCCTCTCCCGAGTCAGGGATTCCACACGGTTGGTAAGAAAAGCATCCTTAGGGGAGGCGTCAGTGAAGACGAAGATGTCTGAGAGGGGAGGTGTATGATGCAGGGCTAGCTGGCAAGGAGGAAAAAGGCTCATGTTCAAAATGGTGGCACCAGGGGAATGGGTAGAGCCAGGGGGTGGGGGTGGGGCAGAGAACAAGGGAGCATGGCCCTGGAAGGAAGCCTGTGGATGTGGGAGAAGACAAGGGAGCGGGAGCGAGGGCAGAGCTCTGGCTCCTCCTGGTGGCAGGGCCTGGAAGGGCAGGCTAAGAGGGAAAGGGAGAGGCAGGAGAGGGAGCAGTCAGACCTCCAGGGCAGACAGGCACATCTCCGGCTCATCTCCACCCCCCAAGGCATGGATCTCATTGAGTTTCTGCCAGAAGCTGTCAGGGTCACTGGTGGTAAAGACAGGACCAAACCCTGGGCAGGAGGGAAGGAAGATGAGGTGAGTGAGGAGGAGGCCCAGAGGACCTCTACGGGAGCCGTGAGCCTCCTCCCCAAGGTGGATAACATAACCCAAACGCGGGTCCTCTGCAAGAGTAGCAAGTGCTCTAAAGTGCTGAGCCATTTCTCCAGCCCCCGCCTTTAAAGTTTAAGGAGAGAAAAGGACTCACCCGAGAGGCTACTTGGGAGACCTGAATGAGTCATGCGTTGTAAACCACAATACCTGGACACGGTAACGTTACTGACTCATGCGTCCACAAAGCACACTGTGAGTCCCTAGTCAACGCAGACACTATCCCTCTGTCCAGGAGGATAAACAGGCACAAACTGGCGTTTTACAGATGGTGAAGCACACAAATGGCCAGCCCAAGGGTGCAGAAAGACTAGTAGGGCCAGGCCAGGTAAGCCGACTTTGGGCTCAGAGGGAAAAAAAGTAGGAACAGTAATCTCTAACCTCCCCACACAACAGGCCCTTCATCTTATGTCTGACCTGGACAGCGGCTGAGCAGGTAAGAGAGCTTGCTGTCACTGCCCTGTTGCAAGGATCCGAGTTCCACTCTATA
Source organism: Micromys minutus (assembly GCF_963924665.1). NCBI lineage: Eukaryota > Metazoa > Chordata > Mammalia > Rodentia > Muridae > Micromys > Micromys minutus. The sequence continues at coordinate 2,868,553 of NC_137960.1, read as the reverse complement.
TCAGGCCACTCAGGACCACCTGCAACTCCAGTTCCGGGGGATCTGACACCCTTTCCTGTCCTTCATACGTGTGCATGTGCAGATCAACTTAAAGGCGAAACAGCCACCCACATTTTTAAACAAAATGAACCCAAAAGGCGGATTAGCACAGAAGTCCAAGGAAGCCAGAGGCACGTGCCTAAGCAGGCGCTGGACTTGTAAGACCGCCCCCTACAGAGACAGCAGACAAGCTACTTTCATCTTCTACGTGGACACAGGTACCCAGTAAGGTCACCCAGGACAACAGGCAGAGGTCTCCACTATCCCTGTAGACCACCGCTACCTGGGTCATGGAAAGGCACCAGGATGTAGGAAGCGGGCTCCATGGGGCTGCCCTGCCGCTGCTCCACTATGCGGCGAGCCTGGATCTTGGCTGCATTGATTTCCTCGCCCATACTGCCTGTGGTGTCCAGGACAAAGCTGAGGCTGGAAGCTGGGGTGATGTCCAGCAGCCTGTGGTTCAAGTCAGAGTCGCAGTGAAGGGCCTGCCCAGTTCCTCAGTTCCCGCAGGCAGGAGCACTGACCCATTAGTGGTCTCCATGAGGCCACCACCCACCTGCAGAACCCCCGGTCTCCCAGGCGGCTTCGCAGGAGGCTGAAGGCCTGGGTGGAAGCTTGGAGTGCCACTTCTGCAGCCTGGGGGTGCAGCTTATGGTGTGGGGAGAAGCTTGGGGATGTGCTGTCCTTGTTGATGCCTCCTCGGGGTGGCTGGGAGCTGCTCTGGTCAAAGTGGCCTCCATGGCTACATTTCCCTAGATTAAGGAAAGAGATCTGGCACGTAAGAGTCAAACACTCGGTGCCTCCTAAAGACCATGGGAATTTTTCTGACCCTCAGCATGAGGGCATCAGGAAATAGTGACATTTTGTGAACGTCAAGCATTGTCAGAGTCGCTGTATTTAGTCTCCAACACTGACCAGGCAGCAGAGGACGACTCTGTCTCTTCAGCCTTCATCCACCCACTCTGTCTCTATTACACCACCCTCTCCTAAGTAGATGCAATCAGGACCTTGTGTTTAAGTCAAAGAAAGTGACTTTCTCCTCTTCCTTCTGGGAGCCTCCGCATCTGGTACCTGGAGGTTTGGGGGGATGCATTCCGAAGTAGCCTGAAGTGAGCAGTGTTGAGTCCAACATATTCCCAGGGCAGCTCAGCCCCTCACAGTCCGAGCAGGTAACATCTCCCACTGGGAACAGAAGCAGTGGCTGGAATCCAAGCCTCAGCCTGCTGGATTTATCCCTGGTTACCTAACATCTTCCTCTCCACTGGAAAGATAGAAAAGGCCACAGACACCTTGGCCAGGCTTTCTGCACTCGACCATTTGGAAGTCTGAGAGTGGGGCCGATGTGCACAACCCACAAGTGTGGGTACCAACCCTTTGGGGATTCTGCTCTCTGTGAACCACAGACAGGCTACGATCCCATAGTGGACAGGATGCAGCTCCCCGTAAGTTGGGAGCATGAGGGAGTCGAGAGAGAACGCCACCGGGCTGGCATGGTGGTCAAACAAGCCACATGCAAGACCGGTCTGAGGTCTGAGCTGATCCTGGACGTTTCCCTAGGTAGGGCTGAGAAGGCCACAGAACTCTTGTAGCCATTAGCTAGACTGAAGAACCTCATAACTCTTGCAGGGAAAAAGCACCATCCCATCCCGAGACTCCAGAAGGTGACAAGGCAATGGGTGCATGGGGACACGAGGCTCCCAGAATTCCCACCTCCAGAGTGGATCATGGCCATACCTTGTGCCAGGCTCCAGAGTTCCTGCCTTGGCCAGAGGAGGTGAGGGTGTGGCTGCCGCTCCCCCAGCTCTACCCAGTTGCTGTGGCTATAGAAATCCTGGTCCCCAGGAGAGAATGAAGGGGAACAAGGTACTGATTTGATCTAGTCAGGGTCAACATCTTAATATGCCACCCAGGGTCCAACCCCCCTGCTGTGCAGCCCCCACACCCTGACTTGTTCCTACCCAGAAAGTATTCCACCTGCTGCTCCTGTTTACTGTCCCCCTTCTGCTGAAAAGAGCTTTGCCCAGATGGGCACACCCCAGCCTTTCTGTCTTGGAGTATAAGCCACAGGCTTTCTAGCGATCCCGCAGATAAACCAACACCCCCACCCCCGGCAGGACAGAAGTGCTGCCAGCTTAGGAGGGGTGTGCTCCATCCTCCCAGAGTAGGGGAGGCAGGTTAAAAGCCCCCAGGGTCACCTGCAGGGCATGAAGTGCAGCCCCTAGGCGCTGGCGGGCCAAAGTATACTCTAGGGCTCTGGCAGCCACCAGGGTTTCCCGAAGGGCCCCCACCAAGCGAGTGCGCCCCTGGACTAGCCGTTCAGCATCAAAGTGGAGGTCGGGGTTGCTCTTGGAAGCTGGCAGGAAGTCTTGGGCTGCATTGGCACGAGACACCTCTCCTAAAGCTGCTCTGAACCGTCGGGAAGAGAACCCAGATCCAAAGTAGGCCACAAAGATGTCATCGGCGAGGAGGGTCCGGCCCTAGCAAGAGTGGTTAGGGAACGAGACTCCAGGAGTGGCTTGGATTCTACCACTGCCTGAGCCACCTTAGCAACTGGCACTCAAAGCTGAGTGTGACTAGAATGGAGGGTGAAGGGCCCCACAGGGGAGGGGCAGATTTGAACTGGCTGACCGGGCTAGCCTGGCACTCACTTTGTTGCCCAGGCTAGCCTTAAATAAACTTCAATTCTCCTTACTCAAGTGCTGGGATTACTGGTGTGTGCCACCACATTGCCCCTTGGTACAGACTTTACCAAGACTGAGGGACTCAGAATTGCAGAGGGTGGAAGTAAGTAGGTCAAAGGTAAGCCTCCTCTTGACAAGGGCCCTCTGAGACACCCCAGGGAACTGTAGAGTGAAAAGGTGTGAGAGGACCCAGGGCTGCTCACCCTGTAGTCCTCTGGACGGAGGGGTGGTCGGCCTGGGGGCGGCTGCTCCAGAAAGAGCTCCAGGGTGACATTGAGTGCAGCCTCCTCAGTCAGGTCTTGGTGAGTGATGGATCCCGGAGCAGCCAGAAGGCTCCAGATGTTGGGAAAGAAGGCAGATATTGGGGGCAACAGCAGCTGAAGCAGAAGCAGTATTGGGGGGCCCAGGTGGGACAGGGGTACCTCCACAGGGAACATGGCTGAATCATGGACCTAAGGAACAGAAGCACCTCGAGGGAAAAGGAAGCCACGGATTCCAGGGCAGGCCTGGCACCTGCTGTCCACTTCCTGCTTTGCTTTAAGTGCCCCATCTACTCCAGCCTGGTTCCCCACCCTGAACCTGTGCCCCGCACAACCCAAGGCCTGTCAGGCCAATAGACACGGGAGCCTCTCAAGGTTCTCCTGCACCGGGCTGAGCCCCAGCCCGGCCCCAGGGACAGGAAGTCTCCTCAGGCCTTGCCTACCTGGTTGCTGGGTCTCCTGGGCAGCGCTGGCCCCAGTGCAGCGTCACAGGGCACTTAGGTCAGAGTTATAATTAACTGGGCCTCAGTAGAGCGAGAGGGGGGCCCTTAGCAAGGGGTTGAGGACAGGCTGCCCGTCCCTCTCCCATTCATGCCAACCCAGGGCCAGAAGATGTAGTGAAAGCCAGGGCGGGGCCGGGGCGGGCCTCGCAGCCGCAGCAGCGCAGTGAGGTGAGCTGGGGAGGGAGGGAGCTGGCAGAACAGCGTGACTCAGGCCTGGCACCGTGCCAGAGACAGACCCAGACAGACGCATCCCTGCCCACCAGCACCCAGGACCTGGCTGTAGTCAGCAGCCAGCCTGCCGCTCCCAGGAACTCCCAGGTCAGATCTCTGCATCCCCCCTGCCCACACCACACACACAAGAGGAAATGTTGGCAAAATATTTTATTGCTGCCATCCCTGTTTGGTGGAACACTGGGGGCTGAAGGGTGGAGTGGGGGGTTGTCACAGCATCTTCTGGAACAGGGCGATGGCCTCCTCCACCTTCCTGAGCTCTGCCTCTGTCTGTTGCAACTGGGGGTGAAGAGGTGTGTATGGTGATGACCCATGCCCAAGGAGACCAAACACCCAGAGAGCAGAGGAGCCGGGCTGGTGAGACCCTCTGCAGCACACCCACTTCCGTCAAGACCCTCCTCTAGAGCGCTCCTTTTCCCGAGTACCCGGTGACAAAGGGCCTTGGAGCACACACACACAACCCTGCCTGGGACCCCACCGTGCAGGAGCCCACAGGCTGCCTGGCCACATACTGCCCTCTTCACTGTGCGGTGAAAAGACAACACAGAGGGCCCGGAAAAGAGCACTCAGTGTAGCGCGTGCTCCCACGTGCTGGGCCTCCTCGGAAGACTCGAGAGGCCAGGGTCTTGGGGGATTCCACACCAGGAGACAAACTGACTTTCTGGGTGAGCCTAGGCGGCTAAGCAGGGACAGGCACTATACTTAGGGCTCCAATGCCACAGGGGTCCCAGGGTCCTAGCAGCTGGGCTTGCTGAGAACGGGGGCATAACCGTGGATACCCCACCACACACCTTCGCTTCATCTGCCTCCTGGACCTCAAGGGGGACCTTCGCTGCGTAACCAGGGGCAGCACGGCGCTCCTGCAGCCGCTGAGCCTGTCGCTGTGCCTCACTTCGCTTGGCCTGCAGCTTGCCCAACTCCCGGGCTGGGTCCACTAGGCCCTGCAGCTGCAGGTGGATGGAGCAACGGTCTGAAGCCACAGCCACAGCGCAGCCCTGCGGTGCAGGAGCACCCAGGGCCAGGACGGCCACCACGCCCGCACTGGCCAGGGCCTGCACATAGCCGGACACTGCCGAGGCCAAGGCACCTGTGGCCTCATCAGCTACTTCCAGGAAGCCTGCAGACGGGAGAGGGAGAAAAGTGAAGCCTGGCTACAGCCAGTCTGGGTTCCCCGGGGCCCTGGAGGACATGGGAGAGGTGGACACAGGCCTGAGCCTTACAGTCGGGCCTGGTCCGGGTCAGGTTGTAGTCGGCACGCAGAGAGCGCACAGCTCTAGTGGTGCTCAGCGCTAGTTCAAGAGCAGCTTCAGCTTCAGGGTCCTTCCAGGAGCACTGTGAGGCAGAGTGGGGGAAGGGGAGCACTGTGAGGCAGAGTGGGGGAAGGGGAGCACTGTGAGGCAGAGTGGGGGAAGGGGAGCACTGTGAGGCAGAGTGGGGGAAGGGGAGCACTGTGAGGCCCAGTGGGGGAAGGGGAGCACTGTGAGGCAGAGTGGGGGAAGGGGAGCACTGTGAGGCAGAGTGGGGGAAGGGGAGCACTGTGAGGCAGTGGGGGAAGGGGAGCACTGTGAGGCCCAGTGGGGACACTAACCATAAGGCTGAATGAGGGTAAAGGGACGGCTTGGGAGGGCAGCAGCATGCCCTCTAGGCCACACGTCATACCTCTGAGGGCTCTGGGTAGGGGGTGACACAGAGGCTAGCAGGAGCTTTTGGTGTCCGCCGGGGCAGTCTCTGGAATAGCTCCTCTGTGACAAAGGGCATGAAGGGTGAGAGCAGCCTCAGGCCGACATCCAGGCAGGTGTAGAGGGTCTGCCGAGCACACTCCGCTGCCACCGGGTCCACTCCGTTCAGCACGGGCTTTAGGCACTCCTAGGGATAGGAGGCAGAAGGCTCAGGGTCAGGTCCCACCTGGAGCTCCCCCTGTCCCCCATGAGGACTGGAAAAACAAAAGGTGAACTCAAGTCTCAGAGCCAGCCCGAGGTCAGAACGGCAGGTCCTAGGCCCCGCCCCAGCTACTCACCAAGTAGACATCACAGAGCTCATAGAGCCAAAAGCTGTACTGGGCGGTGGTGATGGCGGGGAAATCGTAAGCCTGGAAGCCTTCATTGCTGAGCCGCACGGCCTCAGTTAGCCGGCTAAGGATCCAGCGGTCCACCAGGCTCTCACGCCCTCCAGGCTTGGGGAAGAAAAATATCAGTCAGTCGGCCACATTACCAGGGCAGGGAGCCACCTCCCACAGGACCTTCAGGGGACAGCAGTCTTGGCACACTGGGACCATGCTGACACTTGAGTGGAGGTACAGCCTGTGTGCTGGCAAAGATGGCCGCCAACCAGACCCTCACCTTGGAGGTTGGTGAGGGCACAAAGCCCTTCCCAAGGCCGCGCAGAGCAAACTTGGTGGCATTCCAGAGTTTGTTGCAGAAGTGACGGTACCCCAGGATCCTGTTCACATCCAGGTTGATGTCTCGACCTAGGGGAGGGATGAATGTGATTCCACTCCATTCTCTCTCTGAGGGGTCCTCTGCAGGCCCAAGGTGGAGGAGAGCTCAGGTTTTAAGAAGACAGGTAATTAAGGGAGAACAGGAGACCACACCTTGGGATGTGTAGGCACAGAGTCCAAAGCGTAGGGCATCAGTGCCGCACTCAGGAATCCCTGCTGGAAAGTCGGCCCTCTGCAGAGGAAACAGTGGTCAGGTTGCCCACCGGCTGCAGCCCACCCCTGCCCACCGGCTGCAGCCCACCGCTGGGGCATGCCCCTTACCTGCCCTTCTTTGGCTTTTTCCACCTCACTGGGATCCAGGTTGCTGTTCAGTAGTTGGTCATGGAGACCCTAGGGAGGAGATGGAGGCATCAGATTGTCCCAGCCACACTGCAAACTTGCTCCTAGCTAACCCACTGAGTGCCCCACCTGCAGGGAAACTCCATGGATGACGTCCAGGGGGTCGATGACATTGCCAAGAGACTTGCTCATCTTCCTGCCGTGAGCGTCACGTACAATTGCGTGGAGATAGACCTGGGGGCACGTGACAAACAGCACAGTGAGGCCATGGCCTCCCAGTCTGCCCCTGGGAATCATGGGTTCCTACAGGCCCTACTAGCTCCGGGCCTCAGTGTGTCTGACAAGTGCTTCTCCTCTGTGAAGAAGCAGCCCGGGGCCAGACCCAAAGCTAACCTTAGCCAATAGTCACCCAAGAAGGAAGGTAAGACATGGGGGGCAAGGACTTAGCCATCTTCACACCTCTCTAAAGGGCAGCTTCCCCGTGAGCTTCAGGCCAAGCATGACCATCCGGGCCACCCAGAAGAAGAGGATGTCATGGCCGGTCTCCAGCAGGGTCCCAGGGTAGAACACACTGAGATCTTCTGACTGGGGGAAGACGATGGTATGCATGTTAGCCAAGCATTCCCTTTCGAGCCCACCCCCTTCACTTTAGGAGCATACCTGATTGGGCCAGCCAAAAATGGAGAAGGGAAAGAGACCAGATGAGAACCAGGTGTCCAATACATCCTCATCTGGAAGAAACCAAATGTCAGAGATTAGAGGGATCAGAATAGAAGGACAGAATCCCAAATGTCCCCATCCTCCGAGCCCTTCCCTGCCTTGCTGAAGGCTGATCTTGTCAGGGGACACTCCAAACTCCCGTGCTGCCTTCTCTCGGGCCTCTGCTTCAGTGCGTCCGCTTACCCAGTACCGCCCATCAGGGTCCTAACAGAGAGGGTTATCAAAAAGGCTTCCTTTGCTTTGCCCAGATCCCGCTGCCAACCGAGGGCCCAACAAACCACAGCCAGGCAACATCTAGCTCCAGCCTTTCTCACCTCCCCAGGGGGTACCGCTGGGTCATGGACGGTGATAAAGTAGGCAGGGATTCGGTGGCCCCACCACAGCTGCCGAGAGATGCACCAGTCTCTACAAACATCGAGGGGTCAGTCAGGGTGCTGTCTGTGTCCCTCAGCAGCTCGTCCTCCCTACCCAGGGGCAATACACACCGGATGTTGTCCATCCAAGAATGCCAGGTGCGTTGATGGGCCTCAGGCAGTATGCGGAGGTCACCCCGGGTCACGGCAGCACTGGCAGCCTGAGCCATCTCCCCACAGCGCACGTACCACTGTGGCCTTAGCAGAGGCTCCACCACATCCTTGGAGCGGCTGCAGGAGGAAGAGGGTCATAGAGAGGAAGCCATGTGTTGAACACACAGAGGAACCCCACCCTTCCCCACCTGTGCTGTCCCCAGTCTCACTTGCAAAGCGGCACCACCATGGGGTTGTCCTTGATGCCACGGAACAGGCCCTGCTCCTTCAGTGCCGCCAGCACAGCCTTCCTGGCCTCAAACCTGGGCATGCCCTGGATGGAAAAGGCCTCATCATGGCCATGTCCAAGTAACTCTGCCTCCCACAGAGGGCCCCAAGTCCAGGTATCCTCACCAGGAAAGGGGGAGGCACATTGACAAGGGCACCCTTTGAGTCCATGATGCTAATGGCCTGGAGCCCATGTCGCTGCCCAACCTCATAGTCGTTCTGGTCATGGGCCGGAGTGATCTTCACAGCACCTAGAGGACACAGGGTGTGCCAGGGTTCCACTGCATGTTGGAGGTGCCCTCCCACACCCCTCAGAGTGAAGGGTGTGTGTGGCACTCTGGGGTCCGCTCCCTAACACACTTTCTTATATCCAGCTCCAGTCCTTTCTCCCAATAGGCCATGGTCACTGCTCACCGGTGCCAAACTCCATGTCCACAAAGTCATCGAAGACGATGGGAAGGCTCCGGGACAAGAACGGATGGACAACAAGCTTTCCTTTTAAATGCTTAAGACAGAGGGAAACGTCAAGATTGACAGGGGGCGGGGCACACGGGCCTCACCCCGGCAGAGCCTATCCTGAGCCAGCACCCACCCCAGAACACAGGCTGAGTGCCCCTGCCCACCTGGTATCTGGGATCTTTGGGGTGCACAGCTACAGCCACGTCTCCCAGCATCGTCTCAATCCGAGTTGTTGCTACCACTACCTCCTCGTTGCTATCTGGGGTGACAGAAGGCTCTGTGTTTGAGCTCCCTCCTACTCCCCACCCTTCCCAGCCCACATCCTAGTGATCTTAGCTCCCACCTGAGCCTTGGACCTTGTAGGCAAAGGACACGAGGACCCCAAACTCCACCTTCTCCTTGTAGCCAGGCACAGAGAGCAGGGTGCGGCCTGTCAGCTCCTTCTTATCCACCTGTGAGATGGGTGTTTAGAGAAGTGGGCCAGGCCCGGGCTAGAGAAGACGAGGGAGACGGGCTGTGGGCAGAAGCATACCTCAATGTCAGAGATGGCAGAGTTGAGGGTGCAGGACCAGTTGACCAGGCGGGTGCTGCGGTAGATGACCCCTTCTTCATGGAGTCTGACAAAAGCCTCTGTCACAGCTGCTGACAATTTCTAGGGTGAAGAAGTAAAAGTCAAGAGAAATCTTGGTGCCTGGAGGCCAAGGAGGATGCCCCAGGCGGGGGCGGGGGGCAGGGAGTCCACCAGGCCTGTCCTACAGTCCTTCACCCAGCACAGAGCCCCCAGGACAGTTCCTGTTTTGGTAGTAGTTATGGGAGACCTAGGGTAGGCCATGAGCCTGGTGATGCCGGGACAGCAAGGATTGCAGCTAGGGTCTGGGCCAGGAGCTGATGGCTGCATCCTCCTGGAGGAGGGGAGTCTACCCATGAGCACCCCGCCCTGCCCGTTCTGCCTACATACAGGATCCATGGTGAAGCACGCTCGATCCCAGTCCAAGGAGCTGCCAAGTTTCTTTAACTGGTGGTAAATCCTGTCACCCTTCCTGGAAGTGGACAGAGTCCAGGATAAGCCTTCGGCCACCGGTGGGTGGTGGGTAGTGGGGGACTCGCTTGTCCCACTGAAGGTGACAAATTTCACCCTTTGGCCAACCCCGTGTGAAGGGCTGCAGCATCCATGGGGCTGCTATACTCACTCGGTTTTCCACTTCCAGACCTCCTGCAGAAAGGCTTCACGGCCCAGCTGGTGCCGGTTCACACCCCGCTCTTTCCAGAGCTTCTTTTCCACCACCACCTGGGTGGCAATGCCCGCATGGTCACAGCCTGGGTTCCATAGGGTGGTTTCCCCCCGCATACGGTGCCTGTGGAACACATGAGGGCCAGAGGGTGAGCCAGGCGAGTAGAGCCCGAGGATTCGTGGATGCTAAAGGAAGGGTGGAGTGAAGCCCTCATTCTGAAGTCAGGCAGTGAGAAAGGACGTGGAAGATCAGCAGAACAATCAGTAAAAAGAACAGAGGTCTCACCCAGCCAGAGGGCTAAGCACAAGACGGTCCTAGGAACAAAGCCACGGATAGGAACAAACTTCATCACAGGGACCCAGGCAGATCACTCAAGAGGTCTTGCTCCTCTCCCCCCCCACTGTCCTAAGAGCCGTTACACACTGAAGTGCCCGACAGGGAAACAGGACAGGGATGGGCACACGCCTCTCGAGATCCCCAGACATGCTCTTCAGCAGAACAGCATGATGCCTGTGCCCCTGTAAATGAGCAAACCCTCAGTTCACAAGTGACATCAGCAGGGGAAGAGACACACTGTGGTAAGGGAGGACACATAAGGCCAAATTTTCTTGGCAAAGTTAGAAACGATGTAGGGAAGGACTGGAAGGGACTGAAGAACACATCTCTCATCTGTAAGACACTGCTGTTAGTTTTTATGTGTGCACATGCGAGTGTGCGTGTGTGCACGTGAAAGCCAGAGTGTAAACTGGAGCTTCAGTCCCTGCCTTCCACCCTGAGCTGTGGACTCTTGTTCACCCGTGTACCAAGCTTAGCTGGAGTAAGCTGTCAACGCTCTTCGCTGCTTCTGCGACTGCAGACGTGCACTCAGCCTGACACACGTCCTGTGGATTCAAGCTCAGGTGTGCCTATTTCTGCAGCAAGGTCTTTATCCACTGAGCCACCTCCACAGCTCCCTCCCACATGTTCCAGGACCATGATCAATACACAATAAAGTGAATATTATATTTATGCCTGCTTATCGCACTATACTCAGATATTCTGTGGAAAAGGATTGTAGCAAGTCTGCTCTCTGTAATTATAGACAGCAAGAAGTCGCCCTTACAAACACCTCAGAAAGCATTAAGATACTTTACAAACTTTAATATGCTTTGAGGAACCAGGTGGTGGTGGTGCACACCTTTAATCTCATTGCCCAGGAGGCATAGGCAAACTGAGTTTGAGGCTAGCCTGGTCTACATAGCAAGTTCTAAGACAGACCGCAACTCAAAAAAAGAAAAAGAAAAGCGCCTTTTGGTATCATTACTGTTAAAAATAAATCTGGGTAGAGCACCTCATGCATGAAATTCTTACACTTGTTAGGGAAATGCAGCAGTGTGTCAGGAGTTCAAGGCCAGCCTTGGTCATTTACCTCAATGCCATTTTGGGCTACTGAAACCAGAAAACAGGAAATCAAAACACCAAAGGCCAAAAACAAAACAAAACAAATGGGGTCGGGAGACGGTGGCTCAGAGAGACATTTCAGTTGTGAACACTGGCTGAGGGTCTCAAGGACTCAGCTTCTCTTCCCAGCTCCACACGACTGCTCACAACTATGTAACTCCAGTCCAAAGGGATGGCTGTGCATTGCACACAAAGGGATACCCAGACATGAATGCAGGCACAACACTAGTGCACATAAAATAGAAAACAAAGTGAGCAGATAAATCCATAGCTAAACTCCAGGGCATGCGCCTGCAGTACCAGCTGAGAAAAGGAAGGGCCGCTAAGCCAGGAGCTGCAGGCCAGCCTAGCCAACATACACAGCCTCAGCGCAGGAACAGTTAAGAGAGCACTGGCTGCTTGTCCAGGGGACTCAGGTTCAAAGCCCAGCACCCACATGGTGGCTCACACATCTGTAACTGTAGTTCCTAGAGATCCAATTCCCTCCTCTGGCCTCTGCAGGCACAAAGCACACATATGGTACACAGACATATATGTAAAAAAACAAACAAACAAACAAACAAACAAACAAACACTATTCACATACTCAGTAGAAATTTAAATTAAGGACTGGAGAGATGGCTCAGTGGTTAAGAGCACTGACTGTCCTTCCAGAGGTCCTGAGTTCAAATCCCAGCAACCACATGGCGGCTCACAACCATCTGTAATGGGATCTGATGCCCTCTTCTGGTGGGTCTGAGGACAGTGTACTCATATACATAAAATAATCTTTTAAATTTTTTTAATTAAAAAAATATGAAGACAGTCTCCATATAAGAACAAGTAAACATGTCCAAGACAGAAACTGTTGAATGTTAGAAGAAAGTTTAGGAACAACTTTTGTGTCTTTGCTCTTGAGTCTTTTGGCTATGGTCTCACTACATAGCCCAGGCTAGCCTTGAGCTGTCCTCGCTCCTGCCAGCCTTGCCATTGCACCTGACTGTATAGCTTCTTTCACGTTTTGAATGAGTGTTCGGCTACCCGAATGTGTCGTGTGTGTCCTGCAGAGGACTTATACAGAAAAGTAAGGTTAAGGGGCCTGACAGTCACCAAACCCAGGAAGTCTACAGGAGCACAGGGTTCTTACTGCTGAGCCACAGCTCCAACTCTGAGTTACAACTTTGCTGGTTAGAGTTAAATCTTCCCTATTAAAAAAAAGGAAGGAAGGAAGGAAGGAAGGAAGGAAGGAAGGAAGGAAGGGGGGTTGGGGAGATGGCTCAGTGATTATTAAGAACATGTGCTGCTCTTCCAAAGAGCCAGAATTCAATTTCCAGCTCCACATCAGATGGCTCACAAACACCCAACACCCTTGGCTTCTTCCAGCATCTGCACGCATGTGCCCAGACCTACAGAAGTGCACATATAACTTAAGTAAGAGTTTTAAAATCAAATAAATAGGAAGAAAGACTCAGGTAGAGTTAACATGGGAAGCCGAGGAAGATGGATCTCTGTGAGTTCAAGGCCAGCCTGGTCTAGGGTCCAGGACAACAGAGTTAAACTTATAGTAAGACCATGTCTTGAAAACAAAAACTACTACTTCACCCTAAGCATTGAGGGCATCGTGTATTGTGGAAAGAACACCGAATCCCTATACACTACGTGGATACACACGCAGACAGCCAGGACTCCATTCTGGAAGGGAGGAGGCCTGGGTGGGAAGATCAGGAGATGTGTGTTTCAACAACAGTCTGCTCATGCCTTTGTTAAGACCCAGAGGAATTCGGCCGCAGACCAATGGTGAGGCTCTAGGGTAGACTACTCAGTGTATACAGGCCATGGGCCCAATCCCAGCACCCCGACAATGGGGAACCTGTGGAATTCAGCTGCACGACAGATGACCGAATAGGAAATACTGCTGAACGCTCAGAGGAGCAAGAGGGAAAGCCACACCTGAGGGGCCGGACAAGGCCAGCGTGGCTTTGAGCCTAGCCAGTGGAGAGGACGGAGCCAAGCAGGGCAGAGGAGCTCACCATCGAGTCAGGGAGTCCTGGATGGCGTTGGTGAGCGCGTGGCCCAGGTGCAGGGAACCTGTCACGTTGGGGGGTGGGATGCACATCATGAAGACACCTCGGGGATTTGGTGCTGACACGCTAGGACGCTGGTGGTGGAGAAGGAGGGGCAATGCTAAAGCCTACGGCATCCTCGGGTGGCCCCTTCCCAGGCAACGGGTCCTACAGTCCTGCCCCTGTCCACCTCCAGCCCCGAGGGCCTAGGCAGTAGCAACCACTCACCCCGTACTCTGGTTTGAAGAAGCCCTGCCGCTCCCACCAAGGGTACCAGGCAGCCTCCACATACTGAGGGCTGTAGGAGTCGGGCATGGTGCCACTCACATCTGGAGGAGGAAAAGGGCTCAGTAAAGCCAGAGAGCCACAAGTTAGGATACTAGGGACAGGCTGTCTGCCAACCCTCCCTCACTACGCAGGGCAGAAGCCGGGACACGCACAGCAGAGACAACGGAGTCCCTCCCCAGCCAGTACCTTTCTTCTCTCCAGCTGGAGTAGGGAGGTCATAGGTAATGACCCCAGGGTCACGCTTCTCCTTCTTCTCTGGTTTTGGTTTCTTCTGTTCAGAAGACACAGACCCAAACATGAGCCACCTCAACACGGCTCCACCCACTCCTGCTCAGCCCCTGGCCCTCCTACCTCCCCGCGTGGGGGCCCACCCGCTCCTGCTCAGCCCTGGCCCTCCTACCTCCCCGCGTGGGGGCTGCTGCTGCTGGGTCTTCTGCTTCTGCTGGAACTTCTCTAGTTTCTCCCGCTTCTTTGCTTCTTTCTTGAGCTGAGCAGCTGTCTTTTGGGGTGCAGTGATCTCAGAGCCTGGAGAGAGGCACAGAAATCCAGACTCAGGTTTCTGGGGACCCTCTGTGAACAGTGCTAAATCTCTGATCATCTCTGACCTTCACCTCCCACAGCCTCCACACCCAATGGCCCAGAGATTTCCAAGATAAAAGGGCCCCTTGTCCCTCCCCTGCTGCCTCCATCCTCACCTGGTTGTTGAGTGACAGACCTGGCCCCCGTGTACAAGGCCACTTCTCCCAGAACAGCCCGGAATTCCGGCTGCTGGACACACGTGTTAAACCAGCGGGTCACATTACCCCAGGTCCGGCGGGCAGAAGGGTCTAGAACCTGAGAGAAACCAAACCCGTTACTTCAGTCATCTAACGGGCATGCACTTGTCCCTCCCAAGCTCCCGTGACTCACGTGTCGGAAGGGCAGCAGCAAGGCTGTTACAGCAGCCACGTCGGCCAGAGTGGGAGCATCCCCAGCCAGGTAGGTGTGCAGCCGAAGCCACTCCTCCAAGGGCTTCAAGGCCTTGCTCAGGGCCCCAAGGGCAGCCTACCAGGAAAGGAAAGGGACATGACACGGCTTACATCCCGGTGGTCCTCACCTCCCTAATGCCGAGACCCTTTAATACAGATCTTCATGTTGTGCTGATCCCCTAACCATAAATATTTCTGTTGCTACTTCATGACTGTAACCTTGCCATGGTAATGAATCATAATATAAATATGTCTTCCAAAGTTTTTCTTAGGCAACCTCTGTGAAAGGGTCATTTCAACCCCCTCAGAAGGGTCCTGACCTGTGCAAGGTTAAGACACTATTCCACCCCATCCATGACCTTCCCTGACTCAAGCTACGGATTCCTCCCTCATTCAAATGGTCATTATGAAAAAGCCGCTTGCCTTTAATCTTCTCACAAGGCAAAGGTGGGGAACCCGTCTTTAAAGCTAGCCTAGTCTTCACAACTAGCCCGAATAGTTAAGACCCTGTCTCAAAGCAACAAACAACACTGTCTGGTTCAAAGTTCAGTAGAAGAGTATTTAGCATAGCACATAGATATGGTTAAGAAGGATGGCCACTCTTACAGAGGCCCCAGGTTTGGTTCCTGCAACCACACAGTGGTGCACAACAGACTGGAATCCCAGTTACAGACAACACTTGGTTACATGGCCCCAGAGTCCCTGGGCACTAGGCACACTTGTGTACGTGTATACACACACACACACACACACACACACACACACACACACACACACGCACACACGCACGCAGGCAAAACACACAACATAAAAATGGAATACATGCAAGTATTCTGTGTATGATTTACCCCAACAAGTTGCCACTGAACACTTAAGTTTATGCGTCCAAGGAAACATCAGGCTCTAGAGTTAGAGGAGTGTGTGAAGCAACCCTGCCAGGCCTGGGCATCAACAAATAGATTCCGCTGAGAAAAGCACAAACGAGCAAACCTATGAAGCACTACCCCACAGGGAGGCAGAAATGAGGCTCTTAGACCTTATTAGCCGGTCGGTTGATAGAAGCTGGCCAGGGTCTGTGCGGTTCCTTCATCCCCCACTGAAGTGATATTAAGGATACACCATGCACTCCCTTGCCCTGTAGTTAAGGCACATGTCTACCCTGGAAGGCTCACAGGAACAATCCGGGGGGTTATCTGTTCTCTCCCTTCCCCTCCTCAACTTCACGACTTCGCTAACTCCTCCCAGCAGCTATCTTCTCCCCCAGTCGTTCCTACAGCTCACATCTAGCACCAGGGCCTTGACAATTGGTAAAATGTCCCCAACCAAACTGGCCGTAGGTAAGTCTGTGGGGACATCTTGACCAATGATTATGTGGAGAGCCAGTCCATTGTAGACGGTACCGAGTAGCGAAGTATAAGAAAGCAACCTGAACAAGCTGTGGAGAGCAAGCCATCAGTTTCTGCCTCCAGCCTGACTTCAACGCAAGACCGTCAGAGACTTAGGAATGCATGGCACACCAGTGCGTCCCAAGCCATTCAGCTAGTGAGACTTTTAACACACACACTCCAAAACCAAAAGTAAAAACACCAAAACCACGCTCCCAGGCACTCGTCTATCACACACCCCCGGAAGAAGGGATTACATCACCTCCCATTCTCAGACAAAGTTACAAAGGTTCAAGAACTTAAAGTGTTTCCAAAGTTACTACACCAGGTGGCAAACTGAAATTCGACCGCCTGACAACCTACTTCCTTCCTCTGGATTCTTTCCCATCCTGTTTACCCTCTCACCTGGGGGTCCTGAGTAGGACCTCGAAGTCCTAGGGCAGGCAGGGTCGCCCCGCAGGCAGCTGGTATGAGCTCCGTGTCGGCATAACTGACCCACTGTTGGACCAGGACAGCTGCCCGGCTGCCCCCGGGTCCCCCCAAGCCTGCCGGCCACAGCAGCTGAGCTACAGCCGAGGCCCCCCACACCCACAGGCCGCCCGGCCCCTGCTCTAGGGCGGGCAGGCGAGGCGGGGGGAATGGAGTCCGGCTGCTCGGGGGAGGCTGCAGGCAGATGCGGGGGTGAGGACCTCCCCACCCGGGACCGTCACCAGCTTCCCCGTAGCGGGCAGCGATGAGGGCTCGGAGGCTGGGGAAGGCGTCGGGGTGGGGAGAGACGTAGAGGATGGACATGGCTGTGCAGGGTCCGAACGCGGCGGAGTGACCTGAGGAGAAACCGGGCAGGTAGAGGAGGGGACGTGAGCACGTGCGCCAAGGCACGCAGGCGCCCGGCCCGGCCCTAGGCCTAGCGGAGCAGCCGCGAGCAGCGCCTGGAGGAGGAGGCGGGACCCCGATCGCCCGCCTTCCCCGGGGTGTGAGAGGGGAGTTCGCGCCGCGTGTACATACTGATGGCGGCGATCACACTTGGCCGGGAGATCTCCTCGACCGGCCACGGCCGCGGCCCCACAGGGCGGCCGGGGAGGAGGTGGCGGGCGGCGGAGGCAGCTCTCCCTCTACGGGAGAGCGCGGCCGGGACAGCGGCACCCACGTGTCCCCCTTTGTGACAGCGCGCGTTTCCGGGCCCGGGTCCTCGCGGGGCGGCCGGGCCCCGCCTGCGCGATCCCGAGGGTCCGTGCTCTGCCCACCGCGGCCGGACGGGCCGGGGAGGGGCGAGGGTGGCTCGCGCGGCTGGGGGACGGGAACGCGCGTGCGGGGACGAGCCTGAGCCTGGGACAGGCGCCGCCGCGGGCAGCCCGGGGTCCTCGGGTCAGGCGCCGCCGCGGGCAGCCCGGGGTCCTCGGGCCTGGTGCGCGCGGGAATCCGAAAACTCAGTTACCTGCGGCGCTGGGTTTGTCCCAGCCTGCGGCCTCTTGCGGGACAGGCTGCGAGCAGTGCCTGCCTGTCGGGGGCCATCGCTGTAGGGAATAAAGGTTAGAAGTTCCCAGGCGTAACTGCACCGTGCGGTCCGCGTCACTTTATCGTCCGCACTTAGCCATCTCATCGGGTGTGCTGAAGAAATCCGGCCGTGTCAGGCTTTAGTAGCAGAGTGCACACCCTGCTCGCGGGAAATCCGCGGATCTGTCCCAGGTAAAACACAGGAAGAGGGCTCTAGGTGCTGAGTGCTCACGACCTGTGATGGAGCCACGTAAAGAAGTGCAGGGGACCTAAAGGGACTCCAGTTGGTCCACTAAAGCTCAAGGCTAGAGGGAGAACTAAGTTCGCAGTGCTTTTGAGAGACTACTGCTTTATTGTTGGGATAGTCTCTGGTGTACTGTGTAAAGTTGTCTTTGTATTATTCAGAAGTACACGGAAAGAGAAACCAGACAGAGAAACATCACGCCAGCTGTAGACAGTTCTTGCAGAATGCAAGCACCATAAGTTACACGAGTCCTACAGGCCCCTACAGGGGACAGGAACGAATTTGGCCGGACATATGGCTGGTTCATGATTCAGTTCTCTTACCTAACCTGTTGCTTCCAGCCAGGTGATGGTCAGGATCACAAGACACAGCCACAAAACCGTTGAACCTCTATTGAAGGTAATTCTGGGCCTGTGCACACCACTCCTATATCAAACCTGAAGGACAGAGTCGATCCAACAGCTGCATAGTAACTACAGCTGCCAAGTGTGCTCCAGACGGCGGGATGGAGACTGCTGCCATTTCCACGAGCTCCCTTAAAGCTAAGATGCTGCAGATCTTGACCCTGCTTATTTCTATAGCTGTGGTCCAAGCTAGTTCTTTCCCCCATGAACCCCACAACCTCACGTGGGTTATAACTAACACTGCTACAGGGTCTGTAATTAAACCTCCCACCTTGCCCCCGTTGGAACTTGGTTTCCTGATCTCATTTTTGATTTATGTACACTACCAGATGGGGTTGTCAGCATCCAGCTCAGCGCAGTGAACTTGGAAGAACCCCGTTCTATATCTGCCCTGGAGGGGGAAGGTCTCCACAGCAGACAGCTACATGTGGAGGACCAGAATCATACTTCTGTGCAGATTGGGGTTACAAATCAACTGGGTCCATCTCCTGGACACCGCCAATAAAAGATGAACTTATCAAGGTCCAGAGGGGCCCTGGATCAGAATCCCAAGGATGGGAGTATGGATTGCAGCCCAAGCTCTATGCAGACGGTCTTGGTGGGCCATGTTCCTCCAACTGTAACCCCGTTATAGGCCAGTTCACCCCCAAGGGAAAGGAAAGCATGGGATGGGAAACAGGAAAGACGTGGGACTAAGACTGTATGTGTCTGGATGTGACTATAGAGTGATGTTTACCGTTCAACTCTGCCCAGCGGATCTGGTCGGGGCAGGGGGTCACTAACAGCCCTAATACAGCCCTGCCCCCTGCTGGACTCACAGTCCCCATTTCTCAGGAACCTGGACCCCAGGCTGGGCCATGGGACTTGCTTTGGGCCGCTTACCAGGTGTTGAATCATTCTAAGCCAGAGCTTACAAATAAATGTTGGCTCTGCTTGGATGCCCAGCCACCCTATTATGAAGGCATAGCCATTCCTGGAAACTATACCACCTCTGCCGACAACAAGGACTGTCGCTGGCAGCGTCCAGGTAAAGGGAAACTAACCTTAGAGCGGATTAAAGGAAAAGGGCTCTGCATTGGGATGACACCCCACACCCACAGATATCTGTGTAATAGCACCCAGGAAGCCCCAGGCGGGGATGCTTACATCATAGCCCCCATCAATACACGGTGGGCGTGCACTACTGGGCTGACACCCTGCGTCCACACCCCGGCCCTTAACTTTACAGGTGGATTCTGTGTACTGGTCCAGCTTGCCCCTAGAATTCTTCATTACTCTGATGAGACTGGGACCAGACAACCCCCACTCCCAGCCTCTCTAGCAAAGCGGGATACTGTTGCTGAGGTCCTGGGCTCCTCAGCCCTCAACCTCAAAGACGAGAACTATAAAGCACTAAGCTCCGTCATAGATGCGGATTTAATTGAACTAGGGAGATTCTTGCCCAACATGAAAACCTCATTGACTTCTCTGGGGGAGGCTGCTCTTCGAAATCAGCAGGGACGAGACTTTCAGTCTTTATGACGGGTGGACTGTGCAGAGCTCTGGGAGAAAGATGCTGTGTCTATGTCAATGAGTCCGGGGTCGGGTCGTAAGAAACAATGTTGCCTCGTTGCTTAAATCGATAGAAGACAGTAGGAAGGAAATGGAGGAGAGTCAGTCTTTGGTGATTACAATTGTTTCAACTCTGTCTGGATTCTTGGTCCTGGTTGTACTTATTGTGATGTGCAAGCTCTATATTATTAACCCCCTGATGAATTCATCAAGGACAAGCTCTCCAAAGTCCAGCTCATATTAAAACTCCAACCATGGATTCTGCTCGAGGGTTTGAGATGGATTCTCACCCAAGGTGGGAGTGAGGGGCCTAACTTTATTTAAGACAGGCTGCTATGTCAGGCCTTAAATTTTTGTTTCCCAGAAAAGCCACCTAGGCTCAGAAGAACCATAAAGTGTGGGCAGCCAACCAGCAACCTCCCCGACTGGGGGTGGGGTAGCTAAAGCAGATTTTATGAAAGGACACTTCCTCCTTCAAGGTATAGACCAGTCAGAAATGTACAGATATCCCTTACTATGAACCCAAACAATCCTGATGTAAGTTACCTAACAGTTGGAAATCTGGCTGCCTTGAAAAGGAAGAGAGAGCTTGCAGTCTCTCTTGGTGGTTGCCATTTTATGTAGATGATCAACTATTGAGCTATTGGTTATGTCCTGTAATGCTTAGTGTAAGCCCTGCAAGACCTGGTTGCCCCAGAGACAGGAGAGTCTGCACTGTAGTTATGACTGTGATGTTATGTGACCTTGCCCCCAAGTTATTTCTGATTGGTAAATAAAGATTTGAAAGACAGTCGGTAGCTGGGTAGAAGAGGCATGGGTGGAGTTTAGGGTTCTTGATGTTGGAAGGGAAGAGGAAGCGGCCATGGACTGGGTAAATCATGAAATCATGGCCTTATGGGTTGGCTAACTGAAGTTAAGAGCAGCCCAGACAGAAACATGGCAAGTTATGTAATGGCATTATCGGCTGGGAAGTAGACATGCTAGTGTAGAGGGCATATATCTGCCAGCTCTTGTGCTGATTTAGGCTTGTTATAAATAGAAAGGCTGTCTGTCTCTTTTATCAGGGAACTAAATGGTCAAAGGTGGGGTTAAAAAAAAAAAAAACTCTGTGGTTCTGTGTTTGGCTTCTCTGCTGGAGTGCTGGACAGCTGCTTGGGGAAATGAGATACAGACAGGGGCACTAGGCTACATTCCTTTCTCCCCGTAGGATGCCAGGTTCGTGTGACATCTCTGACACACCTTGGAACACACAACACAGCCTGTGGTTCTCCAGTCCTGGCTCCAGTGCTGCTGGAAACTGCAGAGTTGTGAGCCAGGGTGAAGGGCATGAGGTGGGCCTTGTGGCAGAGGTGGGGAGCTGGAGGGTAGTGGGACAGCTCTGTATTTTTCAGGAAGGGAATTTTCTGGCTAAACCCTGGGGCCTATCTAGATACCTTATTATCGAAGAGAACTCTGGGTTTCTGTGCTACATGACCAGTCGCCATATGCAGTGCCTTCTGGTGTGTCTGAAGGAAGCAACAGTGTACTCACATTAAATAAATCTTTATAAAAATTGATGAGGTATGTATGCCCCAGTGTAGGGGAATGCCAGGGCAGGATGTTGGAGGGGGTGAGTGGGGGGGCACTCAGAACCAGGGGGAAGAGGGATGGAATAGGGGGGTTATGGAGGGGAAACCCAGAAAGGGGGTAACATGTCATAATATGAAGTGCAAATAAAACAGCCAGTTAAAAAAGATGATGAAGTAAAGAGAATTTTGCCTTATTGGTGATTACAATTTGTTTCTGGAAAAAAAATTCAAAGAGGAGATTGTGTTAATCATCTAGGATATAAGAGGTTTACAGAAATTCAGCCACAGCAAATACAAATCAGGAGATGGTCAATTGTAAACTTTAAAAATTTGTTGGGAGATATTAATTGAATTAACTACCGAGAACTAAGTAATTCATTTCAAAGCTTACAAGGTGATTGAGACTTAAGAATCCTGGAAGTTCCCAGCTAGAGCTGAAAAGGTACTGGCTCTGATAGAAAGGACATCACAGGATCCACATAGGGATTGTTGGCTTCCAAAGCTGAGCTGTACTTCAGTGATTTTGTGTACTACTCATTCTACAGGAATTCTCAGGCAGAGAAAAGATATCATCTCAGATGTTGTTAACAAACAGTAAAGGCCTATGTGGAAAAGTTTTCTTAATTGGTTCTGAAAGGAAAGATGAGATTTTGTCAATTAGCAGGAATAGAAGAAATTGTGGTACCAATACTGAAATTGCCTCATTATGGGCAGAAAATGAACATTGTCAGAGTTGTGGTAATTTTTTAGAGATTAACAATAAATATCCCCAAAGCAAGGAACTTCAGTTTTTAAAAAGTACTGATTGGATTCTCCTTTGTATAGTAAAAGGGACACCCATTTCTGAAGCCCCTACATTCTTATGTTTATGTAAATAAGTCAGGAAAGGCAAGTTATAAGTCAGGAAAAATAAGAAAAGTAGCTCAGAGCCCTTATTTTACGATTCAGTTAAAAAACCAGAGCTGTGTGTCATTCCTCTGTAATATGAGAGATTCCTGCATCTCTTAATATGGTTACTCTCTGTTCAGAAAGAGTTGTTTTACATTTTAAAACTGCTGAACTTATTCCAAATGATTGAGGGCTTCCACAAGTGAGCAGAGTAGAAACAGTCCACTGTCTACAGTGCCATACGAGTCCACCAGGCCCTCAAACGCGAGGGCACGATGACAGGAAATGTGGAGGAAGCATCGTATCACTTGGCAACAAGCCAAGAAGGTTGTAAAATGTCCTATTTGTTCTTTGCACAACCAAACTCCATTGCCTATAAGAAGTAACCAGAAAGGTACAAGAAGAAAAGAAAGAAAAATTTGTCAAGTGAGTATATTTCATTTTTCCAGAGTTTAGAAAATTAATGTATTCCATACTGTAGACATGTATATTGAGGATTTCAATAGGCGATTGCTTTAAGTCTAAAAAGGCTGATTAATTTTTTAATGCTAATGATAAAAACAAAACATCTTCTGAGAGACATTGGGATGTGGGAAAGAACTATTGAATTAAACCAGCTCATACATTTAAAGGATGTTGTGGTAGTTTAACTATGCATGACCCATGGGAAGGGGCACTACTAGGAGGTGTGGCCTTGTAGGAAGGGTGTCACTGTACACTTTGAGGTCTAGTGCTCAATCTCGACCCAGTGTGGAACAGACCTCATCCTGGCTGCCAACAGAAGACTGTCCCTGGCTGCCTTCAGATCAAGATGTAGACCTTTCAGCTCCTCCAGCAAGTCAGCCTGCATGCTGCATGCTCCCCACATGAACTAAACCCCTGAAACTGTAACCAGCCCAGATTAAATGTTTGTTTTATTTTAAATTAGAGTTGTGGGCTGGAGAGATGGCTCAGAGATTAAGAACACTGGCAGCTCTTCCAGAGGTCCTGAGTTCAATTACCAGCAACCACATGGTGGCTCATAACCATCTATAATGGGATCTGATGCCCTCTTCTGGTGTGTCTGAAGACAGCTACTGTGTACTCAAAATAAAATACATCTTTTAAAAAAAAGAGTTGCTTTGCTTTGGTCATGATGTCACTTCAGAACAGTGGAAACCCTAAGATGTGTTAACTTCAGATTGGAAGCCAGGAAATGTGTTGGAAAAGAGACTATGCCTTTGCTTCAACAGGAAATGAAAAGCTGTTGGTTTCTTCAGACTTAATAAAGATTATATTTGACAGGGGAAACCTGAAAATCTTGGTGTGGACATGAAGAAAGAAACCCCTTAAAAGAATAATAGAACAGGTAACACGAATCTACATGGGAACAGCTCTGAGACTGGCTCAGAAATGTCTCTGCATGGTCTGTTGGCTCCAGAGTCCTTAGGAATTAAGCTACAAGTCATCTTTTCATATGGCATGGATGGGAGTTCATATTACAGTTTGGTTATAGAATCCAAACAGTTCAGTGCTTTTCTGCCTTTTCCTCAAAGGCTGGAGATTTGTGTACACATACAAATATTAATGCAGAGATATTTATTACCTTTAAAAGTTTGTTTTCAAATCAAAAAGACCAGACACCAATGAAGACAAGTATTCTAGGTGACCCAGCTTGGCCTCTAATTTAGTTTCCTCAAAAGTCTGTATCCAGGACAACTTCAAAATGGCTAGTTAAGATGGTCCAGCCTCTCCGACTGTACCTGCCAGGACTTAAGTAAAGCTTTGCTTTTTCCCATCACACAGACTGGACCACAAATGATACAACTGATTCTCCCAGGACTTGACCAATATCCCAATTTTTTTAAGGTCCTCTGTTGAGAGCTTGGACAAGGAAGGAGCCTCAGGTAAGAATGTCAGAAGCAGTGACCAGGGGGCTTTGCTTACTACTTGGCTGGATTATTTCCTTACGTGATCTTTGTGCTTACTACTCTAATTACTTTCTTGTGTGATCTGTTTAGTACTTTGCTTGATTACTTTGTGTTTGACCTAAGAACCGACAATGTCTTTTGGATGTACCAAGAATGATATAAACAGACTGGGAAAGAATAAAGCTGCTTCAGCCTCAGTATGGGCTGGAGTCAGGTTATAGTTTTGTCTGTTTTTCTTTTTCAATTCTTACTCCCTGGAGATCCTGATGAGCTGGCTTGGTCAGTCCTCAAACAATGCTGTTGTCCTCAGAAAGCAGGAAGTCATTTTAAGAGAACAATGCTCCCATTCCCAAGAGGTGGGATGGGTAGTTTTCACGCATTTGCTGGGTGATGGATATCTGTCATTGTTTGAGGGGGGTTGGTCACAAGTTAATGGTCATGGTCAACCAGGAAACACTGTAAAGATTAGATCCTGGGCTCTCTTCCCTTCCTCCTTTCCTATCTAGTATTAGTGGGAAAGGGGAGGAGAGTGGATGAAAAGGAAAATGGGGGGATATAGGAATGATAGGATAAAAGGGTAGCTCATTTTATCTACTTTTAAAGAGCATCAATAAGCCAAGTATTTTTCTGAGTATGTGTTTTTGTGTCAGTACACATTCGAGATTATATTTTTATCATGTATTGTTTGTCTCAACTCTTGTTCACGGTATTGCACCTCTGCAACTCATTAAAAATCTAATGTAAGGTTCTAAAATCCTTGAATGCTAACATGTTACAACCTGTTTAGGATAATTAAGAAATGCAAGTTAGCAATCAATCCAACTGTGGTCGTAGTAGTTTAGCTAATTACAGAAATGAGTTATTTAGCCTTTTTTAGGTGCTCTCAAAGTTAAGTAAATAGCTAGAAACAAGTACTGTTTGCCTACTCAGATATATGGCTCTGAAACACCTTAGGGACCTAAATTATGGCATTTAAGATGTTCTGATAATGTCTTAGGGTTTCTATTTCTGCACAAAACATCATGACCAAGAAGCAGGTTGAAGAGGAAGGCGTTTATTCAGCTTACACTTTAACATTGCTGTTCATCACCAAAGGAAGTCAGGACTGGAACTCAAACAGGTCAGAAAGTAGGAGCTGATGCAGAGGCCATGGAGGGATGTCACTTACTGGCTTGCTTCCCCTGGCTTGCTCAGCCTGCTTTCTTATAGAACCCAGGTCTACCAGCCCAGGGATGGCACCACCCACAATGGGCTGGGCCCTCCCACCTTGATCACTAGTTGAGAAAATGCCTTACAGCTGGATCTCATGGAGGCATTTCCCCAGCTGAGGCTCCTTTCTCTGGGATAACTCCAGCTTGTGTCAAGTCAACACAAAACCAGCCAGTAGAAATAACAAGACTTTTCATGCCAGAGCTCCTGGCAGCACTTCAATACAACCTCTAAGATGATGGACACCTAAGAACCTCCAATTGGTGTTTGCTTGTAAGGTGGCTAAGTAGAAACTTTCTTTGGAAAGTTGGTTGTCAATGTTTTCCTGGGCACACAGGTAAGGATGTTGTGCTAAAGCAGACAAAGGTGACTGTTTTGCTATAGCATACACATAAAAAGACACGTGATAAGGAATATAAATATCACCCCCACAGACAGGGAGAGCACGAGATTTGGTTCATTTGCTCTGCCTTGCTATTCTTCGATGTATTGTTTCACCTTATCTAGTGTTGAGCTCCACTTGTAATGTTGCCATTGAGAGAAACTCACCCAAGAACTACTAGTCAGATTCCTGTGGCTGCCGTGGTGGCCCAAGGCTAGTTGGCAAGCCTTGTGCTTTCTTCAAGATTGAACTATGACGTTTGAGCCTAGTTTGTGCATGCTGTCTGCTGGCTAAGAGGGGAAGAATGCTGGTTTATGTGTGGTGTCTACCTGCCAACAGGACTATCTGCGGTTGCAGTTTCAAATTTGGTATTTGCTATGGGACTGAGCTGCTGATAAAGATTGAGCTTACCTCTAAGAACTATTGCTAAACAGGTCCACTTCCCCCATAACCTAAGTTTTCTCTTTACCTCTGGTGGGTGGTGGGCTAGAGGAGAAGCTGAATGTTTATTAAAATAGGCTGAATATATATGTGTGTGTGTGTGTGTGTGTGTGTGTGTATTTATGCCAACAGAATACCCAGGAGCCATTCAGAGTTGGCACTGGCACCTTAATCTATCTGATTAGGGCATAAGCACATAATGCTGGTGAGCTGGGTTGGCGATAGAAGGAGGAATATAGAGTGCAGGAGCATGGATTTAACATCCTTTCCCAAGTCCCTGCCCAAAACAGACCACAAAGCAGAAATTCAGTTTGCATCATAAGTTTTATTCCCGATGCGGGACAGATCTTTCCATCCCTCAAATGTATTACTTGTCACCATGGAAGGGCCTAGGATGCAGCTCCCATCTCCAGGGAAGGTGAGAAGGTACAGACTGGGAGCCAGTCCAGGAACATTCTACAGGTCCTGGATCTTACCCTCCCTTCTCAACAGAGGAATTATCTCTCATCCATTCAGTTAAAAAGAAAAAGCAACCATTAACAAAACAACACGCTGTAAGTACTGGGCAGGGGTGTCCTTGTCGGCAGTTGGACATCAAGTTATGGGTCACCAGTGGGGAAGTGAGGGGGGAGGTGCCATCACTGCTTCTGCTGAAGGGCTTCCTTCCTTGCTGCATCCTGTAGCAGCTGTGTGTCCACCTCATCTGCTGGCAGCTGCACATAGCGGACCACTGAGCCCCTGATGAAGCAGTTCTTGACTGATAACTGGAGACAAATATCAAAGCACGCCCATTAAAAGTGTGTCCTCTAGTCACCCAGGGGCCTTTTGCTTTAAAGCTTTCCTCTTCCCCACCAGCCCCAACTCACCATGTGAGGGTATTTTTCAGGGTCTGTGACACTGATGTCGGTTAGTTTGATATTGAGGTACTAAGAAGGAGGAACATCATCATTAGCCCTAGAGACAAGATACAATAATCCACCCCTTGCTGTCTCCTTTTCTTCCCCAAGAACAAGCTGACCCTTTAGTATATCTCACCTGGTCCACAGAGTGGAGGGTTCCACAGATGCTGTCAAGGGCAAAGAGGTAAGAAGCATTAATTTATGCTGAAATCAGCACAGAGGGAAAAATCAGAACTACTCCGATGCCAGCACCTGTGAGTTCTGAGGTAGAAATGATAAAGCATCCCAGAGTCAGTCTTTCCTCACACCAGCACATCAGAAGCTAATATTGAACTGCTGCATTCCGTTTAATATTTACAGTTCCTTTTTTTAAGACAGGTCCTCACTTGTCCAGGCTGGCCTCCAACTTACCTCCTACCTCCACTTCTCAGGTCCTACAACTAGCTCTGCCTCCTGAGGGCTGGGATTACAGGTTTAAGGGAAACTGCCATCAACACTACTCAGCTAGTGACCTTTCAAAGTAATGTCATCCAGAGCTTACGAGAGGTCATGTAAGGTACCAAAACTTACAACAAAACTGGAGTGTCAGCCCCAATCTGCACAACTCCCAGAAGCACCAACTATTATTTTTTAAATATTGATTTAAATATGTATATTGCATGTAGTTATCCACAGAGACCAGTAGAGGGCATCAGATCCCTTGCAGCCAGAGTTCTAGGTAGTTGCATGCGGCCCAACAAACATGTTGTGAATCACCTAATGCAACTGCTGGAAACTGAACTCTATTTCTCTGAAAGAGCAGCAAGCTCTTTTTTTAAGCACCAAGCCATCTCTGCAGCTCCAATAACTATTATTTGTAAACATTTACTACTCTGGAGCCAGAGATCTATGTATACAGAACAGTAGCTGAAATTACTCATTATTAATATTCCTGCTACACTGATCCTTAATGATGCAGATATAAAGCAGGTCTTCTCAGTTCCCCAGCCCTCTAGCCCCCTGAACAAGGCTACCAAAAACACTGCTCCCACGACATGTTACCCACTGTTTTAACAATTTTAATTAACAACCTCAGATCCTAAATTTTACGTCTTCACTCTCTACATTCTATGACCCCCACTGCTTTGTATAACACGTGTATGATTTGACTCTGAAACTACAACCGGCCTCAGCCACTCTGCACCTCAGTCTGGACCAGCCTCTCACTGGGCTACACTGGCCCTAACCATCCTGTTTGTCAACACCATGTTCTGACTGTCTTAGAATCAAGGTTCTCAAGCAATGATGTGTGCTCAAAAAGGTTTCAAGAGTCTACAAATAAAGTATTTTTAAAAGAAATATGAGGGCTGGAAATGAAGTACATTTGTTAAGCATGCTCAGTACCACAAGAAAAAAATAAAAGACTTCAGTGAAACTATAATTTTCAAAGCACTATTAAGAAGAAAGTAGACTAATCGATGACGTGACAAGAACCCATAAACATTTTCCCAACCAGACAGCATTTAATCCAATTCCTGAATGGTTAAGAGCAAATGATACAGCAGGGCAAATCCTAGCACTCAGGAGCCAAAGGCAGGTGGATCTGTGTGTTCCAGAACTACACATACGTGTTACTCAACTGTATCTCACTGTGTAACTCTGGCTGGCCCTGGACATGTGTAGACCAAACTTTCCTTGAACTCGCACCTCTGCATCAGTGTGGAGATTATAAACATGTGCCACAATCCCAGGCTCATTCTTAAACGAATCTTTACACTTACGACACAAAATACTTCTGTGTTTTGCACACCTGCTCCAAAATAACTTTGTCAACAACAACAAAAAGGATCAGGACACCAGGCACCCCCACCTTCCACCAACTCGCTGAAATAAGGACCTACCTCAGGTCATTCTTGAGTTCCACGACTACATCCTTGCCCACAAGGGACTTGAAAAAGGAGTAGAAGAGCTATTGGAAAAGAGGGAGGAACTATCACATGAAAAGGGACAGGAAGGAGGAACCCGTGACCTCAGTATTTGAAATACTAGTCTTTGTAGCCCCACCTATAAGTTCTCAAAACTTCACAACCAACAATAATCCGTTAACGGAGACTGCAGTTCATGGGGCCACAGAGCGACAGTAACTGCGCAGCACCCCTCGACGCCAGAACCCACTCTCGGAATCGCATCCGCAAAAAATCCTCATCTCCAGCACGGAAATGCCAGGCTCGCTTTCCGTTCTCCCCGGGAGCCCCAGAGCTTTCTCTTGCTGGAAGTCCCCCACCCAAAAAAAAAAAAAATCATTGGTTGCAAGCAGTCTCCACACACTGGGTGTAGGCACTAAGACTGTAAGAAACCCCCGGGGCCTAGCTGCAGCCTGAAGCGACAAAACACTAGAGCGCCACCCAGGCCCGCACAGTTCGAACCGCCCGCCGCGGGTGGCGGCGCTCCCTTTTGACGTCACGGTACCCACCATGGTGCTGGCGCCACGCGGGGCGGCCTGGACCGCGAAGGAAGGCGCCGGGGACTGCGGGCCGGAGGCAGGGCGGGAGCCGGAGCGCGAGCGCGCGCGCGAGGCGGGACAGGATCACGCAGGCGCAAGGGGAACCGCGAAAATCGCGGCTGAATCCCGGCTCAAAGGGAGCGGAGTACGGCAGAGCAAAGAGGACCGCCAAACCGGGAGAGGGGCGGGACTTCCTGTCTCCCACTTCCTCCCGAGGACCTGCTCCCTCCCGAGCGCATGCGTGGGCCATAGCAGCTGCGTGTTGGATGTAGTTCGCCTCTTCCTGATAACTTTAGACTCTTCTTTGTGCCGCGGGGTTTGCTAATACTCTACGTTTTCTGTTGAGAATTATTAGGAAGGTTGAGGAAATTATGAGTAAAGTTTAAAACGTTGATGAGCTGAGCAGCGTTGGTGCCCTCCTGGAGAGAGTTGAGAGTAAACTACACACCAATACACACTGGTTATGGTGTGTGTGTATGTGTGTGTCTGTGTGTGTGTGAGAGAGAGAGCTAAACACAAATCCTGATTTTTTTTTTTTTTTAAGATTTATATATTTGGTAGAAGAGGGCCTCAAATGCCCTGGGCCTGGAGTTACAGTGGTGAGCCACCTTGCTGGTCCCTGGAATGGAATCTGGGTGTTCTGGAAAAGTAACAATACATCACCTCCAGATATGCTTTGGATGTTCTGGGAACAGCATTACCAGGCTTGTAACACTCTGATTGTGAAGCAGTTCACAAGAGCTGCCTGATAATCTAGAAAAGCCTCGGTAGGCAAATTACCAGAGAAGAAGCTGCGCTGCCTTGGAATGGGAAGGCTTTGTTGTTTAGATTTGTTTTAGGTAAATACACTGTAGCTGTCTTCATACACGCCAGAAGAGAGCATCAGGTTCCACTACAAATCATTGCTGGTCATTGTGTGGTTCCTGGGATTTGAACTCAGGACCTCTGGCAGAGTATCAGTGCTTTTAACCTCTGAGCCATCTCTCCAGCCCTATTGTCTTTAATAGTAATTAAATGGGAAGTTGCTAGGTTGTGTCTTCTGTGGATATGCCTCATGAATAGGGAAACACTTGGGAGTTTTCTCTCCTGAGGCTGACTGTCGGTGCAGTCATGGGGCACAGGTGAAAATTCTGAGTCTAGCTCTGCTGATTGCAGGGTGGAATTCTCTGCAGTGTTCCAGGATTCCAGAGAGAGTGTGGTCAGAGTTTCCTGGGGGTGTAGGTGAAGGCTGGAGCATGCATGCCTGTGTAGGCCAGAGGACACCTTATTTAATATTAATTTTATATGTATGAGCCTGTGTGCCACATGTGTTCCCAGACACTAGAAGAGTGTGTCGGATCCTCTGGAGTTACAGTTCCGAGCCACCATATAGATGCTGGGAGTCAAACCCCGGTCCTGTGGAAGAGCAGCACGTGTTAACCACTGAACCAAGATCTGCTATTGATCCTGGAGCTCACAGCTTCATCCAGCCAGCAAGACGTACGATGCTTCCTTCCTCCCCCTCCCCCAGTGCTGGGATGACAGGTTCAGAGCTGGGTCCAACATGGTACCAAGCAGGATTTGTTACCAAGTGCAACAGAATCCTTAGCACTTGAATCTGAAACGGGCTTTCACTGGCTCGAAGCAGTCAGTACATTTAGCAGCTGCTTCCTGTGGGCCCAGGGTGCCTGAGAATTAGAAAATGTTTTTCTTGACAGGTGTAATGTTCTGTAATTTTAGTCATGCAGGCAGAGGCAGTGTGAACAGAAGAAGTTCAAGGCAGACCTAAGCTATAGAAGACCCTGCCTCAAAACCAAAACAAAAAATCATAATCTTTTTGGAAATGCAGAACTTACACAAATTCAGGTGCTGTGCCCTTATCAACATCACAATGGACTCACAAACAGAAAATGAATGTCCTTCTCTCGGCAAGAAACACAGACAGCTTAAAGAAACCAGGAGGTAGGCTGGTTAAGGGAGGAGAATGTTTTAGGCTAACCTGGGCTTCAAGAAACCCTGCCTCCAAAAAATCAAAAGCCGGGCATGGTGGTGCATGTCCATAATCTCAAAACTCAGGTGGCAGAGACAGGAGGATTGCTGAAAGTTAAGGATCAAATTGGCCTACGTAGTAAGTGTCAAGTCAGCTAGACATGCAGTAAGGCCCTCGACTGAGCAAATAAATCAAAAGATGGCAGAAGTAGTTTCCTTTGGGAACAAATTTACTGAGCGACAAGTAACCATCCACACAGGGAGGAGAAAGGTGGGGTGTGGCTAATAAATAACCGACATCCAGATTCTTCAAATGGCTCAAAGAGGGGCCTGGTTTTCCAATAGGTGAGTTCAGGGTCATAGGTGAGAGGGTAGGGCGTGAAATGTGGAGTCCAAGGCTTCTGCATCGGGATCCCAAAGGATGGTAATGGAAGCTCAAGTCCAGTCAGTTCAAGAATCAGTGATGTTCAAAGATGAATAAAATTCACCTAGAGGCACCCTAGCACCCTGTAGTTCTGGAACAGGCTAATCTACTTCCTCGATGGTGGGGCCTGTGGCAGCCCTGCCGGGTGTATACCCTGGCGCACAGGTGGGCCCGGTGCACCCGCTCTGGTACAGTTTTGTGATGATAGGGTTACACATATTTTCCAGTTCTTTTCTTTTATGATCAAACTCATCTTTCTCACCCAGCTGGTTGGCCTCCAGCCAGGAAAGGACCTCATTGCATTTATCCAGTATTTTCTTCTTGTCAGCCTCGCTGATCTTGTCCTTCAGACCCTCATCGCCCACGGCGCTCTTCATGTTGAAGGCGTACGATTCTAAGGCGTTTTTGGCGGCGATCTTCTCCCGCTGCACCTCGTCCTCGGCCTTGTAGCGCTCGGCCTCCTGCACCATGCGCTCGATCTCCTCCTTGCTCAGGCGGCCCTTGTCGTTGGTGATGGTGATCTTGTTGGCCTTGCCGGTGCTCTTGTCCATGGCTGTGACATTGAGAATCCCGTTGGCATCAATGTCAAAGGTCACCTCAATCTGTGGGACACCCCTAGGTGCAGGAGGTATTCCAGTCAGGTCGAAGCGCCCCAGCAGGTTGTTGTCACGCGTCATGGCCCTCTCGCCTTCGTACACCTGGATCAGCACCCCGGGCTGGTTGTCCGAGTAGGTGGTGAAGATCTGCGTCTGCTTGGTGGGGATGGTGGAGTTGCGCTTGATAAGAACAGTCATCACGCCCCCAGCTGTCTCCAATCCCAGAGACAGGGGAGCTACATCCAACAAAAGCAAATCCTGTACCTTTTCAGATTTGTCGCCCATTAAAATAGCTGCCTGGACTGCAGCTCCGTAGGCTACCGCCTCATCGGGATTGATACTCTTGTTGAGATCCCGTCCATTAAAGTAGTCCTGAAGCAGCTTTTGCACCTTTGGGATGCGGGTAGAGCCCCCTACTAGAACAATGTCATGGATTTTAGCCTTGTCCATCTTGGCGTCCCGAAGAGACTTTTCCACGGGCTCAAGTGTGCCTCTAAATAGGTCTGCACACAGCTCTTCAAACCGCGCCCGCGTGATGGACGTGTAGAAGTCGATGCCCTCGAACAGAGAGTCGATCTCCAGATTGGCCTGGGTGCTGGACGACAGCGTCCTCTTGGCCCTCTCGCACGCAGTGCGCAGCCGCCTCACCGCGCGCTTGTTCTGGCTGATGTCCTTCTTGTGCTTCCTCTTGAACTCCTCCACGAAGTGGCTCACCAGCCGGTTGTCGAAGTCCTCCCCGCCCAGGTGCGTGTCGCCCGCCGTGGCCTTCACCTCGAAGATGCCGTCGTCGATGGTCAGGATGGACACGTCGAACGTGCCGCCCCCCAGGTCGAAGATGAGCACGTGCCGCTCTCCGTGACTTCCTTTATCCAAGCCGTAGGCGATGGCAGCAGCTGTGGGCTCGTTGATTATTCGCAGCACATTGAGTCCTGCGATGACACCTGCATCTTTGGTGGCCTGCCGTTGGGAGTCGTTGAAATAGGCTGGCACCGTGATCACAGCGTTGGTGACATTGTGGCCCAGAAAAGCCTCTGCAGTCTCCTTCATCTTCGTCAGCACCATGGACGAGATCTCCTCCGGGTAGAAAGCTTTCTTCTCTCCTTTATAGGACACCAGCACCTTGGGCTTGCCCGCCTCATTGATCACTTGAAATGGCCAAAGCTTCATGTCTGACTGTACAACAGGATCGTTAAACTTCCTGCCGATGAGCCGCTTCGCGTCGAACACGGTGTTCTGCGGGTTCAGCGCCACCTGGTTCTTGGCGGCGTCCCCAATGAGCCGCTCGGTGTCAGTGAAGGCCACGTAGCTGGGGGTCGTGCGGTTGCCCTGGTCGTTGGCGATGATCTCCACCTTGCCGTGCTGGAACACGCCCACGCACGAGTAGGTGGTGCCCAGGTCGATGCCTATGGCCAATCCTTTATTAGCAGCCATGCTTTTCCGAGGCCTATGGAGAAAGGAGACTTAAAATCATATTTGCCGTAGTGTTTGGTTTTGTTTTTTAAATAAAACTTAAGCTATTTATTGATCAGCCTTCTTCAAGATTTGTCTTTAACATTTCATTCTGTGTATGCATATGTTTGTATGTGTGTTCATGAATGCAGGGACCTGTGGAGGTCAGAGGTATGGGATGTCCTTGGAGCTGGAGTTGCACTTGGGAACTACACAACATGGGTGGGTTCCAGGAACTAAATCCAGGATTCTTATGAGAACAGATGTCCTCTTAATGGCTGAACCCTTAATAGCCCTCTAAGAGTTTCTTTTTTTTTTAATCTTTAAAAAATATTTTGTGTTCAAATGTTTTGTCTACATATATGTATGTGCCCTAGGAGGTCAGGAGAGGGTGTTGGATCCCCTAGGACTGGAGTTACAGACAGTTGTAAGCCACCATATGAATTCCTACACAGAGAGCTTATGTTTTTGTGGCTGCTGTTTTGGTGTTTGATGTGTAAGGCATGTCTGTGCATGAACACGTGGATTCAAGCAGTCACCCCTGGGTGTCATTCACCTGCCAATCACCTTGTTGAAATAGGGCTTCTCAACTAGCCTGAAACCCTGGTCAGTTAGGGTACACTGGCTTGCCAGTGAGCCCGGCGACCCATCAGACTGTGATCATGGCTGCATCCACATTCCATTTATTGCTCTGCTATGTGGGTTTTGGGAATTGAACTCAGGTCTGCATGCTTACACAGCAAACACTTTACCCACTCCATAGCCTCTTGGAAGGTTGCTTTGGGTTGCCTTTTTTTTTTTTTTTAATAGACAGAGTCTCTGCAGGACAGTAGACTGGCCGGAACTCACTGTATCACAGGCCAGCTTCAGAAGCGTTGCCATTCTCCTCTCTTAGCCTTCCAAATGTCAAGGTCACAGGCATGAGTCACAATACCAGGCTGTTTTTCTTAACAACAACTGTCTGAGCTGTCTTCTACAACCCTACAATTCCAGGCTTTCTCTTCTAAGAAACAGGGAACCAACTAGGGAAAGGTGCTACAAAGTCTCAACTTCAGAGGTGTCTGGTGCTAGTTTATACACTTTGAGTTTGCATCTCTGAAAAATAACAAACACGGTCAAATTTTCTCTCTGCTCATTTTTCCTTGTCTTTATTCTTTTGGATTGGTTCTGGGTTTTGTCCCTTTTCTGCTGGGGCAGAAGCTAGGGCTTTAGGGACTCTAGGCAAGAGTTGTACCACTGAGATAATATTACCCCAGTTTGGGGATGCTTTGACTGAACTCTTGTCTCAGAACACAGATCCTGAGACCCTCTGACAGCCCCCGAGTCTCCCAAATGTCTGCTTGAGGACCACCTCTGGCTTCTGCAGTGTTTCTTCTCTACCAGATGTCCAACATTAAGACAGGCTGATCAAACATCACAGGAGCATGTCTATTTTGATACTTTCAAAACAAAACAATGTTCATTTGATGTATCTCCTACCCTTTCCTTACATGGTCTCAGCATAGACACCAGGTTGCTTCCACTTGGTGGCTATTGTGAAGGATGCTGCTGTTAGCATACGTTCACACACATCCAGACCTGGTTTCCATGGAAAAGCATTTCATGGACCACACAGGACAGTGTTCTCAGTTACTCGGGTAGAAGGAAAGTGGAGCTATATCCTCCATTTTGTGCAGGGCCTGAATCAACTCCCCTGTTCCTATGACGATGTTTTACTGTGGGACCACCTGTCTTCCTCTCTCCTAAGACTGACCCCTTAAGACTTATGAGGAGGTCTAAGAGATTAAGTGCTTCCTTCTCTTCCGGAGAACCTGAGCTCAGTTCCCACACCTTCAGTGGCAGCTCCAGGGGATGAGACAGCCTCTTTCAGTCTCTGGAGGCACTTCACAGCACGACACAAAGCACACATGTACACATATACACAGACCTTTTCCTAAGAAGACAGGCACTAGTCTTTCTTCGGTGAAGCTGCTTTCCTTAGCAGCCTGTGGTGGAGTAATTTGGTTCGCTCTGAGGATGGCTGGTAGGACCCACCCCCCACCCCCTCAGACACACACGACAAACCTGGGAGGGGGGGGGAAGGATGGTGGGGTCACTATGGAGCTCAGGGAACTCCATTCCAGATGGTTGGGACTAGAGGCTTGGGCCACCAGGTGGCTCCAGCTAACTTTTCTAATTTTTCTGAGTAGGGCTCAACAGTCAGTTTTCCTATTTTTAAGACAAAGTCCCCTCGCCGTCCCTCCTCCCCCCACGCCCCAGCCATCTTCTCTGGAAATCCAGAGTACTAGGATCACAGGCACCCAACTCTACACCAAGTTTCTAGCAGTTGTCTCTTGACTGTAACTCCTGTCTTCAGGTGTCATTACCATATTCAAAGAGGTTTTTGTCTGTCCCCAGTTTGAGCTCAGACTAATATCAGCCACTTGTGTCCCTCAAGCGCCCAGCCCATTTTTTCTTGGTTGCCAACCCCCAACCCCAGAATTAAAACTGGAGTTTGTGTGTGGAGAGCCACAAACATAGTAATCCCAACACTCTGACGCTAAGGCCAAAGGATGGTGGCTTCCACTAGACCATGGCTGTAAATCAAACAAACCTAAGAAAATTCAACTGGAACACAAGCCTTCTGCCCCATTCTGATCAGAGCCTTCCTGGCTCACCTGGAATCTCTACGCCTTCGATCCAGTTTGGAAAACTTGAAGTCGCTGAGCCCCTACAAGTGGGGAGCTCCCAGAACATCCAAACTGAGCAGCCGGGGTCCCCCCACCCCCCACCCCACCCCTCCCGGCAACTTTGAGACTGTTCTGGGACAGATCCTCTGATTCCTAAATTAGTCCATGAGGTCAGAGGCAGCACTGCCATTGTAACGCGACTGGACGGAGATCACGTCACCGGACACGCCCCCAGGCACCTCCCTGGGTCTCCCAAGCCTAGGAGGGGAAGTTACAGTCCTTAACTCGACCCCCCATAATCAGAACTGTGCCAGTAAACGAACCCCCACAAATAACGACCAACTGTCCACAACGCAGAGCTAGCAGTGACCTTTCCTGCCCATTCCACACAGGCCTCAGTAATGTGTCGCCATGGCAACAGTGTCACCACCAGCGACAACACATCCCGTCACCCTCCCCTCAGGAATCCTTCCTCTCCAGTGAAACCCTGAACTGTCTGGAGAGTTCTGGACAGAGGCGGAACCCTCTACCGCGATTACTCCAGGGAGGCGGGGACGCTCCACCAGACCCGAAACTGCTGGAAGATTCCCGGCCCAGGGCCTCCTCCCGCTCGCTGATTGGTCCAGGAGAGTGGGCGGGGCCAGACGAGGCTCCTTAAAGGCGCAGGGCGGCGCGCTGGGCACCAGACGCTGTCAGCTAATCAGACTGAAACAGTCTCTGGCTCCACTGCGAAGAAGAAAAGACCAGAGAAGCCGAGCTAGCGGCGCATTCCGGACCTTCGGCCAGGACCAGCCTTTTCCCCAGAGCATCCCCGCCAAGGAGCGCAGCCTTCCAGGAGCACAGCCCGGCGCCATGGCCAAGAACACCGCGATCGGCATCGACCTGGGCACCACCTACTCGTGCGTGGGCGTGTTCCAGCACGGCAAGGTGGAGATCATCGCCAACGACCAGGGCAACCGCACGACCCCCAGCTACGTGGCCTTCACCGACACCGAGCGGCTCATCGGGGACGCCGCCAAGAACCAGGTGGCGCTGAACCCGCAGAACACCGTGTTCGACGCGAAGCGGCTCATCGGCCGCAAGTTCGGCGACGCCGTGGTGCAGTCGGACATGAAGCACTGGCCCTTCCAGGTGGTGAGCGAGGGCGACAAGCCTAAGGTGCAGGTGAACTACAAGGGCGAGAAGCGGTCGTTCTACCCGGAGGAGATCTCGTCCATGGTGCTGACGAAGATGAAGGAGATCGCCGAGGCGTACCTGGGCCACCCGGTGACCAACGCGGTGATCACGGTGCCCGCCTACTTCAACGACTCCCAGCGGCAGGCCACCAAGGACGCGGGCGTGATCGCGGGTCTGAACGTGCTGCGGATCATCAACGAGCCCACGGCGGCCGCCATCGCCTACGGGCTGGACCGGTCGGGCAAGGGCGAGCGCAACGTGCTCATCTTCGACCTGGGGGGCGGCACGTTCGACGTGTCCATCCTGACCATCGACGACGGCATCTTCGAGGTGAAGGCCACGGCGGGCGACACGCACCTGGGCGGGGAGGACTTCGACAACCGGCTGGTGAGCCACTTCGTGGAGGAGTTCAAGAGGAAGCACAAGAAGGACATCAGCCAGAACAAGCGCGCGGTGAGGCGGCTGCGCACGGCGTGCGAGAGGGCCAAGAGGACGCTGTCGTCCAGCACCCAGGCCAGCCTGGAGATCGACTCTCTGTTCGAGGGCATCGACTTCTACACGTCCATCACGCGGGCGCGCTTCGAGGAGCTGTGCTCCGACCTGTTCCGCGGCACGCTGGAGCCCGTGGAGAAGGCCCTGCGCGACGCCAAGCTGGACAAGGCGCAGATCCACGACCTGGTGCTGGTGGGCGGCTCGACGCGCATCCCCAAGGTGCAGAAGCTGCTGCAGGACTTCTTCAACGGGCGCGACCTGAACAAGAGCATCAACCCGGACGAGGCGGTGGCCTACGGGGCGGCGGTGCAGGCGGCCATCCTGATGGGGGACAAGTCGGAGAACGTGCAGGACCTGCTGCTGCTGGACGTGGCGCCTCTGTCGCTGGGCCTGGAGACTGCGGGCGGCGTGATGACGGCGCTCATCAAGCGCAACTCCACCATCCCCACCAAGCAGACGCAGACCTTCACCACCTACTCGGACAACCAGCCCGGGGTGCTGATCCAGGTGTACGAGGGCGAGAGGGCCATGACGCGTGACAACAACCTGCTGGGGCGCTTCGAGCTGAGCGGCATCCCGCCGGCTCCCAGGGGCGTGCCCCAGATCGAGGTGACCTTCGACATCGACGCCAACGGCATCCTGAACGTCACGGCCACGGACAAGAGCACCGGCAAGGCCAACAAGATCACCATCACCAACGACAAGGGCCGCCTGAGCAAGGAGGAGATCGAGCGCATGGTGCAGGAGGCCGAGCGCTACAAGGCGGAGGACGAGGTGCAGCGGGAGCGCGTGGCGGCCAAGAACGCGCTCGAGTCCTACGCCTTCAACATGAAGAGCGCCGTGGAGGACGAGGGTCTCAAGGGCAAGATCAGCGAGGCCGACAGGAAGAAGGTGCTGGACAAGTGCCACGAGGTCATCTCCTGGCTGGATTCCAACACGCTGGCCGAGAAGGAGGAGTTCGTGCACAAGCGGGAGGAGCTGGAGCGGGTGTGCAGCCCCATCATCAGCGGGCTGTACCAGGGTGCGGGCGCTCCCGGGGCTGGGGGCTTCGGCGCCCAGGCGCCCAAGGGAGGCTCTGGGTCGGGGCCCACCATCGAGGAGGTGGACTAGAGGCCCTTCCTAGCTCTCGGTGTGTTGGCAAGAGACAGACAGGTTACCTTGAGGGCTTGAGGTTATTGTCAAGTTTAGTCCTTCACTGCTTAGTTGGGTCTGGAACGGAGTCCTAGCGTTAAGGAAACTGTCTTCCATTTAGCTTATGGAGTTACACATGTGCTTGATTTTCATTCCCTGTCACTTAGCACTGGAAATGTACCTTTGTAAATACATTTTCCTGCCTTGAGTAAAATACTGCCCTCCGGTGTTCTTTGTTCAGCTGGGCAGTCAGAGCTCTATCAAAATAGGCAGAGCTATGTCAGGAAAACTTCACAGACTGCCTGGGTTTTTGCTTGGACACTCCCTGGGGCACACTGGAGGCATGCTAAAGTCAGGTCCTCCAGAGGCTGCGGGTGGATGACTGACGGCTGAGACCCTGTTGCTTCTCCGTGTGTTCATAATCTTGCATTGCAGTTGAACTCTTGAACTTGTTTCCCAGTTGGTGAACTCGGAGGTGAGTTTACACCATCTAGTTTGTTCATGTTTTTTACATAACCATCCTGAACTCAG
The DNA here is from genome assembly GCF_963924665.1 of Micromys minutus. Taxonomy (NCBI): domain Eukaryota; kingdom Metazoa; phylum Chordata; class Mammalia; order Rodentia; family Muridae; genus Micromys; species Micromys minutus. Next base: position 2,828,827 of record NC_137960.1, on the reverse strand, counting down.
GTCAATTTTTATGGCTATTTGAAAATAAACTTTGAAATAACTTGCCTGGTCTTGTGCCTGTTGTGTTTTGAGGTCGGGAGTTGCTCTGTATGCCATCTCTCTTGCAGATTCCAAGATGCTTGACTGACTTTCTATCCTAAGGCGGGGCCTGGAGCGCACAGTGACAAGCATTATGATCTGCCTGTGTGAGACAAAGCAATCAGGGCAAACAAAAACCAGTCAGGGGCTGAGGTCCAGCTCAGTGCAAAGGGTCCGGGAGAAATCTCATGAAGTGGGGGAGAGGCTTGAGCCTGCAGGTCCAGACAGTCAGGCCCCCTGGCAGGGCCGCAGGGGTACAGGTGATATAAAAATAAGGTTCAGAGGAGTTGGTGGGACACCCACCTAGTGTACACACTAGTGTACTCACTATTATAGTGAAAGGAGATGGGGAGCTGAGAAAACAGTAAAGGAGGCTGTGGATGATCTTTACAAAGTGGGAACTGACGGCCCAGGTTAGCGGTATTACCCTACTTTCCATCTTTACTGCCCTTATGTATATGGGGTGTGCACAAGCCAAGGCCACACATGCTGGGATCTGGGGACCACTGTGTAATGCATGCACATGCTAGGGCACACACAGGTCAGAGGATCTCTTATGGGGCGTGCCCTTGCCAGGTCACACATTCAGGGGCTAGAGGACCACTGGGGGTTGGCATACACATGCTGGGACATACATGCAGGGGACCACCATGTGGGGTGTGCACAGCCCAAGGCACACACTCGGGGCAGAGGACCTCTGTAACGTAAGTTCTCTTCTTACCCTCTGGGTTGGTCCTGGGCATGAAACAAATCTGAAGGCTTGGCAGCAAGCACCTTTACCTACTAAAGCATGCCACTGGCTTCATGGTCTACTTGTGATGGTTTGAGGTTGAGGCTAAACCTGTCAGACCTCATGAGCTCATGAGATTATATGCAAGAATTCTCTTTAAATTTTTAACCTGCTTAAAACAAGGCCTCCTGTAGGACAGGCTGGTTTAGAAGTCAATATGTAGTCCAGTCTGGGCTTGAATTTGCGAGTCAGTGACTCAAGCCTCCTGAGTGTTGAATTATAGGCATAGATTACTGTGCCTTGCCTACCTTATACATTTTATTTGGTTGGCTGTTTGTTTTGTTTTGTTTTGCTTTCTATGTGATTATGGGGTTTGAGGCCAGTTCTACCACTGGTTCCAGCAGTTTTATTTCATTTAATTTACTGTGCTGGAAATCGAACTTGGATCATGCAGATGCTAAGCAACTGTTTTGTTGATATGCATCCTAAGCCCAGGTTCCTGGTTTTTGCTTTTTGAAATGGGTTCTCTCACCATCCCAGGCTGGGCCACCTCACGGCCCCTCCTCTGAATTGTTAGGGACTGGAGATGTAGCCATGAGTTGAGAGCCTTCTGTTCGCTAACCAACCAGGCTCCATGGTGAAGGCTGCATGTTCACCAACCAGTTCTGGGCTCAGTCATGAGCACCAGGCGGGTACGAATGGAACTGTTGGGTTAATGCTTTAGTTATTTCTGGAAGGAGTTATTTCTGGAACAGAAATCATTTTTTTAAAAGTGTGTGTGTGTGTCAGAGAGAGAGAGAGAGAGAGGGAGGGAGGGAGGGAGGGAGTTTGGTACATGTACATAGGTACATATACAGGTCAGAGAATAACTTTGGGAGTCAGTTTTCTTCCACTGAGGGCTCTGGAGTATGGAGCTCAGGAAGTTAGGCTGTGTGCAAATACTTTTACCTACTGAGACACCTTGGGGCCATGTTCCAAGCTTTTCTTGCCTATGTTATAAGTATTCCAATAACACTCCTCTTAAGGGTGTCACCTGACAATATAGTGAGCGCCTCAGTATCAGAAGGACCACAGAGTTCCAGTGGTTTAACAGAGCAGAGACTGTATCGGGGCCTTTCGCACGTTGCTTTTTTAATCCTTATTGTGTGGATAGTTTTATGGCAACTTGACACATCTTAGAGCCATCTGAAAAGAGGAAACCTCATCTGAGTTCCTCCGTGGGATCTCCTGTAAAGCATTTTCTTAATTAGATTGATGGGAGGACCATTGCGGATGATACTATCCCCGGCTGGCTGGTGCTGCTGGGTTCTATAAGAAAGCAGGCTGAGCAAGCCATTAACAGCATCCTCCATGGCCTTTGCATCAGCTTCTGCCTCCAGGTTTCTACCCGAGTGCCTGTCCTGACTTCCTTCAAAGATGGACTACAATGTGGAAGTGTAAGCCGTAAGCCGAATGAATCCTCTCCTCTCAACTTGTTTTTGTTCATGGTGTTTATTAGAGCAGGACACTCTAGCAGGACAGCTGCAATCTCCACACATCTGCATTCTCCCTGATAGTCAGTTAGTGAGCTAGGTGTGGGTCAGGTGGGAGGAGCAGCTACCCAGAAGCTTGGCTGTTTTCCCACGTCCTGCAGCCCAATTTGTTTATCTCAGTATCATGAAAGTCACAAAATTTTCCATGGTTTCCATCTGATGCATCAGAGCTGGGTGTAGTACGAGCCTGAACTTGCATTGGTTGTGGGGAGTCTGGGCTGTACAGATACACCCCCTTCAAAGATGACAGGGGGAGGAGGGGACGGGGAGGAGGAGGAAGCTTCAGGAGTATCAGAAAGATGACACAAACTTGTAATCCCAGCACTTGCAGGGCTAAGGCAGGAGGATTGCTGGGAGTTTAAGGCTCACATGGTTTGCAGATTAAGACCTTGTCTAGCAACCAAACAAGCAAAAAAAAACAAAAAACAAAAAAACAAAAAACAAAACCAGAAGCAAATTTAAACATCGAAGGAAGGGTCTGGAAGAGATGGTTCAGCACTGGCTGCTGTCCCATAGAACCCAAGTTCCATTCCCAGCACCCAAATGCTGGTTCACAACCATCTTGCCTCTGCAGGCACCAGGCACTCCACTCGGGCTGTGCAAAGACACACATGTAAAGCACTCATACACACAAAATGAAAACTTTAAAGAAATTTAAAAAACAGTAAAGTCTAGCGGCTGGGGGGTGACACATGCCTGTAAGCCCAGCACTTGGGAGGCAGAGGCTGAGTTCAAGGACAGGTTGGTTAACAAAGCAAGTTTCAGGACAGCTAGGGCTACACAGAGAAAACCCTGTCTTGAAAAATCACCAGAGAGAGTGTGTGTGTGGGGGGAGACACACGCTAAAACTCCCTCCCTAAAACACAGCAAGGGGAAAGGGAGTTGGGGGGCATGGCCCACCCTTTCCTGCCTCTCTTTCTGTCAGACTTCTGCATCTTTGCTTTTGTGCTGGCTTTGCCCTGGAGGAATTGTTTGGCCTTGAAGGAACTGCCCTGTCATTATTCTCAGAAACACTGCTTAACAAACTATTCCCCTGGCTCTCTCCCCTCCCCTCCTCTCTGCTCTGGAACAGCAAGTTTAGTCAGGCTCTGAATTTGATAACCCAAGATCCTAAGCTCTGTGCACCAGCCATGCCTTGGTTACAGGGTCTCCCACCCCACCAGCCATCCCATGGTTACAGGGTCTCCCACCCCACCAGCCATGCCATGGTTACAGGACCTGCATTTCCCAGTTTCTGGCAGACAGGAGAAGATGCTCCCTCAGAGAGGAGCTTAGGGGCGGGGCCCTGAGAGAGTGGGGCAGGAGGGAATTCCTGGGTGGTCACTTAATCTGTCTAGATTTAAGGCTTCCAGAGCCCTGACCTTCACTGTGCTGCCCTTCTGTGAGTCTATACTGTCAGTGAGTGGAGAGGCTCTCTGGGCTGAGGATGGAAGATCTGTGCTCTGGCCTTTCAGCTACTGCCTTCTCCCTCACCCTCATCTTTCATGGGGCGCTAAGAAAAAGTGGGAAGTTATGTGGGTCCCAGATAGGCTGGTGGTAGCTTACCCAGCATTATGAAGCTCTTGTGCGGTGTGAGCCATACGTGTGTGCTTTGGTTGTACAGGTCGGAGACCATGGCTTGTCAGGGTTTGTTGTTGACTAAGTTGATTTGTGTCTGCCATTCTTCTTGGAAAAGCCCACAGCCCTGCCTCTCAGGTGTCTCTCTCAAGGTTTGCATGCAAAATCTATGTTGAAAAATGTCTTTTAACAAACCCCAAATCAGCCGGGCGCTGTTGGCACACTCTGGAGACTGAGGCAGATGGAAGGATCTGTGATTCAAGGTCAGCCTCGCCTACAGTTCCAGGACAGCCAGGTCAGTTCTACGCAGAGAAACCCTGTCTCAGAAAACCAAAATAAATAAGTGGATAAATGAATGGTCTTTAACTCAGGGCTGGAGAGATGACAGGTCCCTGTGAGCCCTTTCTACTCTTCCAGAGGATTTGTGCTTGGATCCGAGGCCCCATGGTTGGAACTCACAACCGTCTGCCATTCCGGTTCCGTGCATTCAAAGCCCCTTTCCAGCCTCTGTGAGCACTGCACTGTGTACACGTTTACACTATTAAAAATAAATCTTAAAAAAAGCCTCCAGTTTGCATGATAAATACTAAGGTGTCTTCCGTCACTGTTTTGTGCTGCAAAGAGCCTGAAACCGAAGCCATCCTCCTGTCACAACAGAGGGAGCCAAGGTCTGCTGCTTTGGTTTGGTTTTGGAGCAGAGTCTTACTATGTAGCCCTGGCTGGCCTGGAACTGGCTATAGAGGCCAGGCTGCTTCAAACTTGCAGCAATCCCTCTGTTGCTACCTTTCAAGGACTGGGTTACAGACACAAGCTGCCACCCTGGCTGTTCCACCATTTCTGTGTTAATATCAAAGTAACTCCAAAGGCCTGGGAAAGGCTCCCAGCTTTGAGAGCACCTCACCAAGGGTGAGCAAGCAGCCACTGAATGTGTGGGACCAGCAATGAAAGAAGGGGAAACCACAGAGCACATACTTGTCTGAGTTTGGGGGTGTTTATTCCTGAGACCGGTCTTATGTATTCCAGGCTGTCTACAATTTCATTGTGCAGCCAAGGATAACCTTAGACCTCTGATCCTCCTGCCTCTACCCCTCTAATGGTATTGCAGATGTGTGGTACCAGACCTGGTTCCTATTATGCCATGGAATTAACCCTGAGTTAATTCCATACTAGGCAGGCAGGACACCAGATTTGCTGTTTGAGGCAGGCCAGGTTGGTCAGGTCTCAGCATCTCCCATTCCAGAATTACAGGAGTCATCACGTCGGTCTCAAGTAGACATCCTTAGTTCTATTTAGAGATGATCATACAGAGACTTAGGAAGTTTAGCCACACATGTACTTCATTGTTAAAAAGTGAAAACAAAACAACCCACCCTTGACCAAGAGGTAGATTCCAGACACAAACACAGGTCTTCCACCAACCAAGAGTTTTTCCAAGTCATTGGAAATCTCCAGAGTTCTCCGGTCAGCCAAGCCTTTGGAATTTGCTTAAGAATGTCTGTCTCAGCATGGTACAGTGTTTATTCCGGTTAAACCTGCATTTGAAGAGCTAAGGCAGCAGAACCAATGTGAGTTCCAGGCAGCTTGAACTATAAGTCTCTCTCTCTCTCTCTCTCTCTCTCTCTCTCTCTCTCTCTCTCTCTCTCTCTCACACACACACACACACACACACACACACACACACAACAACAACAACAACAACAACAACAACAACAACAACCACAACAACAACAACAACCCACCACCAACCACCCAGAAAGGAGTTCACAATGCCTTTCCTTTTGGTTTTCCCTGGGTAGGCTTAGAATTATGTCATCATTTAAAAACAAGAGGGCTGAGGAGAAAACAGGGCTCTTTAGAGAAGCAGTGTAAGGCAGAGGGGAAAAGATGCTGGAGCCTCTGGCTGAGGAAGAATCTCTCTCAAGTGTTTTTGGCGTCCTCTCCTGTCCTTGAAGCTCCCTGCCCCTTAAAAATCCTTCTTAGTCTTCCCAGCTCCAGAATCCTGAACTCTGCTGCCTCCAAATATGGAACTCAATAAAAACCTAATTCCATGTGTGTGAGTGTGTGTCTGTGGGAGTGTCTGTGTGTGTGCTTCTCTGTGTGTGAGTGTCTGTGTGAGTGTCTGTGTGTGTGAGTGTGTCAGGTGCAGGGAATTAAATCCAGGGTGTCTTGGATGCTAAGCATGTTTTCTACCAATGAGCAACACCCTCAGTAGCTCAGGGTTTTTCAGAGCATCTAGCCTTCCAGCAATTAAACCTACCACTATGCTTCTGCTCAGAGGTACCCAGGCTAAGAGGACAGACAAAATTTCAAATATCTTCTTGTGGAGAAATGACACAGGCTTGTCTCCGTTCATCCTAGCCCTTGTGTGGCCCAACAAATGGATCACGTTGAGTTCAAGGCCAGCTTCCAGGCACCGAGTCCCAGATATCCTTTGCTATAGAATGAGACCCTGACTCAAACTTTCTTTTAGAGAGTGCTCTAAGTATTGCTGACTCACAGGGTAAGAATAAACCCAAGACTATTAGCGGCCACAGGTGGTGGTGAACAGGTCTCTAAGGGAAGGGAGTCTGCAAGTCTCTGGAAATGACTAGGTAGCCAGCTAACATGGGCTCCCGGGGGAATCCCCAGCCAGGGTGCACAGAGTAATGGAAAAATTCTTGATGTTTAACCAGTTTGACTAGATCAGGATGGTGATTCATTAGAACTGAATTCATTATGTCTAACTATGGAACAAGCTGCTGCTGGCCAACCTTTCCCACACAAACAGAGGATCTACAGAGCAGCATCTTCCAAACATTGGCTGAGATCAGCAAACTACAGCACAAACAACCAAGTGCCCTCGGGTTCCCAGAAGAGATATTTTGATATGGACTTATGTGAGTGAGTGTGTGTGTCTGTGTGTGTGTGTGTGTGTGTGTGTGTGACTTATAGTTCAAGCTGCCTTAGCTCTTCAAATGCACACACACACACACACACACACACACACACACACACACGAGAGAGAGAGAGAGAGAGAGAGAGAGAGAGAGAGAGAGAGACTGCATCCTCAAATTAACAAATTTACACTCAGGGACCTTATAGTACCTGTGTGAGTCTGGAATTCCAGCACCTGTGTGTCAAGGCTAGAGGAGCAAGAGTTTAAGGCTAGCCTGGCCTACATGAGACCCTATTTCGAAAAAAAGAATAGAAAAGAAAAGAAAGAAAGAAAGCTTAGAAGTAAAAAGAAAAGATGTAGGGGTGACAATTAGTAGTCCCTCCCTGCCATGGATTGTTACCTCAGAATAAAGACACTAATGCACTCTTTTTTTCTTTTTTCTTTTTTTTAAGACAGGCTCTAATGTAGCTCAGGCTGGCCTCAAACTCTTCTCCTGGCTGCCCCTCCAAAGCATGTGGGGCACCATACCCAGTAACTTCATACTGTGGTTTTAAGGCCTCTAACTAAGGGGTCTTTACCTCCTCCTTCCTCAGGAGGAGGAAGAAGGGGCAAGGAAGAAGAGACACCACTGACAGCTAGATGTATTTATAATTAAAAGGGGGGTAGATGAGGCACAGAAAACTGATGTCAGCGGGGGTCTGAGGGGCTGGAGAGATGGCTCAGCCGTTAAGAGCACAGACTGCTCTTCCAGAGATCCTGAGTTCAATTCCCAGCAACCACATGTGTAATTACAACCACCATTGTAATGGGTTGCAATGTCCTCTTCTGGTGTGTCTGAGTGAGAGATAGTGTACTCACACACATTAAATGAATATTTTTTAAAAGAAAAGTGATATTTAGAACAAAAAGCTAATGATGTAAATTACTAGGCAGGTCCCAACACTTCTGCTTAGGGTCTCACAGTCAAACGGCTGAGACGCTCTCAGCTGACAGGACACACCATCTCTCCATCTAAAAGAGGCAAACAGGGCCAGCAGGCACAGACAGAAGAACCAAGAACTAAGTTAACCCTGAACTTGCTACAGCAGAGCACCGAGCAGTGCCTGGCAAGAAGCTATGGATCCTCAACATCGCTTTTATTTAATCCTTTGAGACGGGTCTCCCTCTGTAACCTAGGCTGCCCTTGGACGCGCGGCAGTCCTGCCCCACCCTCCACGGAAAGTTTTTTCTTTCTAAGGCCAAGCTGCAGCCTGAGGCAAAGGGAGCGGCCTCGGCCTGGCACGGTCCATTAAGCCCGGCCCTCCCCGTCCCGGACACGTTCCTTTTTGGGTCACAGGTCCTCCTAACGTGAGAACCGAGTGTGTGTACACGCTGATTTTCGGGCGCTGTACTGCATACTTGTACGTTAACCATGAGAAAAAGACCTGAAAGTAAATGAGCTACAGTCAAGACCTCCTCTCTTTCCCTAATTAAACCTAAATTGGGGAGGGGGAAGAACACGGACAGGCCAGCCTTCCAAAGGCGCCCCCCTCGCGCTGTCACTCTCAGCCAGTGCCCAATCACAGACGTTTGAGCCAACCGTTATCCCGCCTCTTTTGACAAACTTTCTAAGCCCGCCGTCCTGTAGGAAGGATTTGTACACCTTAAATGCCCTCCCTGATCTGAATCCACCTCGTCTCTCACCGCACAGTACCATTGGGAGCTGACCATTAGAGACTTCACCCTCAGAGACCGCTACGTTGCGTAGCCATAGCAACAGTGTCACGGGCGGAACTCGCACTTCCCGTCACCCTCCCCTCAGGAATCCGTCCTCTCCAGTGAAACCCTGAACTGTCTGGAGAGTTCTGGACAGAGGCGGAACCCTCTACCGCGATTACTCCAGGGAGGCGGAGACGCTCCACCAGACCCGAAACTGCTGGAAGATTCCCGGCCCAGGGCCTCCTCCCGCTCGCTGATTGGTCCAGGAGAGTGGGCGGGGCCAGACGAGGCTCCTTAAAGGCGCAGGGCGGCGCGCTGGGCACCAGACGCTGTCAGCTAATCAGACTGAAACAGTCTCTGGCTCCACTGCGAAGAAGAAAAGACCAGAGAAGCCGAGCTAGCGGCGCATTCCGGACCTTCGGCCAGGACCAGCCTTTTCCCCAGAGCATCCCCGCCAAGGAGCGCAGCCTTCCAGGAGCACAGCCCGGCGCCATGGCCAAGAACACCGCGATCGGCATCGACCTGGGCACCACCTACTCGTGCGTGGGCGTGTTCCAGCACGGCAAGGTGGAGATCATCGCCAACGACCAGGGCAACCGCACGACCCCCAGCTACGTGGCCTTCACCGACACCGAGCGGCTCATCGGGGACGCCGCCAAGAACCAGGTGGCGCTGAACCCGCAGAACACCGTGTTCGACGCGAAGCGGCTCATCGGCCGCAAGTTCGGCGACGCCGTGGTGCAGTCGGACATGAAGCACTGGCCCTTCCAGGTGGTGAGCGAGGGCGACAAGCCTAAGGTGCAGGTGAACTACAAGGGCGAGAAGCGGTCGTTCTACCCGGAGGAGATCTCGTCCATGGTGCTGACGAAGATGAAGGAGATCGCCGAGGCGTACCTGGGCCACCCGGTGACCAACGCGGTGATCACGGTGCCCGCCTACTTCAACGACTCCCAGCGGCAGGCCACCAAGGACGCGGGCGTGATCGCGGGTCTGAACGTGCTGCGGATCATCAACGAGCCCACGGCGGCCGCCATCGCCTACGGGCTGGACCGGTCGGGCAAGGGCGAGCGCAACGTGCTCATCTTCGACCTGGGGGGCGGCACGTTCGACGTGTCCATCCTGACCATCGACGACGGCATCTTCGAGGTGAAGGCCACGGCGGGCGACACGCACCTGGGCGGGGAGGACTTCGACAACCGGCTGGTGAGCCACTTCGTGGAGGAGTTCAAGAGGAAGCACAAGAAGGACATCAGCCAGAACAAGCGCGCGGTGAGGCGGCTGCGCACGGCGTGCGAGAGGGCCAAGAGGACGCTGTCGTCCAGCACCCAGGCCAGCCTGGAGATCGACTCTCTGTTCGAGGGCATCGACTTCTACACGTCCATCACGCGGGCGCGCTTCGAGGAGCTGTGCTCCGACCTGTTCCGCGGCACGCTGGAGCCCGTGGAGAAGGCCCTGCGCGACGCCAAGCTGGACAAGGCGCAGATCCACGACCTGGTGCTGGTGGGCGGCTCGACGCGCATCCCCAAGGTGCAGAAGCTGCTGCAGGACTTCTTCAACGGGCGCGACCTGAACAAGAGCATCAACCCGGACGAGGCGGTGGCCTACGGGGCGGCGGTGCAGGCGGCCATCCTGATGGGGGACAAGTCGGAGAACGTGCAGGACCTGCTGCTGCTGGACGTGGCGCCTCTGTCGCTGGGCCTGGAGACTGCGGGCGGCGTGATGACGGCGCTCATCAAGCGCAACTCCACCATCCCCACCAAGCAGACGCAGACCTTCACCACCTACTCGGACAACCAGCCCGGGGTGCTGATCCAGGTGTACGAGGGCGAGAGGGCCATGACGCGTGACAACAACCTGCTGGGGCGCTTCGAGCTGAGCGGCATCCCGCCGGCTCCCAGGGGCGTGCCCCAGATCGAGGTGACCTTCGACATCGACGCCAACGGCATCCTGAACGTCACGGCCACGGACAAGAGCACCGGCAAGGCCAACAAGATCACCATCACCAACGACAAGGGCCGCCTGAGCAAGGAGGAGATCGAGCGCATGGTGCAGGAGGCCGAGCGCTACAAGGCGGAGGATGAGGTGCAGCGGGAGCGCGTGGCGGCCAAGAACGCGCTCGAGTCCTACGCCTTCAACATGAAGAGCGCCGTGGAGGACGAGGGTCTCAAGGGCAAGATCAGCGAGGCCGACAGGAAGAAGGTGCTGGACAAGTGCCGGGAGGTCATCTCCTGGCTGGACTCCAACACGCTGGCCGAGAAGGAGGAGTTCGTGCACAAGCGGGAGGAGCTGGAGCGGGTGTGCAGCCCCATCATCAGCGGGCTGTACCAGGGTGCGGGCGCTCCCGGGGCTGGGGGCTTCGGCGCCCAGGCACCCAAGGGAGGGTCTGGGTCGGGGCCCACCATCGAGGAGGTGGATTAGAGGCTCTTCCTGGCTCTCGGGGTTTTGGCTAGAGACAGACTTGTGACACTTGGTGGCTGCTGATTCGCGAATATTATCAAGTTTAACCTCTGTCTGGAGTTCAGTTTAACATTGCTGCCTTTCATAAGGTAATTGGATGACTATTAAATTTTGTATGCTCGTTTTTTAATATTCAATTTAGCATTACCAGCTGCTCGGTGCATTTTACTAGAAGATTTTATTCTAATAGCTAATAATGGTTAAAGTCTAAGGAGTTTGGGAATTTTGTATCAGTGCCCAGTGGCCTGGGAAGACATAGTCTTGATTCCCAGGTCCCTTTCAGGGACGAAATGTTTTTCAGAAAGGTATTGCACTGTGTAGGACATAACTTTACTCCTTTGTTCTTAAAACTTCAGTTTCTGCTTTCCATGTTCTCGTTTGTGCTGTAACCAGCATGTTCCTTGCATATAATGTAAGTAGTGTATAAAGAATGGTGTTTCCTTCCTGCAGACGAGTCTGCACTGCCACCTTGTGTGCATTTTTTTCTTTGCATCTCTACAAACTTAAAAAAAAATTATCCCTTAAGTATTCAAATAAAATGTTACAAGTATGTTTTGTCTGTTTTATGTTGGGAGGGATAATGGATTCTGGGTTTTTGTGGGTTTCTTAGTTTTGTGATGACCAAAAAGGGGGTTTGGGTATTTCTGTTAGAAGTGTGAATTTCAGTTCCCTTATGCAGAAAATACAAGTGTCCACTTTGAGGGTGGAGCTCATTTGTGGGAAAGTAGGGTGTACTTTGGGATCAGTGGAAGAGGGGCTCATGAGGTTATAACCACTGAGCTCTCTCTCTTACCCCTCCAGTGGCTGAATCCAGAACTGTTTCCCAACTTATGGGTGGAGACCCCTGTTGGAGCCAGATGCCCCTTTCATGAGTGTAGCCTACGACATTGAAATTGCAGGGGTTGTTGCTTGGTTGGTTGAGGTTTTGTTTTGTTTCTGTGTTTAGAGTTTTTCAGTGTAGCCCTGGCTGTAGATAGACCAGGCTGGCCTCTTAGAAATTTGCCTTCCTCTGCCTCCCAGGGGCTGGGATAAAAGGCCTGAGCCACTACTGAGTGGGTAAAATTAGTTAAGAAGCAACAACACAACTTATTCTTCAGGGTTGGGGGGTCACCACAGCATGAGGAACTTGGGGATGACAACAGGAGGAAGTTGGAGAACCACTGCTCTGGAGGGTTGAGCTTGTTTTCAGAGGCAGCATCTCCCTATGTAGTCCTGGCTGGCCTGCCCCTCTGACCCATATCCAGTCCCAGACTTTTTGAGACCTCTCACCGGGTGGTCCGGTTTGTGCTTATACTTTCTCTAGCTCAGCCTGGCCTTGAACCTGCATTTCCAGATCACACTCACCCCTGACCCAGTAGTTGAAAGTGTACACTTGCGGCCAGCCACCATGTCTGGGTATCTTTTTCATTCTCTTGTGCGGGAGAGAAGGGGTTTTGTTTGTGTGTGTGTGTGTGTGTGAGAGAGAGAGAGAGAGAGAGAGAGGGGCAGAGACAGAGACAGACAGACAGACAGAGGAGACAGTCTTTTTGTGTAGCCCAAGCTGGGCTGGAAGTGGTTGTTTAAACTAGGCTACTCTCTTTAGACCCATGCATCTGCCTCTCTGATTGTGGGATTAAGGCACGTGCTACCGCATCCCCACTTTCCCTATCCCTCTCTCTAAGCAGGTGGCCTGCTGGTATAGTGGACCATTTGCCACGTCCAAGGCTTAAATAAGCAGGGGGTAGAGCTGCTTTCATCTCAAGCCTTTTATCCATGGCTCTTCATTTTAGTGGGGTGATGCCATCCTCTGAGAGCTCAGGGCTGGAGGTCAACAGAGATTGCTTAGCATGCATGAGACCCTCAGTTCAACTTCCAGCTCCATGGAGAATTAGTTGGGTAAGGTGTAAACCACATGTAATTCTAACATGTCCAAACAGAAACTGTAAGGCCATCCTGGGGTAATGAAGTCTTCAGTGAACGTTTAATAGAGACCAGGGCAATTATGCTGGCGAATTCCTTGTTAAAGAAGTGGTTAGTTCGTAAGCCATTTAAAACGGTTAGAGTCATTTCTTGGCCTGTACTTGCACTCTGTTTGGACCTGAAGAGTCTCTTCCTATGGTTCTCCAGGGGGAACTTGAGCCTCTAGGAGCTGAGAAACTTATCAAATACATATTTACTATAGGATTCTTTTTTTTAAAGGATTTGTTTATTTTATGTATATGAGTACACTGTAGCTGTCTTCAGACACACTAGAAGAGGGCATCAGATCTCATTACAGATGGTTGTGAGCCACCATGTGGTTGCTGGGAATTGAACTCAAGACCTCTGGAAGAGCAGTCACTGCTCTTAACCGCTGACTCATCTCTCCAGACCCATACTATTGGATTCTTAGATTTTTTAAAATGTTATGTTCTGAGGCACTGTCTCACTGTGTAGCTCTGGCTGGACTCGAACTCAGAGATCTACCTGCCCCTGATCTGGGTGCTGGGATTAAAGTCCAGTCCGCATCACCGCTTCCCTGCTAAAATGTATTTTAGAATGAATTCAGAGCAGCCTACAGTGGCTCACACATGTAACCCCAGCATTTAGGAAAAGGAAGTAGCATTGTGAGCTGTTGCAGTACAGAACTGCTATCTCAAAAAATGACAGGCACCGGTGCAATGGTCGGGAGCTCTTTACTGATCTTCCTGAGGACCTGGGTTCAGTTCCCAGCACCTACCACCAGGTGGCTTACAACTTGCTGTAATACACATAGACACAAATAAAATCAATTTAAAAATATTTCTTAAAAGTTGGTCGGTGGGGCTGGAGAGATGGCTCAGCAGTTAAGAGCACTGACTGCTCTTCCAGAGGCCCTGAGTTCAAATTCCAGCAACCACATGGTGGCTCACAACCATCTGTAGTGGGATCGGATGCCCTCTCCTGGTGTATCTGCAGACAGCTAGTATACTCATATAAAATAAATGATTTTTTAAAAATGTTGTCCAGTGGTGGTGTATGCCTTTCATCCCATCACTAGGGAGGCAGAGGCAAGTAAATTTCTGTGAGTTCAAGACCAGCCTGGTCTACAGTGCAAGTTCCAGGACAGCAGGGTTACACAGAGAAACCCTGTCTTGAACCACCCCCTTCCCAAATCTTTTTTTTTTTTTTTTTTTTTTTAAATTACCAGTGTCCCAACACGGTAGTGAGTCGTGCCTGTAATTCTTGGAATGGTTGGAACCCATCTTAGGCTATATATGAGCCAAGAAATAAAAATGTAGGGGCTGGTGAGATGGCTCATCGGCTGCTTTTTTTGAGTTCATTTTCAGCAACCAAATGTCCATGAACATGTACAACGGAATGATGCCCTCTTCTGGCATTCGGGTGTACATGCAGCAAAGCACTGATTCAATAACCTTTTTTTTTTTTTTTTTTTAATGGAGAGCAAAAGCTGAGGTGCAAATTCAGATTTTTCTGTCTGTGGAGGCACTATGAGTCCTCTGGGGTAGACTGGATCCAAACAAGAGTACAGAATCCCTAAAGCCGTAGGACTGTAGGCGACCAAAGAGCCGACCTCGGCTGCAGCATCTCCAGGGTCTTTACCCAACCTTGGTGTTTAGGCTGCCTGTTTCTTTCTTTTTTTTTTTTTTTTTCCTTTTCTTTGGTTTAGTAGTTTATCCAACCGTCGTCACATACACGATTCTCTACCCGGGACAGTCAGAAACACAATTCCTCTTCGTTCTTTTCGCATTTGTCAGAGCGATCCAGTCAGGCACTGCAGAAGACGACTACGTCCGTCAGGACCCCCGGCCTGCGCGGGTATAAATAGCGGAGGCGGGCGCCGCACGTTCTCTTTGTTCGCCTGCCCGTGTGTTCCTGTGATGTCTTCTGCTCCCTCCCACCGATGTCTGCGGGTCCGTGGACTCCGGAGGGCAGGGCACGGGTCGGCCTCGTGCGGCAGGTATCCCGGGGTCCCGTGGGGAGGGCTCTGCGGCGTGGGGCCGGGTGTGATGACCCAAATTCGCAGACTAGAGTTTCTGATGTCCCCGTGACGCCACCTTTTGTAACTGACCCAGCCCGGGGTTGGGGGCTGCTCGCCGGAGTCTCACGGATCTGGGCTCACTCGGCAAATTTCTTCCAGGCTCCTGGCCCTCGCCAGCAGGACTCCGAAGAGCAATGGTAAGAGGATGGTTCAGGTGCTGGGCTGCTTGAGGAGGGGCTGGCATCGGGGAAAGGACAGTAATGATGATTTCTGGTGACTCTGAGTGTCTCGCTGACGCCATCACCGCAGCGCGCTGACCGTCCCCGGGTCCAAAACCTACAGTAGCGTTGGCCTTGGATTTCACGGCCAGGAATTCTTAATGTACTTCTGTGTCTTTCTGTTAGGGGCTTGAAGATGCACGCTGGCTGCCTGTGCTTGAATAACGGTTAGTATTTGGATCCAAAGGCCTTAGGTACATTTAGGACGGTTTTAGAAGGTTCCTTGGGCCTGGCATGCTTGGTGGGGTTTCTTTCTTTCTTTTTTTTTTTTTTTGAAAGGGAGGGGTTTGAGACAAGGTTACACCATGTAGTTCTGGTTTCTCTGTTACGGGCCTTAACAATTTCATCCCAGGGGTGCTTTTGGTCTTTTGTAATTGTCCAAAGCCTAAATAGTAAAGCCACCACCGGTCACCACATCCTGTGTTTATCTCTCAGGCTAACATTCCTTGGATGCTGCTCTTGGTTCAGGTCTCCCGAAATTGAGAATGATGATTTCACAGACTAGAGTCTCTGACACTGCCCTTGATGTCAGCTATAAATCTGACTCATTTGGGGGAACCTGAGTACTTTTCTTTCTTGAGAGGGAACCCCGGTGTTCCAGTGCTGTATCCGTCAAGGTACATACCCTGATCCTGGTTCTCATGGTCTCCATCTTAATTAATTCCCCAGGATGAAGTCTGAAGGTTGCATGGAGGCCCAGTCCCTCACCTAGGTGGGATTCCTAGAGCGAGTAGGATGTGACATCTCATTGTCTGAGAGCAGGCCCTGTATCCTGCCCACCGTGACGGTGAGTGTTGGGATTGGCTCACTTTCAGTGTAATACAGAGCATGACTGCTGAAGGCCTGGGGAAGGTTTGTCGGCTTTGTCTTATGAGTAAGATGCTAGTCACAGGAGTTAGCAGGCACAGTGAATTCTAATCACATTCCAGTTATAATGCTGGTCTTGTTAGAATATCCTGATTTTAGAAAGGAAGCACATAACATGTTTCCTGTGTGGTCCTAAAATACAATCTTCTGAATTTTCAGGGCTTTACTGCTATTCACTGACAAGTTGGACCTTTCTACCGTTGCCAGGTGACCGTGTGAGACTGCAGGCCGAGTGCTGGCTGGGCCCAGACTAAGCCTGACCCTCTCTTGAACATGAGTATAAGACAATGTAGTACCTGCTTGTCTTGCCTAAAGTTTATCTTTTATATTTCTCAATTGTACATGTGTAGTTTTCTGCTTCTAATAAAATACTTGAAAAGCACTTAGTCTATCTGGTGTCACTTTGTGGGGTAGTGTGAAAAAAAGGCCAGGGGTGTCTTCCCCATCTTCCTGCTGTGCACATCAAGCACCAGGAGCCAGTTTAGTGGAGGTTCTTTACATACCTGTTAGGCAGACAATTATAGCCCAAGTTAACGTCTGCATCAGAGACCTTCCTGCTAGGAACAAGTGAGCTGCTCTGCAGATGATAAAGGGCAGCATCATGTCCCCTGGGAAATAAACCCTCTGGAGGCCCCACCAGTAAACATCCCAGGTGTGCCTACCTGGTGAGTATTTTGCACAGGCCAAAGACCTCCGGCTTCTAGGAAAATTGGGGTGTGGTGGTTCAAGAAGGCAGAGCATGCCAGAGGCTAGCCACATGGCACCTAACTGCAACCTACCACTTGGGGAGATGGAGGCGGGAAGACCAGATTGGTAATGTCACTGCTGCATAGAGGGTTCCCCAAGAATCTGAGCACTTGTCTTGGAAAAAAGATTTAAAAGCTCTGAGTAACTCAATGGTGACTCACAACCATTGAGTTAAAAAGGATGGTGAGGGGCTGGAGAGATGGCTCTGTTTAGAGCTCCGACTGCTCCTCCAGAGGCCCTGAGTTCAAGTCCCAGCAACCACATGGTGGCTCACAACCATCTGTAATGGGAACTCTTGTCCTCACCTGGTGAGTGAAGATAGATACAGTGGACTTTAAATGATGTGGGAAAGATTTGTAGGGACTGAAAGGGGTATGAGTAATTCTAATTAATTATACAGGTAATATGTGTGCGTATGAAACCTAAACTGGAGTTTTTGTGTGCAGCAGACCCAGCAGTGGTAGGCACACCTTTAATCCCAGCTCTTGGGGACAGGTAGGTGTTTGAGACCAACCTCTAAATGGTGTGCAACTCAGTTAAGTTTGAGGACAGCCTGAACTGTGAACTCTTGATTCAGAACGGGCTCAGTGTCCACCAGGCATGGTGATGTGTGCCTGTAGGGCAGCATTTGGGAAGTGGAGGCAGAGTTCAGGTTGTCCCTCAGGTAAACAGTTTGAGGCCAGCATGGGGCACAAGATACCCCTATCTCAAAAAAAAAAAAAAAAAAACATTTAACCTTTTCTGGACACAGCAGAGCGGCTGCACACCTCATGCACAGAATAGACATGTTTCAGGCCGGATTTAGACACTGGTGTTAACAAAGGGGATCTATTTCTTGCACAGCCCTGGAACATTTGCAGACTCCCTCTAGCAGGAAAGCCTGTTTTCTCATTTTCCATTCTCCTTCATCACCGGATTGGCTTCTCTTTGAAGCTGTTCCATCTCTAACTGGCGAGATGGGAGATGCAGTCTGCCAGCCACACCTTCACCAAGCCTAGTGGCTTGAGTTGGATCACCAGAACCCACTTGGACATCTGGCTGCCACACACACAGGGGTGCACATACATACTAAATAAAACTTAAAATCATTCAGCTTTAAAAGGATGTTTCAGCTGACTGAGGAGGCACACACAGGGCTGCATGGAGAGACCCGGTCTCAAAACAAGAAAAAGACAAAAAACAGGAAAAAAACCGTTTTTTATGTGTATGGACGATTTGTCTGCATGTGGACATGTGGATGCAAATCCTGTAGAGGCCAGAAGATGGCGTTAGATCCCCTGGAACTGGATTAATAGACCATAGAAGTGCAGATAAAACCTGGGTCATGTGGAAGAAGAGCCCATGCATGCATGCTTTGTTTGTTCCTTAGTTCGTTCGTTCATTCATTCATTCATTCATTCATTCATTCATGTATGCAGGATCTCACCCTGTAGGCTGGCTGGTCTGAAAAGAACTGTTTAACAAGACTGGCCTTGAACTCAGATCTCTGCCTCTAAAGGTTTTTCAAACTGCACCCTGCCAAGACTTTGAACTTCTTACTCTATGAGTGTGTATACTGTATATAATCACTTATAATACTTGAGTGGGGTTACGTATCTTGGGGATAGGGATGATTTAAGATTCTGGAAGTGCCAGATGGTGGCGGCACACGCCTTTAATCCCAACACTCAGGAAACAGGCTGGTGGATCTCTGAGTTCTACAGTGTTCTACAGAGTGAGTTCCAGGGCAGCCAGGGCTACACAGGAACCCTATCTTAAAAAACAAAACAAAACAAAAGAAAAAAAAAAAAAAAGCAAGCTAAAACAAACAAAAACATATTTAAAGGTAACCTTGTATTTAGGTACAAGTAACAATCTGCCCAGAGTCACTCACAAAGTCTATTCAGTACCCCACCTGCCTTTCCCTAACCATTGGCATCTCCTCCTAAATGGTCAGTCATTCCTGCAAGTGGTCAACTGTTCATTTATCCAAAGGTCTTGTTTTCTTCCTTCCATGGTCCAAACTCAAACTGCCCCCACCCCGCGTGATCAGGCCTCCTTCCTGGCGCCAGTCCAGGTTCAAGGCATAAGCCTGAACCATGGTCAGGGTAAGAGTCACATGGGGCTTGGTCTGTAGCTCATTTGACAGAGTACTTGCCTGACGTGTGCAGTCCTGGGACCACGAATGCCTGTAATTTCAGCACTTGGGAGGAACAGATGGGAAGACCAGAAGTCCAAGGTCATCTTCAGCTTTGGAGCTTTAGTGCTGAGTCATGTAAGAGTTTCCCAGCTGATCGCTCCAGACCCTGAAGGCACGTTCCCAGCCAGGGCTGTACCATTTTTATTAAGTTATTTTATGTAGATATGTGTCTGGCACCATGCTCATGCCTAGGGCTTGCAGAACCCAGCAGAAGGTGATGGCCTCGGAGACAGGAGAATAGCCGTGGTGGGGAGAAGTGAGGAGGGCTGCAGCTGACCAGAGAGTCCCCGCATGAGACAAGGATTTTAACGCCCACTCTGGTCAGGATCTAGAGACACAAAACCCTGCCGAGCAGCTGCAGTGTTAACCACAGCCGAGAACTGAGGGATCTAAGCTTTAGGTCTACACCGGAACAGTACAGGACTATGGCCTTCTGCAGAGGCCTGCTTGGGGACTTGGCACCGGAGAGCCTCACTCACTCACACTCCACCCACCTTCTTCTGTCCAGCTCTCAGGATTTCCATCTGTGTGGAGCAAAAGGCCAGATCTAGCTGCTCCAAACAGCAGCACCAGGGGACAAGCCTTCTAATTAGTAATGGCCCCTGGATAAAAGGTATAAGAGAAAAAGAGGCCTGAGAAGCTGAAGTAGAACTTGAGATCTCATGCAGTGTCTCTGAACATGACCTAAAATCCCCCAAAAGATAAACATCACAAGACTAAAGATATGAGGTTATATGGGACCAGGTCCCACGTATATATAGGAGATGATCTCAAAAGAGTGCATAAGAGGGCTTGGGGACTTGGTGGTTAGTCTTGTGGCGGTCAACTTGACCACATCTGGAATTAGCTGAAACACAGTGACTTTCTGATTTCCCAATACCTACAGTCACCAAAGCCCCTGCTGGAAGCCTGGGAAACCCCAGAAGCCCAAGGTGTGAAGTATTTTACAAGTTTAAGGAGGCAAACACATTTGATTATCCTGATTCACCAAATGTGAGAGGTGATAGATTTGGTGACTATATGTAACAGTTTTTGGCAGGTGGTGATGGCGGCGGCGGCACTCACCTTTAATCTCAGCCTTTGGGAAGCAGAGGCAGCCAGACCTCTGAGTTCAAGACCAGCCTGGTCTACAGCATGAATTCCAGGAAGGTCAGAACTGCACAGAGAAACCCTGTCTCAAAAAAAAAAACAAAACAAAAATGTCAGTTGTCGGCTTCTAACATGTCTGGATAAACCAACAAAGGGAAAGAATATGCCCTATGAGAAAATTAACCAACTGAGATAATTGTGGTTTCGTTCCTGGATTTCTTTTCTTTTTTTCTTTCTTTATTTTATTTTATTTTATTTTATTTTTTGATTTTGTTTGTTTGGTGGGAAGGTTTGATTTGGGTTGTTTTTTAACTTTATTTATTTAATGTATGAGTGCATATACATTCACCTGCCTGAAGAGGGCATCAGATCACCCTATAGACTGATGGTTGTGAGTCACCATGTGGTTGCTGGGAATTGAACTCAGACCTCTGGAAGAGCAGCCAGTGCTCTAACCACTGAGCCATCTCTCCAGCCCTTGTTTTGTTTTTTAAGACAGCTTTTCTCTGCGTAGCCTTGACTGTCCTGGAACTCACTCTGTAGACCAGGCTCGGCTGGAACTCGGAGATCTGCCTGCTTCTGTCTCCTGAGTGCTGGGTTTAAAAGTGTGAGCCACTGCCCGGCTCTTTCCAGGACTTGTCTATCTTGTTATGTAACATCAATTAAGAGAATATCAGTGGTCATCATATTTAAGTTGTCCTTCTAATGTGTTTGTGGTTGCACAGTAGATAATTATATTAGGTACATATGCAGTTATATGTGGGGTAGTTGAGTTATGTTAGGCACAATTATGATCTTCTCACCGTTTCATTTGGAAATTAAGCATGACATAGGGAAATAAGATTGTGTGTCAAGTTGACAAGGGGTGGCTTTTGATGGCTAACCCTAGAACTAATTAAAGTTCAAGCAGCTGCTATACCAATGAGGGAATTTTTTCTTTTCCTTTTCTTTCTTTATTTACTTAGTATGAGTACACTGTCGCTGTCTTCAGACACACCAGAAGAGGGCATCAGATCCCATTACAGATTGTTGTGAACCACCATGTAGTTGCTGGGACTTGAACTCAGGACCTCTGGGAGAACAGTCAGTGCTCTAACTACTGAGCAATCTCTCCAGCCCAAGGGGCTTTTTTCTTAATGAAATCATTTGAAGTGGAAACACCCAGTTTAATTCAGATCTTCTGAGGTGGGGAGACCCACCTTTGGTCTGGGCCACACCTTCTGCTGGCCGTACATAGAGAAAGAAGCTTCCTTCCTTGCCTGCTTGCTCTCTGCTCCAGCCAGTCCATTCCTTTGCTGGCTTTAGAGTATATTTCCTTGGGATTCTGACTTATTCTGAAGGCCAGCTGAGGCATCCAGCCTGTGGACAGAATGAACAACAACTGGATTCTTGAACTTTCTGTTGGTAGACAGCTGTTGTTGCACTATAGGAACCACACCTGTAAGCCATTCTAATACATCCCGTAAACACACACACACACACACAGATGTAGCTCAATTAGTAGACTTGATTACTGAATATGCACAAAGTCCTAGGTGATCCCAAGCCCTGCACAAAACCAGGAGTGGTCACACAAGCCTGTGATCCCTGTTCTCAGGAGTTGGAACCAGAAGGATCAGAAGTTCAAGGTCATCAAGGCCTGGGCTACATCAGACTTTTCTCAAGGCCCCAACCTCCCTTTAAAGTTTTATTTATTTATTATATATAAGTACACTGTAACTGTCTTCAGACACATCAGAAGAGGGCATCAGATCTCATTACATTGTGAGCCACCAGGTGATTGCTGAGAATTGAACTCAGGACCTCTGGAATAGCAGTCAGTGCTCTTAAACCACTGAGCCACCTCTCCAGGCCTCAAGCCCCCTGTCTTAGTGAGGGTTTCTATTCCTGCAGAAACATCATGACCAAGAAGCAAGTTGGGGAGGAAGGGGTTTATTCAGCTTACACTTCCACATCTTTGTTAATCACCAAAGGAAGTCAGGACTGGAACCCAAGCATGTCAGGAAGCAGGAGCTGATGCAGAGGCCATGGAGGGATGTCACTTACTGGCTTGCTTCCCCTGGCTTGCTCAGCCTGCTTTCTTATAGAACCCAGGTCTACCAGCCCAGGGATGGCACCACCCACAATGGGCTGGGCCTCCCCCCTTGATCACTAGTTGAGAAAATGCCTTACAGCTGGATCTCATGGAGGCGTTTCCCCAACTGAGGCTCCTTTCTCTGTGATAACTCCAGCTTGTGTCAAGTTCACACAAAACCAACCAGTACACCTCCTTTTAAAAAACAAACATTGGAAAGAAGAATATGGGTAGCCAATGGTCAGGTCAGGAAGCACGTTCCATGGGAAAATCTTCTCGCAGCCCTTCCAGACCTGAGGACAAATGTAAACCCCACTTTCTTTTCCTGTGGCTCTGGCCATCTCTGATCTCTCACTTCAGTTGGCCGGTAATTACCTGTCTGCCTTTCACTCTTAGCAGATCTCCATTTAGCTGGTTCTACCGAGTCACCTTCCCTGTTCCTGGTTAGACCTGTGCTCTGCACATACATCCTCAGAGGCTCATTCTGACGCCAGGGAGGCTGGGCGGGCTTTGTCACCTGACTTACCTGCCAGGCTGTTCCAGGCACTGAGCAGGAAGCCAGTCAGAGCTTTACTGTCAATGTTGAGAAAAGTTTACGATTCCCGGCAGAGGTCATGACAGCATGCCTCGGTCTGAGGCCACCATTGAACTTCGAGTGTGTGGTCTTTGAGTCATTTCATTTGGGTTGTGAAGATACCCTGGTGCCAAAACAATAAAGCCGGTTTGGATGTTGTTTGTGATGCTGTGGCTCTGCACAGTCCTTTGGTAAAAAAATTTTTTAAAGATTTATTTATTTAATAAGTATATTGTCACTATTTTCAGACACACCAGAAGAGGGCATCAGATCCCACCATGTGGTTGCTGGGATTTGAACTCAGGACCTCTAGGAAGAGCAGTCAGTGCTCTTAACCTCTGAGCCACCTCTTCAGCCCTTTGTGGTCCAAGCAAACTTGAGCTGCTGATTCCCGGCGTGGGCTTCACACACATCTTCACGCTTTCTATGTCTGACTTGTGTTCATTTTTATATATTTGTTTTTTATGCGTATGCTTGTGTGCTATGTCTCTTTAAGTGCACCACACAAGTATGGTGCCCTTGGAGGCCAGAAGAGGGAGCCCGATGCCCCGGGAAGGGACTGGCAGGTGGTTGTGAGCATAGTGATGCGGTGATGGGAGGGACCCAGGGTCTCAGCAAGAGCAGCTGCGGCTCAGCTGAGGCTTGGTGAGCCGCTCTCCAGCCCCTCAGAGGCACCATGTCCACAGATTCCTGAGCCTCTGCCTCTGTTTTCAGAGTACCGGCATTTCGGGCATTTGCCACCATTCCCTGCTTAAACACAGCTTTGGCTGGTGATTCTCAAAGGGCTGCTCTCTTGAAAAACAACTGTTTTGAGCCGAGCCAGAGAACAACGCTCTGGGGAATCCTGTCTCGGGGGTGCTGGCTAGCAGGCACAATAAAAGATGAGTTTACAGTTAGGAAACTCATACTATTGTCAGGTATGGTGGGCCCCACCGGTAACCTCTGTGCTTGGGAGACTGAGGCAGGAGAATCATCTTTATTTAAGGCTAGCCTGGGCTATATGGTAAGTTCGACACCAGCCAGGGTTATAAAAGACCTTTTCTTAAAGGATGATCTGATGCCTCTGACCTCCACGGGCACCTGAATTCACTTCCACACACCCATCTCACACACACACACATAATCTAAGAAATAAAATGTCTTTTAAAATTGCTATCAGGAGACAGGGGTGTGGCTTATGTGGGAGATCCTGGGCTCAATTCCCGGCAGTGGGGGTTGGGAGGAATAAGAAAGTGACTAGAAATCCTAGAATATAAATATGCACACGGGGGAGTGGCTCAGAAGACTACACACCTAGCTGAGGAGCTACTTGTAACCGAAGGGCACTAGGGTATGGAGAATCAGGTCTACAATGTGTGTGTGTGTGTGTGTGTGTGTTCATATGGGCACTTGTAGAAGTCAGAGGACAAATTAGTAGTCAGATCTCTTTTCCCACCATGAGGGTCTTGGGGCTTGAACTCAGGTGATAGCTGTAGAGGCAAATGCCTTTTCCAGCTGAGGAATCTCACCTACCCAAAAGGTGTTGCCTCTGGTATCAAGTAGATGGGACCTCAAACACGGGTGTCTGGGTACACTGACTGGTCTCATTGGTTTACCAAAAGGGGGTAGCTGAGAAGATGGTTAAGTGGCTAAGAGCACTGGCTGCTCTTCCAGAGGACACAGGTTCCATTCCACTACCATCTCTCAATCTGAAGGGGGTCCCATTCCCCTCTTCTGAACTCAGAGGACACCAGGCATGCACATTAAAAGGAGAAGATGTTGGGGAGGGGACCCAGCTGAGTTAGATCAGGCTGTAGAGGGCAACAAACTAAATTGTATCCATGTGTGAAATTCTCAAAGAATGAATGAAAAATGGTATATTTAAAATAAGTGCACAGGGGAGAGATTAGCCGGAAGGCTGACTGGATGCCACATTAATGACTTGGGAAGGAAATTATCCTAAAAATCATTAAGAGAAGCATCAAGTCTGAAGTTGTGCCAAGTCACAGCTTGTTGGGAGCTGTTCCGGCCATACAGGTTTATCACAATGCTGTCACCACAACAGGCACAGTCTTTAATCTCTGCCCAGGGAGGCCAGACCAGACCTTCCCTCACTCTGACTGGCCAATGAGGTCCCTGCCTCCCACAGGGACCTTTTTATTGCTGTGCTATTTCCTGAAGAACAAGGAAAGGAATTGTTCCCAGTTTGTCCAAAGTGCATGCTGACTCTTAATGTGTTAGATGTCATTGTCCCTGGTCAGGTGACCCTCAAGTGGAAGTAAGCACATTCTAGAATGCCTATTGCCTATAATTAAACCATTAAAACCTAAAAATATGCCCGGGATGGAGATATTTGCCAACACTGCCCAGTTAAACCGCAGGAGGAGACACACTGGGTGAACGGGCTCCACGGGGCCTTGTGATGGTGGATGCTGGGCTGGAAGCATCTTCCAGAAGGACCACACAGGGAACCCTTGCTCTGGTTTGATTTTTTTTTTTTTTTTTTTTTTTTTTTTTTTTGGAGAGGACTAAACAACTTCAATAAAAAGAAGACTTTAAACATTTTTCAAGCGTTGATGTTAGATCCAGGGCCTTGAGCATAGGTCTGCCACTGACCACGCCCCAACCTAGCCCCCTTTTTAAAAATTTATGTATTTATCTCATAGATATATAAAGACACTGTCACTGTCTTCAGACACACCAGGAGAGGGCGTCAGATCCCATTACAGATGGTTGTGAGCCACCATGTGGTTGCTGAGATTTGAACTCAGGACCTCTGGGAGAACAGTCAGTGCTCTTAACTGCTGAGCCAAGCCTGAAGGACAGTACTATACCCAGCTATCCAAGAGGCCTGTAAACAAAAGGCTAGCTTGGGCTACAGAGTGTGCTCAAAACTTGGGAAACTTACCTAGATCGAGTCTCAAAAAAGATGCAAAGGGACTTGAGGTTAATCAGTAACACAGTGTGGGCCCTGTTTAATCTTCAGAATGGGGCAGCGTCCGGGAGGGGATGGTACTCCCTGTGGGTAGGAGATTGGACCAGGAGCTAAGGTTTTAGGTTTAGATCTTATCTAAACTCTTTCACCAGAAGAAGGAAGGGGGAGGGATGTTAACAACTAATCTCAAATAAAAGTGAAGACAGCACCTGCCTAGTTAATTATACTCCCTTTCTGGAAAATTCACACCCTCTTCAGCTGCCTTGCGCCTCTCCTATTCATGTTCCTTACTACTGAGTCATCTGCTCAGCTTCTGCTGACCTGTCCCCCAATCCCCCCACCCCACCCCACTTTCTCAACCTCTGCCCTTCCTGCACACTGCCCAAGTCAAGGCCCAGGCCATTTCTCCTAATCTCACTGGCCAAATGCCTTGGGGAAATCCAGATGTGCTGAAGTGCTGGCCTCTGACTCTGGTTTCAGCACAGTGGAGGGGGACTGGGGCTAACCTTGACACTGCATCATCAGAGACCCATTCTTGGACCGGGACAGTAACTGCTGCACACTGTGGTACTTCCCCCTCTGCCTCCAATTGCTGGGGCAGCTCAGCATATCACCCAGCTTGCTCGCTGGAGGCCACACTGCTACTCAGTATCTTTTACCGGGCTCTCCATTTGGACTGGATGCTCTAAACTCAACAGACTTGAAACTAAGTCTGAAGCTGCCACACTGCTAGGCTCTTTGCTTGCAGTCACAGGAAATGTGACTTCTATCCTCCATCTCAGACAGGTGTGGACTTCCTTTAGAACTTACTAGATATTTAGCCTTTCCCTTACACCCAGAACAGAGGTGAAGAACAGTTTACCCAGGGAAGATCAGTGATGCAGCGATTGACTAGCATGTCTGTGGCCTCTGCTTCCTTCCCAAGGAAATGAAAAACCAAGATGTTTACCCAGCACAGGTGCTGTTTTGTTTTTTAAAATCTTTTGTATCTATATGGTTTTTTTGTTTGCTTGTATCTATATGTAACACCAGAGTGCCCAGAGACCAGAAGATGGTGCCTTCATAGGCATGGTATCAATCTCTGCTGTGTGTGCACCTCTGCCTGTATGCTTACCTGTGTGTGTGTGTGTAAGCATGCTTGCATGTATCTGTTTGTGTGAGCATGCTTTCCTGTGTATATGTATGTGTGAGCATGCTTGCCTCTTCGTGTGTATATGTGTGAGCATGCTTGGATGTATGTGTGTGAGAGCGTTTGTGGGCAAGTGTGTGAATGAGTGTGCACATGCATAAATGTGAGCATACATGAATGGATGTGTGTGCACACGAATGCACACATAAGAGTGCAAGTGCTTGCTTACTCATGTGCATGTGTTTGACCATTCTTTGTTGTATTTTTTAAATTATCATATTTGTAGGAGTACATTGTAGCTGTCTTCAGACACACCAGAAGAGGCATCAGATCTTATTACAGATGGTTGGGAGCCACCATGTGGTAGCTGGGGATTGAATTCGGAACCATTAGAAAAGCAGTCAGCACTTTTAACTGCTGAGCCATCCCTCTAGCCCAAGTTTGACCATTCTGTCTGTCTGTCTGTCTTTCTATTAACTGGCCTGGAACTTGCTCTGTACACAAAGCTGGCCTCAGGTTTTCATGATCCTACTCCCTCTGCCTCTTCTGCCTGCCGGAGTTTCAGGCAGGCACTCCACTGGCTTCCACCACCTCTTTATAGTCAGTTTTACATTTACTTGTTTATTCGTTTGTGGGGGTGGTGGCACGCTGTGGCATGTTTGGTGGTCATAGGACACCCTGCTGGAGCCAGTTCTCTCCTTCCACCCTGTGGGCTCAGAGCTTCGAACTCAGGTCGTCGGCCTTGATGGTGAGTCCCGGCTGGGCGTCTTGCTATCGTCTTCCACTGCTGGGCCAGGCCTGTGATCTTAGCTCAAAGGGCTGAGCTGGAACATTGCATGAGTCCCAGGCTACGGAATAAGGCCTGGGTCAAAAACTCAAAAGCAAAGGACTGGCAGGCAGGTGTGCAGTTTTTGGTGGTGATAGTCATGGGGCTGGTGTCCCAACTGCTGTCGTCATGGCCTCCGTTCTTTCTTGTTCAGTGATCTGTTTAGTGACCACAACCAGCCCAGAACTGGGCATTGGACCTGGGCCTCATGCATGCTAAGCAAGCACTGTACTGAGTTAACCCTTCAGCCCTTTAGGTGTCTTACGGACAAGTGTGTTTCCTCATTCCCTCTCTCAGCCTCCGCAGACCAGTGAAAGGGCCTCTGTATTTATCCCATGGGGCAACACTGTGGTTTACTGACTAGGGCAACGAGTTACATCAACTGACTCGGAACTGCTCATTTAAGGGAGTGTGAGCCCACACAGCCTGTGGTTCCTGTGTGGGCCACGCGCCAGTTAACCAACAGCCCAGAGGAGGGAAGGCTCTCTTTTTCTTAAAGTCTTAACTTTTGTTTCAGATTTATTTTAGTTTTATGTGTATAAATGTTTTACCTGCATGTATGTCTGTATGTGTCTGGTGCCCACAGAGGTCAGAAGGCATCAGATTCTCTGGAACTGAAGTCACACATGGTTGTGGGTGCTAGGAGTCAAACCCAGATTCTCCCCAACAGGAATAACTGTTCTTAACTGCTGAGCTATCTCTCCATCCAAGGAAAACTCACTTGCTCTCTCCCCAACTGAAGAATTTCAGGTAATACATGAGTAAGACATGAGGGAAAAGGAGTAAAGTCCACTCATCTGCAACTGTAGCAGACAATGCATCCAGGATGGGCTGGTTGCTTGGGAGGGTTATTAGCCAATCTTACCAAGATGGCTGGGGCACCTCCACCCTGTCTCTACCCAGAGGGACGAGCAGGTGGTGTGAGCATGGGAGAGCAGTGGGCAGCACATGGAAAACATGGGGTACCCCTACTCTCCCAAAGAGGGATCTGAATCCAGACACACCTTCAGAGGTGAAGGGAGATGTTAGATGGCTCCATCAAAGGCCATCCCATCTAGATGGTACAAAAATCAAGCGACCTACTGAACAAAGGCAAGGCCACCACAGATTAGAAGAGCGGCAAGAAATCAGCCATCAGAGCTGGGAGCTGGTGGTGCTTGTCTTTAATCCCAGCCCTTGGGAGACAGAGGTGGGCAGATCTCTGAGTTCAAGGCCAGCCTGGTCTACAGAGTGAGTTTCAAGACAGCCAGGGATACACAGAGAAACCTGTCTTGATAAAATACAAACCAGCAAACCCTAAAAGAGTCAGGAACAGATTTTCTCGGGTCCTGATTTTTGCTTTTGTTTTATTTTATGTGTATGAATATCAGTCCCCTTGCATTGTTGTGCACATGCGCCTGATGCTTGTGGAGTCCGGAAGGTGTCAGGTCCCCTGGGACTGGGGTCACAGATGCAGCTATCCATGCTGTTTCCCCAAGTCGAGAGCATAAGGCCTGTCCTCAGCATGAGGGAAAAAATGGAAAAAGAAGAAAACATGGTACCATCAAATCTGCAGCTAAACGTGGGCGGGGCCGTGCAGAACTTTGAGTCTGAAGCACTGGAGGCCGAGTGCATTCCAGGCTAGCCTGGGCTACGGTGTGAGGCCTTGATTCAAACCACAAATAAACAATCATTTGTGGATGCTGGCCTGTCTTGGTGGGTTATACTAACAGTCTTAGTTCTGAGGCAGGAGGATATCAGGAACTGAAGACCAAGCTGGGCAGTATAGTAAGATCCACCTTCAAACAAACAAACAAACAAACAGAAACTAACCTAAACTGAATGTGTGAATGTTTGAAGACACAGGGGTCACTTTTCTTCCTTTTGCGTTTTGAAAATGTCTATTAGCCGTGTGTGGTGGCACATTTCTGTATCCTAGCCCTTGGGAGGCTGAGGCAGGAGGATGGACATTTGGAGGCTAGCCTGGGCTATGTAGTGGGTTCAGTTCACTTTAAGATACATGGCAGGACTTTTGCTAAAAATGAAGTGACTGAGTCAACATGTCTAAACAGTTTTTAAGGAAACCTGAACATTGTATTTGTGTGTGTGCCAGTGTGTGAATATGTTCCAGTGTGTGTGTGTATATACGTGTGTGCCAGCGTGTGTGTGCACTGCATACATGCACATGCATGCACTGACTGAGGCCTTGTGCAGGCTGAAGTGCTCAGCACTGTACCACCAAGCCCTAGCACACAGTACAAACTCTGGATAAAATGCACAGAATCCCTCATTGCTGACTTCCGATGGACTGAACCCAGAGTCTTGGGCATTCCGAGCACTCGCTCTGCCTATGAGCTACCCTGCCATGCCAGCAAGTACGTGCCAGCGGCCATCTTGGCTCTGTCCACATGGAGAAGGGCTGTGCTCTCCCTACACAGCTGTTTCCGATTTCCTATACCACCCCATCTTAGAAATATAAACTATCATAAACACCCCCCCCCCCACTCTTTGACACTTGGGAACGATGGAATCGGCCGGGTTGTTTCCCAAAATACCACATCAGTTCTTCGAACTGCCTTCCTGTCTCTCCAGTGTCCATGAGGCGATCCGGAAAGTGTGTGCGGGCACTACCAGAGACGCCAACAAAGGTATTTTTCTGCATTAAAAATTTTAAGTTACAAATATTTCGATTCATAAATAATCAGGGGTGCACACGTATGTGTGCTTCTCCTTGCATTGAAAGGACACTCTGCCCTGGGGACTTTCGGCAATGACATCTAGTATTGGTCACCATACCCTAGGACACGGGCCTTCCCAGTTCCCTGAGTTCAGACCTGTTCACCTCTCCAGGGGAGCCCTTCCCCCACCCTGTCCCAGAAAGGGACAGCTTCGTTGTCCTGGAAGAGAATGGACAAGGGCCATCCCCAACATTCTGGAAAAAAAGTGCTCCTGGTGAGGGAGGGACTTCCTGTCGGGAGAGGAAGCTGGGCGTTAAGTAATAACGGAGTGACTTCCCTGTCGAAGAGGAGTTGCAGGAGGGTAGAGCTCCGAGGAAGAGCTGTGTCCCAGGCACCCTCTGCAGGGTCCCGGGAGCTGCGAGGTCAGGACCTGGTGTCCGTGGGCGCCGGGCTCAGAGCGTGCCGTAGACGCTGATTTTGACCATGGAGATGCTCTCCGTGTACCGGTTCAGTCCTTTCTCGTACAGAACGAACAGCTGGGGGGGCTGCTTCTTGCCATCGGTGCCGTTTTCCAGGGCTGTCAGGGATGAGTAGCCGCTGGGTCCCGGCCACACTTGGACCCTCTCCTTCTGCCAGGATGTACCATTGCTGAAGCTCCAGCGCAGGGTCAGGTTCACGCCTAGGAGAGCAATAGTTAGAGGGAGGCGGGTCTCTGCTCTGTCCGGACGCCCTCCACCCACTCCACCCTCAGGCACTCACGGAACTCAGGGTGAGCCGGATTGGAGAAGAAGACGATGCCGGAGCTGGTGGCTAGCGCTCCTGCAGCTACCACTGGGTCCACGAGCTCAGGGTCGAAGGTCACATCCCGGGGCCTGAGGGTGTCGCAGGCGTCGTAGCTGCGGAGGACGATCCTGCAGCGGCAGTGGTAGTTATTCTGGTTCCGGGCGTTGATGATGACCGAGCCGTCTGGAAGCTCGTAGGGCTGTGGGGGGAAGAGAACAGGAGAACCCGGGGAGGCTGAGGTCTCTGTGACATGGCCCTCTGGGGAAGGCGGTGGTGTGGGCGGTACGGTCGGTGGACTCCTGACCTGGCACTCGTCGGGGTTGAAGTCGTGATCGTGTTTGGGCTGGCCGAAGGGAATGCCGCTCACTCCGGTCCCGTAGCGCCAGGAGGCACCGTGGTCATCACTGAGAAGGCAGAAGACCCCGTCTCGCTCCAGCGTCCCGTGCCCACACACGATGAGCCGGCCCTTCTGAGGCTCGCGCTGTTTCTGTAAGAGCGTGGGTGTCACAGAGGTGCTGCTGTGGGGCTGGTACCCTTTCCTTCTCCCCACAGGCGCTGCCCAAATTAAGAAGCTTTTCCAAGCCAGGCCTGTAATCCCAGCTACTCAGGAGGCTGAGGACAGCCTGGGCTACAGAGTCACTTCAAGGCTAGCCTGGGGAACTTAGACTCTGCCTCAAAACAAAAAGTATAGTAAAAGGGCCGAGAGTACAGGCGAGCTCTGTGGGAGAGTTCTTGCTGAGCGCACACAAAGCTCTCGGTTAATGACACTCATTAAAAAAAGTAGAAAAGAAAAAAAATTCTCTCTAAATTCGAAGTATTTTTTATTTGAGTAATAACGAAGCCCATGTTGGCCTCCAACTCACTATAATAGCCAAGGCTGACTATTTGGCTCCCAGTCCTTCTGAGGCTGGAACTGTAGGGATGCTTTTTCCCCTCCTAAAGACAGGGTTTCTCTGTGTAGCATGGAACACTCTGTAGACCAGGCTTGCCCTTGCCCCGAGGGCTGGAAATGTCTCCTATTTCAATATTATCTTCTCCATCCTCCTCCCCTTTTCTGAGATTGTCCCTCTCTTTGTAGCCTGACTTTGAACTTACAATGTAGCCCAGGCTAGCCTTTAACTCAGAGATTTTCTTGCCTTGGAATTTTTGTTGTTTGTTGTTGTTTGTAAATAAATTGTTGTTTAGCATATAAGAAATGGGCTTCACCATGACACGTTCACACATTGTATTCACATGCTTGGTTCTCGAACCCCCTCCTCCTGGAAGTCCCCCAGGACATGCAGAATGCACCACTGGACAAGTGCACAAATGTCCACCTAGCCTTAGGAACTTCGGGCTAACCTGAGCTCATGGACCCTGCTGGGTACTGGGCATTGTGCTATAGGTATGTGTCTGCCCAGTGGCACCAATTCTACCCTGCACGGCAAAGGACAGAATGTCCACAGGCAGTCTCCATGTGAGCAGCCCATGGTAGTGCAGATGGAAACATCCAGAACCTCCTTCCAAGGTATCTCACTTAGGAAAAAAATCTGATTTTCCAGATCTTGCCCTCTTCCTATCCTCAGGGTGAGACCTGAATGCCAGAGCCGGGTCCGGGGGCAAACATCTCTGTGCCAATGTCCACGGAGAGATTCCGGGGTGGGCTCCAGGAAATGCCGTCGTCCTTACTCCAAACCAACATGGTAGAGGCCACCTGGCAGTTGACTTTGTGAGCACAGAGGGTATAGATAAGGAACACCACCCCTGTGTCTCCATCGTTCACCACGGCCCCCAGGTTCAGCCCGTCGGAGGCCTCCCCGTCGTCCACGATGAAGGCTGTAGAAGACCACGTGCTCCCTAGAAGAAGAAAAAGGGCAGAGAGAAATTTGTTCCGTTTGTTGTTTACTTCCTGCCTCTCCCCGGGGACCTCAATGTGGGCACTAGAACCATGTTTCTTCTTTCTCTGACATTATTTCCTGCTTATTCCTGCGGCGACATAATTCACATTTTCAATACCTTGGTGGCCACAGTTGTTCTCCGGACAGCTTTCCCCCTCTTTTTTCCCTAACTCGTTAGGGACTCGGGCCTCAAAGTTCTATCTCTGGGCGGTTGGATGGTGAAGGGACCCCCCCCCAGCTCCCTACCCCAGCCACCCAGACAATCCAGCACCCGCTCTTGCCACCCGGGCACCTTTGTACCCTGGTCCGTGGACCTCCTCATGGCGATGAACTTGGCCCCCTCATCCGATGCAGACTTTTTCCTGGCCTCAGCGAAGGCCAGGAGCGTGCCCCGAGGGGTGGCCGTGATGAGCGGGATGCGAAAAGTGTCCACGGAGCCTATCTGCTTCCCGCTCACCCACAGCAGCTGCTCCATGGTCACCAGCGGCTGCACCTGCGCAGAAGGACACCTCAATGCACACGAGCTTGACGAGGTTTAAGGTACCGAAGACCGATAGGTACCGGCTCCAGCCCGGATTCCCGGAGAGGGGGCAATGGGGAGCCTGAGCAGGGGTGAGGAGTGTCCTAGAACAGAGGTGGGAGTTCGGAGCAGAGTATGGGCCGAACCTATAGGCTTCTGAGCAAGGAGAGGCTGCGAGGGGAAAAGGAACCCTCAGGGATGGGGAGGACCCCATAATGAGCCAGGGGCCCAAGGAAGAAAAGGGGTTGGGAGAGGATGGGGGGCAGGAGTGCCGCGCGGAGGGGTGGCCAGGCCGGGCAGTGGCCGTCTCTGCAGGTGCAGCAGGACTCACCAGGCTGAAGTCATCCTTTGCACTGGCCTCGCATTCCGCCGCCCACACCAGGAGCAGGAGGATCGCTGCGAGCCCCTGAGCCCGACGGCCCGCCCAGCAGCTCAGCGGTCCCCCGGGTCTGCTCGGCTCTGCCCCCACCATCGCTTCCCGCGATCCTTGCCCACGAACTGGTCACCGGTGGCAAGCCGTCAGCTGACCTCCGCCCTTTAAAAGCGCGCACGTCACTCCGAACCCTCCCCTTGGGGGGCCGCGGCCGCTCGGCGGCGACTCCAGCTGTCGGACATCAGCATGTGACCCAGAGGCGGCCCCAGTCTGTGTGAGCCTTTTGACTGGCTCTGACACCGGGGACGCGACGAAGGGGCGGAGCACGTTTTAAAGCAACCGGCGCTGCTACGTAAGGCACCAACCCCTTGTGGAAGAGACAGAGTAGGGATGGCATGTGACTCAGTAGAGTGCCTTCCTAGTTTGTATGAAGTCCTGGGTTCGGTCCCAAGTCAGGTGTGATGGTGTAATTACACCTGTAATCCCAACACTCAGGAGATGCAGGCAGGAGGATCAGAAATTGAATGTGTAGAGTTTCAAGGCTAGAGTAGGCTAGGGGACACACACACACTCATGCACACGCACATACACATACCACAGAAGTGGACACACAAGTTCACACCAGCCTCTCAAAGCTGTCTTGCCAGGTGAGGCTGACAGGGCGTCCTGCACACCCAGCTTTGAGCTCTGTAGTCACACCCAGTCCGTTTCTGGTTCTGGGTGGATCAAGTACTTCAATAAGCCAGACATTAGGATTGATATACAACGCACTGGTAATGTTTGTCTATCACACACACACACACACACACACACACACACACTTGTCACACACGCCCCAGACGGCCTACACCCCACACCCAGCACTGAACAAATTTTCCTTACTGGGTATCCAAACATGCGATAGCAATTTGGACTTTAATAAAAAAGTGAGCTTGAACTGAAAATAAAGCCAACACTTATCAAGAATATAAAATATTAATCTTTAATAAAATCTGTTTTCTACAAAACTGTGATTTGCAAGGCATTGGAGGCAAAGTTTCTGTACAGGAGGGCGGCATCCTGGGTCATGACGAGTCTCTCACTTCTTCCTGTTCTTCCCGCCCGTAGGTGCCTCATTCTTTTTGCCCAGAATCTTCAGGAGTGCCTTGGGCATGTAGTAAGGCCGCTCTTGGGAGCCGTCATTTCTCTCCAGATCCTCCACTGAGAGGCAACGTAGATCCGTCAGCGTGGGTCATGACAATGGCACCTCGTTGTACCCTCCCCCACAAATACTCTGGGATGTGTAAACCAGTCTGGTTTCCTTTCCCGATCACTTAAGGCAGTTTGATATAACCTCCCAGCGGGCTGTGTGACCTGTTTCCTCACATAAAGTGGGATAAATAATTGTATATGTCATAGGGTGATAACAAGATAAAAAATTGCATGCCAGCCCATCATGGTGGCTTTGGTCTGTAATCCCGACATTTAGGAGGTGGACACCGGAGGGCGTAGAATACATGGGTCCCTGAGGTGTCACAACAAGACTGTCCCAAGAATGGTTGTGCACACCTGTGACTCAAGCTTGGGAGGCAGAGGCCAGAAAATTGTTTTGAGTTAGGTCCAGCATAATATACAGCAAGTATATACTTTCTATACAGCAAGTAGGAGCCAGCCAAGAATACATAGAGAGGCCTGATGTAAATAAATAAAATCTAGCCAACAGATAAAAAACATAAAATAATAAAATATTCATGTCCAATGCTTAGTGCACGGCTAGGGGACTGGACTGTGGTGGGGACATTCCTGCTTCACAGGCACAAGACTCTGGCTTCTACACCATTGTCATCACCAGGACAAAAAAAAAAAAAAAAAAAAACAAAAAACATAATTTCAGCACTTGGGGGCTGAGGTAGGAAGATCATGACTTTGAGCTAGCCTTAGCTATTGATTTAGTTCCAGGTCAGCCTGTGCTATAGAGTATGATCCTATCTCACCTATATGCATGTGCCCCCCCAAAAAAAATTAAAAGAAGGAAGAACAGACACACCACACACACACACCACACACATACACTGACATATACTCACACACATCACACACACTCACACACACACTCCCCCTCCCCACATACACTATGACTACCTACTAGGAAAGTGTTTTGAGGTTAAACTCTACATACATTTCCTAGCCAGGCCTCTGTCTGAGAAGGTTTCCCTGTCATGCTCAGGATGTGTTCCCTTATTTCTTTCCTAAACCCCTGGCCTTAGAAAGTTCGAAGACATTCCCTCTGGCCCCTTTAGTTCCCAAAGCTACAAGCAACAGGTCTGCAAGAGAAGCCTGGGGGACCAGGAGCTTGAGGGTTGTGGGGACACTCACGGAAGCAGAGGAAGAGCGTGTCTACACACATTCCAAAAACGCTGAAGAAGCCACTGGCAATGACATAGGCTCCCATGATGGAGGTCTGCAAGAGACAAGACTGATTGGGACCCCTAGGCTCCTCTGGGGATGTGGGTGGGGCAGAGAGAGGTGTCACTCACCATGATGGGCAGCCAATAATAGTTGAGGTTGGGGTTCTCAAAGTCTTTCCCCAGCCCTTTGATACGCCCGGAGAAAAAGAAGAAGGACAGAATGCCTGTGGGAAAGAGTCCTGCAGTCAGTGCTGTTCTTGCTGAGGACCCCCCTTCCTGCACCCCAGAGGGCACTCGACACTGTACACCCTGGTATCGACCCTTACCAACACCTCCAACCACCAGCAGCTTCCCGAAGAAGAGCAGCAAGTCGGTGACTTTATCCAGAACGACCACCCTACGTGGAAGGCAGGACAGACGGGGTGAGGGACCTGGCAGGGCTGGGAGCCGTGAGACCTCTCCCCTTTTTAACACGGTCACACAGCATGGCACTGGACCAAGCACAGGCCATTCCTGAGCACAGGTCGTCCCTGAGACCAGCTTCGGGATGGGGGAAGCAGGTAGGGGACTCCACCGGGGCACAGCAGCCTGACCTGACAACGTTCCTCATGAGGAGCATGAAGGCATTTTTGGCGGAGACACAAAAATTCTTCCCATAGATGGCGATCTGAGGGGAGAGGGAAGGTCTGAGCCGCACCTCTGGCGAGCTTGCCCGAATGTCGGTGGAACCGGGCTGAGGGGCACAGAGCACGGGGCTGCTTGAGGCTGTGCTCACCATGATGTAGGCGTTGCGGTTGAGGAACTTAATAAACTTCTCCAGACACCAGAGACAACACTTGAAGCAGCAGATGACACAGCGCGCCACAGGATTCTGGGACCCTGGGGTCAAAGGAAGCTCAGCTTAGCCTCCGACCTCTGCCTGCCCTTCCAAGGCTCAGCCAACCACCGCGCTCACCTCTTAGCTTGTGGTCAATGTATTCCAGGATAACCCGGGCTATCTGCACAAGGGTCAGGATGAGGGCTCCAAACGCTAGTGAGCCAGTGTGGTAGCTGCAGAGTAGTTAGGTGGGTTGAGGCACCCCTGCACCCCTCGTATTCCTAGAGCTAACATTTCCCTCTGGGGCTGCCCCTGGCTTACCGGAGCGTTCGGATGAAGGCTGAGCTCAAGGGGAACGTAGGGATGTCTCGAGGCTTGTGAAAGGCCCAGTAAAAGGAGGCGAAGGCCCCAGCGAGGACACACTGGCCCAGGGCCAGTACCCAGTTCACAGTCCAGAAGAGCCCCAGGACCCCGTAGATTTGCAGGTTGAAGAGAGAGCGCTGGGCTAGGCCTGTGGTCGAGTATCCCCGGAAGACGCACTTGAGCTCCTGGCACGAGAAGTTCGATGGGACCTGGAGGTGATGGGGACACAGCAAGTTCATGTCCTGGGGACTGCAGGCAAATCCTTAGCTTCCCTGTCCCTAGTGGCCTCCAGGCTCAGATCACTTCAGTGTTGCTGTGGTGTGGCTAAGCAGCTTCCTGGTTTCCAGACCGGCACAAGAGCTATCCAGAGAGCAAGTGTGGTGGGTGGCAGTTCTCAAGCTGCTCTCCCGACTTCCCCAGACGCCTGCTTCTGGAGAAGCCTCTGTGTGCACTGAACAGACTGTGGGTATCCAGTGATACTAAAGAGTATTGGCTGTAAGAATGAACCAGTTATAGTGTGTGTGTGTGTGTGCGTGTGTGTGTGTATCCATGTCTGTAAGATGTGTGTGTGCATGTGTGTGCACATGTGTGAGTGTATGCATGTGTGTGTCTGTATATGTGTGTGTGCACATGTCTGTGGGATGTGTGTGTGGTACATGTATGTGTGTGCACGTGTCTGTGTCTGTGTGTGTATATGTGGTGCTAGTATGTGTGTGTGGTATGTGTATGTGTACATAAATGTATGTGTGTGCATGTGTCTGTGTGTGTGTGTGCATGTGTCTGTGTGTGGTGTGTGTGTATGTGTGGTGCTGATATGTGTGTGTGCATGTGTCTGTGTGGTTCAAATGCTTTGATGGACTGAACGCCAATTCTCACACATCGGACAAAACCCACCACACACAAAGCTGAGCTTCATGCCCCGCTTTCCTGCTTTCATTATTATTAACCCCCTGCCGCCGCCAACGCCTTTCCTCTGTATTTCTAATATGGAACCTTCATATTAGAAGGCTTCAGGAACAAAAGACAACTTTTCACCACTGTCCTGCTTTCTGAGCTATCTGTTGAGGGGCCAGGGAAGTGGATCAGGTGATAGAGGGCTTGCCTAACATGCACAAAGCCACCACAGAAAACCTTGAACGGGGCTGGAGAGATGGCTCAGCAGTTAAGAGCACTGGCTGCTCTTCCAGAGTAAAACCAGGTTCAGTTCCCAGCACCCACATGGCGGCCCACAACTGTCTGTAACTCCAGTCCCAGGGCATCTGACACCCTCACGCTGACATGCATACATGTACACCAATGTACACAGGTCATTTTTTAAAAACTGCATGTCTGGGCACATCTGTTGTCACAGCACATGCGAGGTAGAGACAGGGGGAGCAGCGGCATGGTAGAGTTTGTATTCACACTTCCTGAGCTCTGTGGCACTTTACCCCGTAATCCCTATACTTAAGGAAGCTGAGGGCTGCAGAAACTCCACCCACGGTTACTTCTTTATATGTTTGGAAGTATCCATAATAACACACAGAAAAAGGGCAATTAAGGACTAAATACGGGCTGGACAGATGGCTCAGTGGTTAGAGCACTGACTGCTCTCCCAGAGGTCCTGAGTTCAAATCCCAGCATCCACATGGTGCCTCACAACCATCTGTCATGGGATTAATGCCCTCTTCTGGTGTGTCTGCAGACAGCTACAGTGTACTCACATACATTAAATAAATAAATCTTTTTTAAAAAGCTTCATGTTTTCTGCCTGTAAGAGGCCGTGTTTGAAATAAAGCTGGGCATGGTGGTGCACACCTTTAATTCCAACACCCAGGAGCCAGAAACAGGTGGATCTATCTGAGTTCGAGACCAGCCTGGTCTATGGAGTGAGAACCTATTTTAAAACAGAGAAAGAGAAAACCAGGTCCCTCTGACACAAAACTTTTACAGCTCTAAACAGGCCTTCCTTTTCTTTTTGTGTGTAAGGATTTTTGAGGCACGGTCTCCTTATTTAACTCAGAATGGCCTTGTATTCAAAATCTCACTCTTAACCTTCAGGATGCTGGGATTAACTTTTTTTGTTTGTTTGTTTGTTTTCCTCTTCTCTGTGCTTCTTAGAGATGGCTTCACATAGCTCAGGCTAGCCTCAGACTAGCTGTGTGACAGAGACTGGTGCTGAAAGCCTTATCCTCCACCTCTCAAGTGCTGGGAAGTCAAAAGGCCTCCCAGTCCCTCCAGGAGGCCCTCCTGTGGACTTCCTAGCCACAGACTGGGGCTCCGTTCCCAGGACCTGAGAGGGAAACGGAACAGTCCAGCCAGCTGGGCTCTCCATCCGTGGGCCGGCACTGTGCACAGCACTAGATATACCCAATGCCATTAAAACTCCCAACCTGAAACAGGGTTTGGATCAGCTGCAGTTTTTAGAGAAATGGGAGGAGTCACAGGAGGAGGAGCCACAGAAAGGGGAGGAGCCACAGGAGGAGAAGTAACCACAGGAGGAAGAGGAGCTATTTAAGGCCTCAGAGGCCAAAAAAAAAAAAAAAAAAAAAGGTCCGCTTGCTTGATGTTCAGCCTTTACTTTGAGTTTCCGGTCTCCACCTCACTTTCCACGAAGTGGGTAACTCGACTAGCGAATTAAGGAAGGCCTCATCCATAAGAGAGTCCAGGCCCTCTCTGGTATTTGTGCTCTAGCGGAAATCTGTGCTAATTGACCCCCAAGGTCCCCCCTCAGCATCCACCCCATTCCCTCTCACCATGGGGTCACAAGACGCGTTCACAGGAGCGTTCTCACAGCCCGGTGTACTGGTGTTGGCCCAATAGATGTACTGGGGTTGCCCGGATGTAGCCAGGTACCCAGAGGTAAGTCAAGGAAAGCTCCATGCCAGCTGTCGACTAGAGGACATCCCTAAATAGCTGCCCCTGCCCTCACATCCCCTCATGGGACTTGCTCCACACCCCACCCAACCCCCAACCCCATCCCCCGAGAGCTCTCCAGCTGGTGCTG
Organism: Micromys minutus; assembly: GCF_963924665.1. Lineage (NCBI taxonomy): Eukaryota > Metazoa > Chordata > Mammalia > Rodentia > Muridae > Micromys > Micromys minutus. The sequence goes on along the minus strand of NC_137960.1, from coordinate 2,788,520 downwards.
GATAAAGGATACAGAGCTGTCACAGCCCAGTAACCGATGCAAATAACCAGGAGGACAAAGGTGACCAGAGGGTAGAACATAGTGGACATCATCTGTCCCACGGCCCTGTAGAAAGACAAGAGAGTCCCAGGCCTGACCCTGGCTGGCCCCTTCCTCGGGCCTGTTTGTTCCCAGAAACAGAACTACAGCGCTCCTCCGCCACACCCATAAACCCAGCCAGCGCCTGGTTCCGAGAGCCGTACACTGTAGACTCGTGACGGGTAAACCGAGTAAGGGTCAAGAGATTCGTGGGGAAGACTGGAGTCACTCGGGGAGTATAAGGGAAGACAGCCCCCACAGAAGTGTGCCCCCTGGTGGCAACTCTGCTTCTCCTATCACGACTCCCACCACTTGACCCAGCAAGCACCTCAGCTCCCAGCGCCTCCCAGTCCCCCGCCCTCAGTCCACACCATGCCGTTGCAAGGTTCAGGCTGCTGTTATGGGGAGCCTGGGCGTGGTGGTACAGGAGACCCTGAGCTATACCCCCACACCCCAGCACTGCATAAAAGAGGCCTGGTGGCACATGCCCGTATCCCTAGCATTCTGGAGGCAGGTGTGGAAGGGTATGCTCAAGGTCATCTCCAGCTATATAGTGAGTTTGTGGTCAGCCTATGCTTCCCAAGACTCCAGATTGAACCATCTTATGGGGCAGGAAGACCCGGAGTTCAAGATCAGCTTCAGCTAGCTGCTCCATGATATTAGTTTAGGTTATATGAGTTCCTGTCTCAGAAAACAAAACAAAGTTTAAAATAAAAACCCCTTGGGGCTGGAGAGACGGCTCTACCGCACTGGCTGCTCTCCCAGAAGACTTGAGCTCGGCTCCCAGAATCCACAGAGCGGCTCACAACCATCTGTAACTCCAGTTCCAGAGGATCCAGCGCCCTCTTCTGGCCTCCACAAGGACCAGACATGTGCAAGGACATACGTTCTGGCAAAACACCCATACATAAAACACAAATAAATAAACCTTACCCCCTTCCAAGGACAATAAAGCAAATCAGACAGGGAAACTGAGGCCCCAAGAGGCTGGAACTCTCTGGGTAGCAGTAACTCATGCCTTTAAGCTCAGCACTGGAGAGGCAGTCGAGTCTCTGTGAGTTCGAGGCCAGCCTGGTCTACAGAGTGAGTTCCAGGACATCCAGGCCAGTACCCCTGCCCGAGACCCCTTCTCCCTCACAGGCAGGCTCTGACCTGCTGGCTTCCTTCAGCAGAGCGATGGCGATCCGGATCCGCTGGCGCAGGAAAATGAGCATGAGCAACAAGATGCCCTCCAGGACGGCCAGGACAATCACTGCACAGGGAAGCAGGCAGTCCCGGGTCAGGCCCAGGGTCACCCAACCCTTGGCAGCCAGCGGACGGAGGAGACGGGCAGGGGACTCACGGGCAGCTAGCCAGGTCTCCTTCACATTCTGGTAGGCGCTGAAGTTGGTCGTGAAGCCCAACTGGGTGATGGAGGCGCCCTGGTCCCGCAGCACTCGGTACTGTTGCCAGCAGTGGTAGATGCCGTAGGCGAGCACAGCCAGCACCCCGACAATCAGCAGCAGCACCAGGGGTGCTGCCACCAGGCGCAGGAGCAGGATGAACAGCAGACTTAGCGCCAGGGCCACGCCCAGCGCCCTGCAGGTAAGGAACATACATGAGGGGTCGCCTCCCAAGCCCTTCATAGTCCCCCAGATTCTTTCCTTGCACCCCCCCCCATTCATAGATTCAATTCATCTTCTGAGGGGTTAAGGGTCCACTCTGAGCTAGCTCCACCCACTCTGTGATAGCTCCACCCATTCTGTGATAGTTCCACCCATTCTGTGATAGCTCCACCCACTCTGAGCTAGCTCCACCCACTTTGGGCTAGCTCCACCCACTCTGGGCTAGCTCCATCCTCTGATCACTTCACTTGTAGACCTGGGGAAAGGGTATCAGGAAGGGTGGTGCCTGATCCTGGGAAAGCTATGGACTCACACGAGAATCCAGTACCAGGACTGGGCAAAATCTTCAAAGATCTTCACAGAGATATCCCGGGCATTGATGCTGTCCAGGAGGCCACTGTCAGGGAGGGATGGAGTTGGATGGGGCTGAGGTTAAGAAGGGACACAGGCACACGGGTGACACAGAGGGTGCCGTCTGTCTACCTGATTCCATTAGAGATAGTGGTGTTATTGATCTGTAAGTGTTCAGCCTCAGGGAGAGTGAAGTTGATGTTGGGGAGTGGGAAACAACGTCCCAGAGCTGGAAGAGAGAACAGGGACTACTGGACAGGAGTCTCTCTGACCCTCAGGACAGGGAATAATGGTGGAGGGGCTCTGCTCTTTCCAGGGTGGGGTGCCGAAGCCCATCTTCCCACCCCATTCCCTGGATCCCTGCAATACCTCCAGCCCTGACCTCGCTGTCCTGCTGAGTCAGGACAGCTATGGCCTCCCCATTCTACTGCTCCAATCCTCAGTGCCCCCCGCCCCCACTCTGTCCTGTCCCTGAATTCTATGCACATTCTATAACCTCTGCTCTTTCGAGGCCTCTAAGTAGCCTCCTTCAGAAACTCCTCTCCCCAGCCTCAGCCCAGCCCCTGCCCCATCTCTATCTCCATCTCTAGCTGGGCCTGTTAGGAGACTTGGAACCACATGTAGCCAGGCAGGTTTATTTTTATCACTGACATCCCAATGTTGAGAAAACAAACACAGAGAGGCTTGGGACCCGTCCTCTGGGAAGTCCTCGAGTTTAAACCCTCATCTGTCTGCCTTGGAGCCGCCCTTGGATGCCCTTCCTAACGTACTTGCCTTGAAAACTTGCTCCTTCTCATGCCAAACTATTTCCTACTAAAAGAGCAAAACGGGAAAGACAAAGGCGGGTGACGTGGCTGTGCCTGTCATCTCAGAGGGGGTCAGGCTGAGGCAGGAAGATCACCAGCCTGGAGTCAGCTGGGCTACAGAGCACGATTCTATCTTTAAATAAACCAAACCAGTTATATTGGCAGTGGGGGAAGTGTGTGCCACAGAAAGGTCGATCGTGATCAGCTTAGGCAGCCACGCACACTTGTAGTATTTGGAAAGATATCTCTGTTTGCTATCCATATCAATTTCATTTTTAAGAACTAGTAAGGAGATTTATCTATTTTGTATTATTTTTTTTAAAAGATGTATTTATTTGTTACATATAAGTACACTGTAGCTGTCTTCAGACACACCAGATCCCATTACAGATCCCATTACAGAGCCACCATGTGGTTGCTGGGAATTGAACTCAGGACCTCTGGAAGAGCAGCCAGTGCTCTAACCACTGAGCCACCTCTCCAGCCCTACTTTGCTTTATTTTTGAGGCACGGTTTACTATGTAGAGTCTTGGCTGGCCTGGAACTCTCTGTGAATCAGGCTGGCCTTGAACCCATAGAGATGCCCAGCTCACTTTATGTGTCTGAAGCTTTGCCTGCACATGTATGAGCGCTGGCGTAACTTGTCCCTGTGGAGGCCAGGAGAGCATGCGAGAGCGCCTGCATGGTTACGGATCTGCGGGTGCTGGGAATCCTCCTAACTGCTGAGGGCCTCTCCGGCTCCACCACGCACACTTTCCTGATGACCTCACGTGGACGGTCTTTGTCATTTTTGTTCTGATCTGTCTTTGCTGACAATGGAACCCGGGGCATTGCACAAGCTATTGAAGTGCTCTGCACACGCGCCACTCACCTTCCTTGAGAAATGAAACACTATGACATCTATTTATTGGGTGTCAATGTGCGAGGGTTGTGCAATGCCTGCAGTGATCAGAGGGCTTATCTCTCCGTCTATACCAGTCCTGGGGTTAGAACTCAGGTGGTCAGACTTGGCACCAGGCACCTTTACATGACACACTACCTCATCAGCCCTGTTTTATTGTTGTTTTGAGATAGGATCTCACTAAGTGTCTCAGGCTGGCCTTTGACATTTAGCGTGTCATCCTCCTGCCTCAGCTGCCCTCTTAGCTGGAATTATAGGAATGTACCGTCTTGTCTGCTCAGTCAACCTCTTGTAAGTCTCTCTGATCGCTCCACCTAGAGTGTATGTGGCTGCAGCACGGTGGTTTCTGTCATCCCTGCATCTGTTCCCAGCACCTGGTGTGCAGCCTCACCACGGACACCAAGAGTCTGATCTAGGGTCCTGAGGCAGGGGGATGAAGGCCTGCTGCTTACTTCTGAGCTCCCACTGACATGCTGAGTGGCTTCTCTTCTTCTGGGTCTGCTTCCTTCGTTTGAGGAATGAACACATTGGATGGGCTGATGCCCGAGTGGGAAGTGCACATGGTCCTTACCTGGAGTAGAAGGAAGAAGGAACCTGGGACACAGTTCCTCCTCCAGGCTCTTCATCACTCTCTGGGGATGGAGAGAGGAGAACAGACAGAGGCATGAATATAAAACAAAACGAGGAAGCTGTGGCTCCCAGCATCATAACTACGACCATCATCACCACCTCTATCACCACCATCACCACCACCACCATCACCATCATCATCATCATCACCATCACCACCACCACCACCATAACCACCACCATCACCACCACCACCACCATCACCACCACCACCACCATCACCACCATAACCACCACCATCACCACCACCATCACCATCATCACCATCACCACCACCATCACCACCATAACCACCACCATCACCATCACCACCATAACCACCACCATCACCACCACCACCATCACCATCATCATCACCATCATCACCACCACCACCACCACCATCACCACCATCACCACCACCACCATCACCACCATAACCACCACCATCACCATCACCACCATAACCACCACCATCACCACCACCATCATCATCACCACCACCTCTATCACCATCACAACCATCACCACCACCACCATCAACACATCACCACCATCATCACCACCTCTATCACCACCATCATCATCACCATCATCACCACCACCATCACCACCATCACCACCACTACCTCATCTTCCACAAATCTACCACATCAAGGCTCAGCCTGGCCCATCCCTCCTTAGAGTCCAACTTCTACCATTCCTACCATTATGGGTTCTCCCTGGCAACAGTGATGTCATGGGTACCAGCATTTACCATATCTGGGGACACTGATGGTTGACAAAAGTCCATGTTTTTTTTATAAACGTCACCGACCGTCTCTGAGAACTGGCTCGCTGTCACAGCCCATAGGGTCTGTGGGCAGGAAGAGACGCACACCTGCGGGTGGAGAACACGCTAAGGGACTGGTGTCCAGGGCCTTGGAGACAGGTGGGGCTCAGGCAGGTCCTGGCTTCTGACCTGGGGTGTGGGGCACTGTAGGCCATTCTCAGCGATAGAGATGACATTGATGGACGCCGCACAGCTTAAGATGTCGAAGTACAGAACATAGGGCTTATCCCTGTAGGACGAGAGAATTCGTGTGCCTCAAGGCCTGGGGAAGGTTCGGGGTGTCATTAAGATAGCACTGAGGACCAAACTAGTTACATCCTGGCCCAGCTTCTCTGGGAAGAAAGGCAGACCCAGAACACCTGGGGAACTCACGCTACACAGCCAGTGTGTGGCTGAAAATACTGGGTCTCCCTAGTGAGGCAGCTTTATGGCCTTTAACAGGGCCTCACGCCCTTCTCATAGGGAATGACAGTATCTACCTCTGGAGGCTTAGCAGTTTGGGTGTGAAGCACCTGCCTTCCTAGAGTAACTGCTAGGGCCTTAATATTTACCGGTCACTTCCTGCATGCTTTCTGGAAGGGCTCAGCTGCTTCTGTTGAGGAAGTTCAAGCTCAGAGAGGCTGACTAAACCACTCAAGGTCACACAATCCAAACTTATCTCAGGTGGAGACTCACAGTAATGTCTGAACACTAAGGTGATGCACCTAAAACTGGCTCTGTGTGCCTTGGCGTTGTCTCCCGCCCCTCATCCTGCGACCGGCTACTCACTTGTTGTCACCCACGCCACAGTAGGCTCCCGTGGAGTTTCTGGGGTAGAGCACTTGCCGAGGGTCTCCATACACCCAGGCTGGAGACAGGGACACAAGGGGAATCACAGGAAGGCGGAGACTTGGGGGCAGGCAGCTATGGGGTAATCTCTCCCTCAGTTTCTGTCCTCACCCTCGGCCCCAGCTCTGGGTAACCAGAAACTTACCCACAAGCCCCACTACGATGTAACCCAAAATGAAGATGAGGAAGAGAACACAGCAGATGATATCTGTGCAGCCCCTGGGGAGAGACGGACGTCTGAGCCGGGCTGTGTGTAACCATGGGGTGGGGTGTTTGGAGGTGTAAGTGTGGGGCATGGTTGGGTGGTGGGCTATGGTTTAGAAGATTGGAGAATGTTAGAAAGATGGGCATTTTTCTTTTGTTAAGTTTAGTTCAGTTTTTTGTTTTCCCAGGTAAGGTTTCTCTATGTAGCTCTGGCTGTCCTGGAACTCGGTCTGTAGACCAGGAGCTCAGAGATCCACCTGCCTCTGCCTCCTGCTGGGGTTAAAGATGCCCACCACCACTGTCTGGCAAGATTGACATTCTTTATTTGCTTTAAGAAAGCTTTTCTTAGGATGGGAATTCTTCTGCTGAGAGAGAGACAGGCAGAGAGACAGAAAGAGAGGGAGAGAAAAAGAGACAGAGAGAGTGAGACACACGGAGAGACAGAGAGCTTCTCTGGGTAAGTTTTCCTAGGTGTATACACACCTGAGTAGCTGTGTACACCAAGTCAAGAAGTAGAACGACCCAGTACCCTGAGTCCCCTCAAGTCCTTCTAGACAACACAGATGCCTCAGCGGACCAGGTTCCTGCATCGAAGACAAACCAAATCCTCCCACACTCCCTCAGGGCATTGCCCACAGCTCACCTGTTTTTGATGGGGCCTCGAAAGGAAGGGTCATATTTGGCTGAGTTCCCTGGAGGAGGGAGAGGAGAATGGGGCATTGAGGGTCTTCCTCCTGACATCCGGTCCCTCTCAGTCACTCTGTAGTCCCAGATGCCTGTCTAGCTGACTAAGAGGACACCAGGGTCCTGGACCAGCAGTATCCTGACCAGAGAGCAGTGATCTGCTACCCGGCAACAGCTGGGAGGTGGGGCCTTTACTCCTGGCAGTTCTGGATATCCAATCTATGGTTTCTTACCTGTGAAGCAAGCGCTCTGCCGCTAAACTATTGGCCAATTATTTTATTTATTTACTTTGTTTTTCTTCCCTGAGACAGTTTCTTTGTGAAGTATTGGCTTCTCAGAACTGTCTCTGTAGACCAGGCTGGTCTTGAACTCACGGAGATCTGCCTGCTGCCCCTGTTTCCCAAGTGCTGGGATTAAAGGCATGTGCCACCACCTCCAGGCCACAGCCATGTGTTTTTATTTTTAATTTATATTTTAGACAAGCTCTTGCTGAGTTCTCCAAGCTGGCCTTGAACTTGCCACCCTCCTGCTTCAGCCTCCTGATTAGTTTTTACAATAAGCTTCTGAAAGTGACTCTTAAAGGATTTTGGCTCATAGGGCAGGGGATCTGAGTAGTATGTGGCCCAGCTTCTGGGATTCCCTCTTAGTGGCTCTCAGACCCCAGTTCTATCTCTGTCCTAAGTTATCTCTGGACCATTCAGTGTGGGAGCCCCTCAGGGGACCATAGTCACTCATCTCAGCCCTCTGGCCTAAGGATATGACAAAGAAAGGAGGGTCCAAGCTATGAAACACTGCAGGGCAATGGGAGGCCCATGGACTCCCCCCACGGGCTAGGACACAGCTCCGTAGAACCCACCCTCCCCACTTGGGCTACCACACGGCTCTGGGTAGCCAGCCAGAGTGACACCTGAGCCAACGGCTGTGGTTGTGGCCACGTCCTGTTCCTGGTCCTCCTTGAGTACACAGGGGAGGGGGTGGTGCCAGGCTGCCAGGGTCCTGGTGGACATTGAGGGACAGCGGAGGGCTGGGCTAGCCTGGGGCAGGTATCTTCTTTTATGGGCATTCTGGACTCTGTCCCACCGGGGCTCACAGACACAGGGTCAATGATTGACCCAAGTCTGTTCCAGGAAGTTTTCTGTGGAGTGCTCTGGCCATTACTCCGTCTCCTAGGGGACACCAGCCCCACCTAGAGGAGGCCCAACCCTCAGCTCAGCCCTCTCTCTTCCCGGTCCAACTCATGCTTCTCAGGATTTAGGGGAGATTTCTAGCCCTATTAAAGTGCTCCAGATATACTAACACACACTTCTTCCCGGCTGAGATCATAAGGCAGGTGTCAACTGTCTCTCCACCACTCCTTACAGGGCCTTAGCAGGCAGACCCTAGCAGCTTGGGGTCCCAGGAATCCTAGCAGGCTGACCTAGCAGAAGTTTGGGGTTCCAGCCCCCTACTCCTCAAAGGACTTTAGTAATTCAGAGGCCCATCTCCCCAACTTCACACAGACCCCAGGAGTACCAGACCCTTCCTCTTCACAGGATGTGGGCTGACAGACCCCTCCTCAGCAACCTGTGCTCCTCTGAGATCCAAAGTCTAAACAAGCTCTCCCAACTCAAGGGAACCCCAGCTCAACTCTTGCAGGTGCTGCAGTGCAGGACACTACTGGACCAGAGCGTCAGGACCCTAAGCCGCCTCCTAACCACACAGGCTTTGTTTGCCAGGGCTCTGCCCTTAGGGACTTATAGCCCAGGCCTGACCTCCCCCCTCCCCTGGCCACACACAGACGCCAGCCCCAAGTCCTGCTTATCCAGATTCCATTAAGTGTGCAAGACCTTTCCGGTGGCTCAGACCATCCTCCCAGGACCTGGTTCTGTCTCTTTTCCTTTCCTCGGAGACCCAGGACTCCAGTTCCTGTCAGAATCCAACCTCAGGCGCCGTGGCTGCAGAGCACAGACACCTCTCTCTCCAGAGCCTGGGCCTCTGACCCCGGCCTTACCGTAAGCCTCGTTCTCATCCTGCTTTCTCCCCATGGCTCAGTCTCCGGAGTGATTGGAGCCAGGGAGACCTAGCCGCTCACCTGCCGCTCGCCCCGCCCTCCCCTCGCACACGTCACAGCCCCGCCCCTGCCTGTGGTCCTCCAGTTCCTTTTTCAGATCTGAACCAGCCCAGTGAGCCCCAGGGGCTGCTTGCTGGATCAGCCACAGCGCAAGAGGAAGAAACTGGAGTAGTTTGATAAGAAAACACTGCTTTTTCAACTGTGGCACACCCGAACCTCTAAGCTGTGATTTGCCTTTCCTTAACCCCCCCCCAGGACAGTGGGCGTCTCATAGCTGGTCTCTTCCATAGCTTGCTTTCTGCCCACCTGTCCCCTCAGCCCCACAGTCTTCATTGCCCGAAACAATCAGTTTATTACCAAACCCAGCATTTATTGAGAACACAGAAAATCAGTTGGCAGAGGCCCAACTTCAATCAGCAAACTGAGACCAGGCTCAGTGGGGTAGGCCAGCCCTGACGTCACTCCCTGACGTCACTCACACTCCCAGTGAGAAACCAGCTCTGGGAGAGGGGCTGTCAACCTTCCAGGCCTTACGGGGGTCTCTGATGGAGGAATGTCTGAAGGGCAGTGCCCCAGCCTGGATTTTAAGAGTCCTCAGGTGTTGATGGGGGGCAGGGAGCTGAGGTCTGGGAGCAGCTCTGGGTGGGGGTCCAGACGGGCTAGGCGGCTCTGCTCCAGGGCGATGGCCTCAGCTGAATGCTTGCACTTCTCAGAGCCACACTGGCACGTGAAATACTTGCTTTTGATATCCCAGAAGCGATCACCGTAGTCAAACCTGGCAGAGGGAACAGAGCAACCCTGGGATATGGATCCAGACTCTCAACCATCCGTCCAGGAGGGTCCACCTCCTTCCACCCAACTCTCCCCCAGATGGGTCTGTTGACTCACACACCCAGACTGTCATAAATGCAGGTTTCTGGCCTCACAACCTTGTGGCCAGAATCTCCAGAGGCTCTGTGGGAGTGGGATGCAGCCCAGGACCTAGCACTCTGCAAATATTCAATCACCCTAGCCCCCACCCCCTTGTCTTTTGTTTTTAAGACAGGGTCTCTCTATATGGCTTAGGCTGGCCTTGGATTTGTGGTTACTTCTGCCTCAGCCTTTCTTCTCAAAGGCTGGCAGGGCAGGCTGGACTTCTCCTTTTGTTTTTGACACAGGATCTTGCTCTGTAGCCCAGACTCTTGGTGACCCTCCTGCCTCAGCCACTTGAGTGCTGTGATCGTGAATGTATGTCCCCACACCTGCCTTGCACTGTTAACAAGCCCCCCAAGGGACCCCCAGGCTGGCCTCTCACCCCAGCTCCTCCCCCGTCCGGATGTCCCTGGAGCTGAAGAAGGCGATACGTGGGAACCGTAGATCTTGATGCAGCATGAAGACCCGAACAGGGATGATGTTGGGGTCACACAGGTGGTTAATGAAGCGGCTGATGTTGCCATAGTAACGGGCGTCAATGCAGTAAACCTCACCATCCTGGGGGTGGGGTACACACAGTGCTCTTAATACCCACCTCCACTGCAGTGACACCCAGTGCCTCTACCCAGCCTCCACTCCCAGATGTCCCGGGTGGCTCCAGAGGCAGCCTGTGGTGGCCGAGGAAATAGGCGTTGTGTCCCACCTTGTTGTCTAAATCGAAGAGGTAAGAATCATCCTCTCTCACATCAGCCTCAGCATCTGAGATCAGCTCTCCAACGTACCTATTGGACAGAAACTTTGCTCCAGGCCCCACCTACCGCCCAGGGAAGGTGTGCAGGACATAGTCCAGCCACTAGGGGACCCCCCTGTGCAGTTGGAACAGCAGTCGGACAAGTAGGCGTGAGGCTCTGACTGGGGTGAGGGCTGGGAGGAAAGAGCCTGCAAGGCCTGCAGACATGGTGGGAGATGATGGGGGAGGGCGTGAGCCCGGGTTCTGGGGATTAGCATCCCTGGTGGCTGGCTGGGTGGAAAGCTGCCAGGCTTAGACATGAGGAGGTGTGTGCACCAAGAACTATGGCCCATGCAAGGCTACAGCGCCGTGAGGATGCCCCATGTGGCTGGCAGAGGAACTGCACAAGGATAGACATGGGTGTCTGAGAAGTAGAGGGAACAGAGAAAGAAACCTCGGAGCAGGTGAAGGGGGTTCTCTGTTCTAAAGGCCACAGCAGACCCCGTGAGTGTAACGGCAAAGGGGAGAAAGTGCACAGGAAGAAGCTGTTCTCCACTTTACAGATAAGGACAATTAAGGCCGAAAGAAGTTGAATAAAGTGGCTGGGGACACAACAGAACACAGCTCAAACCTAGGTCCATCTGCCACAGACATGCTACATCTAGGCAGAGTGCAAGCAAAAGGGAGGACATGATGTTTGGAAATACACTCAGGGTGGATAGACACATGCACGGTGACACGGAGCTCAAACACCACAGCCTCAGAGTGAACTCACTCGCAGATGAACGTGCCCTGGGGAATGGTCTGCAAGGCACGGACCCCCCAACCCATCTTGGCAGTCCGGTAGAGCTGCAGCCGCACCCTAGAAGTGGAGAGGGAGTCATACTGAGTGTGGGACACCTGGGAAGGTCCCAAGGGGGGGGAGGCGGAGGCGAGGCGGGGTGCTGGGGCGCGCGCCTCACTTGATGCCGCTCTGCACCACGCGGTTCTTGCAGCTTCTCCAGCAGGAGCATGCCTGGTTACACTCAAAGATCAGGGGGGGCTCGATCTTGTTAAACTCCTGGAGCAGCCGCCCGTCCTGGGGTGCGGAGGGAGGGGACAGTGGTTTCTCTGTGGGGCCCATTTCAGCTGCCCAGGACCCAGAGGACTCCACAGGAAACTCCACTCTGACCCCAGCCCAGAGCAGGAGAGAAAGGTGCAGAGTCTGCAGGCTGAGGTCAGAGACCAGGAGGTGTGCAGGCGGGCATCAGAATCCATTTGCATGTACCCGAGCAGAGACCCACTGCATTCCGGGCAGGGTACCAGGACTTCCTGCTACACCCTGTCTCTTCCCCAACAGACCAGGGTCCTGGCTCCTTGGCGGGGTGGCCAGGTGAGGGACACGTACCTTGTCATACCAGCACCGGATGCTGAGCTGGCCACACAGGCAGTTGGAGCTGGAACAGTCATCAACACACGTGCAGTGCTGGGTGGGAAAGAATCAGAGAGTGGGGTCATGTTTCAGGACAGTGGCTGGTGTGGTCCCAGTGTGAGGGGGAGTCCACATGTCCCCTGGTGTGGAGGCTCCCCCAGTGGGGCCCGAGCCTCACCTGCAGGTGAGTGATGTTGCGGTCGATGTTCATGGTGGAAGTCTCACAGTTCTCAGAGATGTACTTATAGTCCTCTGGGCATGGCTCCCCATCCACACCATTGACACAGGGGATGGGCACATTCTCATAGCCTCGGGCTACATCCCTACGGAAGGAGCAGATAAGGTTAAAGTCGGGCCAGGGCATTTCTGAGGGGAAGCTGAGGACTCCCTGGTCTAAGGTGCCGGGGTGATGGCACCTTTAATCCCAGCACATGCAGTCAGATTTTCTTGAAAACAAACCAACGAAAAACCAAAGTAAGACACCAAGGAAAACAATGTCAGCTGAGAAATAATTATGTTCCAAATCCTGCATTGGTCATTTTTGTTTCTTGGTGAGACAGCAGACTGAGCCCAACAACATTGTGAATTAGGTCAACAAATGTCCTACCACCAGGCTGTTTCCAGCCCCAACTTTGTGAGATACAGTATCATATATACCTGGCTGGCCCCAAATTGTGAGATAGCCAAGAATGACTCCTCCCCCAGCTCCCAAGGATTAGAGGCATACATGTCACCACCCCCTGGACTCTGGACTTACATATCTGCTTGCCTGAAAAACAATTTTTTGAATCATTTTACGTGTAAGAATATTTTGCCTGCTCTTATGTATGTGTCCCACAGGCATGCCTGCTGCCCACAGAGGTCAGAAGAAAGCATAGATCCTCTGGATCACGGGCCTGAAGTCACAGACGATTGTGAGATGTAGGTGCTGGGAATTGAACCTGGGTTCTCTGCGAGAGCAGCCAGTACTTTAAACCACTGAGCCATCTCTCCAGTTTTTCCCTTGTTTTCTTTTGAGACAGTCTCATTCTGTAGCCCTGCTGTCGTCTGCTATGCCTCCCAAGTGCTAACGTTAAAGGCCACAGCTCTTTCTGGGCAGAATGGTGTATTCTTTTACACCCAGCACTCTGGAGCGGAGGCACAGGACTCCGAGTTCAGCCTGGTATATAGAGTTGAGTTCCAGGATAGCCAGGGCTACATAGAGAGACCCTGTCTACAAAACCAAACCAAACCAAAACAATAACAAAAACCCTTCAAAGAAAGTCAACACTCCTGGTGCCCTCCCACCCCCCCCCCCCTTTCTTGAGACAGCATCTTACCATGTAGCCCTGGAACCCAGAGATCAGCCTGCCTCTACCTCCAGAGCAGTGGGATTAAAGGTCTAAACCACTGCTGTGTGTGTGTGTGTGTGTGTGTGTGTGTGTGCGCGCGTGTGTGCATACATAGTATAGATGTAACAGGAGGCGACTCTCTCCTTTTGCTGGGTTCATGGCTTGAACTCCACCTCACCCTAGTCTTGTGCTTGTTTTTTGGTTTGTTTTGTTTTTCCTTTTTAAAGGTCTGAGTCTCGTTGTTACAAACGCTGCTCTCCAACTCACGGCTCAAAGGTAGGTCGTCCCCTCAGCCTTCAGAATAGGAGGTGACACCCAACCTCAGTCGGAAACTCTTAACTATCTGGTGTCTGCCTCAAACTCACAATCCTCCTGCCTCAGCCACCTCTAAAGCTTGGAAAACATGCCCTTTTCTTTCTCTTTTCCTTATTTGTTTATTTTCTTATTAGTTTATTAATTAAAGAAAGATAATGTGGCCCTCTCTGGCCTGGAACAGCATAGATACAAACCAAGTTGGCCTCAAGTTCAAAACAATCAACTGTCTGCCCCTCCCTGTGTGCTGAGATTACAGGTATGGCCTTCAGCTTTTCTCAATTGTGTGAGTATCATGCTGCGTGTTTGTAAGCCAGAGGACAACGTGGAGGTCCAGGGACTGAACTCAGTTTCTTAGGCTTGGCCACAGGCTCCCTTGCCCTCTGAGGGTCTCACTGGCCGAGTCTCTTTTATTTCCATCTCCCCTACTGGCAAGATGATTCTAGCAATTCTCGGGATGTCCTGTGTCTGGGAAGGGGCCTCAGACTGGCCAACAACATAGGGCCGTGGCCGTGGGCACGGATGTCTGGGCTGCACTCACCGGCAGATGATCTTCTCAGTGCGGACAGCCCGGTTCCCTACCCCGAGCCTAAGTTTGCGATTGAGTTGCAGTGCAAACCACACATCGGAGCGCTCTGGGGTCAGGTCCCATGCTGTGTCCCCTTCTTTGTTCCGAAGCTCAGGGTTGGCTCCACGAGACAGGAACAACCTGAAGAGGGAGAGGAAGTCTGGGTCAGACTGGACAGTGGGGTGTGGGTGCCGGGGGAATCAGGAAAGCTGGGCTTACAGAACACAGTCATGGTAGCTCTCCCTGGCGGCTATGTGCAAGGGTGTGTCCCCGTGATAGTTGACAGCATGGAGGTCGCACTGGGCATTCAGGAGGACCTCAGCGATGGCAGCACTACCCGTGAAGGAGGCCCAGTGCAGGCAGATGTTTTCCTCCTGTGGAGGCAAGGGGCAGAAACTGGGTTGCAGGTGACAGAATCCTTGAACCGAGCCCACTTTGCACAGGCGTCCCACCGTTTCCCCGCCAAAGTCCTCCGAGCCCCCTTGAGTGCCCCTCACGTTGTCAGTAAGGGTGACATCAGCACCCCGGGTCAGCAGCATACGGATCACGTCAATGTGCTTGTGCTCAGCTGCCCAGATGATGGGCGTCCAGCCCCCACTGTCCTGAGGGAGGGAAGGAGGAAGGGAATGAAGGCCCAGACTTGCTGGTCAGAAAACTGGAGCCAGAGAATGGGGTCTATCCCACAGACAGGCACCTGCCCACACGGGCTCACCGGGGCTCGCTAGACACGCTCAGATAAGGGGGGGGGGGACTTGAGTTCTATGAACCAACAGGGCAGCGGGAGGGGTCAGAGCGGCTGGGGAAGAAGTGAGGACTGAAGCCTGGGGACAGCTGGGCTGCTGACCTGGGCGTTGACGTCCACCTGGCCTGTGCTCAGAAGCAGGCTGACCATTTCCAAGTTCCCGATTTTGGCTGCGTGATGGAGACAGGTGGAGCCGTCCTCTTCCTGACGGAGACACAAGCCAGTGAGCCCTTCAGCGGGCACCCCGTGCCAGGCATCCCTCCTTCCTCCCACCGCCGGCCCCGCCTCCCTCCAGCTCCACCTCGAACCTTGCTGTAGACGCAGCCACCCAACTGCACCATGTAGCGTGCCACCTCCAGGTGGTTGTTCACCACGGCCTCCATCAGCGGCGTGCGCTGTTGCTTGTCTACAGCATTGATGTTGGCTCCTGCCTGTGAGGACGAGGGTGAAGGCTGGCACCAGGCAGAGTGCATGCTGGGGAGGGGACTGGACAGTGAGGTGGGGAAGGGTCCCAATGACTAACCTGCAGCAGCACATGACAGATCTCTACAGACCCCTTCTGTGCAGCTGCGTGCAGGGGCGTGCGCTTGCTCTGTTGGTCACTCTGGAAGTTGGGGTCCAGGTTGTCTACTGCAGGCAGAGAAGACAGAAGCGGTAAGGGAGCTGAGGATGGGACAGCCCTACATCAAGGGAGGCTTCCCAGGATTCCCCAGTAGGCATGCTGTGCCGGCCCCTCAGTACTAGAGGAGCACTCGGCCTCCATGCCGCAAAAGCTTAGGAGTCACACACCGGAACAGCACCCACCACCAACGGATTACCACCACTGCCATCACCGAGGGCCACGTGACCTCCCTTACTACACAAGGCTCTTAGTCCCTCCTGGTGGGAAAAGACACTCACGCAGCATAAGGATCACCTTCTGCAGCTCTCCCTGCTTCACCGACAGGTACAGCTGCCGTGGGTGGAATCGCAGCTTCTTCCGCCTGCCGGGGGATGGAGGGGGAGAAGGTGGGCTGCTCGGATTTAAGTACCGGCAGCAACACCTGCATCTCTGGCACAGTCATACCCTGAAAACAGCACCAACTCACCTCTCTGACTCCTGGATGACCAAGGCTTTTTCCAGGGCTTCCCGGCCTGGCCCAGGGGGCAGACCCACAGCGGAGAGGCAGCCCCCATTAGGCAGAGTCAGCGAAGGCCCTGAGCTATCGATGGTGTCGGCCAGGGGATCACAGGGCGGGCGCCGTGGCTCTCCATGCCCTCGCATTCGGGCACTGTGGAAGAAGGGTCTGAGGTCTGAGGGCAAGGGAGGTAAGACAGGAAGGGGGCGGGGCAGGGGAGACCAATACCTGGGCTGGGAGGTATCTGCTCGCCCTGGGGCGTCGTGTGCCAGGGGTGGTGGAGCAGGAGCTGCAGTGCCAACTGGGGGTGTTCCCCCATCGCCCCGAGGAATGGTCACCTCCTGGGCCTCTGAAGCATCCTCTCCACAGTGGGGACAGAAGACCATCCCATTGAGCTGGGATACACAGGCCTTATGGAAGCGATGAGCTACACGGAAGTCGGGGTGGCATTCCAGGAAGGTACCCTGGGCAAGGGGATGGCAGTCAGCTCCTGAGCTCTCTCTTGTTGGTCAGGCCGCCCATCTACCCCAATGTCACTCACTGCTGTGCAGAAGTAGCCGCAGCCTGGGCAGCAATGGTGCTTGACCATGCGGGCTCGGTGGGCCTCACAGAGTACCATCAGCGCCACACGGCTAGACGGCCGCATGGTCTCCCTCTTGAGGATGGCAGCATTGCAACCTAGCAGCTGGGGGTAAAGGAAGGTGGGGCCGTGAGAATAAGGCCAGAGCTCACCCTGGGTCTCCCAAGCCAGCAGCACTCAGACCCACCTCTCCGTCCACACTTTCGGTGGCCATACACTTGTGTCCCGCTCTCTCGCTGATGCGGTCAATCTTGGGCGCCTCCATGCGGCAGCTGCAGAGGGGCAGCTCCTCAAACCCACGCTCTGTCTCCAGCGAAGACGTGTCATTGGAGACCCCTTAGACAGGAAGAAACAGAGATGATGGAGGCCTTGACCCTCGCCCACTAGAAGGGTCCCCTTCTTCCCGCCCAGCCACCCCGTCATAGTCTAGAACCCCAAAGCCTGGCACAGACACCCCAGCTCTGGCAGGATTTCCCTCCACCCCCATGGGCACCCCCTGGTGGCTCCCTGTCCCGGCAGTTGGCAATTAATTACCAGCGTGGTTGGGGGAGAGGGTCCCCTCGCTGGGCAGCTCCAGGGACCCCAGAGGAACCTCCATGTACTCACTGGGCCCTGAGGAACCCACACCATTCACTCCTGACACAGAGACAGAGAGAGTGAGAGTGGGGGCTCACAGGGCCTGGGCGCGTGTGCACATGCGGTCTACACAGATCATGCACGAGCATCCGAGTGTGTACTGCTCTCTGGGGCCGGAGGAGGGGACCCGAAAGCAGAGGAGCCTTCTTACCTCTCGGCTCCTTGGCTCTCGGAGGCTCTCGTTTCCGCCGTTTCCTAGATGGCTTCACCCACGGGCTGTCTTTCCGCCATTTCTTCTTGGCCTTGCGCCGGCCACTGGAGCCGCTCTGCGGAAGAGGAAGGTTCAAGAGCTCTGTTCCGGCTCACATCAGCTCCCCCACTCCTCCTGGTGGGCCAGTCTCTCCTCTTACCCTGTCTGACTGATTGCCCGACTCCTCGTCCTCCTCTTCTTCCTCCTCTTCCTCTTCCTCTTCCTCCTCCTCTTCTTCTTCCTCCTCTTCCTCCTCCTCCTCTTCACTTAACTGTTCAGCTAAAGCTTCGACTTCAGACTGGAAGAGAAAAATCAGGCTGGGAAACCAGTGAACTTCAGCCATCTCTCTCCTTCAAGAGCAAGACCCAGTGAATCCTGGGGCCCCGTAGCATTACCACCCCATCAGGGAAAGCTCCAGGTGGTGGATGTGGGCAAGAGGAAGAAAAGGGCTGGACAGGGACAGAGGTACAGAATGCCACACAGCAGTGACAAGGGCTGGTTTTAGGAAACACAGACAAGACTACCCACAGCAACAAAACCACGCTAAGAAAAGCTAATAAGGTGTGCTACCAAAGGGTCAGACCACCATCACCAGACACCACAGGCCCATTGTCAAAGTTTTCTTTTTGTTTGTTTGGAGACAGGGCCTCACTAGGTAGTCCCGGCCACTATCTGGAACTCACCTAGATCCTACACCTTTGCCTCTGGAGTGTGTCAACATTTACCAGTAAAAGAAATGACCAGACACCCCACACAGCTTTCAATGACAGATATTAGGAAGGAGGCACCTGTGCCTACTTCCATGTTTTCTTCCCCAAAAAAAATCAAAAACAAAAGAACAGAAGAAGTTCAGACATGGAGGCACATTTCTATAGTCCAGACACACAGGAGATAGAGGGAGGAGGACCAGAAGCTCAGGAGCTGAGGCTGTAGAGATGGCTTGACAGTTAAAAACACTGCTGCTCTTGCAAAGGACCTGCGTTCAACTCCCAGCACCCCAAGGGCACGAGGCAAGCACTTGGTACAATAAGCACAGGGAAAACCACTCATCTACGCTAAAACGCAACCCAGAAACTCAGGATCATCCCTGGCTACATACCAAGTTTGAGGAAAGCCTGGGCTACATGATTCACCCTGAGACTAACAGCATAAGGCACTTGAAGGGAATCTCACCTTAACTACGAACAGCACAATCAGTTCACAAGCAAATGAGGAGGAAGAGGCAGGTGATGTAGAGGTTCAAGGCCAGCCTAGGCTACAAAGTGAGAGTCTGTCTCAAACCCCATTCCCCTTAAAAAAAAAAAAAAAAAAAAAAAGGCATGCCTTTAACCCCAGCACTCAGGAGGCTCAGGAGGCAGAGGCAGGCGGACCTTTTGGCTCAAGGCCAGCCTGGTCTACAGAGCTGAGTTCCAGGACAGCCAGGACTGCACAAAGAGAAACCCTGCCTTGAAAAACAAAAACAAACGAAAAAGAAAGTTCCAAGGTAGCTGAGGCTATGTAAAGAGACCTTATCTCAAAAAAGAGTAATTAGAGGGAGAGCTCTTTGAGTTTGAGGCTAGCCAGGGCTACATACTGGGACCCTGTCTCAAAATGCAAAATAAACTGGGCTGGAGAGATGGCTCACCAGTTAAGAGCACTCTGCTCTCCCAGAGGTCCAGAGTTCAATTCCCAGCAACCACATGGTGGCTCACAACCATCTGTAATGAGATCTGATGCCCTCTTCTGGTGTCTGAAGACAGCTACAGTGTTCTCACATATAAAATAAATAAATAAATCTTTAAAAAAACAAAACGGAAACCCATGGTAGTACAATCCCAGGCACGTGGAAGGCTGAGGCAGGCAGACTACAAGGACTGAGTTAAGGCTGGGCCACTCTGGGGACAAGGCCTCAAATTACACAAGCAGCAGATCAGTGCTCACCCACCATGAGAGGCCTTGAGTTTAACCCCAAAGTTGGCAAAAATAAAGCACAGGCCTCTTTGGAACTGCAGAGAAGTTGCTTCCACACAAACACAACCCTGTGACCTGCTGTTGTGTGTGTAGGGGGGAGGTTGTGTGCGGGGGCTCACTGTTCCCTTTGCCGACCAGTGGGAACTTCCCACAGCAGACAGTTAAATGAGAAGCAGGGCTGAGTGCTGGGGAGATGGCCCAATGGGTAAGTGCCTCCTGCCCCAGCGTCAGATCAGAGAGAAGCGAGGTACCCAGACACAGCAGAGTGTGCCTGGCAGTGCACATCTGACTAGTGAGTTTGCCGAGCCCCAGGCTCAACCACAAACACTGGAGCAACGGCCTGAAAGCTCAAACCCACATATCGTAAAGAAATTAAAATCCCCAGAGCCCGAGATGCTGTCTTCTAACCCCAGGATGAGCACGCACGCGTACGTGTCTTTCATCCCAACACTGAAGAGGCAAAGGCAGGAAGATTTCTAGGAATTTGAGGCCAGCCCAGTCTACCCGTGAGACCCTGTCCAATAAACAAAACTATCGAAAAGCAGACAAAGCAGACAACACAAAGGAAGCTAACAAGCCGTCAAGAGGCAGGGAGGAAATGGAAGGAGAGGAGCAGAGACAGTAAGGAAAACAAGAAACTCTTGCAGGCCACACAGGGAGGGGAACTAGCATGTTCTCTTAAAGGGAAGAAGGCCAGACAGGGAAGCGCCGCACACCTTGCTGTCAGAGTCCACCCGCTCATCCACAGAGTATGCGTCATAGTACAGGCTGAAGTCATCTCCCACCACTGTCTCCCACTCCTCCAGAGGCCTGGGCTCTCCCTTCTCCAGGATCACATCTCCTGAGCCCCCAGCAGAGCCCAAGTCCTCCGACTAGAAAAAGATTACAAAGTCTGAGGCTCCTGGCGTCCGACCCACCAACACCCCCCCCACCCCCGCTCCCGGCCAGGTCTTCCTCTGTGGCTCACCAGGCTGCCTGAATTCAGCTTCCTCCTTTTAGCCACATCTGGAAAGACAGAAGAGTGAGGAGGACTCAAGTCTAAGTCCAGGGACAGGGACAGGATATGCCAAGCCACCTGGAGTATGTGCGGAGAGGAAGCGGAGGCAACTGACCTGAGGTCACCTTCCCCAGATGCACATCATCACTCATGCGGAAATGCTGGACTTCAGGGGGCCGCTTCTCAGGGATTGGAGGCTGGAGCACGAAGGAACAACTCTGTCAGAATACTACTCACCCAGGCTAGGTGCTCATCTTTCCCCCCGGCACGCTGGGAGACAGGCAGATCCGAGTTCCCTGCCAGCTTGGGCTACAGAGTTAGACCCTGGCTCAAAAACAAACAGTATACCTAGCAACAGAAAGGGAACCTGGACACAGAACAGGGGGGGACACTGTGCTAAGTGAAATAAGCTACCAAACTAAAGTTACTGGTCTGCACTCTCAGCCTGAGGCCCAGGTACGTGTGCTGTGGCTGGCTATACCTCAAAAATGCTACCTGAAGGGCTGGAGAGATGGCTCAGCGGTAAGAGCACCGACTGCTCTTCCAGAGGTCCTGAGTTCAAATCCCAGCAACCACATGGTGGCTCACAACCATCTGTAATGGGATCCGATGCCCTCTTCTGTGTCTGAAGATAGCAACAGTGTACTCCCATATGTGACAAGTACATCTTTAAAAAAAAAAAAAAAAAAAAAAAAACGCTTGAAAAAAAATATGAAGCTACTAGAAGCCATCAGGACTGATCAGCAGTTAATGGTGTCAGCACCAAGCCTGGTGAGCTAAGTTCACATCGAGACTCGGACAGTGAGAGAAAGGCTCCCATAGTTCTGTTCTATACCCTTGGGGCTCTTTTTGTTTTCTGCTTTGTTCTTTTGAGGCAGGACGTTACACATCACAGGGTAGGTCACTGTAGATCAGGCTGTCCCCAAACTTCAGAGATCTGCCTGTTTCTGCCTTCCAAATGCTGGGGTTAAAGGTATGCATCACCACTCCCGGCTAAATTAAAAAAAAAAAATCCCTCAACAGATGGATATCCCGTGGATATCCCGTGGGTCTTGGATGTGGAGTCAAATTATGGCTGCTTATTTACCAGTCTTCATGAGTTGGTGTGCAACCTGTGCACAGGAGACTGGGAGGAGGCTGGGAGGAGGCTGGGCGGAGCCTGGAGAAGGCAGGGCGGAGCCTGGGAGGAAGCTGGGAGGAGGCGGGGCAGTGGCGCTAGATCTCGTGAAACTGAAGTTACAGGTGACTGAGCTGCCAGGTGTTGCTGAGATCTGAACCAGAGTCCCATACAGGACTCTGAAAAGATGCGCCTGCCTAAACAGGACAGTCTTTAAATGACTGATACAGACGCTAAGTGCTCCTGACCACCAGCCATCCCTCCCCATCAGAGCTAAAACACTTAAAAACTGTCATGAAAAACCAAAAACCAATTTAAAAGGGAAAGGTGGGCCAACAAGATGGCTCAGTGGGCAGGGGTGCTTGCTGTGCAAACCCTAAAGCTTGAGTCCGATTCCTGGACCCCATGAAAAGGTGGCGAGACCAACTCCACAAACATGTCCACTTACAATAAATATCTTTCTTTCAAGACAGGGTTTCCCCGTGTAGCCTTGGCTGCTCTGGAACTCACTATGTAGACTTGGCTGTCCAGGGAACAGTGTATACTATCATTAGGCTGCCCTTGAACTCAGATCTGCCTGCTTCTGCCTCCCAAGTACTGGGATTAAAGGCGTGCCCACCACTGCCCAGCAATCAAACTTAAAAAGTTGTGCCTCCACAGGACAGTCTTTAAACTGACACAGACATTAACTGGTCACCTATAATGTATCTACAAGAAAGATGTGTGTACGTCATATGCAAATGTTGATAGCTCAGCGGGCCTCGACCTCCTGGCTGCCCTCATAATTTTATGAAGGGCCTGAGCAGACATGACCTCTGTACCAGAGGAGAACAGTCACACTGACATGAGGTGATGGCTTTCCCAGGAACAGAGCAACAGGAGGGGCAGAGTGACCCAGGATCAGTTTCCAGCACTGACATGCTGCTCAGAGCCCCTTCAAACTCAAACTGCCCTCTCGCCTTGAAGGGCACCAGACACACAAGGTGGTACACAGCCGTATGTGCAAATTAACCACCCATAAGCACAAAACAAAAGTTAAACAAAAACAAAAAAAAAAAAAGAGAGAGAGAGAGAGAAGGAAAAAATAGAAAAATAAGTAAATGCTACATGAGACTGCCTCAAAACAAAAGTAAAATAAAATAAAATAAAAGGCAGGTGTGTGATATATGCCTGCAATCCCAGGACGTAGGAGACAAAGCAAGATGGATCTCTATGAGTTCAAGTCCAGACTGGTCTACACAGCCAGCCACCCAGAGCTATACAGTGAGACCCCATTACTTACAAATAGACACACACACACACACACACACACACAAAATACACAAAAAAACCTTCCCCATCCCCCCCCCAAATAAAATCCCTCAAAACAACAACAACAAAAAAAAAAGTCCCAAAGTCCACACAAGCCATACTTAATGTGAGCCTTTAATTTTGATTCCGGGGTTCTTATCACCCCCCCTTCTGGCATTATGTGGCCTTCCCAAGGAAAGGTTCCCAGTAAAAACTTTCTCTGGTTAAAAAAAAAACAAAAACAAAAACAAAAAAAAAAAAAGGGCTCAAAGTAGGGATTGAAAAAAAAGAACAAACAAACAAAAAAACCTAACCGCTTGCTCAAAGGCAAAACAAAACAAAACAAAAAAACACAAACTGGGAGGGCAGATCCTGCCTGGTCATTTGTGTAAGTGTAATTAGGACAATAACGATGTAATTAACTCTACATCTGTCAGTCTCCTCTGCTGACCACCCCTCCCCCAAAAACACAAACTCCAGGAAGCCGACAATTACTCAGCTCACACAAGCCCAGCCCAACAGCTGACACTTGGTAGCCTATTGGTAAATTCGAAAAAAAAAAAAAAATCTGAATACAAGAGGTCCCAGGCTAAATCCCGGAAGAAAAAAAAAAGCCAAAAAAACAAACCACCACAAAAAAAAACAAAACAAACCACACCCTGAGACACCCCAAGTCTCCCCAACCAACTTCCACACTCTCACCTGTCCGTTGCTAGGTTTGGACATGGTTTTCCGGGCCCGGTGTACTTTGGGCTGCCCCTCCTGGCCGGCAGTTGTTGCCGGAGGGGGTTCAGGCCCAGCAGTTGCAGCTCCCTGGGCCCCGGGCATGCTCAACAGCCTCATGGCCAAACTCTGGACCGAGGGGGGCGACTTTCCTGCCCCTGTCATTGACATTTTGGCCCGACTGGGACAGGCACCCCCCTTGCTGGGGGAAGAGGGGAATGACTTTGTGGCATGGCCTAGAAAAGAGGCAGGCAGACGGGGGGTGCAGGGTAAGCAGGCATGCAGAAGGCCCTTTAAGCCCCCCTCCCGCGCTCCCCAGCCTCTCACCCAGCAGGATTCGACCCCCATCTCCATCCAGGTTCTCGGGTTCGTCCCCGATGAGTGGTGTAGCCCCGACAGGGGTGTCAGCCCCCTCATCGCCGACAGTGACAGTGACAGAGGCCGGAGAGGAGGGGCCGGCGGGCTCCAAGGGGTCGGGGTTGGCCTTGGGAAGGGTCTCCTCAGTATGAGAGGTGTCCCCCAAAGAGCCATGAACTGTCGGGGAGGGGAAAAGAAAAAGTTCAGGGCTGAAGGCTCCCGAGATCCCATGTTGGGGGTGGGGAGGGTGGAGGTCCGGTCGGGCCTGCTCCGGCCGCACTCACCTCTCTCGGCGGCTCCCCGGGGCTCCTTCTCCAGCAGCAGCGCCCCCATCTCAGCGGGGGCCTCCCCCTGGGAGGGGAGACAAGGGACCGGAGGGCCCGTCAGCCCAGCAGGCAGCTGGGGGGCCCAAGACGCCTGGGCCCTGGGCAGCGAGAGCAGGCTTCGGGGCCTACCTCGTCCTCGGTGGGCGCCCCCCCGACCGCGGCCGCGGCCGCCCGTGGGGGCCGCACGCCCCCGCCCCCGGGCCCGCATCAGCCCCCTCCCTCTCGGCAGACCCCGCATCTCTGGGGCCGGGAGCAGAGGAGGGGGAGGGGGCGGGGCCTCCGCGCCCCGGCCCCGCCCCCTCCTCCCGGCTGCACGCGCCGCTCCCCCTTTGTCCCCCAGGCCGCGGGGACCCCGGCCACCAACCCCTGCAACGCCCGCTGCACCCCAGCCCGGCGGACGGCCCCTCGCGCCCCTCGCGCGTGCTCCCGGGGTCGCGGTGCCCACCGCCCACGCAGGGGCAGCGGGCGGCGGCACGTGCGACTCGGCGCCCACTCCCCCCACCTCCCACCCCCTGGTCCCCTCATCCGCCCCCGGTGTTGGCCCCCTGGTTTGCTGCAAGTTCGGCTCGGGCCCCCCGGCCCCGTTGCACCCCCGGAGCATTGCACGAGTGCGCGCTTCCCCCGGGCGCGCGCGCGGGCATGCACCCGCCTCTCCCCCTCCCCTTCCGCACCTCGGCGGCCGCCGCCGCAGCAGCTCCCGCCGCCGCCGCCATCGCCGCTTGCGCGGGGGGCCGAGCCGGCGCGCGGCCGCCCCGGGTCACGTGGACAAGGAGGGAGGGCGAGAAGACGCCTTAAAGGAGCCGCTGCGGGCCTTTGGGCCATTTTTTGCCCCCCAAAGTGGCCCTGGAGGTCCAGAAGTGGGGCTGTAGGGGAGAGGGCGTTCGCTCCTAGCCTCGGCTCCGCCGGGAGCCACGGGTGAGGCCCGACTGGGCTGTGGCTTCCCTGTCCCCGCCCGGTTTTGGTAACACGTGTAGCCTGAGCCTCTGCAGCTGCCGCGTGAATCTTGCTAGTTCTCAGCCGCCAGATAGAAGGTTGGGTCTTAGTTTCAGACTTTAGTGCACAAGAAGGGGCGACAGAGACTCACGGAAGACGCCTTTACTTCTGGGTCAGTGTGCTTTTGGAAATCTGGGGGGATATGTCTTCTGTTGCACTAGAAATGCCAACAGAATGCAGCGGAGGCCTCAAGGGCGAGCGACTACAGTCTATTGATTGTAACTATTTTTGCCCACTTTTCCATGGGGCGGGGGGTCATGGTCCAGCTGACAGCTTAAGTGTGAATGGTAGACACTGCAAGTATACAGCCCTGAACAGGATCGAGAGCACCATCCCTCTCCAGGCATTAAGTCCTGGTCAAAGTTTGTAAATGCCGGTATGGTCGCACACACAGTAAGAGACAGGTACTTATGATACTGAGCCCGAGGCCAATTCGGAGTCTTATGGGAACTGTAGTTCTCTTTGGATTTAAAAACGTTTTCAGACTTTCTGGGAATTGTAGTCTCCTAGGTATCCGAATGTTAAGTTTACCTGATAGTTCAACTTTCCTTAAAACTCGAACAATAATATTCAGCAGATGCCTGCTTGCCATTTCTGTGGGTTCGCTGGCCACCTGTGGACCATGCCTTACACAGCTACCAAACCCCACAAGGACCATGCCAGCAAGAGGGCTGCCCAATCACTGGTCTGATAAGTTTTCTGCCTAGGTGTTTAGGGCGTGTTCCTAATCTCTGCTTGAGGCCGGACTCCTTTTGGCTTGGGACTGCAGTTGTAAGGGCTGGGAGAACCTACGTAGGTAGTCACACACATGCAGTTGCCAGAATATAAAGAAAAAAAAGTTTTTGGTTTTTTTGTTTATTTTTGTGGAAAACAAAGAAAAACTAAAATCCCAAACTCCAGAAAAAAGCCTAAAAAATACGTTTTCTTAAAAAATACTGTATAAGTCTCTACTCCTCTCCCTCCCTCAACAGCCCCCTTGTGTCCTTTCTCCTAAGTGCCCTGCCCCCCACCCCTCCGCTACTCACTGCTCTCGCTACTGTACCCCAATGTCTCATTACCTACCCAGGTGGCCCACCCTGTTCTCTTACCTGGCACATACCATTTTCTTTCACTCCCGGTGAGTTTTGTATCTACTGTCCCATTTCCCCGGCATGCAAGAATTGCCTCCCCTTCTTTTTCTGGGACTTCATACTTGGGTCACCCTCCTCTCCCTTCTCCCCGTGATCTATTCTAACCAGGAGCAAGTAAGCTGCATCCTGGTAATTCCCCCTACAACTCCCACCCCCACCCCAGGAAAGAGCTGTTCTCCAAAACTTTCATTTTTCTCCCCCCGCCCCTCCACATCATTTATGCGCCTCTTCAAAAAAAAAATCTTTCTTTGGGACCCCATATTCCCTCAGCCTTGTCAACCCTGTCTCCAGCTCCATCTTTTTCTGTTGCTCTTTGAGGCAAGGTCTCTCTTCAATCTTCCTCCCTCCAAATGTATGCCTGCCCCAGAACCCCGCCCCTCCCCAGTTCTGCCGGGCCCAGGAACCCCCCACCCCCTCAGCCCTTCAGCGGATGAGGACATTGATCTCGGCCACACCGGCTTCCAGCACGTTCTCAGCTGTGGTTTTGCCATGCTGCTCCTTGAGGTGCCGCCTAATGGCGGGCTTGTGGGCAAAGCGCACGTTACAGTAGGAGCATCGGTAAGGCCGGGCTCCTGAGTGCAGGTTGAGGTGATCGTGCAGCGTGGACTTCTGGGTAAAGCACTTGCCGCAGATGCCACATGAATGTGACTTAACGCCACGGTGGACGTTCATGTGGCGGTTGAGGTTGCTGCTGTGGTTGAACTGCTTGCCGCAGCGCGGGCACATAAAAATGAAGTGTTGTGCACGCATGTGGAAGACCAGCTTCTCCACACCCTGGAACACTTCCGGGCATTTGGTGCATTTTATGTTCTTTAAGGGGTTTCCACTTGAGAAGCCCCCAGGCAGAGGTCCCCGGCTGCCCCCTGCCCCCAGACTGCCCCCCGCCCCCCGGGCAGCCATGGCCACCGCTGCTGCTTCCACCAGGCCCGAGGTGGCCCCCACACTGGCCCGGCCTCCTGGGATCAACAACAGGCCTTCCCCTTCGGCGTCCTCTGACAGGCTGTAGCAGGCCTTCACCACACCTTGCGGTGGGGTGACAGTGTTGGGGGCCACGCTACTCTGGGCCAGCTCTCCCAGGTGGCTGCCCACAGAGGCCCCGATACCCAGACCCCCTGCTAGGCCTCCAGGGGACTTGAGCCGGTGTGCCACTTCGAGGGCAGACTCCACCTTGACAATGCAGATGTCAGAAACATCCTCATCCTCATCCTCGTCCTCCTCTTCTGCCTTCAGCTCTAGGTCCTCGTCCAGCGGAAACTCCAGCTTCACCGGTCTCAGGAGCGGAGGGGGTAGAGGAGGTGGCGGTGGGGGTTTTGGAGCTGGCTTTGGGGTCCTGGCTGGAGGGAGGAGGGACTTGGTAGCACTGACACTGCTCATGAGGCTAGCCTCGCTGACCCCATCTTCTTTAAGGCCTATTTTGGGCTCAATGAATTGGCTGAGGGCATTCCTGCATTTCTCCACCACATGCTCCATTTGCAGGTAGGAGGCTGCTGTCAGGTAGTTCACGATGTCCCTGACTGCGAACTCCAGGGCGCCCGTGTAGCAGGAGAGGAGCAAGTCCGCCACAATTCTTGCGCTGTGCATCAGCGAGACCTGCAGCTCAGAACTGGGGTTCAGCAAGAACTGGTCCCGGAGGAACGGTGAACAGGCGGCCAGGATGACCTTGTGGCCACGGAATTTGAGGCTGTCGGCCACGATGGTCACATCGCAGAACCGCTCCTCTGCACGGAGCTGGTTCATGTTCCGCAACGTTGCGGCCTCGTGGCCAGGCAGCTGGAAGCGCAGGACTTCCACCCCAGAGGCCATTGTGGCGGGAGTGGACTGCCCTGGGTGGGAAGGAAACCGGTCAGAGACAAAGGTCTCTGGCTGTCGGAGGCCAAGGCTCCAGACCCCTCATCCCTACCTCCCTGGTCTTGGCGCGCCTCCCTCAGTTTCCCCAATTCCGAGGAGGCGCGGTCCCTCCGAAGAGGGAGGCGTGGTTCCCGGGGGCGGGGCAGCGGCGTCCACACCCCCCAGTCTCGCGGCCCGCGCGCCCATGGGAGAATGGATAAAGGGGTGGGTGGGGGAAAAAAAAAACCCAGAGCAGTGCAACTCTGGGGTGGCCCCTGGTTGCAGGCTCTCCTCACCCGCCTCGCTCTAGCCTGGGCCGCGCTGCTGTGAGTCCCCCTTTTAACGTTCTCCCACCACCCGGACAGGTCGTGCACGCCCCCCTCCCACGCGCAGGTCGCCGTGGCACGCCCCCCCACCCAGACTCACGACCCTGGGTGCACGCGCCTCTCACCTGGCCCGGTTCCGCGTGCTGATTTTTCCCCCCTGGTCCCCCACCCCCCCGGGGCCAGCGACGCCCCCCACACTCGGGCAGGGCCGGGGCAGCGCGCAGGCGCGGGGGTGCACGGGGCGCGCGCGCGGGCCGGCTCCGCGTGGGCGGGAGGGGGAGGGGCGGGGGCAGCTCGTGCCGAGTGTTCCAAGGCCCCGCGCAGCGCTGCGTCCTCGCGGACTCGGGGCGGAGGAAGAGGGGAGGGAATTAAAGGAGCAGGATTCCCCCTCCCCGACCCCCCTTTTCTCCCCCGGCACCCCCACGCGGTTAAAGGGCTGGACAGTCGTGCCTCTCCTTTGGCCAGGATTATTTGTCCGCCAGAGCGGAAATACGCTCCACAGCCCCCCCCTATTTCACGCTCCCCCTCCTCTCTGCCTCTGGGGCCCGCGGCCCGTCTGCGCGTGCGTGCCAGGGCCCGCGCGCTCGGCCCCGCCCCCGGCTCCTGGCGCCACCCCTCCCGCGCTCAGCGCGCGCCCGCTAGCCCCGCCTGCCCCGCCCCCCAGCGCGCGCGCTCCCCGGGAGCTGCGCAGTCTGCGCGGTCACCTACTCTCCAGCGAGGCGTCGCTCCCGCCCAGCTGTGCGGAGTCCGGCCACCTCCCAGAGCCTCGAACCTGCTGGTGGCCTACGGATCGTTGCTTCACTGCTGCCCTCCGGTGTATCCTGGGCTGAACAACTGCACAGTTCCTCAGGCCACACTTTTTTCCAAGTCTTCTGAAGCTAGTGTCCACTGTAGGCCTCCTGATCTAAAAGAGAATTGCACTTTCCACAAAGCCTGGTGAACCAGCGCTCCGGGCTTGCCCGGCTTAGATAAATCAGACCCTTCCCCCCTCTTCTATTTCATCCATTCCGACATCTTGCCAAGGCCAAGAACTCCATTCATAAAGTGGAAGATCAAACATTTCGCCTCCACTGCGTAATTAACCCTGGGACTAATCCGCAAATTGAGCAATTATTTATATTGGTACTAATGTACCATCTATAATTTTCCCTGCACCCACTCTTTCCTTCCATCTTATCCAAAAAGTTGCTCCCCTGCCCTAGATACCTGCTCTACCCTTCGCCTGGCTTTTATTGCCACTCCTAAACTGCCTTCTCCACAATTTCAGTGTGAATACCTGTCTTGAAGCCTCCAGCGTTTCTGTGCGCCCCACATATTTACACTTTAAAAAATGAAGTCCTCAGGGAGATGCCACTGTTGCCTGCCGGTTACCTTTGTTACACCCTCCAGGATGCTTCTCAATCCGGAGGATGCTAAGCTGTTTGCTACCCAATGTATTCAATTGTGGGGAGCATTTTTGGCACCTCTGGACAGTTGGTGGCGGATAATCTTATTTTACCAGGACATTCTGCAGCAGGCCAAAGGCAGGAACAGGCCTCAGTGCTACGCCCTGAAAAGGCTATAAGGAAGTACATTTGCATCTGAAGTTCAGGGCAGAACCCTTAGGAATGAAGGCTATAAGGAAGCATCTGAAGTTCAGGGCAGAAGCCTTAGGAATGAAGGCTATAAGGAAGCTTCTGAAGTTCAGGGCAGAACCCTTAGGAATGTAGCCTAGAAGGAAGTACATTTGATCTGTAGTTGAAGGCAGAACCCTTAGGAATGTAGCTCAGGGCAGGGTAGACTTCAGGAATATAGGCACAGCAGTCTCCTTGTCTCTTGAGACCCCCTTTTTGTCCTGACCTTTATACCTGGCCTCTAGAAAGATGTTTACAGGATCTTTGGTTGTTAACTTGCTTGTTCTTGACTCAGAACTGAAGTTATCTTTCTGCATGTAATTAAAGTGATTTAAAAGAGGACGAAATAAACAAGACTTTGCTTCAGCTGAGAGGCTTCAGCCTCAGGTCTGGCCAAAGTCATGTTACAGTTTTTACTCTCTCTCTTTTCTTTCAGTCCTTGCTCTGGCCCTGGGAACCCCTGTTGTTTGACTGAGCTGGTCTCTGACATTCAGTATCTGGTTTCCCCTCAAAGACTTTAATTTCTTGAAGACAGGTATTAAGTTACGGGCTGTGTTTTGCACATAAAAATTAGACAATAAATGGCTGAGTGTTGAAGTCATTGGCTTTTAGCTGGACCCATACAAAGTTTATTCCTGATTGGATGGAAGACTCACACCCAAGGGCTGCTGTTCCTGGAGAAGGCTCAGAGAGTGGCGAGGCCATACCTTAGCTGAGCTCTTTCACCCGGCTCACTTTGTGGTTAGATCATGGAGAGTTTAGGGGGAACATAGGCCATTGTGTTTGGTACGCCTTGTTTAAGGCCATATTCGATGTCTACTTCATGAGAAAGGGCTTGAGCGAATCAATTCTCTGAATCATGGTGACTTTATCTGTCAACTCAAGGTTCTAAATGGTTGCCAGGCGGATGGAGGGTCCCAAGGAGCCTCACACACACTGAACGACACTGGGTGGACTGTGGTAACACCGGAGGGTCCCAAGGAGCCTCACACACACTGAACAGACACTGGATGGACTGTGGTAACATTTTAGGTTATTTATATACTTATTTTTACTTTTATAAGAAAAAGACTATGGCAGTTTCTTTGTTTTCTTTTTTTTCTTTATTTTTTTTTCCAGACAGTTTCTCTGAGTAGCCCTGGTTATACTGAAACTCACTCTGTAGCCCAGTCTGGCCTTGAACTCAGAGATCTGCCTCCCAAGCGCTGGAATTGAAGACACGCCCCACCAGCACTATGACAGTTTCAAAAGAATTGTCCTTAAAAAATTCCGTTTTCCTATCTCTTCTTTTTCTCCTTACCACACTTTTCAAAATAATTATACATGGGGCTAGAGAGACGGCCAAGCTGTTAAGAGCACGTCTTTTTACCGAGGACCCCAGTGTAATTCCCAGAATCAACTTGGTGGTCCACAACCACTCATAGCCACAGTTCCAGAGGATATGACACCCTCTTCTGACATCTGTAAGCACTGGGCACATATCTCCTAAACACACACACAAATGCACACAAATGCACACATGAATACACATACATAATAAATACATACACAAATACACACACACAGGAATACACAGCAAAACACTTATACATGCGAAGTACAACTTTAAGAAATTAAAAGGGAAGCGTTCATATTTCACTGAGCAGAAATAGGAAAAATCTGCCAAGTCAAAAGGAGTGAGTTTGGGGCCTGGAGAGATGGCTCAGTGGTTAGAGCACTGACTGCTCTTCCAGAGGTCCTGAGTTCAATTCCCAGCAACCACATGGTGGCTCACAATCATCTGTAATGGGATCTGATGCCCTCTTCTGGTGTGTCTGAAGGCAGCTACAGCGTACTTAAATATATCTAATAAATAAACCTTTTTTTTTTTTTTTTTTTGTAGTGCATGTTCTTTATTTCTCTTTATACATTAGGCCATGAATTCATAGGGGATGGGCTCCGGCAGCTCAGGCTCTTTTCCGTTAGTCCTCACAAAGTGCGCTTCTCTGGGTGGCACAGGCTGGCACTTCAGCTGAACCCAGGTGCCCTTCTCCTTGGCTCCTTTTCTTCTGATTGTTCTCCTTCACCCGCTTCAGGAAGCTGTCTCTGCTCTTCGAGTGCTTGATGTGCTCAATCCGCACATCGATCCTCTTCGCCAGAATCTTGCCCTTAACTTGTTTATTTACAATGATGCCCACAGCATGCTGCGTGACATTGTAGACTCTTCCGGTTTTTCCGTGGTCACACTTATGGAGTATTCCTTTCTGAACAGTGCCTGTTCCCTTGATGTCTACAATATCACCTTCTTGTAGATTCGCATGTGTGTGGCCAAAGGAACAACTCCATGTTTCCTAAAAGGCCTGGAGAACATAGACCGAGTGCCTCTCCTCTTTCCTTTTGTGTTCGTCATGTTGGCGAGTTAACTGGAAGATGTTCTCTGTGGAGTCTGTGGTGAGCCACTCACTGGCCATTCCTGTTGGGGGATCCAGTTCAAAAAGGCTTCAAAGAGGGTACTAAGGATTGTGGGTAGAGGCACTTTCCACTCTCAAACCCTGGGTTCCACACAAGGGGAGGAGAGAACAGAGGCCCATAAGTCCTACAACCTCCACATGTACATCATGAAGTATGCTCCCCATAAAAAATATATAAAACAAGGAAATTAATGAAAAAGACGATATTAGAATCCCACTCGGCAAGAGCCAGGGAAGTCATGGATCTCGGAGGAGAACCTATAACCAGCACTTTACAAAGTTGCCCCTAACTATAACCTAAGGATTGTCTTCATACCAACAGACAAGGGTAGTCCTCACCCCTCACCCTTACCCCTAGAAAATTCTCTTGGCAGCAGACATACAATTACAGAAAACCACAACTAATAAACATGTAGGCTGGTGGAGCCCCACTCTCAATGGAGACATCTACAAAACAACTCCTGCAGCTGAGGTTCAGCGATCCCCAAGGAAGAGGGCTGGTACACTGGCTGGTTTTGTGTCACCCTGACACAAGATAGAGTTATCACAGAATAAAGAGCCTCAGTTGAGGAAATGCCTCCATGAGATCCAGCTGTAAGGCATTTTCTCAACTAGTGATCAAGGGGGGAGGGCCCAGCCCATTGTGGGTGGAGCCATCCCTGGGCTGGTGTCTTGGGTTCTATAAGAAAGCAGGCTGAGCAAGCCAGGGGAAGCAAGCCAGTAAGTGACATCCCTCCATGGCCTCTGCATCAGCTCCTGCTTCCTGACCTGCTTGGGTTCCAGTCCTGACTTCCTTTGGTGATTAACAATGATGTGGAAGTGTAAGCTGAATAAACCCTTTCCTCCCCAATTTGCTTCTTGGTCATGATGTTTGTGCAAGAAGAGAAACCCTGACTAAGACAGATGGAAAGACTGTAAAAACCAGAAAATCAGTGAATTCTCAATGAGGCTGTTTTCTAGGAATGTCAGAAGCACCTTTTGTTAAAGTCTCACTAACATGACCACTTAAACACGAGCTGGATGACACAGACGGACATGCCAGAGTGGATGGGGAAAGCCCATGAGGCTTCAGCCCTACACAGAGCTACAGGCAACTAAGGAAAGCTGAGGGCAGGAGACGTGGCCTTCCCCAGGGAAGAGCACATCCATTGGTTATCCTGTACCAAACTGTCAGCTCTGAAAACATACATGTAAGTAACATTACACAGAGTGAGCACACACATATATATGTATTTATGTACATACCATATGTGTACATGGATTATATATGCTTGTATATACATATATACACACATACGTACACACACGTGTTATATATGCATATATTGGTATGTATATATATGCATGTATGTATGAATATACACAACACATATATGTGTTGGATGTTTGTAATGACAACCAACGAAAAAGGAGACCATGAACTTGAAAGAGACCAATGAAGTTGGAGTACTTGAGGGTTTGAAGTGAGAAATGGGAAGGGAAGAAATTATGTAATTATAATCTCAAAACTAAAAGAAATAATTATTTTTAAGATTTACTTATTTGTGTATGTGAGTACACTGTAGCTGTCTTCAGACACACCAGAAGAGGGCATCAGATTCCATTACAGATGGTTGTGAGCCACCATGTGGTTGCTGGGATTTGAACTCAGGACCTCTGGAAGAACAGTCAGTGCTCTAACCACTGAGCCATCTCTCAAGACCCTTACAGCCTCCTTTTAATAAGGGTTCAACCTCTCCTCTAGCCCACCACCCAGTAGAAGTAGTAGAAGAAAAAAGTCCAAATCCCAGCAACCACATGGTGGCTCACAACCATCTGTAATGAGATCCGATGCCCTCTTCTGGTGTGTCTGAAGACAGCTACAGTGTACTCATATGTAATAAATAAATAAAAATTGTTAAAAAAAAAAAGTTTCCATAAGATGGAGAGTGAAGCTCAGTGGTTGGAACGCAGGCCCAGTGTGCAGGAAATTTCAGTGCCATATACATCAGGCATTGGTGATTTGTCATATACATCAGGCATTGGTGATTTGTCTATAATCCCAACACGCAGGGCTACAAGGAAGATTTGGGCTGTGGGAGACCTTGTCTCAAACAAACATCAAAGGCAGAAATACAGATTTGTGTAACGTAATGTGGGGTAGAGGTAAGTGCTTACACAGAAGACGCCACAGCAAACCAAAGGGGTGGGAAGGAGGAGCAGACAGTTCCATCTCCCACGCCGGTTTTTTGTTGTTTTGTTTTTGTTTTTATTATTCTCACAAACGGCAGCGTCCCATATGTCCCATGCACGTTGTCAATAGTCTATATGTTATCGGTCCTGAGGTGTTCTGCTCTATAGAAATGAACCTCAAGATAGAGAAGCCGAGTGGCATTCCACAGTACACACGTGCCGCGCTCACACGCCAGTCCTCCATGAGCGGTTTTTCTCAAACTCAATACATTGTCCTTTCATATTTATAGGAGGATATGTGGGTCTCCCCGCACCCCACCCTTGGCTGGAGGACTGTGCAACTGAAGCTGACCTCAAACTTACAATTCTCTTGCTTCAGTTTCCAGATGTGGGATTACTGATGTGTGCCCCCATAGCAGGATGATCCTCTCCCTTTGGCTGCTATTTTAGGTTCGGTTTTTTGATTGTTTGTTTTTTTTTCTCATGGGCCCTTGTGTGACAGTGACTAACTAACATGTCAAGCTGAGCCAGAGCGCATCTAAGCCACGCCAAAAACTGAATTCTTTTCATCACACTGGACCCGAGGCTGTGGCTAGGGCGAGATCGGCTGGGGTATAAATTCTCATTTCTGCCCCGAAGGAAAGCAAGCACGAATGTCTGTCCCCCCACCAATCTGGAAACTTCCAGTTTACCTTATCAACCCAGGGCAGGGAGCTCTAGAGCAATTTCTGTCTGGGGAAGGAGGAGAAGAGGGAGCACCTGTGTTCCACACTTAGGAAGGTTCATCATTGAAAAGGTAGAGGGGACTGATGGGTAAATCCAGAACAGAGTGGGTGGGGAAAGTAAGATGTGGGCAGTTGTAACACTAACGTTTTCCGCCCTGCCCATGGTCACCACCCTCTCACCTACGTCACACCCGGCGGCCTTCCCTCTAAGTGTCAAGAGACGGCCCTCAGGGATGTGGAGATCTGGGGGGATACAGTGACTGAAGTGAGGAAGAGCTGTGGGTGTGGAGACGTACACCCACGTGTGGTTATGTGCACACACAGTGTTAGCCGTCGTCTGAGAGGGATGTGTCTCCTCACAGGAGGTCAAGGACAGACCTTCCAGTTCTAGGGAGGCCCAAGAGCCAACTTCTCAGCTTTTTGTTCACATCTTGGGAAGCTGGTACAACGTCAGTGTAGAACCTGGTGTCTGGGTTTCCAGGGCAGCCACTGGGGAACCAGAAGACAGTCTTTTTTCCAAAGCTCCAAGAGCAGTGTGTGAAAAGCTTCCTCAAGGTGGCAGTAAAGTCGCAGTTGGAAGGTGGAGGAAGGAGGATCTGGAATTGGAGCCCTGCCTCTGCTATGCAAGTTTGAGGCTAGCACTGGCCTCAGACTCAGTCTCAAGGAGACGGGGGCCCGGATAGATGACTGGGTCAGCAAGATGCTGTTGTGCAAGTGTGAGGCTTCAGTGTGGATTCCTTGGAACCCACGTTTAATAGTCCGGGTACAGTATCGCTTCTGAAGCTCACTGGTTGGTTAGACTGTTCACATGGCCAAGTTCTGGGCCAGTGAAAGACCCTGTCTCATACAAAAGGTGAAAGGGACCTGAGAAATTATACCCATGGTTGCACTCTGACCTCCAGAGGCACAAACAGATGTGCCCCTGCCCACACACTAGTGCACTCCCGAGGGCACACACACCAGAAATAGAAACCAATGGTAATTTTATTGCTGATCTGACAGGTTTCCTTGGGGTGGCTGTGAGCCTTAGAAGAGTGCTCCCTTGATCTTGTTTTTTTTTTTTTTTTTAATATTTATTTATTGTATGTATATGAGTTCACTACACCAGAAGAGGGCATCAGATCCCATTACAGATGGTTGTGAGCCACCATGTGGTTGCTGGGAATTGAACTCAGGACCTCTGGAAGAGCAGTCAGTGCTCTAACCACTGAGCCATCTCTCCAGCTCTTGATCTTATAGTAACAAAGAAACCAACTATGTCCAGAGGCTTGGAAGGGACAAGGAGGCTGATACATCAGGTTAAATTCTCCATGGCTTGGTCAGGCAAGGGGCAGAGGTCAGCCTGGGCTATAGAGAAATTCCTGGACAGCCAGAACTACATAGTAAGATGTTGTCTTTAAAGCAACAAGCAAACAGATCTCCATAGCTAGGAGCCCAGTGTGGTAGTTGGTGTTATAATCTCCATGCTTGGGAGACAGAGGCAGGAGAGTCAGGATTCAAGGCCAGTTTCAGCGTTTCAGCTACTTAGAATTGTAAGTCAGTCTGGGCGACAAGAGACCCTGTCTCAGAGGGGAAAACATGATCAAAATATACTGGAAGAAAAAATTATTTTTTCACTAAATAAAAGTGTATCTCAAAATTCAAAATGCTGTTTATCCTTTTGAATACCAAACGCAACTGTTTAATTTTTATGTTTTGCAACTTGGGAATTTTATCTGCTGAATGTTCCAATAATTTTTTTTCCTAAGCATTCTTCCCAACTTTTTAAGTAATTGTTGACTTTCTTTTTATCTTATTTTCAGGGAAGGACCCAGGAAAGAATGTGAACCTTCCTATATGCCAAGAAGTTCTAAAAGGATCAGTTTCGATTCCTCTGAAGCTATCCTGGGGAAAACCCAACGGACCCCAGGAAATCAGATCCACGTCGCAAACTCCAAAAAGAAGTGAAACAAAATAAATAAAACACTTTGCAGGACTTGTGGGTTTGTGGGCTTAACACAATCTATACAAGACCGTGTGTGTGTGTGTGTGTGTGTGTGTGTGTGTGTGTGTGTGTGTGTGTGTCTCAGAGGAGCAAAGGTCCTGCCCCAAGGCTGTGTCCGGAATCCCGAGTGGTTTCTTTCTCATTTTCTCCCCTAGTGCCACCCGCTGGTCACACCCCGTTGCGTCTTTTCAGTCTCTGGCAGCAGAGCCTACTCAGCCAACTGTGATTTCGGGGAAGTCAGATGACCTCTCCTCTCCCCTGGCTATCAGTTTTACTGTCCTGGAAACCATGGCCCCTCTGCTGGCTATCCTCTGCTTGCTTCAGCTGGGCCCAGGTAGGAGGCTGGGAAAGGGGTTATTGGGGCCCTGTGTGCATGGCAGGTGCTGCCGGTCCGGTCCACAAGTCAAAGGGCAGCTTCTTCTTACCCCTCTCTCATCTGGCCTGTTTTTCCTTTCCCCTGCTCTTTCCCACACCCGCAGGCCTGGCTGCGCTCTCCTGTCCTCAGAATGTCAATATTGCCGGTGGTAATTTTACCCTCAGCCAAGGCTGGGCCCCTGGGAGCCTCCTCATCTACTCCTGCCCCCTGGGCAGGTACCCGTCGCCAGCCTGGAGGCAATGCCAGAGCAACGGACAGTGGCAAACACCAAGATCTAGCTCACTGCCCACCCTGCGGTCCCCTCGGTTGGTTAAAGCAGTCTGCAAACGTGAGTCCCTTTGGGCTTTGGGCTTTGGAGAGTGCCCACCAGTGTAGGCCTAAGCTTCTATTGGCAGCGGGTTCTCCAGAAAGAGAGAGAGAGAGAGAGAGAGAGAGAGAGAGAGAGACAGACAGACAGACAGACAGACAGACAGAGACAGAGACAGAGACAGGGAGAATGCCAAAATACTGCAAAAAGCCTGGTGTGGTGACTCACCTTGAATTCCAGCACTTGGAAGGCAAAAGGAAGGAGGAAAGGGAGGGAAGCAATCTGGTCTACATAGTGAGTTCTAGGCCATCCAGGGGCATAAAGTAAGACCCTCTCTCAAAAACAAACAAACAAAAAACTAGATCAACCTATCAAACAAACAAAAACAAGAAAAGTCCACTCTCTACTTAGTAAGGACATTTTTATTTTTGTAGCTAAAATTAATTGCAGGACTATTTGACCATTCTAAATGGATGCTGAATGCCCCAGAGCACCCTAAATACACAGTGACTTTGGTGAGAGACTGGGGTGACCACAGCCCTTAGGGAGGTAGCTGTTTGTTAATCAACGAGGCTGAACTGTTTTAAGTTGACAGTATTCAAAAACTACGTAAAACTGTAATCTTAGTTCCAGTAGACTTTGGGGAGTTCTTTGGTGCTGGGAGCTGCAGTTAGGGTCCTAGTCTTCCCTGCCCAGCTCTCTGCTTTTGAGTTCTTTTTCTCTCTGCACCTGCTAACTCAAACCACTGCTTTCAAAGGTGAGCTTTGAACTTACTGTGCAGCTGAGGGTGAGTTTACACTACTTCTGCACCCCCGCCCCCCACCTCTTGAGTGCCGGCTAGACTGGAACTAGCCACCGAGTTTGGAGTTTGGCTTTTTGGGGTTCTTTGAGACAAGTTCATACAATATCGCAGGCTGGCCCAAACAGGTGCGCACCACCACATCCAGCTTCTCTCACTTGTGTTTTTTGAGCCAGGGTCTAGCTATATAGTCTAGGTTGGCCTAATGGAACTTTTATGACCTGCCTGCCACAGCTGCCCAAGTGCTGGTATTATGGGATGTCACCACATCAGGCCTTTTCACACCCAGCTGACCATCTTGGGTTCTAACAGAAGACCCCTCCCCCACCTTTGTGTCAGCCACCCTCTGCTCTTGCCCAGAATCTCTCTCTCTCTGTCCCCAGCTGTTCGATGTCCGGCTCCTGTATCCTTTGAGAATGGCATCTATATCCCTCGGCTGGGGTCCTACCCTGTGGGTGGCAACCTGAGCTTCGAGTGTGAGCATGGCTTCACCTTGCGGGGCTCACCTGTGCGACACTGTCGTCCCAACGGCATGTGGGATGGAGAGACGGCTGTGTGTGACAATGGGGGTAAGAATCCTGACCGTTTGGGGTCACTGGGGTGAGTGGACTCGCAGCCCCAGAAGCTTTTGTGGGCACTGGCTGGGAGCCTGTGTAGGTTTCAGAACGGACTCACAAGTCTAAATGCTCACAGCAACACTTTGTACTTAACTCCATGAAGTGTCAAGACCCGTGAGAGACTGACAGCTGCACATTAGGCTCAGTGTGGCCTCTGGAGCTTGGTGTGGTTCCAGCTGCTTTGAGTGAGATAGCCTCTGCACAGGTCTCTTACCCTTCCTGTGCCTCAGTTTTTACACCTGAAAAATGGGAATATTATGGCTGTCAAGATGCTTTAGTGTTACACAGCACTTGGTGTTTTTCCAGAGGACCAGAGCTTGGTTCCCAAGCAAGCACATTGGGCTCACACCCACCAGCAACTCCAGCTGCAGGGGACCCAATGTTCTTGTCTGGCCTTCACACAGTAGTACACGTAAATAATAATAATATTTGTAAAGTGGAATAGCCAGGCAGTGGAAGCAGACACCCTTAACTCCAGCCCTCGGGAGGTAGACACAAGGCATCTGAATTTGAGGCCAGCCTGGTCTACAAGTCAAGTTGTAAGACAGCCAGGACTACACAGGGAGAGATAAAATTAAAAAGGGTGTGTGCCTGGTGAGTTAACGGAGCTGAAGTCACCAAGCAACATCTCAAGGAAACAGAGGAGGCTGCGTGGGCTAGTGGCCGTGCTGTCCCCTGAGACCCCAGCCCTGGCTTGGAGTCGTCCTTCGTGACTTCCCTGAACAGCTGCTGGAAGCTGGTGACTTTCCAGCTCTATGAGTGGCGTTCAGGAGAAGTGGGTGTCTTTGTTTTATAAACAGTGTCTGCTCGGGTAGCTCAGGCTAGCTTCAACGCAGGTGGCCCTGAGTTCCTCCTGATTCTCTTGCCTTGGCCATACTATGCACATCACCATGTGCAGCTCTGCCAGGACACAGAAAGCAGTGTCCCCTAGGTAGCAGGGCCACCGACTTACGCAGCTACCCGAAGAGTGACACCTTACTCATTCCCTAGAGTCTTTCTCCAACTGCTGTTTAGTCAAACATAAATGTAATTTGTTTTAAATTTGACATATACTCTCCCTGTAGTAACGCATGCCATTTGTGAGACTGGGGATGGGACCCAGGGTTTCTGGAATGTGAGGCAAGCCCTCTTCCACCGAGCCATACTCTAAACTCCATAGTAGAAAAAATTTTAAATATGTATTTCTTCATCTTTAATGCCAGCGCTCAGGAGGCAGACGCAGGTGGATCTCTGAGTCTGAGGCCAGCCTGGTCTACGTAGAGAATTCTAAGCCAGCTAGGTCTACACAATACCATCCTGCTTCAAAACATTTATTTATTAGTGTGTGTGTGTGTGTGTGTGTGTGTGTGTGTGTGTGTGTGTACTCGTGTGCTCAGCATGAAGGTCTGAGGGTAAGTTTCAAGAGCTGGTTCTCTCCTGTCATCTGGGCTCCAGCAGGGATGAAGCCTAGAGGCTCAGGCTTGGCATCAAACATTGTTGTCATCAGCCATCTCATTGGCCTGGAGTGATTTGTGGACATGCATCCACCCACAGAATGCCACCTACACTGAGGACATGCTCACACTGCAGGAAACTTTCAGGTCTCCTTCAACTTCCAGCACAAGTCTACCGGCTATTGACTTTATTTTACACATTATTTACATATTCATTACACATTTACATATCATTTACATACTATTTGCTAATCTATCACGTGTTCTCCGGAGAGGCACAGTTATGCCATGGGAGGTGTGTGGAGGTCAGAAGGCAACTCACAGGGCCGGATATCAATGGGACTCGTGTCGGGTTTTATAAAAATAAAGAGAAGGAATATGTCTGGTGGAGGTGCAGTCAGGTGTGGGGGAAGGGCCCATGCTGAAGCCTATTCAGGACATTGGGAGGGGAGTTGAGAAGATAGTAGAGACTGAGAAAGGCTGAGAAAGACAGAGTAAAGGAGTAGAGGCTGGCCATGAGCACATGGAGTGGGGGGAGGGGAACGGAGAGGGGGAAGGGTAAGAAAAAAGAGGACAAAGCAAAAGAGAGAGGAGGGGGGCAAGTAGCCCCTTTTATGGAGAATTGGAGCACCTGGCTGTTGCCAGGTAACTGTGGAGCAGAGCCTAGACGAAATGCTAACAACTCTGGTTGTCTGCTTGGTAGGAACTGCCACTGCCCCTGCCCACTGGGCTGTCTCGCTAGCTTCTTTCTGTTTCTACACTCCAGACAAAAGGGGTCCTGTGGGGATGTAATGTACACGTTCTTTAAAAAATGGCTTCCTTTAAAAAAATATTGTCGCTGTTTTTAAGATTTATTTATCTATTACAGATACAGTGTTCTGCCTGCATGTGTGCCTGCAGCCCAGAAAAGGGCGCCAGATCCCATTACAGATGGTTGTGAGCCACCATGTAGTTTCTGGGAACTGAACTCAGGACCTCTGGAAGAACAGCCAGTGCTCTTAACCACTGAGTCATCTCTTCAGCCCCTAAAAAAAGTTTTTATTTGTGTGTGTGTGTGTGTGTGTGTGTGTGTGTGTGTTGTATGCATTCCATAAAGGCCATAAGAAGTTGCCGAGTGCCTTACACATTGCTGTGAACTACTGGGTGTTGGGAGCTGGGAAACAAACTCAGGTCCTCGGCAAGAGCAGCAAGTGCTCCTGACCCGAGTGGCGTCACCTCTCCAGCCCTCGTCTCCTTTTCCTTTGTTTGGGGCACTGTCCTTTTGGAAACTATGGATGTTGTCAGGAGGGTCTGTGGTCCTTTTATGACTGTACAGTATTTGTCATGGATGTATTGTCCTGTTGGGCATCTGAGTGATGTCTGGTTTGGGGCTGTGGAGAGTGAGGCTTTAGGAACAGTCTCTCCCCAGCTTCATCCTCCCGAGTGATAACTTGGCCAACCTCAGCTTTATTCAGGGTTTTCTCAGTGGGTGTTCTAACTGGTTAGCAGAGTTCTTGTTGCTCCACATCTCCCCTCATATCTGGAGTCACCTCCAGGGTTGAGAGTTGACTATTCTCGTGGCCTATGGCGATTGCCCAGAGGTTGATGACATGCACAAGATGCCTGGGTCAGGCCTGGGTGCTCAGTGGGTGACTGAGGACCTGAACTCTAAGTGCTATAGGTTTCTTATAAGGTCTTCAGCCACACTCCAGTCTGATGGTTCCAGCCACACTCCAGTCTGATGGTTCTGGAGGTTTAGGGGGTTTAGAAGAAGGAAAAATGCGGCCTGAAGAGCAAGGGCAATCAGACTGGTGGACATTTCCAGGTCCTGTTTTCCTCTCTTTATTCACCTGCAGCTAGCCACTGCCCCAACCCAGGCAGCTCTGTGGGCACAGTCCGGACAGGCTCCAGCTTTGACCTTGGGGACAAGGTCAGTTACCGATGCTCCTCAAATCTGGTATTGACCGGCTCTGCTGAGCGGGAGTGTCAGAGCGACGGAGTGTGGAGTGGGTCG
The DNA here is from genome assembly GCF_963924665.1 of Micromys minutus. Classification (NCBI taxonomy): domain Eukaryota; kingdom Metazoa; phylum Chordata; class Mammalia; order Rodentia; family Muridae; genus Micromys; species Micromys minutus. Next base: position 2,745,538 of record NC_137960.1, on the reverse strand, counting down.
GAACCCATCTGCCGACGTGAGTGTCCTCAAGGTCCTCCTAGGCCTCCATGCTCAGGAGGTCCTGGCTGACCCTCATGTGACTCTTTCCACAGAGCCATACTCTTACGACTTCCCTGAGGATGTGGCGTCTGCCCTAGGCACCTCCTTCACCAACCTGCTTGGAGCCACCAATCCCGTCCAGAAGAGGACAGGTGAGTATCAGAGAAGGGCCTGGATGGAGCAGCAGAGAGGCAAGTTACTCACGTGCTGGGAGGCTAGATGACGCTCGGTGGAACACAGGGCGGGGGTGGGCGTCTGAACGCCTCATTTCTCGTTTGCTTCAGACAATCTGGGTCGTAGAATCCAGATCCAGCGCTCGGGTCACCTGAACCTCTATCTGCTGCTTGATGCTTCTCAGAGTGTGTCGGAAAAAGACTTTGACATCTTCAAGGAGAGCGCCATCCTCATGGTGGACAGGGTCAGGCACCAGGAGCAGCGCGGTTTCTCAGCCCCCTTGACGCTTCTCCCTTGCTCAGAGCCTCAGTCAGTCCACTTTCTTCTAGAAGTCTCCCCAGGCCACCAGAACCTTGAGTTCAGTGTATAGGATCCGATCTTTAGCTATAATGTTTTGGGACACCTACTGTGTCGGACGCCTGGGCCAGGTGCCAGGAGACGCCACACAGGGGCCAAGCTCAGCCAAGTGTTCTCGGGAACGCATCATCTATGGCTGGTCTCCAAAGAGTTATCAAGATGACCTATGGCGTGTCCCAGAAGAACCTGACACTCCTGTTGAAAAACTGTACCTTTCCACAAGCCCATAATTTCATATTTCAAGTCAGGTATGGGAGAGGCAGGAGCACATTAGGAGTTCAAGGCCAGCCTCGGACTGCATGCGGCTCAGGAGAGACTAACGGTCTGGGGAACCTGGGGAGGTGGCTCAGTGTGTAAAGGCACCGTGCCACAGGCTTCGGTTCAGATCTCTGACCTTGGATTTTTGTTTTCTTTCCAAGACAGGGTTTCTCTGTAGGCCAGGCTGGCCTTGAACTCATAGATATCTGCACACCTCTACCTCCCGAGTGCTGGGATTAAAGGCTTGAGCCACAACAGCCAGACTGATCCATCTCTTCAGCCCTGTCCCAATTTGTTTTATTATTATTATTATTATTATTATTATTTTCTTCTTCACTTTTCATCCCCCTCACTGCTCCATTCCTGGACACTCCCTCCTGCAATCCTTCCCCCAACCCTCCTGGGAGGGGTGGGGGGTGGGGGGTGGGGGGGCGGAGGGATACACAGTTTGTATTTTAAAGAGGATTTGTATGTGTGCTCTGAAGATTTAGGACTTAAAATTAAGTAAGTTCAGTGCTGCCTGCACCCCTCCTCAGTAGAATGGTTCAGGCTGAAGTAGCAAGGTTTCTTCAAGCCCCTCACTGAGTGATGTGAGGGTGGAACGTGAGGACAAGGCTGGGCTCCTGACTAAGGGTCTTTCCTGTCAAGCTCCCTTGGACCTGCTCTTGTTCATTTCTGTAGCACCCGCCCCATACCTCTACTCTTCCGCCCTCCACAGATCTTCAGCTTTGAGATAAAGGTCAGCGTGGCTATCATCACCTTCGCCTCACAGCCCAAAATCATCACGTCGGTATTGAATGAGAGATCCCGGAATGTGATGGAGGTGCTCAGCAGTTTGGAGTCTGTCTGCTACAAAGGTTTGACCCCATCTGGGTGAGGTGGGCAGTAGAGGGTGAAGCCAGCGCCAGAGATCCCAGAGGGGAGGAGCCAGGAAAGGGGAGGAGCTCGAGGAGGGGAGGGGCCTGAGGAGGGGAGGGGCCTGAAGATGTGGCTCAGTTGGCAGAGGGTTTGCCGGGCACATTTGAGGCTCTAGTTTCCAACCACGACCCCCATGTCCCATATCATCCTCGACTATGAACACTGAGACCAGCCTGAACTACATGAGACCCTTTATCAGGAAGAGAGGGAGGGAGAGAGGGAGGAAGAGCTCATTTGCTCATTCTTAGAAGCAATGGTAGGATTCCGGTTTCCATAGCTCATAGGTTTCCACCACACACTGCAAGTCCACATTCAAATGCGTCCTTGCAGCGCCCTAGCATGTGCTGAGCTTCTCGAGGCTCATCACTGAACCTCTTTCATTAGCCACCTGCACACTGTGTAAACCTGTCTGGGTGCCATCGAACACCTTGTAGTGGCCTGAGATGGACGTCTATGCGATGAGCATTTCCACTTAATTAACTTTTGAGATGGAGTCTCAGTGTGTAACCCTGGCTGGCCTGCGACTTGTTCTGTAGATCAAGTTGGCCTCAGACTCACAGAGATCCTCCTGCCTCTGCCTTCTGAATGCTGGGATCACAGATGTGCACTGTCATATCTGGTCCTATAACGGATGTTCAAAGGTGGGAAAAAACCAAAATATTTGAAAAGACATGCAAAATATCTATTTATTACATATATGTGTTTATATAGTTCATTAGAAAGTTGGATAGCTTGAGCTTCCGGCGTTCTCTCAGAGAGTTCCCCATTCCCAGGTGGCAGACAGAGGGTTTTTATTTTTTAAAGATTTTTTTTTTAAAGATATGTTTATTTTATGTATGTGAGTACATCGTAGCTGTCTTCAGACACATCAGAAGAGGGCATCAGATTTCATTACAGATGCCTGTGAGCCACCATGTGGTTGCTGGGAATTGAACTCAGGACCTCTGGAAGAGCAGCCAGTGCTCTAACCGCTGAGCCATCTCTCCAGCTTGGGTTTTTTATTTTGAAAAGTTTTCTTCTGACACATCCAGGTCACGAAAATGCCACTGGCACTAACACGTACAAGGCTCTCAACAGCGTCTACGAAATGATGAATAACCAGATGGTTCGCCTCGGCATGGAGACCTCTGCCTGGCAGGAAATCCGCCACGCCATCATCCTTCTGACCGACGGTGGGTGTCTGCCTCTGCTGAGGAGGTCGGAACAGTGGGCAAAGTGCCCCAGAGGTTCTGAAGTCTGGTGTTCTGGTTCTTTCTGCCGTTGTGAGACTCACTCTCGCAATCTTTGCTTGTTTGTTTTTGAGACAGAATTTCTCTGTTCTCAAACTCAGATCCACCGGCTTCTGCCTCCTGAGTGCTGCGACTAAAGACGTGTGCGCTGTGCTCTGTGCCCAAGCTGACTTTGAACTCATGGTCTTTCTGCTCCAGCATGCTGAGAGGCTGGAATTACAAGCATGCTGGAGCAACACCCAGCTCATCAACACACATACACACTCGCACACTCACACACTCTCACACACACACACTCTCTCTCTCACATACACACACACACACACTCGCACACTCACACAGATACACACACATTCAGATTCACACATATAGTCACACACATGCACACATTCACACAGTTACACACACATTCAGATTCACACATATAGTCACACACATGCACACACTTACACACATGCATTCTGCACTCACATACATGTACACACTCACACACTCACTCACACACATTTACACTTATACACACATATGCACACACACACTTGCACACACACATACATACACTTACACTCTCATCCAACACTTACAACACATACACACATTCACACACATATACACACAACTCATACACCCACACACCCCACACATGCTCACACACTCACTCACACACACTCACACTCCCCCCACACTCACACATACACACATTCACACACACATACTCACACACTCACACACACATACTCACACTCACACACTCACACTCACAACATTCTATTCTTTCACAGCCATAGGTATTTCTGGGCAGTGTGGCATGTCCACACATGTGCAGTGTGATGATCTGTATACAGTAGCTGTGACCTGAGTATTGACACATCTGTCACTTCAGCCATTCACATTTCTTTGTGCTGGAAGCTTGTAGAACTCTCTAGACTCTGCAGCCGCAGCTGCTTGTTACTAACCGTGGCTGCCGTGCCGCTGGGGTGCCGTCCTGGTGCTGGGCCTTCTGACCCTTTGCTGTGTTTTTCTAATTTTTAGCGTGTGTGCTGTGGAAGCAAGCCTCAGTTTCTTTCTTTTTCTTTCTCTCCCCTCCAATCCACCCAGGTTGTTTTGATACTGTCTCATCCAGGACCCCAGGACCCCATACTGGCTTTGAATTCCTGACCTCCCCTCCCACCTATCCTCACCCCTCCCCTTATTTCTGTTTCCTCCTTCAGTGGAGCTTGTGTTGATGGTGGCTTTAATGGCAATGGAGACAGTAACAGCAGCTTTCTTGCCTTAACAAGTTTTTTTTTTTTTGGGGGGGGGGTGTGTTTTTTCAAAACAGTATATGTAAACCAGCCTGGCCTGAACTCAGAGATCCACCTACCTCTGCCTCCTAAATGCTGGGAGTAAGGGTGTGCGCCACCACCACTAGGCTGCCTTACACAAGTTTTATGAAAAATCACTTTAACTTGCTTTGTGATTTTGAAACGTCCACTCTTGCCTGGTACCCTCACTGACCCTGGGAGATGCAGCCGCTCTGGGTGGGGATGGAAGGGTCATCCACAGTGGGTCTGACCTCCTTGGTTTGGTTCAAATTATGTGGGTCCTGCAGGATGCAGCTCTCTCAGTTTTAAAGCAAGGATGGGGTTTCCTGAGAACTAAACAAGGAAAAGCGTGGGAAGGAAGCCTGCATCCTGATGTGGTGGCGCACAGCTGTAATTCTAGCAGCTGGGGAGGGAAGTGGGGAAGGAGGGTTGAGAGTTCAAGGCCAGCATCACTACCTGGCAAGTTGGAGGGCAGCCTCCATTACACCAGCTGGGTGTGAGTAGGATGACACTCGCATTTAATTTCAGCACCATGGAAGCAGAGAGGCAGATTTCTACCAGTAAACGGGCAGCCTGGTCTATACACCAAGTTCCAGGCCAGTCAAGGCTACATAGTGAGACCTTGTCTCAAAAACTAAACCTAAATAAATAGAGATAGATAAGTAAACAGGCCAACTCCTCCTTTCCCCTATGAAGCTCCTGGTCAAGTGTCTGGAACACAAAATGTTTCGATAAATGTATTTTTATTTTATTTTACTTAAAATACTTTAAAATGTATTATATATAACGACAAGGCTAGCAGGTGATTTTCCTGGAGGTGGCCCGCCTTTTTGCCTGGCCTAAGATGGGTGAGCTCTTAGTGGCAAGGTCCCAAGAGACTTCATTCCAGGTTTGTTTCTTACAGCTGAGATGTGAGATGTCTTCCCTGCCGCTGTAATGTAACCTAAGGACTCCTGGGCATCAGCCCGCCCCACAGAGCAAAGTCCCTGCAGATCAACATGAGGATGAGCGCCCATGAATTGACACTGGCTAAATGAACTAATGATTTTATAAAATTCCTGATTTGATCCCAATAATTTTAGGAAGAAAGTTTTAAGAGATGGTCTCAGTTGCTTTGTAATAAAGTTAGAATCAAGAATAGCATGTGCCCACTCCTCTTAATAGTAAGTAAAGGCTGCATAATATGGAATACAATGAGCTTTCATAATTACACTCCAAATGGTCTAACTGCAGCGCATCCACAGTGAATGGGGTTCTTTCTCCACATCCTCACCGTCATTTGTTGTCAGATCGTTGGGGACAGACTTTCTGACTGGGGTGGGGCGCTATCTCAAAGTAGTTTTAATTTGTGTTTCCCTGATCAGTAGGAATGGTGAGCATGTTTAAAAATAGTTACTGGCCATTTGTGTTTCTTTTCTGAAAACTGTCTGTTCAGTTAATTTGCCCATTTATTGACTGGAAGTTTTATTTCTTTAGTATTTAATTTCTCTGATTCATTGTAAATTCTGCACGTTAGCATCTTGTCTGCAGTCTGTCTGGTAAAGGCTTTCTCCACTCTGCGGGTCGCGCACTCCGCTGACTGTTTCAGGGGGTCGTGCACTCCGCTGACTGTTTCAGGGGGTTGTGCACTCTGCTGTTTCCTTAGCTGTACAGAAATTTTCTGTTTTCGTGTGTTTGTTTTGTTTTGCCTGAGTGTATGTATGTGGATTACATGTGAGTCTAGTGACCTTGGCAGTCAGGTCAGGGCCTTGGATGTCCTGGGAATGGAGTTCTTGATAGTTGTGAGCCACCATGTAAGTGCTGAGAACTGAACCTGGGTCCCCTGGAAGAGCAACAAGTGCTCTTACCCACTGAGCCACCTCTTCAGCCTGAAGCACTTATGAAATGGCTGAATGTTCCGCATGTTTCCAGGGCTGTGAGGGATTCCGAAATCAACGTAGATCATCGTTTTCCTTCTCTGTTCTAGGAAAGTCCAACATGGGTGGTCCTCCCAAGCTAGCCATCGACAACATCAGAGAGATCCTGGGCATCAATGGGAACAGAAATGACTACCTGGGTGAGACTCTGCCCCCTTCAAGCCCTGTCAGGGAATAGGAGTGGGATCCTCTGGTACAGGGTTCAGTGTGACCTAGCTTTGGCCCTGAGCCATGAGGGGTTCCCCATAGTTCTGTGTGGCTGTACCTGAAAAGCTAGGTACCAAACTGCCCGTGGCCCCTACTCTGGCTCCATCTTCAGAGGCTGCACTTCTTCCTCTGTGAGAAACAGTCAGCAGCGTTCCTGCTTCACAGGCAGGTAGGGGAGGAAGCTGAGGACACCATGAGCTGGTGCAGGGAGCTGTTCAGTGCTGTCTGCAGGCTACCAGCCACCACACAGTCAGCATCTCATATTTCAGGAAACTGTGGGGAAGAACGGGCCTAGGTTCCTGGTAGGGACTGTCCCTTTGCTGCCCCCTTCAGCAGTAGGTGGCTAGGTGAAGTGTTGGTGGGCGAAGCTGCTAAAGGAACAAATGGTTCTTCAGGGTTAGGGTGACCGAAAACTGTGCTGACCTTTGACCAGAAAACAATATATTTTTTCTTGGTTTGTTTTGGAGACAAGCTCTTGCTCAGTAGAGGCCTGGTGGCTGCTGCGTCCTTAGCTTGTAGCCACAAAACCCCAATCTTCACCTCAGTGGTCACCCCAATTTCTGTTCAGTTTCTACAGTGTCCAGCTAGCTATGTTTGGGTTCAGATTTCCTATGTAATTATTGCAGTGTTGGAAACTGAATGTAGGCTTTTTGCCTCCAGACAAGTAACTAACTGCCACTGAGCTAACCTCAGGCCTCTGTTTACTTTTATTATAGACACTTATTTTTTTAATCTGTGTGTGTTTGTGTGTGTGTGTTTGTGTGAGTGCCTTTGGAGACTAGAAGAGAACAGCATCTCCCCGGGTGCTGCAGTTACAGGGAATGGGTGCTTGGGTGCTGGAGACTGAACTTTGGTCCTCTGGAAGAGCAGCAAGCACTCCTGACCACTCACTGAACATTCCAGCCTCTTTTGTTTTATTTCTGGGCCCAGGCTGGTCTCCAACTCACTAGGTAGCCTAGGCTGATCTTCCTGACTCCACCTCCTCAGTGTTAGTAATACAAGGCAAAAGACCCTGGTGGCACACGCCTTTAACCCCAGCACTTGGGAGGCAGAGGCAGGAGGATCTCTGTGAGTCTGAGGCCAGCCTGGTCTACAGAGTGAGTTTCAAGACAGCCAGGGTTACACAGAGACACTGTCTCCAAAAGGAAAAAAAAAAGACCCTACTTTTAATTCAGGTCACAACCACACTAGACTAGAACCTGAGCACATTCCTCTGGGAACACACAGTTTTCCCCACTGTAGGCGATACACAAGAGGAACAAGGCTGCCCTTTAGCGTTCAGGTGGTGACATGATGTGGAACCAAGTGGGGGTGGCATGGGAGGGTCCCGGGCATTGCAACTCTAGGAGAACTTGCTGAGGAAGACCTGTGTGGACATCTGGGGGAGAGCGCCCCCGCCAGAGGCGCAGATGGAGCAGAGGCCTGAGAAGTGAGTGTTTGAGGAGCTTCTAGGAGGCTGTGGGGGGCTGTGGGGCATTAGGAGAGGAAATGAGCTGAGGTGAAGGAGACGGAGCCTAGCCCGTCTAACTCAGGCCTTTGTCGGCTTGGTGAGTTCAAGTACCTGCCTCACGTCTTGGGTGGCCTCTCAGTCACAGGCTCTGGTGATTTCCCTTCTCACCAGACATCTATGCTATTGGGGTGGGCAAGCTGGATGTGGACTGGAAAGAGCTGAACGAGCTGGGGTCCAAGAAGGACGGCGAGAGGCATGCCTTCATCTTGCAGGATGCAAAGGCTGTGCAACAGGTCTTTGAGCACATGCTGGGTAAGTAAGCTTTGTGCCCCCTGCAGAAGAAAACGTAGTGGGCACTCAGATGGGGGCTCACGGTGGCAGCCTGGACCAGTGGCCCTCACCCACCTCCCTTCCCATCTGGTCTTCGCCCATAGATGTCTCTAAGCTCACAGATACCATCTGTGGGGTGGGGAACATGTCTGCCAATGCCTCTGACCAGGAGAGGACACCTTGGCAAGTCACCTTTAAGGTATCAGGAAGGAGGGGCTGGGCTTGGACCACAGAGGTAAAAACAGTCAGGCATAGCAAACCTGGATTGTTGTCTCTTCCCTGCAGCCCAAGAACAAGGAGACATGCCAGGGGTCACTCATCTCTGACCAGTGGGTGCTGACAGCTGCTCACTGCTTCCATGACACTCAGATGGAGGACCGCCACCTGTGGAGGGTCAGCGTGGGTAAGTCAGGGGCTGCAGACCGCTTACCGCAAGGCCAGAGTCACCACTGTCTCTCCTCAGACTTTGGTCCAGTCTAATCCACTGTTGTTCCCAGGGGATCCCACGTCTCTGCACGGCAAAGAATTCCTCGTGGAGAAGGTGTTAATTGCCCCAGGGTTTAATGTCCACGCGAAGCAGAACCAGGGCATCTCAGAGTTCTACGCTGATGACATTGCCCTGCTGAAGCTGTCTCAGAAAGTGAAAATGTCCACCCATGCCAGGTGCCTGAATCCAGTCAGGAGGGTATCCTCTAGAGGACAGTGCTCTGGAAAGCACCAGAGAGGATACTGAGGGTGGGCCTGTCTGACACTTGCCTTTCTCACAGGCCCATCTGCCTTCCCTGCACTGTGGGCGCCAACATGGCTCTGCGGAGATCCCCAGGTAGCACCTGTAGAGACCATGGTGAGTGCTGGAGGCTGGAGGTTCTTAGGGGTTGCACCAGAGCTGGCGGGGTGCCAGCAGGGCCTGGGCTGCAGTCCTTGAGCTGGATACCTCAGCTCTGGGTAAAGAAACTTATACCTACACCCCCTTCTCCCCAACGGCAGAGACAGAGCTTCTGTCACAGCAGAAAGTTCCTGCACATTTTGTAGCTTTGAATAGGAACAAACTGAACATCAACCTCAGGACAGGACCTGAGGTGAGAGTTCACTAAGGGATGCTGGGATACCCTGGGGGCAGCTCCTAGGATGTCCAGCCCTGCTTGGAGTCTCCTCAATTTTCGGACCTTGCTGGTCTGCCTAATGTCTCCTGGCATGTCCCCTTCTTCTCTCCTATGCCCCACACTGCAGTGGACAAGCTGTATTAAGGCTGTCTCCGAAAACAAAATCATCTTCCCCAGCCTGACAAACATTAGTGAGGTGGTGACAGATCAGTTCCTATGTAGCGGGATGGAGGAAGATGACAATCCTTGCAAAGGTTAGTCTGGTCCTGGACTTCCAGGGAGAAGGCTGTGGTGTCCCTGTGGTCAGCACTCACTCTGAATACTAGTGTGCTGTCCTGGACAACACTGTCCTTTCTTTCACTGCAGGAGAATCTGGGGGAGCGGTTTTCCTTGAGCGGAGATACAGGTTTTTCCAGGTGAGAAGCAGGATCTGGAGGGGGCTCACTGCCAGGGTGTAAGTCCTTGCTGAGGGGGAGGAGTGGGGCCTGTGAGGAGAACCAGAGAGGTGGAGGCTTGGAGTGGGGCTACCACTATCTCCACCCTGTTGTCTCTTCCCTCCAGGTGGGCCTGGTGAGTTGGGGTCTTTTCGACCCTTGTCATGGTTCCTCCAACAAAAACTCCCGAAGGAAGCCTCCCCACGGTATTCTGCCGAGGGACTTCCACATCAATCTCTTCCGGCTGCAGCCCTGGCTGAGGCAGCACCTGGACGGTGTCCTGAACTTTTTGCCCCTTTAACATGTCACTGACTCCTTTACTGGTCTGTCCCTCCTGTCTGCTACCTCTGAGTGTTCTCACTCCTGGGTACATAAATTCTGGGCCCCAGGAACCCAGAGACAGTGGCAAAAGCGAGGGAAGCCCCAGGGCTGCGCCGGGGCCACTGTGCCAGCCATGAAGCAAGTCTCTCTAGCGCAGATGACCTGTGCTCCTTTTACTTTCACACGGAATTTCCCAGTTATGAAATTAATAAAAATCAATGATTTCCACATCCTGTCTGTCTTATGTCTGGGGGGTGGGGAGACCAGGAAGATTCCAGAAAGGTCGGTGACCCTGCTGCATAAACAGTGGCTGGACTCTGCCCCATCACACGGTTCATGAAAAAACTGGTCTCTAAGTGGGGGTCGTGACGGTGGTGGTCTGGGGGCTAAGACAGAGCTCTGAAAGGGAAGTTCAGGCCCTTGGTCAGTAAAGGGTGGGGCTCACAAAGTTTCTGTTTCCTTGGCTGGCAGCTCAGCAGGGGCTCTCCTTCATGAATGTTCCGGGAAGCAGCGACTGTGCAGGGTAGGCTGGCCAGGCTGCAGGTGCCAGAGCGGATTGCATAAAAGGTTAGGGGCCAGTGGTAAAGGGGTGTAGCCAGATCCAGCACTGGAGTTTCAGTCTAGACAGCAAGTCAAGTAGGCACCCAGAGTGAACTGGAGAGAGAGCTTCTGGCTACCAGCCTCTCTCCTGCTTTCCATGACAATGGAGAGTCCCCAGCTCTGCCTAGTCCTTTTGGTCTTAGGCCTCTCTTCTGAAGGTAAGCAAGGACACTTCCTCCTCTTTTTGTCCCCAGCATCTGTCTTTGGCCTTCTGGCACCAGGCTTCACCAGCCTTTCTCCTCAGGAGTGAGCACAACTCCAGTGCTTGTGGCCCGACCCCAGAGCACCTGCTCTCTGGAAGGAGTAGAAATCAAAGGCGGCTCCTTCCAACTTCTCCAAGACGGTCAGGCCCTGGAGTACCTGTGTCCCTCGGGCTTCTACCCATACCCTGTGGAGACTCGAACCTGCAGATCCACAGGCTCCTGGAGTGTCCTGCAGACCCGAGACCAGAAGATCGTCAAGAAGGCAGAATGCAGAGGTGGGAGGTTTGGGAGTGTGGGCAGTGGGTGGCCGGGCAGAGCAGGTGGAGGCTCTTCAGTGCCTGGCAAGATGAGAGCTGTGGACTGGCTGAGTGGAGGCACACCTCTGGGGAGCGTGAGGGAAGGCTTTCCTCAGGCAGTGAAAACAATACTCGGAAACCAGGAAAGTGAGCATAGAAACGTAGCTCAGTTGGTAGAGTGCTTGCCTATCATGCACAAAGCAGTACTACATGAAGCTGGTGTGGTCCGTGCCCGCAATCCTAACACTCAGGACAGGGCAGAGGGGGAAGAGCTCAACCATCTTCAGTTTCATAGCCAGTTTGAAGCCAGCCTGGGCTCTATGAAACCTTGTCTCAGAACAAAACAAAACAATCCCACAACACAAGAGGAGGGGACAGTAGGGTCAAGGGGACTGGGCAGGTACTGTTTCTCAGTGACAGGATTACTAAGACCAGGAAGGATCTAGAAACAGCGCTCTGTGATTTTCTTTACTTGTCTTTCCTAAAGCAATACGCTGCCCACGACCACAGGACTTTGAAAATGGGGAGTTCTGGCCCCGGTATCCCTACTACAACCTGAGTGACCAGATTTCTTTTCAATGCTATGATGGTTATATTCTCCGGGGCTCTGCTAATCGCACCTGCCAAGAGAACGGCCGGTGGGATGGGCAGACAGCAATCTGTGACGATGGAGGTGAGAACCAGGTTATCCCTGACTTTACCTCCTGCTGGAGGGCTTCACCCTAAAAATGCATGGGTTCAAATTGTCTTCATTTCTCTGCAGCGGGATACTGTCCCAACCCGGGTATTCCTATTGGGACAAGGAAAGTGGGTACCCAGTACCGCCTTGAAGACACTGTTACTTACCACTGCAGTCGGGGACTTGTCCTGCGTGGCTCCCAGCAGCGAAGGTGCCAAGAAGGTGGTTCATGGAGTGGCACAGAGCCTTCTTGCCAAGGTGACCCTTGACCTGCTCCCTGGGTCCTCTCTTGCCCTGTTGGCTTCATACTAGGAGTTTCTCATCCTGAAATCCCATCATCCTGTCAGTGGTCCTCAGTGCTCCAGACATCTCACCTGCTCTCTGACCACCTCTAGATTCCTTCATGTATGACAGCCCTCAAGAGGTGGCAGAAGCATTCCTATCCTCCCTGACAGAGACCATCGAAGGAGTGGATGCTGAGGATGGGCACAGTCCAGGTTTGAATATGTGGAGGGAGGTTGAGGAGGAAGCCCAGGGAAGGATGGGTGGCCTGTCTGGTATGGTACATGCCAGCAGCTGAGTCTCTGCTGGCACCTAGGGGAACAGCAGAAGAGGAAGATTGTCCTGGACCCCTTGGGCTCTATGAATATCTACCTGGTGCTGGATGGGTCCGACAGCATTGGGCTCGGCAACTTCACAGGGGCCAAGCGGTGTCTCACTAACTTGATTGAGAAGGTAGATCAGAGCTTCCCTCCCTTTGAAATGAGGGGACCTTGTCTGGACCTCACTGCCCTTTCAAGACTGGTTTCCTTGGTCCCCAGATTCTCTGGGTCTGGGTCCTGTTTTCCTCTAGCCTCCTCCCTGTCTCAACGGGAGTTTTGGATTCTCCACTGCACTGTTCTTTTTAACACAATGGCTTCTTGTTCATGCACAGGTGGCGAGTTATGGGGTGAGGCCAAGATACGGTCTATTGACATATGCCACAGTCCCCAAAATCTTGGTCAGAGTGTCTGATGTGAGGAGCAGTGATGCTGACTGGGTCACAGAGAGGCTCAACCAGATCCGTTACGAAGGTTAGAGGTCAGGGGTTAGAGGTCAGGGAAGGGAAAGTTGGGAGGTACACCTTGGGGCTGTGGTGGTCAGAGGCTCGGGGTTCTTCAGGAGAAAGTAGACAGATGCTATTGGTTAGAGATTGAACAAAAGTGTCCTTGAGCAATGGAGAGTGCTGGGAGAGCCAAGGGCACGTGGGCAATAATCCGAAAGTTAAACACTGTCTGGACTTGATGGCACGAGCCTTTAATCTCAACATACAAGAAGTCGGCAGGTCTCCGTGAGGTCAAGGCCAGCATGGTCTACATAGTAAAAGTTAACGTGGGATCTCAGTGGTCATAGACTTCTTTATATATATATATAGTACAGAATAGAGGTTATTCAGGTCATGGGGGAGTTAAGAGGGTAGTAGAGGCAGAGAGAGAGAGAACAGAGAAGTAGAGGAGTAGAGACCGGCCATGATCACATAAAGAGAGGGAAGGGAAGGGGAAGAGGCAGAGCAAGTGTGTGTGGGGGGAGCAAGAGGGCAAGGAACTGTCATAGAGTTCTGAGGTGTAAGTGTGGCTTGGAAGATGAGGTCGATGGCCTTTTCTCTTTAGACCACAAGCTGAAGTCAGGGACCAACACCAAGAAGGCTCTGCAGGCTGTGTACAGCATGATGAGCTGGGCAGGGGACGCCCCGCCTGAGGGCTGGAACCGAACACGCCACGTCATCATCCTTATGACTGACGGTGAGGCCTTTCTCCTACCCCACCACTCTCCATGTCCTGTGCAAGTGTCTCCAGCCACTGCATCTTCCTGGACCCACTTTCATGATCCTCATGTCTCCCACAGGCTTGCACAACATGGGAGGAGACCCTGTCACTGTCATTGAAGATATCCGAGACTTGCTGAACATTGGCAGGGATCGCAAAAATCCCCGGGAGGATTATTTGGGTGAGTGGCCTACATGGGGTCTAGTACCCTCACCCCTCAGGGCCTGGACTCTCACCCTCTCCATCTCTCCTTCAGATGTGTATGTGTTTGGGGTCGGGCCTCTGGTGGACTCCGTGAACATCAATGCCCTGGCTTCCAAAAAGGACAATGAGCGGCATGTGTTTAAAGTCAAGGATATGGAGAACCTAGAGGACGTTTTCTTCCAAATGATTGGTAGGAAGACTCAAGGGTATGCAAGGGGAAGCTGCATACTGAGGCTGCCAACTTCTCTACCCTATAGCCCTTAAAACCTGGAAGGCTCGGCCTCCTCCATGCTTCCCCCAGGTCTATTCTTACTTCCTGACATTCACTTCCTGATTTCTTACAATCACAGAACTCTGGTAGCTTATTTTACAGATGGGAGAAACTGAGGCTGAGCACTTCAAGTCAGCACAAAGGCTGTGGCTAAAAATGTCCAGTCCTCAGATTGCCTGGTCCATCTTTTCTTACTACACCATGGGGGTTCCTCATCTAACAGACAGAACCCTCTTCCCTTCGTGCTCCCCTTTCTCCTTCTGGGCCTCTACTGTCTATAGACATTAACGGATCCAACAAAAGTGGCTGCAATGACTTGAGACCTCGGTATTCTTTCTCTGACAGATGAAACCAAATCTCTGGGTCTCTGTGGCATGGTGTGGGAGCATCAGAAAGGTGGCGATTATCACAAGCAGCCATGGCAAGCTAAGATCTCAGTCACTGTAAGTTTTCGAGCTGTGGGGACTTGTGGGAGGGCAGGGAAATGTCTATACTAGGTATATGTAATCCAGGAAGCTGAGGCAGGGTAGAGATTCATGGCCCAATTGGGCTACAGTGAATTCAAGGTCAGCACAATAACTTATAACTGAGAATAGAGAAGGTAGCTGGGTGTGGGGCACATGTAGGTGCTGGTACCTTGGCATCTGGAAGTGAGGCCTGGGCTGCACAGTAAAGCTGTGTACAAGTAATGAAGAAAGCTGGGGCTACAGTGTTCACCTTGCTTGCATGAAGCAGCCTCCAGCACACACGCCAAGGTTAATCTGCACTGGCTTCCTAGCGCCCTCTGAAAGGACACGAGAACTGCATGGGGGCCGTGGTGTCTGAGTACTTTGTCCTGACAGCAGCGCACTGCTTCACAGTGGAAGATGAGAAACATTCCATCAAGGTCAGCGTGGGTAAGGATGCAGTTAAGACTCTAACCTCCAGGTCCATCCTCAGGGAGCACTGATGTGTTATGACTTGTACCTCACCTGTTCTCAGCACAGCCCCTCCCCTAAACCCTGACCAGTCAAGGATGGGGAAACAGAACCGAAAAGATGAGATGGGGCCAGAGGCAGGAGGCTGCCTGCTTACATAAACATGGTACCCATTCTCCTCCTCTCAGGGGGAAATAGGCGGGACCTGGAGATTGAAGAGGTCCTGTTCCACCCCAATTACAATATCAATGGGAAAAAGGCAAAAGGAATCCCAGAGTTCTACGACTATGATGTCGCCCTAATCAAGCTCAAGACCAAGTTGAAGTATAGCCAGACTCTCAGGTGAGTGGGGCTGGGTTCCAGAGGAACTAGGGAAGGTGGGCTGGAGGCACAGGTTTTCTGGTTCCTCACTGTACCTGTCTCCGCAGGCCCATCTGTCTCCCCTGCACAGAGGGAACCACTAGAGCCTTGCGGCTTCCTCAGACAGCCACCTGCAAGCAGCACAGTAAGGCACAGTCTGAGCTAAGACAAGGGTGACTCCCAGGACAACGGGGTTGCAAGAGGGAGTTGCAAGTGTAGACCTCCTCAGTTCAAGGTCTAGCACCTAAGGGCCCAAGGGACACCTTCTGGAGATGTGAGGGGTCAGCTGGCTTGACTCTTGCTTTTCCAGAGGAAGAGCTGCTCCCTATGAAGGACATCAAAGCTCTGTTTATATCTGAGGAAGGGAAGAAGCTGACTCGGAAAGAGGTGTACATCAAGAACGGGGAGAAGGTAAGAAGATTCTGGAGGGGGTCACATAGGCCTCATTCTTTCCTGAGCTAGTTTTACCACACCTTTGTCATCTACAGAAAGCCAGTTGTGAGAGAGATGCTACAAAGGCCCAAGGCTATGAGAAGGTCAAAGTTGCCTCTGAGGTGGTCACCCCCAGGTTCCTCTGCACTGGAGGGGTGGATCCCTATGCTGACCCCAATACATGCAAAGGTGAGGTGGCTCTCTGGCTATGCTGCAAGCCCACAAGACCCAGCAGTCTTTTCTCTACAACTCCTCTCTTTTACAGGAGATTCTGGGGGCCCTCTCATTGTTCACAAGAGAAGCCGCTTCATTCAAGTGAGTGGCCCCTTTCTAGTCCACTGGGGAGATGCCCAGGGGTCACAAGAAGAAAGCTTGATGTACAAGGCTGGAGGTGGCAGAACAGGGCCCACCTCAACTGACAACCCTGTTCTTAACTGGCCAGTGAAGGCTGAGTGTCTGGCTTATGTGCACTGTGAAGGATGGGGAGTGGGGAGCGGGGCTCCCAGTGTACTTCTTTAGGCCAGCTCAGAAACTTTCTGGAATTATGAAGTGTCAAATGACCCATGGCACCCCCTTATCTACACAGGTTGGTGTGATCAGCTGGGGAGTAGTGGATGTCTGCAAAGGCCCGAGGCGGCAGCAGCTGGCACCCTCTTATGCCCGGGACTTCCACATCAACCTCTTCCAGGTGCTGCCCTGGCTGAAGGAGAAGCTCAAAGATGAGGATCTGGGTTTTCTATAAAGAGCTTTCTGCGGGGAGGGGGTAAGATAAATTAAAGCAGCTACAATAAAAAGTGTGTTCCACATCTTTTTGGGATAAGGGAGCAGGGGCGTGCACTGGTTAACATCAACACTGACAGCCGCTTTTGAAGGCTTAACTCCAATCCCAAGTGCTGAAAGACTAGAGGCTGACAGAGGAGAAAAGCTTCTACCCCAGGATTTTACTGAGACCAGCTTGGGGGCATATGAGGCACAAGGAATCCAGCTTCATGTCCTAGAAGCCATCCACAAGGTTTCCTACAGATCGTCACTGTACACAATCTGGGTCCTCTTGTCCCGGTGGCAACCCTTAGGGCTGTTCTGGACAGCTAAGGAGGGAGAAAGCGACAGTTAAGGTCTGAAGCAGCAGCAGCATTAGACCTGGGGTCCAGAGCCCTGGCCCTGGCCCACCAGGGCTTACTCTGCCCTCTGGTGGCCATAGCTTCACCATGGCTTAGAAAATCCAGAATGTTAACACGTTTAGACATGACTATGTTAACACCATGAAATACATGGAAATTAAAAGATCAGATGTTTCTGTGGCCTTGTTGGTATACTGGTCAATTCTGGTTCCTTCCTGGTGTCTGAAGGGACTTTGCTTACTCTTTCCCCAGAAAAATCTTGTTTCAGGCAGAATGGGAAACTCTACACTGAGAAACTCCACAGCCCACCCCATGGGGATCTCTCTGAACCTGAATGCTCAGTTTTTCTTCCCTCATCCCACCCAAGGATTCCCTGTGGAGCTAAGAGGCAGGCCTCCTCTTTGGTCTTAAACCTTTCTCAGAGCCTCAGTCCATAGCCCAGAGTTTCTGGGGCTGCTCTCAGCTTGGACCCTTCACAATTCCTTTGCTGCAGATTCCATTGGGCCTAGCAAGCCAGGATTGCTGGAAGTATGCTCGGCACAGACAGTAGAGCCCAGCCTTCCAACGTTCTTGATTCTCTAAACCAGTCTTGGGTCACTTTTCTCTCCTTCCAAAATCCCCATGTCTGATGGTTCCAGATGTACAGAACACTAATCCGAATGCCCACACCTGGTCTCCCTGAGGTGGCTTAGACAGTGCTCCAGCTCACGGAGGACACACTGGCTCCTGCTTTCCTGTCTGTGACAATCACTGCTGGGGGACCCTGTTTTATTTTTTAAATGGCTTTTCAAAACAAGATTTCTCTGTGTAACCCTGGCTGTCCTGAACTGAAAAGGGACCTTTTCAGCTGCTCTCCTTCCCTCACCTGACAGATACCCTGGCAATTCTCTGCCGGTCCTGACCTTTGACACTTTAGGCAACTCAAAGATGCAGAGGGAACAGGAAGTGCTGTGCTGCAGGGAGGGAGAGGGAGGAGCCTCATCCTTACCAAGGGAGCCCCAGACAGATTTGCCAGTAGCAGCGTCCAGCATGGGCTGTTTTCGGGCTATGTTCACTTTGAGCTGCACAGATTCCACCTGGGTCCCATTGAGCTGTGGGACAAGAGGGAGGGGACAGAGGATGGGCATTACACGCAACCAGTGCTGCCACCCTGGGAGGAGACCAAACAGGAAAGTGAGGATGAAGGTTTTCTCAGTCAGGAGAAAGGTTTCCTCTAGAAGCAGGCATTGTAAGGAAGAAGCAGGAGGATGACAGGAGGGATGGGAGGAACGTCTGAGAAGCCCAACCTCAGCAACTGCCTGATCTGCAGACTCCATCTTCTCGTAGGTGACGAAGGCACAGCTGGGTGAGAGAAAGCAGAGTCAGGGGGCTCCATGGACCCAGTGTCCCCACATGCTGGAGACCAAGCAGTTTCCTCCCCGGGAAGTCCATCCTTACTTTCTGGGTGGGTCCATGGAGAGGTCAATGATATTTCCAAAGGGAGAGAAGGCCCCTCGGAGGAGGGTGGGCGTCATGTCCTCTCCGTACACATACAGAGTGTTCCCCTTCCGAGGGGCCCTCCGTTCGGGGAATGAGTCTGACCCTGTGGGTTGGGAACCACAGTCATTACTGGGTTCGCCTCACCTCTACTTAGCAGGACCCACCTAAACCGTGGCCAAGACCACTCACTGCGGAAAGGACCCTCTCGGTCTCTGTCTCTATCCCGCTCCCGGTCTCGTTCTCTGTCTTTGTCTCGTTCTCTGTCTCGATCCCGGTCTCTGTCTCGCTCTTTGTCGCGGTCCTTTTCTCGGTTCCGGTCATGACTTCGGTCCCGGCTGCGGCTTCGGGGAGGGGAGGCTGAGGATCTGGCACCACCGTGTTCTTCATAGCTCCAGTCAAAGCCTCGAGGCGGGCCATCAGCAGCCCCGGGGGCCTCTGCTTCTTCTCCATCTTGTCCCAGTTCCCGAAGCCGATCACTAGAAGACACAAAGCTGGGAGAGGCAGACTACAGTCAGGATCAAAGGGGCTCTGCGTTCTGACCTTGTGGGGTTAACACTGCCTCTGCAGTTGGCTCCTTCCACTCCAGCCCTCAACTCTGCAGTCACTCTAGCCTCTGGCCCCACACCACACGGTGCTCTCTCTAACCTTTCATACAGAGATTTCCTCTGGGGACGTCTGGATGGCTGGGGGGAGAGAGAAGACGGAGAACAATTAAAATTATTCCCAGGTGCCAGAGTAGGTCTCTTGTTGTCCCCAATCCCAGCCCCGCAGAAACCATTACCTCCTGCAGGTCCTCATCAGCAGACATGCTCCTCTGGAACGGCTGGAAAGTGGGGACAGGCCCCTTCTCTGGGTCCTGGAAAGGGGTAGATAGCCATGTTAGTGTAGACAAGGAGAACGCTTGCTTCCCTCTCTCCTCGGCTTCTCTTTTGCTCCTGTTACACTTCTTTATGATGATGTGCTAGTCTTTTTGGTTGATTGGTTTTTCGAGATAGGGCTTCTCTGTGTAGCCCTGGCTATCCTGAACTTGCTCTGTAGACCAGGCTGTCCTTGAAATTAGAGCTCTCGGCCCATCTGCTCCAAGTGTTGGGATTAAAGGTGCGTGCCACCATGTCCTCTGATGTGTTGTTTTTTTAAGTAAGTGGTTTGGTTTACTCAAACCTTCCTTCAATCCAAGATGCACAAATGTGGAAAGGAGAGCAGGCATCCCCTAGGTTTCTCTGTAATAACCTAGCACTCCAGTGGGCTGTGGTGGCAAACACTACTTTTTTTGAGACGGAAGCCAGAGCATCACTTGAGTTCATGAGTAGTCAGACCCTGACTCAAGGAACAAGAGTAGGAGTAGAGAAACACCCTTCACCTCAGAACAGCACAGCTTGATCATATGTGAACATGCATGACTTCCCCATCATGCATGACCAACCCCCTCCCAGCTGACACGGGGTGCTCCAGACAATCCTTCTGTGTGCTCACCTTTAACTTCCCTTCCAGGGTCCGAGAGCGTTTGAAGCCTGAGTTCTTAGTTTCAGCCTTGATGGCACTGATGGCTCCTGACTTCACCAGCTGTTTGGCCTGTTCCGTTGCTGTGGCAGTGTCCACCACAGGCTGCTCTGACAGTGCTGAGGAGAAAGGGAGGGGGAGGGGAGAAAGGCATTATGCTGGCTGTGGAGGGTGGCCCCATGGACTCCCGGTCTCTATCACTTACAGCGTTTGACGCCACCCTGGCTCGCTGTACCACTGTTGCTTTGCTTCTTCAGAGCCAGCAATGCCTTTTTCTGGAAAGGAGAGAGGTCGGTGAGAAGAGAGGTTTGTCATCTGAGGGACTGGTCTCTGAGGAGCGTGACTGCTGGGCCAGTGCGTGTGGCATCTTGGTCCTGGAGTGGTTTGTCCTGCCTCCATGTCATCACAAAGCCCACATACCTAACCAAACCATGGTGTCCAAAGGCTTTCCAGTCTCACAATTTGGAAATTGACAACCAAAAAACACCTAAGCCCTACCACATAAGCTGCAAATAAGCCCTGAATGTCACCCTTGGGGATTTTATCCACCCATCTTTTGCATGTTTCATGAGGCCATGAAGAATCAAAACACATATATAGTTCCCACCTTTAGGAAACCCAGAATCCAGGAAACAACGGTCAGACGACAGTCAAGAATAATCAAAGGCACTGATCACTCCCGGCTGAACACAAGCAACACTTTCAGATGCATGAGTGGCCACTAAACTGAGACCTGGCAGAACTGCCCATCACAGACAGAAAAGAGACTTTAGACAAAGAAATGGAAGTGGTAAAAATGCAGAGCACGTCTTGGAAAGTATGTTTTAAGAGAAAACAATTCTGTCTCTTTTGACACCTATGCTAAGTTGATATTTCAGGGCTCTGTTCTATACACGATATGAAACCTCTGTTTTCGATGGATCAAGTGAGCCACCAAAACAGCAAAGCAAAAAACCCTGTCCCGAGGTGCTGATGTGCAGGAGTAACTGAGAAATTACTCAGAGGAGGGTGCTGAGGATGGTGTCACACACCTATAGCTCCACTTCCTGAGAGAAGCTGAGGGAGGAAGATCACAGGAGCCCAGGAGTTGAAAAAAACACCCAACCCAGCCACATACTGAGATCCTGCCGAGGAGTGGGGGTGGGACGAAGTGAAAGAGCGAGGGAGGAAGGAAGAAACCATTGACAGACTTGACAAATGTTTTGCAGTGTAAATAGCACAGAAGTCAGAGGTGAGGCTGAACTATTCCAGGCTACCCAAAGCTGGGTATTTTCAGTCCAGCCTGGGCTAAGTGTGAGACCCTGCCTGAGGCAGGGGTGGGGTGTCAAGAGATGAGACTTAAGTCCTATCTAAAGGCAGAGGGAGGGAGGCAGAGCTGACAGGAAGGCTGCATTAATTTGGTCATCTGATGGTTCACAAGGCTCCAGATGTTACTGCGAATCCAAATGTAACATTCTCCAGTTCTTGGGTGGCACTAAAACCACAGGAAAAATAATTCCCTGGGGGATGACCAGAAACGAGAGAGGGTTCAAACCAGGACTGGACTCCACTGAGAACTCCCTTCACCTCACACTCACTCCAGGTGTCCTCAGAGTCTGGAAAAGCTGGGCCACTACGCTCTACTCCCTTACCTTTTTCTTGAGTTTGTTGAATTTCTTCTGCAGTGCCTCTTCCTCTTCACTCAGCCCCGGAGGTATCACCAACATGTTGGCTCCTGGTTCAAGGGCAGAACCCAAGACATCATTCTCTACTGTCACCATTCAAAATTCACACGTCGTCCAACTTGCGTCCATCCTGAATGCACCCCAACCTCCAGGCCCGCCTACTCCAGCCTCTGGCCTTTTCCTAACCCCTTGTTTCTCCGAGGCTGCTTGTCCAGCCTCCTGTTCACTGTAATCAACCGGCATTCCCGCCTGTGTCCAAGGTCCAGACACTAGAGCCTTGGGGTACCTCAGCCCGGAGAAGGGAAAGCACTCCCTGCGACGCCAAGGCGATGGCTCCCGACCCCCATGCCCAATGGGGTTAGGTCAGCCAACCTCGGGGTCCGGTGGGCAGAGAAGGCGGCAGGGCCCGCGCAGCGCTATCTGGGCAACCAGAGGAGGAGGAAGAAGAACCAGGGGCCGCGCGGGGAAGGCGCGAAGGATGTGAGACGAAGCCCTCACCTGAGGGGGCGGCGCCCGGGCCCGCGGTCTCCGGCGCCGCCGCGCGGGCTGCTGCGCGCGGGCTCGCGGCGATGACGTAAAGGGGCGGGACACGCGGTAACCAAGGCGGCGAGTCGCAGCGACTTCCGCCCGGTCTTGCCCGGCTCCCAGTCCGGCTTCCGCGCCGCGCTCGCCCACGCTCCCGGCCGGGAGTGGTGGAGGAGGGGGCGTGTCGGAAGTCATTTCAACTTCCGCCCTTCTAGGGGCGGGGCCCACTCCGAGGTTACTCTGAGTTTCCGGGCTGCCCTGCGGCTGCCGCGGCTCCAGGATGATGGAGACCGAGCGCCTAGGTGAGGGGGAGGGGAGGGGAGCAGAACGGAATAGTAGACAGAAATGACTTCTGGCTTTTAACCTGTGACCTTTCCTCCGTAGTGCTGCCTCCCCCAGATCCCCTGAACTTGCCCCTTCGAGCTCTGGAAGTGGGGTGCACTGGCCGTTGGGAGCTGCTGAACGTGCCAGGGCCTCCAGAGAGTACTGTGAGTGACTTTTGACTCTCACCTTTGACCTGTGGGCCTAACAGAAATTCCATTCTGCTCACCGGAGAGTCTAGCTTGACACCTGGACACTGTCACCTTGCCCCACCCCTGCCCCTCCGGCTCGTGCTGGACAGAGCCCACCCTACTGAGAGCAGGGAGTGCCGGAGACACTAGCTCTCAGCTGCCCCTTCACGCGGATCTTTCCTCCTTGGAGGTCCTTTCTGTCTACACCTCAGGGCATTTGGCTTTTAAACTCCTGAATCTGAAGGGTGTGGCTAACACCCTTAATCCCAGCACCTGGGAGGCAGAGGTTGGCAGATCTCTTGAACTGAGGCCGGTTTGATCTACATACCAAGTTCCAGGCCAGCCAGGGCTACATAGTGAGACCAAAAACAGAAGAAGCAGAAAATTTAAGACTGGCAGGGTGATTTAGCCTAGGGATTCTCAGTCTGTGATTCGCCACCCATTTGGGGGTAGAATGACCCTTTCACAGGGGTCACATTTCGGATATTTACACATCAGATATTTACAGTATGGTTCATAGCAGTAGCAAAATTACAGTTAATAAGTAGCAGTGAAATCATTTTATGGTTGGGGTTATTATAACAGGAAGAACACACATCCATATATCAAGTTGGAAGCAAACCTGGGTTTCATGAGATCCTATTTCAAAATAAAAATGCACATTGCTGTGTCTGAAATCCATAATTTACCTTAGTGTTGGTATCCTGGGGACATCTACCATTGGATCTAAACACAAATTCCATCGCCTCTTTTGTCTACACGTTATCCTTTATTTACTTATTTTGTATCTGAGTACACTGCAGCTGTCCTCAGACACACCAGAAGAGGGCATCAGATCCCGTTACAGATGGTTGTGAGCCACCATGTGGTTGCTGGGATTTGAACTCAGGACCTCTGGAAGAGCAACCAGTGCTCTAACCACTGAGCAATGTCTGCAGCCCTCAACTTAATGCTTCTTATCTCGTCCTTGTCCCAGCTTCCCCATGGCCTCCCTCCATGTGCCCCAGATCTATGCCAGGAAGCAGAGCAGTTGTTTCTGTCGTCTCCAGCCTGGCTTCCTCTACACGGAGTAGAGCACTCAGCTAGGTGAGAAATCTGCAGTGGCCCAGACTGGGGGATGAACGAACAGAAGGAAGCAGGGATGAGGAGAAAGAAGACTCCAAAATTCTGTTCCTTCTCTCCAGAAAATGGCAGAGGAAGACGGATCCCTGGTCGCTTCTGGCTGCTCTGGGGGCTCCAGTCCCATCAGACCTTCAGGCCCAGAGACACCCAACCACCGGCCATATACTGGGCTATAAGGAGGTGAGAGGCCAGACCACAAGAAACTGGGAAAAATGATCAGAAGGAGGCTTGGTCTTACTGGTTGTCCAACCTCTTGTCTCAGGTCCTGCTGGAGAACACAAACCTGTCTGCCACAACCTCCTTGTCCCTTCGCCGGCCTCCAGGGCCAGCCTCCCAGTCGCTATGGGGCAATCCAACACAGTACCCTTTCTGGCCAGGTAAGGCCAGAACAGTAATCTTTGGTGGTGGTATAAGGGAGAACCTTTGTGTCTAGGGAACAGGTTGCTGCTGACACCGAATTCTCTTATTTCCCCAGGCGGGATGGACGAGCCCAGCATAACTGATCTGAGTACTCGGGAGGAAGCCGAGGAGGAGATAGACTTTGAGAAAGGTGAGGTGGTCCATATCAGGGAAAGGATTCTTCTTATCCCCAAGGAAGAAAAGATTTTCTCCATAGTAGCTCTTAAAAAAAAAATGGCCACCTCCACCATGCACACAGCAGAATACTGCGACCGTCTGTGTCCATGTGATGTACAGTTCACACAACAGCTGGGCAGTGGCCAATGCGGCCTCTCGGTTCTCATCCTTCAGATCTTCTCACTGTCCCACCTGGCTTCAAGAAAGGGGTGGATTTTGCCCCCAAAGGTAAGTTGGAGAAGGGTTTGTAGGGGTGCCCTGCTCCCACAGATGTGTGACTTGTGACAGGGTGGCTGTTGTTCCTCAGATCACCCAGCTCCTGTGCCAGGTTTGCTCAGCCTCAGTCGCCTGCTGGAGCCTCTAGATCTGAGTGGAGGAGATGAGGGTGAGGGAGAGGCAGCAGGAGGTCCCAGAGGGGACCCCGCCTCAGCCTCCTCCTCCAGTACTCCCTTGGTCCGAGCAAGCAGCTTGGAGGATCTAGTGTTGAAGGTTGGTAGTTACCAGTGGTGGAGGCAAGTAAGAAGGGGTTCTGAGGTCCGGGTTGGCTTTGAGGGTAACAGTGAGGGGCAGTACTGGGGCACGAGCTCTCTGGCTCTACCTCCATCCCTCCTACCCAACTTCTCCAGGAAGCTTCCACAGTTGTATCCACCCTGGAGCCTCCCAAACCTCCACCTCAGGAACAGTGGGCTGTGCCTGTGGACGTCACCTCCCCCGTGGGTGATTTTTACCGTCTCATCCCTCAGCCAGCCTTCCAGGTACTGTGCCCAGGCTTCACTCCACCTCTGGGTCGACCTGACCATGCCCCTCAGCTGAGCCCAGCCTTGTCCTCTCTTTGCCAGAGGCCACATACCTTCCAGGCCCGTTTTGTGCCTCAGTCCCAGCCCTACACTGGCCTTTTCCTCTTTACCCTGTATGCCTATGAGGCAGAGAGGCGCCTCCCTGCAGCCCTGTTCGTTTCTTTCACACAGTGGGCGTTTGAGCCAGATGTGTTTCAGAAGCAGGCCATCCTGCACTTGGAGCAGCATGACTCTGTCTTTGTTGCAGCTCACACATCTGCTGGGAAGACAGTGGTGGCCGAATATGCCATTGCCCTGGCCCAGAAGCACATGACCCGGTACACATGCCTCAGCCTGCCCTCCATCAGTCAGCTTGCCTTTCTCCTGCATCCTTTCTGGACCTCGCTTCTCCTCCCACCCCTCTGCCTTACCCTGTAGACATGAGGTTCAGGAGAGAGGCTGAGATGGGGATTCAAAGAGAAATGAACAAGTCTAGCAGAGAAGAGGGGAAGAGAGAAGACCTGGGCTAATTTAGGAAAGGATGGTGCTATGAAGGAGGAGTCGAGGGTCATTAGTGGTGTACAGGACACAAGCCTTGGGAGGGCTCCAAGTGGAAGGCAGGGTGCCCCACCTGTAAGTCTGAGAAAAGATTGGCTGACTTTACACCCCATCTCTAGTACCATCTACACTTCTCCTATCAAAGCCCTGAGCAACCAGAAGTTTCGGGACTTCCGAAACACATTCGGGGACGTGGGGCTCCTCACGGGGGATGTGCAGCTGCACCCAGAGGCCTCCTGCCTCATCATGACCACAGAGATCCTTCGGTGAGAGAAGGGTCTGTCTCCTAGGGGGGTTATGGGTAGGGTAGAGACAGAGCTGCCCGGAGTGAGTGAGTGAGTCTGAGCTTCCTCTCCCCAGCTCCATGCTCTACAGTGGCTCAGATGTCATCCGAGACCTGGAGTGGGTCATCTTTGACGAAGTCCACTATATCAACGATGCTGAGGCGAGTGCTGGGTGAACGTGGGGTCTTCTGTCCCACATACCCTGAAGGCCTTACCGCCCTCTGCCCCGACGTGAGACCACTCGCTGACTGGCCTCCCCATGTGTGTGCAGCGAGGGGTCGTGTGGGAGGAAGTGCTCATCATGCTCCCTGAGCACGTCTCCATCATCCTTCTGAGCGCCACGGTCCCCAACGCCCTGGAGTTTGCTGACTGGATTGGGTGAGACCTGTATCCTGGGTGCTTGAGTGAGGAGGACTGTAGTGTTCCTCCCATGGGGTTGGGGAGCTCAGTGAGGACAGGGGTCAGGGTATGGAGACAGGAAACAGCACCGCCTGGATGGCCCAGAACATGTTTTGCATGCTGAGATGGGACGGTGGGAGCCATCCTTCTGGGCAAGGACAGGCACACTCATGTCCTAAAGGAGGAAGGGACAGAGCAGAGGTCGGGCCTTGAACCAGTGGGAGCAGAAGTTGCGGCTCCTGGCTCCTCATTCTGAGCCTCAGAAGAAACTGCCCTCTCCCTGCAGGCGGCTGAAGCAGCGGCAGATCTATGTGATCAGCACGGTTGCCCGTCCTGTCCCCCTGGAGCACTATCTCTTCACAGGAAACAGCCCCAAGACACAGGGCGAGCTCTTCCTGCTGCTGGACTCCCGAGGGGCCTTCCACACCAAGGGGTAAGTTCAGGGCTGGGAGTAGTGGCTGGGCCTGGGCGGGGGGCTCACGCCTCCACCCTGTGCTCAGGTACTACGCCGCAGTGGAGGCCAAGAAAGAGAGGATGAGCAAGCACGCCCAGACCTTCGGGGCCAAGCAGCCCACGCACCAGGGTGGGCCTGCACAGGTGAGGGCTGCCAAAGCCTGTGTGTCCCATCCCCTTCTTTCAGCCCTGGTCCCTGCGGGGAGGGAGTGGACTTGAGGTCTGTGTCCTGATCCAGGTAAACCTGACTTGAACATGACTTCACCAGCTCCACGTAAGCTCTGTCCCCTCCCCGCCTCCCTCAGGACCGTGGGGTGTACCTGTCCTTGCTGGCTTCCCTCCGGACCCGGGCCCAGTTGCCAGTTGTGGTGTTCACCTTCTCCCGAGGCCGCTGTGATGAGCAGGCTTCCGGCCTCACCTCTCTAGACCTCACGACGAGCTCGGAGAAGAGCGAGATCCACCTCTTTCTGCAGCGCTGCCTCGCACGGCTCCGAGGCTCCGACCGACAGCTGCCCCAGGTATGTCTCTGTAGACACAGGTAGGGATGTGGTGGTCTGAGACCTGCTTTTCCTGCTGAGGGTCCTTCTACACCTTCTCTGACCACTGCCCTCTCCTCCCTCCTCGCCCCCGCAGGTCCTCCACATGTCAGAGCTCCTTCGCCGAGGCCTGGGTGTGCACCACAGTGGCATTCTGCCCATCCTTAAGGAGATTGTGGAGATGCTTTTCAGCCGGGGCCTGGTCAAGGTGAGCAGGGTGGGCAAGAGGCCCAGGGTAGAAGGGCCAGGACTTAGGCAGGACAGTGCAGTGGTTAAGAACCTGGGTTCTGGATCTAGGCTCCCTGGGTTTGAATCTCAGCTCCATAACCTTGCTGAACTCTAGGATTCTTGTCTTAACCTAAACAGGCCCGTATGTGATGCAGCATAACTGGGCTGAGAGGAAACCTCCACAGCTGGCAAGCATAGGAAGAGTCAGTAATAGAGACGTGAGCTGAAGTGCTGTGGAGACAGCTGTGCAGTAGCTGGGATGGCTGCATTTGACTGCACCGTGTACTGTTGTGGCCTTTCCACCTTGGCACTGGTTAACCAAATTAAGTCTAGTACACAAAGTTCTACCCTCTCAGGGAACATGCGCATCTGCCTTGTTCTCTACAGTCCTGTTTATGATGGCGGGGCTCAGACCTCAAGCCTCGACCAGGGATGGAAGGCTGGCCTATGGAGCAGGGATGTCCTTCCCCGGGACAGTGGCTAGGTAATGTAGGGGGTGATCCTTACAGAGGCACATCCCCTGCCTCTCTCGAAGTGACGACGCCTGCACTGCCAGCCTTCCTGGTAAACAGAGTCCTGCAGACAGTGATCTGAGACCCGAGACCCGGCTCCACGGTGGTGTGTAGTGAAAATTTTGGAACTTTGGCTTCTTTAAAAAACACGGAAATATAAAAATGTGTTTCGTTTTAATCCCAGGTGTGGGATGTGGGGCTGCTGCAGCTCGTCCACAGCAGCTGACTGTGATCTGCCTCCTGCTCTACCAGGGGCGTGGTTTTGTCAGCTGCAGATAGTTTCTGCGATTGTGTGGAGTTCGAAATTCTGGGAACTTCTCAGAGGGTAGATAGATGCCAGGGCTCTGGGAGAAGTGGTGGGTTGTTGGTTGTAGTTTAAGTAGCCGTGTGTAAAGAAGAAGCAACATGAAGAAATCAGATATTCTGACAGCGAAGACCAAACTGGCCCCAAGGAGCTCGATGCCCCTAATCGGCCGGAAGTAGTCTGATGATAATGTCTGCCCCCTTTATGGCCCTTGACTTTATTCAGGGACCTCCTTCCTTTCCCCTCTATCCTTCTGTCTTATCTAGTGTTAGGGGCTGAAAGGGTGGAAGGAAGAACCCACAGCTCCAGCTGTGTGAGCTGTGCTAGAGCTGGGTACCGAGTCGCTTTGTTCATCCAGTCTCCCACTCTGTCCCAGGTCTTGTTTGCCACTGAGACTTTTGCCATGGGGGTAAACATGCCAGCAAGGACAGTGGTGTTTGACTCCATGCGCAAACATGATGGCTCTACCTTCCGGGACCTGCTGCCTGGGGAGTACGTGCAGATGGCAGGCCGGGCAGGCCGGAGGGGCCTGGACCCCACAGGCACCGTCATCCTTCTCTGTAAGGGCCGAGTGCCCGAGATGGCAGATCTGCACCGCATGATGATGGTGAGTGAAAGTGGTGTGAAGCGGAGCCCGGCGCAGCCACAGCGCCAGGTCCCTCAGCCCAGCCGTCTTCTCTCTTCTGGTGTTTTCATTTTGCCTGGGAGGAGTCAGGTTAAAAGTGAGCAAGTTCAGCTGGGCAGTGGTGGCACACACCTTTAGTCTCAGAACTTGGAAGGCATATGCAGGCAGTTCTGAGTTCGAGGCCAGCTTGGTCTACAGAATGAGTTCCAGGACAGGGCTGCCCAGAGAAACCCTGTTTTGAGAGACAAAAACAGAGAAAAGGAGCAAGTCCAAGGGGGATACCACCTCCTCTCTTTTATTACCACTGTGGGTATTGTGCCTGATGAGGATCTTAAGAGTCCCTGTCTTTCATCTTGTTCCCTTAAGTCACTGAGGTGAGCAGGGTATTGGCTAAGGTCCCATTGCTGCATAGCCAGGACCATAGGACAGGCTGGGGAGCACAGAGCACAGAGCACAGGCTGGGGAGCACAGGTCGCTCACTTGGTTTCCAGGGGAAACCGTCCCAGCTTCAGTCCCAGTTCCGCCTCACATACACCATGATCCTCAACCTGCTGCGGGTGGACGCCCTCAGAGTGGAAGACATGATGAAGAGGAGCTTCTCAGAGTTCCCATCCCGCAAGGACAGCAAGGTGAGGTCGCGGTGAGCAGCACAGCTGGTGGGACAGCATGCTGGGACGGGGTAGTGTGCAGTGTGGTGGGATGTGCAGGCAGAGCTGGCAGACTTGTCTTAACCTCTGCTTGTGCTCAGGCCCATGAGCAGGCTCTGGCTGACCTCACCAAGAGGCTGGGGGCTTTGGAGGAGCCTGATGTGACCGGTCAGTTGGCTGACCTGCCCGAGTATTACAGTTGGGCGGAGGAGCTGATGGAGACCCGGAACATGATCCAGGTGAGTGAGTGGGATGTGGAGACAGGGCAGTGGGTCACACTGGGCTCCTAAACTTAGCCACGTCCCTGTCCTGTTCTCCAGCAACGCATTATGGAGTCTGTAAATGGGCTGAAATCTCTCTCAGTGGGAAGGGTGGTCGTTGTGAAGAATGAGGAGCATCACAACGCATTGGGTGTGATCCTGCAGGTGAGGACGAGGGGTTGGCACTGTCTAACTGTTGGGTCAAGCACGTTATGACTCTGGTGTGCTCATTTTCCCTCTTGTAACCACTTTGTCCCTGTGCCTGGCCACCAAGAAGCTGTTCTACTTGCTTGGCATGGCCATCCCTCCATAGCTCAAGGGTTCTGTGTGTGTGTCCCGAAGCCTGTCTTGGACTTTCTGCCTCCTATAGGTCTCCTCAAACTCCACCAGCAGGGTATTTACAACACTGGTCTTGTGTGATAAGCCTGTTGTGTCTGAGAACCCAAGGGACAAGGGGCCAGCCACTCCAGATGTGCCCTACCCAGAAGACCTTGTAGGCTTCAAGCTGTTCCTGCCTGAAGGTGAGAGCCAGGCACTGGCTTCCTGATAGTGTGAACAAGATGCCTGGACTATGGCGAAGCCTGACCTAAGTTACTTTCCAGGACCCTGTGAGCACACTGTGGCCAAGCTCCAGCCAGGAGATGTGGCTGCTATCTCTACCAAAGTGCTCCGGGTGAATGGGGAGAAGATCTCTGAAGACTTTAGCAAAAGGCAGCAACCAAAATTCAGGTCAGAGACTTAGGGAGACTTTTCCCAGGGAATGGGGTGTACCATTAATATGTAAAAAGGGGATCATGAAACGGGGTATTGGAGGTGCTTCCTCAGCCTGAGGGAGTCTCCTGTAGTTAAAAAGGGACCCTGAAATATGGGGTATTGGAGATGCTTCCTCAGCCTGAGGGGAGACTCCTGTGGTAAAACCTCTTGGCTCAGATCAAAATCTGTTTCCCCTTCAGGAAGGATCCTCCCCTCGCGGCTGTGACCACTGCTGTTCAGGAGCTGCTGCGTCTGGCTCAGGCCTATCCAGCAGGTCCCCCAACCCTTGACCCTATCAACGATCTGCAACTCAAGGATGTGGCAGTGGTAGAAGGTGGGCTCCGGGCCCGGAAGCTGGAGGAGCTGGTCCGAGGGGCTCAGTGTGTGCACAGCCCCCGGTTTCCTGCTCAGGTAGCTCATAAGCGGAGGCAGCGCCTCCTCCCTCAACCCTATGCCCAGAGCACTCCTGAGGGTGAGGGGACTAAGGGTCACTGCTGTGGCTTTTCTCAGTACATGAAGCTGCGGGAGCGGATGCAGATTCAGAAGGAAATGGAGAGGCTGCACTTCCTCCTGTCCGACCAGTCGCTGTTGCTGCTCCCTGAGTACCACCAGCGTGTAGAGGTAAAAGGGCAGGATGGGGGTGTGAGGTTAGGAAAGCTCAGGGGGACAGCAGGCTCTCCAACGCTCCCCACCTCTGTGCAGGTGCTCCGGACCCTGGGCTATGTGGATGAAGCTGGCACGGTGAAGCTGGCAGGCCGAGTGGCCTGCGCCATGAGCAGCCATGAGCTGCTCCTTACTGAACTCATGTTTGACAATGCACTGAGCGCTCTGCGGCCAGAGGAAATCGCAGCTCTGCTCTCTGGCCTGGTGTGTCAGAGCCCCGGAGACCCTGGAGATCAGCTCCCGAGCAGCCTGAAACAGGTAGGGGCCACCCTCTTCTCAGTCCTGGTACGTGCCTCCCAGTGTGCATGGCCGGAGGTCTTTACCCTTCCTCCCTCCTCTGCAGGGTGTAGAACGCGTGAAAGCTGTGGCCAAGCGGATTGGTGAGGTTCAGGTGGCCTGTGGCCTGAACCAGACGGTGGAGGAGTTTGTGGGAGAGCTGAACTTCGGTCTGGTCGAGGTTGTGTACGAGTGGGCTCGGGGCATGGTAAGTACCGGGGTTTGGTAGGTGGCTGGGAGAGGTCACCTCGGCTTGGCACATTTTGTCTTCACCCTGCTCTTCCCATAGCCCTTCTCCGAGTTGGCAGGGCTCTCAGGGACCCCTGAAGGCCTGGTTGTCCGCTGCATCCAGCGACTGGCTGAGATGTGTCGCTCACTTCGAGGAGCGGCCCGTCTGGTCGGAGAGCCTGTGCTGGGTGCCAAGATGGAGACAGCGGCCACCTTGCTCCGGAGGGACATCGTCTTCGCAGCCAGCCTCTACACCCAGTAAAGGATGGTGGATAAAGTGTGACAGTAAGCCAGGCAGTGAAGAGCCAGATCTCTTTGAGATCCAGGCCAACCTGCTCTACAGAGCTAGTTCCAGGACATCCAGGACTACATAAAGAAACCATGTTTTAAAAAAAAACTAGCCCCACCCCCCAACAACAACATAAATACAATAAAGAGCAAACCAGAGCACTTGGAGCGTAGGTAACTCCATTCACGCGGCAAGAGACCCACTTAGAAACACGCCTTTATTATCTGCATGGAGCCCAGACTTGTGTGTCCTCAGTCCTTGGGGGAGGGAGTCTTTGAGAGTGATGGGAGGTCTTGGGTCATAGCTTCCACATACCATGAGGGCAGGAAGGCATAGGGTGCATCCCGATGGACAGACACAGTGACAGGGCCACCAGGTTCCCAGGAGAAGAGGTGGACAAGCCTGGGGAAGATGGAGGTGTGGGGTGGAGCCAGAGACTGAGCTGGGATTCAGAGGCGGCGGACAAACATGAAGGCCTTACCTGGGATCATCCTGGACCACTGTGCTCTGGGCAAAGCTGAGGAAGGCAGCACAGAAGTTCATGCACACGGAGGGATTCCAGCCTTCTCTGTCATTCTGGAGTGGGTACAAGAGGCAGAAGACTGGGGTGGGAGGAGGGGAAGGCAGGTGGCAAAGGGGCATTGGATCTGAGGACGTGGTACAGGAGGTGGGGAAACAGATGGCAGCTCTAGACACCCTGCCTTACCCTGACATTCTCAAACATCTCCATGGTAGGAAAGGTCTTTAAGGAACAGACGAAACCTTCTGGGTTCCGGAAGCCAGCAACAACATGTGGGACCCCTGGGAGGAACGACTGAGCCCACCATTTCAGCAGCTTGTGCCTAACAGGAGAGGCAAAAGGGTCAGCGGGACCCTCTACTCTCCCCTCAGGGAGCATCTATCCCCCAGGCTCCTCCAGTCTAGGCTCCTCCTGTCCACCCCGCCAGGACCTGTAGAAGCTCCTCCACTGGCCAGGGCTGTGCATCTCCTTGGACGTTTTGAGCTCCACATAGCAGGAGGGGGGCTGTGTGCACGGGGCCTGGGGGTTTAGGCAGTCTACCTCTCCAGAGAATAGGAGAGGGTGGTTCCCCAGGCGGCTTCGTAGCACAGAGCAGAAGGCCACGTTGGTGTTAACTTCCCCAGAGGGGTCTGGGGAGCCTCCAGGTTTGTCTGCACAAGAAGAGAAGCCAGCAGCAGGGGAAGGGGCTCTCGACCTCTGCAGAAGGGGAGAGGGGCTTCACGGCAGCGACAACTCTCACCTGCACACATGTATTGTTCAAATTTGTAGCCCATGTACATGAGCTCCCGGAGGAGGGGTGGCCTTGCAAGCCTCTGGGCCCGAGCAGCTGGGGTCTCCACCTCACTTAGATACAGTGTCCCTTGGAACCGGGAGGCTGCCAGTTGCCAGCCCTCTTGCCTCTCATATGGTGTGGTCAGCAATTTTGTCAGGTGTCCTCGCCATGTCACTGTGGCCCCGGCCAGCCAGCCTGGACCCCTGGGAGGGAAGAACTCAGGGTTTACGGTCTGACTCGAGCTTTAGCTCTGTTGACTCAAAAGACCAGTTGGCTCTCCCAACTTCAGAGGAGAAAAGACAGGTCACCAGATCAGCTTCTGCGCTGCACTTAGCTCACCCCTCCAGCTGGTTTCGGTGTTCCAGGACCCAGCGTAGCAAATGGTCCAACCTCTCTTGGATTTCCTCGTCCCGAGGCTGGTATCGGTCAGGGTATCCATCTCTGAGGTCAAAGTCCGGGCCTGGGCCGTTGATGGGTGGTGGGCTGTAGTAGCGGAGAGCTCGGGCATCTCCATGGTACTGGCGTTGTGCGTCCAGGGAGAAGCAGCCCAGTTCAGAAGGGCGCCGGTAGAAAGGGAAGGGTCCCGAGTACAGAGAGGGCTCTGTGCGCAGTGAGGGTACTGACCGGGGGAGTTTGTTCCAAGGTTGTGCCACCTCTGTCTGCTCAGCTTTTCTCTTGGTCGCCCTGGGCTCCATGAGGTCCTGGGAGGAAAGCGTTTCTGTTTTAGAGTGGACAAGGACCGAGTGAGCGTCCAGGTCCGGGCTCTGGTGTAGCAACTCCACCATCCCAGTCAGGAGCCGGCGCCTCGTTCCCACCCACGGAAACCCAGACGCGGTCTAGGAGTTTGGGTTTGGAGCAAAGACCTGGTTACCTCAAAGCTCCCAACCCTGACTTCCAAGCCGGAGAGGGATGCTAACCTGGAGTTGTGGCTCCTGATGACGCAATCACCCGTCCTCAGGGCCGGTGAGGGCGAGGTCGGTCAGCACCAGAGCGGAGTCCCGGGCGACCACTCGCGCCGCCGCGCGCCCAGGGAGCGCCGCGAAGGCAGCCAATCAGCAGCGGCGCGGGCGACGGAAGTGAGGCTGCTTCGTCATCAAACTCAGACGACCAGCCAGAGACCCTGTCGTCATTATTCTGAGCCGGAAGACTCTGTTTTCAGGAGTCCCTTTCCCGGAACCCTGAAATTCGGGCTATGAATCGCAAAAGACGTCTCCTGGCGTCTGAGGCTTTTGGAGTGAAGCGGCGGCGGGCGCCGGAGCCCGAGAGAGCGGATCCTTTAAGGCCAGGAGCAGGTAACCATGGCAACCCGGGCGCGGAGGGCTCGAGGGTGTCCACCCTTAGAGGAGGAGGAAGAAGAGGAGGACCCAGAGTAGGTAACTATGGCAACCGAGGCGCGGGGCAGCGAGTCTGCGGGCTCAGGCGTCAGATCCTCTGCACGCTCCCCACCCGCTCTCCCCACCCGGACCTGACCCCGCGCTTGCTTCCCCCCAGGCTCGGCGCGCGAGGCCATCGAGGAGCTCGTGCAGCTGTTCCCACGGAGGCTGTTCGAGGACGCGCTGCCGCCCATCGCGCTGAGGAGCCAAGTGTACAGCCTCGTGCCAGACCGGACAGTGGCCGACCTGCAGCTGGTGAGGAGCGCCCTGGGGACCTTTGGTGTCCACCCCCCTCACCCCCGGGTCTTCAGCCTCGAGGGCACTTGCTAAATCCCTGTGTCCGTGGTGCACAAGGCATAGGGGTTAAATGGGATCCTTAGGGATACTAGAGGAGTCTTGTAACCTTGTGACCAAGTTTAGAAGGTGATTGAAAGCCAGGGCCTTGTCTCTTCACACTGAAACACCAGTAGTTTACACAGCGTTTAATATTTGTGAAGGAGTGCCTCACGGGAGATGAGGCCTAAGGGTCACATCCACCTTCCAGTTAAATCCAGTGGGCAGATTTCAGTCTCTGTTTTATATGAACTCTCAGACCACTGACTGAATCAAAGGTTGTAATACTGTGAATGCCTTTCTGTGTTCCTTTTAACGTGCATGAGCAGTTCCTTCTCAGCGTCTGCCACAGATCCTTGCTTAGCTTTGCCCTTATATTGTTAAAGAGTTTCTGACCCCAGGGAAAAGACTGCAGACTCAACCCAATGATAATTAAAATGTTTATTGATTACCAAGAGCGGGACAACAATTTCTGAGGCAGACATAAAATTATTGTGTGAAGAGGGGGGGTTGTGAATGAAGGGTTTTTTTTGTTTTTGTTTTTAAGATTTGTTTATTTTATGATTTTATGTATGAGTGCCTCTGTGCCAAAACAGGGCATCACATCCCATTACAGATGACTGTGAGCCACCATGTGGTTGCTGGGAATTGAACTCAGGACCTCTGGAAGAGCAGCCAGGGCTCTTAACTGCTGAGCCAGCCCTGGAAGGGTCTTTTTAGTCACAGTAGTCTGTTGATTCAGATTACTGAGTCAGGTTTACTGGGAACTTATCTTCCAGGGACTGGACTCAGAGACAAATGGCTTGTGGGTACCAAGATGAAGCCTAGCATAAAATAGTTTCTTTAGCTATTACAACATCAATAAATTATTTAGGACCAGTGAGATGGCTCAGAGGTAAAGGGTGCTTCTAGCTGGACCATCTGGGTTTAGTGTCTGGGATCCGTGCAGGGGAAGAAGACTGATTCCTGCAAGTGACCTCTGACCTTCTTCTCAGGCCATGGACCCTGTGCTTCCTCTCTATAACTTTTTTTTTTAAAAAAAAAAAAAACAAAAAGCTTTCAGAATTGTACAAGGACTTACTTTACAGCCCGACTGCCTTAAACTTGATGCTCTGCTTCCGTCTCCCTAGTGGGCTTACAGGAGCTGCCATGGCATGTAGCCTTATGTGTATTGGCTTTTTTGAGGCAGGGCTTCAGATAGCTCAGGCTGGCGAGAGCTCATGGAGAAGCTGAAGATGACATTGAACTCTGGTCCTCTTTCCACTACCTCCTAAGTGCTGGTGTTACTGGTGTGCCCTCTGCAGGGTTTGCACATACCTTTGAAACATTTACAAAGAAAATACTTATTTGGTGAGCACTTAAGCAGACAATAGAACATGGTCGGGGGCCTCCATAAGTCATGTTCTCATGGTGACCCCTGCTTTGACTGCTTCAACTGTCCCTTTTGGCTTTCCTTATTCTGTTGTGGGGTCTGCTTAAATCCAGCATACATCCCACATAACTCAAACACACCGGGCCACTACAGATGACAAGAATTTATTGTAATCAAGCTGCTACTGATCGATCGGGGCTGCAGAACAGACTTGGAAGCTGAAGTAGGTATGACCCTGAAGGGACGTTATACAGCGTATTAAAGGAAGAAAGCGTGAAGAGGGGGAGCGTCGGAGCATTGTATGCCGTAGCATCATGTAATCATATTCTGACATAAGGGATTGAGCAAGGGAGTTCTCATCAGTCAGGACCGGAGTGGGTTCCTGGGCCTGGGAACATGATCCTAGTTTGACCCTGCCAGCAAGATGGAGAAGCTGTCCCTGAGATGTATGGACTCAGACAGCTGTTTACAACAGAAGCTGTTCAGCTACTTGGAAATCCCCAACTCTCCTAGGGCCTGAATTTATTTTCTCTCTGTGATTGAATGGAGTCTGAAAATGAGATGGTAGAACTTAGTCAGTTTCTTTTGTGTGTTCTCAACGATATATGTGTATTTTCATCAAGAACAGCTTGATTTTATAATTTTTTTCCTCAACCATGCGATCATACTGTTTGTCTTACAGTCTTTTCATGTTGTTATAAGAAAATGCCAGAGGCTGTTTAGTCTATATTAGAGCAGAATTTATTTCTTAAATCTGTAGAGGCTGGAAATCTAAGACCTAAGGCCTCAGCCGGCTCAGTGTCTGGTGAGGGTTGGCTGTGTCTTGTTACTGTGTCCTCGTGGGAGAAGAGAGGGAGGGCATTGGTTCCGTGTGGCTTTCAAGGCACAGTGACCTTCCAGAGGTCATCATTTTGTGGTTGATGGTGGTGCTGGGCATTGAACCCAGAGCCTCATGCATGCTGGACAGGTGATGATTTCTGCTGCGCATTAATTACCTGGTTTCAGCAATCTGAAGAACAGACTGCAACACTTTTCTTTTCTTGTTGAGTTAGCTGGATATTTTTTAAGCTATTATCCCAAGTTGTTTGTAACAATAGTTAATCTATTTTTCTAGGTTTCTGTGTTAGGAGCCTGTTCCAATTTGTTCATCCTGTGAGACAAATGTATTTTTGATGGATTAGGAATTTCACCTTAGCATTCAAATGACATTTTCACCAGGGACTCCTTAGAATCGCTCCTGCCTCCTTCGAGCTCCTTTCTCTGCTGGGGGTTGGTAAGAACTGTGGCTCACGCCTCTCAGACTCTCACTGAACTCTGACTGAGTTTCCCACGTACATGACATTGTGGCCAGAGACTATACACAAGATGACCCCACACATTCGAAACTTATAAAAGGCTTGCTTTGTACGATATGGCCTGTTTTGCTAAACATTATTTGTGTATTTGAAAATGTGTTATTTCCTTGCTGATCTCTCCACACTGAGGCTGTAATTGAATTGCTCCATCTCTCCACTGATTATCCCTTGTTCTGTGAGTTTATGAGAACTGGGTTGATATACTCCTGTGATGGGTCTATTTTTATTTATGTATTTATTTGTTTTGCTGTTGTTGTTTCCTGGAACTCACTCTGTAGACCAGGCTGACCTCGAACTCAGAGATCTGCCTGCCTCTGCCTCCCAAGCGCTGGGATTAAAGGCGTGAGCCACCAATTTCAGCTCACTTTGTATTTTTTTATTGTCTCTGTGTGTGTGTGTCTGTGTGTGTGTGTGTGTATGTGTGTGTGTGTGTTATGAAGACTAAAGAGAGTCTGTTCTTTGTTTGGAAAGGGGGGGATTGAACTTGGGTCAGCAGGCTTGGCAGCAGAGTCTCAGCCCTGTCTCCAGCTCTTAAAGATTTCTCTTTATCATCTTCTCTCTTTGCTTTCTTTTGGCACTCAAATAGACTTGGCAGGGTCGGGGGCTGGAGAGGTGATTCAGCAGTTAGAGCACTGCCTGCTCTTCCAGAGGTCCTGAGTTCAATTCCCAGCAACCACATGGTGACTCACAACCATCTGTAATGAGATCTGATGCCCTCTTCTGGTGTGTCTAAAAATGGCTGCACTGTACTCATATACATAAAATAAATGAATAAATATTTTTAAGAAAGAAAAAAAGGAGATGGGAGCAGGGTGGGGGGAGGGGATAACAGTTTAAATGTAAATACAGAAAATATCTAATTTTTTAAAAAAAGGAAAAAATAAACATCTTTTTTGAACCTCTTCAGACACTTCCATGTTCAATGGTCTTTGGCTCTCTTTGATTATTGTACTAATTAGTTTATAATCATCTTAGATTAATATTCTGTTTAGAAAGATTACTTTTATCAGTTTGTGGCTGTGTGCTTGTGTACGTGGGTGAGTTGAGTGTACACGTGTCTGCACCCTCAGATGCCACTCCAGGGCACTTGGAGTTACAAGTTACAGGTGGTTGTGAGCCACCAGAGGTGGGAACTAGGAATGAATGTGGTGCTCTGCAAGGACAGGAATTACTCAGCCACCGAGCCATTGCTCCAGCCTCAGATTAATAGTCTTTTATTCAGCTGCACTCGGGTAATGAGGTCTTAGTTTATTGACTTCATTTCCCAGTTTTAAATTTTCTACTGTGACTGTTTTGTTTTGTTTTGTTTTTGAGACAGGGTCTTTTTATGTAGCGCTAGCTGTCCTGGAACTCTCTTGGTAGACCATAGAGACCCACCTGCCTCTGCCTCCTGAGTGCTGAGATTAAAGCTATGCACCACTGTGAATGACTGGGACATATTTAAGCCTAAATCTTTTTTCATGATTATTTTTTATTTTATAATTATTTTTGGCCATGTGTAGTGCATTTGTCTTTAGTCCCAGCACTGTAGAGATGAGGCAGGGAGAGCTCTGTGAGCCTAAGACCAGCCTGGGCTACACACTGATATTCTATTTATATTCGTGTGTGTGTGTGTGTGTGTGTGTGTGTGTGTGTGTGTGTGTGTGTGTGTGTGTGTGCACATGCCACTGTGCATGTGTAGAAGTCAGAGGGTGTTGTGGGTTAATTTTCTCCTCCCATCACGTGGATCCCAGGGGTTGACTCGGGCCGCCTGGCCCACGGAATCGGCCCTCCAGCTGTTTCTCATCTTGGATTTTTACTCGTCAGCATTAGCAGCATTATTGTTTTGTTTTAAATTTTTAAGTAGTTGTAAATCTTGCTGGGGTGTGGTGAGGTCGTCTCATACGGACTCACAGCATGTGATAACCAGGTTAAAGAAGTCATCATTTGTACCGCCGTTTATCATTTACCCGTGTCAAGAGCCTTTTAGTTCTTCCTAAAATGCCTAATAAGTAGATTGTAATTAACTAAATTGTAATTGTAATTAGTTAAATTGTGCCTCAGACCTGTAACTTTGGGACTTAGAAGGTTGAGTTAGAGGGATCCTGCAAGTTAGAGTCTGGTGGGGGGAGACAGAAAAACAGTGTCTCAAAACGCAAAATCAAACCTAGAGTCCAAAGCATTGTCTGTCTGACGTGTTTGCACCCTCTGCTCTTCCCTGAGGAGGAAGGCTTTCCTCCTGGTGGCGGTCCAGGTGTAATTAAAGGTGCAGTCCTAGGCTGCATGTCATTTGGGCAGATTTGCTCAGATCAGCAAATACCCCTCCCTGTTTCCTTTTTCTCTGGGTCTTTGCTTGCTTTAATATCTGTCTGGTAATTCTTGTGATCCTGTGAGCTTTTTTCAATGTTTAATCAAAAAAAATTTTTTCTTCTTTTTTTTTTTTTTTTTTTTGCTGTTTTGAGATAAGGTCTCACTGTGTAGCTCTTCTGCCTCCTGAGTGCTGGGGTTAAAGGTGGAAGCCACCATGCCCAGCTACTTAAACAATTAAAAACTTTAAAAAAAAAAGTATAGACTAGAGTTAATTAAGGGCATGGGGAGGGGAGTTGAGGGAGTAGAGAAAGGCAGAAGGGGTGGGAATGGGGGGGGGAGGGGATAAGGGAGCAAGAGAAACGTTTTTAAAGACAGCTCGTTTGTTTATGTGTATGGATGTTCTGCTTACATGTATGTCCGTGCACTACATACATGCCTGGTGCCTTCAGAGACCAGAACAGGGTCAGAGTTACAGACAGTTGTGAGCTGTCATGTGGGTGCCAGCAATCGAATCAGCATCCTCTGGAAGAGCAGACAGTCTCTTAACTGCTGAGGCACCTCTCCAGCCCCTGTGCTTCTGACCCTCCCCACTCTGGCTTTTGTGGTACTGCTGGCCACAGAAGTCCTGGCTGGTCTGTTTGTTTCGGTTTGTTGTTTTACTTCTTGTTTATCTGCTTGGCTTTTAGGCAGGATCTTATAGCCTAGGCTGGCCACAGACTCAAAGTTCTGCCTTCCCCTTTCCAGTGCTGAGTTCAGGCCTGGCTGTCTTGGCGACACCATTGTTATTTAATTATTTAATTCAGTGCTTTTCAGACACTGCCACCCACAAGCTACACTGATGAGTCCTCGGGGGCAGGGCCTATATCACTATTTGTCTTTTCCTTGATGTGTAGCCCAGGCTAGCCAGTAGACCAGGCTGCTTCTGCCTCACAAGTGCAGGGATTAAAGGCATGTCCTGCGTCACTGTTTAATTGTAGTGACTGGGAAGGGTCTGCTTTAGAAAATATGTTTATTGAGTGACTAGTAACTCATAAGGCTGGTGTGTGGGTGGCAGGTGACTGATTAGAAACAGCTGCTTGATGGTCACCTGAGTGTCTCCATGGTAAATGTCCTAATCCCTCAGAACATGGCTGCTTGTCTTACCCTCTCTTTCTCTCTCCACTCTCATCTCTGTGGAGACAGAAGGAGCTTCAAGAGCGGGGAGAGATCCGAATCATCCAGCTAGGCTTTGACTTGGATGCCCATGGAATTGTCTTCACTGAAGACTACAGGACCAGAGTATGTGGGAGAGAGGGTGGGGTGGGGAGGGCAGGGGTGTGGTGGTCTGGTGAGGGAAGTTGGGCTCAGAAATAACTGATAAAGAAGCACCAGACTCTGGTGTTAGTGAGGTGGGGGAGGAAAGGAAGCATGGGGAGGGAAGTGGAAGCACAGAAAAGAGGGAAGTGGCCAGACCCAGGGAGAGGGGAGTCAGAGATAGACATCCACGGAGGGGGATGGGCTCATGCTGGCCACCGACATCAGCTATGGTTTCTAGGTCCTCAAGGCCTGTGATGGCCGACCATGTGCTGGGGCAGTGCAGAAGTTCCTGGCCTCGGTGCTTCCAGCCTGCGGGGACCTTAGTTTCCAGCAGGACCAGATGACACAGAATTACGGTTTCAGGGATCCGGAGATCACGTGAGATGTGGTGGGGTCAGTAAGTGAGGCCTCTTGCGGTGCTGCGTTTCTGTGTAGTAAAGTGAAATGTACTCCACCCTGCAAGAGAGCAGACCTCAGAAAAGCCTTGGACTAGAAATTAGGAGAGCTAGAGGCTTGCCCAATGCTCTGAGAATAGAAAGTGACAGGCTGCAGGGTTCCTAAAGATCCAAGTTCATAGGGTTCCCTGTAAAGAGAAAATGCCAGGCAGGGTCTCAGGATAGAAGGATTTGGGGCGCCACGCCCGTGTCTGGCCTGCCTTCTAACTTGCTGGTATGTGGAATCACTGATCTCCCCTGGGAAGCAGCAGGGCTGAGTGGGGAGAGTTCATAGGTCATGGCAAGCCCAGAGGTGACCTCACTCCTCAGGCACATTTCAGGGCCTGTGCTCAGGAGGGCTTCCTAAGGAAGCTGTTCTATCAGCAGGCAGTCTTCACCAAGAGGACTGGGGAGCTGGCTTGCTTGGGAAAGTCCCCCAGTGTGGGCAAGGCGGCCTGAGTGGGCTCCAGACCTAGCACCCCAGTGCTGGAAGTGGGGGTTAGAGGCAGGTGGATCCCTGAAGCTCAGTCACTGGCTGGCAAAGTGTACCCAAACCAGGAGTACCAGGAGTACCAGGGAGAGGCGCTATCACAAAAAATAAGGTCAAGCTGAGAGTGGTGCACACCTTTTCCCAGCACTCAGGAGGCGGAGGCAGGATCTCAGAGTTCGAGGCCAGCCTGGTCCACAGAGCAAGGTCCAGGACAGCCGGGGCCACCCAGAGAAACCCTGTCTCAAAAAATAAAAGGGAAAAAATAGCTCGTGTTTAAGAGAACTGGCTGCTCTTCTAGAGGACCCAAGTTCAATTCCCAGCACCCACAAAATGGCTCTCAACAGTTTATAACTCCAATTTCAGGGGATCTAGTACCTTCTCTGGCCACCACAGACACTGCATGTTGGTGAACATGTAGTCAAAGTGGGACTACACATAAAAATGTCTTTTTTAAACAGGTCAACAGTTATTGCACATACTTAATGTAAACCTGTAGCCTCTACATGCTTGTGTGCCTGCCCACAGGTTATACTCTGAACACACGCACACATGCACACACATTACTTCACTCAGGCAGCAGTGGTGGATCCCTGCTTGGGTTCTTGTGTTTCTGAAGCACTGTCACATCAGCTGCTGGGGAAGGGAAGGTTCTCAGAGCCCAGGCCGCATCATCATGGCTGCCTACCACCTGCAGGCAC
Source organism: Micromys minutus (assembly GCF_963924665.1). Classification (NCBI taxonomy): domain Eukaryota; kingdom Metazoa; phylum Chordata; class Mammalia; order Rodentia; family Muridae; genus Micromys; species Micromys minutus. The sequence goes on along the minus strand of NC_137960.1, from coordinate 2,702,509 downwards.
CTGGTGAATGCTGGGGTCCTCACTGTCCGTGATGCTGGAAGCTGGTGGCTGGCTGTGCCTGGAGCTGGGAGATTCATTAAGTGCTTTGTTAAAGGTATGATGCCTGCTGCACCGCCCTCGGTACCTCAGGAACACCCTTTGGGGGTCTTTAGGTCTCCTTTTTTGACTTGCCTCTTCCTTTTCCTGCATCTCCTCCTCCAGGACGCCAGGCTGTGCTGAGCATGGTGCGGAAGGCCAAGTACCGGGAGCTTCTCCTGTCGGAGCTCCTGGGCCGTAAGGCCCCGTCAGCAGTGCGGCTGGGTCTTGCCTACCATGTGCATGACCTCATTGGAGCCCAGCTGGTGGACTGGTGAGTCTGTCCTGAGGCTTGGGAGAGTTGCCGGGACTCAGGGTTGGCTTCCCCAAGTCATGCTTCAGTCACCAGTGAAGCCCAGCTTCTCTCTTCCTGCCACTCTGAGTTTTCACACTTTGGGCCTAGGCAGCTGACTCCAGTCTGGTCTTCTGTCACAGTGTCCCCACCACTTCTGGAACCCTCCTTCGCCTGCCAGACACGTGAGGAGCCAACTCTTGGATTCCTCAACTCACCGAGTGAGGTTCCTGGACGTGCCGCCCCAGGGTGGCTGGACAAGTCACCACAGTGGGTGGCAAGCTCCGCTGCTGCAGGCTGGCACTCCCACAGCTCTGTGCTTCTATGGGAGTGGAGCCGGGAGCCGAGCCCAGGGGACAGGAAGATTGTTGGAGACACTGGAGAAGAGAACAAAACTGCCCTTCATGCCAGACTGAAACAGCCAAATAAAATACTGTGCGCTTCTTCCCGGTGTCCTTTGTTCAGTGTGGGCTGTGCACCAGTGTCTGTGGAGAGGGTGAAGCCCAACTCATAGTTCAGAGAGAGAGCAAGGCTTACTCAGGCCAGTTTCCCTGTGGGGGTGAAAGTGTACCTCATCTTCTACACGACAGGCTTTCTGTTAAAGCCTGCGCCAAGCAGACACTGTCTTGAACATGAGGCAAGGATCGGGAGCCCATTCTGATTTTGTTAGGAACCTTACCTGTCCTGTCCATGTGCCATGTTGAGCACTATACACTCACACATGGGCAAGTACATGCACATGTACACACACACACACACACACACACACAGTTAAGGGAGGTACCTGGTACTGGGAATAAACAAGGAAGCACAAGGTCCATTTTGGGGCCAAGATTTCTTCAGAGACCCTGATGTTTGGGTTGCCTCCCCAGCTCTGGGCCTAGGGCCAGTTGCGTTTCTTGGCCATCACGTGATTTCCCGACTCATGAGGCAAGGGGAGGGGCAAAGTCCAGAGTCAAATTCTGTCCCAACCCCAGGTTGACCAGAAGGGAGCAGACGGTCAGACCAGACAGGTCTGACCTCTCCTGGACCCTCCAGCCATGCGGCTGCTCTGGGGGCTGGCCTGGGTGTTCAGCTTCTTTGCTTCATCTCTGCAGAAGCCCAGGTCCTGGGGAAGACGATGGCATTGGGGTGGGCCAGGGGTGAGAGAGAGCAGGTGGTGGGGTTAGACTGGGTCTGAAGATGCACCTCACTGCTCTCCTAGGTTGCTCCTGTTCTCCCCTTCCGTGGTTAATTTGGGGACCCCCCTGTCAGTAGGGGTACAGCTCCTGGATACCCCTCCAGGACAGGAGGTAAAAGGATCAGTGTTCCTCAGAAACCCAACCGGTGGTCCCTGCTCCCCAAAGAAGGAATTTACGCTCAGCTCTGGAAATGACTTTGTGCTTCTCAGCCTTGAGGTAACCAGTGCCCACATCCCTGCTGTGCCTCAGGGCTCTCTGCTGTACCCCACTGTCTATTTAGTGACAGACAGGAGTTTGCTATGTGACATAGGCTGGCTTTGAACTCACGGCTATACTCTTCCCCCGCCCTGAAGTGCTGAGATTGACAAGTACACCTGGTTTGTCTTGCCTTTTGTTTGATCTTATTGTTTAGTTTTGCTTTTGAGACAGGGTTTCAGGATATAACCTGGATTGCCTGGAATCCTTCAGCGACCCCACTGTGGCCTCCCAAGTGTCGGGATTACAGCCTGGCTTTCTCACCGACTCCCTGCCTCTATCCTCCAGCACAGCACCCTGCTGTCCCTACCTCGGGCTCTGCATCAGGTTCTTGTGGTCTAATAGTCTCCTCCTCTCCTGACAGGTCCCACTGAAAGATGTGAGGAGCTGCGGCCTCTTTGGCCTGCGCAGAGCCCCCCACATCCAGCTGGTGGCTCACTCTCCATGGCTAAAGAGCAGAACCTCCAAAGCCATAGAGACCCAGGGTGTCAACCTGCTCTTCTCTTCCCGACGAGGCCACATCTTTGTGCAGACTGATCAGCCTATCTACAACCCTGGGCAACGGGGTGAGCCTCCAGCCTCGGGGCCTTTGTCCTATCTCTCCCAGGCTGCTCAGAGCATATTTGGTGACCCCACAGTCAGGGCCACCCTGGAGGCTTGCCTAGCAGTTTAGTCCCCACTGTCCTCCTACAGCTGTCCCAGTCCCTTTGCCCAGGACTTCCACCTCTCACCCGCCTCCCCATCCTCTTCATAGTTCGTTATCGGATCTTTGCACTGGATCAAAACATGCGCCCATCTACTGACACCCTCACGGTCACGGTGGAGGTGAGTGACCTCTGACCTCGACCCTGTGCACTGATGTGACCTTGCCCGTGACCACATCGACTCCCCTTGCAGAACTCCTATGGTCTTCGTGTACTCAAAATGGAGGTATTTGCTCCCACATCCATCTTCCAAGATGACTTCGTAATTCCAGACATCTCAGAGTGAGCTCTCCCCCACCTTGGGGTACCCCCTTGTCTGTAGCACCCCAAGTCCTGCTTTCCTTACCACAGTCACCTCTGACAGACAGAGACACATTCCAGATGTTTTGACCCTGCCCCTCCCAAACCTCTGATCAAACCGTGGCTTTCTTCTGCAGGACTCAGGCCATAGCTGGGGTGGGTAGCTCAGTGGTGGGTAGCTCAGTGGTGGGCAGCTCAGTGGTGGGCAGCTCAGTGGTGGGCAGCTCAGTGGTGGGCAGCTCAGTGGTGGGCAGCTCAGTGGTGGGCAGCTCAGTGGTGGGCAGCTCAGTGGTGGGCAGCTCAGTGGTGGGTAGCTCAGTGGTGGGCAGCTCAGTGGTGGGCAGCTCAGTGGTGGGTAGCTCAGTGGTGGGTAGCTCAGCTCCCTTCCTTGTCCATTCTCAGGCCAGGGACCTGGAAGATTTCAGCTAGGTTCTCAGATGGCTTGCAGTCCAATAGCAGCACCCACTTTGAAGTGAAGAAATATGGTCAGTCCTGAAGTACGGGGTGAGGTGGCAGGCCTGTGGGGAGGAGGTTTCGGGGGACCCTACCTCACCCATCTTTTCACCCCTATTCAGTCCTTCCCAATTTTGAGGTGAAGATTACTCCTTGGAAGCCATATATCCTGACAGTGCCCAGCCTCAGTGATGAAATCCAATTAGACATCCAGGCCAGGTAACCGCCATCCCCTGGCCCAGCTTCCTCCCACCCTCGGCTTTCCTTCTCTTTCTTCCTCTTTTATTTGAGGTTTTTTTTTTTGGAGACAGTCTCACCGTGTAGTCCTGTCTGGCCTTGAACTTACAGAGATTCACCTGCTTCTGCCTCTTGATTACTGGGATTAAAGATGTGCACACGTGTCTCTATATGTGCAGGGGCATGTGTGTGTACATTTGTGGAGGCCAGAGGACAACCTCAGGTGTCCTCCTTTGAGACACAGTCTCTCACTGCTGGGGAACTTGTTGACTGGCCAGGCAGCCCCCAGAACCCTCCTGTCTCCATGTTCCGACTGCTGGGATTACGAGAGATGCTGCCACACCTTTAGGCATTTCTACAGGGATCCTGGGGTGTGGAACTCAGGTCTTTGTGCTGTGTGGTAACACTTTACCAACTGAGTTGTTACCCCAGCCCTCAGCTCTTCTCCCATCCCCTGTGGCAACAGGTATGTCTATGGGAAGCCTGTGCAGGGTGTAGCATACACACGCTTTGCACTTATGGATGAGCATGGGAAGAGGACTTTCCTTCGGGGCCTCGAGACCCAGACCAAGGTAGGGCAGTGGTGAGGGGGTGACAAGGAGGGAACGTGGGGACATGGGGACTCTGGCCCCACTCACGGCCTGTTTTCTTCTTTGTTTCAGTTGGTGGAAGGCCAGACTCACATTTCCATCCCAAAGGACCAGTTCCAGGCTGCCCTGGATAAAGTCAACATTGGGACCGGAGACCTGGAGGGGCTGCGTCTCTATGCTGCAGCCGCTGTCATTGAGTCTCCAGGTGGGTGGCTTCCCTCTGCTGGCACCTCAGCCCTCCCTCTTGAGGACACTGAAGGGGCAGTTTAAAATGCAAAGGGCGCCATCAGCCAGCTCCTCACCTTCTGGTACAGCTCCTGACCTTTGCCACTTCTTCTCAGGCTCATGACCAACACAGACCCCCACTTACTCCACAGTGCAATCCTGTTCTTTCCTGTCCCCGTTTATTTCACTGTTCCCTATCACTGTTCTCCGGTCCACTGTCTGATAGGCACGGCATGCACACACGTGGAGGTGAACCAATAGGCAAACCTGCTCCTGTCTTCTTTGCCCTGGGCCCCGCCCTCCACCCGCCCGCCCTCTGTCTTACAGGAGGAGAGATGGAGGAGGCAGAGCTCACATCTTGGCGCTTTGTGTCTTCTGCCTTCTCCTTGGATCTCAGCCACACCAAGCAGCATCTGGTGCCCGGGGCCCCCTTCCTGCTGCAGGTTCATCTTGGAAGGGCAGGGCGGGAGGCGAGAGGTGTGGGCCGTACAGTCTTGGTGATGCCTCTTTTTGATTGACTCCTCCAGGCCCTAGTCCGAGAAATGTCAGGCTCCGAAGCCTCTGACGTTCCTGTCAAAGTCTCCGCCACACTGTTATCTGGCTCTGACTCAAAAGTCCTCGAATTTCAACAGAACACCAATGGAATTGGCCAAGTCAGCATTTCCATCCATGTCCCGCCAACCATCACAGAACTTCGGCTCTTGGTAGTGCTTCTCTGAGCCCTGGGATGGGCCTGGGGACTGGGAGGGCAGGTCGGCTGTTCCTGAGTGCGAGCTGAGTTTGGGAGAACTGATGGCATATTTGGGTCCCTGGCGTAGACCCCGCCCTTCATGCCTTTCTCTCCAGGTGTCTGCAGGCTCCCTCTACCCAGCCTTAGCTAAACTCACCGTGCAAGCCCCACCTTCAAGAGGCTCTGGCTTTCTGTCCATTGAGCCACTAGACCTTCGGTCCCCTCGTGTGGGGGACACCCTCTTCCTGAACCTTCGAAGTGTGGGCATCCCTAAGCCTACCTTCTCTCATTTCTACTACATGGTATGTAGGACTTGGGGTACTGGGTGTAGGGCTGGAGGCAGGGTATATACCAAGCAGGAAGTCACTCACTGTCCCCGCCTTGGCTCAGATCATCTCCAGAGGCCAAATCGTGGCTATGAGTCGAGAGCCCAGGAGTACCCTGACCTCCATCTCTGTGTTGGTGGACCATAATCTGGCCCCCTCTTTCTACTTTGTGGCCTATTTTCATCACCAAGGACTCCTAGTGGCCAACTCCATGCTCATCAACATCCAGCCTGGGGACTGTGAGGGCAAGGTGACCGGGTCTGGAGAGGTGGTGCGGGCTGTGTGTGTGTGTGTGTGTGCTCATTTGCATGTGTGTGTGCCTGTATGTGCTTGAATGCATGTGTGCTTGCATGTGTGGGAGGCATGATGTGCTGGTGTGCTTGCCTGTGCATGTGAATGTGTGCTTGTGGATGAGCATGTGTGTACATTTGCATGTGTGTGTGCATGTCTGAGTGTGCACGTGTGTCCATGGGTTCAGAGGAGGACAGGATGGTTGGTTTAGCCACTGAGCGTTGACTGGAGGTGAGAATTGACTCTTTTTCTTGGTTTTCCTGCATGTGAGATGGGCATGTATGTATGCATATTTTGCATATCAGATGGGTTCACACACACACACACACACACACACACACACATGCTTGTAGAGAGCTGGGGATCATTTGGCTCACTCTTCGGCCTGAGTCATTGGGGGCAGTTTCTTTCAGTCAAGCCTAAAGCTCACTGATAAGCCTTGTCTTGCTCTGGGGATCCTCCGTCTCCAGGCTGGAGTTGCAGGCATGCCCTCATGCCCACCTGGCTTCTGGGGGTTCAGTCCTCATGCTTGGATGGCACATACTTCAACAACTGACCCATGTCCCCAGCCCACTCTCCATGTGCTGACTGTCCTTTTCTCGCCATTTCTACCAGCTGGAATTGAAGGTGGATGGTGCCAGGGAGTACCATAACGGGGACAGCGTGAAGCTCCAACTTCAAACGGATTCTAAAGCCCTGGTGGCACTGGGAGCTGTGGACACAGCTCTGTATGCTGTGGGCAGCCGGTCTCACAAACCCCTGGACATGAGCAAGGTGTGTCAGACCTGCGTCATGCATCCCTCTCCTCCTCTCCCTCCTCTTCTCCCTCCTCCCCCTCTTCCTCCCCCTCCTCCTCCCCTCCTCCTCCCCTCCTCTTCCCCCTCCTACTCTCCCTCCTCTTCCTCCCCTCCTCCTCCCCCTCTTCCTCTCCCTCCTCCCCCTCTTCCTCCCCCTCCTCCTCTCCTCCTCCTCCCCCTCCTACTCTCCCTCCTCTTCCTCCCCTCCTCCTCTCCCTCCTCCTCCTCTTCCTTTCCTCCCCCTCCTCCTCCCCTCCTCTTCCCCTCCTCCTCCTCTCCTCCTCCCGCTCCTCCTCTCCCCTCCTCCTCCTCTCCTTCTCCACCTTCTCCCCCTTTTCCTCCCCCTCCTCCTCCCCCTCCTCCTCTCCTCCTCCTCTCCTCCTCCCCCTCCTCCTCTTCTTCCTCTTCTCCTCCTCCCCTCCTCTTCCCCCTCCTCCTCTCCCTCCTCTTCCTCCTCTCCCTCCTCCTCCTCCTCCTCCTCTCTCTCCTCTTCCTCCTCCCCATCCTCCTCCTCTCCCTCCTCCTCCTCTTCTCCTCCTCCTCCCCCTCCTCCTCCTCTCCTTCTCCACCTCCTCCTCCTCTGAGCTTAAGCTCTGGGGCTTAGTTCTCAGTCCCTATAGGCCCTTCCCAGTCTTCCCTTAGGTCCTAGATGTCCTTGGTGTCCCTACTCCCAGCTCTCATTTTTGAGCCCCTACCCTAATATCCTCAGCTGAGCAGCAGATCAGCCACTCACATCTCTGAGCATCCCTTGCCTTTTCCTGCTAGGTCTTTGAAGTAATGAATGGCTACAACCTTGGCTGTGGTCCTGGGGGTGGGGACGATGCCCTTCAGGTGTTCCAGGCTGCTGGTCTGGCCTTTTCTGATGGTGAAAAACTAACTCAAACCAGAGAGGGTAAGAACGGAGGGAGTGTGAGCAGACAAAGGAGGAAAGGCTGTGTGTGTGTGTGTGTGTGTGAGAGAGAGAGAGAGAGAGAGAGAGAGAATGTGAGTGTGTGAGTGTGTGTGAGTGTGTATGTGTGTGAGTGTGTGTGTGAGAGTATTTGTGTGAGTGTGTGTGTGTATGTGTAAGTGTGTGTGTATATGTCTGTGTGAGTGTGTGTGTATGTGTGTGTGTGAGTGTGTGTGTGTATATCTGTGTGTCTGTGAATATCTGAGTGTGTGTATATGTGTGTATGTGGCAGATTTAGGGGTAAAAGGCTGGTCTGAGGATCAGGAAGGAGGGAGGCTGAGCTTGACTACTCTTTTGCCGTCTACCAGACCTGAGCTGTCCCAAGAAGAAGAAAAGTCGGCAAAAGAGAAATGTTAACTTCCAGAAGGCTATCAGTGAGAAGTGTATGTTGTGGGTGCCCATGGAACACTGGGAGCCATGTCTAGGGCCAGGGTGGGATCTGCTTCTCTGTCCTCTGCAGCCCCCTCAGCCAGTTGTGAGGAAGCCAGGGGCTGAAGGTGGAGGCTGGTGCTGTCCATCCTCCTGACTGTTCTCCAAGCATGGTTCTAGGGGTTGATGGGGCTGAGGTTTCAGTCCCTCCCACCCGCCTACCCTCTGCTGGCCCGGCAGTGGGCCAGTATTCTTCCCCAGACACCAAGCGCTGCTGCCAAGATGGGATGACGAAGTTGCCCATGGCGCGTACCTGTGAGCAGCGGGCGGCCCGTGTGCCTCGGCTGGCCTGCCGGGAGCCCTTCCTGTCCTGTTGCCAGTTTGCTGAGGACCTTCGCAGGAACCAGACCAGGAGCCGGGCGGGCCTTGCCCGGGGTGAGCAGCTGGGTGAAACCCGGGCTGATGCCTGAGAGGGCGAAACCTTCCCTCCTCACGGCCGTCCCCACTGTCCCCAGCCCAGGACCTGCTGCAGGAGGAGGAACTGATAGATGAAGATGACATCCCTGTGCGCAGCTTCTTCCCAGAGAACTGGCTGTGGAGAGTGGAGCCTGTGGACCACTCCAAACTGTGAGGGCCCGGCATGCCCCATCTTGCCTCTGGGCTGGGTCTGGGACAGTCTTGTGAGTGACAGGGCTTCTCTGCCTTTCCCCACAACAGGTTGACAGTGTGGCTTCCTGACTCTCTGACCACATGGGAGATTCACGCTGTGAGCCTGTCCAAAACCAAAGGTGAGATGGCGCCTGGACCCTGGACCTCTTCTCATTCCCCCCTGTCGCCCGCTCAGCCATCTGCTCCCTGCAAGGGGCCAAGCCCATGGTTCTGGAAAAATGTTTACTGGCATGCAGCCAGAGAACAGAGGGAAGTCATCCCTGGACCCTTCCTCCCTGTGGCCTGAGGTCCATCTCTGTCCCTGCCCCATCTCCCTGTCCACAGGCCTGTGTGTAGCCAAGCCAACTCAAGTTCGGGTGTTCCGAAAATTCCACCTGCACCTGCGCCTGCCCATCTCTGTCCACCGCTTTGAGCAGCTTGAAATCCGGCCCGTTCTCTACAACTATCTGGATAGGGATGTCACTGTGAGACCACACGGGAGCCCGAGGAGGGAGGGGTGCAACCAGGGACAGGTCAGGCAGTGGTCCTGATCTGATCGGGGCTCCCTGGCCACCCCTGTTTTTCTGTCCCCAGGTGAGTGTCCATGTGTCTCCAGTGGAGGGGCTGTGCCTGGCTGGCGGTGGAATGCTGGCCCAGCAGGTGTCAGTGCCTGCAGGCTCTGCCCGGCCTGTGGCCTTCTCTGTGGTCCCCACAGCTGCTGCCAGTGTGCCCCTGAAAGTAGTGGCTCGAGGGTCTTTTGATATAGGGGATGCTGTGTCTAAGATTCTCCAGATTGAGGTGAGTGTCCAGCCTCCCCACCTGAGGCCCAGCCTTTAGCATCCCACTGGCCAGGCCATGGCTCAGCGCTCAAACCTAGTGTACTGATGAACTTACAGTTCACTCCTGGGACTCAGCCGTGTCCCTAGAATTCTCTACTTATATTGAGACAGAGGCTAGCCATGTAGCCCAAGCTTGCCTCAAACTCACTCTGCAGTCCAGGCTGGCCTGGAACATTCTGTCATCCCCCTGCCTCTGCCTTCCTATTTACTGGTGCTATAGGCACTCACTCACCGTCACACCCAGCTGACTCTGAAACTGTTTATTCTGTTTTATTTTATTTTGGTGGTCATGGGGGTTAAGACCTTGTACACGGTAGAGAGGTGAGGTGTACCCCCGTTTCCAGCCATGAAGTTCACATGGCAGGTTCCAGGGGTGTAGCCCTGGCTAATCCCCCACTCCATTTTTCCACTGAGACAGAAGGAAGGTGCCATCCACAGAGAAGAGATCGTCTACAACCTCGACCCTCTAAGTGAGTGCCTCCTGCCTCAGCCACCAGTACCCTAGGGGAGTTATAGGGCACAGGGGCCAGACCACTCTCTCCTCTTCCTAGATAACCGAGGACGGAGTTTGGAAATTCCTGGCAGCTCTGACCCCAACATCATTCCTGATGGAGATTTCAGCAGCTTCGTCAGGGTTACAGGTGGGTGTCTGGTCCAGAACTTTCCCATGAGCACCTGCGTTCACCTGAAGCCCATGGAGCCCTGTTCTAGTTTCCTGGTGCTTCCTAGACTCAGTCTTATCTTCGACTTCTCTGTCCTTCAGCCTCTGAACCCTTGGAGACGTTGGGCTCCGAAGGTGCCTTGTCCTCAGGAGGTGTGGCCTCCCTCCTGAGGCTTCCCCGGGGCTGCGCAGAACAAACCATGATCTATTTGGCCCCTACCCTGACTGCTTCCAACTACCTGGACAGGACAGAGCAATGGAGCAAACTGCCCCCTGAGACAAAGGACCATGCTGTGGATCTGATCCAGAAAGGTTCTGAGTTAAGGGGAAGCAGGAGTCAGAGCCAGGGAGGGCAAAAAGGGCAGCCAGGAGCCTAGAAAGCGAAGCTGGGGTGGGGGTGCGCTGGGGGTACAGCCCGGGCTCAGACAGCAGGGGAGTAGGAACCTTGGAACCTCTTCTTTCCCAGGCCACTTGCGGATCCAGCAGTTTCGGAAGAAGGATGGCTCCTTTGGGGCGTGGTTACACCGGGACAGCAGCACCTGGTGAGGCTGGGACTCTGTTTAGGGTAGCGGGAGAGTAAAGCGCCACAAACCAGGTCTCCAGAGAGACTAGCATTGTTCCCCCCCCCCCCCGCCCCCCAGGCTCACGGCCTTTGTGCTGAAGATTCTGAGTTTGGCCCAGCAACAGGTGGGCGATTCCCCCGAGAAGCTGCAGGAGACGGCTGGCTGGCTACTGAACCAGCAGCTGGACGATGGCTCCTTCCACGACCCGTGTCCAGTCATCCACAGAGACATGCAGGTGTGAGCACGCCCGAGGCACGGGGAGGATGGCGGCAGCGAGACGGGGCTCCTCACAGCTCTCCCTGACAGCCTCTCTCTCCTCACTAGGGGGGCTTGGTGGGTGCCGACGAGACGGTGGCACTGACCGCCTTCGTGGTCATCGCCCTTCACCACGGGCTGGCCGTCTTCCAGGACGAGAACGCACAGCAGCTGAAGAACAGAGTGGTAAGGAGCCTCCGCCTGTCCTTCCTGCCCAGCCGTCCTCGCTCTGGGAGCCCTGGCCCAGGCTCCCTCTGCTCTCTTCTAGGAAGCCTCCATCACCAGAGCAAACTCGTTCTTGGGGCAGAAGGCAAGTGCTGGGCTCCTGGGTGCCCACGCAGCTGCCATCACAGCCTATGCCCTGACGCTGACCGAGGCCTCGGAGGACCTGCGGAATGTTGCCCACAACAGCCTGATGGCCATGGCTGAGGAAACGGGGGGTGAGGGCGAGGGCACCCTGGCAGAGCACCTGGGATTTGAGGCCCTTGGGATTCCTGAGCTGAGACTGAATAGGCCTGAAGAGAAAGGGTCTCTCATGTGGAGTGGGAAGTGGGGCGGCTGGCAGGGGGCGCCAGAGAGCCGGGTGGCTCAGCTCCTCATCTGCAGTTTCCCATTCCAGAAAACCTCTACTGGGGCTTAGTCACTGGCTCTCTGGACAAGGCTGTGTTGCCCACTGCAGCCCCCCGTAGCCCATCAGAACCTGTGCCCCAGGCCCCAGCCCTGTGGATCGAAACCACAGCCTACGGTCTGCTACATCTGCTGCTGCGGGAGGGGAAGGGGGAAATGGCCGACAAGGCTGCATCCTGGCTCACCCACCAGGGAAGCTTCCACGGGGGATTCCGAAGTACCCAGGTAGGGGCAGCCTCGGGGCTCTGGGTAGGTGATCCTGAGACCCAGTGCCCGACTCCTGTCCTAACTTCCTTAGGACACCGTGGTCACCCTGGATGCCCTGTCTACATACTGGATCCTTTCACACACCACTGAGGAGAAGGCACTCAACGTGACTCTCAGCTCCCTGGGCCGCAATGGGTTCAAGTCCCACGTGCTACATCTAAACAACCACCAAGTCAAGGGCCTGGAGGAGGAGCTGAAGGTGACCTCCCCGCTCCCTGAGGGGGTGGCTGGGGGTATCTGGGCCAGCTCAGAAGCCTGTTTCCAGTGCCCAGTCCAGCACTGAGGCCGCCGTGGGAAGACTGACTTTCTTCTGGCCGTGTGGTCAAACGTCCACGCTCTTCTTCCCTCCCCCGTAAAGCAGTGTGTCTGTAGAGTGCACACCAGAGCAGTGGCTGTCACCCTTCCTAATGCTGTGACTGTAATACAGTTCCTCATGTGGTGGTGACGCCCAACCGTAAAATTATTTTCGTCACCACTCGATAGCTACAATTCTGTTACTGTTATGAACCGTAATGTAAACATCTGATATGCGGGATTTCTAGCTGATGGACAGTTCCCAAAGGGGTCCTGACCCACAGGCGGAGTCACCGGTCTAGGCTTCTGGAGCGGGGTGGGGGAGACACCCGGTCTGCTCCCCTGCGCCCTCTGACTACTTTCCTGTCCCTCCTGGAAGTTCTCCCTGGGCAGCACAATCAATGTGAAAGTGGGAGGAAACAGCAAAGGCACCTTGAAGGTGAGGGGAGTGGGGTGCAGGGGGGAGTGGGGTGCAGGGGGGAGTGGGAGAGGGGGTGGGGATCTGGGCCTTGACTGGGATTTGTGGGTGGTGCTCGTGTGTTGGGGAGGAGGAGCCGTCTCTGGCCTGCTGTCCCCTGTTCCTTTCCTGAGCCTCCATCTTTACCCTGGCCGGGGTTTCCTTCATTTCTGGCATCTGCCGTCTCTTTCGTTCCGCAGCCTGGTTCTCAGCCCAGGCTTGTCCCACGTCCTGACTACCTCAGGCGTAGGTCCCCGTGCCCGTTTCTTCGCATGTGCCTCATTTCACCCAGGGACCCACTCCCACCTATGAGCCTCACTGCCTCTCCCTCCTCTGGCCCAGGTGACTCTAACTCTCTGGTCACTGCCAGCAAGGCATGGAGTGGAGCCGGGAGGATCAGTAGCCCAAAGTCGTCTTTGCTGTGTGCCAGTGCGCCCAGGCAGGCTGAGCAAGGGGCAGTGCAGCTGTCTGTCTGTCAGGCTGGGCAGTGCGGCTGTCTGTCTGTCAGGCTGGGCTCTCAGGGCAGCTCTCCCTCCTGACCGCCCCTGCACCTCACCCAGTGCTGCCGATGTGCTGGCCTGTTCACTGGGGCTGGGGGAGGGAGGGGTTGGGGCTGTAGATCCTCCAGCCACTTCAAGTCTGTGACATGTATGTCCCGTGTTGTCGCCCCGTCTCTGACTGAGTCAGATCCTCCGTACTTACAACGTCCTGAACATGAAGAACACGACGTGCCAGGATCTTCAGATAGAAGTGACAGTCACAGGCTATGTGGAATATACAAGTAAGCCCTGGGGTCAGGAGGCCTCGACCGACCCCTGCAGGGCTGTCACGGGCCGTCCCCTCCTCACCACTGCCCTGCACAGGGGAAGCCAACGAAGACTATGAAGACTACTATGACATGCCAGCCGCCGATGACCCCAGCGTCCACTCGCAGCCTGTGACACCCCTGCAGCTGTTTGAGGGTCGGCGGAGCCGCCGCAGGAGGGAAGCCCCCAAAGTGGCCGAGGAGCAGGAGTCCAGAGTGCAGTACACCGTGTGTATCTGGTGGGTGCCGTGAGCCCGGAGGAGCAGGCTGGTGGGAAGAGGCTGGGTGGGGTGCCACCTTGTGGCACAGTCCTAGTCTCTACAGCTGCGCCCCCCCACGCAGGCGCAATGGCAAGCTAGGGTTGTCTGGCATGGCCATCGCAGACGTCACCCTCCTGAGTGGATTCCAAGCCCTGAGGGCCGACCTGGAGAAGGTACAGCCGCCCCCAGCCCCTCTCTATCCACCTGCTTCCACCTTGGAGCAGCCACAAGTGTTGAACCCAGTCACGCAATGACCAGGGTCCCTGACCTGTGACTACCTCCCCGTCCCTGCAGCTGACCTCCCTCTCTGACCGTTATGTGAGTCACTTTGAGACTGATGGGCCCCATGTCCTACTGTACTTCGACTCGGTGAGTGGAGTGGAGTTTCACGGGAGGGGACACCGTGGCACTGGGCTCTTGAGTCTATGTGAGGAGGGGGAGGCATGAGGAGGTAACTGGGACGTAGAGAACTCACAGGTCCTCCAGCACGTCACCGAGAGGCTGGGGCTGTGAGCTTAGCTTGAGGCTTGGCAGGGTTTAGGTGAGCCACAGAGAGGTGGCAGCCGCCGTGGACACTGGCGGGAAACAAGGGCCTGCTCAGGCCTGTGCTCCTGGGAAAGGAAGGGACAGGGATGCAGGGTTGACTCAAAGGCTGACCCACATCATGGAAGATCTCGCTGGAATGCGTGCCTGTAGCGAGACTCCACAGAGGCCCTCCGGCAGTGAGGACTGGGACAAGGTCACCATATTGGCAGTGAAGTCATCCGAGACCTTGGGGACCAGATTTTATAGTCTAGTGGCAGGAAGATGACAGAGCATGAAGGGCTCTGGAGATAAGGTCATGGTAAACAAGTAAACAAGCCTAGGCAAGGCAGCCAGAGCTTGGCCTTGAGCAGCCTTCCTTCCTGGGGCCAGGTCCCAACCACCCGGGAGTGTGTGGGCTTTGGAGCCTTTCAGGAGGTGGCTGTGGGCCTGGTGCAGCCAGCCAGCGCTGTCCTGTATGACTACTACAACCCCGGTAAGCACTTGGGATGCTTTGGCAAGCAAGACTGTGGGGGTCAGCCTCTAATCAGGGACACCGAGGTCGGGGGGGCTGAGCTCCACGAGACCCTCATCTCTCGCCGCCTTCCTCTAGACCACAAGTGTTCTGTGTTCTACGCTGCGCCCACCAAGAGCAAGCTGCTGTCCACCCTGTGCTCTGCAGATGTCTGCCAGTGTGCCGAAGGTGAGATGCCACCTGGGTGGGGCTGGGGAAAATGGCTGGGAGGGCAGACTAGTCTCTTTTGACACTTGACTGCAGGGCAGTGTCCTCGGCAGCGACGGTCACTGGAGCGAGGAGTGGAGGACAAGGACGGCTACCGGATGAAGTTCGCCTGCTATCACCCCCGAGTGGATTATGGTCAGTCCCCCTCGGCTACCGTTCTCCTTGGCACCCACCTGTAGCTCCCTGCTTTGCCCTGACTGCCTTTCCCTTCCCTGTCCCCACAACTCCAGGCTTCCAGGTTAAGGTTCTCCGAGAAGATGGCAGAGCTGCCTTCCGCCTCTTTGAGACCCAGATCACCCAAGTCCTGCATTTCAGTAGGAAGGAGAAGTGGGCGGGCAGGCGGGTGGGCGGCTTGGGAATGGTGGAGGCTTAGGTCTGAGTGTGGGGTCTCTTGGGATTGGGGTCCCCCAAACTTCCTGTCTCCCCAGCGCCTGGTATTTGGGAACTGGGGCTTGCTCATAAGCAGAGAACAACTTCTGTGGGGAGCAGAGAGGGTTAAACTGCAAGATCTACACAGAGTCCTGCCCGGGGCTTCTCCTGACCTTCTCTTCTCCTCTGATGGCTCTGTATCTTCATTCCCTCAGCAAAGGATGCCAAGGCCTCCATAGGTCAAACCCGCAACTTCCTGGTCCGGACCTCTTGCCGCCTTCGTTTGGAGCCTAGCAAAGAATACTTGATCATGGGGCTGGACGGGATCACCAGTGACCTCAAGGGAGAGTGAGTCACCCTATTCCTCCCTTGCTTCCCCCGTATCGGTGACCTTCCTCTGGGGATGAATCCTAGGCACCTGGCTTTGCCTCTCCTGACCCTGCCGTGTCACCTGCAGCCCCCAGTACTTGCTGGACTCAAATAGCTGGATCGAGGAGATGCCTTCTGAACGCCTGTGCAAGAGCACCCGCCAGCGAGCAGCCTGTGCCCAGCTCACCGACTTCCTGCAGGAGTACAGCAGCCAGGGCTGCCAGGTGTGAGGGCTCTGCCAAACAGGATAAATAAAAGTTTCCGACAGCAAAGTGTCCAGGTGTCTGTCTGTCGGCGCAGCAGTCCAGCCAGGATGTACAGGCCTGAGCCAGGAAGCTCAGCCTGAACCCTCCCTAGGGTCTTCCTAGGCCTCAGGCAATCTTGGGGCCCAGTAGCCAGTGCCCCAGTTTCCTATTGCTGGGTGTCACAGTCACTGAACACTCAGGGACACCTCTCATCTTTAGCCCCTCGTATCATTGGAGTCCTGGGGTCTGGAGGCTTGAACTGAGTCACGGCCTGTTGCAGGCCTATCGACCTTGTTATCAGTGGCATTAGGCAATTCTCTTGGAGTTGTGCAACCTCTAAGTCTGATGGTGATCACCCCGGCACTGATTTTAAACAGGACAAAGGTTGACTGCTGTTCCTGAATATTCAAGGGGACACGCATCTCAGGGCCAGCCCTCTCCACCTGTCTGCCTAGATCCCCACCCACACACACGTTGGTGACCCCTTTGGTTATTAAAGGGTGACCTCGTTCTACCAAAGAGATTTACTGAGGTCAGATGAATCTGTCATTTGACCATTCCACAGAGACCCATGACTGTCCTGTCCCCTGTTCTGCCCTGGGATTGGTACCAAAACCAAAACCATAACCTCTTCTTGCTCATCACTGGTGAACAGAATGGGACCAGGCTGTTGCTGTGGCCTGGGGAGGTAAAAGGTGTCAGGCCTTAAACCAATGGGGAGAGCGCTGGGAGCGTGAATATTTCACGTGTTTGTCTGCTTTGTCTGGTTAAAGCAGGGTCTCAGGCACCCCAGGCTGGCCTCAGACTTGGTGTGGAGCCTCCACATTTGAGTGATTACATTAGAGCATACATCACCACACCAAGGATTTTGCAGTGCTAGGAATTGAACCCAGGGCTTTGCACATACCCGGCAGGCACTGCCAATTGCACCATATCCCGGATTTTTTTTTTGACCTTTTGAGACAGGTCTTATGTAGCCGACACTAACCTTGAGCTCCTGATCCTCAGCTTCCCTGGAATTACGGGTGCATCCCCTGCACATGTGCTCCCTAGTGTGTTTGGAAGGTGGTTTAGTTGTGCAAAGAGCAAGAAGGTTTTGAAGGTTGTTTGAGTCAGAGAAAGGGAAAGGCTGGGGACAGGACAGAGAATATTTGGGACTTATTGCTGGAGTTTGTAGCTGGAGGTGTAGAAGGCATGGTGAGGTAAGCAGAGGCACTTTTGGAGGGACACCCACAAACACCAGCTTTCTAGGTCACCCATCAAACAGAGCCCTTCATGCAAGGACTTTCTGGGTGTTTCAGAATGGCAGAATCCTGTTTTCAAGGTCCCGAGACTTACATCTGTGTCCCCCAAACCAGTCACCAGAGCAGGGATTCAGTTGTAGCCTGGGTCTGGCAGGTCACCCATAAAGGTGGATGGATGCTGCTGTTACTACCCAACCCTACAAACCCCTCCTTTTTACCTCCTGGGGCAAGGCTGGGGATCCAGGCTAGGCCCCAGCCTCTGCCACAAGGGTCTGTCAGCCGTCAGCTCATTCACCTGTGGGTGGCGCAGCCGGATTCTGGCCTTGAGCCTCCTGCTGTACTGCTGTGCTTTGCCTGGATTGTGGAGTGGAGAGGGACCCCTGATCCTGGGTTCTGTCTATAAAGCTGGGGAGGGGCAGTGTGAGGACTTCTCACCCAGCTCCACCCCGGAGAGGCCCGGGTTGGTAGACTGACTGTCTTAATCATGATGGGAGCCATCTTCTCCCTGAGCTGGTAACCTGTGGGACTGCTCTTCCAGAGGACCTGAGTTCAAATCCCAGCAACCACATGGTGGCTCACAACCATCTGTAATGGGATCTGATGCCCTCTTCTGGTGTGTCTGAAGACAGCTACAGTGGACTCATATAAATAAAATAATTCTTAAGAAAAAAAAGTCAGCCCTGTTTGTTCCTTTTGTTGTTGTTATAGCCAAGTAATTAAAGGCACAGCTTCTGTACCTGGGTGCTCTGCACATGCGCAAGACATCCAGCCTGGACCTGAGCATCTTCATTAACAACCGGGGCAGTGGTGTAGGGTGGAGTCTGTGGGTAATGGTGGCCATGGTGGGACAAGGCAAAGCAGGCTGTGATATACAGTTTGTTCCAAAATGGGGCCCCTTGTCTTCTGAACACTCTGTGAGGTGCTGGGGTAGAACCTGGGGCCTCTCAGTCTGAGGCACACGCTGACACTGAGCCTTGTTTCTTCTGAGATAGGGTCTTGCTGTGTAGCCCAAGCTGACCTCAGACTCAGCCTTCCTGCTACCGCCTCCTACGTGCTGAGATTATAGGCGAGCACCACCACACCCAACTCTACAGGATTTTGACAGTGAAAGAGGACATGTAAGTAATGGAGCCAGGCCAGGCATTGTGGTATATGCCTGTAATCCCAGAATTTGGAGATGGTAACAGGGGATCACGTTACCAAGTGATCCTTGGCTTCATCAAGGCCAGTCAGGGTTACATAGTGAGGCCTATTTCAGAGAAAGAGAGAGAGAGGAAGAAGAGGAGGAGGAATGGTAATTAATAATAATGATAATAATAAAGTCTGGTTGTGGTTGTAGCAGAACATAGGGTTTTTGTTTGTTTACTTTTACACATACACACAACATAAAATATAATAAGTAAATGTAAAACGAAACATCCAAAGGACCCCCCCCCCCGTGTTTTGTCTGTACACATATGTGTGTCATGTGCATGCAGTACCCCTCTGGAGCCAGAAGAGGGCAGTAGAGCTTCAGAAATGGAGTTACAGAAGGTAGTGAGCTGCCGTGTAGGTGTTGGGAACTGAACCCAGGTCCTCAGCAAAAGCAGCCAGTGCTCTTGACCACTGAACCACCACTCCAGTCCCGTGGTAAGTGTTTATTATTCTGGAAACGGTGAAGCAGAGGCAGGAGGATGCCTGGGAATCAGTGGCCAGGGAAAATCAGAAAAATGAAAGCCCAGGGACCTTTTCCCTTGGACAGACCACCTGAGGTTGACCTTTGGTTTCCACACACATGCATACATATGTACACACGTTATACCCGTTGCTGTGTCCCTTCCCCCCATCCAAAGCCTCAAACAAAGGGAAGAACAACAAAGAATTGCACAGGGAACCAAGTGACTCATGTCTGCCTCCCCAGCTATCCGAGGGGCTGAAGGAAGACTCAAAGTTTCTGCTGTTCTGTAGCAAAACTAACAAAGAGGGCACCGAACTGTGAAGGCGCAGTGGAGGAATAAAGTAACAGTAGCATGATAAGTAACAACTTGATACTTGTAGGGACTATAGGTAAAACCCAAAAGCTTATTGGGCAGAGACTGCCATTCTTTTTTTTTTTTTTTTTTTTTTCTCTAGAACAAACCCACGCCACTCAGCTGGTCCAAGGTGACATCAAGGTGACATATGGCAGGAGGGACAGTCGCCTTGAGCAGGTGGACCTCTTGGCCCACATGGCTGACATGGAGCCAGGAAAACAAATGGGATACGGAAAGGTCAGGGTTTTGTATCCCTTCTTTTCTTCTTGATGGATGGTCCCATCTTTGATCCATGGACTCTCCAAGGCCGATGGAACCGTGCCAATTTGAAAAATAAATACTGATCTCTGTGTGGGACAAGTGGGAAGGAACCTGGAGCTAAGGGTCAGAGCCACAGCAGAACAGAGGGCTGGAGCTGGGAGCTATAAAAACCACACCAGTGCCCTGCCCAAGTGTTGGGCCATGCTGCTGCTGTTGCTGCTGCTGCTGCTGCTAGCTGGTACCCGCTGGCTGTGGGGCCGGTGGAAGCTCTGGAACCTCCACCTCCCACCTCTGGTCCCGGGGTTTCTACACTTTCTACAGCCTAACCTTCCCATCTACCTGCATGGCCTCACTCAGAAACTTGGGCCCATCTACAGGATCCGCTTGGGGCTACAAGGTAAGCCAGTCTTCTGTCTTCATGGGACCCCTTCTTCCCTGCTGACACTGCCCTTTCCCCTCAGATGTGGTGGTGCTGAACTCTAACAGAACCATTGAGGAGGCCTTGATCCAAAAGTGGGTGGACTTTGCTGGCCGACCCCAGTTACTAAATGGTAAGGGTTGGGGCACAGCTCTTCTTCCTTCTCCTCTTCCTCTTCCCCTTCTCCTCCTTCCTTCTCTTTTTTTCCCCTTCAAGCTTGGATCTTACTATATAGCCCTTGCTGAGCTGAAAAACACTATGTAGACCAGGCTGGGCTCAAACTCACAGAGATCCACCTGGTGGGGCCACTGCCCCGAGTTAAGGGCACTTCCTGGACTTTGGGAGGCAGGTAAGGCCTTTTGTTTCCTTGATTGGTTATCAACATGTCTTTCTACCATCCCTCCTGCAGGAAGGATGGATTTGGACCTGTCCCTGGGAGATTACTCTCTAATGTGGAAGGCCCACAAGAAGCTCTCTCGTTCGGCCCTGATGCTGGGCATGCGAGACTCCATGGAGCCTCTGGTAGAGCAGCTGACCCAGGAATTCTGCGAGGTGAGGCTGGGCTCTTGTGGCCTGACCCTCTGGGGTCAGCTTCCCGCTCCCCCAGTACCCTCTGCAGTCTGTCTCTCCTCCACAGCGCATGAGAGCCCAGGCCGGTACCCCCGTGGACATCCATAAAGAGTTCTCTCTACTCACTTGCAGTATTATCTGCAGCCTCACTTTCGGAGACACGGTCTGTCCCCTTGCCCCTCAGGCCATCCCTCAGCCCCTCCTGGCCCTCTGCGGGTCCTGAACTCGGAAGCATGCTCTCCTGTTCCGGCAGGACAGCACTTTGGTGCGTACCATTCACAACTGCGTCCAGGACGTGTTGCAAGCCTGGAACCACTGGTCCATCCAAATATTGAATATCGTTCCCTTTCTCAGGGTGAGGAACTGCACCCCAGACTCCCCTGGGTTGTGGGGGAGGGGGCACTAGTCTCCACCCTGCACAGCTGACTCCCCTTCCTGCCCCAGTTCGTCCCTAATCCAGGCCTCTGGAGGCTGAAGCAGTTCCAAGAGAGTAGGGACCGTATCGTAATGCAGCAGCTGAAGAGGCACAGGGTGAGCGCTGCAGGGGGAACAGCTCCTCTGGCCTCATCCAGTGATGTGCCTGCCGCCCCCCCACATCACCGCTGGGCAGGCTTCCCTCCGCACGCCAGACACTCAGCTTCCCCTGCCTCTGCAGGACAGCCTGGTGGCAGGCCAGTGGAAAGATGTCATCGACTACATGCTCCAGAGAGTGGAGAAGCAAAAAGATGCCAAAGACACCGGGCAGCTCCACGAGGGACACGTGCACATGTCAGCGGTGGACCTTTTAATCGGTGGCACCGAGACCACAGCTACCACACTGTCCTGGGCTGTGGCCTTCCTGCTTCACCACCCTGAGGTGCGCTGTGGGAAGACAAGGCTCCTTCTGGGACCTTGGTCCAGTTGCTCTGCTCTTGACTGCTTGGCCTGGGCTATGCTCACAGAGGGGGTTCTAGGCTCAGCTAGATGGCTGGAGGGAGGGACCACAGGCCAGGCAGCTGTGAGCCACCTGGGCAAAGTCTGGTCCCTAGAGTCCAGCCTTGCCCCTCCTCCTCAGATCCAGAAGCGACTGCAGGAAGAATTAGACCTCAAGCTGGGCCCCAGCTCCCAGCTTCTGTATAAGAACCGGGCGCAGCTGCCTCTGCTCATGGCCACCATTGCTGAGGTGCTGCGTTTGCGGCCCGCGGTGCCCTTGGCCTTGCCCCATCGTGCAACTAGGGCTAGCAGGTGATTCCCCCGGGATACGGGTTGAGGAAGGAAGGCTTCACTGGGCGCTCCTGACTCTACCCTTCCCGCAGTATCTCTGGCTATGACATCCCCGAGGACATGATCGTCATCCCCAACCTCCAAGGCGCCAACCTGGATGAGATGGTTTGGGAACTGCCCAGCAAGTTCTGGCCTGGTACGAGGCAGACGGGAAAGGGAGTGGGAGAGACCCAGCCTCTGCCGGGACCGGCTTCTCTAGCTATCTGCCTACTACCCACAGATCGCTTTCTGGAACCTGGCAGGAATCCCAGAACACCGTCCTTTGGCTGTGGGGCTCGTGTGTGCCTGGGAGAGCCTTTGGCGCGGCTGGAGCTCTTCGTGGTGCTGGCTCGCCTGCTCCAGGCCTTCACGCTGCTGCCGCCACTAGATGGCGCCCTGCCCTCCCTGCAGCCCCATTATGCGGGCGTCAATCTGTTGATTCCTCCCTTCCAGGTGCGGCTGCAGCCCAGGAACCCTGCGCCCCAAGACCAGGGCCGGACATCCTGGACAGGATAGGACGAGCTTCGTGCCTCAGTTTCTCCTTTATTGCTCCATTCCCCTCCCCTCCCCCCTGTAAACATGGTGCTGTGAGATCGTGGCAGAGAAGGCTTCCTCGGCGAGCTAGGCACAGTAGAGGCACACTGGCTCTTCTCTGGGCACAACCCCTCAGTGCTCGGCAGTCATACCGGGGTGTGAGTGAGGTGGGCAGCGGGCTCAGGTGCCCCTGGAGGGGGCCTGGAAGTTTCTGGGTCTCAGCTTCATTTCCGTGAAGGGCACCGAGAACTCGAAGCCCTTCCAGTGGTACCAGCTCACTCCCTGAGGAAAGGGTTGTCAAGGGAGGAGAGTCAGGACAATGCCACAGCAATGCCACCTGATCCATCCCAGCCCTGCTCCTGTAGGCAAACTCCCAGGGCCCAGCCATCTCCCCCATGATCCCTGAGGTGGTGCCCTCTACCCACTAATAAATGGTCTTTTTGAGATCCCTCAGCAAAGTTGGCATAATTGCCTTATTTCACAGAGGAGCCTCTGAGGCATAAGAAGTTCAGCCATTTGAGCTGGAGAGACAGCTCAGTGGTTGAGAGCACTGACTGCTCTTCCAGAGGTCCTGAGTTCAAATCTCAGCAACCACATGGTGGCTCACAACCATCTGTAATGGAATCTGATGCCCTTTTCTGCTGTGTCTGAAGACAGCGACAGTGTACTCATATATAATGGATAAATTAAAAAACCCAAGAAGTTCAGCCACTCATGTGTGAGTACCCCAGCCCAGGCCACCCAGATCCCAACCTGGAGCCCCGGAGCCTCCACAGCCCCCACCTGGTGATCCACCGTGCTCCCGTAGAGCCCGTTGAGGTTAGCGTAATGACAGTTTTTGTACCACCAGGCCCCGCGGTAGGAGACAGCACAGGAGATGAGCAAGTTGTTGGGATCTCGGTCACGGGCGGAAAAGACACTGCCGCTGTGGTAGCTCATGGAGTCGCCTGGCAAGGGCATGGGAAGGGGTGGTGAGGATCACCCTCATGCCCGCCCCCACCCCATCCGGGCCTACACTTACCTGCAGTCCCATGGTAGCCCTCCAGGTGTAGACGGTAGTTCTCCTTTGCCGAGTCTACTCGGAAGAAGTCATACTGGGCGAACACCGCTTCCTTTCCGGCCCGCAGGTCCACACGCATCGAGTAGTCTCCAGCCTGTGTCAGGCTGTGCAGGGCCTCGTTGCCTGGGGTGGAGCATGCTTCATCAGGGTACTGGGGTCCACTGGACTGCCATGCCATCCCTTCCCTGGCTCCCCAGCCCTATGAGGCACGGACCCAGCCAGAATTCCCTGGAGATGTTCCCAAAACCATGGGCATACTCTTCCCAGTCTCTCCAGAAGTCCGTCTGTCCGTCCATGCGTCGCTGGAACACCTGGAAAACAGGCAGGGCCAGGGTCAACCTCTGGGTCCTGGCTTCGGCCCCCGTGCGAGCCGGGCTCTGGACGGAACCCACCAGCCAGCCGCCCCCGTCAGTTTTCATGTCACAAAACACGTCCAAAGGCCGCTCGCGGTTGCCGTTGAGGAAGATGGTGGTGGTCTTCGAGGCGCTGGCCCCATTCTTCAGCTCCTCCGCACAGTCCCGGGGGAAGGGGATCCGCAGCCCACCTGTGGAGAGGAGGTGGAAAGTCTGTTCTCTTCCCCAAATCTCAGACCCCCCGCTGCCCGCTGAAGCTCAAACCCCAGAGCCAGTACCAGTAGTAAAGGAAGTGGACACAGGGGGTGTGAGGCTCTTGTCCCAGACAGCCCGGAGCTGGGCGCTGTAGAGGGTGGAGGGGAAGAGGCGGAGAAGCCTGTGCGAGGTGGTTCCTGCAGGAAGCAGGATTTCCTGAAGACAGACAAGGGGCGGGTCAGGAACGGGTGAGATGGAGACTCTGGGAGAGCCAGAGGTAGCACCTCCAAATCTAGCCTCGGAAAGCCAGTGGCCAGTGAAGCAGGGGTGGGGTACCTGAATCTGTCCTCCAGGCGTGTCAAAGCTGAGCAGATAGCCTGTGGGTGGAACTTCAGGTGCGGTCCAAGTGAGCAGGGCCGTGCGAGGAGTCACTTCCTTGGCCTCCAAGTCCTGGGGGGGCTTTAACCCTGGAAGGGGAAAATGGAAAGGCAGAGATGAGGCCCATATCTGTTCCCTTAAGTCTCCTATGACCCACACGCACCCCTGGCTATACCTGTGGTGAAGGTAATGCTGGCTGGGGAGGTGAGGTTAGGACCCCGGAGACCATGCACGGTGGCGGTGTAATTGGTGTCAAGCGCCAGATCCGTCAGTGGGTACTCCACAGCGCTGCCCGGTGCCGAGGCCTGAAGGGGCGGGGCTGGAAGTGGGAGGGGCGTCAGTTCCCATCCGTCAGTGCCAGATCCTGTTCCCTCCTCCCTGCCTCCAACAAACCCTCTTTAGAGAAGGCTTGATCTCGCTCACCCCCAGGGGATGCCACCTGGACGTTGTATTTGTCCACCCGGTTGTGGGGTGGTTTCCACTGTAGAAGGGCAGATGTGTCCGTCAAGTTTAATGCCTGGAGCTGGGTGGGACCATCAGGAACTGGACAAAAACAGGTAGCTCAGAGGCATTCCTAGCCTTAACTCTCTCAACCCCGCCGGCTTCTTGCTCATCGGAGGCTGGAGCCCCCGGGTCTTCTTTGCCTCCTTTACACCCCTATCCCATTCTGGCTTTCTATTTCTCTACCTCTCCTGGTGCTGGGGGGGGGGGGGCGCGTCTGTCTTACCTGTGGTGAGGAAGCCTGTGAGAGGCTCACTTTCCTCAAAGCCACGGACGGAGACCACAGTCACCTCATAGCGAGTGTCTGGGATCAGCCCCTGGAGGATCTGGGTCTGGGTCCGGCCATCCACCTGCACACTGTGTGGTTCTCCTGCAAACAGGATGAACCCTGAGAACGCTGGAGAGCAGGCAGTGTGCAGGGTGGGGGAGGACAAGAGAGGAGAGCTAGGGAGGACGTGGGGGGAGGGGTCCTCACCTCCATCTGCCAGCTGGTAGGAGATTTTGAAGCTGTCCACCCTGGATGGTGGTGGCACCCAGCTGACTTTGGCTGATGTTTCCCCGATGTCACTGAACTGCAGGTCCCGGGGGCTCTCCAGAACTGAGGGCATAAGGGATGGGTACAGTGGCTAAGGCACAGGTAGGCAGGTTCCTGCCTCTTCCTGTTGTCCCTTTCTGGTAGGTTCCCCAGGACAGGTGTCACTCTCTAGGTGTCTTCAACACGCCCCCCCTCCCCCCGCTCACCACACACATTGTACTGGCTGGTTTGTGTCACCTTGACACAAGCTGGAGTTATCACAGAATAAAAAGGAGCCTCCCTTGAGGAAATGTCACCATGAGATCCAGCTGTAAGACATTTTCTCAACTAGTGATCAAGAGGTGAGGCCCAGCCCATTGTAGGTGGAGCCATCCCTGGCCCAGCCCATTGTGGGTGGTGCCATCCCTGGCCCAGCCCATTGTGGGTGGAGCCATCCCTGGGCTGGTAGACCTGGGTTCTATATAAAAGAAAACTGAGCGAGACAGTAAGAAACATCCCTCCACGGCCTCTGCATCAGCTCCTGCTTCCTGACCTGCTTGAGTTCCAGTCCTGACTTCCTTTGGTGATGAACATCGATATGGAAGTGTGAGCTGAATAAACCCTTTCCTCCCCAACTTGCTTCTTGGTCATGATGTTTGTGCAGGAATAGAAACCTGACTAAGACACACACTTTACATCCTGCGTCCTACCCTGCAAAGTACAAAGCCCGAGCGGGCCCTCACCTGGGCTGAGAGTTCGGGCTGTGCCCTGGATGCTGTCTGCTTTGTGCGGCCCACGCAGCCCATACAGAGTAAGGCTGTACAGGGTGCCGGGACGCAGGTCTCGAAGCACAGCCGAGCGCCGCACCCCTGGCACCATGAGCTCTCGCTGGAGCAGAGGGCGGGGATGTGGCTCCAGGGTACTTGGTAGGGGAACCCCAAAGCGCAGTAGGAAAGCGTCAAAGGCCCCAAGAGGGGCTTCCCAGGTTAGCCGCAGAGAACTGGTGGTCACGTCGGACACAGAGAGCTGGGACAGGCGGGGCCCGGCGTCCCCTAGGGTCTGACCCGCAGGAACTGGATCTGTGAGAAGTGGGTAGGAGAGAAGGGTTTGGAGACAGATGCTCACAGGTTCTAAGGCTTAGAGCGTGCTACTTCGTCATTTCCTCCTGATCCTATTGGTCAGTAAAGTTGGGCTAGTGAGGGTTGTTCAGTGGCCTGAGGTGGAGCAGAGGCAGGGGCGGTGGCCCTACCTGTGGTGCCCTCTGCAGAGACAGGTCCGTGGCGTGTCCCTTCACGGAGGCCGTAGAGGAAGAACTTGTAGGAAGTGCTGGGTTCCAGGCCCGAGATGAGGACTTTGTCCTGGTCTCCATCAACAAGCAGGGCCTGGGTTTGTCCCTCTGTGTCCTGGTACTGGACCACAAAGGAGTCAAAGGGGCCACGGGCCACACCCCAGGAGAGGCGCAGGGAGTCTGTGGTTGCCTCCGTCACCACCAGCATCCCCAGGCGGGGTGCGTCAGGGGGCTCAGTGGGGTTTGGGGCTGATGTGTCCACTTCGGAGGCTGTTTGGGAGAAAGCAGAGCAGAGGCTTTGTGGGGTGCCATGGGGCCCTGCTCTTGCCATTTGCCCTTCAGAGGAAGGATGTTAAGACTGGCTTGGGACTGGAGAAGATCTTCTAGAACCTTCCAGTCCTTGAACTCGTTTTAGCAGTGTGCCCCAGAAGGCCTCTCTGAGACTAGCCCCAGGATCCCACTTGGTCCTTCCTCCACCCCTCCCTGTATCTGGACCAGGGACTCACTTCCTCTCTCCCAGCCCTTGGCACATCAACTCCCCCTCAGCAGTGGCCCCTCAGGCTCTGCCATTGCCCCAACATTACAGCCTTTTGAGAGCAGGGGAAGGTGGCCCTGGCTTGGAAAATCACATTAGTTATGTGCCCCTCTGAAGTAGGTGCCAGTGGCCTCTACCCATTGGATTTTCCATTTAGGAAAACATCGGTGGCTCTCCAGGGCAGGAGGTGCATGCTTATGCTGCAAGCCTGCTCTGCGAGGAGGGAGCCGCTCCACCAAGGGAGCGGGAAGCAGCCCTTGAGGGTGACGAATCCTCAAGGCCTTTCCTTCCTGCTTTGCCTGGCTCCTGTTCTTTCAAATGACTGTTGAACATCTGGGGTGGAGTGGGCACAAACTCTCCCTCTGGTCAGTTCCTTTGTTTTCAGACCAGGCAGGACAGCCTCACCTGTCACTCCGAAGGCAGAGATGGGTCCCAGGCGCCTTCCTCCAGTGAGCCCATAGAGCAGGAACTTGTATTTCCTGCCTGGCTGCAGATCCTCTACGGTGACCTCCCGCTGGTCTGCAGACACGGGCACTGTCCGGGGCTGCCCGTCCCTGTCTTTGTACTGGACCAGGAAGGAGTCAAAGGGGCCCTGGGCCACAGTCCACGAGAGGTGCACAGAATTAGAGGTCTCCCCTGTCACCGACAGGTCACCGAGGAGGGGCTGTGGTGTCTTCTCCAGGGGAGCTGAGGGGAGGGGAGGAAGTTCCGGTTAAGAGACTTCAGGGGAGCCCAAGGGCCCATATGTGGCCTCAGGGACAGACACCCGAGGATAGCCAGGCCTTCTGGTCCTGCTGTGGGATATTGGTCACACCGGTGAGCAGTAGGCTGCTGGTCTGGCAGGGAGGAGGCAGTTGTGCAGGTGCCTACCTATACCGTGTGGCTGGCAAGGGCTGGGCCTGCCTGGTCTTTGAACCCAGGTCAGCCAAGCCTAAAAGGGCTTCCCCTGGGCCGCAGTGGAGAAAGGAAGGAAACATTGTAACTGATGCTGAGGTCCTGCCCAGCCGCAGAGCAGAGATTTGCCTTTGCTGAAAAGACTTGTAGTTAAAGACTGACGACAGGATTAGACCCTGGGCATGGAGCTATGTATGCAAGGCTGGGAGACAGGGCCAGGCTCACCTGTGGTGCCCTCCACAGAGGCGGGGCCCAGCCGCTTGCGGCCTGTAAGGCCGAAGAGCAGAAACTTGTATTTTCGATTGGGCTCCAGGCTGGAGATGGTGACCTCACGCTGGTCTGCAGGCACGGGCACCACCTGGAGCTGCCCTCCCCTGTCCTTGTACTGGACTAAGAAAGAGTCGAATTCACCCTCAGGAACAGTCCAGGAGAGACCCACGGAATTCGGGGTCATGTCTGTCATGGTGAGGTCCCCAAGACGAGGAAGGAGCTTCGTGTCTGAGTCTGGAGAGGAGAGGAGGCTGCTTAGAGAGTGTTTGAGGGGTAACGGGGCTCTGGGTTTGGTGGTCTGAAGGGAGTGATCGGGCAGGGCTAAGCGTGCCTCCCCCGTGCTGTAGGGAGCTTGGAGAAGGAGTAAAGGTATAAATCTGGGTAGACCTCCAAGGTTTGGAAGGTGAAACACGGAAACGTGAAATCCCAAGAGTTGCCACAAGGGGGCAGTAGCTGATGGGGGCTGCTGCCCGGCCCTCACCAGTCTTTGCTTCCGTGGAGACAGGGCCATGGCGCTTCCCACCTTGGAGTCCGAAGAGTAGAAACTTGTACTTGCGGGCCGGCTCCAAACCTGAGACGGTGACCTCACCCAGGTCTCCGCTCACAGGTACCATCTGGGGCTGCCCCTGTGCGTCCTTGTACTGGACCAGGAAGGAGTCGAAGGGGCCCTGGGCCACAGTCCAGGACAGGCGCACCGCACTGGAAGTCACTTCCACCGCAGCCAGCTCTCCCAGGCTGGGCTCTATGGGGGGCTCTGTGGTCAGAGAGGCTGCAGGAGATTGAAGGAGGCTAAGGAAGGCAGGCAGAACCTGCCTAGGGGACCAGGTTGTCCCTAAGCTGCAAAGTAGATTCTCAGGGCCTCTTCTAACTCTACACTCAATCCCAGCCCCAGGCAAAGGCTGCAGGCAGCTTACACCCCTCCAAACTGCCTTTAGCGTAGTGATTCTCAACGAGTGGGTCGCGACCCCCTCGACAATCCTCTAAGGTATTAAACCACCAAAAATATTTTTTTACTTTAAAATACCAAGCCTCCAAAAATATTTACATTATGATATCATGGCGGTAGCAAAATTAGTCAGGTGGTGGTGGCCCATGCCTTTAATCCCAGCAGAGGCAGGGGTATCTCTGTGATTTCAAGGTCATCCTGGTCTACACAGAGAAAGAGAAAGGACAGCTAGGGCTACACAGAAAACCCTGTCTCAAAAACAAACAAACAAACCAGTAGCAAAAATAAATTATGGTTGAGGTCACTGCGACATGAAGAACTATATTAAAGGGTTGCAAAGGGGCTGGAGAGCTGGCGCAGTGACTGGCTGCTCTTCCAGAGGAACTGAGTTCAATTCCGAGCAGCCACCATCTGTAATGGGGTCTGATCCCCTCTTCTGGCACACACGCATACATGCAAATAGAGTGCTTGTATACATAAATAAAAGTTTAAAGGGTTAGAGCATTAGGAAGGTCAAGAATCACTGGTTTGGCAGACGAACGCCCCTCTGCTGCAGGAGTTGCCACTACATTAAAAAAAAAATGCTTAAAAAAACCCACATAGTTCAGTTGGAGGCAGATTGAAACCAGGTAGCCCAAATCTGGGGCATTTTATGAGTCACCAGATACCCAGAGAGACAGCCAGGGCTGAAGGAATGTGGCACTGAATGGGGCTCTGAGGGAGGGAGGAGGAGGTGTGGGGGGCACAGCTCTGAGGACAGCGGCACTGACCTCACTCCATTCTAGGTCAGGGAAGCAGAAGCTCAGTGCATGGGGACGTGGAAGAACAGCAGACGGAAGGACAGGGCAGACAGGAAGGAGGGAAGACGGGCTGGAGAAGAAGGGGAGAGCAGAGAGGCCAGTTCTCACTCACCGGTCACGCCCACGGTGGACACGGGGCCCACTCGACGCCCCTCATGGAGCCCATACAGGTTCATCTTGTACTTGCGCCCAGGATCCAGGTCTCTCACGGTGGCCTCCCTCTCCTGGCCCCCGACACGCATCAGCTGGGGCCGCCCATCACTGTCCTTGTACTGGACAGTGAAGGAGTCAAAGTGTCCCTGGGGGATGGTCCAGGAGAGGCTCAGGGAGTCTGGGGAGGCTCCTGTCACGGTCAGCTCTCCCAGGAGTGGCTCCTCCTCGGTGGGCTCTGGGGCCTCTGTGCTGGGCTCTGTGGGGCTGGGGGGCTCTTCCTCTGCAGCTGAGGAGGAGACAGAGTTGAGCAGGGTCCCCAGGAGATGAGAATGACAGAGAAACCAAAATTACCCAGGGAGTCCTGAGCTCAGTTCAGAGAAGACCCCTTGTGTCCTGCTCAGTTGACAGCTGACCACCATGTTCAAGTCCTGGGTCAGCTGAGGAAACATACCACACAGCAAGGGTCCCTATGGTCCTGCTGCCCTGGGAGACTAGCCAACCCCAGGAGAAGGTACACAAAGACACACAAAGCAGGTCTGTGGTGCTAAGCAGATCAAGGAACTAATAGTAAGAACCCAGCCATTGATTCCTACCTGTTTGTCACCAAAAAGGGGACACCTCATTTTTGAGGGTCCACTTTCTCATGTGTCCAACCTGTGGTCTCCCAGCATCCACTCACCCGTCACCCCAACAGCAGACACGGGGCCCACACGCTGGCCACTGTGGATGCCATACAGGTTCATCTTGTACTTGTGGTCTGGCTCCAGGCCGGAGATGGTGACCTGGTCCTCGTGCCCTGGCACCCGCACCACCTTGGGCTGCCCATCCCCGTTCTTGTACTGGATCACGAACTGGTCAAACTGTCCCTCGGGGACGGTCCAGGAGAGGCTCAGGGAGTCAGGGGTGGCATCTGTCACGGTCAGCTCTCCCAGGAGCGGCTTCTTAGGAGGGGGCTCAGGAGTTGTGGTGGGCACCGCCTGTGTGGTCGGAGCTTCCTTCTCTGGAGTTGGATGGACACACACACACACACACACACACACACACACACACACGACACCACATTAGCTCTTTTCTGTTCTCAGAATATACAGGAGCATTTATAAACAGTTATGAGCCACAGTGGTCCCACCACATCTCTGGTCATTCCACACACACTGCCACTCCTAGACCCCACCCAGATGTCTGCCAACACCCACATGACTTCTCTCTCTCCATCCCTTGTTTCATTTGAATATGCCCCACATAGCCACTGCCCTGGGCCCCCCAGAATTGGCTCTCTTTGCTGTCTACTCTCTTACTGGGCTCAGATCTTTGTCCTGACCACGGTTGGAAATTGCCACCCCGAGGCTGAATCCCATTTGCTGTCAGACTCTTGTTACGTTTCCCTTGGCTACCTCACTCCCCCCACCTCTTCTATCCCAGAACCTTGGCTGGGCCACCATCTCCCCTCACCTGGGTTCTGACCCGGGTCTGACCCCCCTGACTTCAGGCTCACTCCACCTCTCCCTCCAGCCAGCAGTGTTCCGTGAGGGAGCCAAAGCCTTGAATGAGGACTTCTAATGGCACATGCCAGCACGCAGCATAGAGCTGGGTATCCAGTTCTCGGGGGAACCCCAGATTTCTGAGCTATCCCCGCCTCTCCATCAACTTCTCGAGACCATCAGGAACCTCAGAGGACACCACACAAAATGTCTGTTCCCCGTGGACCAGGTAATTTCTAGCCTTCTGCTCTTTGCTCGGGGACACTTCATTCTAAACTGTCACTAAGCCTGTTGGTCTTGGTGGCCTTATGAGCAGGCTGGTTTAGGGGTCTCTATGGGTCTTATCCTTGCCCCCAGGCTGCTCCTGTTTTGTGCCCTGTGCCGAACTTGGACCTTCTGCCTGTCCCCTTGACTGTGAGCCCCATGTTGACTCGTGTGCTTTTTTTCAAAGCTTCACTCTGACAGAGACAAGCATCCGTGACTCTGCTCTGTCAGGCTGTCAGCTGAATGCCCACACAGCACGGCTCTCTTGTGTAATCATGTCGAACACGGACATCACACAAGGCCATCCGGTACTGTGATGGCAAGCTTAGAATTCTATTTGCACACAGACACACTTGAACATTTGAAATGACCAAACGGTCCGGATCAGGTAATGGGTTAAATTCTGCCTCTTCAAACAATTATGGCTTTGTGGTCCCACTAGACCCTTCCCTCAGGTGGAGTTCAGTGACCTCATCGGGTGATGGAGAACCGACCGGGGGATTCATTCAAGCTCAACCCCACTTCCTACTCTTGCACATCAGCTAACTTAAGCCCAACTCCTCTCTAAGCCCCAGAGTCACCCACACCTCTGCCCTCTCAGGGTGTCAGTCCCTGGCTCATCGCCGGTGAATCTTGGAACGCTCTTGGCTAGGAACAACGGGACTCAGCCCCATCGTTCCCAGATCAGGGGACGGATGTGTGTAAGGAAAAGTCTGACATGGAAGGAGGGAAAAAAACAAAGGAAGAGGCTTGCTCACACACAGACTACTTCTACATTCCCACCACCTCCCTGTTTCCTCAGAGATCTTCGCAGAGACAGGGCCTCTATGTGAAGAGTCAGGCCAGCATGTCCCAAGAGACAGCTGACACCTCTGCTGCGGGGCTTTGCTGCTTAGGGACTGAGCCATGAGCCAGCAGCTTGTTTCCCAGGATCCTCTTAGAAACACAGAGGAGCAGGCTCTGGACACCCTGCTGGGTCTGAGCCCAACTCCTGGAAATATCAGAAGTGCCCGGTGGCTCAGTGTGCCTCACAGGTGTTTATATGAAGAAGCTTGGAAAGGAGCATTTAGGACTGATTTCCTTACTCACCGGTCACGCCCACGGTGGACACGGGGCCCACTCGACGCCCCTCATGGAGCCCATACAGGTTCATCTTGTACTTGCGCCCAGGATCCAGGTCTCTCACGGTGGCCTCCCTCTCCTGGCCCCCGACACGCATCAGCTGGGGCCGCCCATCACTGTCCTTGTACTGGACAGTGAAGGAGTCAAAGTGTCCCTGGGGGACGGTCCAGGAGAGGCTCAGGGAGTCTGGGGAGGCTCCTGTCACGGTCAGCTCTCCCAGGAGTGGCTCCTCCTCGGTGGGCTCTGGGGCCTCTGTGCTGGGCTCTGTGGGGCTGGGGGGCTCTTCCTCTGCAGCTGAGGAGGAGACAGAGGTGAGCAGGGTTCAGTTTCCTTGGGTCTTGGGAAGGAGGCAGAAACCATAGCTACCAGGGGATCTGGATGGCCACCAGCACAATAAAACCCCCTATGGCTATGGCCCTGTTGCCTAGGGAACGGGCCAGCTCTAGGGAAAGGAAGTGAGCCACAGCCTTGACCATGGCAGGACACTAGCACCGCCCAATCCAGGGCCCTCATCCCCACTCACATCACCAAGATGCTGAGGGTCACCTGAGTTTTACCTGAGCTTTCCTTTGTCCACTCACCCGTCACCCCTGTGACAGACACAGGGCCCACACGCTGGCCACTGTGGATGCCATACAGGTTCATCTTGTACTTGTGGTCTGGCTCCAGGCCAGAGATGGTGACCTGGTCCTCGTGCCCTGGCACCCGCACCACCTTGGGCTGCCCATCCCCGTTCTTGTACTGGATCACGAACTGGTCAAACTGTCCCTCGGGGACGGTCCAGGAGAGGCTCAGGGAGTCAGGGGTGGCATCTGTCACGGTCAGCTCTCCCAGGAGCGGCTTCTCTGGAGGGGGCTCAGGAGTTGTGGTGGGCACCGCCTGTGTGGTCGGAGCTTCCTTCTCTGGTTGTAGACACAGGGACAGGTTATATCCTCAGTTCCCATGTAAAGGACATTTATAAAATCAAAGTTCCAAACAGCCCAATTACACTGGCCACAGAGACTACTGACATTTCTTTTCCTGTCTTCTACATTGCCACCTCTAGCCCCTCCCTCCTATGCTTTCCCCTCCTGTGTCTGCCATCCACTGACACCCACATGATTTCTTCCCTGCCTCCAGCACCTGACACGTGTGAACATGCCTCATGAGGCCACCACGCTGGGCCTCCCTGCGCTGGCTTTCCTTCCATTTCCTTCCTAGATGGATTCAGGGCTTTGCTCCAAAAAGGCTTGGAACATAATAGCAGCCTGACCCGCCCCTTCCAGACACAGCCCTTCCAGATGCGTCAGTTGTCAGAGGGCTCTGGCTGGGGACAACTGGCTCTTGGTTCCAGTGTGCCCAGATCAGGGCATGGGGTTCTTTGTGGAAGAAAAAAACAAATTAAGTCAGTGAAGTGAGTTAATAGGTGTACCGTGAACCGAGAGGCTCTTTGCTATTCCCTCGTGGGCTGGGTGCACCCAGCGAGGACAGAGTCCTAAGCCAGTGCGTGCTCCAAGGAAGGCCTCTGCTATTGGCCTTCCCCAGCAGATCCTGACGGGATAGCAGGCTCTGGACACGCTGCTGGGTCTGAGTGGAATTCATGGAAGTTGGTGTAGTTTTCCCTCCTAACTGAAGCATCCCCTCCGAGTCTCTCTTCAGGAGACTCCCGGCGCTACAAGGTTTGCAAGGCCTCAGCACAGTTACAGGAATAAACAATTGTGGAGAGAAGTTGTCCGAGAGGGTCGAGCTATGTGGGGATTCTGGGGAAGTACTGTGTGGGCTGCCACCTATGCTGGAGTTAGGTTTGCAGTGATGTGCTATCTGCCGTCCGGTATCACCATGTTCCTACATGGGACCCCACTGAGCACTCTGGCTCGCTGCGCTAGACATGGTTGGAATTGTTTCTTGGGTCTGTTTTGGTGCCTCCTCTGGCATGAATAGATGTTCAGCTCTCCTCAGGAAAGTCAACCAACACAATCGGTGCTGGAATATGGACAGCAGAGCCAGAGGTGATCTGGGGAGACGTGGGTGTGTAGACACTGCAGGGGTGACCCCAACATGGCCACCTTCTCCGTGTGCCATGACATGGTGAGCCTTCTCATGGTAATGCATGCTGCCTGCTATAGGAGACGGGGTGTGCAACTAAAGCCAGGCCTCCGGAGAGCGTCCAAGTGAGAAAACTTAAGATGTCCACTTTCCTAAATTAGAAATGGTTGATGATGGTAAGCAAGTTATGGTGTCAGCTGCATGACCTCTTTGTAGGCAAGGTGTGAAACTGAGACCCGGCTGCCTTCTCAGAAAGAACTCGCCCATACGAGGGAGGAATTGCAATGGGGGAATGTCGTAAGGATGTTCTCTGGCGCAGGACAGGGGAAGTAGAGAAAAGAAGACAAGATGGAGGAATGGGCTGGCTGCTTCTTACAGTCGAGCTGTCCTAGGATACAAAATCTTGGATCCCCTGGGAGGAACTGGGTAACTGAGGGCGAGGGATCGGTAGAAGACAGCAGATCTTAGGTCTGACCTTTACGAGTGGCCTGACCGTGGAGAGAGACCGTGGAGAGAGCAAATCCATGATTCGGTACGCTGACAGGGCATTAGTAATGACTGAACCCAGGAAGCCATGGGGCAGTCAGCATATAAACTGCTTGGGAAAGACTTTCAAACTCAGTTCACAACAGCCTCACTTTGTGTGGCTGTGGATTAGAGGCAGATGGGATTAATCTGAGCGGAGATGGAGAAACAGTATCATAACAGCCCATCCCTCCTCGAGATAAAAGCTTCGTAACCAAAGGCAAAATGGGGAAAATCAATCCCCGATGGAATGGCTCATGTGAGCCAACAGGGACACTTAGTCCCCATAAATACAAGGGCCTTAGAGGCAACAAAGGGGAGA
The DNA here is from genome assembly GCF_963924665.1 of Micromys minutus. Classification (NCBI taxonomy): domain Eukaryota; kingdom Metazoa; phylum Chordata; class Mammalia; order Rodentia; family Muridae; genus Micromys; species Micromys minutus. The sequence goes on along the minus strand of NC_137960.1, from coordinate 2,666,905 downwards.
AGGTGTTGCTGGAATGAACCTGGAGTTAGAGAGGGAACAGTAATGTCTGGTTCATCAAGTCAGATAAAAGTGTATTCCCAGGCAAGCTAAGAAAGAAATCTGCAGTCAGATGTCTTCCCAGTGCTCAAGGAGCAGAGGCAGGAGGATCTCTGTGAGTTTGGGGCTAGTCTGGTCTATATAGCAAACTCTGGGCCAGCCAGAGCTACTGCCTCAGTGGCCTGCCGGGACCCAGAATGGGATGTGGTCTTAACGAGTCAGAACCTCTTGGAACTCAGAATGATTCTGAACAGCACGTAAACGATCTTTGTAAAATGCAGAAGCAGTTGAGAGGGAATGAGAAAGGCAAGGCAGACCAAAAAATCTGTTCTGATCACACAAAGGAAAATGTGCTGATATTGGTGTGCGGACAATTCCTACAGGAAAAATCAACAGAATGCCAAACGCTGCGCTAGTGAGCTCCTGATAGGTTGTACTCCCAATCAGCAGTCCAGAGAAGACAGAAATGTTGGGACGGTGCAGATTTAAAAGGTTAAACTCAGTTCTGACAAGCTCCTGACCATCAGTAACATGGAACTGGGGACCCAGCGCCAGTGGCAGGCATGGTATGTCAGAGTGGATCTACGGGTCTGAGTTGGTCCTCCAAGACCAGCAAGCACAAAGAGATACTCGGTGATCTTAAAGCAACAGTGTCCTGGGATAAGGAGGACAGTTTATGTGCAGACACAGGTATGTGCTACGGAAGGCCAGACAGGACAATGTACTTATTCTGTCCGCCTCTGTACTTAACGACCTCTCTTGATCCAAACCATTGAAAACGACCAGATCTTTCTGTGCTGTGTTGAACTTTGGCAGTGTTTCCTTACCAGCACCTTTGCTGCTGGATCTCCAAACCCACCTGCATTCCTTCGGAATGGTCAAGAATGGATCTTCAGAGCACTCCCCCAAGGCTGTCTTTCTAGCCCTGCTTTTTATCACGGGATGGGTCTGTAGCCCCGCATTGTCCACCTCTATGAAAGCGCTGGGTCACATAGATGACACCATGCCAAACTCCGAATCTTTCTGATTGTCTACAAAGTTGGCTGAAGAACGGGACAGTCATAAGTTCCAGAGCCTAAGGACAGAGCCCTCCATTGATGGGAAAGGGGGCGTCCAGAGGCTGCAAGGTTGGTGAATGAGGATCCAATGGGAGGACCAGGCTACCTTCCTATGAGGTTGGGGTTAAGTAGGCCCCAAAGCCAGGGCTGTTGGTTACAACAGGAAATCGGATAGGAGATCTCTGTCACCGAAGACATTGCACACAGGAACCAGATTTGGACTGAAATGGAAGGTCCTGTCCTGCTGGTCTGCACTTATATTACGGACAGGCACCTTGAAGGGTGCTATGGGAAAACTGTTACCAGCGGTCAGTCCTGCTTGGCTGTGAACCCTGAATACTGCAGAGCCACCCATGGAGGCCCACTGGCACAATAGAAGCACAGCTGTTATGGGGACAACATAATTAGATTTAAGGAGGGAATATACATCTTGTACTGTAAACTGGGGGTGTGGGGGAGCCTGTGGCTGGAGAAGACAGAGGCCCCAGTGGGGAGGCAGCATCAGCTGCTGCTTTGTTAAATGGATATAATACACTAATCAAATGGCCTTCTAAAATCTGTCTGCGTCCACGGATTACAGCTGCTAGCAACGTCAATTAAACATGGAAGGAAACTTATTTCCTGCAATTAGAGAATCACACGATTTCTCTTGCGATTTACTCAACTGGTAAAATTAGTGAAACAAAATAAAACAGTAGCTCTGTCATACTCAGCAACAGACGGAAGAAAATAATAAAGAATTTCTATCCCCTACTTCCAAGGCTCAGGGAAAACTGCAGAAAAGTGTGTGGTGGGGGGGGGGGGGAGGGAGGTAAAAGCCAGAGGAAGGAACACAGCATTGTGTAGCTGTTTCCTGAGAACTGAAGTATTCCCTATCGAAGGAAAGCTCATTACAATTCAGGAAGTAGCCAGCTGTGGTGTGTGTGCCTTTGATTCTAGTACTTAAGAGGCAGAGGCAGTCAGATTTCTGGGAGTTCCAAGTAAAGGTTATCTACATAGTGAATTCCAGGACAGCCATGGCTATGTAGAGAGACCTTTTCTCAAAAACAAATCAAAGCAAAACATCCAGAAAGTAAAGAAAAGCTTACTCAGAAAGCAAAGAAAACTTACAAGTCTTAGGAAGCTCCTAAAACCTACAAAACTCAGAGTCTGTCCCAACAGTAGCAATTAGTTTTAGGAGAGATGGAGAAAGTTCCAAGAATGAATCTTTTGTGAGTGATTATCCATGTGGAGGTTGGCTTTTATGTAATATACCTGCATTTGGGTCACCCATATTTCTGCAAGTAACCCCTTACCCATACTCTTATAAGTAACCTACTGATTCAGATGCCAGATTTGTTTGGAATATCTTGTTTGTTGTCAGTGTCCTATCTAGATACATATACCTAGAAAAAGTCAAGTGCCCATACAGCCTTGCTACTGTGACAATAAGTGTTTCCACAAAGACGATAGAAAAGGGAATAAAAATGGGTCATCTATGGGTATGGAGAACTGGCTCAGGGGTTAAGAGTAGTTGTTGGTTTGCAAAGGACCTGGGTTCGATTCCTAACACCCACACGAAGGATCTCCACTTCCTCAAGCACAAATGTTGTACACAGACATATGTTTAGGCTAAGCACCCATATGAATAAAAGAAATCGTGTGATTCCAAGAAGACCTATCTGACATACACTCACCGGTCACGCCCACGGTGGACATGGGGCCCACTCGACGCCCCTCATGGAGCCCATACAGGTTCATCTTGTACTTGCGCCCAGGATCCAGGTCTCTCACGGTGGCCTCCCTCTCCTGGCCCCCGACACGCATCAGCTGGGGCCGCCCATCACTGTCCTTGTACTGGACAGTGAAGGAGTCAAAGTGTCCCTGGGGGACGGTCCAGGAGAGGCTCAGGGAGTCTGGGGAGGCTCCTGTCACGGTCAGCTCTCCCAGGAGTGGCTCCTCCTCGGTGGGCTCTGGGGCCTCTGTGCTGGGCTCTGTGGGTCTGGGGGGCTCTTCCTCTGCAGCTGAGGAGACAAGGCAGTGAGGTAGGATCCCTAGCATTTCCAAGCTCCTATGTCCCTGCTGAGGGGACCTGGACAGTGACCAGCACAGCAAAGGTCTGTATAGCTTTGCTGCCCAGGGAGATTGGCCAGTACAAGGGGAACCCACACAAGCCACAACAGCCTTAGTCACAGCAGGCTTGTGGTATTGAATAGTCCTTGGCCACTGATTCCTTACCCACTAGTCACCAAAGAACAGTAGGTTCCACTTACTGATGGGTCCCACCCTGGGCTCCACATCCACTCACCCGTCACCCCTGTGACAGACACGGGGCCCACACGCTGGCCACTGTGGATGCCATACAGGTTCATCTTGTACTTGTGGTCTGGCTCCAGGCCGGAGATGGTGACCTGGTCCTCGTTCCCTGGCACCCGCACCACCTTGGGCTGCCCATCCCCGTTCTTGTACTGGATCACGAACTGGTCAAACTGTCCCTCGGGGACTGTCCAGGAGAGGCTCAGGGAGTCAGGGGTGGCATCTGTCACCGTCAGCTCTCCCAGGAGCGGCTTCTTAGGAGGGGGCTCAGGAGTTGTGGTGGGCACCGCCTGTGTGGTCGGAGCTTCCTTCTCTGGAGCTGGATGGACACAGGGACAAGTTAGGTCTTTCCTGTCTTCCATCCCCATATGAAGGACATTTATAACCACAGAGCCTTGTGAATATGGCACCACAGGCTTTCAAACCCAGCACTAGACAGGAGCAGACAGATCTTTGTGAGTTCAAGGCCAACATGATTTGTGTAAGGAGTTTCAGGCCAGGCAGGGTTACAGAGTGTAGCCCTGTCTCAAAATTAATAACAATTAACAAGATAAAAATTTAAAGGAAAACAAACTAAAAGCTAACAAAGCCCTGAAAGGCAGGGTAATCAGGCGAGGGTGGCTGCCACAGCTTCCTGCCCTCCCATACTGCCTTCCGCCATCAGACGAACACCCACTGATATCAACACCAGCTTCTTTGTGGCCTCATGTGATCACTCTGAGCCGTCCTGAGATGGTTCTCCCTGCCGTCTCCCTCAGAATGTCCTGGACTTTGCTATGCCCTCCTGTCTGCCTCACCATCTCCCACTGTCCAGACCCCCGCCCCTGCTCTTAGTCTGCCTTTCTTCCTTGCCTGCCCCTCCTTGCTTCACTTTGCAGCCTAAGGTTTTTAAACTCCCGTCTTTGATGCCAGATGCCAGCATTAACCCGGGCTTCCCGAGGTGTCCCAACTGTGTCTTAAAACTGTCCTACACCCTTGAGGCTGTCCCAGAAAATCTGGGTCCTTCTGGACCATGCTTTTCTATTTTAAAGATTTATTTACTTATTATATATAAATACACCGTAGCTGTCTTCAGACACAGCAGAAGAGGGCATGGGATCTCGTTACAGATGACTGTGAGCCACCATGTGGTGGCTGGGAATTGAACTCAGGACCTCTGGAAGAGCAGTCAGTGCTCTTAACCACTGAGCCATCTCTCCAGCCTGGACTGTGCTTTTCTAAGCTCTTTGCACACGTTTGGACTCACACTTTTTAAAGCCATCCCGACCTCATGCGTGTTAAACTGCTGTCTCAGCTGTTCTCTGTAAGCAGGCTGGCTCAGGATGACCCTTCCAGGTCCTTTCTTGTTCCCTACCACAGGTTCATGTTTGGTGTGACTATGAACCCATAGCTCAGGAACCTGGCCATCTTACAGGCTCAAGGCTGCCTCTTAGAGGCAGTCTGCACCTGGACACAGCACCTGTAACTTTGTTACTACACTGTAGGGGTGTACAGTTAAGTAAGACTGTATCCCAGCACCCCTTCACTGTTTCCATGGTGATGGAGCCTCTGTGGGGACTCCTGAGTCACATATTCCCAAGGAGTGCCATCATCTTTGTTGTCAGGAGCTGTGCTATTCAAGGCTCAGCTGTGTACTGGCCTCACAGCCAGGATCACGGGTCCTCCAGATGCCTACTTGTTAACTGATTGGTCCCCAGGGTGACTGGGGCAGAAATAGGACCCCTTAAAAGATGTGGTCTGGTAGGCGTTCCCCAGGTCACTTAGAGTGTGCCACTGAAAAGGACAGGGAGATTGAGCTTCCTCTTTTTCTCTGGTCTGCTTTTGAGGTGTTTGCTAATCCATAGCAGGTTCTGAAGGATCAGGACCAGTCCATCCAAACCAGAGTCAAAGCAAAACTTGTCAGCTGATTATGTCCGTACTTATCACCAGAGTGAGGCTGACACCACAGTTTGAGGAGGGTGCAGACTGCAGATGGACCTATTACATCCTGACCTGCTCTGTGGTGTGACCCAGGCACCGGGAAGTGCTTGCTGGCTAAAAACAAATGCTGATTACAAGGGGACAGCTTCTGAATCCAGGTTGAATGTACTCATGATGGACACAGAGGGTTCAAGGTCCCAAATGGACCCAAACAGGTACATTCTAAACTTGTGACTGGGGCTCCAGTTCCCCCACAGTCCTCCTGGCCTCCAGCTTGTACCACTGGGGTCAAAATGACTGTCCTGGGGGGTCTGGGAAGTAGGGGGAGGAGTCTGTCATCATGGGATTCCCCAGAAGTGGCTTCTCTGGGTGTTCTGTGCAGAGATCTCCTCAGGGCCTCTGACCTGAGAGAATTGGAACTAAAAAGGACACCCAGTAGCTAAACTCCTCAAGCAGAAGCCTTGGGGACTCAGGTGGCCTCACAGGGGCCATCTGGAGAGGACTGAGCCAGCCTTGCTGTCCTGTCTGAGAGTCAGACTGCCCTGTTTCACATCTTTAGGAGGCAACTGGAGCATGTGTGTCAGGAGCCAAAGAACTGCTCACTTCCTTTGACCCAACAGTCTCAGTTCTGGGCATTTATCCTAAGAAAATTATTAAAAGCAGGGAAAGTTACAGCATGGAAGAATTCATAATAAGATTATTTCATGACAGCAAAATGTGTCAGGACCCAAATGGCCCACAATGAATGACTGGCCTTCCTACAGGCCTTTCACCAGAAAGCACCAAATAACCATTAAAATGACGATTAGTGCAAACTGTGTGGTCACAAGGTAAATAGCATAGCATCCAACTGGCACCCAGAAAAGTAAGAGACAGCTGCAAGGGAGCATGGCCAGCTGCACAGGAACATGGCCAGCTGCATGGGAGCACAGACAGCTGCAAGGGAGCACAGTCAGCTGCAAGAGAGCACGGCCAGCTGCAAGGGACCACAGACAGCTGGATTTCAAGCTTTGCATTTCCTGCCATGTTCCTCACACTACAAAAATACAGGCTTGAGAAGAGATTATTGAATCATTATATCAGTAAGAGGGAGGGGGTGGGAAAGGACAATGAGGGAAACGGGTGGGAGACATGGGGGTGGGGGCAAGGGAAAGCAGGGGACATGGGTTCCTCATGGCCACTCCTCTTGCTATGAGCTGCGAATGGCTGTGATGAGAAATGACAAGAGTTACAGAGACAGGAAACTGAGCAGCGGTGAGAATAACGCTTTACCCCCAGCTGCAAACTCTAGCTTTCCCGCAATTCTGCCCAGGCCCCACAAGCCTGCAGTCAAGTCAGACCTGTCAAGCCGGGGACTGTGACATATGATTCCTCTACCTAGATGGTCACCAGGCACAGGAGACTCACAGACTGCCCGCTCTGTGGCTGAGCGGCTGACCTGCCTCACACAGCGATCCTGAGGATGGGTCTGTCCACCTCTGGTCTGCTCTGGGCAGCAGGCCCTGTGACGAAGACCCAGGGACCCAAGTGCGCATGTGATTTGTTCCCTCGCTGCTTAGGGACTAGCAAATTTAATTTTCTCATAATTAGAAATGAACCCCGTTGCCAGGGTGACAGGAAGACAGATGGGGTGCTAAGGAAGAGACACTGCTTTTTTCTGTTTTTCTGTGATTATAAAAGGAATGCGTGGAGGGGAAGGAGAAATGCTTGCCATGTTGGAACATTCACACAGTGCAGAACAGACTAAACCAGAAAAAGGCAACCCAGCAGTGCCGGGAACAACGCCGCATCCTGTCTCACAAAGCACTGCCGTGGGCGCTGCACACCCTCCGGCTCCCCAGTGCTGCGCCTGCCCGCTGGTTGTGATTAACACCCTTACAGGGCTCTCGGCTGAGGTCCCTCTTCTCTCCCTCCTCTTGCTTTTTGCTCTTTGACTCATACTTTCAGAAGTGCAGGCCCACTGTGGTGGGGAGGAGGGCAGGGAGGAGGGTGTGGTGGAGCAGAGCAGCTCACATCACAGAGGCCAGAAAGGAGAGAAAAGAAATCCAGGAGGGTCCAGTCCAAGAGACAGGTCCAAGAAAATGTCCCCAGCAAGTTACTTTCTCTGCCAAGTGCCTGCTCTACCTCTCACCAGCACCTAACAATGTCACAGAGCAACAGTCCACCCAGGCACTGACGTGGTGTGTGGTGGGTGTGTGACTGTGTGTACACATGTGAGTGTATCCACATGCTTGTGTGCATGTGTGAGTCTGTGTGTGCCCATGTGTGTGTGACTGTGTGTGTATGTGTATGAGCATCAATGTGAGAGTGTGTGTGTATTCATGTGTGTACTTATGTGACTGTGTGCATGTTTATGTATGTGCGTATATGTGCATATGTGTGTACATATGTTTGTGACTATGCATGTGTGCATGTTTATAAACATGTGTGTGAGTGTGTTTGTGTGCATGTGTGTGTATATGTATGTGTGAGAGCAGGTATGAGTGTGTATGTTTGTGTTGGTGTGTGTATGCTTGTGTGTCTGTGTTCACAACGGAGCAAGGCAAAAGCAGCCAGCGAACAAAGGTCAAGGCTGTTTAGGAAGGATGTAAAAAGGGAACCCAAACTTAGCCTTGTGGTGACAAGAGAAGGGGACCACACACCCCTGAGGAAGGAGACACACTAAAGCTCCAGTTCTCACTCACCGGTCACGCCCACGGTGGACACGGGGCCCACTCGACGCCCCTCATGGAGCCCATACAGGTTCATCTTGTACTTGCGCCCAGGATCCAGGTCTCTCACGGTGGCCTCCCTCTCCTGGCCCCCGACACGCATAAGCTGGGGCCGCCCATCGCTGTCCTTGTACTGGACAGTGAAGGAGTCAAAGTGTCCCTGGGGGACGGTCCAGGAGAGGCTCAGGGAGTCTGGGGAGGCTCCTGTCACGGTCAGCTCTCCCAGGAGTGGCTCCTCCTCGGTGGGCTCTGGGGCCTCTGTGCTGGGCTCTGTGGGGCTGGGGGGCTCTTCCTCTGCAGCTGAGGAGGAGACAGAGGTGAGCAGGGTTCAGTTTCCTTGGGTCTTGGGAAGGAGGCAGAAACCATAGCTACCAGGGGATCTGGATGGCCACCAGCACAATAAAACCCCCTATGGCTATGGCCCTGTTGCCTAGGGAACGGGCCAGCTCTAGGGAAAGGAAGTGAGCCACAGCCTTGACCATGGCAGGACACTAGCACCGCCCAATCCAGGGCCCTCATCCCCACTCACATCACCAAGATGCTGAGGGTCACCTGAGTTTTACCTGAGCTTTCCTTTGTCCACTCACCCGTCACCCCTGTGACAGACACGGGGCCCACACGCTGGCCACTGTGGATGCCATACAGGTTCATCTTGTACTTGTGGTCTGGCTCCAGGCCGGAGATGGTGACCTGGTCCTCGTGGCCTGGCACCCGCACCACCTTGGGCTGCCCATCCCCGTTCTTGTACTGGATCACGAACTGGTCAAACTGTCCCTCGGGGACGGTCCAGGAGAGGCTCAGGGAGTCAGGGGTGGCATCTGTCACGGCCAGGTCCTCCAAGCGGGGTTTCACGGAGGGGGCATCAGTAGGCGCATCTTCGGGGTCTGAGAAAGACATAAAACAGAATTGTTGCTGTTTGTGCAAGGAGTTCCCAAGTTCCAGATCTCTTAAATACAGGTCAGAAGGAGGCTGAATCTAGGCCGGTCACCCAAGCTTCCCCATGGTCTTCTCGGGACATCAGACAGGTCAGGCCACCTTGTCTTGGCATATCAGGATTCATACTTTCTTTTTTAAAGAAAATATCGATCGTTGGCCCGAACGAGGGGACGCAATGGAGGCAGGTTGGAGCTGCTGCCGTTGCTCTGACCCGCGGTAACCAGCGAGAGCCAGAACATGAAGAAACAGAGCGACTGGGCTAAGGGAAAGCGCCGAGGATGGGCTTTCTGCTGCGCCCGCGAGCAGAGGGACTCCGAGATCATGCAGCAGAAGCAGAAAAGGGCAAAGGAGAAGAAGGAGGAACCCACGTAGCTTTGTGGCTTCGTGTCCAGCCCTCTTGCCCTAGGCCTGTGTGCCTGGAGCCAGTCCCAACCACGCTCCAGTTTCTTCCTGTAGTGCTCACAGGTCCCAGCACCGATGGCATTCCCTTTGCCCTGAGTCTGCAGCGGGTTCCTTTTGTGCTTCCTTCCCCTCAGGTAGCCTCTCTCCCTCTGGGCCACTCCTGGGGGTGAGGGGGTTACCCCTTCCCAGTGTTTTTTATTCCTTTGGGGCACACCCCAAAGTATTAAAAGTAGCTTTGTAATTCCAATATATATATATCTTGGGCTGGAGAGATGGCTCAGTGGTTAGAGCACTGGCTGCTCTTCCAGAGGTCCTGGGTTCAATTCCCAGCAACCACGTGGTGGCTCACAACCATCTGTAATGGGATCTGATGCCCTCTTCTGGTGTGTCTGAAGACAGCTACAGTGTACTTACATACATAAATAGTAAATAAATCTTAAAAAAAAAATACAGCTGTCAGTGAAGAGCTTTCCTTTGGAGGAAGACAGGGCAGGACTCAGGCCAGTGAGTCCCTGATTGAAGGAGTAATCATGGACACACAGGCCTCATTGTATTCTCTCTTATATATACTTCTGGACTTAAAAAAGAAAAACTTTTTATTAGATTTACTTGTTTTATTTTATGTGAACACTTCGCCTGCATGTCTGTCTGTGTGCACACTCAGTCTGTGCACACATGTGCCTCACAGACTCTTGAAGGCCAGAAAAGGGCATGGGATCCCTGCACCTAGAGTTCTAGCTGTCTGTGAGCTACCACAGGATGCTAAGAACTGAAACGGGTCCTCTGCAGGAGCAACTAGTATTCAAACCACTGAGCCCTCTCGTGAGCCCCCACTTTTGGATCTTAAACACTGGTTTGAGGATGGGATTTGATGCTATTTCATGGAACTTGTTTTCCCTAGAGTCCCTGTAGGAAAGCATGCCTGAAACACGCTTCAGAGGCGTTGGGTCCCAGCAGCCTCCTCCAGGCCTGAGCTTACTGTAAAAAGTACTACTGGACCCAGATCCCATCTGAACTTAGGCATGGAAGTCAGGGTTGAGTCTGAGGAGTTTTGGACTCCTGAGTCTCTCCTGTAGGAAACACTGAGGACTGTAGCTGCCTGAGAAGGAACACACACACTCACCGGTCACGCCCACGGTGGACACGGGGCCCACTCGACGCCCCTCATGGAGCCCATACAGGTTCATCTTGTACTTGCGCCCAGGATCCAGGTCTCTCACGGTGGCCTCCCTCTCCTGGCCCCCGACACGCATCAGCTGGGGCCGCCCATCACTGTCCTTGTACTGGACAGTGAAGGAGTCAAAGTGTCCCTGGGGGACGGTCCAGGAGAGGCTCAGGGAGTCTGGGGAGGCTCCTGTCACGGTCAGCTCTCCCAGGAGTGGCTCCTCCTTGGTGGGCTCTGGGGCCTCTGTGCTGGGCTCTGTGGGGCTGGGGGGCTCTTCCTCTGCAGCTGAGGAGGAGACAGAGGTGAGCAGGGTCCCCAGCAGGTGTCCCTGACTCTTGAGAAGGAGAAAGATGCTAAGGTGACCAGATGGGTTCTGATGTCACTTCAGAGAAGCCCTCTCGGAGTCTGCTGGCTTTGTTTACCTAAGCAACATGCTCAAGATTTGGGGGTGACCTGATACAATCTGAGCAGCTACCAGCACTGCAAAGGTTTCTGTGGAACCTCCTCCCCAGGGAGATAGGCCCACCACAGGAAGGACATGCAGGCTACAGGCTCAGCTCTGTTACTGACCAGTTCAATCACTATTGACCGATCAAGTCTAGTTCCTCTAGCCCGAAGGTCCTGGTGAATCCCCCTTGCCCGGAGAGGACCTCCACACCCACTCACCCGTGACCCCTGTGACAGACACGGGGCCCACACGCTGGCCACTGTGGATGCCATACAGGTTCATCTTGTACTTGTGGTCTGGCTCCAGGCCGGAGATGGTGACCTGGTCCTCGTTCCCTGGCACCCGCACCACCTTGGGCTGCCCATCCCCGTTCTTGTACTGGATCACGAACTGGTCAAACTGTCCCTCGGGGACGGTCCAGGAGAGGCTCAGGGAGTCAGGGGTGGCATCTGTCACCGTCAGCTCTCCCAGTTGTGGCTTGGGCTCAGGAGTCATGGTGGGTGGTTCTGTGGACTCCTCCTCCTCCTCTTTCTCCCATGGCACTGATCATAGAAAGAGGGGCATGCCCATGGTTACATTACCACCCTCTGGACCCCTGCCGCTGCTTAGAAGGTCAGAGTCAAAAGTGTCTCTCACTTACCTGTCATGGCCTCAATTTGAGCAGGGCCGACGCGCTGCCCGTCATGGAAGCCATACAGAGTTACCAGGTATCTGTGGTCAGATTCCAGGCCGGTAAGAGTGATGTCACTCTGGTCACCCTCTGTACTGACCACTCTGAGTCGCCCATCTCTGTCAGTGTACTGGACCTCGAAGGAGTTAAATTCTCCCTCAGTCACCACCCAGGAGAGATGCAGGCTGTGAGGCGTGGCTTCTTCCACTATCAGCTCCCCTAGGCGAGGCGCAGCTGCAGGACTTGAAGTTGTGGGGACCTCTGTCCAAGCTTCTGTTGTTTCTCTGTGGCCTGTTTCAGAGAGAGAGCAGGTGGTGCTGAACTGATAGGCTGGAGCGACGTGGATGGGGTGAGGGGGGAGGGGTACAGGGAAGTGGGGGAGGGGGTGAAGGCAGAGGCCGGAGGGTTGGCACAAGCATTTGCAGTGGAAGATGCTGAGTCCCACACAGCTCCTAAATGAGATGCAAACCCTGCAGGACAGAAAGCAGCCCAGTGGCTGCCAGGGCCTGGGGAGGTGAGGGCAAAGAGGACTTGGAAGCTCCGAGCAGGAATGAAGCTGGTCCCCTGGACCATCAGACCACTGAGACAAACTCCACCCAGCCCATGCTGGGCAGGGGAAGGCTACAGCTTGGTACCAGTCAGAGGGGGAACATGTCTCCTGGGAAGAGATGTCACGTGTCTATGAGACTATGACACTTGTCAGCCCAGCAGAGCAGAGCTGATGTGTGGGACTGCTTCTTTTCTGGGGCTGCCCTTCTTTTGAACCTAAATCTCCTGCCAAGAGTTCAAAGATGGATTTGGCCTGTTCAGTCTTTGCTCCACTTCCCAACATGGCTACAGTGAATACATTTCTTTTTTTCTGACCTGTCTCTTTCTTTGGCCTACTGAGGTGGCCAGGCCCCTAACAGATCATGGGTACAGGGGTGAGGGAACTTCTCTGTACCTCCCTGAGCAATTGTTCTGTGACGTATACATTTTTCAAACCCCGTTTGGTGCTATATGTCAATTTTGCCTCAGAGAAGCCTCCCCAAAAAGAAGTGGAGCTGTCACACTCACCAGTCACAGCAATGACGGAAAGGGGACCCACACGCTTGCTGTCTCGAAGGCCATATAGTAACAGCTTGTACCTGCGGCCTGGGTCTAGACCAGGGACTCTGACCTCTCTCTGGCTGCCATCCACGGGCAGTATCTGGGACTGCCCATCCCTGTCCTTGTACTGGACCACAAAGGAGTCAAAATGGCCCTCAGAGACTGTCCAGGAGAGGTCCACGGAGTTTTGGGTCACACTAGTCACCCGCAGTTCCTCTCCCAGGCGAGGTTTTGTGGGGTGCTTTTCTCCAGTGTGCTCCTCAGCATTCCTGGGCTCTGAGGTGGAGACAAATGAGGTACAGAGCAGCTGGTCATGTCTGAATGAGGTACAGAGCAGCTGGTCATGTCTGAATGAGGTACAGAGCAGCTGGTCATGTCTGAGACCTGGAGGTCAGGGCCGGGAGAGGAGAGGTCCCGGCCACAACAATGGCCTTCTGCCCTTCACCCTGCCCAGAAGACCTCACCTGTGGTGCCCTCTGCGGTGAGGGGGCCAAGGCGCTTCTTTCCCAGAAGCCCATAGAGGAGGAATCTGTACTTGCGGCCAGCATCCAGGGTTGGGATGGTGACTGTGCGCTCGTGACCCTTGACTGGCACCACCTGGGGCCCATGTTTGTCCTTGTACTGCACCACAAAAGAGTCAAAGTAGCCCTCGGGGACGGTCCAGGAGAGGCGAAGAGAGTCTGCGGTAGGATCCGTCACCCACAGGTCCCCAAGGCGGGAAGGGGCCCCTAGGCTGGCGTCATCTCGGGCAGCTGACACAGAGAAACATTCTTGTGTTTATTTTTTCCAAAAAAAAAAAAAAAACGATTCTTTGACCACCTCCCACCAGCGCTGGAAAAATCCAGAGTGGCCCAAAGTGGTCAGTGCCTCCCCAGACACTTCTATTACCGCCCCCATCTGCTCCTCATCCAGCCAGAGCCTCCTCCACTTGACCCCTGTGGGGATGGGTCTTCTGTCCTGACTCAACCCTGCCAATACACATCCCAACTTCCCTCCTCATCTTGGCTGACAAGAGGTTCTCTCTATCCCTTAGCGGCTTCTCTTTCCACAGGGGAATAGCTTGTTGTCATTCTGTCTGTCTAGTTTTCTTCCCAGAAACCCTGGCTGAGTGACCTGACTGGTCCCTGGGGAATTCCTTGAGGGTAAAGGATCATCGTGAGAGACAAGACGGGCAAGTGGGGGAGACGGGCAAGTGGGGGAGGCGGGATGCTACAGGGGTTAAGTGTGGCCCACCTTCCTGCTTGGTTTCTCATCTCAGAACCTTGACTCCACAGGGCTTGGAGGAGGCATGGGGCTGAATGCACTGTTACAAGCTATGGGGACTAGTGTTTCAGGGTAACACACAAGAAAACGTGGAGAAGGAATCCCATGACTACCAAAGGAGCCAACTTGGGAAGGCGCTGGCCCGCTTCCCTCCTGGACAGCAAAGCTACTGATGGAATTGTTATTGCCAGAGGCTTCTGGCAATGGGGAGCCCCAGGAGGCGGAGGAGGGCCTGAACAAACCCCAAGAAAGGGTCCAGCTGGGTTGGCTTTCTCTGGTTTCCATCTCCCCAGGCTCTGAGAAGTCTAGAGAGGAAGTTGAGCCTCTACTACAAGTGGATGTGGGGACCAAGGGATGGGAGTCAGGGTGAGAACTAGAAAGACAAGCAACAGTCTCAAGCTGGGACGGACTCATCTGAGGTTGTGGGTTCCTGGTTAGTTTCATTTCTCCCTGAGAGGCCCCAGGTCCCCACAGCCCATCTCCCAGCGAAGGCCCAGCAGAACAAACGGAAGGAAGAGAGAAGATTTGAGAACCCGCCCCTGCATGTTCTCTAAGTGCTTTGGGCTAGAGTGGACAATCGGAAAAGGTGTCCAGCAGGAAGTTCAAACACTGCAGGGAAGGATGGGCCTCGGGTGGGACTCCCGCTAGATTTCACGAAGTCCTTACCTGTCTTCGCCTCCACAGAGACCTGGCTGTGTCGTTTCCCATCTTGGACCCCGAAGAGCAGGAACTTGTACTTGCGGGAGGGCTCCAGGCCTGGGACGGTCACCTCCCGTCGGTCTGCTGCCACAGACACCACGTGGGGCTGGCCCTCCCTGTCCTTGTACTGGACAGCGAAGGAGTCGAATTCACCTTCGGGGACAGTCCACGAGAGGCCCACAGAGTCCGGGGTCACATCTGTCACCACCAGGTCCTCCAGGCGCGGCTCTGGGGGCAGCTTGGAGGCCTCAGTGGCTGGAGCTGGTGCTGGTGGGAGGGGGTCTAGGATGAGAAGAGAGGTCATGTCTGAGCTCCTGGAGGGGAGACCCAGCTCTGTCTTGGGGACTACTGCTGAAGTAGGGGAGGGTTTTCTCTCAATCCTCAGTAGCCTGCAACAGCCTGGTCTTCCATGATCAGCGCGGTATCAGCAGCACTTGGGACTCTCACCAAGAGCAAGCCATGCCTTCCCCATGGCCTTAGAGTTATTCAGAAACATCAAAGCATTGTTGGCACTTAGCACCTTTATGTGAGCTGACAAAGAAGTCCAGGTATCGCCAAGTCATAAATCAGACCATGAGTGTTTTGATAACGGCACCTTGGTCTCTCGGTATTCAAGATCCCAAGCACAAGGATGCTCAATCCCGCCACGCAGGATGGCAGTCTCTGCATATCCTGAAAACTTTAAATCCTCCGCAAATACCTTACCACGCACAGTGCGAGGCAAATACTATGAAACTGTACATGTAGAGGCCTTTGGTGCTGTTCCTAAGCAGCTGTGCACCTCGTTCTCTTTGGAGACAAAGTTCCTCACTGTTCTGGGGCTCACTGTTTAGGCAAGGCTGACTCACTAGTGAGTCCCGAGAGTTTCCTTTCTGCCCCCACCCCACCCCCACCCAGTGCCGGGATTACAAGCATTCTCCACCACGCCCAGCACCTTCCACGGGTTCTGAGGGTCTAACCTCATGTTGGTGCTTCTACCAACAGAGCTATCGTCCTGGACCTGAGGAAGGACATTTTTTGTGGGTCTGGAGAAATGGCTCAGAGGGTGAAGGCACAAACCACTGAGCATGACAACCTGACTTCAGTCCCTGGAACTTGTATGGTGGGTGGGAGCTGACTCCCACCATGCTGTTCTCCGACTTTCAGTCATTCTGTGACCCGTGAGCATCTACACATATGAACACATGTGCGCACACACATGTAAAAGGTTATTATTATTATTGTTATTGTTGTATATCTTCTGCCTATAGCTGGATGTGAAACCTGAGGGCGTGGCACTCTGGTTATACCGTATGAGCAGGGTCCCTCAGGGTCATAGAAATTCTGTTTTCTAGGCGTGAGAGCAGCAGTGTTCCGAGAGAGGTCAGGGGTTCCTCCAGATGCCCAGAGGAAATGAGAGGAAGAGGGAGACTAAGGCCGGAGCTCAGGGAGGGGTGGCTTCCCAGAGGGGGGCGGTGGGATTGGACCAGAAGGAGCTGTGACTTGGACAGGTACCCGGGACCTTGGAGGGGTTCTGCTCCTTGACCCCAGTGAAGGACAGGAACAGGAGGATAACTGTATTCAAGCCACAGCTGGGCTGTAAAGAGACGGGGAGGGAAAACCAAACAGCTGTGCCTAGTCAAAAAGAGGAGGGAGGAGGAGAGAGGGGAGGGAGAGAGGCCGAATGGGAGGCAGGATCAGCGCTAGAGTGCAGATAAGGAAGCCATTGAGGGTGGGAAGGTTCCAGCCTTGGGGAGAAGCCAAAGGTTTGATGTCTGGGAGTCTGGAGGGAGGCCAGTAGGGTCACTGATACATAGGCTGGGGAGTGACCGATAGGAGTCCCAGGCAAGGACAAGGGTTTTGGGAAGAGCTGTGGGTACCCAGGGATGGGCTCTGTCACTCACCTGTCATTGCCGACACAGAGAGGGGGTCTACACATTGTCCGCCATGTAGCCCACAGAGGTTCATCTTGTATATTCTTGAAGGGTCCAGGTCAAGGACGGTGACCTCACGCTGGTCTGCAGCCACAGGCACCTCCTGGGGCTGCCCGTCCCTGTCCTCATACTGGACCATGAAGGAATCAAACTGTCCCTCGGGAACCGTCCATGAGAGGCTCACAGAATTGGGGGTTACACCTGTCACTGTCAGCTCCTCCAGGCGTGGCTCAAGGGGGGTCTTTTCTTCTGGTTGTGGGTCTGAGACAACAACAGTCAGCTAGCAAAGGGTCCTAGGAGTGTTGTGTTCAAAACTGCATTAGCCAGCTACACCCGTCTGCCCCAGCAATCTGGTGACTACAGAGCCAGAAAGATGGCTCAGCTGGTAAAATCTTTCAAGCAAGATCGAGACCCCAAGTCCCAGAAGCCACGGAAAGAGAGGGCCAGACTCACAGAGTTGTCCTGTGTACACGTGCCATGAGGCACACCTCAAATACAATAGCAACAACATACATGCATATCTGGGTTCACCAGGTCCTTGCTGCTGTCAGGCTGAGCTTATTGGGAAGAGGTTTACCAGAAAGCTGATAGAAGCCCTAGTCCTTGGCGACTTGCTCTGCTAGGCTTTCCCAAGCAGGTAAGGCCTTCCCACAACTACTCCACAGCTAGGTAGCCCTTGGCCATGGGATGTGGGACTCAGCAGGAAGGGAGAACAGAAGCGGATCCCAGCCATACTCACCGGTCACGCCCACGGTGGACACGGGGCCCACTCGACGCCCCTCATGGAGCCCATACAGGTTCATCTTGTACTTGCGCCCAGGATCCAGGTCTCTCACGGTGGCCTCCCTCTCCTGGCCCCCGACACGCATCAGCTGGGGCCGCCCATCACTGTCCTTGTACTGGACAGTGAAGGAGTCAAAGTGTCCCTGGGGGACGGTCCAGGAGAGGCTCAGGGAGTCTGGGGAGGCTCCTGTCACGGCCAGCTCTCCCAGGAGTGGCTCCTCCTCGGTGGGCTCTGGGGCCTCTGTGCTGGGCTCTGGGCTGGGGGGCTCTTCCTCTGCAGCTGAGGAGGAGACAGAGGTGAGCAGGGTCCCCAGCAGGTACCCTCAGATCTTGGGAAGGAGGCAAAAACAGTAGCTACCAGGGGCCCTGGCTCAGTTTAGGGGTGCTCCAAGAGGAACAGTGGCCTCGGTCATCTGACAGCTATCTGACATGCTCAAACTCCTAGACAGCCACCAACATAGCCATCCCAGCCAGAGACACAGGTCAGCTCAGGGTGTGGGAACACTGCACACGACAGTAGGCCACAGCTTCAGCCAAACTAGACCTATGGGTCTGACCAATCCTTGGCCACTATTCCAGGCACCAGTCTCCAAAGAACAGTAGGTTCTACTTCTTTATAGGTCCCACCCTGGGCTCCACATCCACTCACCCGTCACCCCTGTGACAGACACAGGGCCCACACGCTGGCCACTGTGGATGCCATACAGGTTCATCTTGTACTTGTGGTCTGGCTCCAGGCCGGAGATGGTGACCTGGTCCTCCTGCCCTGGCACCCGCACCACCTTGGGCTGCCCATCCCCGTTCTTGTACTGGATCACGAACTGGTCAAACTGTCCCTCGGGGACTGTCCAGGAGAGGCTCAGGGAGTCAGGGGTGGCATCTGTCACGGTCAGCTCTCCCAAAAGTGGCTTCTTAGGAGGGGGCTCTGTGGCCTCTGTGCTGGGCTCTGTGGGGCTGGAGGTCTGGTCCACAATGTCTGGTGGGGCTGAGAAGAGATCAGAGTCTCAGGCATTAACGGTGACCAGCTAATCAATGGAGTACCAAAGCATATCGCAATACGTGTTCCTCCATTGAAGGCTTAGGGCGTCTGTGGCCTCTGCACTCACTGTGCAGTCCCTGATACATCACAAACTGAGCTACTGCTGCCAGAGGGGTGGGGGACACCAAGAGAACATGGCACACAGAACCCACAAAGCAGGGCTCATAGGGGCTCACAGAGACGTCAGCAGCAGTCACAATCTGCACAAGTCTGCTCTCTGCCTTAGGTTCTCTGTATATATGTTGTGGTTGCTTAGCTTGGTGTTTTTGTGGAACTCTTAACAGTGGGAGGAGGGGTATCTATAGGTATCTAGGGGTATCTATGACTCTTTTGCCTGCTCTTGGTTCCCTTCTCTTCCTATGTGGTTGCCTCGTCCAGCCTTACTATAGCGTCTGTGCCTGGCCTTAGTGTGACCTGTTAAGCCCTGTCTGGCTGAGATCCCTGGAAGGGACCCTGGGGGTGGTTGGAGAGGGAGCAGACAAGAGGCAGTCTGTGGCAATGGTGTTAGGTGGGGAAGTGAGGAGCAAAGAGAGGGTGCCGTGGAGGCAGGGGTGCTGCACCCCAGCAGTTTGCACATGGGTGCTTGGAGCAGGAACCAACTCTGGTTATTTATTCAGTTGTAGGCAAGGTCTTACTGCGTAGCCCAGGCTATCTTGAGACTCAACAATCCTCCTGCCTCAGCTGTGATTACAGGCATGTCTTACTACACCTGTCTTGAACCTGAGTATACTAACAGCCCTATGGGGTGTTGCTATCTGGACCCCCACTTGGCAGAAGGGTTAAGTGGCTGGCCCTAGGTCCTTAGGGCAGTGAGTTACGAAGCGCCGGGAGCCAGCCAGTTGCCTCCCAAGTACTGCTCTGCTCAGTAGCAGCACAGGACCCGCAGAAGGCAGTGGTTCTGGAAGGAAGGGGCTGGGCACATGGAGAATGGGATAGATGAGACCTGGGGTCAGCTTGACTGGAGCTATGGGAAGAAGCTGGAGCAACATGGCCCCCTTGCACAGAGCAGCCACTTTGGTGGGGGTGCAGGGATGGTTAGCAGAAACACCAGGGACTGACTCGGGCCCAGAAGGAGTTCAGTAAGATCAGCAGTAAACTGTGGCGGGGGGGTGGGAGGGGCGTCTAGGGAGGGTGTAGCATAGAAGAGGGGTCCAATCTTTCAGAATGGGGAAAATGAACTTGGAAGCCATCTGAGGAGCTGGGTGAGGAATCCTGGGATGTGGGGACAGAACTGTCTAGGAGAAGGAGGCAGAGGCCTCCGCGGAAAGGGAAGGTGGGGCTGGAGTAGGTCCTGTGTGAGGCTTGGGGCCAGCAGTGAAGGGAGCCATGCAGGGTTCTGACTCACCCGTTTTGGCCACTACAGACACCGGCCCCACACGCTGCCTGCCACGAAGCCCATAGAGGTTCATCTTATACTTCCTGTTGGACTCCAGGCCGGGGATAGTGACCTCATTCTCATCCCCCTCAACGGGCACGCTCTGGGGCTGGCCCTGTGCATCCTTGTAAAGGATCACAAAGGAGTCGAAGGGACCCCGGGCCACTGTCCAGGACAGGCGCAGGGAGTCTGGGGTCACACCAGTCACGGTCAGTTCGCCAAGGCGGGGCGGCTCCGAGGACTCTCTTGGCTCTGCGGCTGTAAGTAACGGAGAAGCATGAGCCAAGTGCAGATCCAGCAACCTGGGATCGGGGCTCAGATTTGGACCTGGGAATCAGCAGTCTTCACTGTGAGTGCTAAAGCCCTGGGAAGTGGGGCACAGCCAGACTATGACACACCTCCTGGCTTCAGAGAGCACACTGAATGGGAATGAAGGGGCCTAGCTCTGCCGGGAAAGCTGGCTGCCCCTCAGCCTGGGATCAGGGCCAAGGTGTTGGGATTAGCCATTTTGCTGGGTCCTGGCTGAGGATGTGTGTGTGTGTGTGTGTGTGTGTGTGTGTGTGTGTAGAGCAAGAAGAGGTCACATGAGAGAGAGCTTAGGTGGCAGTCACTCACCAGTAGTGCCATCAGCAGTAAGGGGTCCATACCGCTTCTTATTGGCAATCCCAAACAGAGTGAACCTGTACTTGTGATTGGGGTCCAGTGGGGAGATCACCACTGAGCGCTCAGGCCCCTCCACAGGTACCACACGGGGCCGGCCTTCCTTGTCTCTGTACTGGACCATGAAGGAGTCAAACTGGCCTCCGGGAACAGTCCAGGAGAGGTGCACTGAGTGTGGGGTGGGGTCTGTCACCCACAGTTCTCCCAGGCGGGGTGGGGATTCCGGGTCGGGGTCACTCTGAAGCACTAGGAAGAGGGAACAGAGAAAGGGGGTCACGGGAGAAAGAAGTCCTGGGTGTGCTCTGCCATGCCGACTGCGAGCTCTATGGGGGCTGTGCCTGGTTACAGGAAGCGGTGGTCACCCAGTGTTTCGGTGGCTACTCGCAGCCAAGGGAAAGAGGCCGTGAAGCCAAGGAAATCTCCCGGAGGCAGCCTTCCTGCTTCCAACTTAACTTCTAGCCAGTTTTTCCTCTACTCTTGGGGGGTGTTGTTATGGGAAAGAGTCCCACACTGGGTCCTCCTCTTTGGGGTACCCACCCACCTGCTGCTCTGTCCCCGGCTGTACCCATTTTCTGAGTGTATCTGTTTCCATCTCCCATCTGGGCATAGTTCCCAGAGGATTCCATAATTTTCTGTACCCCATAACCTCCACCAGGCAGCTCTAGGTAACGTGCCATTGCTTAGTCCAGCGAACACTTACTTGAGAGTCCCAACTCCTGTGGATGCTGACTCGCTGGCCACACCCTGTTTCCTAGTATCTGGGACAACCCTGCGGCGTCTCTACCTCTACTCCCCTCATATGCTCTCTGTTCCCCACAGCTACCAGGACTCAGTGTAAGGTCTGCCAATCCCTGTCAGGTGCCTTCTGTCTGTCCCTCAGCTCTTCTTGCCTGTGACCTGGTGGCGGCACTCACGGGCGCTGTAAGACCCTGCGCTGTAAGAATGCTCTGAGCACAGCTCTGAGCTCACTGAAACACACGGAAGGTGTTTCCCCAGCGTCTCAGCCTCCCTTGCTCCCCATCTGCAGCTGCTTAGGGGTCAGAAGTGACTGGCCCAGGGACGTGGGGCTATCCTGGAGGTCCAGGCTAGCCCACTGCCATCCCTCGGTCAGCCTCAGCCATCCAGCTGTTGGCTCTCTTCCCTAGCATGCCCCTACAGCAGACACTGTTGTTTATGAGGTCATCATAAATAACGCCCTTGGGGTTCCCAAATGAGGTTGAGGCCATCTTATACAGAACCCCGAGACTGAGCCCTTCAGCACCCCACATGTTCTGCTCTCTAGCCCCAAGAGTGCTGTGCATTCTCTGGGGACCCACCCCCTCTGCTTCACCTACTCCCCGGCCTCTGCTGCCTTCCCTTCAGGGTTTAACACAGCTGCCACGGGCCACAGACAATCTCCCTGGACCCCAAGACTCTGGGCGACCTGCTTCAGCGGTACCGGGCCTAGTGTCTGCTGTCACTCACAGATCTTGGCTTCAGCCATCAAGGGGCCATGCCTCTTTTTGCCGACGAGTCCATACAGGATGAATTTGTACTTGCGTCCTGGTTCCAAGGCTGTGACAGGTGCCGAACGCTGGGGTCCCTCCACAGGTATCACCCGGGGCCCGTCTTTGTCCTTGTACTGGATCAAGAAGGAGTCAAACTCCCCCTCTGGGACAGTCCAGTGCAGGAGCAGGGAGTCGGAGGTCAGGCCTGTTACTGTCAGCTCACCCAGGCGTGGCAGGACCGATGGCTTCCCAGGCTGCTCCTCAGTCCTGTCTGGGGTTTGGGGATGAAAGCAAAGCATGCTGGACCAACTATTCCCCTTCACCCTATGTCTACCCTCTGCCCTGCCTCATTCTTCCTGTCCCTGACCCTCCTGAGAAGGAGACATTTTCTGCTAAGTCTCTGTCCCTCTTCATGTCCCTACCCCTAAGACTTTAAGGAGAGTTCCGAGTCTCCGAGTCTCCTACGGTACTACGGTACTGCGTGACAGTTTCTAGCCTCCCCACTGCTGCTGCAGAGCAGTCTTCAGGCCCCCTAACCCCCTGAGCTGCTCTCTCCCTTGCTACTCTCTCCCAATGGTCAATTTGTTCGAGAACAGGGCCAAGAGTCAACCATCCTGGTCCCACAGGCAGAACCAAGGCGGGGTATAGTAGTTAGGCATCCCAGGCCTTGTCCTCTCCTACCCATCTCTAAAGTCTCGATGTCAGTGGAATATGCTGGACCCTCTCTCTCTCTCTCTCTCTCTCTCTCACACACACACACACACACCCCAGAAGACTTTATCTCCAGGCAATTAAAGAAAACTGACCAATGCAACCACTGGTGCGGTTCCTAGGGGAAAATACATCCGAGGGCCCCATGCTGGGGCTTCATCTGCCTTAGACGCTACAGCCCAGGGCAGAGCAGAGGGACAACCAGGAAGTGAGGCACACACAGAGCCTCCTGGATGGGTCACCGTCCCATCTCTGGCTCTTCTCCATGGCAGACTGCCCCCTCCGTCTGCCTCCCCTCTGAACTCTCACAGCTTTTTCTTTCTCTTCCAGCCAGGCCTGCCCTTCACTGGCCCCGTAAGTCCTGTCCTACCTCTAGAGTCCTGAGATAGCCCCAGCTCCTCCCCCAGTCTCTGGGCTCCAAGCACAGTCCAGAATGTACCCATAATGCCTTGGTAGGTGATAGGAACAGAGGGTTTGCCCCCAGGGGTGATCCCATGGAGGAATAGCGTGTAGGGGGCTCCGGGAGGGGGCGGGGGCACCAGAGCCTGGTGGACATCTCCTGGTAGCAGTTCTTCATGCGCCCACGGCCCCTCGGCCACCTGCATGCGCAGCTGGAAGTGGGCAAAGCTGTCGGGCTGGGCAGTCCAGGCCACACGGAGGCGCCCTGCCTTGTCTCTGCCTAGCACCTTCAACTCTCCCAGCGGGTGGTGCTCCAGGATCAGGATAGGGGCCTGGGCCCCTTGGGTCGTAGAGGGGCCCGAGGGAGGAGGCTCATCAGTAGCCTCCAAGAGGTCAGAGGGTAAGGACCCTGGGAAGGAGCAGAGCGGATAAGAAAAAAACAGGAGAGTGGAACATGAGATCAGGAAGGGCACCCCTGGTCCCTAAGTGTGCCCTCCAGCCTCTGAGGGCTAGAAGGCTTCCCTCCCTTCCCCCAACAGCTCCTCAGCCTTCAATCTTCCCATTCCTCCAAATGGAATCATCCCCTGGGAGCTCATTCCGCACCCAGGCCTGGCTTAGGGCAGGCAGTGAAAGACAAAACCTGCTGTCCCTCCCTGCTGGAGGTTTCCACCACCTCAAGCTCCAAACGTCCACGCTGCCCCACCCGCCCCACCCCGCCCCCACCGGTGTCTCTCCACCTTCCATTAGTGCTGTAGTGAGAAGCCTGGAAGAAAGGAGGGGGCTGTGTTGTTAGGAAAGAGGTGGAGCGCAAACAGGGTGCGAGGTGGACGGTGGTCCAGTTCCTGTGGCGTCTGGGCCCTATGGAGGAAGAACGGGTCCACCCCGACCCTGTAGCCACAAAGCACCCTGTCCCTGGGCCAGGCATCGGTCCTGTGGGAGAAACCAGCTGGAGAGCAGCCAAGTTTGGGAAAGCGGTTCAGGAAACCGTGGTTTCACCTCCCACCATCCACACGCGGCGGATGGCTTTCAATGCCTCAAGCAGGTCTGCATCCCGCCAAGGTCAGCTTGTGGGAAACAACCACAGACCACAGGCATTAGGCACCCTGGCCGCAGTGAGTCAGAGGGAGTCTCTGGTTTCAATCCCACCCTCCGAAACTGCAGCAGCCACAGCAGCCTCCACGGTCTGCATGGGAGGTGTCCAAACTGCAGGCGCAGCTGTACGCAAAACTCGAAACTTCCTCCAAACATTGTGAGATGGTGCTTTTGTGGGTTTAGTCTGTTTGTTTGGTTGTGGGTTTTTTTTTTTTTTTTTTTTTTTTTTTTTTCCAATTAGGGAAAAAAAAAAAAAAAAACTCTCTCAAGTGCAAGGTTCTTGAGTCTGAACTTTACAGATAATTTTGTGTCACTATGTCATGACATTGGCCTTGCTTGGCAAGAGTAGGCATGGCCAAAGAGCTCGGGAACCCAGGTGTGAGCCAGTGGACTACACAAACTGGGTCTGTTTGGCTTTGGTTGTCCTCAGGAAGATGCCGGGACCCTGGGATGGGGTGTGTTTTTTTTTTTTTGTGACAGTGTAGAACAGCCTTCTCTGGTAGTATCCTGTAGCCTGGGGCCAGGTAGGCTGGGAGGTGAAAGGGCATGGTGAGGGGTGGGGGTCTAAGCAGTGAGGTAGCAGGAATAAGCAGGTACAATTCTGAAAGGAGGTGACGCTGAACAGGGGGGTGGGCAGTCCAGGGCCCCAGCCCACACTACCTGTGGTGGTGGTGGTGGTGGTGATGAAGGCGTAGGACTTGGAAGTCTGCCCTGCCCGTACCCCATGGACCTCCACGTGGTAGGTAGTGCCCGGCCTGAGGTTGGGCAGGCGGACAGTGCGTTCCGAACCATCCACAGTCAGCTCCCCGCTGGGGCCCTTGGCTGGTGGCAGCGGCCGCCAGCGCAACACCACGCGCTCGAACTGACCCCGGAGCCCGTCCAGGGACACAATCAGCGAGCCGTCAGCTGCACTGCCCAGCACCTCGGGTTTCGGGTGGCGCGCTGCAGTCACCGGGTGTACACCATCCGATGCTGGGCCCTCGGCACCCTGGTCCGAGTCTCGCTTCCTGGTGCTCTGTGTGGGACTAGTGGTGGGGTGGGGGTGACGTGGCTGGGATGCTGGGGCACCCGCTGTTTGATGGCGCTTCAGGAACTCATGGATGTGGCGCGCCACCGACGCGTAAGTCTGGTTGGCGCGCAGTGGATAGCCGTGGGCTCGCAAGTGACGCTCCAGGTCCTGTACTGTGCCGCGGAAGCGACCCAGTTCAGCCGTCAGGTTACCCCATGGCCGTCGGGGAGGCTGGGGCAGGCTCGGCCGGAGATGCCACTCCTTCTCGCCCCCCTCTGGGGGCAGGAAGGGCCGAGAGGGCCGCGGAGGCCGGGGACGGGGGTAGGGGGGCGGGGCTGGGGGGTGCACCTCCGGGTAACTGTAGTGGCCTGGTGCTGCCAAGCGAGAAAGGGGGAGGGGACAGCAGGTCAGTGTCAGGTTCCCCCACCGCACCGCTCTGTTCCCCCAACCTGGGCGAGGCCTCTTCCCTGAGCCTCAGTCCCACCTAGAAAGAAAAATTAGTGTCCCCAAGCCCCACCCACTCCTTTGCTTTCCAAGCCTGCCATTGTTGGTACCCTAGAAAGAAAAAAAAAAAAAAAAAAAAAAAAAAAGCCAGCAGGCAGGGCGTGTATCTGACGGAGAGAACAGGAAAGGGGGATAAAATGTGAGCTACTCCGAAGAGGGTGTCGCCTCGTCCCAGGAAAAGCCAAGAAAGATCCATCTGGGTGTCTGTTAAGAAGCCTTGAGTGTTGGTGGGAAATGACTGCTGAGACCCAAGCCCAGGCAACCCCAGCCCAAAAGTCAGCAGGACCATGACTATGACTTCCTCTGGTACCCACATCGAACTTCCCACTGAGTATCTAAGTTAGGATAAGAGCCACTGCCCCCTGGGTGGATCACAGCCTCTTCTGTACACTGCTTCCCTCCCAGGGGGCGGTCCCTCCCACAGTCTAACCTGCAAGCTTTCTACAGGACCCCGAGTACCTACAGGCTGTCTCCGGGGGTGCCTTCAGAACAGAGCAAGGCTGTAGCAGGTGTTCTGGGATTGCCACAGCCATCTCTGACCCTCCTCCAGCCTGGGTGCCCAAGGAAAGGACCCCCAGTCTCAGAAACCAGGCTTTTCCCTAACACCCAGAATGCCAGAACCACCGTACCTGTGTTCGCCCTGATGGAAGCTGGGTAGCTGACAGCGTGGCCTCTTTCCGCAGTGACAGTCACCACATACTCCACGCCAGGCATCAGGTCGGTTAGCTGGGTCCTGTCTGCCTCAGGGGGGACTTCCAGTCGCACCCTCTGGTTGCCAGCACTAACGTAGGACACCACAAATCGATCCACCTCAGCCTGGGGGCGCAACCAGCTAAGATCCAGTGTGGTCGGGGTCACAGCTACCACTCGGAGGTCCTGAGGACCATCGATCACTAGTGGGGTCAGACAGAAGAGGGGTCAGTAGTGAATCCTCTTTGCTCTGCCCCAAGCCGATTCCAGCGCCTGTCAAATCCAGAAAACTCCCCCCCAGCCCCCGCTCTCACTGGTAGTGATGGTCTTAGAGGCAGGAGGACCCCAGCTGGTCCCTCGGAGAGCACGGACAGTGACCTGGTAGTCCTGACCAGGCGCCAGTCCTCGCTGATCATAGGCGGAGGCAGAGCTGGGCACCCGGGCTGTGAACGGTGGACTCCCACCCTCCGTCTGCGAGAGAGTGGCAGATGCGTCAGAGCTGGGCACTCGGTTCTTACTCCCCAGTCTCTTCCTTAACAATTACAAAAGGTGTCAACATTGGACCATGTGGGACATGACCCACAAGCAGGGGAGCCAAGACAGCTAGAACCTTGTAACCATGTGTTACCTTAGCTTCGCACCACAGGATTCCTTGAACACCTGTCCTCACATGCACGTACCCCCCCCACACACACACAGACACACCGTGTAGAGGCAGGTAGCTCTCTATGGGTTTGAGGTCAGCCTGGTCTACAGAGTGAGTTCCAGGACAGCCAGGGCTACACCGAGAAATCCTATCTTGAAAAATGAAGCAAAAACAGAATAGGAGCAGGAGCAGGGGGAGGAGGAGCAGGAGGAGGAGGAGCAGGAAGAGGAGGAGCAGGAGGAGGAGGAGGAGCAGCAGGGGGAGGAAGAGCAGAAGCAGGAGGAGCAGGAGGAGGAGGAGGAGGAGCAGGAGGAGGAGGAGTAGGAGGAGGAGGAGAAGGAGCAGGAGGAGGAGGAGGAGCAGGGGGAGGAGGAGCAGGGGAAGAGGAGCAGGAGGAGGAGCAGGAGGAGGAGGAGGAGCAGGGGGAGGAGGAGGAGCAGGGGGAGGAGGAGCAGGGGAGGAGGAGCATGAGGAGGAGGAGCAGCAGCTGCTACTACTACCACCAACAGAGTTGAGTTCCCAGCATCCACAGGAGGTTGCTCACAATTGTCTTTAACTCTAGCACCAGGGGATCTGATGCCCTTTTCTGGCCTCACTGGACACCTAGATGCACATGTGCGTACACATTTGTACACAGGCAAAATAAATAATTTTTATTTTTTTGCAACAGTGTCTCTCTGTGTAGCCCTGGCTGTCCTGGAGCTCACTCTGTAGACCAGGCTGGCCCTGAACTCAGACATCTGCCTGCCTCTGCCTCTGCTTCCCAAGTTCTGGGTTTACAGGCGTGTGCCACCACACCGGAGAAATAAACCTTTCAAAATATAAGAAACCAGAGAGAGAGAGAGAGAGAGAGCTGCAGTGTGTCCCCAGCCTCTCCTCTCACAGGAAACCCCTGTTCATTTGCCAGAACTCACCTGAAGGGTCCCTCTGGTTTCCTTGGTGGCCCCAGATACCTAAACATGTCCTTCAGAGCAAATGAGGGACAGCAGAGATGCCCTTGCATCCTCACTTTTCCTGTGCCTGCTTAGCTGGCTCTTCCAGTGAGACCAGGGCTGCCTGTGTGTGACTTGGATGTCCCCTTAGACATTTTTCTTGTCTCTTCGGCGGCCTTAAACCAAGGCTCACCTGCTCAACGATCCATTAGTACATTTCCTGAAGCTGTTACACCTGGCACTGTGCCAGGTGTTGGAGCTTCAAATAATAAGAAACCATTCCTGTCCCTGGGTTGGGCATAACCTAGAGCCAAATGGAGACCTCTCTCTCCCAGTCTCGAAGTGTGGTAAATGCCCGTGAGAACTCCTCCAGGGTGTTTACAGTTATGAGATTGTGTAGAATGGCCCTGCAGGCTCTAGAGGTCCAGCTGCTGGGGAGGTGGTGGTTGGGGTGCTGGATGCCTGCGAGCATTCTAACAACCCTGGGGGCTGCTCAGCAAGGTCATCTGCTGAGGACGCTCTGTACCGCTTAGCTATGTTGGCCACGGTTAGGGACACCTCCATTCGGCCAGATGGGATTGGAAAATTTGAAAGGCACTGTCCTAAACCAAGAAAGCATAGTAAATACCAAAGTATAAAACCAGATGAGAAGCCACGTGGAGATTTTTGGGTGAGGATGAACTGAAGCTCTGTCTCTGTTTTCTTGGTGGAAAAGTTGCCCTGGGTACTGAGAATCCTGTCCTCTCTGCAGGGCCTTGGGCAGGCCTTCACCCGGCACCCATGACACCCTCCCATCTCCTGGAACCTGCCTGACCTTCACTCCTAATCTGTCTCTCCTATTACATGACCACGAAGTGTCGATCTTTCCCCTCGACAAACTCATCCCGAGTTTTTTGGTTCCTGCCACAACAGAGCCTTGGAAGTGCCTGTGCCAGCCTCACCCACACTGCCCAGCCCCATCATGCCGGTGTGAAGCAGGCACTCTGGCTAGATGCTGGTGGCCAGCACTGCTCCCTGGTAAAGTCTGGTCTCCTCACTGATTATATGGCAACCTTTGACTTGATTCTCAGTATTAGCCTCATGGTCCCGCAGGCAAAGTCCAGCTTGGATGGTTCCCAGCAATGACCTCGTTTTCATCTTCCCTCTCACAGGAGACCCAAGAAAAAGTCCTTCAAGGACCAGGTCTGTGTTCTGGTGAGCACTCGGTACAGCCCTTTTCCAGGCTGCAGAGAACACGCCGAAAAGGAACACCCAAGGGTCTCTGTTTCAGTGTTCAGGTCCCTCGGGTCACAGACTCTCTCATATCTTGTAGAAGAGAGATGGGGAGTTGGAGCTTGAGGCCATCAGCATAAATTTTTGTTCCAATGGGTTCCTACCCACCACCGCCTTCACTCAGATCTTGAGGTGGAGAAAGCATTTGAGAGCCACCAAGTCACTGTACAATCCCCACACACAGGAGGGGAGAGCTAGTCCTGAGTTCTGAAAAGTGTGCACTTGGCCAGGAATAGCAGAGTCTGTTCTGAGAGAGAGGTGTTTGGGGGTGAGGGAGGGAAGCTGGTAGGAACAAGGAAGCCATGGGCTTAGAGGATGAAGGCAGAGGACGATAAAGAGGAATAGGCTCCATATTGGAAGCCTCAGGCCCAACAGAGAGTCACCACAGGTCCTAACAGGACTGAGGACTGAACATGGGCTGAGTGTCAAACACACAGCGTCACACTAGACCTGGAAGGGTCTCATTGCAGAGCAGAGGTGAAGGGCTGAGTGAGGGCGCTTGGGGGTGCGGTGGGGGTGGGGTGTAGCCCGGTGCAGAACAACATACCCCACCCAGTTTGGAGCCGAGGCAAAAGCCGCCACACCTCTCGACAACACCCAAACATGGGGTTGTGTGTATTAGGAGACAACTGGGCCTGAGGGTTTCTCTTATCTCAACTGTTTATTTTATTTCTCCTTCCCCTGAAGGCTCATAGGAAAATTCTTCTGAAAGTCCCACCCTCCAGATTAGAGCTGTGTAAATAAAGTTCGTGCTTACCCCAGAGTGGAAGAACACATAAAGTGTCAGCGCGCTTGTTTTCCTGTCTCGGGGCCAGCGCCAACTTTCTCTTCTCCACTCGCCAAACCCTTGCCTCCCGATTAAATTATTTTTGTATAAGAAATTTAAACAGGAGAAGGGGGGGTATCTTGGTTGTGCCACCAAATAGGGACTGGAGTTTGGAATACAGCTGCAGACCTTCCCGAGGGACCTTCCGTGAGGTAAGGATGGCAGCCAACACCTTGGCACTTTCCTCTCTGCCCCAGCACTGAGGACCTAGGGCTAGGGAGTGTGTCTGTCTGGAGTCCCATCTGGGGACACTAGTATGGTCTTGCCCAGCGTTTGCGGGACGACTTGGGAAAGACGATGACTGAGAAGTGGGAGAAAGGACAGGCAATGCCAGACTGTGTCTGGGCGGTCCCCAGGGAGAGGTCACAGTTTCATCCTCATCCTCACTGAGCTCTCAAAGGAGCAAGTTAGAGGCAGAGGAATTGTGCTGGGAGAAACGGGGGCTGGGAAAGCAAGTGCACAGACTCAGAGTTATTGCTATGGTCCAGACAGCTTGGCCTAAACCAAGAATGATAACATTGAACAGAGCCTGGGCAAAGCCTATATATAGACTAAAGGAATAGCTGGGCTGACTGCTGAGGCCGCCTTCCTCTCCTCCCTCCCTTCCTCTTTCTCTCTTCCCTCCTTCTCTTCCTCCCTCCCTTTCTACCTCCTTCCTTCCCTCTCTTTTTCCCTTCCCTATTTCTTTCCCTCCCTTCCCCCCCCCTTTTTTTTGTACAGACTGGAGTTTATTTAGGGTTAGGTCATGGGGGGAGTTAAGAGGGTAGTAGGCAGAGAGAGAAGAAGAAAAGTAGAGAAGTAGAGGCCGGCCATGAGCAGGTGGAGAGAGAGGGGGAAGGGAATGGGGAGAGGAGGGAAAAAGGGGGAGAGCAAGATCCCTCCCGCCTTCCTTTCTCTCCTTCCTTTTTGCTTATCTATATTTTTTTTCTTTTTTATTTGTTTGGGGTGTTTGTTTTTGAGACAGAGTTTCTTTGCATAGCCCTGGCTCGTCCTATGTAGACCAGGCTGCCCTCAAACTCAAAGATCCACCTGCCTCTGTCTCTGGGATTAAGGGTGTGCTAATCTATCATTTCTAAATGTTTTTGTTTTGGACTTCAAACGAACATGATAAAAACCACAGAGTGTGTGTGTTGAGTGCAGGTTAATAAGTAGAAGCTGAGAAAATGCTGTGGGTCCACAGTCGGCCAGTAGCTCTCCTTGGGAGCATATACGGAAAGGCAGGCATAGGTCAGTAGAGAGTCTGAGAACAAAGCATGGGGTGGGGGGTCCTGAGAATGCGGTGGTGGCTGAGCACCCTGAGCACAGGAAGCAAGGGCAGCACCATGTACCCCGTGTGGTGTCCCACCAAGGCAAATCTATGGGTGAGGAATGGGGACTGACAGACTCAGCAACAAAAACTAACAGCAGGGCTGGAGAGACGGCTCAATGGTTAGAGCACTGACTGCTCTTCCAGAGGTCCTGAGTTCAATTCCCAGCAACCACATGGTGGCTCACAGCCATCTGTAATGAGATCTGACGCCCTCTTCTGGTGTGTCTGAACACAGGGACAGTGTGTTCATATACATGAAATAAATAAATCTAAAATGAAGGGGAAAAAACCCCTAACAATGGCTGCCACACACTGAACAGCCAGGAGTAGTGAGCCCACCATTACCATCAATTCCCTGGTTGCCACAGACCAACGTTGAGGCCTCTGTGCCAGGCTGGGGCAGGCTAAGAGGACATTTGGAGCACACTCAGGTACCAGTCATCTGGAGTCTCATGAGTGTGACTTCTTGCATGAGGCGAGCCCTCCCCCCACTCCCCCCAGTGCTGCCCGTCTTGCCTTACCACGGGGATAAACTGGATTTCATAGGCATCCACAGGACCAGGAGCCCGCGTCCACTCTGTCCGGACTGTCGTCTCCTCTAGAAGATGCATCCTCATGTTCTGGATGGCTGGTATCTCTGCACAGAATGGAACAGGACAGTATGATTAGCTAGGACCTCCCCCCCACATGGCTCCCCCCAAGCCCCCACCCCCATCACTCAGGGCCATACCCACTGACCAGATGCAGGTCCCTCCATTTCCCCATGTACTGATCATAAAACCTTCAAGGAGTTCTAAAGGTCAGACTTCCCACTGGCATGTGCTGGGGTCCTTCTGACTGACCCCTCCCTCCATGTACAGGGAACAACTCCCTCCAATCTTCCTCTAGGTCCCTAGACCTCAGGCTCCCACGAGCAGAAGCCCTGTTCCTGCCCTAGCGCATTGGAGAAGGCGCCTGGCTCACCTTCTCCGCAGTCGTCCCCAGCGTAGCCATCTTGGCAGACGCATCTGCCCTGGATACACTCTCCCCTGCCGCGGCAGTCACCCGGACACGTCTGGATGGCACAGTCTGGACCTCGAAAGCCCTCAACACACACACATTGTCCGTCTCGGCACAGTTCCCGCGGCCCACAGCCCCCAGGGCAGGCACTGGCAGGAGGCTCTTCCTGTCCACAGTCCTCACCGCTGTACCCAGCGTAGCACACGCACACTCCCTGCACACAGCGCCCACGGCCACGACAGTCAGCTGGGCAGGTGCGGGTGGCACACGAGGGCCCGGTGTAGCCTGGGTTGCACACACAGCGCCCGTCCTCACAGCGGCCACGCCGGTGACAGTCGGCCGGGCAGGTGCGAGTGCTGCAGTCTTCGCCAGTGTAGCCCGCGTGGCACACGCACAAGCCATCCTGGCACACGCCGTGCTGGCTGCAGTCGCGCGGACACCGTCTTACGCCACAGTCCTCACCCGAGTAGCCTTCGTCGCACACGCAGAGCCCGTCCAGGCACTGGCCGCGGCCTCTGCAGCCGTTGGGACAGCTGCGTACGCTGCAGTCTTCGCCCGAGTAGCCCACGGTGCACACGCACACGCCGTCCTCGCAGTGGCCATGTCCGCGACAGTCCCCAGGGCACCGACGGCTCCCGCAGTCCTCGCCAGTAAAGCCCGGGTTGCACACGCAACGACCGTCCACGCAGCGCCCGCGCCCACGACAGTCACCGGGGCAGGCACGCGTGCCACAGTCTCGGCCTGTGTACCCGGGCCAGCACACGCAGCGGCCGCTCTCGCAGCTCCCACGGCCGCGACAGTCCCCGGGGCAGCTGCGCACCCCGCAGTCCTCGCCGCTGTAGCCCGCGTGGCACACGCACACGCCGTCCTCGCAGCGCCCGCGGCCCCTGCAGTCCCGTGGGCAGGCGCGCGTGCTGCAGTCGGCTCCGGTATACCCGGGCCAGCACACGCAGCGGCCGTCCTCACAGTGGCCCCTTTGGTTGCAGTCCCCAGGGCAGCTCCGCACACCGCAGTCGTCGCCACTGTAGCCTGGGTCACAGATACATTCCCCGTCCTCGCAGCGGCCTCGGCCACGGCAGTCGCGCGGGCACGTCCGCGTGCTGCAGTCGTCGCCCGAGTACCCGGGCCAGCACACGCAGCGGCCGTCCACGCAGCGCCCTCCGTCGCCACAGTCCCATGGGCAGTTTCTCACGCCGCAGTCTTCGCCGCCATAGCCGGGATCGCACACGCAGCGGCCGTCCTCGCAGCGGCCCCTCTGGCTGCAGCCCCGGGAACAGGTCCGCACCCCACAGTCCTCGCCAGAGTAGCCAGGGTTGCACACGCAGCGGCCGTCCTCGCAGCGGCCCCTCTGGCTGCAGCCCCGGGGACAGCTCCGCACTGCACAGTCGTCACCGGAGTAGCCGGGGTCACACACGCAGCGTCCTTCTTCGCAACGTCCTCTCTGGTTGCAGTTCCGAGGGCAGGAGCGCTGGCTGCAGTCAGGGCCCGAGAAGCCCGCGCGACACACGCACACACCCTGCACGCAGCGCCCGCGCCCCTGACAGTCTCCAGGGCAAGAGGGCCAGCCACAGCTGGGGCCACTGTAGCCAGGGAAGCACACGCAGCGTCCTCTGACACAGCGGCCCTGGTCGTTGCAGTCTTCGGGACAGGCCCTGGAGGCTGCGGGCGGGGATGAGGTGGGCGTCTTGGTGTCCGTAGGGTCTGAGCAGGTGGGTCCACCCCAGCCAGGCTCACAGGAACACGCACAGCGGCTCAGGTCAAAGACACCGTGGAGGCTGCAGAGGCTACGCACGTCCGTCTGGCCTGGAGCAGTAAGAAGTGAGACCCAACCCCAGTAAGTATCCTTCGGACAGCCGATTTTCGGGTCATTTTAGCTCCTCTCTCTCCTCCTCTGTGCCCCCACCCTACCCCACCCCAATCAGCCGCTCACCTGTGCCAGCCTGGGCCGCCGTGGGACAGCACGCTCCAGAGCAATGTTCCTTAAGCCCTTTTACCAGTTCCTCCAGGATCTCCAGCCGGACCCTCAGGGCCTGCACCTCTGAAGCGGGCACCGGGGGTTCAGAGCCCGGGGGACAGCCACAGCCAGCTGAAGGGGGCAGGTTAATCCGGTGGGTGAAAACCACCTGCTTCTCCCCTCCTTCCACAGTGTGCTCATACAGCTGAGAAGAAGGGCCTCCTGGTTGGGGCGGGGGCCGCGGGGCTGGGTGCGTCACATTGGACCGAGGAGAGAAAGGGCCCGCTCTGGCTGAGCTGAGCACCAGGACAGTCAGGACAGATAGGGTGCGCTGGGCTGCCATGGTTCAGGAGGCTGCAGGGAGGAGTGGGGGAAGCAGGTGTAAGAACTGACTCAGGAAGGGGACATCTCCAGCGCACATCAACAGAACACCTACTAGCAACAAATCCAACTCACACACGGCTGAAAATCCAAAAGGAAAGGAGGGTGGGCTTCTCTGGGCACATCTGGTCTGTGTCTTTTCTGATGTCATCTCACCGGCCTCCCTGTGTCACCCGGTCCCTCTTGCCCATCGATGCCAACCGAACCAGTCTCCTGTTTGCTCTGCTTTGTCCCCTTTCCAGAATGCTCTTTTTGAAGCTGGTCTCCTACAAATCTGCCCTTACCTGGCGTAACTAAGGCGGCCCTCATGTCCCCACCCTCCCTGTCTCAGGGGCCTGCTCACATTCTGCAGGGCATTTAGCATTCTGTGAGAACAGATACCTCGTCTGACCTGGCTCTGCTTCGTGTACTTAGCATGAAAAGTGCTGGATAAAGTTGGCGCCAACACATCTCTGCCAAGGGAGTCTGGCAGAGGCTGAGGCCTTCGCCCAAACACCTGGACCAGCTCCCCAGTGCCCAGCCTAACAGACTCCTGTAGGGGCAGGCGTTCTCCCTCCTCCTTCTCCTCTCCCTCCTCTTCCTCCTCCTCCTCCTCTTCCCCTCTTCCTCTTCCTCCTCCTCTCCCTCCTCTTCCTCCTCCTCCTCCTCCTCTTCCTTCTCCTCTTTCTCCTCTTTCTCCTCCTCTTCTTTCTCCCCCTCCTCTCCCTTCTCCTTCTCTTCCTCCACCCCCTCCTCTTTTTTAATGCAGGTCTTCTGTAACTCAGGCTGACCCCACATCCACTATGTAGCCAAGCATGGCCTTGAACACTTGACCCTCCTGTCACTACATCTGCACAGCCAGGATGACCAACAGACTCCACTATGCAATGCTTCCCCCACTTTTTCATTTGTTTGTTTAGTTTTGTTTTTTCAAGATAGGGTTTCACTGTGCAACCCTGGAACTCCCTCCGTGGGCCAGGCTGGCCTTGAACTCAGAGCCCTGCCTCTGCCTCCCAAGTGCTGGGATTAAAGATGTGCAGCACCACCCCCATGCTGCATTTTTATTTTTTTAATTGCTTTAATTTTTTTATGAGCTCGAATGTCTTCCATTAAAATCCACACATCTCTGTAAGCTTATCCCGACTAGCTTACAAGGAAATGAGACCCAGAGAGGAGAGACCGAAGTTGCCATGAGGGGAGATGGAGGATGCTCATCTCCAGGAGAAACAGCTATTATCTGGAGGTGCGCCTCTAGGAAGGTAGCCAGGCCAGCAGTTAGAACCGTAGAATGGGGTGACCCCCTAGTGTTTCGAAGCATATTAAAAATCTAAGTGACCAGGTTCCTGCACGTACCACTCCGCGATGACCCGAATGGCCTCGCTCACAATAGTTCTGGCTCTGTCGGGCCATAGAAACTTGTGTTAATTTATCTCAGTGGCTCCACGCTGGCCCCCAGGGTATTCTCTGACCCGAGTGGTCCGTGAGACACTCCAGTGTAGCACCTTACCACGATGCTTTCACTCACAATACCCTTGGCGGATTGTTACCTGCACATCCCAATTCCGTGGCTTGCTGCGTCCCGCCACGCCCGCCACTGCACCTTCTCTTGAACTCAATTAAGTCGCCATATGAAAGAAAACACCACACAGTAACCTCTGATCCAATTGATAAATTATTTTCCCATCCAGATAGCACAAAATCCTGTACATGCCCATCCCTTAAAAATATTCATAACAATATATCTATGCAGAGATGCGCAGAGAACAATGTTTACATCTGCGGCCATGTTGCGCCCAGCTCCTCCCCATTAGCCCTGCTTTTCCTCTAAAACTTTGTTCCCGCCCACCCTTCCTTCTCGTCCAATGACAGGCCTCGTTCTATCTTGTACCTGCCTTCCTGAATAAAGACATCATCTTCATCCTAGGAATTGTCAAAGCCAAATAAAATATCCATGGTCTGAATCTCATTTATTTGTAAGCCAGTCAGGATAAGCCTAAAGCGGTTGCTCAACAACTCTCAGAACGGTCAAATACCGAGGCTTACAGTCTGGGGGACTTGGTGGAATGAGACCGGGATTCAAACAATGGCCTGTGTATGTGTGTGGTCCGTTGATTAACAAATAAAATACGACGGAAATTAAAATGAAAGGGGTGGGGATGGAGGGATGGCTAGGGGCTTAAGAGCATTTAATGCTCTTGTAGAGGACCCGGGTTCAGTTCCCTGCACCCACATGATGGCTCACAACCCACTATAAGCCCAGTTCCAGAGGATTCGATGCCATCTTCTGACCTCAGCAGGCACTGCACACAAATGGTGCACAGACATACATGCAGCCAAAACACTTTTGCACATAAAAAATAAAACTGTAACTAAATGAAATAAGTAAATAGTGTGGCATTGACTGAGGAGCCACCCAGGGGGAAAGAGTTGGTCTCTACCTTATAGACAAACATAGAAACGTCTGTGAGGCTGACCGTGGTCCTAAACGCAAAAGGGAAAGCAGTGGTTCGCATAGCGGGCTGATAATCTGTCTCCCAGACGGACTTCCTCTGTGCTGGGTAAGGACTCCCCCGGTCTGCATGTCTAGCTCAAGAATTGAAAACATCTGGTCATCAAATGACATCAGGAAGAGAATAGGACAGTCCGACGGCCGGGAGAAAACGATGTGTTAGGTAACCACGAAGGAGAGAACATCTGACGTGGAGGCTGGGGTGATGTGTCCACTGGTAAAGTAGTCGTGAGCATCAGAGCTTGTGAAAGCCTCTGTGTGAAAGCTGGTGCTGCGTGCACGCCTGCAAGCGGTTTCCCAGGGGCCGGAGACAGTGCAGCGAGTCTATCCCAGTGTGTGAGCTCCAGGCTCAGGAACTGTATCTCAGAGAATAAGAGAAACAGAAGGAGACCCCCAGCATCAAACTCGGCCTCCGGGCATATGTGGACACATTGAACGTATACATACATAAAATCTGAAATAAAAACTCCTATGGCTGGAATGATAGCTCAGAGGCTGAGTGTGTGTCGCTCTTACAGAGGATCTGATTCAGGCTCCCAGCATCTAGGCTGGGCAGCTCACCACCACGTGTAACTCCAGCTCAAGGGGATCAACTACACTCCTGTGCACACACACACACAAACACAACTACATAGAAGTGAATCTAAATCTTTCACCAAACAACAAGCAAATCCGAGTTCTCTGCGAGGGCAACAGTCGATCCTAACCACTGAGTTGTTTTTTGTTTTTGTTTTGTTTGGTTTGGTTTTTGTCTTGTTTTTCTTCTTCTTCTTCTTCTTCTTCTTCTTCTTCTTCTTCTTCTTCTTCTTCTTCTTCTTCCTCCTCCTCCTCCTCCTCCTCCTCCTCCTCCTCCTTCTTCTTCTTCTTCTCTTTCCTTTTTCATCGACATTTTGAAATGACTCTTACTATATAGCCTGGGCTGATCTTAAATTTCTGATCTTCTGCCTCAGCCTCCCACATTTTGGGATAACGTGTTCACACCACCACACACTCCTGGCTGTTCGCAGGCTTTATTTCCATTTACTGAAGCCTGCCTAGACCTCGAGAGTGATGGCCGAGACAGACTACTATAAAACAACAACAACAAAGCCTTCCTCTTTTCTACACAGAACGTGGATGGATTTCATGCATGTGCTGAGCAAAGGAAGTCAGACGTGAAAAGAAATGTGATGTTACTGTGGGCACACGAACAGGCAGAGCTAAATGGTGCTCTTAGGAAAGAAGGGATCACAGTTACGGACCCTACAGGCTGGAAGTAGGCGGAAGCATTGTGTGGACAGTCCACACACAGTCAAACCCTGTGCCTGAGAACAAATCCTTGCCTGGTGTCACAGCGGTGCACCAGCCACCACACTTTCCTGCATTTTCTGTCCCTATCTTCCCGTTCTACATGATTGCTGCAGTCCACTCCAAATGGCTTCTCCGCCACCTTCCAAATGACCAAACGACTCCTACCGTGGTCTCCCACAAAAATCTAGGGGATATGTGCCTTCATGTTACTCAACGTTCCGAAAAGTTAAAAAGCTGGCCACCTTTCACTTTTGAAGCATTCAGTGTCCAATATGGCAGCCATCTCTCCTCCCACTGTTTGGGTGCTGGGGACCTCCGTACGAGCCACCATGTGGGTGCAGGAAACTGAACCCCGGTCCCCTCTGCACTTCACCCTTCTGGTCTCCATCTGATTTCACCCAGAGAAGCCTTCTTGACCAGGCTGGGGCCCCTCAGGATTCATGACACACTTCACACAGTTCTGGCTTGTGCTGTGACGATCTGTGGTCTTGTGGGGAAAGGGCGGGGCTGCTGCTTTCTTGCCTCTCCGGCTCCATTATACCAACCATTTCTGTTCTTATTGGTTCTCCACCCAGCACAGCTTTGTGCTCTGTAAACATCTGTTGACTTTAGTGACGATTATAAAGTCCAGTTTAATTCCAGGACTAGCAGCTTTAAGGCCAGAATCAAGAACAGGACCACGGACAGTGTCTGGGCTAGAAGTCCAGTAGGAATGGTAGTTGGGCCATGAGAGTCAATAGCCAGGGGATGGAGGGATGGTTCATCGGTTAAGAGCACTGGCTGCTCTTCCAGAGGTCCTGAGTTCAAATCCCAGTAACCACATGGTGGCTCACAACCATCTGTAATGAAGACAGCTATAGTGTACTTATGTATAATAAATAAGTAAATCTTAAAAAATAAAGAAAAAAAGTCAATAACCAAGAAAGGAGGACCCCAGAAGAACTGGACGGTACAAGCGTTTTTGGGAAACAGGCAGGACATATATGATGGGATCAAATTGGACATATGCAGAGCTGTTGAGCTTACAGTGACTCCTGGGATAAGATAACAAAACTGGCTACGACAACCCCTGTGGGAAACTACCGAGGCGTCTCATATCAGCAGATTCCTTCAGTTGACTGTGGCTCATTTGCACTACGTGAACTACAGTCCGTGTGCTATTAAGTACAATACTATGGGTATCTCTTAATCAAATAAGAAAGCTAGACAGAAAAGATATGTGCTGGGTAATTTATTAAAGAACGTTTGAGCGGGCGGGGTAGTGTGGACCTGTGCAGGCAGATCTCTGGGCTTCATTGGGACAGTCTATATCACCTTTTTTAGAAGAAAGTAAAGGAATATTAGTTGGAAGAAAGAGGATAATAAACTTGCGGTTTTGAGCTGAGAGTGTAGTGTTCTTGGGAGAGGGTGTCCAGGAAAGGCATTAGTGTGGGATTTCTGGGGTGCTAAAAATGTTTCCTTTTGTGCTGGGCTCGGAGATTACACTTGTAATCTCAGGACTTGGGAGGCTGGGGTGGGAGATGCGAGAATCCAAAACCAATCTGGGCTACACTGTAAGATCCCAGCTCAAAAATCCACGGGCTGAGGAGAAAGATAGAGATGGGGCAAATACAGGAAAAGTACGGTGATATCGATGACTGTGTATATGACATTCACGGTCTCCTACTGGGTCTCAAAATAAAAGCCAAAGGGGATGGGGATTGAGCTCAATGTCAGAGCGCCAGCCTGGGGTCAGCATGTCAGAGGTCAGCATGTCAGAGGTCAGCCGGGGGACACGGACGTGAGGAGGGAGACAGTTTTACTTTTTGCATTTTTATTACATCTAATTATTTTGTATGTGGACATGCACATCCCACTCTGACAATATGTGACTGAAGAATAACTTCTGTGAGTCCGTTCTCTCCTTTTACTGTGTGGGTCCCAGGCATCACTTGCTGGGACATCTTGCTGGCCCTTGGAGATATTTATTTACACGCCTACTTATATTTTAAATGGTTTTTGTTGTACCAGGATCAAGCCCCGGGCCTTGTATGTGCTAGGTGAATGTTCCATCTCTGAGCCATAAGCCAAGGCATTGTGTGTGTGTGTGTGTGTGTGTGTGTGTGTGTGTGTGTGTGTGTGTGTGAAAAAAATGGAAGTGATAGGGTTTAGGTTCAGAGGTTCTTTGCTCTTTTCTGTGGGTGTGCTTGTGGAATTATCTGAGCCAACTTGAGAGACAGTTTGAGAAGAAAGGTATGGGGCAGGAGAGAGGGCTTGAACAGGGAGCAGGAAGGGGCAGGGTGGGCTTGAACTGGGATGGGGGTTGAGCCATGTTGGCAGATGCCCAGGTCCTCTGAACAGAGGGGCCGAAAGGGCAGGAGGGAGTGAACGATGGATGTGTTGACTGACCAGGAAGGGCTGTGACTCCCCCTCTCCCAACAGACTCCCATCCTACATTCCTCTGGGTCAGAGAGAAGAGTGTTTTCAGAGACTCCATGACTGGTAGTCAAGAGACAGAAGGACAGCATTCAGCTGCTGGGGTGCCTCCTAGGATATAGGGGGCTCTAAGTTTTATCCCCAGAATCACATAACCAGGTTGGTGACACACACCTGTCATCTCAGCACTTGGGAGGCAGAAGTTGAAGGGTCAGCAGGCCAAGGGCAGGCTCAGCCACACAGCAGACTTAAGAACAGTGTGGGCTGTCTCAAAGTCTAACGTAAAATAAAGAGATGGAAACGCAGGGGACGTCTGTCCCCATGTGAAGGGCCTGCCCCAGGCAAAAGAGCCAGAGACTGGGCTGGGCTTCCCTCTAAGGGAACAGCCACTGCTGGGAGGAGGTGCTGGCCTACCCTTCCTACTACTTTGTGCTTAGGGACCAGAAAATCACCCCTGCACCAAGCACGGGTGCCCTCACACACGCATATGTGAATACAACCACACGTATGTGTCCACAGACATGGGGACAAGTGCATGAATCCACGCAGCAAGGGGAATGAGGCAGCATTTCTGCAGGTGCATGAGTCGCTTGGGCACGCCATTCCCCTTCGTGGCTGTTCCTTGCCTGGTCACTGGTGGGTGTCTAAGAAAGTGGGTTACATCCAGACGGAGGACAGCTGAGAACTGAGCTGTGGTGTGGACAGCACAGGGAGCTGCTCTCTTCAAGTAGGGGGCAGAGGGCATGCACTTCCTGTTCCCTCCTCACCCGGGGGCTTCTACTTGCTCTGTCTTACGAGCAGAGCCTTTGGTTCTCCTCTCTCGTGGGGACAGCAGACTCTCTGCAGCAGCAAAAAGCACAGAAACCCATCGGCTTCACCGAGGTGGGTCTAGAAGACGGGTATAGCCCAGGAGACCATGACCCAGAGCCTCGTTCCCAGGCCCTTCTCCATCCTCCTTCACCGTCAGCACCCTCCTGTTTCCCTTCCCAACGCTTGGAAAAATTTGACCCTTCTCTTGGCACTGGGCAAACAAAGAAGTGGGTGTTTCTTGTGTCTCCCTGTCTATGCCTCTCTGAAGTATGTTGGGGGGCTGGCCTCGCCCTCTTGGCACCCTCCCATGCTTTGAGGACTGGCAGGGTGGGGGCATCTTCCCAAACTGTGACTCAGCACCTTTGGTATTCAGTGTGGGGCCAACTTTGACACTTTACTCACTGGGGACCGTGGGTCCTCCCGGGCTGGAAAGGACCGCGTCTATGGACGGTGTTCTGGAGACAGGGTCTGGTTCTACTCCAGTGTGATACCCGGGTTCTCCTGCCCTCTCCACTCCCAGCAAAGTCTCTCAATGAGAGGTGGGGGTATGAGAAAATGGGGAGTCTCGGATACTGGGTTGAAAGAAGTTGAGAAGAGGGTTCCAGAGAGAAGGAGCTGGGGGGATCCCGGTGCGTCTTATTTTGGGGAGAAAGCACACGGGCCATAGAAATAGAAAATTTGAAAGAAGGATTTCTGGGCCCTCAGTAACTGAAAGGAAGATGGGTTCTGGTCCTGCACCAGAGTTTCAGGGTTTGAGAGGAAGAAAGTTTGACTAAGGGAGGTGCTAGGTCTCCAGGGGTTGGAAGCAGCCAGGGAGAGCGCGGGAAGGGGCTGAGATCCGGGAAGCAGGGGCGGGGCTGCGGTGGCGGCAGCGAAGGCTGTTTCCTGGTCGCTCGCTTCCCAGTAGCCCCCCTCGGTTCCGTTTCCAGTTGTTTCTAAGCCACTAAATTCTTTCCAGGCGAGATAAGAGGCCCCGCCCGCCCCACCCGAGGGCTGTCACGTGTATTGGGGAGTGGGCGGGAAGATTCAGGCGCACAGAAGCAGGGAGCCTGGAAGGGGGACCGAATGAGGACACAGCCCTGTGCCCTGTGGGGACATCAGTCAGCCTCTGTAGGCCCGCTGAACCGTGAGTCATGGGCGCACAGCCCTCGCCAAGAACAAGTTATGGGATGGTCTCTGCAAGCTCCGAGCTCTTCCCAGCCCATGAGTCTTTACTGGGTTCCGTTTCAGCACCTACGAAAGCCCCGTGCTTTCCCAGACCTTGTTCTCAGACCCTGTAACTCCTGCACAGTTAGCTGAAGAAGCCCATCTAGGATGGGAGAAACAGCTTCCTTTGCCATATCCTGGTACCAGTTCAGCAACTGCAGCCCCAGCACTTAAAATCTACAGTGGTTCCCCCAAACGAGCAGCTGGACAGCTCAGCCCAGCTTCCTTGAAGCCCAGACACCTCCTGATCAGCAGCTGTGCCCACCTGATTCATGGGGTCCCACAGTTCGCAGGCCCTCTCAGCTACTAACATCCCCTGAACCTTGGTGCATGCAACACACACACACACACACACAC
Source organism: Micromys minutus (assembly GCF_963924665.1). Lineage (NCBI taxonomy): Eukaryota > Metazoa > Chordata > Mammalia > Rodentia > Muridae > Micromys > Micromys minutus. The sequence continues at coordinate 2,623,666 of NC_137960.1, read as the reverse complement.
ACACACACACACACACACACCACATACTGCCTTCTCCTGCCTGGACACACCTCCAGTGTCATCTGGCATTTTCTCTGTCCCGAGCAGAGAGTCCTGGAAAGCTCGCCCGCCACACATTAGGCTATGGAGCAGCTCAGAAGAGAAATCCTCCACCTCTTTCTCCAGCTTCCCCAGAGGTCCGCTACTTACCTGGAGAGCCTGGTGACTTGTGCTGGCTGCTACACCTCTGAACCTGCACAGTCCTAACTTCAATAAGGGAAGCGTCTCAGGCGGGGTAAGCAACCCTTGGCAGCCCTGGACTCTTGGGAGGGCGAGTGGGGGAACCCTTCACTGGTCCCTTGCAGCAGAAGCTCTGGGAGCCACTGCCAGGACTGTTGATCTCACAGCCTCAACAGAAAGGCAGGGAGCCTCCAGCAAGCAGGGGGAGGAGAAGGGGAGGACCAGTGTGAGGTCAGGGAGGGGAGCAGAGATAGGGCAGGTCTTCTCACCCCTCCAGTCCCTCCCACCAGCCCCTCCTTGACCAAGACCAGAGTGTACCCCCATACCCTCACCTCAACCCCTCTGCCTTATTTTACATACTTTTCACCAACTTCACTAAAATCTCCCACCCTAGATTCTCCACATAGTCTCTTCCCTACCTTCACCCCTTCTCCTTAACCCAGTTTCTCCATCCCCCTGTCACCAAGCTCCCCTCCACTACCTCCTAGCTGCTACTACAGCTTGGGTTCTGCCGCACGTGTTGCTCAGTATCCCTCAGTATCCCTTTCTTCATCCCTGAACTTGCCTGTGGCTGTGCCGTGCAGGGAGCAAAGGTGGAAACAAGAGGAAACCCCCACGCTCCATCTTAACCTCTCCCACGTGATCATTCCCGGAGCCCCTCGCCCTCCTCGCTGCACCCAGTCACCCCTTCCTGTTTTCTCTTGCTTAGTCTTGAGTGGCTGGTCACTGCCCATTCCGCACAGCCCCTCTCTGTTCCATTCTCCTAACTCAGCAGATTCCTGGAGAAACGAGTGAGACTTGGGCACAGGCTGGGCAGAGGCTTGGCTGAACACCAGGACATATGGCCTGGGAAAGTAGTAGAGGGCGTTTGGAGATAAGGAAGGAAAGCTAGAGACTCGGGGGTCGTGATAGAGATAACCAAGCAGCTGGAGGCAGCAACTGACGGGGTGATGCTTAGCCAAGAACGTCCCCAAAAAGGCACTGATAGGACTTCTGCCACTGGAGACTGACTGATGAGGGAAAGACACCTCCCACTAGGGTTCCACACTGAGCTCTCTCTACTCCAGTATATCAGCATCCCTAAAGTGCATGCACGCACACGCACACACACACACACACACACACACACACACACCTTAGGCAAGCCAGGCAATGGGGAAGGGACTAGAAGGGGCCCATGTGTATGTGGGTGGCACCATATGTGCGTTGTGGTACAGGTGCCGCATCACAGATCACATCTTCCATCACAGGTATGCCTGAGAGAAGGCGGCTGGCATAGCATGTGACCTCCGTCACTGCCACCAGCACCATGCGGCTGAGACCAGCAGTACGCATGACCTCCCTCATGGGTGTACCCATGTGTCTGGGTGTGTGGCTGTTTTTTTTTTTTTTTTCACCCCCCTTTTTTCTTTTTTCCTGGCTTTGATGGAGAAGATGAAGTCAGCATTTGGGATAGAACTGGACTTAGCTCCCTTCCTCTGCCTTGGCCAGAGTCTCCCAGAGCCATGAGTACGTAATGGCTCCTTTGGGAAATTGGGAGGCAGCAGAGGAAAAGATGAGGGGTCTTCAAGTTGCATTCCATTGCTGGGAGAGCAGGTGGCAGTGTGGCTCCTGATAACCCTGAGTTTCGGAGTTTGCTCACTGACATATCTGTATCTTCCCTCTGTCCCATGGCTTTATTACTCAGGAAGTAGTGTCACCATTAATACAGCTGGCTATGTGAGTGGCCAGGACACAGACTGAATCTAGAGCCAGAATGATGGCTTGTGGGGGCTGGATGCTGGGTCCCCACACAGGAATGCGGGGCTTATGTGCTTTCAAAACATCTGGGGAGGAACTGGAGGCTGATACAGCTGTAAGTGTGAAATCATGATTGTCTAGAACCATTTCTTCCTGGAACCCAGACTCCTGGGAAATCCTGTCTTTCCCATGTCCAGCAAAGCAGCAAACCTTGCCTGGCTTCACCATCAGGAATGAAGGTCAGCTGTTGTGGATATTAGTCTGAAGGTTGTTAAAACCCCTTTAAATATTTATTAGGAGTTTCTACCCCTACTTAGAGCATCTAGATCCCAAATAAGACACAGAAACCGTTTGGGCAGTTGCCACCCTCTACGCTACTTCCCTGAGGTGACCCTGGGATGTCACATGCCGTGTTCCGCTTGGGCAGCTCCTACTCCTCCAGGCCAGCTCTCATGGCCATGAGCTCACAACCCACCTACCCCATGGCAGCTTCTTCCTTCTTCCTCCCGGATCTCCTGAGTCCCACCTGAGACTCCGAGGCCTGGAACCTTCCTTCCCTCTGCTGCCCCTTCCCCGCCCCAGCCCAGGGTGTAGGCATCTTTATTAGCCAATCAGGGATAACTTGGAAAGCAGCAAATTGTTTCGTAACTGTTCTTACTGTACTTTCCTTATTATTGCGAGAGACTTATGTATACAAAAATGAAAATCTGGGTGGGGGCTGGTCTGGTGCTGATATGTATTCAAATGCTAAGTAGTGACCTCCAAGATCTGGTTCCCCCATGAGGAGGTCCTCACATACACCGAAGGATGCTATGTAGACCTTGCCCCTCAAGTTAAAACTACTGGTTAAACAAAATTGTTGATAACCAGTTAGTTACTGGGAGACTAGAATGTGGTGGATTTGAATTACGGTATTGGGGGATCACAGGCAGGGACCATGAGGTGGAGAAAGTGCAGAGATGGTGGAAAGGGAAATCTCCATTACTTCTTATGGACCATCAGTACAAGCCAAAGTGAAATGCCTTCCCAGTGGACCAGACCGATGGAACAGAAATAACCCCAGTCAACTATCCCACGTGTACTGGGGCTGGAAAGTCAGGAGCTGAAGTGGCTCTAATGAGGTGTCGTGGGGGCAGCAAGGTCAAAGTGTTGTCAGAACCATGTGTGCTGGCTGTTCCCAGGATTCTTACTCTAGGGGTCTTTGGCTCTGAGCACTGTATCCTTGAATGGCCCTTCAAGTTCAAAGACAGCAAGGAGGAAAGGGAGAGAGAACATGGCCAGAAAGAGTGAGGGCGACTGAGGGCAGGGTCTAAGAGAGAGGCCAGAGGGCAAGCCGAGGACGCATCCCGGGAAGCAAGGGCAGGAAACAGGACCTGGCTTCTGGACATGGCTGTCCAGCTCGGCACAGGCTTCATCCTTCAGTGAGGAAAAGTCTCATGGGTGCTGTTCAGCTTGGCCTATTCCAGAGCCTAGTCTCCCTCAGCAGTAGCTCTGGGAAGGACTAAAGTGGCTTCTTCAAAGGTTTTGAGGAATGGCGAAGAAGTTGGGACTTTTGAAATTTCTCCATTTGCCTTCTTACTGTGTAGACAAGACACTGCCTAAGACGGGGGTTGGGGTGGCCAAGATGCAAGGCGGAGAGCTCAGTGATGCAGGGTAAGGATGGGGACCGGGAAGGAAAGAGCTTGAGAATGGAAGTACAAAGCTAGAGGGCTCCAACACCCTGGCGAGAAGGGTCTGGGGCCTTCAAACTCTGTCTGGAGACATGGGTGTGGAGAGACAGGAGGAGGGAGGACATTTCTATCTCGTGACAAAAGAAAGTCACACAATTGTTTTGTTCTCTGCTCTGGAGTGGGTGGGCGCCTGTATTTACCAGAGGGACTGAGGTCGCTGTGGCAACCACACATCTGGGCCCCGGGATCCAGATGTGCTGTATCCAGAAGCCATAGCAGAATGATGAGGCAAACACTGGGCTCCCCAGTCCTGGCCCCCACAGCCAGGGAGAGGACTGAGCTTGGAGTGAAGTGCAGAGAGGGAGGGAAGCGTGGAGGGGGAGGGGAAAGGTGGTGGGACCGTGGAGTGGGCGGGAGGACAGGACAGTGAGACCACAGCACAGGGCCAGCGGGAAGAGACGTGAAGACCAAGGAGCAGGACCATGAGGCAGAGGAAGGGAAAACCCGAAGGGACAGAGAAGTAAGCAGGCAGCAGAGGGGTGAGCAGAGGGAGAAGGCGCGGGAGCAGCTCGAGGACAGCAGGGACAGCAGGGCGAAGGGCCCAGAGCTGACCAGGAAGCAGTGAACCCGAGCCTCTCCGCACCTGCTGCCCTGCAGCCCAGGCTCTGCGTCCCTCCTCCGCCTCCATGTCTGAGGCCCCAGTCTTCCACCACACAGAAGGGGTCTGGGGTGCCCATCCCAGAGCCTTCAGTGTGGGGGGGTACCAGCCCCTGAAGCACCTCCCCAAATGCGGTGGGGGAAGTGATGGGTGCAAGCTGAAGCAGATCCAGGACAGGCAGGGCCTAACAGTACCGCCCCCAAAAGTAGAGGCCGGTCCCATCTACAGAGGGCGAGCCCTAGGTGTTTAAGGACATCAGCTAACACAGGGCCGTGAGGGGGCCTAGGACCAGGCCATCTGCTTCCCTTACTCCCTGGATAAGGTGCTCAGGGATCCTGGGACAGGAAGTGGCTATGGACCAGAGCTGCCCTCTGGAGGGAGGAGAAGCCGAGTTCCTGGGAGCCCCAGTTCCAGGTTGCCATAGTTCCCCAGTCTGTTTTCACCCCAAACAGTAGGGGTGGGTAGAGGGAGGAGGGGAAAGCCTGGCTGGACACGTGAGGTTCTTCCTCCCTCCTTCAGGGCTGGGCTTAGAGCCAGGCAGCCCCTGTCCAGTCATCTGGGCCTGGAGCCCAGGTCCAGCTCACACCCTCCAGCTGACCCAGGCCACTCCTGCAGGGTCAGCCTAAGGTACTGCTGCAATGGGAGCCACTGCAGGGGACCCAGCAGCCAGGCAGACTCGGCCTCATCTGGATATGGTCCCTTTCCTCCCACTCAGAGCACACAGCCCTGACTGCCTGACCCATTGTCTCCATCCATCTGGACCTCCCTCAGGTCTGTCTTCAGTTCAGGGCCAAGAGGATGTCCCATAACATGCCCCCTTCTTCTCCCCAGGAGCCTCTGCACTGTGACCCCGCCTTCCTGCCCCCCCCCCCTTGTTTGTGTGCACAGCTCATCCTGGAAAGCAGGGGGACCTGCAGCAGAGCAAGGCTGGGGCTGCTGTGCACCCTGAAGGGCGTGGGGCCCCTCCTTCCTGTTTACTCAGCCACATTCTGGTGATCTGTACCGTCTGCTGTCACGCCACAGACAGCAGACAGACATGTCCTAGAGCTGCAGGGGTGGGGCGAGGGGATGACATGAGGTCTGTCTCCGTTCCACCCACCGTGCCATCTTCAGCGCTGGGTCCTTTGTTGCTGGCACTATACAAGTCACACACTAGGAAGGTGGCCGCCATCCCTTTACACCCCTCCGAGTTGTTTATTTAATAATAATAATAAAAAAAAGATATTCACACACGTAAACTGACTTCTGCCACCCACGGCCATCCCTTGTCCCACCTGGGGACCAAGTCCCACCTTTACTCCCGAAAGATAAAGGAGAGAACGAAGAGGGTACAGGAGCCACCTTCACGCGGCACCCTTGGAGGAAGAGGACTGGGGGTGCAGGAATGGGAGGAGCCCTATATTCTGGAAAGAGTGAGAAGAGAGGAACCACCCACCCGAATCCCACTAAGTGCTTAATCCCCACACCCGCCTTCCTTTACCAACTGCCCCAAGCATCAGGACCAGGTTCCCCAACCTGGTTCTAAGCCAATGTGAGCTGAAGAAGTCAGGGATGATTGAGGTAGAGGGGCTGCTGGGAGGCCTGGTGGGCACGACTGGCTGCCGAGCCTGGCATGGGGCCACCTGTGGTATTGTCTGGGGCGGGGGACGGCTGCTTCCGGAGCGAGGGGGGCACGGTGGAGGTCTTGATGTGAATCACCCTGGTGTCCATGACTTCACACTCAATCTGCATCATTTCCTCATAGTCCCCTGGGGGACCCCGGCCTGACACGGTCTCTGTGAGGAGGGAGGCGGACAGTGGTTGGAGTGAGATGAGGAAAATGGTTTCGAAGTTGTGAAGAGGATGGAGGCAGCCCACAGGCCGAGTGAGGCGGGCACAGGGATGGCGTGGGAAAGTGGGGGGCACACAGGAGAGGATGTGAAAAAAGAAAGGCCAAGTGAGAGTCTAGCAGGCCCCAGTGCACCCTCGCTGCCTAGCACGTCAGAGCACTTTCCGGTCTGGTTGAGAAAGGGTCTCACTGTGTACCCCGGACTCCTCATCTCCCCTGCAGACATCTGAAGCCTCGATGCTCAATTTCAGGACCATGTCTCTTGCCATCTTCCCTTGGTTCCAAGCCTCTCAGAGAGAGAGCATCATCTCTCTGGACAGCTTCTCCTTGCACTTTTGCCCTAGTGCCCCCTGCTGGATTTCTGCAAGAACTCCTTCCTTCCTTGGTTTTAGATTTCAGAACCCTCCCCATAGCCAGAGGGAAGAATTACCATTGGGGGCCATGGCTGGCATCACCAGCGACATCTTGGGCCTGGATGTCTTGTTGTGGCTGATGGCGGGGAGCAGCAAGTGGTCCTAGGAGCAGAAGGCCGTGCTGGGTGGCAGCGGAAGACACACCGACAGGTTCCCAGCTCTACACTCTAACCGCCCACTGAAGAACAGGACTGGAGACCCAGAGAGATGGGCACATGGAAGAAGGGAGGGGAGCTCACCCTTCGGAAGGAGACAACATAGAAGGTATCTTCCCTCCGGTCAATTGCATCTAGAAACTCCGGCTGTGAGCGGCCTGGGTGGCGGTAGAGCTGCAGCTGGCCCACAGGGTCCCTAGGCAGATGAGGACAGACTCAGAGACCTGGCTGAGAGGACAATGGCAGTGACCTCCTGGGGTCTTTCTAGCGACCTCACTTAGAAGAGCTTACGCAGCACTTACCTTTCAGGGGGTCCTGGAGGCTGCGTGGGGACTGGTTTCACTGGAGGGGACTTCCTCCGTAGCTGAGACTTCTGGAAGGAGAAGTATCTAAAGATTTGAAGAGGGTAAAGGGAGGAGGGAGAGACAGGCGGTCCCTGGAAGCTGGTGCTATCTCCCACCCTCTCCTCCATGTCCCCCAAGAATCCCCGAAATATCTACAAGATGTCCGTCTGAAATCTCCAGGACACTAGTTTGGTCTCTCACCTTCCTTGGCCTGCCCACTGGCCCTACCTGTCTCTGCTGGGCCCTGTGAGGTGTCTTCCGCCGACCTCTCTGGTGACGTTGGACCCAGCCGCTCAGCTCATCAGCCAGCCTAGGGAGACAGGCCACCACTTCTAAGGAAGGCCAACAAGCATGCTCTGTACCCACAAGTACGCGTGACAAGGCAGGGAAGCTGGGCTGTCTGTGGGGGCTTCAAAGGACAGACGGCACACCTCAGAGACTCAGTTCGGTTGAAATGGCGGCAGTCAGAGGAGAGGAAGAGCTGGTCCAGGTCTCTAAGCAGCAGCTCCTTGGCCCCAGCGGGAAAGGCTGTCAGGTTTCTGAAGTGAAGCAGAGGAGGCAGTGACTGGAGGCTGCCCAGCACGGGGCACCGTCAAAGCCCCCCCCCCCCCCCCCCCGGGCCAAGAGCAACTGTGGCTCTACACCAGGCAAAGGCAGGCTTTAGGAAGGCTTCTCCTTATTCCTAGAGAAGGGGCCTTTTAGTGTCTCACCTGAAGCTGGGCCTGCCTGCAGGGCTGGGCTGCTGCTCCTCAGGGCTCTGGGCAACTTCCTGGAGGGGTTCAGCGCCATGAGCCGGCCCTGGCTCTGAGAACCCCAGCAGGTGCCTCTGGGGTCGAGGTTCCTCCCTGCTCATCCGAGGAGACATGGGAGCTGGAGGTGGCTCGCTGATGCTGTGGGCAGGGAAGCAGGAAGGTGAAACATCCCAGTTTTCTCAGTCATACCTCTGCAGACTAAGGCAGGCACAATCTGTTCCACATGGCTGCATCTCCCTTCAGTGAGCGGGAAGTAGACAGGGTGCCGATCTCACAGGCCCAGGAAACAGGAAAGGAAAATGAATGATCTTAACTCTAGAGCTGGTAAGACTGCCAGCTACTTGAACAAGTGTCAGGGGCAAGGGTTTGTGCATACATATGTATAAATGTATACGTGCATAGATAAGTTAAACATGTGCATGAATATGTACAAGTGCATACAGAAGTCACTCCTCAGCACAGCCCACCTTTTTATTTTATTTGTAAGACACTGTCTCTCAGCAGCTTGTCACTCACCAATGGCCGGTGAGTCCTGGGAATGTCTGTCTTCCCACTGCCATATGAGTTCATGCTACCACAACTGGCTTTTTTCAAAATGCGGTTTAGTGGATCAAACTTAGGTCCGCACGCTGGTAAGCCAAGCACCTGACTGACCGGGGCAGTCCCCATCCCTGGAGTCACTCCTCACTCACACTGCCACCACCACCCACAACGCACCTCCTCCGAGGGAAACAGTACAGCAGCAATGGCTGTTGGACACAGCATTGGGGTTGAGGGGCGGGCACGCGTGTGTAAGCGGGCACGCACTGATGGGCCGAGCAGGCAGCCAGGCAGCTGTAAGGCTCAGCTCCATCCTGAGGCTGCAGGGAAGAAGTGAGGGTCTCACCTCACAGGCCCAAAGTTGAAGGCAATGAAGAGAAGGAAGACCATGATGCAGACAACCTTCCTGTTTCCAGACCCCAGCTTGAGCTCCCCGTTCTGCAGCAGAGGGAGACGCAAGAGGTGAACGTTACACGGGGACCTGCGTTCCCGCCCCTCTCCAAGGACAGCACAGGCTAACCTCTGCCAGTAAGGCCTCCAGCCGCCGCCGAAGGGCAGCATTCTCCCTGCGCAGTTGCTGGTTGTCGGCCAGCACAGCCTGCAGCCTGGCCTCCAGGCCCTGCAGATACTCTTTCTTCTTGCGGCGGGACTGGCAGGCCGACTCTCGGTTCTTGATCATCCGCTGCTGCCGCTTCAGCAGCTTTGCCTTGCACCAGCGAGGTAGAGAATGGAAATGAGTTAGAGACACGCCCCAGCCCCAGGGCTCATTACCCACAGCTCACGGCCACTCTCCTGCCTCTCCAACAGGGAAAGGGCCCTCTTAGTTCTTATGTGTGGGATGAGTGAGACTGTGGGACCACAGTGCTGGCTAACCCTCTCCTTAGGACTTCCTTTCCAAACTCTTGTTCCAAGCCCAAAGTTAGTGGAGCTCCAGCTAAGAACAGTTGAGCTGCCTTTCCAGTGGGACACTGCCCATGCCCTGAGCCTCCAGCCAGGTGTGCTGCCCCTCCACGTGTAAAAGCATACCGACACCTCACAGCACAGCAGCACCCCACACCCTCAGACTTCCATCCTGCACATCGGCGCCCTTCACCGTGCTGCTGCCTCCAGACTGTCCCCTTCCCTCCTGTGACAGCCTCCTACCCTCCCCAGCACATACATCCACTTCAGGCGGGCAGGAGTTCCCCTGCACAGGAGCTGGAACAATGCTCTTCCTCTCGGGCCGTGGAGCCGCAGGAGCTGCCCCTTCCGGCTGGACTCGAATAGCACCTTGGATGAGGACCACTGGGGACACTGCAGGCGGCTGGACCAGGGGCTGCAGGAGGACAGTAGTGCTGGGAGGCCCAGCTCTAGGTGGCACCGGAACTGTGGTTAGCACCACAGGTTTGGGCTGCAGTGGAGGCTTCCGAGTGGCTGGAACTTTACCTGAAAGAAGGGAAGGGAAAGGAAGCAATTAAACGCTATGAGGTCTCTTTACCGGGACGCCAGCAGTAAGGAGACCCCATTACCTGAGGAACTATCAGGAGATGGACCCATGCTGATCTGGACAGCTCCAAGTGAAGAGGTTGGGACATCCCACAGGAGGCACCCTGGAGGGGACGGAGACTCTGTCTTCACTTCCAGAACCTCCTCTCCTAGAAAAGCCTTTGCAGGGCGGTCCAGAGATATTAGTTGGGAATGTCTGTGTGGAGCAGGGGGTCAGGGAATACTTCCCACACCCCTGGAGAAGGAAGCTGAGAGGGAGGTGTGTCACCTGGCTGGGGGAGTCTGCGGACAGCAGGGAGGCCTCGGAGTTGACAGAAGAAGACGGAGAGGCGGGTTCTAGCTTGGTCTGGATCTCTGAGGGAGGCAGAAGACATGAGAGCTGGCTATCGGGAGCTGAGGAGATACTCAGATAGACAGAACTCGCTGCCCTTGCAGAAGACTGGTCCCAGAGGACTCGTGGTTGCTAACAGCTGTCAGTAACTCCAAGGGCTCCGACGCCCTCACCTGATCTCTGAAGGCATCATGGTGCATATGCAGGCAAAGTACCCATACACGTAAAATGGAATCTTTTAAGAAGCCGTGGCTGGCTGGTAGGGTAAATACTGGAGATGAAGGACATGAGGTACTGCAAGTGCCCAGGAGAGACAGTAAACTGACTGAGGCTCCTCCCACCTCGACCTTCCCTAACTTCTCGCACACACAGCTGTCTGCTCTCCCCTCCCTTTCAGACCCTGTGCACTGGTGTGGACGACTCCCGAACGAGGGCAAGCTTGTCAATCACAAGGCCCGCACTCCTACACAATTCTTCTACAGATCTTTATTTCATGTGCATAAGCATCTGCAAGTGCACAAGGCCATAAGACAACCTCGGGCCCCCTTGAACTAGAGGTGTGGACAGTTGTGAGCCACCATGTGGTACTGGCATTGAACCTAGGTCCTCTGGAATAGCAGCCAGTGAGTGCTCTTAACCACTGAGCCATCTCTTCAGCCTCTTTCCCTCTGGCAGGTTTTTATCCTATTTAATTTTTGGTTTGTTTCTTTTGTTTCTGTGTTTTTGCTTTACACCACAGGATCTCCCTGTGCAGGCCTGGCTGTCCTGGAACTCAGTCTGCAGACCAGACGGCCGCCTCCCACGTGCTGGGACTATACTTCTCGAGGTCTCACTTTCAGTGTGCGGTTTCACTTCCTTCTCCTTTCTCTCTGTGCTCTGGCCTCTGCCTCCCGAGTGCTGGGGTTCAAGGCATGTGCCACCACTGCTTCCCCCCCGCCCCCCCCCCCCCGCGGCAGTTCTGAAGGGTCAGTGACAAGCTGTGATTACCTGTGAGATCATCAGAGGCGGAGCCTACAGTGATCTGGACTGTTTCAAAGGGGGATGCTGGATCATCTCCCAGCAGGCAGAGTGGGGGTGCCAGGGACTCCATCTTCACATGCAGCACCTCCCCTACTCCAGGAACCTGTGAGAGTTAGGGTGGAGCAGGGAGGCAGAGCGAACCCAAGAGAGTAAGAACGGAAGACCTGAGAGCTTACAACCCGCCAAGCAAACGCACCCTGCTCAGTCCTGACACAATACCTAGGCTGCCCCAGGCTCTTTGTTCTATTTTTTTCTCACCATCACGAATATCACATCACAGTAGGCGGCCTGGGCAAGAACAGTTTACCCAGCCTCAGCCTTCAACTGTTTTCCCAAGCGCCCACCCCCATCTCTGCACATTCAAAAGGCCCCATCTTCCCTTCTACCCAACCAGACTGGAAGGACAGAAATTGAGGGGACTGTGACTAAGAAGAGGCCGCCACCTTGTGACTCACAGCATACAAACAGTACCTCAGCATGTGGAGTGGAGCTGCAGAGAACCACGGGGGAGGGGGATGAGTGTGGGGGGCTCTCACCTGGCTGGGGGGCTCTGTAGAAAGATGTGAGGATTCTGAGCTGAGGGAGGAAGACGAGCAGGGAGAGGACGGCTCAGACTTCACCTGAAGATCTGGAGGGAGATAAGTTCGTAAATAAGCAGGTTAGTGTGGGGATGAAACTCGGCACTGAGACGATGCCTTGCTTACACGAAGCCAACACTGCAGAAATAAATAACCAAGGAGCAGAGCCTAGCATTGCCTGCAGGGTGGTGCTGAGGTGGGGCAGGAGAGCAAGGGCAGACAACACACACCAAGGAAGAGCAGACGGGGTGTACAGTACGAAAGCACACAAGGACTCGGATTTTCTGGGAAGCAGCGGGAAGAGAAGGGTTGTTTGGAAAGATGAGGGAAATCAGGTTACCTTACCTGGGAAGATGGGTAGAGGGTCCCAGGGAGGCTCAGGGGGGCTGACATCCATCCCCACATCCAGAGAGCTGCTGTCAAACTAAGGGAAAGGATGTATTAGAGGGCAGGAAGGTGAGAAGGTGTGACATAGCTTGGAAATTAAGAAGCCCACTGTGTGAAGGCCCCAGAGTTTACAAAAATGCTGTCTTCATCTTTCACTGTGTTTTACTAACAACTTCTAACAATCAGTTCTCTCGCCCCTGTAAAACACACTGCTGTCAATCCCAAAGAGAGACTTCAAAAAGCTAGAAGGGGCTGTTTTCTAAAATCCCAACTTAGCTAGCCGGTCTCGGGTGCGTCTCTAAAGCTTGCACCAGTTAGACCATTGGATCCTTGAAACTGGTCTTTCTCTTCCCGATTTGCGGGTTTAACAAGAGCAGATTAGCTCTGTGGCTTGGTGATGACTTCAAGTTTGGGGTCGTCCTCCCACCACCAAGGGTTATAAGAGAAACTCTGAGGTAGCAATACCGGGACATCCTGCTCCACACAACGAAACAACTGTGTCTGCTCCTCGGCCACTTCATCCAGGCCACTGTACAAGGTGCTGTCTGCATGGAGGCCCGCGTGTCAGGAGGATCGCACGCCGGCCCCGGCTCCATTCCTCATTGGCTCGGCCGGGCCAGACCCACCGCCCGCCCACTCGCACAGCCGTACACTCTCAGCGTCCAGCCCCTCTCCCCTGACCCCGGGCAGCCCCGTGCTCCCATGGGAGACCAAGATCTCCCTTCATCCCGCATCCCCGGGAAGCGCGAGCCCCGCTGCGCACTCCCTCAGAGGATGGGCTCGGCGTCCGCTGCCTTCCCGCGTGCCTCGGGCCCACAGAGAGCCGCTACCCGCTCCTCCCCCGCGGGCCCTCACCCCGCGCACCCCAGTCCTCCGGACTCAGCAGGTTGTCGGTGAAGAATCGCGTCGGATCGGCGATCTCGCTGAGGAGCATCAGCTCCGCCATCTTCCCCCCACCCCCCACCATGAGCCGGCTCCCTGGCCCGCCTCCTCCGGGCCTCAGCAAATCCGTGGGCTCGCTAAGGAAAACCGGGCGTCCCGGAAGTCTTACTGACTATTCAGAGGCCTTGGTTGCAGAGCACGTGACACGAAGAAGCAATGACTGTACATGCCGGGCCAATGGGAACATGGCAGCAGTCAGCCGCTTTACCGTCCAGGCGAGACTGCGCATGCGCCATACAGGCCTCAGAGACTAGCCTTGTGGGAAATGTAGTTCTTAGCACTTAAGGCTCTGGGATCTGGGCGTTGATGGTTGAGCGGTAGTCTGCAGACAACTGCACCCACGTAGTGCCCACAAACTCATGAAGGCACCAATATACGCATAATTAATAAATGAATGAATAAATAAATAAATGAACGAGTACAGTCCCAGCATCTAGGATGAGAGATGGCTCAGCAGTTAAAGAGTGTTTATTGTGGCTAGGCAGTGGTGGTGCACACCTTTAATCCCAGCACTCAGGAAGCAGAGGCAGGCAGATCTCAGCCTGGTCTACAAAGTGTGCTCCAGGACGGCCAGCACTGTTACAGAGAGAAGCCCTGTTTAGAAAAACCAAAACACACAGAAAGAAAGAGGGAGGGAAGGAGGGAGAGAGAAAGAAAAGAAAAAAGTGCTTAATGCTCTAATCCTAAATAGACAGACAGCCTGTCCTATATTCGGGGGCGGATAAGTTTCTCCCTGGACCCCCTCCACCAAGAAGTAGCTCACTGACACCGTCGCTAACTCCCTAGGATATGAGTTGAAACCCCCTCCTTCGGGACACTTGAAAATCCCACAATACAATAACACAATTCATGGGTTCCTGTCTCTTTTAAATTTTAAAATTTTAATCAGCTAAACATCTTGCGCAGCCCCCGAGCCAGCCCAGCATCCTGTATCTTTCCCTGAATGACCACCTTCCCCAGCTCCTCTTTCGCTGCACGGTTTTGGGGATCTGCTGCTAGAACTTTCTTGAGATCGGCAGTTGCTTTTTCCAAGTCCCCGAGGGCAGCCTGAGCAACCCCCCTTCTGTATAAGGCCTTTAAATGGCCCGGCTCCCGCTCCAGCACTCGGTCACAGCACTGGGCTGCCAACTGGGGGTGTCCGAGCAGCAACTGACAGGCAGCCAGATTGGCATAAAGCATAGTCCGTTCAGGGGGGCCGGGTGGGGGCAAAGTCAGCAGCAGCCGGAGAGCCCGACCATAGCATCGCGCAGCCCCTAGAGGGTTCCCAGCTCGAAACAGTTCTGTACCCCTTGTGTGTTCTTCTTTGGCCAGAGCCTCCTTCTCCACGGCCTCCAGTTCCCAGGAGTCCCGGCCACTGGTGAAGGACTCCAGTCTGAGCCTGGCAAGAGGCGCAGAGGATCCAGGAAGGTGAATCCTTGCTTCCTCACCTTGACGCATAGACTCTAGGCATTTTTCTGTGAGTTCCCCCCAAAATTTTTCCCTCCACTGCCCTATGCCTATGGTTAGTTCTGTCCAGCCCTCTGGCATCCCAGATCCAAAAGGAAATCCTAAAGCCAACACTCTGCACTTGGAGCCTAGCTTGGGTTTGTCTAAGCCATGGCCATGGGTTATGATCTTCTTTACAAAACTCCCATCGGGGCAGTACCAAAGGTCAGAAGCTTGGAGGTGCTCTGCCTTCTCATCGGTTGAGACATGAAATTTATCAGAGTCACCCTCAAATCCAGCCCGGGGGGTTTCAATCCCTTGAGTCTCTACAATTTGACTGGCTGGATCTGGTCTCACGTCCACCTCCAGGACTTCAGGGAGAAGACCTGGGGACTGCTGCCTAAACGGAATGGCTGCATTTAGGTCTTGCTGGGTGTTCTCTTCCCGCTGCTGCGGCTGAGCGGTGTTCTTCTCTTGCACGGGGCTGATAGGTGAGGTCTCCATTTGGATCTCCTGATTCCCCTTCCACAGTAGATAAGATAAAGGAACAGCGAAGGGTCAAGTGTAGTTCAGACCTGGGGGCATGGAGGAAAAGAAGCAGAAACAATGTAAATTCCAGAATTCCTAGTTGAGACTCCTGGGAGTTCTAAAAGGTTTTTTTTTTTTTCCTTTACAAAGCCAGAGTCCACCCAGATCTAGTTTAGAACTATAAATTCCGTAATTCCCCATGGTTAGGGTAGTCGCCCCAACTATGGGCACCTGACCGAGTCAAAAAGTACCTGAGAAGCCAAGGAGCATGGCAGGATGGCCTAAGTCACAATTCTTGCATTGAGTACGGTGTTGAGGCTCGGAGGAGCAGCCTGGGAGCAGCTGAGTCTCAATCAGCCCAGGAGCCCTCGCGACAGAGAAGCCGGTCTCTAACATGACGGCCAATCGGCAGAACGAAGAGGTTGTTTATCCCGCCCACATGGTGACGTCATTTCCCCAGCAACCATGCAGCGCCGTACCTTAGCAACCAGACTAGACCTAAGCAATAGAATTAGCCAAATCGAACCGAGCTTGACAAAGATCTGGCTGATTGGTTTAGTCAAAATGTGAAAAGGCCAGAAATGAGAAACTGGAGCCGAAGAAGACGGAGCTGTGGTGGAGAGCTTTGCCAAGCATGCGCAAAGATCCCGAGTTCGAGCTTCAGTACAAAAATTTTTTTAAAGGCTGAGATTTTAGCTGCTTCACACTCTCCCCTATTACGTCTAAATTCAAAGATCTTAGCCGAAATCAACCCCTGCCCATTTTGACTCATCCTTGACTTCTTCTACAGATCCATCTTGCCCTTCAACTGAGCCTCTTGTTCCAGAATCGTAGTATTTTTTAAACTCGAAGTTGCACGTTTATTATGAGAAAAGATGTTAAACTGCAGACCTGGATTTCCAAAGATGGAGCCTGAAATTTTTAGATAGTGCTCCAGCCCGCCAGTGTGATTCCTCAGTGGCCTCATTCCGCGTCAGCTCAGTTTGTTCTATAGTTTTCGTGTGTAACCGGTATAGCATGCTCCAGTGAGTGGAAAGGTGGAGAACGGGCTCTTCCTCCCTGCAGAAGGTGTAGATGGATCCCTTTTGTGACTCAGCCTTGCTGGACGAACTGCCTGCACAGGCTGGGCCAGCACAGTTCTTCCGGGAAGGAGAGACCCTTTTATCTAAGTACCTCACCTTGGCATATGTTGTTCTTGGTGTCACTGACAGGGTCATATGTATCCCTGCTGGCCTGGAACTCTATGCTGGGACTACGGCCATGCCCCACTGTGTCTGATTTCTGTGCTACTGTGAATCACACCCATTCATTGATGATATAGGGTGAAAGACATACTGGCAAGCTTTAACACTGGCTAGAAAATAAAAAGAGTAGCTGTGCTAATAAACTTCCTCGGAGATACTAAGTAAATAATTAAACTGAGAGGCTCTGACCCAAATCTGACCTCAAACATCGCTTACAAAGGAGCTTTGCCCAGACAGTTTAGGAAGACAGGAAATAGAGTTACCTGTCTGAATCCGTTGAAGTCTAAGTTTCCTTTGCTCTTTGGAGCCACTGCTAGTTGAAAAGCCTCCTCTTACCAGCCGTTGTTAACCTGCCTCGAGAAACTGACCTTTGGCTTCAACCCGCTCAGGGAGCAAAGCTGGTTTAAGGATAACAGAAACTTCTAGGCTTAACTTACTTAATTTACACAGAAAAGGGTAACCTGGAGACAAGGAAAGCTTCCATTTGCCTTTGGAAATATGCCTGATTGCCCAGAAAACATAATTCAGGGGTAACCAAACTCACTGTTTCTGCTTTTGTAACACTTGCTTAATTACAAAAAGAAAAAAAAACCAAAAACCCACAAACAAACCAAACCAACCAACCAAACAAACAAAAAAAAAAAAAAAAAAAAAACACCACCAAAAAGCCCAAAAGTGTAATTTGGGCCAGGTGTGTTGGCACATGGTTTTAATCCCAGCACTCAGGAGGCAGAGGCAGATGGATCTCTGTGAGTTTGAAGCCAGCCGGGTCTACAAATCAACTCAGGGTAGCCAAGGCTGTTACAGAGAAATCCTGACTTGACAAACAAACAACAGAGAAAGTGAAACAAAACCCAGTTTTCTCTGATTTTGTTGTACTCCAGGCCACTAACCTTAACTTTTTTGCCCCATCTTGAACTTTAATTTTTGGTTTTGAGCCAGAGTGACCTTAGCCCACTCCCCCATCCCCAACACCATGACTGACTGCTGTGGTTCTCTCTCAGAATCCCTGGGATCTTTTTGAAGATTAATCCATCTTCTCTCTCCTCCCCTTTCCTCTGAGGGATTCCAAGGAAAGCAGGAAGTGTAGAAGTTCACACCTTAACCCTTGGACAAAGAAACCCACAGACTCTGTTATTTTGCATGTGTATATTTTAGCTCTAATAGTCAGCATGAGGCGGTGAGTGTGTGTGTGTGTGTGTGTGTGTGTGTGTGTGTGAGTGAGAGCAAGTATACACATGCTCCAGGTTGTGTGCTAGGACTGGGGACACAGAGGTGAGGACAGAGCCTTTGCCCTCATGAGACTTAGAGCCTCACCTCAGAAAGCAATCACACAGGTATCCAAAGGGCGATGTGCTGTGAGAGTGAGCTGTGACCGGAAGTGGACAGCCTTTGTGGTAACAGTTGGATGGGAGATTGAGTGATGACTCCTATAACCCAGCACTTAGGATGTGGAGGAAGGAGCTAACTCGTGAGTTTGAGGCTAGCCTGGGCTACATGAATGACCAAGAGGACAGACCTGTGGTGGGTCTTTGGTACTCTGCGGCTTCTTTTTTCTACCCAGCTTTACCCTCTATCACTAGATAGGAGAGAAAGGACAGAGGGGAGAGAGAGGTAAAGTTACCCCTGGGTCTAACTTCTTTCATTTCTTCATTGATCATAGATAGCTACCAGCAAAATGCAACCAACCTCCCCAACCCACACTGCCTCTTGGCAGCCCTAGCATTTATCTACCCTCCAAAAAATTCCCAGAATTTCAAATTCACACGATTTAGAAACTATCTGCAGCTGGCAAAACCATGCCCCCGCTGGCACACGAGACAAATCACAATCAGCTGTTACAGGACTGTCCTGAGCAGCCCCATACCCACACCCAGCGCCTGGGATTAAAACGAAAGCACATTTTTATCATATTTCTGTCCTTTTAAAAGAAACCAAAACTCCCAAGATTCTCACTACACGAATCAAAGTGGCTTGAAGGCTGAACCACATCTGGGACGCGTGTCCTGTGCAAAAGCAGCAAGCCCCGAACCGCTGATCCATCTTTCCAGCCCCACACAGATTCTTTTCTTTGTAATTCTTACTGAGTGTCCCTCGGCTCCAGAGCACACACTGCACAATACTGCACACACTGTACATACTGTACACACGGCACACACTGTACAGCCCCCAGAACCACCCTTGAATCCTTACTAAATACTCAGGATTTATCAATGACCGACCGAGGCAGAAAGCCTCACCAGTCGGGGAGAGGGGGAGTGTCTTGTTTCAAAACACTTCAGATGCCAGGGAAAGTGGGCTGGGTGGCAGGGCCTTCGTGTTTTCCAGCTCGGTGCCCTCTGGCCAGGCTTCACGAATGGAGGCAGTCAGACCGCTGAGCCTTGAAAGCTGCCCGTTGTTTGGACCTGCAGAGATCTGGGGCATTTGTGGCGGAAGAGGCAGCAGGAGGCAGCACAAACCTCCCTCCACCCAGCGTTATGCACTTCTGGTTCCGTCTCAGCTCCTTCACGCTATTCCAAGCCGCGTGCCCGCTGCCCAGTCACAGGGCCTGGAGCCAGCTGGAGGTTTTCACACCGTCAAGCACCAGGCATTCCACACTGCCCGGAGCCAAATGCTGCCCTTATGCTCTGATGCTCTCAGGGCTTAGCATCAGCTCCGAGACACCAAAATTCTAGCCTCCCCGAGGTTAAGCAAATGTCCCCTTCTGTTTAGTCT
This sequence comes from Micromys minutus, assembly GCF_963924665.1. NCBI lineage: Eukaryota > Metazoa > Chordata > Mammalia > Rodentia > Muridae > Micromys > Micromys minutus. The sequence goes on along the minus strand of NC_137960.1, from coordinate 2,604,692 downwards.
TGGCGGTTTCTGTGGCTTTTGGTTCTCCTGGGATTTTTGTCAAAATCGTTCCTCCTTTCCTCCCAAAGTTCTGGAAGCATGCATGCCTTGCCAGCAGGGTTTCTTGGTGACAAGAAGACTTTCTGTGGTAGAACATTTCGTAAGAAGTGGCCCACAGTAAGCCTGGCTCTAAGTCACAATGGTAACAGCAGGCATTGTGCAAAGGGACAATAGCCAGCACTCCTGTGTATTAGCTAATGTTCCTAACCTCATTTTCTCCTAGAGGAACTGCAGGAGCTGTTTATTCATTCACGCTTTCTTTCCCTTTTTGTAATGGTGGGGATCCAATTCTAAGACTCTGTACACCCTTGGCTCTTTTTTTTTTCCGCCCTTGGCATGCTTTTTATCACTAAGTCATATCCCAGGCTCTGGTCAACAGTTATATATATATATAATTTAACTGGGGCTGGAAAGCTGTCAGGCACACTGGCTCTTGCAAGAGGACCTGGTTCGGTTACGGTAATTCACAATCTCTGTAATTCCAGTCCCAGGCTATCCAGAGCTCTTTTCTGCCCTCTGAGAGTACCGGGCACACAGACGGTGCACATGCACACGTGCAGGCTGAATACTTATGTGCATAAAATAAATCTTTTCAAAACTGTTTTTTGAGACAGAGTCTCACTTTGTGGCCCTAGCTAGTCTGGAAACTCACTTACGTAGACCAGGCTAGCCTTGAAGAGTAGACCAGGCTAGCCTTGAAGAGAGACCCATCCACCTTCCTCGGGTCCTGAGTGCTGGGATTAAAGGATCGCTCAGTCTTACATATCCATATGATCTGACTTTTAGACATTTTTGCTTCATCCCCTCCTTCCCCTCCCTCCTTCCCACTGAACTGGTCACGCTCTCCTCCCCAAATAATCAACTGCCAGAGTCTATCTGGAAGGGGTGGGCCCCTGATGGGCTCCTCAGACACCCATGATGCATGTCACAGACAAATCTTTGCTGTTGGCTGGCCTTCTTCTTACTGATCCCTGAGCTAGGACCACAGGCTGGGGAACTGGCAATAGTTTACACTGTTACAGCTGAAGATGTTGGGGTGTGAACATGTGGTGATGAAGATGCCTTCAATGTCAGGGTGTGTGTGTGTGTGTGTGTGTGTGACAGAGAGAGAGAGAGAGAGAGAGAGAGATTTCTAACCCAGTGCTAAGTGCAAGTTTCCACATGGTCCTGTTATGCAAATGTGGTGGCCTGTGGGCTGTGGGGGAGTGTAGTTCAGTGGGTAGAGTGCTTGCTTACCATGTAGAAAATACTGCGTCTGACTCCCGATACCACATAAATGGGACACGATGGGGCTGGGGCACGCCTCTAACTCTGAGTTCAGAAGGTAGAAGCTGAAGGATCAGGAGTTCAAGATCATCCTCGGCTACAGAGTCTGTGTCTGTGTGGGACCAGACTGAGAAAACATGGCAGGGCTGGTGAGGTGGCTCAGCTGGTAGCCAGCCAGAGGACCTGGGTGATATCCCCAGAGCCCACATGTGGAAGGAGAGGACCAGCTCCACAGAACTGTCACATTACTGCCAGGCATGCACACGTGTACATCCATGCCACATACAACAATAAAGAATGTCAGTCCATCCGTTAGGCGAGGGGAAGTGATTGGTGAGCTCAGAGGCGCTCCATCAAACCTGATGGTCTGAACTTGATCTCTGAGACCCATGAGATTAAAGGAGAGAAGTGACCCATGCAAGTTGTCACCTGACCCCTACAGGTGCAGTGTGGTACACATATGAGAGGAGGTGGGTGGGGAAGATAGAAATTAACTTTTTGTTCAGAGATTTACTTACTTATTATATATAAGTACACTGTAGCTGTCTTCAGACACACCAGACGAGGGCATCAGATCCCATTACAGATGGTTGTGAGCCACCATGTGGTTGCTGGGAATTGAACTCAGGACCTCTGGAAGAGCAGTGAATGTTCTTAACCACTGAACCATCTCTCCAGCCCAGAAATGAACTTTTATCTCCATGATTTTGCTAGAGCTGCCCTCTCTCCTCTAAATAACATATGGTACACACCTAAGCACAAACACACAAACCTACACACACACACACACACACACACACACCATACTCCCCTCACAACAACAACAAAAAAATCTTTTGAGGGAAGGTCTCTCTGTATCACCCTAGGTGACCTGGAAACCCTCTAAGTAGACCAGGCTGGCCTCTAACTCATAGGGATCCACCTGCCTCTGACTCCTGAGTGCTTGGCAATAAAAAAAAATTCTAAAAAATTAAAAATCAAGCAAGCAAACAAAGAAAAGGAACAGAAAGTCTTGGGTTGATCTGGGCACAGTAAAGCAGGACTGTAATCCAAGAGCATGGGGAAGCTGAGGCTCTAGAGTTCAAGGCAAGCATGGGCCTGTATCAGAAGGAGAGGATGGGGAGAAGGAAGAAGAGGAAGGAGAGGGGGAGGGCAGGGGTGGGGGAGAAGAGAGGAGGGGGAAGAAGGAGGAGGGTAGAGAAGGGGAGAAAGGGGGAGCAGGGCTGGAGATGCAGCAGAATCCTGTCTGGAATGCACAAGGGCCCGGGTTTGACCCTCCAGCACCTTTGCAGCACCTCACATATTTCTTTTCAAGTCGCATCAGGATTCCCTTCCTGCCAGAGCCCAACTGTCTCAACACCATCATGCCCACGTTAATGGCTTTACCAAGGCTCGCTTTTCAGGGTCAAGCTACCACGTGCCTGGATGATGACAGACATGTTTCAGTAATGTAGAAAAGCCAATGATCCAAGACAGAGAGGATGATTTAAGATGACTTAAGGCTTTGGCAGAGGGAAAGCCTGGATTCCCTAGGCCAGAAGCAATGAAGTGTCTGCAGCAGTGGTACTCCTTAGTGCTGGGTGAAGTCGTGGGGGAGTTCTCTTCTGGATGGTTCTATTTTCTTACTCTCTTTGGAAAGAGCATTACCATTTTGTGAAACTGTGGTCTCAGAATGGGGAAGATCACCTGAAGAGAGAAATGTAGGCTCACAGGAAACAAACCATCCACTATGACAGTGCATTTTCCTTGGCCCTATTCAGCTGATGGGTGAAGTGTTAGCAGGGTGAGATTGAGCAAGAGGCAAACTGTATAAAGGGAGAGGAGCCAAGAGGACAGAGTAAGGTCTCAGAAGTCTTCACAGCATCCAACGCTGGAAGCCGTCCTAATTAGGGCTACTGTTGCCGTGATGAAACCCAAGACCAAGCAACCTGGGGAGAGGCTTTATTTTAGCTCAGACTTCCAGGTAACAGCCCATCGCTAAGAAATCAGGACAGAGGGCTGGAGAGATGATTCAGTGGTTAAGAGCACTGACTGTTCTTCCAGAGGTCCTGAGTTCAATTCCCAGCAACCACATGGTGGCTCACACAGCCATCTGTATCATAAAAACAAAATAAATCTTAAAAAAAAAAAAATAAAAGCAGGCTGAACAAGCCAGTAAGTAGGCAGCACCTGGTTGCCTGATTAAAGATTGCTTTATTTGTTTCATGTATGTGAGGACACTGTCTTTGTCTTCCGACACACCAGAAGAGGATGTCAGGTTCCATTCCAGCCGTGCTCTTAGCCCCTGAGCCATCTCTCCAGTACTCAGCCTGCGTTCTTATAGAAGAACTTCGGACTACTAGCCCAGAGATGGCACCACCCACAATGAGCTGGGCCTTCCTCTGTCAGTCACTAATTAAGAAAATTGCTACAGCTGAATCATATAGAGACAGTTTTTACGGTGAGGTTCCCTCCTTTCAAATGACTCTAGCTTGTGTCAAGTTGACATAAAACTAGTCAGTACAGAAGCTTAACTTTTTGTCTCCTCTCTCTCTCTCTCTCTCTCTCTCTCTCTCTCTCTCTCTCTCTCTCCCTCTCTTTCTGGAGAGAGAATGTCATTAGTTCAGGTTGGCCTTGAACACTTGGGAATCCTCCTGCTTCAGCCCTCCCAGGTGCTTATGGAAATGAGCCATCATGCCTGGTCTGGGAAAAAAAAAAAAAACAAGAAAAATCAAACAATAATAAAATTGTCATGGGTCAGAGAGAAGGACCAACAGTTAAGGACCAACTGACTGCTTTTCTAAAGTCCCGTGGTTTGATTTCCAGCACCCACACAAACATCTGCACGTCTAGCTCTAGGGTTCTGATGCTCTCTTCTGGCTCCGTGGGCACCAACCACGTGTGACACAGACATATGTGTATGCGAAACACTCATTAATTAATTAACACTCGTTAATATTAATTAACGTGATAGAATCAGTGGGCAGGCAGTTCAAATGGAGCTGAGAATTTTTCAGGTGGAATTGAGGTTTGGCATGGAAAGGCCATAAATGGGATTTTTGGAAGGGCAGCTGCTACCGAGCTGATCTGGTTGAAGACCTGATAGGTAGATGGTTGGTGTGGGGTAGGAGAGAGTAGGTGGTTAGATCATTCAATCCTGGGTGATATACCTGGTTACAAGGACATCAAAAACAACCAGATGAGGGGTCCCCGGCACAGTCTGTGTCTGGCATGTGGGGAGTCCTGGCTTCGCCCGGCACAGTCCGTGTCTGGCATGTGGGGAGTCCTGGCTTCAGTCCCCAGCATTATGGACACAAAAACAACAGTGTAAGAAAACATCGAAGACAGAGGCAGAGACAGCGAGGCAGGGATCCTAAGAGGGGAGCAGAGCCCCACCAGAGGATTCAGGCTGTCCACAAGGGTGCAAGAGCTGCGGCTCAGTATGTGGGGGAGCTGAGGCAGGCGGGAGGGAGAAGAGCCATAGAACCCAAAAAGGGCAGAATCTTGGGGGAGGAAGAGAGATGAGAAGTGATTTTTTTTTTTTTTTTTTTTGGTTTTGGTTTTACTGACTTCTCCTAATTACTTTCAGAGATGAGACTTTGCCAGATGAGGATCTGAAAAACCATACAGAAGCAAGATTTGACACCCGCATCCCAGAGCTGCCCCAGGTTACGTGTGCTCATCCAGGCCACAGGTAAGAAGACCCGGGAAGCACAGGTGTTGGCTTCGGGTGCAGAAACTTTCCCCTAAAGAAGGTTGCCCTGGCTGGAGCACCTTCCAGAGTCTCTGGGGGGACTCCAGCCTTCGATGTACTTTGGAGTCCTCTGGGGTTGTCACGGTATTGGCACTTGAGTCTCCCCACCCAAAGGTTCTGATCTCATTGCCCAAGGATGTCACTGAGTGTTGGGCTTTAAAAATCTGCACCCCGTCCCCCTCCAGCTCCAGAGCTCTAATGTGTAGCAGCAGGGAGAACTGTCACACCATGGAATGCCTGGGATTGTTTAGGAACACCAAGTTGCTGTGATCCAGAGGACCTAGTGTGGTAGACTAAGGGGTAAACCTGAGATTTAGGTGCTGCTGGCTAAACACGTGGAGGTGGGAATGTTGAACGGTACTGTCTGGTTAAAAACTGGGTTGAACAGGAAGAGTAGACTGCCTAAACCACAAGAGGAACGTACAGACAGACAGACTTGGGAAATAACTGAATAGGCAAATAAACAGCCTTCAAATTCGTCCAACCCCTTAGGGGAGATTAAACCTAGGGCCTTGAAACATCACTGCTGATACAGTGGCATCTGGCAAGATTCCTGCTCTTGCAGCCCAGGGTTTTTAGGCTGGGTGTGGAGGCACAGGCCTTTAATCCCAGGACTCAGAGTTAGAGGCTGGCAGATCTCTGGGTTCAAGGCCAGCCAGGGCTACACTGAGAGACCCTGTCTCAAAAAAGCCAAAACCCAAACAAACAAAGAAAGCAAACACCCCAGGGCTACCACTGTGTGTGGCAGATGCTCGGTCAACAGCCCATTTCCCCAGCCTCAAGTCCTTTTGCCCACTTTTTACTTTGAGACTGGGCTCCACTAGTTAACTTTAAATGGACTTTGAAATTGCTCCGGAATCCAGATTTGCCTTCAAAAGACCCTTGTTATTATTTGTGTGCACGTTCATGTGCGTGTTCGTGTGCTTCCCTGTCACGTTTGTGAAGATCAGTGCACTGAAAAGAATGAACAGCAGGCAGGTGGATCTGAGTTCGAGGCCAGCCTGGTCTACTGAGTGAGTTCCAGGACGACCAGGGCCACACAGGGAAATCTGTCTTGAAACAAAAAATAAACACCAAACCAAAGCAAACCCCAACCCCCCCCCCAAAAAAAAACATCTCAAAAGCCAAAACAACAGAAAAATGATACACAGAATCCTGGCTTGGTAGGATAGTCCTGTAATCCTAGGATGTGGCAGCTGGGGTGGGGTGGGCATGGAGGAGGTGGGTGGTGATGGTGGCATGCTGAAGGGAGCCTCTGCTACATACTGTGACCATCTCCGTGGGTAGACAGAGAGACAGACAGACAGATGGATGGGTGATAGTTGATGGTTGTGTTGAATGGATGAGATTTGTTTGGTTCTTTTTAGTTAGTTAGTTAGTTTTTTTTTTTTTTTTTTTTTTTTTTTTTTTTAAAAAAAACAGGATATCTCTGTGCAGCCCTGGCTGTCCTGAAACTCACTCTGTAGACCAAGCTGGCCTTGAACTCAGAGATCCACCTGCCTCTGCCTCCTGAGTGCTGGGCCTAAAGGTGTGTGCCACCACTGAGGAGTGGTTGAAATTCCTAAGAGCCTCGGAGAAGAACAATGGAATCTGAGACAGACACCTGGGAAGGAGAAGGGAAAAGGATGTTAGCACCTGTCATCCAAGCTCTTGGGAGGTGGACGCAGAATTTCACAAACTCCAGGCCATCTTCAGCTGTCTACCTGCTGAGTTACTCTGTCTCAAACATTTAAATCCGAACATAAGAGCAGGGATAGGCAGGCAGGACTGGCGGGAAAGGGCTGGGAAAGGGAACTTCTGAAAACATCACCGTTTTTTCTGCACAATCATCACTTTGATATTCAGCAGTGGGAGGGACTGAAGGGGTTTCAAGGCGTCAGGAAAGGGGGCCTGAGAGATGGTCACACCCAGGTGCTTGTCATAGCAGCTCCAAAGAAAAGCAAATGGGGGACTCGGAAGGAGATGCTACACACGTGCACTCCTTCGAGCTCACTGGTGGAGGCGGCTCAGTGGTTATAACTTGCTGTTCTTTCAGAGGACCTGAGTTCAGGCCGGAGCACCCACAGCGGGTGGTTACAACACCCTGTAACTCAAGCTGCAGCGTACACAGATGGCCTTTTTGGGCACTGGCACACATGCTTGTGTGTATACGAGTAGACACATAACATACACATAAATGGAAATAAAATAAACCTGTAGGAAGTATTGTTAGGAAAGGCACAAGAGACCTGAAATGTCCCAATCGGTGACAATGCAAGGTTTTCTGTCTGGATTGGGGTCAGAGCCTAGTCTGGGCACATCTCACAAGTGACCCTGTGCCACGGTCATGTCTTACGAATGAACAAACCTGGAGGGACACCCTGCTCTGTGTGTGTTCAGCCCACTCTGCCTGTTTCCTAACCCTCCCACGGAGGCCTCTCTCCTGGCCCAGGGTTGCCCCAGGCAGACCAGAGAGGTTCCGCTGACCGACTTCCCTTGCCTGAGCTTGCCTTCATGTGGACTCTGATGTAAGTTGTCCAGCATCAGGCCAGAAACACTGTGGGCAGTTGCTGTTCTTCCCAGCTCCAGGCACCCCATCCTTGATCAGCTTCTTTACTAGAGTCTGCCTCTGTTCTTCACAGCTTCCCAAGACCTTCCTCCCCAATACCCCAAGCTCAGATTAGAAGGGAGGGACACTCCAGGTCTTCTCCAGTCCGGTTTCTTCTCTTTCTCTTTGGAGACAGAGTTCACTGTAGCTCAGACTGACCTCTAACTTTCTACAGTAGAAGTGTCTTTGAACTCCTGACTCTTCCAGGTGCTAAGGACCTACTACAGCAAGCCTGGCTTGGGGGACCCTCTTTTCTCTGCAGGGGAAACTATCTTCTCTCAATTTTTTCTCTGCTGGCGCCACCTCCCCTGCCCTCCCCCTTGGGGGGACAACAAGATGAAATGTGGAACGGAATGCCAGGGTGTTCTCTGAGCTGTGGTTTTTGGAACTGCCGGTGATAAATCCACTAAAATGTCTTTAATACTGTTTTCGGAAGTTCACACACACGGCACACACAGATCAAAACAAGTCTAGGGCTGGGGAGGGGGGGCGTCGACTCCCTCCCTTTAACCCTGGATTTGCTTCTGCCCCTGCTGCCCAGGGGTTGGCACATGTAGAAAGGGTATTTACATTACAGGGACTTGGTTCTTTTTCCAGGGTGAGGGGTACTAAAACAGAAACTTCCTACATCTCACTCCAAAAGCAGCAAAACGGGAAGTTCTGTAATTAGCAAGAAAATAGGCATAGGTGGGGGGGGAGAGAAAAATCTGCACTGGCAAAAATCCGAGCTAGAGTGGGGGTGTAGTTCTCCCAGGGCTGAGTCTTTTTAGGGAGATAGGGGGACGAGTCCATCTGTATGTAGGCTGGGCCTGGGTTCACAGACCCAATCACCAGACTGAACACCCCCCAAAGAAGAAAAGAAGGCGGAGCCTGCCGACCTGGAGGCGGGGTTTGTGGAGTTGGGGCGGGGCTTATAGATGAGGCGGAGCTTCTGGGACCTGACCAGGGAGCGGAGACCAGGAGCGCTCCCCCGCCCCCTGGCACTGCACTTTGATGGGGTGGGGAATTGGGGAGACTGGAGGATGGGGTTTGGCGCGGATTCCAGCGCCGCCGAGGATGTGGGTGTTAGAGGGGTTCCTGAGGAACTGAGCGTACTCTCTGGGCCAGAGGTTCCGTGGGGGCGGAGTTTATGCTGTCTGGAAGTCCAGCGGCGCCTCAAGAGGATGTGCAGGACGCGCGTTGGGTAGGCGGCAGGACTGCGCCACGCGCCTGGGAGGTTGGGGGACACGGAGTGGGGCCGAGATGGGGACGTTTTTAGGGATCCCAGTAGTTTTCGTGGTGCTGGGCGGCGATGATAATGACCACAGTGAGGATGGTACAAAGCACCATGGCTGCGATGCCCACGGCCAGGGAGATGAAGGAGAAATTCCGGGCTTCGCGTGAAGCGATCTCGGCGGACACCAAGTCTCCGCGGGCCAAGGCGGTGCGCACCTACCGGGGAGGGGCGCGGGAACGGGGTCAGAGAGCCACTGCTCACCGGCCACAGCCTCTCTCTAAGACCATGTCCATTTCCTTCCCGCCCCCGACCCACACCTGCACGGCCTTGAAGATGGCGATGATGCCTGTGGGCCAGAAGCAGCAGACAGTGGTCAGCACAGCGATGGGCATGTAGTCATGCGGCGGGCGCCTGGGCTCCAACAGAGCCAACCCTGGGCCCTGGGGCGGCGGGGGCAGAGTGGAGGTCACTCCAGGACCCCCGGGGGTCCCGCCTGCGTAGGGCTGTGGGAGGGACAGTGGCGGAAAAGGACGTCACACCTACAGTCTTGCTGCTGGCCAGCTGCTGGCCAATTAGCAGAGAGGTTTTTAAAAACAGGATTCTAAGGCTTAAGGGGGGAAAAAAATCCTGTCAGTAAATTCGACCCTTCATGGTAGCGTTAACTTCCATATTCGTGGAAGTTCCCACACTGTCTTACAAGGTATGGCTTATGGGTCTGTCAGTTCTTCTGGTCCTGTTTCCATCCTCCTTGGCATCTCCAGGCCCAGGTTTCTACCCCTGGCTTCCCAGGATCCATTTCTTCCTCTCCCACCAAGCTGTTTTGCTTCTTTCAGACCTTCTCTTGACTTCTGAACCATCTCCCAAACCTTGTCCTTTGACCCCCCCAAGGTATCCCCCCCCAGGTCCACCACCTTCCCACCCACCGTCTCTCCTCTCCCCACTCTTCTGCCTAGGGTTTGTTACCAGAACGTCAGTCGGTCTGGTTCTGTTTCACTCTCTCCCAGCTTCCCGAGTGTCCCTGTTGCACCTGCCTCCCTGTCCTCCTAGGGGTCCTGTCAGCCCCACACTCACCGTGCCCACCGGATACACCGGGACATAAGCAGTGCACGGCTGCAGCTGCAGCGGGTAGCCGGGCGCCACGTAGCCCCCCAGCGGCAACGTGCCCACCGCCCCCGCGTGCGTGGGCACCACGAAGCCCGGGGCTTGGGCCGTCGGGGCGGGCGCTGGTGGGGGTGGGGCGGCGGCCGCAGGCGGTGGTGGGGGAAGTGGACCCTCGAAGCGAGTCTCCTGCAGATAAGGGTCGGGTGGCATGCGGGGTAAGGTAGCACAGCCGGGTGGGGGAGCCCCGGCGGCGGGGCCGGGCGGGGCATGGTGGGGGGGCCGCGGTAGCGTGGCGGAGGACGAAGGACCGCGTTGAGCGCTGGCCGCGGCAGAGGCCAGGCCACCTGCTCCTAAGCGCGGGAGGGTGGCGGTGCCGGACTGGTGGTAGTGGTGGTGGTGGTGGTGATGTGAGGATGGGGCCGTTTGTGGGGGCGGGATGGGGGGCTCGGCTGGGGGCTGGGGGGCATTGTAGGGCGGCGGTGAAGTATGGGGAACCGAGTCTGGAAGGCCTGGCCATGGAAAAGCCGAGGAGAGGATAAGGGGAGAGAGAAGACAGCAGAGATCAGAAGGGTAAGAGACATGAGACAGCGAGAGATGGAGAGAGAAATAGCGAGGGAGAGACAGCTGAGACATCTCCCATTTTGGGGTCAGGGAAGGGGTTGTATCTAGGCCACCTGCCCCCAATCTAGTTTTGCCGTCACAACTGTCACAACTCCTCCCAGGCTCCTCTGTTGTCAACCACAACCCTCATCCAGAGCCGTCTCGAGCCAGCTGTCCCCTCTGAGCTGGTCCTCTTCCTGCACATGTGGCCGTGTCACAGGGGTCTTGCGCGCTCAGTTTAACATTTCCACTTTGCTTCATGTGGAGTTACCTGGGAATCTCATGGCCTCGGTTAAGGTCCAGAACAAAGCTTCTGGGACTAGGCATGGTGGTTCATGCCTGCAGTGAGCGTTTGAGCAGAGGAGGAAGGATGAAGAACTGGGAAGTTCAAGGCCAGCCTGGGCTACATAGGGAAATCTCGTCTCAATAAAGAGGAGTCTTCTAGATATTACTTTCCCAACAACCCCGTCTGATTAAGTCTCCGTTATTTTTCCACTGGGTGTCTCTATGCCAGTGAACCGGCGACTGTCCATCTGTCACTCCCAAGGATGTTGTCCCTGCAGTACCTGACTGTGCCTCCCTTTCCCTTTCCAACCCCCCCCCCCCATGTTGTTGACAAGGGACAGAGGCAGATTGACCCGAAGGAAGGGGAGAAGGATGGGATATAGAAAGGGGAGGGGTGGGGGTATGCATGGAGAGGAGGGGGGATGGAACTGAGCCACACAACATCCCAGAGGGGGTCAAAGAAGGGGATTAGGGCAAGTGGGGGTTAGGTAGGGGATGATAGGGGTGGGGGAGGGTTTTACTGAATATGTGTATATGGAGGGGAGAGGTTTTTTTTTTTTTTTTACCTGACTTTTCTGACGACATGTTTGAAATCGCTGAAACAGGGTCTCTGAGGCTGGAGTCAGGGCCCCCTGCCTGCTGGCGCAGGAGTCTGAGTCTGGGATGGCGCAGCCGGTGCAGCGTTGGTCCGCGGTCGGTCGCAGCAACAGCAGCAGCAGGGAAATGGAGAGCTGAAGACAGTGTGTGTTGAGGGGGGGTGGCGGGGGGGGGGAGCTTAAAGGGACCGAAGCAGGGATGGGGGAGAGCTTCAGAAGTTCCCCCTCCAACTCGGTTTCTCTCTGCTCCTGGACCACCTCTTTCCTCCTCTCACCCTGGCATTCGAGCCCCCAGTTTAGGCTCCCTTGGAGTTGTCATGGAAACCGGGAGGCAAGACCAGGCAAGGCGGGTGGGACTAAGAGAAGGAGGGAGGGAGGGAGAAATCTCTAGAGTCTCTCCCGCAGAGACTCGCTGTAGTGATTATATTATGGAAAGAAGCCAGCTCACCAGACCCTGCTCACCCAAGGGGTCCTTTCCTCAGTTTCCCTCAGAACTTCCTGCAGGGTAGTTCTAGGTTTCTCTAGTTAGAGACAGAACCAGGTGTGAGAGAGAACTGTACAAAGATGGGAACCAAGAGGGTCGGAAAAACTCCCAGATATACACCCTGGGCCTGCCCTCCTGGCCATAGAGGTGTGAGGCTGAAAGTGGCTGAAGGAGAGAAAGCGCCAGGGGGTTCACAGGTACCGTCTTTCTCTAGGTTTCTAAGAAGCCGAAGTGCTTCATCAGAGGGAAGCAAGCTGTAATTGCTTGTTGTGGAAGACAGGTTTGGAAAAGCGTGCTTGTGGGGGATGAAGAGTTCTCTGTCCAGTCAGCATTCGGAACTGTTCTGTACAGCACCCCCTGTCTTCCCCCTCCTTCTGCCCCAAGACGCAGATCCACCCCCGGAGTCAACCGAGACACAGCAGTGACTCCAAGTCTTTTTATTTGCTTTTTGTGTCTTGCAAGGGCGTGGGTGGGGAGGTGGGGTGAGGATAGGTCCTCCACAGAGACTACACCAGTTGAGCCTCCCTCCCCCCCACCCTCCCCCCCCAACCTAGCAGAATCAGAAATACCCTACCCCTTTAGGATTTTCCAGCTCTCCTGACTCCTTAGTTGCTCTCGGACAGAGCCTCTCCTGTGGCGTCCCGGAGAGCAGCCTCCAAGCCCTCCCTGGCTTGAGCCTGTCCCAAGTCTGAGAAAGTTTTAAACCACGACCTCATACCGGTGGTTCTGGTTTTTCAAGCGTGTATGGATCAGAGGGAACCCTTGGACCCATCCCTCCCACACCATCTTTAATACTCGCTTCTGGTTCAATTGAGAGTTCAGACTGAGCAGAGATCCTGAGTACAGGCCTTGAGTCTCCGGCAAGAAACCCTGCAAACTTCTTTAACTGCTAAGTAAAAGCCCTGACCCACAAAGGCCATCCCAGGGCACTCCGGCGCGCGCAGGGGTCACGGGTAGGCCGAGAGGTGCCAGCGCCCGCAGCGCAGAGGAGGAAGGATCAGACTGCTGGGGTCGCTCAGGATTGAAAGACTGGTAGAAATTCTGTGGTGAGTCCTTGAAGCCTACGGGGCCCCACGCCCATAGAAGGTGGGTCCTGGAGGGTGGGTCGTGAATGAGGAGATAAAAGTAGGGCCAGAGAAATTGGGTCAGGCTGCACTTCACTCGAGGGGCCTGGAGGACTCTCGGCGTCTCCGGAGACAAGGGCACGACACGCACTTCAAAGTCAAGAGTTGTAAGGCGCTGATCCGGAGCGGGAGGGTACGCAGGAGTGGGAAGAGGGGCTCTCCAGCTGCGGTCGGCCTGGCACTCCGGCCTGCCACAAGCCAGGCGTCTAGCGATAAAAGCCGGAGTCGCCTTTCGTCAGTCCTAACCTCCCCCCTCGCATGTCCTCTTGGACTCTGCTGCAAAGCCAGACAGCCTGGATTGCAAAGTGGGGCGCATCAAGAAGGGGAAGTTGCACCCCTGGGTGGCTGGACGCAGCTAAAGCCTAGGAAAGGCTTCTTTAGATACCCAGGATTATCTTTTCTGCTGTTGCCTCTCCCCATCCGGCCAAATGGATCGCTCCGTCTATTTCCTCCCCAGTTCTTTGGGTGCAATGGAATGTTCCATTGCCCCTCCGGTCCGCTGTCCGCGTTGCAGGGGACGCTCGCCCTGTTACCAGGGAAAGCCCCGGACGTGACGGCTTTGCGCGACCCCGAGTAGCCCTCCCCTCCTCTGTCATCCCCCTGCGCACTCCCTGTCCCCCTTTTTCCCCGTACCCCGTGGATTCCGGACTAGGTACAAGTAAACAGCTGGCGGAACGAAGCCTCCAGACACAGGCCAGGTGGGAGTTTCCACTCTCCGTGTGTCCTGGGCCGCGGTTCGCGGGCCTTTGCGGATCCCGGAGTAGTGCATGGCCGAGGTGATGCTTAAAGAAGAGCCTGGGCCTTGGGACCAAGTCCCTTGAGCGCCAAGTTGGGGGCGGGACTTAGGGTGAGCATTGGTGTATGGAGGTGGTAGGGGGTGTGTTTGTGCCAAGCCATCTGGACAGAGTAAGTTAAAAGTAGCCTGTTCTCATAAGGACCAGGAGTAGGAGAGTTGCTTGCTGTGAGTCTGCTGGGAGTGAAGGGGGTCGGTCTCTCTCACTGCCTCTCATTCCTTCTCAGGTGGGAGCATGCCGGGGCTATGGAGGCAGAGGCTTCCTTCAGCTTGGGCTTGGCTTCTTCTGCCGTTCTTGCTGCTGCTGATGCCCACAGCCCCCGCAGCCCCCGCAGCCCCCCGTGGGTCCTACAAGCCAGTGATCGTGGTGCACGGGCTCTTTGACAGTTCATACAGCTTCCGCCACCTGCTGGACTATATCAATGAGGTCTGTCGGGATACCGGATGGATTTCAGTGGCTTGGGGAGGAAGAGCGGGCAGATGAAAGACAACCCCTCTAGTCCAGTCCTTCAGGGTACTGCTACTGGCTTGGGGAGAGTTGGGGAGCAGGGGTTCCTGGTTCCAGCAAGCACGGTGAATATACTTGGCCTCCATAGTCCAACCCAGTGGCTGCATTGCCCCTTTCCCACAGACACACCCCGGGACTGTGGTGACAGTGCTTGACCTCTTCGATGGCAGAGAGAGCTTGCGGCCCCTGTGGGAACAGGTTCAAGGGTTCCGAGAGGCTGTGGTTCCCATCATGGAAAAGGCCCCTGAAGGGGTGCACCTCATCTGCTACTCCCAGGGTACGCAACACACGCTCTTAACTCCCAAACCTCGTCTGAGCTTCACCCTTATCTAAGGCGTGCTTTCTGGCGTTTTTGTCCTGAGTGGGAGGGCGGGTTCCTTCTGTCCTCTCTGGTTCTTTGATTTAAGGATTTGGAGAGCAGCTAAAAGTGTATCGGTTGGTCAAAGGCCTAAACTCTCGCCATGGCTCCATCACGTGATATGTGACCTGTGTTGGCAGGGAGTGTATCTGAGGCCTTGGATCCCAGTCTTGCTTTTGTATTGAGGGACAGGAAGCAAGGGTGACTTCAGTGCCTGAAGTTTTGTTTTTAAAGATTTATTATATATAAGTACACTGCAGATAAACCGGAAGAGGGCATCAGATCTCCTTACGGATGGTTGTGAACCACCATGTGCTTGCTGGGAATTGAACTCAGGACCTCTGGAAGAGCAGTCAGTGCTCTTAACCGCTGAGCCATCTCTCCAGCCCTCAGTGCCTGTTCTTAAGACCGGTTCCAATGGTGGTGTTCTGCTTTCAGGAGGCCTGGTGTGCCGGGCTTTGCTGTCTGTCATGGATGAACACAACGTGGATTCTTTCATCTCCCTCTCCTCTCCACAGATGGGGCAGTATGGAGGTGAGTGGGCACTGTGGGTGCCATAGAAGGCAGCGTGTCCGGGGCACAGAGGTTTGAGGCCTCTTGGCATTGCTGTTCTCTTCCCAGACACAGACTATTTGAAGTGGCTGTTCCCTACGTCCATGCGGTCTAACCTCTATCGGATCTGCTATAGTCCTTGGGGCCAGGAATTTTCCATTTGTAACTACTGGCATGGTGAGTGGTGTGCCGGTGGGGCCTCTGTGGGCGGGGCCTCTGCGGCCGGACTCTTGAGGAGTATGCAAACCAGCTGGTTGCCTCAAAATTTAAAAAACAAAAACAACAAAAACCCAAATGGCTTATCTTTATTGTTAGTGTGTCTCTCTGCATACATGAGTATCTGTGCACGTGTGTGCATATGTGTGTGTGCGTATATGGAGAGTCCATTTTCTCCACTGTTGTGGGTCCCAATTAGGCTGCTACTCATTTACAGAAACAAATTACAGGCGGGATTTGGTCCATTGGGGGCCAACCTCTGGTATAGTGTAGCGTGTCATCGTATAATGCAGATGATGGGACCAGATTAGCCTGATTTTGTTGGGTAACCTTGGGTCACTTAGCTTTCTGGGAACCAGCCTCCTTCTATAGAGTAAGTCTTAATCACTGATTCATACAGGGTACCAGATAAAGGGACTTCCTTGTCACCCATGGTGGTCCGTGCCTTTAATCCCAGCACTTGGGAGGCAGAGGCACGAAGATCTGTTTGAAGCCAGCCTGAATTACGTAGGAGTTCTAGGACAGCCAAGACTAAATAGACCCGGTTTCAAAAATCAAACAAAACCAACCCCAGAACTGCCTTCTGTCATGTTGAAGTTATTTTTATTCTTCTGTTGTGTGGCTGGATGTCTGTCTCTGCTATTAGATTATTTATGTATTTTATGTATATGGGCATTTTTGTCTGCATACACCATCAGACTCTTGTGTGCTGCCATGTGGGTGTCAGGAATTGAACCTGAGTCCCGGAAGAGCAGCCCTCCAGCCCCCTTGAACTCTCTCTATGTAGCCAAAAATGTCTTTGAACTTCTGATTCTCCTGACTTAACATCCTGAGTAATAGGATTACAGGTGTGCACCATCCGTTCCCCAGTGGTACTTGAGGTCAAACCCAGGGCCTCAGGCCGACTAGGTAGGCCTTAGATCACATCCCTAGCTCCTGCTAACTGCGGTTTGCACTTAGATCCTCACCACGATGACCTGTACCTCAACGCCAGCAGCTTTCTGGCCCTCATCAATGGGGAGAGAGACCACCCCAATGCTACTGGTAAGATCCCCACTGCCACCTGTGTCCCCTCTTCTGTTCCTGCCTCCACCAGGCCCGACTCATGGCTGACTCCATCTCTTCCTGTGTCTACAGCATGGCGGAAGAACTTCCTGCGTGTGGGCCGTCTGGTGCTGATTGGGGGTCCTGATGATGGCGTTATCACTCCCTGGCAATCTAGGTAATGCAGGTTTATGGAGGCTGAAGACTGGTTCTCCAATCCCCACCAAATATGATCTCCCAAGCCCGGCCTGTTAGAGCCACACACAGATGTTCTTTAGAGACAGACTGGTTCCCAGTGTGCAGTTCAGGTGTGACTAGTGTCCCAAGTGACCTCCCCCCCATTCCCTCTTCTTTTTGGTGGGGCTGGGGATCAGATCCGGGGACTTTTACATGCTAGGCGTGTCTACTGCATCCTTGACCCTTGTAGAAATTGAGTCTGAAGCAGGTCACTTGAGCCCAGGAGCTCAGTTTGGGTGTGGGCAAGGCAATGAGATGGCTTCACTAAAACAGAAATATTTAATCCTGGCACCCAGGGGGCAGCGGCAGGCAGATTCTGTTTCAGGCCCTCCAGGGCTACATAGTGAGACACTGTCAAAATAAAAGACCAACAAGCAAGTGAACTGGTATTAAAAGTCTTTTGGCAGCTAGAGGTGTGGCTATTCATTCAGTCATAAAGGCATCAACCCATTACTCAGGCAAAAGAATCAGGAGCTCAAGGGCATCCTTGGGCTACCTAGTGAATATGAGGCCAGCCTGGGCTATAAGGGATCCAATGTTTCTTTTATTGTTCTTTTTTTTTTTTATTGTTTTTTTTTCTTTGTTTTTTTTTTAAGGGACCCGATTTAAAAACCACTCACTTTATATACAACATTTATACACATAATTTTGAAGTAATCACAGATGGTTTTGGGGGGTCTCCGATGGTTTACCCAGGTCCTGTGTATACTCTGTTGAGATTTCCCTAGAGGCAGAATTTTAGGTAACTAGGCACACCTTTAATCCTAGCACTCCCAGAGGCAGGTATATCTGTGAGTTCAGGGCCAGCTTGATCTACATAGTAAGTTCCAGGGCAGCAGAGAGCACCTACCTCTGCCTCTTTCCTCGGGAAAGCTGATGGCTCTGTAGTGCTCTCACCTCTCTGGGTCGCCATGAGTTGATTTGGGAGCCTGACATTTACTCAACAAATATTTATTGAGCACTGTGTGTGCCCAGGTGCTGCTCTAGGCCCCGGGGAAGCAGCGATAAAGAACATCCCTAATGTCACATTCTTTATGCTCTGGCTGTAGAGAAGACAGCTAGAAATCCTGGCGGCAGGTCTGGTGTAGTCTGTGGGGAGAGAAGTGTCCTTGAAGGAGCTGCCATCTGAGCAAGGCTGAGGAAGTAAGGGAAGGCATGTGCCCTGTGTGGCTAGCTTGGGCTAACCTTTAGACTACCAACAATGAGCAGAGAGGGTGTGTGTTGCGCAGTATGTGAGCGTGCGTAAGTCTCGGGTTCCGTTTTTGTTGTTTGCTTGATTTTTGGGAGACAGATTTTTCTCTGCATAGCCCAGTAGCTCTGTAGATTGGCTGGCTTTAAATTTATAGAGACCCTCTGTCTCAGTCTCAGACACAACAGGAGGGCATCAGATCCCATTGCAGATGGCTGTGAGCCACCATGTGGTTGCTGGGAATTGAACTCAGAACCTGGAAGAGCAGCCAGTGCTCTAACCACTGAACCACCTCTCCAGCTCCTGTCTCTGCCTCTTGAATGCTGGGATTAAAGGCCCACGTTTGGCTCCTGGACTTGATTTTTAGCACTAGGAGGAGAGGATAGAATAGTAGTAGATTGGCAGGCAGAGATTATAATTTTCTTTTATCTTTTGTGAGACAAGTGTCATATCAGATAGGCATAGCCAAAGATGGACACGTTTCTTACGATGTCAAGTTTACGTAGTGCTGACATGAAGCACAGAACTCAGCTTAGCACTCACTCTACCAAGAAATTATGGTTTTTCCATGTTTAGTTTTGTGGCATTAGCTACGTTAATACTTGTGTAATGTTCTCCTTTATTCCTCTGGAAAACATCGTCCACTAAACTGGTTTCGTACTTGTTAAACGCTCCTCTCCCCCAACCCCTGGCAGGCAGTGTGCTTGTTTTTTAAAAATCTAGATGCTAGAGGTGGTGCAGTGGTCAGGAGCACTGGCTGCTCTTGCAGAGGACCCATGTTTGGTTCCGGGCATCCACATGGAGGCCTGCAGCCATCTGTAACTCTAGTCCTAGGGATGCCTTCTGGCCTCCTCAAGGGCAAACTACTCATACACATAAGTCAGGCTGGATGTGGTGGACATGGTGGCATGCTTGTTTAATCTCAGCACTAGGACGTGAATCGCCAAGTGCAGAGTCAGCCTGGTCTACATAGCAGTTCTAAGACAGCCAAGGCCGCAAACTGAGTCGTCTGGAAAACAAAATATTCTAAGTGGGATAGGAAGAGGTTAGGAGGGTGGAAGAAGGAGTGACAACCTTCCAAAATAGAAACAGTGCACTGCAGAGCAAGGGTGGCTTTCACGTACACAACGCCATTTTACGTGTGAGACTGTGGTTGTAATAGCTCATGGGTAAATAGCGTGTGGTCTGTCCAAAGCACTGTTGTAAGCCCCCCCCCCCCTTTAGGATTTGTTTTTTTCAGTATAGTTACATCGATGTATTTTGTGAGTATGCTCATATACATATGTATATATGCACGTATGTAGGGAATCAGGCTAGCTCACAAGTCTAGGCTGCTTCCTTCCACTGTGTGAGTCTGGGATTGAACCCACGTTGTCAGGCTTAGCTGCAGGCTCCTTCACCTGCTGAGCCAAAAGATGGTGTCAGATCCCCGGAGCTGGAGTCACAGGCAGTGGTGAATACTCTTGTCCCCCACCACCAGCGTGGGTATGGCAATGAAATTTGGGTCTGAAAGCACCTCTGCTCCTCAGTGAATCAGCTCTCTAGCTCCTCCCTTTTCTTATGACTCATGCAGTTCTCTCAGACAGTCACTTGGGGGCGGTAATCACTGGTCATATTAGGACACATGGGACAGGGACTCTCAGGCTTGCCTAGGCTTGTAGCGTGAGCAGTGGTGAGAACAGGCTGTCTGCACTTTTACACAGGATGGTAGTTACAGATGTCTGGGATTTGAACTCAGGACCTCTGGAAGAGCAGCCAGTGCTCTTAACCGAGGAGCCATCTTTCCAGCCCCAGGCAGCTGGAGACCCAACCAGTACCTCCCCCTCCCCCGCCTCTAGCCCAGCTCTTCTGTCTTCCGTCCCCTGCTGCATCAGCTTGTTGCCTTGTTTGCCCCGGACGGGCTTCCCTCACTCCGGTCCTACTTTCTCCTCACTCCCACAGGCTCCTGCCTTACCTAGCCTTGACCATCCTGGAACTTGTCATAGACCAGGCTGGCCTTGAACTTAACTAAGACCTGCCTGCTTCTGCCTCTGAGGTTATAGACATAGGCCACTACACTTAGCTCTTGAATTTCTTAATTTCTTTTTTCTTTTTTTAAAGGATTTTTATTATTTTGGATCATGTGTAGACATCTGTGTAAATGCGGATCTGTGTATGTGCAGGTATCTTCATAGGGAGAACAGCCATTGCTCTCACCTGCTGAGCTGTCTCTCCAGCTCCCAAACTTAAGGTGTTTGCTTTTTTAAATTTTTCTTTCTTTATTCATTCATTTATTTGAAACAATGTTTTCTCTGTAGCCCTGGCTGTCCTGGAACTCACTCTGTAGACCAGGCTGGCTTTGAACTCAGATCCACCTGCCTCTGCCTCCCTAATGCTGAGTTAAAGGTGTGTGCACCACTACCACTGGGCAATTATTTTATTTAAAATTATATGTGCATGAGTAGTTTGCCTACGTACCACATACATGCCCTGTATCCGGGGAGGCCCTGAGATGGTGTGAGTAGTCTGCAGCTGGGGTCACATGGTGTGGGACGCCATGCAGGTGCTGGGATTGAACCTGAGTCCTCTGTGTTAGCAGCCATGCTTATAACCTCTGAGCCAGTTCTCCAGATCTTAAATTCTACTTGCTTATTTATTTTGGTTTTTCTAAGGCAGGATCTCTCTGTGTGACAGCCCTGACTATCCTGGACTCACTTTGTAAAACAGGCTGTCCTCAAAATTTTGGGATAAAAGAAAGGTGTGTGCCCCCACACATGGCCCTTGACTTTTAGTCATGACTTGTTCTTAGGTTTTGAGGCATGTCTGGCCTGGAGCTCACTGTGGGGCCACACTGTCCATATTTGGCCTTCAAACATGTCACGGTGTCAGCCCCCCTTAGAGATTTTGAGTGTGCTCTGTGTTGCCTGTGCCCCTGGGCTGTGAGTCTCCGAGAACACATTACTTTTCTGGGTTTTCCTGATAACCTGTGTGCACATGTCTTTGTAGCTTCTTTGGTTTCTATGATGCCAACGAGACAGTCTTGGAGATGGAGGAGCAGCCGGTAAGCCCCTCCAAAGACTCTCCCTCCCGTTGGTTGTCTCTACTTTATTCTGGAGCTCTTTCCTCCTCAACTGAGGGGTCTGCCTCATGGGAGAGGGGGAGGTTGGTCTGGACACCAGCAGTGTCTCACCACCGTCTCTTTCTTACATGCTTTCACGGCCCTTGACCCACCTTGAAGGTGTATCTTCGAGATTCTTTTGGGTTGAAGACTCTCTTGGCCCGGGGGTCCATCGTGAGGTGTCCCATGGCTGGAATCTCTCACACCACCTGGCACTCCAACCGCACGCTCTACGATGCTTGCATTGAGCCATGGCTCTCCTGAAGATTTCCTCGTGTCTCCAGGAGTTCCCCAGCCCAGAGATCAAATGGTGGCCTTGGGCAGCAGATGCCAGGCTCTGGCATGCCTGTGACTACCTGTCGCTCCCACACTGCCCCACCCCCACCAGGGCTCCCTGAACCCTCCCCTCTGCTCCTCTGTGAATGACAAGTCCTGGTCCCCTACCTCATGTCCTCACTTGGGGATGTCTCCATGCTCTCCCTTTCTGCTACGGCTGAGGTTGGGGAGCAAGCACCAGGTTTTTAACTGGCTTTGCCGCTGCTGCCGCTGCTGCTTCTCCGGGTCTGGCTGTACCGGAGGAGAACCGAGCCCCTGCCCACCTCAGGGGTCTTCTTCCAGGCCACTCAGGACATTTTTAGCTTCTGTTATGTCCCTCTTTTTCTCAACTTCCCTGTGGCCAGCCTCCCCACCAAAAGGGGTGCCCTACGAGGGGGTTCTGAGGCTCCCCTATGGGGACAGTTCCATTTTTGAAGTGTCAGTGTTGGGGAATATCTGTGGCCTACAAGGCCCATCTCAGGTTTGGGGATCCCCCAGTCCCTATGATCAGTGTTGGGGTATCCCCTGGGAGCCTAGGTTGAGGCCCCAGCCCCCTTTTCACTGCCCTTGAACGGGTGGTCTCTGTATTTATAGAAATAAAAATTCCATTTCCTCAGTGTGGCTTGGCTTATTCCCAGTGGTAGGGGACCTGAGCTCCCCCCAAGAGGGTGGGGATAGAGGGCCTGGGGCCCGGATGCCTGGTCTGGGGTGGGGACCCCCTTGGTGTTTCCTTCCTCTCAATGCCCATTCTGTGTGGGTTCCTGACTCTGCGGGTTCTTTCCTGCTGAAGACAATTCTCTTCCTGTCCCAGCCTAGGGTTAGGGGGCTAAGCCCTAGGCTCTGCCAGTTTGGGCCTCAGCCTCATGGGTGAGATTGGCCAGCCACCTCTGGACTAGACGAGTGGGCTGAGGGTCAGGGTGGACATGTGTTGTCCCCCTTGACCTTTGGAGGCCAGGACTGGGTGAGGGCTGCACAGTGAGTCTCCCTTTGCCTGGGAGGAGGAATTTGGGCTGAGACAATAGGGCACTGTCTCTTCTGGCTTGGGGGTGGTGCCCCTCAACCCCCGATAAATGCCATCAAGAGATGGAGACAGTTTTCCCCTTGGTGCCTTGGGCTGCCCCTGCCCTTCTGTGACGGCTGCTTTCTTTCCTCAGCTGATCTGGCCCACTTGGCCACGACTTGCCCTTGCTTTGTCCCCTGCCCTGTCCTCACATTATCCCACAGTCTGTTAGGCTGGAGTGGGGGTGGGGTGCTGGTCACTTTAGAGCCTGGAACTTCTGACTTGGGGGCCTCGGAAAGTTGTGTGGGTCCCGCTGAAAGGCTGAAAAGGCGAGGAAGGCAGGGCCTATTGAGCCAACCAGCCTGAGTCTGAGGACCTAGTGGGAGGGGGCGGGACTGGGAGGGAGGCTGCTGCGTGGTCCGATCCCTTTGCATCTTCTCAGCCAGAGGCCCACACACCGGTGTAAGCAGCTGCAGCTGCAGTCTCCAGGACAGGAAAACAGGTAGGAAGAAAAGAAGTGGGTATGTAGGGAGAGGAAGTCAATGGCAGGAAGAGCTGGCAACCCTTTCGGTGCAGATGAGCGAGGTGGGGGGTCTGAGTGAAGAGTGGGGTAAGGCTGAGGGTGCGGGAGAGCAGTGGGGATCCAGATGTGCTCAGGGTGCCTGGGTTTGGGTGTGAGGTGTGTGCACTTGTGAAGTGTGCAAGGGATGTTCGGGAAGGCTGGCCATGAGCACTCAGTGCATTGGGGTGAACCTGGCTGAGGGCAGAGGGCTCATGGCTACGGCAGGGCATGTCCAGTTAGATGTGCTGGCCACTGCAGACCATGGGAGTGGCTCAGGAGAGCCAATGTCCTGCCCTCAGGTGGCCTCTAGGTGAAGGGAAGCGCTCAGCAAATGCTTGTCTGCAGCCTTCAGAGTGAGCGAGCCATGGGGCCCTGGGCTGGGCTGTGCGTTTTCCTGCGAGGACTCTCATTCCTCTTGGTACTGATGACGGGAGAAGGGATCAAAGGAGGACCTTTCAAAGAAAGGTGACGAACAGTGGGGAGGGCTGGGGAGAGGTCTTGCTGGGGCAAAAGACAATTGAAAGTTCAGAATGAAGGTGAGACTCCTGGGTGAGGACGGGGTGGGAGGGGAGGGGAGGTGCCTAGTCTGAGCTAAGGGCCAGACACACTCCCTGTCTTCCACCTCCTCCCTGGTGTGCCTGTAGTTTGGGAGTGTGCTCCAAGCAGTCGCTGCTGGTTCCTCTCCGTTACAATGAGTCCTACAGTCAACCAGTGTACAAGCCCTACCTGACCCTGTGCGCTGGACGGCGTGTATGTAGCACCTACAGGTGAGAGGTGAAGCCCCAGGGTCTCTCAAAGGATCCCAGGAGCCAAACTCGGGACGGGTACCCAGAATTCTGAGCCTGCGTCTGTGTTCTAGGACCACATACCGCGTGGCCTGGCGGGAGGTGAGGCGGGAGGCACGGCAGACCCACGTGGTGTGCTGTCAGGGCTGGAAGAAGCCGCACCCCGGAGCTCTCACCTGTGAAGGTGAGGCTAGAAATTCAGGCTGTGGGATGTGCGCTGGGAGCTGGCCCTATGTCTGGGTCTTAACTCTCCTCTGAAATGCACCTCAGCCATCTGCTCCAAGCCTTGTCTTAATGGAGGTGTCTGCGCTGGACCAGACCAGTGCGAGTGTGCCCCAGGCTGGGGAGGAAAGCACTGCCATGTGGGTGAGTAGGATGGTTATATGTATGTGCACGAGAGCATGCACACACACACACACACTCTCGTGCTCGCACAATGGGCATGGGCGCTGGGATCGGGATCACCCCACCCACCCTGGCACCTCGTCCCCTTCAGCTCCCTCCTTTCTGGTAACTAGATGTCGATGAATGCAGGGCCAGCCTTACCCTCTGCTCTCACGGCTGCTTCAACACGCTGGGCAGCTTCACCTGCAGCTGTCCGCACCCCCTGGTGCTGGGTCCCGATGGCCGCACCTGTGCAGGGGGGGCTCCCGAGTCCTCAACAAGTGCCAGCATCCTCAGTGTGGCAGGTGGGTGTGGGACACCTGTGGGGTGGTCTCTGCGGTGGGGTGGGGGAGGCCATGCTAGCATTCTCCTTTGTCCTAGCTCGGGAAGCGGACAGCGAGGGGGATGCCCTGAGGTGGGAGGTTGCAGAGCTTCGGGGGCGTCTGGAGAGACTGGAGCAGGTGCGTAGCTGGGACAGGCATGGGTAGTGTTGCTGAGACCTTGCCCGCATCCTGAAGCACTGCTCTCCTTTGTAGTGGGCCACACAGGCTGGGGCCTGGGTTCGAGCAGTGCTGCCTATGGCCCCTGAAGATCTGCGGCCTGAACAGGTGGCTGAGCTTTGGGGCCGGGGTGACAGGATTGAATCCCTCAGTGACCAGGTGCTGCTACTGGAGGAAAGGCTGGGAGCCTGTGAGTCCCCTGACCCTCCTCCTCCGTGAAGACCCAGCCTCAAGTCTCCTGAAACCCTCCCACACTGTCCTCACGCTAGCCTGGTCCCCAGCCCACTGTGTATTGTTGGGTGATTGGCAGGGCCCTCCCTCCTGGCCAGGGAGCCCTTCCAGACCACAGCCACCTTGCCTCTTTGCCATTAACCAGGTGCCTGTGAGGACAACGGCCTGGTCCCAAGCCTCCGTGGATGACAAGGAGTGTTGGCAGCAGCTGGGGTCCCTAACCTGTACAGAAACTAAGATCTGGGGTGCAACAGGCCACAGAGAACCCCATGTCTCTCTCTCTTTATTTTCAGTTGCTTGCTGTTATCCAGATAATAAAAATCAACCACACAAAACTGGATCCCACCCGTTCGTTCCTTCTCCCCCCAGCCAACCTCCTGGGTTTTAGGAATGGGTCTAAATGGGAGGCGGGGGGCAATGCCACTGGGGGAAATGAAAATTGGCTCAGAGAGGGAGGTGGTACCTCAAAAGAAAGAGAAATAAATTAAGTGCCCTCCTCTCCCTCTCGCCTGGGCCAGGTTCTTCTCCCTCAGGCCCCCGGGGAGTAGAGAGCACAGTTTCTGGCGTCTGCCTCTCCAGAGTTTGGTTAGATGGTAGTGGGCCAGGACCCTGAAGACCACTACCAGGGGCAGGGGCGAGGCTAGGGAGAAATAGAAATTGGCATCTGGAGTGTGCTCAGCCCCTGGCATGGGCAGGGATGAGACCTCTGAGTTACAAGACAGCCCCATTGAGGGTGACAGTGCTGAGGCAGTCCCCAGGTGAGCCAGTGAGGAGGGTCAGGTTCAGCCTCCAGCCACAGGACGAGGAGACCTCAACAGCAGATGAGCCCAGCCAGGGACAGACTGTGCCAAAGAGCAGGAGTCCATTGTCCAGTGTCGGGCAGAGGGAGAGAAGGCCACAGAGACCACCAGGGAAGAGATGGGATGGAATGTCTCCCACCCTGTATCGGATGAGCCACTTGAGATGAGGGTAGGCAACCGTCCCACAAGACAAGATGGCACGTGGGGCTTGGAGTGAAGGCTGCACCCACGCAGGAGAGTCCATGGGTGGGGCAGGGAGTGACACGGAGTGACATTCACTTCAGAAGCTGAGGATTCCAAAAGGAGAGTAGGGAGTGGGGACCCGGGAAGAGGGCCTGGCCCCACCTCAGGCCCTGTGTTGGAGAAGGGGAGAACGGGTGGAGCTCAGAGCCGGGCCTCGCCCGCCCCCCCAGGCTTCTTCAGACAGTCACCGCCACCCAGGCCATCAGTGGAGATCTCCCGGAAGACGGTGAGCATGGAGTGCCGGACTCTGTCTGCCAGAGCTGGGACATCATCTGGTGTCAGTCCTTCTGTGGGCACTGGGGGCAGCACCCGCACCTGACATCGTCCTGGTGGAATGAGGAACAGTATCATGTGACCAGTCTCTTGGATCTCTGCCAACTGTGGGCAGTCCTGCTACTTCGCCATCCCCCACCTTCCCTCTTCCAGCTGACAAAACCCCCATACTGCAGAGTTCGGCCAGGGTTCAAAACTCACCCGTCCAGCTCTGCACACACAGCTTCCCTTTCTCTCACAGACCTACAGTCCCCATGCAGCCTGGTGCTACCTACCTGGCATGTCCAGCAGGTACTTACAATGCCCCAGACCCAGGGACATTCTCCAACCTCCCATGATCTTTCTGGCTACACCATCCCCAGAGATGTCAATCCTGGGAACTCACCAGAGGTGAAGCGGCGCTCCTTTTTGCAGTAGAAGTCTTGATAGGAGGACATGACGATGGGGACAATGGGGACCTGGGAGGAGGCAGAGCAGTGAGCACACATGTCCTGAGGCAGGAGCAGTGAACACACATGTCCTGGGCAGGGAGCAGTGAACACACATGTCCTGAGGGAGGAGTGAGCATACATGTCCTGAGGGAGGAGTGAGCATACATGTCCTGAGGGAGGAGTGAACACACATGTCCTGAGGGAGCAGTGAGCACACATGTCCTGAGGGAGCAGTGAACACACATGTCCTGAGGGAGCAGTGAGCACACATGTCCTGAGGGAGGAGCAGTGAGCACACATGTCCTGGGCAGGGAGCAGTGAACACACATGTCCTGAGGGAGGAGCAGTGAGCACACATGTCCTGGGCAGGGAGCAGTGAACACACATGTCCTGAGGGAGCAGTGAACACACATGTCCTGAGGGAGGAGCAGTGAACACACATGTCCTGAGGGAGCAGTGAGCACACATGTCCTGAGGGAGGAGCAGTGAGCACACATGTCCTGGGCAGGGAGCAGTGAACACACATGTCCTGAGGGAGCAGTGAACACACATGTCCTGAGGCAGGAGCAGTGAACACACATGTCCTGGGCAGGGAGCAGTGAACACACATGTCCTGAGGGAGGAGCAGTGAGCACGCATGTCCTGAGGGAGGAGCAGTGAACACACATGTCCTGAGCAGGGAGCAGTGAACACACATGTCCTGAGGGAGGAGCAGTGAACACACATGTCCTGAGGGAGGAGTGAACACACATGTCCTGAGGGAGGAGCAGTGAGCACACATGTCCTGAGGGAGCAGTGAACACACATGTCCTGAGGGAGGAGTGAACACACATGTCCTGAGGGAGGAGTGAGCACACATGTCCTGAGGGAGCAGTGAACACACATGTCCTGAGGGAGCAGTGAGCACACATGTCCTCAGGGAGGAGCAGTGAACACACATGTCCTGAGGGAGGAGTGAGCACCACATGTCCTGAGGGAGGAGCAGTGAACACACATGTCCTGAGGGAGGAGCAGTGAACACACATGTCCTGAGGGAGGAGCAGTGAACACACATGTACTGAGGGAGGAGTGAACACACATGTCCTGAGGGAGGAGTGAACACACATGTCCTGAGGGAGGAGTGAGCACACATGTCCTGAGGGAGGAGTGAACACACATGTCCTCAGGGAGGAGCAGTGAACACACATGTCCTGAGGGAGGAGTGAACACACATGTCCTGAGGGAGGAGTGAACACACATGTCCTCAGGGAGGAGCAGTGAACACACATGTCCTGAGGGAGGAGTGAGCACACATGTCCTGAGGGAGGAGTGAGCACACATGTCCTGAGGGAGGAGTGAACACACATGTCCTGGGTGAGGAGGAGTGAGCACACATGTCCTGGGCGGGGAGCAGTGAGCACACATGTCCTGGGCGGGGAGCAGTGTGGGTCTGGGTGCTGACGGGTGGGCAAGCAGATGCTATGATCACCTGGGCCTGTACCGCAAGGTGGAAGGCGCCTCGTTTGAAGGGCAGCATGGAGCCGTTGTGGTTTCTTGTTCCTTCAGGAAAAACCCAGACTCTCACATCCTGGGTGAGCAGGGTCTGGGCCACCTCGGACATGACACTGATGGCGTCTCCTGTGCGTTTCCGGTCAATGAAGATGACTCCTGCCAGCCAGCAGGCCAGCCCAGCAGAGCCAGCCCACAGTAGCTCACGCTTGGCAATGGGCACACAGCGGTCTGGCAGCACCTCCATCATTCCTTATCAGGGGTGGGGGATGGGGAATGGGTCAGGGCACAAGCAGAATGGTAGGAGGCACTGCCACCCACCCCGGGTCACCACCCCCATAAACAAACAGTGGGTTGGAAAAGGCCCGGGAAACAGAAGCTGACACAGGCATGTGAACCTGCTGAGGGCAGACCCACCCCAGGGGAGGGACGGGTGACATCCAAGAGGAGGGAAAAGCAGGTGTGTGGAGGGGCCGGAAGAGGAGGCTCTGCTAGAGGACTGGGCCCTGTGACAGGCCTCACCAAGCAGGTCGAGGGAACTCTGATGGTTGGAGACAACAACGTAGGGCTGCGTGGGAGGGAAGTGATGAGCCCCCCGCACCTCCACTCGGATCCCATACAGGTATTTGACGTGGAGCAGCAGCAGACGCAAGATCCTGTGGGATCATGGCAAGGGTGCCCAGTGGGATCCAGTGACGCCCACTCGCATGCCCCTGTGGCCCCTCTGTGGTCCTCTCCCCCAACCTTGTCTCTGGGTTTGTGTCTGGGTTCTTCTCCCCTGCAAGTCTTCCCTCCCTTCTTCCCCTCGGGCTCCGTCAAGACCCGCCACTTCTCACCCCTTCAACTCTTACTTCATGTTCTCGACATTGCGCCCTCGCACGGCGCACACGGGGATTGCGAGTATAGCCAGGAAGAGGATCCAGCCGTTGTAGAAGGCCATCTTGAAGAAATACTTGGCACTGGAGCTGCAGAGCCACAGGGTGGACAGCAGGAGGAGCAGCAGCAGCAGTGCCGTCCAGGCCCCGGGCCACAGCTCCATTCTGGTCACCTGAAGACGGGAGGAACCAGGTTAGCCAGGCACAGGGGGCAAAGCTGAAAGATGTTTCAGGGATCCAGGGTGGGGAGGGGCTTAGGGAGGCACTTCTCTGCCACCCCAGGACTCTAGATGCAGACAGACGGGAGCCCCAAACACCCGCTCGCTCAGTTAAGTGAGGGGAACAGCAGCAGCAAGCGACACAGGTGGCTGACACGGTGGCTGGGAAGCACGATGGCTTTTGAGACAGTTTCATTCCACTACAAGCCGAGGTGACAGGCACAGGGCACCCTGGGCACCGTGACCTGTTCTGGACAGAGTCTATACATGGACAGTCCACTTCCAATGGAGGGACTGAGATTGTTAAATGCATACCAGGCTTGAGGATTCTGGGTGAAAAGCAGACATTAATGCTTGCCCCCACCTCCCAGAGCGGGGACCTGCGTATGCAAGGCCGTCCTACCACCTGACCTCATCTTTCCCCGACTCCTTCTGGATTTACTGACTTCGGTTAAAGGTACTAAAATAAACCTGTTTCTCTTTGCCTTTTATACTGTGGTTATCAAAAGTTTAAAACTAAAGGGCAGCCTCATTTTATGCCTGTGGGGCTAAGCTCTGCATAAGGCCCACACAGTTTGCATCACTGGTTTCACAGGAAATGGCTCTAGGAAAGAGCTTTACCTGAGGCTAACTGGCAGCTTCTAGGCTAAACTAATCGTCCTGTGCTCTGGAACCCTCCTACACTGTCACCACGCGCGCGCGCGCACACACACACACACACACACACACCCCAGACATGGAAACAGTGCCCAATACACGCTATGGTAAAGTGAGAACAGAGGCTCATGTCACATATATGGAAATCTAATAGTCACACACAAACACATTTCCCATCAAACCTGGTGACGGATACAGAAAAGCATGTCTGGAAAAAAATCCCTTCTTCCCAGGTGGAGACCTGTGTGCCCCTACACCCAACATACCAATGTGCTTCCACAGACAGGCAGACAAACCCAACTTTCCCGGCGTCTCTCCTTCTAGCCTCATGGAGGAAATGAGGGAGGACAGGTTGTGTGAGAGGTCACATCAAGGAAACAGAGGGCAGAGTGAAAGGAACTTTTAATCCCCTGCCAAGATGGCAAGAAGCTCAGAGGCGATGCAGGTGAGTTCACAGCCTGTCTTTTGGTCTTTCCTCTTCACTCCACTCCGCCCCCATGCTGGAGGCAGCTCACAGGTGATAAACAGAGATCTATACCGGTCTCTCCACGGAGGCCAAAGGCTATTCCTTCCTTCCAGAGCCCGCCCCACCCTTACCCCCCAGAGCTCGAAACAGAGGGCTTTCTAACTACTCTGCCCAGAATCTTTGATCCCTGGGCTGCACACTGCAGCTTTTGGTCAGTGTGCTGCCAGAGATGCTGTCACCTTAGTCTGATCATCTGTCTCCCCAAAAGGCCTTTCTTAAAAAGTTGCCTTGTGCTTCTCTGACCTCCTTTCCAAAACTGATTTACTTCATGTCCCCAGATTTGCCACACGGCCTTCGAGCCTGTCTTTGACCGCACTGTTCCCGCCGGCAGGCTCTGCCTCCTCTTGCTCCACACAGCCCAGCACTTTTCAAATGTCTTTAGGAACATGGGCAGGTCCACGTTTTCATTACGGTTTTCTGTTGTCCCTGCGTATCCCCAGACTGGTCATGAATGATGCTCCTGCCTGCACCTCCTGAGTGCTGGGACCAATGCTGGCATCACCAGTGGTTGTCAGGGTGCAGAAATATAAACTGTGTGCCTCACCCACACAGACACCATGAGCCCCGGCACCAGGCCAACCTGTATGTTAATGTGCCTTCCAGGTAAGTATGACGTTTCTTGGCCTTGAAAACTACTGATGGCGATAAGGCGCTTTGGGTAAAACGTTCACTGGTTTGTTTTTGTTTTTTTCTGCCCAGCTTCTTCCAGACTGTATGAGACTTCAGGCCAGGGATGATGTCTTGTTTTCAGTGCCCAGACAGAGCAGGCACACACGGTGCTCAGCAAGCCTTGGTGAAAGGATTAGATGGCCTGAGCTATGAGCACGGTTGTCCAGCTAATGCTAGGCAGCATGGCTCCTTTCTGCTTCCTCTCATTCCTACTTCAGTGCCGAGGGCTGGGCAGCTCATCCAGTGCTACCTTCTTTAGGTGTATTAGGAAAAGTCATCTCCCCTTCCTGCCCCCAAATACAGCAATAAGCCACAGAGAAACCCATTCAAAGTATACATGGCCACAGTGTCGGAACCACATCATGAAGATGCCACCTCACACAGTATGCACAATGGGATCAACATGCCACCACACTCTTGTCATCAAACCTGCCAACCCTGCAAAGACTGGGGTCCGTGAATACAGGCACCACGGGGGGGGGGGGTCGCCCAGGACAGACTTGCATTAAGCTGTGACTCAGACTACAAATAGAGCCAATGGAGAGAAACATATGTAAAGAGACAGGTGGAATGGTCAGCTAAGTAAAGCAATGGGAGAACAGACCTTTGGAACACCGGTGCTGTGACACACGCATGTAAGGAATACCATGCTAGCCTTGGCTACATGTCAGGTTCAAGGCCAGCGTAGGGCATGTGAAACTGCCAAGGGGTGGGGAGCAGAAAAAAGAAGGGAAAGATTCTTAGCTGGGCAGGTATGGTGGCATACGCTTTTAATCCCAGCACTCAGAAGGCAGAGGAAGGTGAGCTTGAGGCTAGCCAGGACTTTGTGGAGACCCTGTCACAAAAGAAAACAACAAAAAGTACTTCTCGGAATTAATGAGTAATACTTGTGTAACACTTGGTCTGATGAAGAGATCTTTAGACAGAAATGTCTGAAGATTCATAAACAGGGAACGTCAAACGGGTTAATGAGCAAACAATCAATCACAACGAATTTACGAAATCTATGGCAGGTACAACTAGTACAACGCTACGGTTGTGCCACATCAACGAGTCGTCACACCGCAGGGCTAAAGCCACTGACTCCTACACCGGAAGGATCCTGTACTCTCTGGAACAGAACACCTGTGAGGCCAAGGGACTGACTGAAGTCAAACGGGAAGACAGAGCTGTAGGCGACATGGAAACGCCCAACAGGTGTAACATGCCAAGTCCTCACATAAATTTGACACTGGAGCATGTCACAAACTGAACTTGAGGCACGGGCGTGAAATAGAGCCATTCTGATGGGAGTTTAAACGTCATTCCCTAGAGCCTGTGGAGAGCACAGGACTGCACATAAGCTATTCAGTCTATCCAAGGCACTGGAGCCTCCCACAGACACTCGTGTGTTAGTTAAGGGTCTCTGTGTGGAAATAAGCCGCTTCGAAATAGGTACTTCTGTGCCTAGAGGTTAACGGGTGCCTGACAGCATTCCTAGGAAGCAGTCCTGGCCTTCTCACCTCCACCCAGAAGTCATGTGGGGCCAAAACCCAGCAGAAGGGCTGGGAAACCTGAAGGGAATCCCCTCTTCCAGATTCACCCCCTTGTCCACACCCCCGTCCCAAATTCGGAGTTACCATCCCTCCTCTCGCCCGCCTCTTGCACTCTGAGCGAGCCCTCCACCTCGGAGCCAGTCCCCAGCCCTCGTCGCTCCCATTCTTCCGCTCAGGCCCCTCTCCCCAGCAACCATGTCCCCAGCCGGCCCTCCCGGCCCCATCTCTCCACCGTCCCCGTCCCGCTCAGCCCCCTCCTCCCACAGCTTCCCACCCCCTTCCCGCCCACACCTCAATGGGGCGGGGAGCCTGGGGGACGGGCCCCCTCCCCAGCCAGGCTGCGGCAGCGGTGGTGGCGGCTGGCTGTATCTCTGTCTCGGTGTCGGTGCCAAGGGGGGTGACAGGATTTGGGGATGTCCTAGCCCCGGCCGATGGAGGGGTGGTGGGAGTGGGAAGCTGGGCCCATATCGGTAGGAATGGTGGGGGGCCGTACCCCCAACACCCTCCCTCCCTCCCTGCCGGCTCTCTGAGGGCCGGGGCTACTGCCGCCGCTATCTCCCCCACCCCTCCCAGCGCCTGCTGACTTCCGGGGCTGGCCAGGAAGTGGGGGGCTATGATGGGCAGCGGGCCTCGCCAATCGCCTCTTTAGAGACCCGCATCTCCTCCCCGCGCCTGCCAGGCCTCTCGCTGGCCCCGCCCCGGGCAGCTCAGTGGCGCTCGCGGCCTCGGGCAGCTACAGCGCTCAGTCCACCGGTGTCAGCACCTGGGACCCTGCCTCCTTCCCTGCTCTATTCCTTGCATCGTCTAGCTTCGTTCGCATGCTGTCTGACCCCGTTGCCTTTCTTTGAACTCCAGCGCTATGTAACTCTAGGATTCGCAAACACCCCTCACCTTCCCTGTCCCCCATTCAATTACAAACGTTTACGAAGTACCTTCTGAATTCAAGCATCAAGTTCACCTTACTGTCCAGGACTCCGGCTTTCCCCGAATAGCTCACCAGCTTCCTGTCCACTTGCCCTTTGTCCCAGTCTCCATCTCCTCCACCCACCTTTGGTCATTAAAGATAAAGGGGCCCTCTCTGACCTCTCCCTTACAAGCTTGTTTGCCCACGTACTTTCCTAGTTCTTCATTCACCCAGTCGGAGTCAACCCCTCCCCCAACACAGACTCAGGCTGCTGGCTTTGGTGGTGTATGCTTGTAATAGCAGCACGCGACAGCCTGGGGCAGGAGCATCTAAGTCTGAGGCTATCGTTGAGACTTGTAAGAATCTAAGTCCTTTCTCTCGATGGAATTTGGACCATAAAACACGGTTTCCTAAAGGTGATGGAATGATGGGATGAGCCATGTTTCCCTATTTGGGATGGCCAAGCCCTATTTCCCTCTTCTTCATATTCTGGACCGGTCCATCACTCCCACCTCCATATTCGCCACTTCGGCATCTAAACCTCTTCAACACTCCAGAATCTCCGCTTCTCCGTACCTCCTACTATATAGAGTCCCAGCGTCTCACCTTTATTCCTCAATCACACAGGCCCTTTTAAAGGTATCGGACAATCCTTAGCTAGCTTGTTCTTTTCTCCCTCCCATGGACACCTTTGCCCTGGATCTACGTGGCTTGGTGAAGAGCCCTTGGTAGTGAGAGGACTGTTACCTAATTCTGGGCCTTGGGCCACAGTGAGGGCCACTGACTGTTGGAAGGACCCAAGCTGCCAGCGGTCCAGCCAGGAAGAAGATCCAAATCTCTGCAGGGCAAATTACAAGGAAGAGGGCGGATCTACTCCATCCTGCAGCGGGTCACCTACGGGTCGGGCTCTGCCCTTGGGGCGCCCACTCATAAGGGGGTGGAACCAGGCCTTTTCTGCTTTTAAGGTTTAGGACGGAGTTGAGGTCCACTGTGTTCTGCTGTGTCACATTACAACGGCGGGCCTTTGGCTCGGTCGTGCTGAGAGAATCACCTAGAGAGCCTGAGTCTTCCAACCGAGAGAGTGGGGTTAACACCAGCGCCACCGACCGACGGCCGCACCATTCACACGTCGGGCTAACCCCAGTTCTGCTCCCGGATTCTCGAAGAGGGAGGGGCGGACCCAAGGTCTTCCCTCTACGTCACCCAAGGAGGCCGGAGCCATCTTGAACCCTGCGACCCAGGTACTTCTGCCCTTTTCTCCCCCCGAGCTCGGCACCGTCTCTCCAGGTCTCGGCCAATCAGCGGCGAAATAAACCGTCCAATCAAGCCGAGAGAGAGTCCCCGCTGAAAGACCCGGATGAGGCCGAGCCAAGGCCTTTGAACTGTGAGCCCCGCCAATAGCGGAGGGGTTGCCATGGTGACGAGATAGAGTGAAGGGGTGGGACCGGAGTCGACATAGCCTTCGTCGGGTTGGCCCGGTCCGCCTCCCCGCTTATTGCGCATGCTCATTCTTCCGTGTAGTGCCACCCAATCATTTGCTTTGGAACCATTCGCTCTAAAGTCCAATAGGAACCCGGACATTCTTCGAAAGAGGAAAAGAAGGAACGAACGCGGCTCACAGTGGGCGACTTCTGTAGGCCTGAGCCAATCCCTGCTCTGCTTTGGTTGTGACTGGCAGCTTCACAGACGAATCAAAGCCTCTCTAGCTGAGCGACAACACGGGGCCTAGCTCATTATTACCAATCCCTCGGCAGTGCATAGTGACTGAAGTCTTATCAGCCAATCACCATCGTGCAAGGGTAGGGACTCCACACCTTTTTCCGCCCCCACTCTTTGGATCAATCGTGTCCTTTGGCTCCTGCATGATTGGCAGGCATCTCGACCAATACTGATGAGAAAACCTTGAAGTCTGCCCAACGATCGTGGGCAGAAGGCGGTCCTGCTTTGTCGGGGCGTGAGTGTGTGTGTTCCTGTGTGTGTGCCGAGTGTGAGTGTATATGTGTGTGTGCCTGGGGGTACTGAGGGCTACGTGGGGGCGAAGCAGAACTTGCCATGGCAGCAGCAGAGGAAGAGGACGGGGGCCCCGAAGGGCCAAATCGCGAGCGGGGCGGGGCAAGCGCGACCTTCGAATGTAATATATGTCTGGAGACAGCTCGCGAAGCTGTGGTCAGCGTGTGTGGCCACCTGTACTGGTGAGAATCCGAGTCAGGGCTTGGGGTGAGGCGGCGGGGCTCGTCTTTGTGTTGAGGAGGTCGAGAGGGGGACCATGCAGTTTTTTCCAGGTGACCCGAGGGCTACCCCCACCCCCGCCCCACATACAGGTGGGGGAGGCCTGAAGTGGGGACTTGTGTCTTTGCTGGTGTGTGTATGTGGGGTGGGGGTCCGGGAAGGGTCATGTCTGTGTAGATGAGATGCCTGGAAAGGAGGGTCATAAGAACTGGTACGTGGTATGTTATGAGGAGAGATGGGAAATGGGGGATATTGCATATTCCTGCATGTGAGATTTGAACTACAGTATCCTGTTAGATCTATCCAGATGTTGGGATAAAAATAGATGAAAGACGTTACAGTTGTTTAGGGGATGTGCCTCTCGGTGGCGGAGGGAAAGGTCTAGGGACTTTGGACCTAGATGTGGGCCACGTTAAGATGAGATGTGGGAGGGGGTGGTTTGTCAAACCCGAGGACGAGGGCATTGTGTAAGGACAAGATGAAGAGGTGAAAGGGTCATGGAGAGAGGGGTTTATTGAGCTTGAAGTAAGAAGGAAAGGAACAGTGTGGGTGTATGTTAATGATGGAGTCTGCAGGATTAGCAAGAATGGCGTTGAGGCTGAAAGGAAACCTGTTGAATTGTCAAGTTTGGAGACAGAAAGAGGAGAGTTTGAAGGAGGTGTGTGTGTGTGAGGAGACGTTGAAGGAGGTTTTGTGTGTGTGTGTGTGTGTGTGTGTGTGTGTGTGTGTGAAAAGAGACAGGGAGAGACAGAGAAGACACCGGAGGGGAGAAAAGGCTCAAAAGTGTTGAGAGTCGAGAGTACCTTTGAACTTCAGGTTTCAAAGGCAAGAAGTTGGAAAAGACAAGTTAGCGAGTCTGCTAGAAGTTGTCAGAATTACGGAGAGAAGTTTGGCCACAGAGCAGCAGGACCTGGGAGGAGTAGCAGTGAGCGCCCATGTTCTGGGGTCTGCACTCTTTCCTGAAGTTTGACATGTGCTTTTTTGTTTTTCATCCAGCTGGCCCTGTCTTCATCAGGTATGTAATGACGTGGACAGGGAGGCAGGGAGGATCAAGGAGCTTGGAGACCCTCTTCGTACTTGAAAACACTTCATATTTTCTTCCCAGTGGCTGGAGACGCGGCCAGACAGGCAAGAATGCCCGGTGTGTAAGGCTGGCATCAGCAGGGAGAAGGTTGTCCCTCTTTATGGGCGAGGGAGCCAGAAGCCCCAGGATCCCAGGTGAGGCCTGACACCATGCTGAGGGGAGCCAAATTCTGTCCCACAACAGGGTTCAAAAAGGCGCTGATTGCCTCTCTCCTTCCTCTCAGGTTGAAAACTCCACCCCGTCCTCAGGGCCAGCGACCAGCTCCAGAGAGCAGAGGGGTGAGTCTCCTTGTTCAGCTGTGTCCCTCCAGTGCCCATGCCTGTGGGTTTCCCTGATCTTCCCGCCTTCCTAGGGGTTCCAGTCATTCGGTGACGTGGGGGGATTTCACTTCTCCTTTGGTGTTGGAGCCTTCCCCTTTGGCTTTTTCACCACCGTGTTCAATGCCCACGAGCCTTTCCGAAGGGGTGCAGGTAAGAATTTCCCCTCATCTCCCACCAGGACCCCCTCCTGGCACTACAAGCCTTTGAAGCTTTCCTTTCCCCTACAGGTGTGGATCTGGGACAGGGTCACCCAGTCTCCAACTGGCAAGATTCCCTATTCCTGTTCCTCGCCATCTTTTTCTTTTTCTGGCTGCTCAGTATTTGAGCTGTGTCTCCTCCCTGCCCACCTCCAGCTAGAGGAGAATCAGTATTGGGAGTCTCTTACTGGCCCTTCCTTGATTTTGGACCACCCCCTTACTTCCATGCCCCGTCTCTCTTTGCTGAGACCTCTTTCAGGAGGGCTCGGGGAGGAGTGACAGTCTGCTCGAGATGGGAGTGCTTGCTGCTGTGTACTGCTGGGCAGACACTCCCAGCTTGGAGGACGGAC
Source organism: Micromys minutus (assembly GCF_963924665.1). Taxonomy (NCBI): domain Eukaryota; kingdom Metazoa; phylum Chordata; class Mammalia; order Rodentia; family Muridae; genus Micromys; species Micromys minutus. The sequence goes on along the minus strand of NC_137960.1, from coordinate 2,567,091 downwards.
CACATAGCCATCCAGCTCTCCCCTCTCCCAAATCCCTTGCTTTCCCCCAGATTTCTTGATTTGATGTCTAAATGTGTGCTCTCTCCAACTCCTCCACTTGATTTAATTTAATTTTTCTCTCCTCACTGTCTAATATGAATTTTTGACTCTTTTAAATGTCTCTTTCCACCCCTTACTACCTCCTTTGTTACAAATTCAAATAATAATAATAAAAGGGTGAAATGCATTGCTGGGAAGTCTCTCCGCAGCCCCTCCCTCCAGGACAGTGCCACTTGGCCCAGCCTGAATAGATGTTGGTGCCGTGGGAGGCATGGAGTGTGCCCCTCCCCTGAAAGCTCCCCAGGGATTCAGGAGTGAGGTTGCCTCTCTCCCACACACAGACAACAAGCAGGCAACATGTGTCAGGTGTTTACTCAGCATGGATCATGTGAGCTCTGGTTGGAGAAGAAAGTGCTTCGAGGTGGAACTGGGATCTGGGAGCATACATGGGGGAGCTGGTCTGGGGAAGGGAAAGGTGAAGGACGGAGACGGGGTCAGCCTGGGTGCTCTTAAGGTCCCCCTGCACCGTTCTCTGGTGTCTCCGCTTCCTCTGACTGATTCAGCTCTGCACGTTCTTCCTCCTCCTCCTGGCTCTCTGGGGCCTTCCTGAGAAGGAACAGTGCTGTGGTATTCCACCGCCCACTGGACAGCCCTCACTTGCTACCTGGAACCCCCTAGCTTCCACTCACCTCTCCTCACGTCTGGGTTGTCGTTTTCGCCACAGGATGGCCCCGATGAGCAGGGCAGCTACTCCCAGGCCTCCCAGGATCCCCAAGGCCAGGGCTAGCGATCCCAGCCCAGACCCACCCACAGAGCCTGTAGGACACAGGGAAGATTTAGGGTATAGCTCCAGCACACACCACTCCTTCCTTGTGACCCCAGTCACACCCACGACAGCATTCACTTCTCTCTGACTTTAGTCCAGTTCCCTCACCTGCAGCTGGTCCCTCATCGCCAGTTTCTGGAAGACAGAGTGGTCAGAGGGAAGACCTGAGCTCAGGCCCAATGACATCTCCCCTCAGTTAGTGGAGAAGCTAGACTTCAATCTTGACAGGCTTTTGGGTGCACTGAGGAAGGGGTGGTGTGGCTATTGGGGCTTATGTCTGAGTGGGATAGGGAGTTGGAGTCTTATGTCCCTCACCTCAGCCCCAGGTCCCTGGGATTTTGGGAGGAGTTACCTGTGACCCTGATGCTAACAGGAGGACTTTCCTGAGGTCCATGGCTGGGGTGGGCGGCCACGCAGCTGTAGATGCCCTCATCCTCAGGCCCTACCTCAGGCAGGAGCAGCACAGGGCTGGGGGCAAGAGGCAGGGGTGTGCCCTGGTGGAAAGACGCAGAAAACTTAGAATGCACACATCTTGGACTCTTCGTTTCCACAGCCGGGCATTCTGAATCCCAGCCCACCCAGCTCTCAGGCCTTCCGGGTCACTCACATCCTTTATCCAGTGGATTGGAGGAGTGGGCTGGGCAGAGATGTCACAGGTCAGGGTCACAGTCCCACCAGGAGCGACTGTTCCACCTTCAGGCTCAACCAACAGCTGAATGCCATCTGGAGGCACAGGGTCTGCGTGGGATGGGCATGGGGGCCATCAGGACCCCTGGCAGCCTGCCTGACGGCCCTGGGACTGACCCTTGCCTCCCTGAGAGCCAGACTGGGCCCCTCTCCCTACTCACCCCTGACTCGGGGCTGGATGGGGGCTGTGTTCAGGGGCCTGCGCCGGGGAAGACCCAAGCTGAAGCTGCAGGAGAAGGTAGGATGGGTGGTTCCTCCTTGGGCTGGGGTCACTGTCAGCTCTGACCGAAGTGTGAAGAGCCCCGTCTCTGGGTGCCTCCTGGTCTCTTCCTTCACAATTGTTCCTGTAGTGGGTATGAGGGGATCCAACACCCAAAATGGTACAGAGGGAGAAGGTAGCTGGGTGCAGGCCACCCCGGTACTCAACCTTTGCCATCAGGAACCAGACGTTTCCCATCCAAGTGCCAGCTAAGGGTCCCTGCAGGGTAGCTTCCCTCAGACACACATGTCCCCACCTGGAGAAAAAATGGAGACCTCACCCTCTGAATCTGGAAGGCAATATAGGCACGCAGCTGCATATAAGGGCCCTCCCTATTTTTCTTGTTTTTCTACTACCTTATTAGGGACACTGGCTATGAGTTCAGAGGCAGGATCCACGATTTCTGGCTTCCCAGGAATCTCTGGAGGGAAAATTCCGTCATAACCTCTCACACTCCAGGCATGGGAAGGGCAGCGGAGATCAGACACACCAGGGCTAAGGGTCAAGGGTTGGGGTAAACAAAGACTTCTGTTAACACAAAGTGTCTCAAGGCCTGGGACCCTTACGGTAGACTCGGACTCGGTAGTTGGATTTGACCTCCTTCCCCAGCCGGTTAGTTGCCCTACACCGGAAAGTCCCCTCATCGACAATTCCGATAGCTGGAAGGAGGAGCGAGCCATTGGGGAGGATTTGAGCCACGCTGTCCCAGGGGCCTCCCTGGGGAGAGAGGACCTTCCAAGCTTCAGTCCTTCCTGTGTTCTGCGAAGAAGAGAAAAACCTAAACAGACTGGGTCCTCTGGCGAAGAACCGCCTAGGGTGGGGTGCCGGGGACCCTCAAGGATAGCTCCTGAGGTTGGATGGCCAGGTGTTGGGGAGGGGGGTTCCGCTTACCAGTTTCCATTCTAGTTGCTGGGGTAGCTTCTTATGGGCCCCCTTACAGTTTAGCACAAGTGGCTGTCCAATCCGGGCTGTGATGTTCTGACCACCAGCTAGGGATCCTGGGTGGTAGCACCGTAGAAGGGTGGAAGGGGAGAGGTGGGGCTGGTGGGTGTAGGACAGGGTGGGTGAGGGTCTTTGGAAAGAGGTGCCCAGGTTCGGGGAGGGATTTCTAGGGAGAAGGGAGGTCCTGGGGGGTGGTAGCAGGAGCTGAGGGGGAGAGTTGGTGGGGTTGGAAGTGGCTCACCCCACAGAGCAAGAACTAGCACCCAGGCTCCAGCTGCTGTCCCTGCTGGCATGGTGTTTCCTTCCCAGGCTCCTGGTTCTGTCTGCCCCTCTTCCTACTGTGGCTACTGCCCTAGGTGGGGCTTACACCCTTTACCCTGCCCCCATCTTGTCCTGTCAGAGAATGCCAGGAATTGGTGCTTCTGGGACAAGAGTCCTTCAGGTACTAGAAGCAATCTCACCCCACCCGAGGGCACTGGCGGCCTCTGAGCACGGCCACTCCCTGGGGTAGGGTTCTACACCAATAAGACTTTTCCTTCAGCCCACCGAGTCGCACGGTCCAGCTCACTAGCGCTCTATCTTGACCTGGGCAGGTTGTAAGGCAACATGCTCCATCCTGGTCTGCTGTCTTTCTGGGTAACATCTCCGTAGTAAGCACTGGCCCCAAACCTGCTGGAGCTTTGTACGAATTATTCTTGGGGGGTGGGGGTTGTTTTTGAAAAAAAAATCTCAACTAAACCCAGGGGAAAAAGAAATCTCTTTATTTAAAACTGCCATTTCTTTTTTTTTTCCGTGAATCTACAAGTTTACAAGTGAGGAGAGAAACTGCCCCTGGCCCCTGCCTCCCACCGCCCTCTTCACATACTCCCTCATCCCACCTGGGCCTTTGATGGGAGGGGTTCCCCACTGTGACAGTCTTGAAGAGCCTGAGGATGTCTGAGGGGGTCAGATAGAAGGGTTCAGGGCTGAGATGGTTCTTTCCCTCATACCTGGCTTTCTGTGACCTCCCTCCTCTTCCCACCCCCTTGATTTTGGCATGAGATTAGGAACTGAACAGAAAGACTTATTTCTGGGAAACCAGGGGAGACACATATATAAAGCACCCAGCCCATATTTAGTGAATTTGGCAAGAACTCCCCCCTTCCCGATCAATCTTCTCCACTCTGCAAAAAGTTTAAAAAACAAAACAGAACAAAAAGCTTCTGACTTTTCCAAAATCATTGAGTTCAGTCCAGCCTTGCACAAAGGTTATTGGGGAGGAGTGGGGGAGACAGGAAGCTACAGGGACATCAAGCTCCACAACAAAATACAGCAGAGATTTGCCTGCACAAGCTGAGAAACACCTGAGAACATGGCGTTCCACAAAATCCACTTCCCACTGGCAGGCCTGGAGCAAGTGGCCACCACCTTCTGTCTGCTCTCTTACTAGGCCCCTTTGGCTCTTACTTCTCGAGTGGGTAAACAAAAATAAATCAGCATGTTTATTTAAAACATACACACACACACACACACACCCAAAACCCTACTTCTTCAAACTATTAAAAATTAAGGATCACCAACTACCAACAAAAACAAAAGAAAAAACAAAACCAAAAACATATTCAGGGTTTCTTTTCTACCAAAAAAAAAAAAAAAAGTCCAACTCCAAAGCCTACTCAACAAATTTCTAAAGTAGCAGAAACTCCCTCCGAGGTAGATATCTGAGTCAGACACTCTTGTCCACCGAGCGATTCTATTGGTTTAAAATGAGCTGCGTATGAGGTAATAAAGCCGTCTGGAGGGGCAGAAGGTGGGGATGCATGGGGGAGGGGGTGTTGGCCCAGGGCCTCTGTCCAAGAGTCCCCATTTTTGGCATCTCTGGGTCGGGCAGGGCTGACGTCTCCAGATTCCAGAGTATATAAGTGGAGTGGGGAACAGAAGTAGGGGGGCCGAAGACAAACACAATTGGTGTTATGTTGTAGATTTAAGAGAGATATCTGAGAAATCGGTATCTGTTCTTTCTGAGAGGAGAAAAAAGGAAGAAAGAGAAGAGACAGACACCCCACTCTCCCTGCCATGTAGTCAGCACCCCAGCACCGAGTGTCTAGTTGGGGAGGGCACAACCCCAATCGCCCTCTGTTTTGTGCTTCTGTGGGGTTTGTCCTCTAGATGCCCAGAGTCCTCCTCAAGAGTTGCCTGGTGGGAGCCCCCAGCCCTGTGACCTTGAGGGGCAAGGTCAGTTGGAGGTGTCAGAGTGAACACTTCCTGGTCCCTCTGTTGGGGATGTCACTGAGGATGGGGTCACAGCCTCCTGCCAGCCACCATTGGCCTGGTAAAAGAGAAGGAGAGTCAGAATGGGAAGCTCCAGTGCTGGGGGTGAGGGAGGGTGGGGGGTGGCTCACACTCCTGTCCTGATTCGAGCCAAAAGCTGGAGTTGGCAAGGCCCTTTGACCCACTCACCCTAATTTCTCGAGGACTGTATATCTGGCCTCCCCCGATGTTATCCCCGTAGCTCCCTGGCCCCATCGAGTGTCGGAGCGACTCCACCTGCAGGGCACAAAGAAAGGCATGACACACAGGAAGCCTTGGAAGAGGCCTTGTGTGCCTGGGGATGGGGCAGGGGATGGGGCCAGTGGCACAGTTCAGCAAGTAAAGCCTGGTGATCTGAGTTTGATCCCTGGAACCCACTTAAAGACGGGAGAACTGACCACTCAGGGTTGCCCCGTGACACGGACATACATGTGTGCGCTTGCACACGAACCTGCCTCCCATCATGCAAAGAGAAAAGAAGAGGTGGGCCTCCTGACCTGGGAAGCAGGGTACGAATCTCCATTGAGCCCGGGCATCCCCAGAAACATGTCTCCGGATCCTGAGAGGTTGAAAGAACCGCCAGAGCCTTGGGAGGGCAGAGAGAGAATCAGAAAATGCACAGGGCCCTCTGATGGGGGACAGGAGGTAAATCCAGCCCTTATCTTCCGGAAAGGGCACTCTGGAAATATGCACAGATCCACAGAACAGCAGGCCCACCCTCACAACAGACCACTTGAACTGGCTACCCATGTAAGGCCCCCATCTTAGCTTGGTCTTTCACACCCCAGAGCCCTTCTGCTATCATCCTGCATGGACCAAAGCGGAAGCAAGGGCACTGAACACAGAGCAGCAGCTGGAGTGGCAGCTGACCCACCTGCAGAGGAAGGGGGCGTGGGAGAGCTGGTGCGGCTGTGGCCCCCCTGGGTGACGGACACAGCTGTCTTCACAGCATAGATATTCGCCTCCTCTTGGAACTTCCCGATATTTTTCTTGTAGCGAATTCGCTTGTTACCAAACCAGTTGGAAACCTGCAGTTTTGGGCAGAGAGGGTCAAGTGGAACCCTTTCTCCAGGACCCCTCTCCAGGTAACATCCGAGAACCCCCAGAGTACCTGAGAGACAGTGATGCCACACTTCTTGGCGAGCTCCTCTTTGGCCTCCTCACTAGGATAAGGGTTGCTCAGGTGGGAATAGAAATATTCATTCAGGACCTCAGTGGCCTGTTTGCTGAAGTTCCGGCGTTTTCGTCTGCAAAGAGAGAAGCACTGAGCGCCGTCGGGCATCTCTAGAACTAGCATCGTTACAGTGCCCTTCCGGATGACATGGCAGCCCAGGGGTCCCCGAGCCCCACCTGGCATCCAGGAATCGAGAGCGCAGGATCATGACGGCCTCACAGGTGCTCTGCTTCAGCTGCATCTGGATGGCGCTGAACTTCCGGTGGATGATGCTCACCATGCGCTCCATCTCCTTGGGGGCGACAGGACGAGTGCGGCTCTGCTCCCTCAGCAGGTTCATGACGTGAGTTGTGAACTCATTGCATGCCTGTCGGAGCAGGCAGGCTGTTGAGGAGCCCGTGGCCCGGGCCCTCTGCACTCTCTGAGCCATCTCACCTCCTCGCCTCTCCTCACCTGTTCATACTTCTCCAGCTCCGAGTGGTAGATGTGGCGGATTTGGGCAAGCTTGCTGCGGTAGTCGGAGTGTTCGATGGAGTTGTCTGGGGACACGCCACCTCCGGAGGCTGCAGCGGCCGCAGCTGCTGCTGCGGAGCCCCCCCCTTTCTCGGGTCCAGCCACACCTTCTGCCAGAAGCATGTTGTCCAGGCGCATCAGCTGTGGGTCCACTGGCTCCTCCTCCTGGGAGCTCCGAATGCTAAGGCCTAGCAGGCAGGCAAGTGGACTTAAGGATCCCGTCACCCCCGTCAGAGCTCCGGGCTCCAGGCTTCGCTCCCTTCCCCACTTCCTTTCAATGGCCTCTGTGGTGCTCACTTTCCTCGGGGCTTCAAGTTGTCAAACTCTGAGCCCTAAGGTAGAGTCCTGCTCCCAGAAGTGAGAATCAGAGGGCACCCACGTACCAGTTTTCTCCTTGATTTCACACAGGACACTAAACAGGGCAGGTTTCATTCGGTGACAGTTTAGGGCGTGTTTCCTTAGGAGGAACGGGAGGAGAGAAAGAGTTCAGGCGGCAGGCAGAAGAGAGGGGTGCCGGGGAGCAAGGTGGGGGCATAACCTGTGAGGGGGGTGAGTGGGGGTAGAGTGGAGTCAGAGGGATAGTTCCTGAGATCAGCTGCCCTGCCTTCTGGAAGCTGCCGGGCCACAGGAAGCAGAATATATGCAGGCAAAGGGGCTAAAGTCACTATGGGCGGGCTGAGGCTAAGAAGGATGGTTCAAGCAAAAAGATGGAGAAAGGATCTAGAGATGACTGAAGAAATAAAGGTGACTAACTAGGTAGGTTTCAGAGGAGGGGGAACACAGGCTGTCGGTGTGAGGCGGCAGGGGGCCTGGAAGGGGGTGCTCTGCTACCTGGGAGTTCAGTACAGTGTGTGGGCTGAGCAGGGAAAAGGCTGTTGAGGACTCCTGGAGGCCCCGACCTCGGTGGAAGGGAATGTGTGGAGATCCCGGATCCGTACGTGGAGAATGGGGTGGGCTAGCCGGGTAGTTAGGGAAGACAGCTTTGGCTAGGAACAGTTTCTAAGTCTGGGAGCCAGGAGATGGGCCGGTGTAGACTGTAGGGGTCAGCAAAAGGTTAGGAGGGAGTGAGACCACCTGGGGTTCCCTCGGTGGAGGTTTTAGGGCCTAGGGGCAAAGCAAGCTTTGAGAGAACACTAGAACTAAGGAAAGAAAAGAGTTGCAAGATCCAGAGAGGGCCCTGGGGGAAGGGGGCTTGCAGAGGACTCAGCTGTGAGCGGGGTCCCGGGGTGGGGGCACTCACTTGGCCTGGGCCTCGTCCAGGCTCTGGTCGGTGATGGTCATTATCTGTTGCAGAATGTCCCCGATGTCTTGCTTCCCTCGGCCTCCCGGGACCCCCCCACTTCCCCCACCGGGGTCTCCGCCACCGGGAGGCTCGCCAGGGCCCCCGGGCTCCCCACCTACCAGCCCCAGACCCCCACGGCCCCCGCCCGGAGGGGGCGGCCCCAGCAGCCGCTCGTCCATAGCTGGGGGGGGGCCCTGAGGCCCCCTCCCTGCTCGCCCCTCCCCCCGCCGGGTGACTTCCCCCCCCAAACTCGCTGGGGCCGCTGCTCCCTCCGCCCCAACCCCGCCCGGCAACCCGCCTCCCGGCTCCCCTCGGGGGTTCACCCCGGCACTGAAGGGGAGACCCGGGGTGCCGCCTGGGCACCCCCACAGGAGACCCCGGCCCCCGGCGGCGGAGAAAATGGAGCCGGAGAGAGAGAGAAGAGGAGGCCCAAGCGGGGGTGTGTGTGCGAGAGGAGGGAGGAGGGAGAAGGGGGAGCGAGGGAGGCGGCTGGGGGAGGGGAGCGGGAGGAAGAGGAGGGGAGGAGAGGAGGAACGGGGAGGAGCCGGGGGCGGGGAGACGCAGGCCGGGCGGCGGCGGGTGGAGGCGGGGAGCGGCCGGCGGCCGGGCAGAGCCTGGGGTGGCCGGGGGGCTGGCCGAGCGTGCGCTGGGGTGGAGGGCGCCTCGGCCACCTGGGTTCCGAGCCCATGGTCGGGTGGCGTGGACTCGGGCCTCTGGAATGTTCTCCGACAGCTCGGTTCATATTTCTTGTTCTAATGACTCCCCTCCTTGTTCGACTTAATTAAAACCGGGAGACTGGGGGCTGGGGGAGATGATTAGGGAGGTCTCCAGCCGCTGCTTAATGAGCCAGTAATTAACCAGCCAGGGAGGGGAGCTGGCCTCTGGCCAGATCGCGGAGAGCCGCTGCCCCAGGCCTCACCTACCCACCTTGCACCCCCCAGATACCAGTCTTCAGTCCAGAGGGGAGTTATATTTATTCGTACAACCAAAACATCAGACAGACTCAGCAGCAGGGTGGGGGTTGGGGCTAAGGGTCGCTTCACAGCCTCTGGGCCCCTCTGCCTTGGGGGTCTGGGGTGCTAGTGCTGGACAATTGTCTTACTCTTTTCCTTTTTTTCTCACTGGGCAGGGGCAGGCCCTCACTCTTCTGTTGTAGCTTGACAGCTCAGGATAGACTCTGTCTTAGGGAGTTGTGTCCACCCTACCTTGCTTATCTTCAAGGTTAGAGTACTTGTCCCAAGTCCAGTCCCCAGGGAAAGTGGGTGGCAAATACTGCAATTTTAGCCGGGTCTTCAGTCTCTGCTACCCCAGACCTTCGGGGAGCGTCCCAGCTTTGAGTCCCAGAGAGAAGGGACGAGCTGGGAGCTCAGGTCTCAGCAGGTGTGTGTAGGGGGCCTGGATCTTTGTTCTTCCATTCGACCTCCACCCTGAACTCTCAGCAGCAGCTCCAGGAGCTCCTGGCCTCCGGGGGGAAGGGGCGGGTCAGACCGCTGGGCTTCAATTCGCTGGCACTGTGGAAGGAGAGGAAGGCATTGGTAGCCTGTGATGGATGGTTTTAGGTAAGAGGGGCTAGGGTTAGTGTGGGGCAGAAAGGAATCCTGTGATTGGGGTGGGTGGACCAGCGGCTGACCAAAGGGTATGCTTAGGGAGAAAGCAGGACTCAAACCTGGGCCTTGCCTCTGTGGGTGCCTGTGGGGATAGAGTGGGGTGGGATGTGCCTTACCTGGTGACTGAGGATGGTGCTGTAGAGCTGTTCTTTGTCTTCAAGAAGCCGGGGTGGGGTTGGGGTTAAGCTTGGGGGAACCTTGGGGGTGTGGAAGGTGGCCCTCTGTTCCTCTAGGCGGCGGGACTGGGCTTCAGCCACCAGGTCCAGAAGGAGCTCAGTCTGCAGGGAGAGCAGGGAGCCAGAACGGGGCCCCAGGGCTATGGGAGAGGAGGGTGGAGGGTTCAGACCCAGAGGCTACAGCAGTATTGAGTAGCAAGGGATGGGGACAGGTGAGCTGGTTAGTAGACTGGGTTGGGGACCAGCAGGGCAGCAGGTGTTATGGTTAGTGGACCTACAACTGGGCTAGCCTGGGAGATGGGGACAAGATCTTCCAGGATGGACAAGGTACCTGTGTGTCGGGTTCCAGGAGGAGGAGGAGTGGGAGGAGCAGATCTCCAAGGCCGAGCGGTGGAGTTCACAGGGGGCCAGCCCTGATCATCCTGCGGGAGACTCTGGTACCAAGATGTGTTCATTCCAGTCAAGGGGTGTGTGTGGGTGGAGGGCTAGGCCAGAGACCCATTTCCCCTGTTTCCCTGTTTCTGACTTGGTGTGCCCAAGCTTTCCCAAGTTTCCTGCGTCCAGCCCTCCCTCACTAGGCTTCTGTTTCAGGTTCCCACATGTCCCTTCTCCCTGGGTTGGTCTCCCAACCCGGCACCCCAGTAGCTCACCTGCTCACCATCTTCTTCCTGGGGTCTCTCAGACTCCATCCCTGTACTTGGGGAGAGACACTGATGGGGAGGGGTGGCTGGAATTTGGGAGGAGGACCGGAACCTTGGGTTCCTGATGGGAATGGGGGCTGGAAGGGGTGGGGGTGAGCTGGGGGCTGGATGCCTTGGTACTGAGCAGGAAGCTGGGTTCCTGGTCAGCCCCCCCATGGGCCCCGCCCATCTCTGTCAACTTCCTCCATCCCTTTTCCCACCCAAACAGCTTGTTTGACCTCTCTTGCCCCAGGGGAGGACAGAGACCGGGAGAAACTCCAGCTGCAAGAGTGAAGCGTGCTCCTGACTGGGGCGGATTCAAGTAGTCTCATCTCCAGAGCCTCAGTAACCCCTGAGCCTGCCCCACTCCGTCCCCACCTCCCCTTCAGCCCTTCTCTGTCAACACCGGAACTAGCTGCAACACAGGAAGTGGTTTCACTCTTCGGGATCCCCCTCCCCCAAACTAGGTTCCTTCTCTCCCTTAGACCAGTCCTGATGTAGGATTTGACCCTTCTCCTGTCTCTTGACTTACTGGGTCAGGGAAAGGCCTGGTTCTAGAGAGGAGTAGAAGACTTGTTGACCCCATGATGCATTGCTCGAAACACATCCTATGCCCTAACACTGGCCCAACACACCGTAAGTAGCCAGAGCCGGAGGCTGAAGGGTTATCACTGCCCCCAAGCATTAGACTACGAGCATGTTTACTGGTGGCGGAGCCAGTGTAGACAAGGGTCAGGGGAAGAGTATAGCCTAGGGACTTGAGTGGATACCGAACTTCAGCTGGGCCTTTGATCAGTGCTGGTAGGCCCCAAGAAGGGAGCAGGACAGGCAGACGGCTGTCTGCCCTGTGAAGTTGGAGTCCAGTGACTTGGAGCATGAAATTGGATGGAGACAGCCTAGCCATCTGAGGTGAATGAATCTTTGTGAAATGCTGGACTGTGGTAGGTTTCTCTGCTGCTGTAACGAGCCAATTCAAGCCAAATTAAAAGTGTAAAAGCATATAAATGAGGCGGGGGATGGGGGAGAGCACAGAGGGAATAGGCAACCACTCTGTCTGGACTGTATAGGGCAGAGCCTCTGGGGGAAGGGCAGTTCAGCTCCTGTCTGGAAAGTTCAGGGTAGGGGACAGGATATGACAGCCATGCCCTGTAACAGGTAGGGCCTGGGGATTGCTGGGAGAGCCTGGAGGCCCAGTGAGCTCTGGTGTTGTTCCATGTTTGAAACTTAATAGACCACAGTGGCCCTTACCTAACAGAATCACCAAGGGTTTATCGTCACAAGGCACTTAGCACATGGTGAGTACTTTACAAATGGAGGATAACCTTCCAGAATGTCCTTACTGGCTTTACTGGAGATTCTCACTTTCAGTGATGTTCCTCCTAATTTATATTTAAGAGCCCTCTGTCTGTATGAATGAATCTGGAGTACTGAGTTTCCCCAAACACTATGCACTCTTTAGCATCTCACCATCCAGTCCCCCAGAAAATAAAGTAGCACTTCAAATTAGCTTTATTATTCAAAAGTTCGGGGTTCTCAGAGACAGCAGTGGCTAGAAAGCATGGCCTCATTCCTGCACCAGTCTCCTTGTGGGGGAGGCAGAGAGAGGGCAAGGATTCATCAGCTGGATCGGGCACTGGTTAACTTCTAGCGTCTACACAACACCCGGCACATAGTAGGTGCTCAATAAATATCTGCCAGCTACTTGTGGGCAGTGGAGAGCAGAGGCTCCCTTTGGGAAACCATATGCAAGAAACCATTTACACCCAATTTGCCCACAGTTCTTGGTTCCAGTTTAGGGATTCCCAAATCCACTTTGTCCCCTTGTAGCTGCCCTATTTTCCAGAAAAAAGCACGGCCTATCTAATCCGGGCATCCTAACCCCTCTTCCCATTGTTGTACTACTTCTATGGGGAAGACAAGTGGGCATAACCCTAGTTTGGCCTTAAAAATCCGGAGTCTTTCCAACTCGTACGTGTCGCGTCCCTTCCTTCCACGAATCTGCCTAGTTCTGAGTCCTTCCACCCGAGTTTAAGGGGACCTCTTGGTGGACTGGAAGACCCCAGGCAACTTGAGGGGATCCGCGTTCTGGGGACGGGGTCAGGCTGGGAGGCGGGATCTGAGCACTGCAGGCGGAGCCGCAGGCTTCCAGGGTCACCCAGTCTCGAGGCCAGTCATTCTGTGATACTCTAGCCCCGCGTCCGCGGGAGCCCGTGGAAAGCCTGCGGCCGCGCATGGCAGGACCCCCAGAACCCCCAGAGCGGCTCCGGCAGCGGGCATACACCGCCCCTCGGCGCGCTCCCAAGTCCACCGACCAAGTGCGAGCTTGCAGACAGGCTCCGCCCCCGCGCGGGCGCGCTCCCGCAGACAGCGTCCCGCAGCGCGGCGCGGCCCCGCCTCCCGGCGTGGTGCGTGCGTGCGCGCGGGCCTCCGGCGTGGTCGGCCCCGCCCCCTCCAGCAGCGTCAGCAGGTCCCAGTGGCTGCGCTGGCGGGCCACATCTCCTGGGGCCAGCCCGGCCTGGTCCCGCAGCCCCCGGGCCGCCCCGAGCTCCAACAGCAGCTGTGCCACCTCCGCGGCGCCCTCGCGCGCAGCCAGGAACAGCGGCGTCTGCTCCTGAGGGGGAGACCCGAAAGCCCGGGGGCGGGAACGGTCAGGGGGTCCCCGCCCTCCCGCCAGACACTGGGCCCGGCCCCCTTTGAGGGCTTGTTCCAGTGGGGAGGCTGCGACAATGCTCACCCTACTGTCCTGGGCATCTTTATCCGCTCCAGCCTGGAGGAGACTGCGGGCGGCTCGGGCGTTGTTCACAGCAGCGGCCCAGTGCAGTGCAGTTTTTCCTAGGATACCACGTGGGAGCCAGTTACCCCTCAGTTGGGGGTCAGATTCCCACGTTTTAGTTTCCCACGGGTTCTGGCCTTGGTGGTGGTGGGGGGAGGAAGGGAGAGCTACTTGGGTTCTTCCGAGGCGGGAAGCGTTGCCCTGGCAACCGACAGTCGGCTGTAAGAGCTGCCGTGGGCGCGCGGGCGGGACAATGGGTATTGTTCTGGGTTGGTGGGACCCGGGTATCCCCATCCCGTTCCTGTAGGCACTTCTTCCATTCCTGTTTCATGGACTGAGACAAGATGTGTAGTTAACGGTGACGGGGAAACTCGCTCCCTATACCGCTGCAGCATAGGCAAACTCTAGTCTGTCCCTGCTGTGTCTGTATTTTGAACTTCTTCCCGCTCTCCCCAGCATTTCGGTGACAGTGGCTCCATGCATACCCCTTTTATCTCTGGCTCCTACATCTGCTCGGGCTGCGATCAATTCTTCAACCAGGTCCTCCACGGCCAGCCTGGCAGCCAGCATCAAAGGGGTAGTCCCGTCATCTGTGCGTGCGTCCACGGCAGTCTGTCTGCTGGCCAATAGGAGCTGGGGAGACAGATGGGGCCTGTGACCCCTGGGCTACCCCAGCCTTCTAGGTCAGGATCCTCACGCTTTTGTTGCCTGTTTTTGAGACAGTCTTATTATGCAGCCCATAGAGATCTGTCTTCCTCTATCTCCCCAGTGCTGGGGTTATTGGCCCCGTCAACCCTGAAGCCAACTACCTGCCACCTTCCTCTTTCAGGTCTTCAGTCTCGGTTTCCTCCTTGTCAAACCCAGAGAAGACCTCCATTTTACATGTAAGCTTACTCCTACTTCCTTTAGGGACCCTGACGTGTGCCGACCTGGCAAACCTCTCGAGCGTCAGCAGCCACTGCAGTATGAAGTGGGGTGCGCCCTGCCCGGTCCGGCTGATTGGGGTTGGCTCCAGCCTCGAGGAGGCGTCGAGCAGCAGTTGGCCGAGAGAATCGGGCAGCTAGGTGCAGGGGCGTCTCTCCGGTGCCCACAGTGTGAGCCTGGGGGCAGGCGCCTCTATCCAGCAGTGGCTCCCAGGGTTCTGGATTTCCCAGTCTCTGTACAGTCGTGGACTGCACTCCCCCACAGAAGACGGCTGACATCAGGGGTGTCACCCCATCTGTGGATAAGAATGAGTACTGGGCCAATCAGAAGGATATGAGAACAATGAGATGCCCTTCGGGAGAACTGCAGCCATCTTAGCCAAGCTCTACCTTTTGGGAGAGAAGTGGAGAGGAGGTGCTTGAGACAGGTTCTCACTGTGTAGTTCTGACTGTTCTGGAACTCACAAAATCCCCCTGCCTTTGCTTCTCTAGTGCTAGGACTAAAACCTTCCTGCTAGAATTGGAGGTGTGTGGAATTGTTGCCAGCCAAGTGTTGGTTCTTAATTTAGTGGGGTTTTTTTTTGTTTTGTTTTTTGTTTCTGTGTGTGTGGGGGGGGGGGGGGCATTGGCTGTTCTGGAACTGGATCTGTAGACCAGGCTGGCTTCGAACTTACAGTTCCTGAGTGTTTGGATGATTTAGTGTCTTCATCAACCTCTCCGAGTCCCGGTTTTCTCATTAGTAACCGGAGCAGGAAGGCTTTAACTCTCAGAGCTTCTCAGGTTCGAACCTGAGTCAGCTTTACCTCTGGGGCTGTTCCCATTGCTCTGTACCTCAGCTTGCTGAGAGTCGGAGTTTGTTTCCTGACACATCCCCAGATGGTGCTGTTCTCTCTGGGGCCCCTGCTCTGAGAGCCACTACGCTAAAGGATCCAGTTTGGATACTAATGGCCTTTGCTTCTGAAAGGGTCAGGAGTAAGAACCCCTCAGCCCCCACTTGGTCTAGGTTGGCTGTGTACCAGGTCCACAGGTGTCCACATCCGGAACCTCTGATTCACACTCCTGAGGAGGGGTCAGCATGGCTGCCTGTGGGAGCTCTCCACAGCCGCTGTTCAGTGGCCAAAGCTGGTACCTGGAGGTTGTGGCCGTTTCTTCAGCCTTGGGGCAAGAGCAAGGAATAATGAAGGTCATTTGGTTGACCTTGCTACTGTCACCTCCACACCACTCCCCCCACCCCCATTTCACCTGGCCTACCTCTCCCTCTTCAGGGCCCCAGCACATGGCCACTCCATCCTCATCCACTTCTGCCTCTGACTTCAGCACCCTGGATGGGGTGAGTGGGTGATAGGCTAAGGCCAGTCAGCATCGCCCCCCACTTCCGACCCCTCCCACGGCTGCAGGAGTAGTTCTTAGCACTCTTGGCACATCCCTGAATCCCAGACCCTCAAAAAGTCTCACTTGAGACCGATGTTGTCCTCGCCTAGTGGGGGCCTCCGCCGGTGGGGCGCCTGCTGTGTCTGAGGCTTTCGAATGAATCCAGGGGGCAGCCACAGGGCGCCATGCTCCCGCCGCCGGCGCCGAATGAGCTGGAGGACAAGAAGAGCCCCAAGGGCCAGGAGAAGCACCCCAACCACTGGTGAACATAGAATGGGCCAGGGAAGCTGGTTGGCAGGGGGCCCTGGTAGGAGAGAGTCACAGAAAGGGTCCATTCTAGCAGAGTAGCCTGCCTCAGTTTCCTTGCCTGTCTCCTGTAGTTAAATGTGTTAATGGCTAACATGCTTAGAGGAGAGCTCATAGGACATGTTATAGGATAGTTTCTGTTCTTTCTTAGTTGGTAACCCAAGGTTGGTTGTAGGGCTGTGGCAGAGGTTAGTACAAGGTTCTCATGGAAACAGGAAGAGAGACCACTGAATGGATGAGCCACGGGGAGATTCATTCCAAAGAAGAGGTGTTAGGCCATGTCCCCCATGCAGAACGCTTTGGGTTTTGGTTTTATCTCCACCAGAGATGGCGTGAGCTAAGGTCAAGGGCAATGGTAGGGGATCACCTACTGGTCCCTGCTTGAGGGTGAGCAGCCAGCAAGGGTCCAGGCAGCAGGGGCTCCAGAGCTCCCACTGCGGCCATTGCTGCAAGGAAGCGCAGCAGAAGCCCAGAATCCCAGGGGCAGCGGGCCGCAGGATGGTCTGGACCACAGCGGGACAGATCCACTCCCATCACTACCACGAACCTGTGGGAACGGCACTTCAGGCCCTGCTCCCCTTTTGCTCCATCCAAAGAACTAGTGTTTGCTCCCCTCCATGTCTTGCTTACCCTGCACCAAGGGACTCTGTCTCCTTGCCCACGGGCTGAGTGTGAGGGACTTGTCTTTCCCACGAAGAGGAACCCCTAGTTCCACTCAGAGCCTCTTTGGCCCGGATCCCAGGATAGGGGAACACCATGTCCCTGCCTTCACTGTCCTTCCTCACCCAGAGACCGACCCTCAGGGTCAGGGACAGTGCTCGTGCTAGGGCAGGCAGCTGCTGATCCAGGGCTGGGGGACTCAGTACCACCAGCAGGGCCAGGGAGGGCCCCCACTCTGAGTCTTCCCCTTCTGGCCTGCAGTCACCCCCGTCCCAGCCACACTGAGCGTTGTTGCAGCCTTTCTCACAGTGCCCGTTGTGGAAGTGGTCTCGGCAGTACTGGTCATAGGCTGGGCTGTGGGCAAAGGAGGCATGGACTTGGGCTCTTGCCAAATCGGACCCTTCTTCACAGAGAATTACGGTCACTCCATTGCCTCTGGGACTCTGGTTGCTAAAAATGGTGGCCGAACGCACTGATGTCTGAGACCCCTGTTTACGGGGCCAACCTTTCCTGTTGCCCCTGTCTTAGAGAGAGGGTCCAAGACCCTTTCTCTTGGGGGTGTTGTTTGCCAGGGAGGCATTCCATGAGGGCCGGGGGCCTTAGAGTTCTCACAGACAACGCCTGTGTCCCACCATGTTCACCACTCCTTCCCCTGGGTTGGAAACCTGGGATCTTTCTGAGCTCTCTGGAGTCCAAGGCTGGTCATTCTGGAACTGGGGAATGTATGTCTCCCCACCCTTGCCCCGCCCACCCTCATCACAGACTCACGTGCAGGTTGGAGGGATTTCACAGTCATAACCATCAAACAGACATTCCTCAGAGTCGCACTGTGGGTGGCACCGCCCGTCCCGGAAGAGAAGCCAGCACTGGGAATTCGGGGGACAGCCCTTCCAGGGATCTGGGACCCCCAGGGAACAGTCGCCTCCATCCCAGTCCCCTCCTGGGCCACTGCAGCCAGCATCACAGGTGCCATCGCCACCTCGGCCCTGACACCCATTTGCCCCTGGTCTTTGACAGCGGGGCCCTGGAGAGTCAGGAGGGCAGGTG
Source organism: Micromys minutus (assembly GCF_963924665.1). Classification (NCBI taxonomy): domain Eukaryota; kingdom Metazoa; phylum Chordata; class Mammalia; order Rodentia; family Muridae; genus Micromys; species Micromys minutus. The sequence goes on along the minus strand of NC_137960.1, from coordinate 2,549,537 downwards.
CATTGAAAGCCGGGGTTGCCCAAGCCGGGGGTCTCCGTGCAGCTGCCGTTGTGCAGGCAGGGTGAGGGAGGACCGCAACCTGGTGGAGCTGGAGGTGTCAGACAGTCAGGGCCTCCAAAGCCACTGAGGCAGGCACAGAAGGGTGGGAAGCCTGGCTTAGGGGAGGGCAGACATAGGCCTCCGTTGTGGCAATAATGGCTACCACAGGAAGGGGCTTTGTGGCTGCAGGTGGGGCCTTCGAAACCCTGTGGCAGAGAGAAGAGAAGGCAAAAGGACCTTTCGTTATTCTTTCCTGAAGCAAGTTAGGACAACATGGGGCAGAGGGTTTTAGACTGTCATATATAACAGGGACATCGGAGAGCATCGAGTCCCCTGTAATGGATGTTGTCACTAGGTCTCCTGCTGACTGCACACATGGGCACATTGCCCTTGGTGGGGCTGGGTGGAGCCATGCACACTTTCAGGGTGCAAGTCCAAGAAGACTGATCGTTGCCTGGTGCAGTTGATTGATTACTGTGTCGTTTTAATCTCTGGACACAGGCCCCACACTCTCTTCTTTCCCAGGGTAAACAGGAGGAAGGTGGAAGTAGGGGAAGGTTGGGTTTGACTTGAGAACGTCAGGGTGAGAAAAGAAGGTGTACCCTGTTACCACAAACCAAGGCCTCAGCTCGTTTCTTGTCCAGAGCTCCTCACTTACACCTGTCTCCCCCCATCCCCCAGAGTTTAGAGATCTTGTCTAAAGCCATTCTCGGAAGGGTCGGTTTGTTGTTTCATTTTGCTTTTTGAGACAAGAGTCTGATCTTAGATTCACTGTGAGCCACCATGTGGTTGTTGAGAATTGAACTCGGGACCTCTGGAAAAGCAGCCAGTGTCCTTAACCACTGAACCATCTCACCAGCTCAAATTCATTGTGTAGCCAAGGATGACCTCAAACTCATCATCCTCCTGCCTTGATGCCCAAGGGCAGGGACTACAGAATTGCACCATGCTACGGTCCGATTCTGCCTTACTCCTAACTGCTTCTGAGAGCCATTACTGGGCCCTCTCCAGCAATTCTGACTCCAGGACACCCCACTTATGGCCCTGGGCTTCTCATCTCTCATCGGTATGAGGAGAGAGAAATGTGTGTTGCAGCAGTTACCTTGGGACAGTGGCAGGTGAAGCCAGGGGGTGGTCCTGTTGTGACCTCACAGGACCCTCCATTGGAGCAGGGCTGGCTCTGGCAGAGGTCCATCTTCACCTCACACCGCTGGCCTGTGGTGGGGTGAGATTTGAGGTCACACCTGGCATCAGTGCCTGCCTCCTGACAGTTGGTTCAGCACATATGTGGGCAAGAAGACGCTGGGGACATCTAAGGGGAGAGGTGTAGAGGCAGAGAGTGGGAAGGGGCCATCCTGGTTGCCCTGGTCTTAGATGTGCCCCAGAGATCCCAGGCCTTACCTGTGTGCCCAGGCAGACACTGACAATAGAAGGCATTGGCTAAAGAATGGCAGGCTGCAGTGCCCGAGGGGTGGCAGGGCCGGTCGAGACACTCATCCACATCCCCTTCACAGCGCAGCCCCACAAAGCCTGGAAGGCAGGCACAGTGGAAGCCTCCAGGCCTGGGGGTACAGGTTCCATGGTTGTGGCAAGGCTGGGACTGACAAGCATCATCCTGTACTTTTGAGCAGTTCTGTCCTTCATAGCCGGGAGCACACTGGAGACAGCAGGGGGACAAGTTCAAGGTGGTCGGTCAGCCTCCCGTCTCCTGCCTCGACAGCTGAACTTGTTTCAGCACTACCTGACGTGCTACTGTGCAGTGACAGAGAGCAATCCCTAGTTCCAAACAACGTGGCCACCAAGCATTGCCTCATTTTGGGGGACACCTCTTCCCCGTACCAACTTACCCTCTAGCCTTTCTCATGCATTGGATCATTGGTGTCTGATGATTACCCACTTGGGTCATTCATGTGTGTGTGTGTTTGTGTGTGTGTGCGCGTGCTTGTACATGCATGTGCATGGTGTGTGGAGGTCTGATGTTTACCCACTTGTGTCATATATATTGTGTGTGTGTGACACGTGCCTACACATATGCATGGTGTGTAACGGTCAGAGGACATTTTCCCTCTTAGTCCCCAGGCTCTTCTGCCTTTTGTTTGAGACAGGGCCTCTTCCTGGTTGGGAACTTTGCCATTTAGGCCACTTCTGTCTGCCTACTTCTGCCTCTTGCTGTCTGTGGCATTGCTGGCCTGCGCTGCTGAGATTGGACTTGGGTTTCTGGGAATCTGATCTCAGATCTTTGAGCTAGGATCTTGGCTAAGCCATCTTCCTAGTTGGCCAGGTGGTATTCTAAGTAGCACAGATAAAGGGAGAATTAAAGCTCCCCTGTGTTTCTAGGAAGCACGGGTCAACCAGAGGAGAGAGGTGCTGAAGATCATTGCATAACCCGTGTTTGTAACCTTAAACCATCCTCTTAGCAACTGTAGGGAAAGAGTATCTCACTTAATTCTCGTTCCACAGACAATGAAACAGTTTTCAGAGAAGGTGAAGTGACTTTTGGGTCAAAGCAAGACTGACAGAGCCACACTGTGGCTTTTGTGTGCTAGGGCAAAGTCACGAGCAATATGCTGCCAGGCGGCAAGCCAGAAGGGAGGCTTTGGAAGAATTCAGGGAGTGGCCCAGAGAACGGTAGGAATGCTTGGAGGGCATCTTGGAAACCTGGGGGTGGGGATAGGTGAAGTGGAGGTGGATAAGTGTGCCGAGGTTCACTAATTAGGGCATACCTGTCTTCACTGTGAGGCAGGGTCACCCTTACCCTGGTTCTCTGTCTGCAAAGGCTCATACGGGCTAGAGCCGGTGGTGAGTAGTGTTTGCTTAGCACACACATGGTCCTGGGTTTAATCCCCCAAACTGTATAAAATAGATGTGGGGGTGTATACCTACAGTCCTAGCACTGACTTCACAGAGGCAGGAGAATTCGAGGTCATCCAAAGCAACATAAAGGAGTTCAAGACCAGCCTGGGCTATATGAGACCTTGCCTCAGAAAGGAAGGAAAGAAAGAAGAAAGGATGAAGAGAAGGGTGGGTAGGAGGTGGAGAGAGATGGCTCAGTAGTTAAGAACACAAAAGCAAGTTGGGTGGTGTTAACACATGCCGTTAATCCCAGCCCCTGGGAGGCAGAGGCAGGCAGATCTCTGAGTTCGAGGCCACCCTAGTCTACAGAGTGAAAGACAGCCAGGACTTCACAGAGAATCCCTGTCTCAAAAAACCAACAAACAGAGCAAAAGGACACAGAGGCAGACGCTGGTCTTGCAGAGGGCCTAAGTTCTAGTCCCAGAACCCACATAGGTTAGCACATGGTGCCCGTAATCCAGCTCCAAGGGGATCAGGTACCTCTGGCCTTTGTGGGCCCCAATACTCATGCACACACATCCATAGATAGGGAGTCACACATGTAATTTAAACATTTAAAGAAAATGTTGGCGGGGGGGAGCTGGAGAAATGGCTCAGTGGTTAAGAGTGCTGGCTGCTCTTATAGAGGATTTGAGTTTTGCACCCACATGGCAGCTCACGACTGTCTGAAAGCCCAGTTCTAGGGGCTCTGAGACACACACCAATGCCTGAAGGAGAAGACTGAATAAATTATTCTTAAAAATGTTGGAGATGGTGACTACAAAGTTAAGGGGATCAAAGGCTGTGTTTCTAGGGGCAGAAGGGATGCCTCTGGTGGAGATCATTTTTTGCTTTTGCAGAGGCCTGGGGTTCAATTCCCAGCACCTTCGTGGAGCTTCGTAACCAGTAGCGTCTCCAGTTTCAGGGAATCTGAATCTATCTTCTGACCTCCATGGGTCCCGGACATGCATGTGGTACACATACAGTCAAAATATCATACACATAAAATTAAAAAAAAGAGTTGAGGGCTGGAGAGATGGGTCAGAGGTTAAGAGCACTGACTATTCTTCCAGAGGTCCTGAGTTCAATTCCCAGCACCCACATGGTGGCTCACAACCATCTGTAATAGGATCTGATGCCCTCTTCTGGTGTGTCTGAAGACAGCCACAGGGGACTCACATAAAATAAATGAATACGTCTTTTTAAAAAAGTTGAGTTTCTGAGCAGAGGATTTAAACTGGTTCTGCTATAATTCCAACATTTCCTCTCCTGGATAGCAACCTGGAAAAGCAAGGAAAAGTCCCTCCCCTAGCTCAGGTCACCCTGCAAAGGAAGAGGCAGGAAAAGGCCCCTGGAGGCAAAGCAGCAAGGGGTGTGGGGATGAGGCTCAAAGGCTGAGAAAGTTGGGACAGTGGATCAGGGAGCAGGACAGTGGGGATGGGAGACGGGTGGGAAGATAGGGTAGGCGTCCCTGGAGGGTATTAATCAGAGAGGGATGGCCAGCTTCCCCGGGAGTGGGGTGAAGACTGAGCCAGCCAATGTGGAGGCAGAGGTGGCAGGAGTTTGCTGTCGGTAACAAGGTGGAGGAACAAAAAGAGGAAGTGAAATCACAGCGTTGGGAAATTCTTATGAGGTGGCATGGTCTGACCTGGTGGACGGTTGGGCGTCTGGCTGAAAGAGGACTGGATAAACTAGATCTCACCACCCCTCCCGATCTCTCCTCCGCTGGACCTCTTACCTGGCAGACATAGCCACTGAGCTGGGGCACACAGGTAGCCCCATGATGGCAAGGCTTGGACTCGCAGGGGTTCACATTATCCTGGCATAACTTGCCTTGGAATCCAGGAGGGCAGCGGCAGAAATAGGAGGAGCCCGTGTCAATACAGAGGCCTCCATTCTGACACAGGTCAGAGATCTCTATGCCTGGGAAGACAGACAGACAGACAGACATCTGAGTTGGGTGGGAGGATGCTCAGGGGCCCCTGACACAGAGTGTTCCGTACGAGACTGCGCTGGTGAGATGTTGGTACTGTTGGGTTATATTGGCTCACTCCAGGGTGTTTTGACTCCGGTAGAACTGAATGGCATGGCCCCGGTGGTTGTGTTAAACTAGAGTCTTGTCTTGGTTGATATTGAATATAATAGCAGCACCAAGCTGTGTAGGACTATCCTGTGTGTTGAACTGTAGAATAAATTACTCTTGGCTGTTTCAACTGTGACACAAACTTTGAGGGTTTTGACAAAGGAGGACACCCCTCCCCGACCCTCTGTAGGTCCTGGGTCTGGTACCTTGGCTCATTGCAGCCTTCTGACAGGACAGTGGTAAGTCACAGAGAGCTCCTGTCCATCCCTGGAGGCACAGGCACTGGAAGGAGGGCCCACTCTGGAGGCATCGGGCAGTGTGTGGACATGGCTTCCGGGCACACAAGTCTATCAGGGTCTGAGGGTCAGGAGAGAATGGGAGATGGGAAGGCTTCTGGAACTCAGAGATGAGCTTCTCCAACTGTAGCTCCCTTAAAATCGCTTCTAAGATGACTTGCTTGCAAATGATCTGAGCTGGTGACCCTCTCTGACCTCTGCTTCACATTTCAGAACAGCCTCCAGGATGACAAATGCATCCCACACACATTCTCCCTGCCTGGCGTGTGTGTGTGTGTGTGTGTGTGTGTGTGTGTGTGTGTGTGTAGGGTAGGGTCTTATCTACCCCAGGATGGCCTCAAACTTGCTGTGTAGCTGAGGCTGGCCTTGAACTCCTGATCCTTCTGCCTGTGCTTCCCAAGTGTTGGGATTATGGATGTATACCACCAGGCCCCCAGATTTTCTTTCCTTTCTTCACCTCACACCCAAATGAGATGCTCCTGGGCATCCATATGTCCCTTCACGTGAACATCTGTCCGAGTTTCCCCGCTGCCCACCCTTTAGATTCCAAGATGCCTAGAGCTCTCCGGCCTCGCTCACGGACACATCTGGGCCATGGCTCCTCACCTGGCAGCTGCTTCCCGTGTAGCCAGGGCTGCAGAGGCAGCGGGCCCCTTGAGGTGTGTCTTGGCAGGTTGCCTTGTTCCTGCAGGGGCTGGACAGCACAGAGACAGTACTGCAGGAAGGTCTGGGAGATGGGGAGGGAGTAACAAGCCCAAGGAGAGGTAGAGACTCATAGGGGAGGCTGAGGCTTCCTCTGCTCCTTTTGGGGGCCTCATGTCACGCTTACCTGTCTGCACAGCTGGGGCCGATCTTCTTCTCACAGTGCAGACCCTGGAAGCCAGTGGCACAGAGGCAGACGAAAGTGCCTGGCTTGCTCACACAGGTACCCCCATTGAGGCAGGAGGCTGGAGAGAGGAGTCTGTGAGAGCTTGGGTTCCATGCCCGTGACCTTGGTCACACACAACACAGGGGATGTATACCTCTCACCAATACAACTTACTTCTGTCCAGTTATCTATTAAACATTTGTTTTTATATCTATCCACTTATCTATTTAATAAATAATTTAATAAGTAAATGTACGTTTATATACATTCACACACACATACACACACATGTACACACAGCGGGGTTCTGTGCTTGTCACAGTGGACATGAGGAAGTCAGAGGACAGCCTGAGGGGTCAGTTCTCTTCTGCCATGGGAATCCTAGGGCTCGGTGACAAGGACCTGGGCCCTCAGAGCCATTTCTCAATCTCTAATGTGTTTGACAGGGCCCCTTTGAAGTGGACATGTAAGCCAAGAATGACCTTGAACTCCTGTCCTCTGCTTCCAGCTGAGGGCTAGGGTTGGTTCCATGTGGGCACCACCATGCCTGAAACAGTGGACACTGAATCTAAGGCTTCGTGGGCACTAGCCATGTCCTCTACCTCTCAACTATATCCCCAGCCTACAGTTAAAACGTCAGAGCAATGCGACCCCCCAGCCCCAGCCTCTGTAACCGGCTCTGGTTCGGACCGAGAACAGTACTTACCAGACACACAGTGGTCCACCGCAGTCTGGCAGTGGGGACCTGTGTGGCTTGGAGGGCAGGTGCAGGAATAGCCTCCAGGGTGGATGCTGCAGGAGCCGCCATTGAGACAGGGCCCTGAGTGACAAGCTGTTACTTCCTCACTACAGGTCAGCCCTAAGGGAACAGGTGAGCTCTGAAAATGTGGGGTTCCCTCTCTCTCTGTCTTCTACTTCACCCATCCTTCACCACCCTACTTCACTGCCCCCTCCAGCCTCTTCCTTTACACCCATCCCCAAGAATTACCCATGCCCCCTCCAGCCCATAGAATTCTCCTCCAGGAGGTTGCAGCCCCGGGTTGGATGTGTGGGACTACACGCTGCAGTGTATATGGTGTAGGGGAGACTCACCCCTGTAGCCTGTGGGGCAGGTACAGTTGTAGCCAGAGGGCTGTGGGTGGCAGGTGCCCCCATGGGCACAGGGTGTGGAGAGGCAGCTGCCCAGCTCTGTCTCACATTCTGGTCCCGTCCAGCCCTCGTCACACACACACAAGGATCTGGTCATAAAGAAGAAGCAAAGGGTCCTTTTCTTTCCCCCTCGCTTTGTCGACTGGACCCTTAAGACCGGCTTCGTTTTGGCTTTGAGAGTCTCATTAGCCTCCTTCTCTCTCCGCTAAGAGTTATTCTACTTGTAATTTTATGTTTGTGGGTGTTTTGCCAGTATATTGTGCCTGGTGCCCGTGGAGGCCGAAAGAGGACATCAGGTCCTCTGAACTGGATCTGAGCTGCTACGTGGATGCTGGGAGTCAAACTCCTGACCTCTGCAAGAGCCCCTGCTACTCTCAGCCACTGTTTCTCCACGCTGGGCTGTGGCGGTGCACATTGCCATTAATCCCAGCACTGGGGAGGCAGAGGCAGGAGGATCTCTGTGAATTTGAGGGCAGCCTGGTCTACAGAGTGGGTTCCAGGACAGCCTGGGCTACACAGAGAAACCCAAACAAAACACCAAAACAAATAAAGCAAAGAAGAAGGAGAGAAGAGGAGGAGGAGGAGGAGGAAGGAGAAAGAAAAAAATTGAGGGAGAAAAGGGGGCATGTCTTAGGTAGCTCAGGCTAGCCTCTGGTCTTCCAAATTACTATGTAGCTGTGGATGAGATACTCTACCAACTAAACGCTCTCTCTCTCTCTCTCTCTCTCTCTCTCTCTCTCTCTCTCTCTCTCTCTTCCTCCCCCCCCTCTCTCTCTCCCCTCCTCCTCCCCTGTCTTTCTCTCCTCATTATCCCTAATCTTTATCCCTATCTCTTTCTCTCCAGGGTCTGCTGTAGCCCAGGCTAGCCCCAGAGCTCACTATTTAGCTGAGTGTGGCTTTGGTTCTATCTGCCTTTCCTTGGCAAGCGATGACACACCCGTTATGCCCTGTGTTGGGAAGTGTCCACACAAAGATGCCTATAGGTATTAACGTGAGGAGAGCTGTTTACACTCCCGTCTTTGCTTCTGCCTCCTTTGCAGGGCTCAAACCTTCCCTCCTCCACTCCTCAGCTATGCTCCCCCTTTCCCGAGGAAGCTGGCTCCTTTCTGTCCCCACATTGGTCATGTCCCCCTGGCCTGCACCTGCCTCTGCTGTTTGTCCTAGCTGAGGCTGATGGGAGGAGGCTGGAAGGGGTACCTCTGGCAGTGACCATGGTAGCAGGGGCAGTTGTCCTCGGCAGGAGCACAGCCAGGACGCCCATCAGGGCACAGGCAGGAGGCTCTGTGTTCCTGAACTTGGCACTGCTGTCCAGGTCGGCACAGGTTGGGGGTACACAAGGGAACCTCACAAAGTTGACCTGTGTGGGAGGGTTCAAGGAGATGAGTCTGAGAGGAAAGAAAGTCCCTTTGTGTCCTGAGGGTCAAAGGCCACCTCCCAGATGTGGCTTCCACGTCCCCAGTGCATAAGTCCTTTCTCTGCTCTCTTATCACATTCTTGTCCTTGTGCATTTTCTCCCTGTGTTCCCAGAGTGGTGTGTGTGAGTGTGTGTGTGTGTGTGTGTGTGGTGTGTGTGTGTATGTGTGTGTGTGGTGTGTGTATGTGTGTATGTGTGTGTGTGTGTGTGTGTGTGAGATGTGTATAAATGTGAGTGTGTGGTGTGTGAGTGGTGTGAGTGGTGTGTGTGTGTGTGTGTGTGTGTGTGTGTGTATTGGCAGGCATGGGCCATAGGTGCACGAGTGTCCAGAAGATGATGTCACAGAGTTTGTTCTCCCCATCCACCGTCCCCTGGGTTCTGAGTTCCGAGCGCAGGCGGTCAGTTCACGATTGCCTGCTTTTACTCTCTCATTCATCCATCCTGTCCTGTTTGGTGCGGTGCTGGGCCCCGAACCCAGGGACTCCTGCACACAGGGCAAGGTCTTTGCTTCTGAGCCACACCCCTAGCTCTCACTGTGAGTTCCTTTTGTAGGGAGGGCCACTCTCATTCTGTTCGCCTGTCCTGAACTCCCAGCACCCACCAGCAGCCCCTCCCCACCACCAGTGGGCTCAGGTCCTTCTCTTGTCCCCTGACCTGTGAAGCCAGGACGGCAGAGGCAGAAGAACGCTCCAGGGAGATCAAGGCAGCTGGCTCCCACGGGGCAGGGGTCACTCAGACATTCGTCCATGTCGGTCTCACAGTGTGGCCCTTCAAAGCCTGTGGCATAGGGCTGGGTCAGGGATTGCACAGACAGTCCCCTCTCCTAGGGACCGAGCCTCAGTTTACCTGGGAGACACTCGCAGTGGAAGGCTCCAGGCTGGTCTTGGCAGTGCCCCCCGTTGGCACAGGGACTGCTGCCACACTCGTCCATGTCTTTCTCACACCTGGCACCAGTGAATCCTGGAGGGGAGGGGAAGGGAGGGTGTTCAAGGAAGTGCAGAGAGGAGCAGGGAGAACAGAGGCGAGTCTTCTGAGGAGACTCCGGGTGTGTGGGCAACACAGGCAGTGGAGTGGAGCTCAGCCCCTGCTGCCCGCTGGGCTGTGGGCAATCGACCCAGGTTCCCTTCCAGCTCCCATTTCTTCCTGTGTAAGAGGGAGTAGCAACGGAGCCTGGGGTGTGTTATGGCTCAGAGGTGGATGTTTACCCAGCATGTGTGAGACCCTGCCTCCTGTCCCCAGCACTGGTATAGAAAGAACCTGTCTCTGGGCTGGAGAGATGGCTCAACATTTAAGAGCACCGGCTGCTCTTCCAGAGGCTCTGAGTTCAATTCCCAGCAACCACTGGGTGGCTCACAACTGGCTGTAATGGGATCTGGTGCCCTCTTGTGGCCGGCAGGTGTACATGCAGCTAGAACACACTCATTTTTCATAGACATAAAAATAAATCTCAGAAAGAAAGGAAGGAAGGAAGAGCCTGTTTCCAGGTACCATGGGAAGGAGACATTCTCTGTGCCTGTGGTGGCCCAGCTGAAGCTGGCCTGGACCGACATGAATGGGAGCCACTGAGAAAAAGAGACTTGTCCGGACAGAAGCAGGTGTCTAAGGGGAGACTTGGGGATGGGTGGAAGAGTTTGGAGAGCTGAGAAGGAGAGGGAGAAACACAGGCTGCTTTTGGGGCAGGGAGCTGGTCTCAGGTTCCCTGGGGACTGAGGTTGGCTTGGCCAGAATCTTTACCCACCAGGAAGGCAGAGGCACAGGAAGCCGTTGGGCAGGTCCTGACAGGCAGCTCGGTTCAGGCAGGGGTTAGAGGCACACTCATCGGTCTCCACTTCACAGAGCCTCCCTTCCAAGCCTGGCACAGATGGGGTGAGAAGTGGCTAAGCCGGGACCAGTGGCTTTCTGCCTGGGGTACCTGGGCTCCGAAGCAGCTCTGTCCCTTGTGCTGTGCTGATGAGCACTGGGGCTCACTGGAGTGTGTGTGTGTATGTGTGTGAGGCATGTCTGCCTCCCTCGGGCTTAAGGCTCAGAGAGCAGGGGCCTTGCAGAGGGCTGAGAGGAAGTGTGTTCGAAGCCCTTTCCGTGTACCTAGAGTGTGAGGCTCGCCCAGTGGGCTGCCCAGCCTGGACATTCTTAAAGTACAGGTGGGAAGTGGACACTGCCTGGAGGGTGAATCAGCCCTCATGTACTATGTAGGTCTCTGTGCCATGGGTGGTGGTGATGATGGTGGAGGTGGTGATGGTGGTGGTGATGGTGGTGGTGGTGATGAGGATGGTGGTGATGATGGTGGTGGTGGTGGTGATAGTGGTGGTGGTGATGGTGGTGGTGATGGTGGTGGTGGTGGTGATGGTGGTGGTGGTGATGGTGATGGGGATGGTGGTGGTGGTGGTGGTGGTGGTGATGGGGATGGTGGTGGTGGTGGTGGTGGTGGTGATGGTGGTGTGGTGGTGGTGGTGATGGTGATGGGGATGGTGGTGGTGATGGTGGTGATGGTGGTGATGGTGGTGAAGATGGTGGTGGTGGTGATGGGGATGGTGGTGGTGATGGTGGTGATGGTGGTGGTGATGGTGGTGATGGTGGTGGTGGAAGTGGTGGTGGAAGTGGTGGTGGTGGTGGTGGTTATGGTGGTGGTGATGGTGGTGATAGTGGTGGTGGTGGTGGTGGTAGTGATGGGGATGGTGGTGGTGATGGTGGTGGTGATGGGGATGGTGGTGTGGTGGTGGTGGTGATGTGGTGGTGGTGATGGGGATGGTGGTGGAGGAGGATTTGAAGAAAGGCAGATTTGCTCCTATTTTTCACCCTTGGTTTTCCCTTAGTCTTTGTGGTCTCACGGTCAGCCCCTCACCTCCCTGCGTCCCTTCTTCCTGCGGATCTGACTTGGTTCCCTGCTACCTGTAACCTGTCCCTTGGATGACTGAACACTTTTGTTACATCTCTGTGCTTGTCTGTGTGTGACCTGAGCCACCATGTGTGGGTGCTGTAGGGAGTGGGGTGCGGCGGTTAACACTGCTGACGCCCGAGGTGGAGGCTGGGCCCTGTTCTCACTGCAGGCGTGACCTTGGGTAAGTCACCCCATCTCTTTGTGTCCAGTTTTTCAATTCTGAGATGGGGATTCCCTCCCTAATAAGATTGTCATGGTGGTGTGTGGGAAGCTTTCCAGCACTCACATCCGATGCACCAACTCCAGCACAACACCCGTGTGGACTTCAGTCACACACTTCATCTCTATGTGGTAGAGTGTGTGTGGAAATTCTGGGTTGGCATGTGCGCTAACTGCCTTTCTGTCTTCTCTATGTACAGTGGGCCAGGACGTACATTCCGTGATGATCATGAAGTGGGTGTGGCACCGTATCCCTGAAGGATGCGGTGAAGGATGCGGTGAAGGATGCGGTGAAGGATGCGGTGAAGGATGTGGTGCACGCTCACTGCAGGGCAGCTTGCCCTTCTAGGGGTCGGGAGTCCCCAGTTTTAGCTCGGGCGCAGGGAGAGAAAGATGCTTGCCAGAGACACCAGCGCCAGGCAGTTCCCCTTGGGTTCAAAGTTAGTTCTCCGCCTCGCCCACCCACGGTCCCACCCAGCTCTACCTGGTGGGCAGAGGCAGTGGAAGGTGGCAAGCAGGTCCAGGCAGGTGCTGTCCGGGTGGCAGGGCTGTGACAGGCACTCATTGTGGTCAGTCTCACAGCGGGAACCCGTGTAGCCGGGCGGGCAGAGGCAGTTGAAGGAGCCAGGGGTGTTGACACAGGAGCCGCCATGTTCACAGGGACTGGGTCCTTGCTGGGCTGGGAGGAGAGAAGATACGGGAGTCCATGGGGACAGGGGTGGAGAGGACAAGGAGGCGGAACTAATGGGGAAGGTGTGAGGGGCGCATGGGGCTCTGTACTTATAATGGAGGATGACGGGACAGTGTGTGGATCTGGAGAAGAGCTGAAGCAAATCCAGACTCATAAATAAGCTGTTTGGGGTTTTTGTTTTATATATATATATATATATATATGTTATGTTATATATATATATGTTCACACACGCACACACACACACACACACACACACACACACACCACTTTGTGTGTATGGTATGCATTTGTGTGTGTTGTTATTGCTGGGAATTCCCCTCGGCTGCCCTTACTTCCCGAAGCAGAGGTCTCTGGATCAGACAGTTTGTGGGTGTAGCTATTCTGCCCAGTCAGCTTGTCTGGGCACCCCCTGCCATTGCCTTCTGAAGCTGGAATGACAGAGGGGACCCTCATGCTCACTTGGTACTGGCCACTTACGTGGGATCTGGGGATTTGAACTTGCGTCCTCACTCCCTTATGGCTACTGCTTTAACCATGGACCCATCTCCGCAGCCCCACCAGGGTCTCAAGAATCTCCAGATGTCCCAGAACACATATATGGTTGAAGTTTTCTCCCGCTCTGATCCGCTACCTCTGGGATTGTAGGCATGCACCACCACGCCCGGTTTAGGTTTTCAGTTTGATAAAGTAGCTGCTCTGCCTGTCCTCTGTTGGGAACGGAGGCTGTGGGTGGCCTCAGGGACTCTGCTGGGGACCCTCACCCATTTGGCACTCATCCAGATCTTGGTGGCAGGTGGGTCCTGAGTAACCAGGCTGGCATAGGCAGAGGGTAGAACCCGTCAGAGGGTTGGTGCTGCACTGAGCACTGACGTGGCACGGCTGCCTCAGACACATGTCTTCCAGGTGGCACAGGAGGCCTGCGGCAGTCCGAGGGGCAAGGCTCTAGCAGGCTGCTCGGGGCTCTCTCTTGCCCCCCATGTCTTCCCCACCATGCCCTCTGTCTGCACCTGTGCGTCCAGGTGGGCAGAGGCAGGAGAAGGAGCCCACTCGGTCGATGCAGGTGGATCCCGGGGCACAGGTGGCGGCCACGCAGTCATCCAGGTTCTCGTCACAGCCTGCGCCACCCCAGCCGCTCGCGCACACACAGTGAAAGCCATCCGCTGAGTTCTGGCAGGTGCCGCCATTTCTGCAGCGAGGGGGACCCTGGGCTTCACATTCATCTACATCTTCAGAGCAGTCCCAGCCTGCAAGGGGCACGGAGAGGGGACAAGGGCTGGCACTGGGAGCCTCGTAGGGAGGGAGGCCAGGAGCAGGCCACGAACTTGGTTTGAAGAACTCACCCTTCCACGTCTTTGGGCAGAGGCAGGTGTACGTGCCCAGCCCATCCAGGCAGGTGGCCCCGTTCTGACACTGGTGACTGACACAGTCGTCTGGATTCACCTCACAGTTTAGGCCCGTGAAACCTGCCAGGATCATGGAATCAACCATGGAGTCCTACTGAGGGTGGAGGGGTGCAGAGCCCCAGGAGGTTTTACCTGGGGGACAGAGGCAGAGATGAAAGATGGTGTCTCCCTCTGACACTAGCTGGCAGGTGCCTCCGTTGAGACAGCTTCCGGGAAGGCAGGCTCCCTTCCTGAGCTTGCACTGTGGACCTTCCTGCCCCACAGGGCAGAGACACTGGAAGGAGCCCAAGGTGTTGTGACAGGAGGTGCCCTGAGGGCAGGGTCCCGGCTCCAGGAAGCATTCATTGACGTCACGTTCACAGGTGTGACCCTCGAAGCCGGGTGGGCAGCGGCACTGGATCTGGGGGTATGTGGCCAGGCACACGCCTCCGTTGGCACAGGGGTTGGCTGAGCAGAAGTCTCGGAGCTGGCACTGCTCACCTGCAGCAGGGGACAGGGTTAGAGGGGGGGGCTGTTTCAGGCACTGACTGGGCCTATTTATGCTTCTCCGCTTGCTCAGTGTTCTGTGTGCAGCCCCGCCCTCTTTTCCTGTTTCCTCAGGCCTGTTTACCCTGGCGCTCCAGGCCTGTCTTAGTCCTGCTGTACATTGAGAGGCTTGTATGTAGACTGTTCACACCCTCTCCTTTGGAGAACACGCGTCACTAACGGTGGGACTTTTACAAATTGGCTTACCCGAGAAAACTTGGGACAAGTGTTCCTTGCAGTGGTCACCTCCTGGGGAGGCGGAAGAACCGCAGTGGTTTCCTGCTACGGTCACTTCACCTCTCTGAGTAAATTCCTTGTTGCTATCGTTTAGATTTTGGTTTTCTTTAAGGCGAGGTCTGATATCAGCATATATCTAAAGATGACTTCCAACTTCTCTTTCCCTTTTTTCAACACAGGGTCTCTGTACCTGGCTCTGGCTGTCCTGGAACTCTCTCTGTAGATCAGGCTTCTCTCAGACTCACAGAGATCCTCCTGCCTCTGCCTCCTGAGTGCTGTGGCCACCGCCCCACCGCCCAGCCTGACTTTGAACTGCATCCTGAGTGTGGGCATGTGTTTCAGTGGCTACAGATTACTCACCATTACTCAAAGGCCCATACACGCTAGGCTAACACCGCCAGCTCAGCTACCATCTCTAACCCTGTTTTCTGCCCTTTTGTTTCTCTCCATCAGCTGTGTGGTGTGGATCCCACGACTGAACTCAGGCCGCCAGGATTGGCAGCAGGTGCTATCTACTGAGCCATCTTGCTGGCCTGATTGTTCCCTGTTCTTTACTCTCCCCTGTCCCCCATTTTACATGTTTTGTTTTTTATGTTTACAGGTGTTTGGCACATATCTGTATGTCTGTGTACCAAATGTGTGTCTGACAGCTGCAGAAGCCAGAAGATACGTCAGTGAGGGAGTTTCTGAATGCAGGCAGCATCACTCCTGGATGGCCGTTCTGGACTGCACACAAAGAAAGCAAGCTGTGTACCAGCACTTATCTCTGTCCACGTGCTACTCAGCTGTGTCTACCTACAGCCTAGATTACCAGAGAAGAGGAATTGCCTAGATCAGGTTGGCCTGTGGGCTTGTCTTGGGGGTCGTCTAGGTTGATAATTAATGCAGGAGGGCTCAGCCCATTGTGGGCGGCACCATTCCCTAGGTGAGGGTCCCGCACTATGTACTGCAGGAGAAAGCTAGACGACACCAAGCAAGCAAGGGTGTTATTCTCTCTGCTCTTGACTGTGGATGTTGTGTGATTGGCAGCTTTGGGTTCCTGCCTTGACTTCTGTTCAATAATGGGCTGTCACCTCTACCAGGACTTCCCTACCATGATTCTGCACCCTCAGACCTTGGAGCCAGAATAAAGCCTTCCTTCCTTCAGACAGCTACCACCGTTCTGGGGGAGTTTAGTCACAGCAACAGAATGACGGACATGCTCCTGCTTGTACTCACCTGTCCACCCGGGCTCGCAGGAGCACTGTGGGAGGCCTGAGGCCTGAACATAGCAGCGACCCCCATTGGAACAGAAAGAAGGTGGACAGAGTTCTTCCAGATGGGTTTGGCATCGATCACCAGTGAAGCCAGAGGGGCAGGTGCAGGAGAAGTGGGGAGTCAGTGGAGAAGAGGGGCTAGGGGAGCTTGGGGCTGTGGGGAGCAGGGCTTGGCAGCTGCCACCATTCCTGCAGAGTTGGGTATCCCGGCAGGGGTCAGGAAACTGGCAAGTATCACCCAGGAATCCAGGGGCACACCTGGGGGTAGAGGAACATTTCAGGCCAGTGGCCCCTCTTCCTTATCTCCCTCCTCTGTCTCCCCAGGTCCCACTCCGGTGAAGCACACTCACTGGCAGGTCCCTTGTCCCTGAGGTAGCTTCAGGCATGTGCCTCCATTGGCACAGGGCTCTGGGGATCCTCCACACAGAAGCTCTGGAGAAGAGACTGGAAGATGAGATGGAGCCCAAGGGCCTTGGCTCCTCCCCCCAGGCACTCCTTACAGGGCAGCTCAGCACCCCTCCCCGCCCCCAGTGTGGCCCAGGGGCTCGGTGCTGTATCCACCCTCTCTCTCCTTCGCACACCCAGTCTCCACAGGGTCCCTTTGTCCCAGGCCTTCCATTCATGCCTGGTTATTACTCCACCCCCTTCCTGTTTATTCTCCAAGTCTCCCAAGTTCAGTTCAGCTCCATCTCCCGGAAGCAGGACAACAGGGGTTAGGAGGGAGCCAAGGGCACTCCTGGGATGTGAATGGCTGAGACACCTGAGGGATTTCCTTCAGGAGAGGCCAGAAGGGGAGCTGGTGGGCCCTTCTCTGTCTCCATCTCTCGCCTGCTGCTCCTCTCTTCCCCATAGCAGGCAGCCCACTGTTCCTCCTGTCTGTCCCACACCACAAGCCCTCTGCCTCTTCCTCTAAGACCAGCTGGCTTCTCCCCGGGTGTGGGCACCCTCCTTCCCACCCCACAGCAGTCACCACACCGAGCGGTTGTTCCCATGTGAGGGGACAGAATCCCCTCCCTCCAGTGTCCCTTTAGAGCCTGGGGCTCAGCTCTCTTCCCTGAGCTCACCAAGCATCTATCTCCCCAAGAGAGATATGGCCCTACCCCTACACCCCCCACCCTTCACCTCTGGCCGTGCCTCACCTCTGGTCAGGATGACTGGGAAACTGAGGAACAGCAGCAGCAGCAGCAGAGAGTGGAGCTGCATCCCAGAGCGCCTGTCCCCGGCGCCTCTCCCTCTTCAGGCAGGGGACCCTCAGAGCCCTTGTGGCCAGGCAAGGCCACCTCCCCGCCTCTACCGCCCTTCTTCCTCCTGGGCCTGCTGCACACGCCTGCCTCAGTCTGAGCTGTTTCCTGAGTCACACAATGTCCTGGACACCCTACTGTTGGGGGTGGGGGGTGAGAGGTTGGTGTGTGTGTGAAGGAAAACGAAGCAGGAGTGAGGGAGGGGCCTCCCTGAGAAGCAAATGTCTCGGCCAAGGCCGGCCTGGGTAGGTGAAAGGACCAGGGGAGCTGGTTTGCTGTTAGGGCCCAGGGTGTGTGGGGGGGTCAGCCAAATGGGGGAGTCCTTGTCTTTTAGTTGTCACTATGGTTTCCTTTTCACAGGACTGGAAGTGGTAAGTGGCGGTCACTGTGCCCCAGGAAGGGAGGTCACAGACAGAGGTGTTGGGACAAGTAGAGGATTCTCACTTTCTGATGTAACACACCCATTTCCCAAAGGAGCAGCAACTTGTCCTGAACTGAAGCCGGTTACTTCAGAGGCAACCCAGGGGGTCTTCAGACCTTCCCTTGGCCCTCTCTGGGGATATTATTTTTTAAAAGGTGTTTTGAGACAGGATCTCACTGTGGACATAGTTTTGGCTGGCCTGGCACCTGTGGGCATCTTCTGCAGTTGTCACCGGGCTGCTGAGGTTATAGGCATGTGTGTGACTTCATGCCTGGTGTCTTTCGGAGAATGGACAAGATTGATCGTCCACCGCCATGAGTCTGGCCACAACCTGCTGGGTTGCTTTTAGTATAGTGTGTGTGTGTGTGTGTGTGTGTGTGTGTGTATGTGTGTGTATGTGTGTGTATGTGTGTGTATGTGTGTATATGTGTGTATGTATGTGTGTGTATATGTGTATATGTGTATGTATGTGTGTGTATGTATGTGTGTGTATGTGTGTATGTGTGTATGTGTATGTGTGTGTGTGTATGTGTATGTATGTGTGTGTATGTGTGTGTATGTGTGTGTATGTGTGTATATGTGTGTATGTATGTGTATGTATGTGTGTGTATGTGTGTGTGTGTGTGTGTGTCCTTCCTTCAGAGTGGAGTGTAAAATATTGTCACTACTAATAACAAAGAGGCACTCTATTTCACCCACCTCTACCTTCCTCTCCCACAAAGGATGCTGGGATACAGTCAAGACATAAAATTTAAGTCATCTACAAAAAAGGATAACCATAAAGGGAATTAATTGCCTTGAAAAGTTTCTGCTCCCTCCCTTTATTCCCAACCAACCAAAAAAGCCAACTTTGGACAAGGTCTTGTTCTGTAGCCCAGGCTGGCCCGGAACTCATCATGTAGTGCAGGCTAGCCTCAAACTCACTAATCTTCCTGCCCCAGTCTCCTAAATGCTGCCATTACAGTATTCCCTGTACTGCCCAGGGCTCACTCCTCCTTCCTGAGGGCCCAGCTTTGGAGTCTGTCATAAAGCTCACTAGTGTCACTGGGTACGGCCTAGGGTGATGGAGGGGTCTGCAGGAGCAGATCGCTCAGCCTTGAGGGATCCTGGCAGCTGCCTGCTAGGAACACTGGCAGTGTGCCCCAACCCCACCAGGCTGGCCTTGAACTTGCCACGTTGGTGAGGATGACCTTGAACTCCTGATCCTCCTGCTTCCATCTCCTAATTGCTCGGATTGTTGCTGCGTGCAGATGTCCCCTTTGCTTATACTGCACTGGAAACCAAACCCTGAGCTTTGTGCACCCCCCAGGCCAGTCCCTGCTCCGCTGAGCCTTGTGTGTGTGTGTCTATATATAACACATATGTTTCTATTTATATATTTTTATATTTTATTTAGCTGTATGTTATTGTGATTTTGGTTAGTTATTCAGTTTTACAGATGGCTCTTAAATTGGAGAATGTGTGATGTTTGAGGTGTTTTGGGGGGTGTTCGGTATCAAACATAGGGCCTCATATGTGATAAGCGTGTGCCTTACTCACAACAGAGCTCACTGCTCCCGCACCACGCCATCATTATTCCTAAATGCTTGCCCAGGGCTCTACCACATGGGCCCGAGGTCATTTCGACTGGTTTCCTGTTGAGACCTGTTAAAGAGGGTGTCGATTTCTAACATCATAAGCTATTCTGCAGTAAATGTTCTAGAGCCCACACAAATGTGTGGTTGCCTGCTTTCTTAGGCTGATGGAGTAAAACACAGGAGTCTGCACAGGGCAGGAACCGGGAATGTCTCACTGTCCTAGTTCTTGCTCTCCATTGAACTTCTTGCTACGGTGTCTCATTGCTGCTTCAAAACTGCTTGTGCTGGGTGTTGAGGTGAATTTGGGAGGTTAAGGCAGGAGAACCGGAGTCTAGGGCCAGCCTGGGAAGACTCCATCTCAGAACGGTTTTTTTTTTTTCTTTAAATCAAACCACAGACAACCCCACCCCATTTTGATAGTAAGGGTTAACAGTTTCACCCGTCTCTTTTGTGCGTTTCCTGTCTGTGCCTTCAGCCCATTGTCCTTGAGATGTGTCATTTTCCCATAGCCGTCCCTCGATGAGGAGGCAGCTGAGGTCTGGGAATGTCCAGTGTGAGAAGTCCCTGCTTTCCTGTGTCTGGTTTGCTGATCTGGGGCACCCGGCGTTGGCAGAGCAGCAAACTGAAACCCGGAAGAGACACCTGGTTTCTAGAGGAACCACAAAGGCCCAGTGGGAAGAGAACCGGTCGCTGCCAGTTTCACATCTTTCAGAAGGGAGGCTGGGGCAGCAGCTGGAGCTTATGAGAAAGGAGAAATGGTAACGCAGACAGGAAAGTGGTGAGGGGGGAGCAGAGGTGGGTGAAGGGCTTCGGGGGGCTGCCCAGGGGACTGCTTGCTTTATCCTGCTCGAGGCAAGGCCCCTGCTCAGGCTGCCTGTGGGGCTCCCGGGTCCACCATAACCCCTCATCATGTGAGTGTTCCCTGCCATGAGGACCTTTCCCTGCCCAACTTTGCCTTAGTCCAGGCCTTTTGTTGCCACTACCCTGATCCCAAACCAGAACCCCTCAGGTGTTCCCATCCTTTAGCTTCTTCTTCTTCTTCTTCTTCTTCTTCTTCTTCTTCTTCTTCTTCTTCTTCTTCTTCTTCTTCTTCTTCTTCTTCTTCTTCCTTCTTCTTCTTCTTCTTCTTCTTCTTCTTCTTCTTCTTCTTCTTCTTCCTTCTTCCTTCTTCCTTCTTCTTCTTCTTCTTCTTCTTCTTCTTCTTCTTCTTCTTCTTCTTCTTCTTCTTCTTCTTCTTCTTTCTTCCTCCTCCTTTTTCTTCTTCTTCACCGAGTTCTGGTTTGTACAGTTTATTTTATCATCCTTGCGATCTGGTTGACCACAGTCAACACCTCCAAGGATTGGGGTCTGAATGATTGACAACATAAACCTGTAAAATCCGGCTCTGGGGTTGGAGATTAAGAGGTGAAGGGCACCAGATGTTTGTCCAGAGGACCTGGGCTTGCTTCTCAGCATCTGCATCCTGCAGCTCACAACTCCTGGAACTCCAACGTCAGAGGATCAGGCACCCTCTGCTGGCCTCTGCAGGCTCCGGGTACGCAGGAACACATCCTCACCCCCACACCAAATATAAAATATAAATCTCACAACACATAAACAATCCTTGTTTTGTTGGGGTCCATTTTAGATGTGTTGCTTGGTACCAACAAGAATTTCTGTCTAGTTGGTTTTGAACTTGACCATCCATTAAGGATAAGTGGGGTCATCGCCCCGCCCTCGCCCCGCCCTCTCCCCGCCCCTCCTGGCACTGAACACATTTTACTCCAGAGCCCAGGGACTCTAAGAACCTTGCTCTGCTGGCGCCCACATTTCCTGACCGTTTTTAATTTGTTCTTCAGATCAAGTTGATTTGTGCCTTACCTTTAGGCTCATGGCCCTTTTTTCTTTGAAATCTTCATTCTACTGTAGAGCCAACCTACGGAGTCTTACATTTCGATTATTGCATTTTTAAAAGACTTGTCTCCTCTTTTCATGTGTCTATGGGTGTAAGTATGTGTGCAAGGGGGTGCGGGCGCCCGGGGAGTTCAGAAGGTGTTGGATCACCTAGGGCTGGAATTGAGTAGCAAGCTCTCTTAACCAGAGTCATCTCCCCATCCCGACGGAGTCTTCTGTAGGCAAGGGTGTCCTCAGATTCCTCACGCAGTGGATCATGACCTTGAACTCGTGGCCCCCTCAAGCATTAGCATTATAGACAAGCCTCTCCTCCCACTTTGGGTCTTCTTGAGAAGGGGGTTTGGCCAGGTTCTCTGACCACTCCCATGGCTTCCCCTGCGTCCCAGGAATTCTACTGATGTAATTTTCAGTGCATCGAACAGAAAGTCCGTTCCATTTTATTGTAAGCAGGAAAGGAAGTGGTACCGGACAAAAGCTGGCATTTCCGCACTCTTTCCTGCGGGACCCAGGAGCTTCCCCCCAATGCCCCAGGAGCCTTTCTGTCCAGGAATGTTTTCTGTCAGGGATTCCAGACTGCGGAACCTGAGCTTTGAATTTTAATGTATTTGAGGCAGGCTCGCTTGTGTCTCGCCTCACACTTAAGAACCCGAGGATGGTCTTGAACTGATCCTTCTGCCTCTGCTTCCCAGTCACTGGGGCTCCAGGTCCGCACAACCGGGCCCCGGTTATGAGGTGCTGGGGAGCAAACCTGAGGCTTCGTATGCGTAAGTCAGGTCTCCTGAGACACATTTCTAGCCCATACTTACTCAATTCAACACTACCTTTTAAAATCGTAATTTTATGTGCGTGGGTGTTTGCCCGTGTGTGTGTTTGTGCACCTACTACCTGAAGAGGCCAGAAGAGCGTGTCACAGCTCCTGAGATTGGAGCTACAAGTGGCTGTGAGTCACCATGTGGGTGCTGGGAATTGAACCTGGGTTCTCTGGAAGAGCAGCCAGCTCTCTGAGCCATCTCTCAAAAATTTGTGTTTGAGACAGAGGCTCAGGAAGTCTCGGCTGACTTCAAACTCCCAGAGTGGCTCAGGTCGAGGCTGAATTTCAGATCCTTTCTCCTATTTCCCTAGTCCGGGTATCACAGATGTGTGACGCCCCTGACAGCACTGTCCTGTCTCAGTATCACAGATGTGTGTCGCCCCTGACAGCACTGTTCCTGGCTCAGTATCACAGATGTGTGACGCCCCTGACAGCACTGTCCTGGCTCACGCTGTTCTAAAGTTTGAACTAGGCCTTGTGCTTGTGAGGCACACAGTCTACCGCAGCGTTTGTTTCAGGACTGGGAACAGATTTGCGGCATTGCCCACAGCAGAGCGCTCTACCACGGAGTTGCACCCTCCTCGGTTCCCTTTGATTTAAGTGGATTTTAGGAGGATCGTCTGGCTCATGGCTGCTGCACCAGACAGTCCAGTGCCGTCTCTTCCCTTGGGACAAATGTGGCTTGTGGTATCCTGTCCTGATACACATGGACTTTATGTCTCTCTTTAGACTGCTGCGGGCTTGTGCATCAGAAGAGACTAGATTGAGGGGTCGGGGTGTGTGGCTCAGTGGTTAGAGGACTCAGACTGGGCTCCCAGCACCCACATGTTGGCTCACAACCATCTGGAATTCCAATTTCAGGGGCTCTGATGCCCTCTTCTGGCCCCCGTGGGCACTGCATGCTCATGACACATGTAAAACATGAAAGAGAAGACAGGGTTAAGCAGCCTGTTCTAGAGGGATGAGCTTTATAATGGTAAAATCAGATGCCTACCAAAAAATTATTTTAAAGTAACTGATGGGGCTGGAGAAATGGCTCAGGGGTTAAGAGCACTGACTGCTCTCCCAGAGGTCCTAAGTTCAGTTCCCAGCAACCACATGGTGGCTCACAACCATCTGTAATGATATCTGACGCCCTCTTCTGGTGTGTCTGAGGACAGCTACAGTGTTACTCATATACATAAAATAAAGTTAAGAAAATAAAGTAAATGACACAACAGTAGGTAAATATGGGTAAAATACACCTATTTTATATGCTTCTCTCTCAGTAGTCTGCTCATCTTTAAAACGGGCTGTGAGTAGAAAAGCTTAAGCATGTCAGAGTTCATCTCTTAGCCACACCCAATGGCTTCACTCTGGGGGAATAATGTGTTAGTGTAAAGAAACACCCAGGAGTTATTCGGGACCATATTTTAAGGAGCCTGGAGCGAGAAATGACAGTCCTTGTAGTGACCAGGATTGACACGTTTTTATTAACAGAAGTGAGCCATAATCCCTTCCTGAGTTCATAAGTAATCTCCACCCCCCAGAAGCTTTCTGCTGTCTGTCTCCCTACAGCCAGATTCCTTACAGGGGACCCACCCACACCTCACATGAGGTGCCTTGTGGCTTTGGCTTCATAGAGGCTGAGACATGGCCCCTAGGGGACGGTGTTTCTGGGGCTGACCTTACAGTGCTGGTCCAAGGAAGGATCCCAAGGGCTTTCATCAGCCTTACACCCACCAGGTCAAGGCTAGGCCAAGTTTCATTATCTACCCACAGTTCTTGGGAGGAGCAGGAACATTCTTGAAACACCGCAGAATGTGCTGACTGATAGTCACCTGACCCTCTGATCCCATGGCCTGTCACATGCTTGCTAGCCAATAGATTCAAAGGCCAATACACTTAGCCAATGAATTTAAATTATAACCTTGCTGATATGTCACCTGTGCCCCTAAAAAGTATAAAAACCTCTTGTATCAGCCTTTCAGGGTTGCCTCTCCTCTGGATGTAGGCCACCCCAGAGCACTGGACTAATAAAACTCTTGCTTTTGCATTGGTCCCCAATCTTTCATCTCATTCACGAGAGCCTCAAATAGATAAGACTCAATTTGGGTCTTACAGTCTCTCAGGACAGTGAGAACCACAAGACTCTGTCTTCCTGCCCCAGCCCTCATTCACGGCAGCAGTAAAAGGCTATGTCCCTCCGATGATGACCCAGATCCCCTTAAAGTGCAGACTTGAGAAGCTCAGAGCTGTCAGGATAAGTTACCACTCAGGCCAACCATTGTGTAACAGCCCTGACCTGCAGACTATGACGGACCATGAGTGTGGAGTAAGACAGGCTCTCCTCGTCAATTTACATGCCTTAATTCAGAAATACCTCTGAAAGGCCCAAGATCTGTTCCTTTGACATGCAGTCACCATGAAGGCAAGCCTCTGTGTGGGACGGGACGGTAAGGTCAGCTAGCACTGCTGGTCCAGGAACTTATACACTGACCAGTCATCTCTGCTTTCTACTTCAGAGCGTCCCCCCAGCCTGACCCGAGCCACTGCAAGCTAGTTGATTTTCTTGTTCTAACCAAATACCTGAGCAGAGCAACCTGAGGAAGGAAGATTTTATTTCAGCCCACGGTCTGAGGAAATAAAGTCTGTCCAGCAGAGAAAAGACAACAGGATCATGAGTGCCGGTCACATATCCTACCTGCAGGCAGGAAGCAAGATGGATGCCAAGGTTTGGCTCACTTCTTTCTGACTTATTCTGCTGGCTGCTCTGGCTCATGGGACAGGGTGACTGTCATCGGGTGGCTCTTCCATTCTCAGTTCCGTGTCCTTGGAAACACCCTCACAGACTCTCACAGAGGTGTGTCTTCTGGGTGATTGGTCATCACACTCTGATTGCCCCCTTCTCTGTACAACAAAGGAGCCAAGCTTGGCTTGTACTGTGTGGCCAGCAGTTACCAAAGAGTCAGCTTCTGTCACATCAGCTAAACTCCAATAGTTTCATCTTTGACTGTATAGATGTGTTCTGGAAAGTCTGTCCTAGGAGGATGAGGGCGTGGTCCAGGGAAACACCCTATTCCTTAGGGCTGAGATGCAGGTGGAATGGTGTGTCCCTCGACCAGACTGTGACCCTGTCTCAGTCAGTGAGCTGAGCCAGTCCCTTTGAATGTCATGCCTTTTGGCTTTGGCCCAGGAGGCAGGGCGTCTGTGTTGGGTAAAGGGTTGGGAGAGATGAATGAGCTAGTCCCTAGGGTCCGTGAGCACGGGTTACTGTCCCGGGAAACCCATGGCTGGAAGGCTTTTGGGGTCATCAATTTCCCAAGAAGATTTGTCACACCCTAAGAATAGACTTGAACCATCTTTGGGACAGATGAGGTCAGGGATTGCTTGTGGAATTCTGTCTTAAATCTAGAAATAATCAGGTGAACAGGCAAAAGCGGAAGATACCACAGATGAGTTTATTTATTCTTTATGGATGGGAAGTAATTTCGCTGGTGCCTAACACAAGGAATGAAAAGAAACACGAGTCTGTGTAAGCCTGAATATTCATAAGCATGTTTGAATTTCCTCAGCATCGCTTACAGGATGAAATAAAATAAACAACAAACAAAACAACCTCAGTAAATACTTCAAGTTCCGTCTCCCAGGGACCCAAGGGCTTGAATATCTGCACAGCTTGTCCGTCCGTCTTTCTCTGTCCAGCTTTTCCCAAACACTTGCTGAGTGCGAGGGGGGGGGTATTGAAGCAGAGTGCGTCCCCAGACTCCTCAGTTTGCCCTTGACATATTCGGTTGACCCCAATCTCTAGTCTCTTGATGGTGGTGATGGAGAGGTGGTGGTGTTGGAGAGGCGGTGGTGATGCTGAGGCGGTGGTGATGGAGAGACGGTGGTGGTGGAGAGGCGGGTGTGCCCCCATGGTCTCTCATGGCCTTGCCTTCTTATATCCTTAGAGGCCCCAGCTCAGGGTATGGAGAAAGTCTGTCTGCTAGAAAGGCTCCCTAATCACTGTGTTCTGCCATTCAACTTTCTGCAATCACGGTGGGACAGTTATAACAGACACAGATAGACTTTTCCTCCGCCCCATGACCTGGTCACACTGCCTTTCTTTAGGGAAGTGTAACGGAGATCAGAGAGCTTGTGCCCTCTGGGAACTGTCACATTGTGGCCACAAGGGGGCAGCAGAGGCCGAGGAAGCCCAGTCAAGACTTCCTGAGGGCACATACGCATGTATAAATATATCACATAATAGTACATAGTAAAAACGAACCCACATATATTAATTTTCCTCATGTGTATGTGTGTGCATCTTTGTGAGTGTATGCCACATGTGTGCAGTTTCCAGCCGAGACCCTGGAGGGACTTACAGGCAGTTGACAGCACCTGACAAAGATGGGCTCTTCTGAAAAAGCACGCCTAACGGCTGAGCCATCTCGCCGGCACCTGGATAGATGCATTGCTCAGCCCCCCATATATCATAGTCTTACACCAAAACAGCCATGGGAACAAAAGAGAAGGTGTTCAGAATAGTGACTCTGAGCATGTGCCTGGGTGTGTCTGCCTGTGGACACTCCGAGAGGCCCAGGTGGCCAGCGTGCCAGAACTCTCAGAATCTCTGTCCCTGGGCTGTACATGGTCTGGGACTCACTGTCCAGGTGAGGATGACCTGGATACAGCTCTTCATGCTTCCAACTCTACGTCCTGAGTCCTGGGGTGATGGTCACAGCCCACACCCGGATATTAACCATTAAGTAAAGGATAACCATGGTACAATCTACAGATCCGAGAGGCTAAATGTCAAGGGCTCGAGTGGAGGCATAAATCCTTCTGAGAGGGAAACAGAATGGTGAGTACGGGGATGTGGGCGGGGTGGAGACACTGGACTGTAGAGAGGGGCTGGGGATGAGGGGACTGTATGGGGGTGGCATGGGGATCAGAATACGAGGGATCAGGAAGAGAGAGGTTGGAGAAAGACAGTACTCAGAGAGACAGCTGGAATGGGGTTGGCAGACATGGACATCTTTGTGATGAGCTAGAAACCAAGGGTAATGGAGAGTCTCAGGAATTTTTACAGTGACCCTAGCTAAGACGCCCAGCAAACCCGAAACAGCTACTTCTATAAGTAAGTAAAACTTCCAATGCCGTGAGTAAGACACCAACCCAGCCATAAAACCTTAGACCCACAATTTGTCCTGTCTACAAGATGTGCAGAGGTAAAGGTGGAATGGAAATGAAGGATGAGCCAACTAATGCCTGGCCCAGTTTGAGACCCAGGTTATTAGAGGAGCCCACCTATACTATTGATGGCTCTGTTGACGATGCTCTGCTTTACTCGCAGACAGGAGCCTAGCACGACCTTCATCAGTGAGGTTTCATCCAGATGCTCAGTATTAGGTGGAGCTGCGAGAATCACGTAGATGATGGAGAGGAAGGACTGTAGGCGCCAGAAAGTTTAAGGAGACCATAAGAAGATCTACAGAGTCACCTAACATGGGCCCATAGGGGCTCATAGAGCCTGAACGGCCAACCACAGAGCATGCGCGGGATTGACCCTCTGCATACATATGACATTGTATAACTTGGTCTTTATGTGGGACTCCTAACAGCAGGAGCATGGGCTGTCTCTGACTCTATTTCCTGCTTTTGGGACCTGTTTCCCATACTGTTCTGCCTGTTGTAGCCTCCACAGGAGAAGATAGATGCACCTTGTCTTCCTGCAACTTGATAGACCAAGGCCTGTTGATATCCATGGGGAGCCTCTGCTTTCCAGAACTGAAAGGGAGGAGAGGGTGGGGGAGGGGTTGTGGGTGGGTGTGAAGGACTGGGAGGGTAGGCAGGAGAGTAAACTCTGCTCAGGGTGTAAGGTAAATGAACAAATACAGAAATTCAAATTTAAAAGATAGAAGTGGGTCCTAGTTGGGCAGTGGTGGTTTCTGGCTTAAATCCCTAGAGTCAGGTGGATTTTTAAGTTTTAGGTCAACCTAGTCTCTAGCCTGAGTTCCAGTACAGCTGGGTCTCCTCAGAAAAACCCTGTCTATAAAGAGAATTGTTTTGGGGGGTTGGAGAGATGGCTCAGTGGTTAGAGCACTGACTGCTCTTCCAGAGGTCCTGGGTTCAATTCCCAGCAACCACATGGTGGCTCACAACCATCTGAAATGAGATCTGATGCCCTCTTTTGGTGTGTCTGAGGACAGCAACAGTGTCCTCATACATAAATAAATATTAAAAAATTAAAAAACCTTTTATTTATCAAAATGAGTGTGGTTAAGAGTTTGGTGGTTATATTAAAATTCCTCTGGGAGAGAGATAAAGCAAACTGCTCAAAGAATTCTAGTTACTGAAACAAGAAAAGCTATTTTTGGAAGAAAGGCTCTATATTTGTGTTGACAGGAAGGGAGAATAGGCTCTGGACCCCTTCCAGAGTGATACGGATCAGATATGACAGGGGGAGATCCCTTGAAACCTAGAAATGATCAAGAACATCGAAGAGGACAGGTTAGGATTCCTCATGCCCCCCTTCACATGACACGAATGAAGACGTATTAGAATTAGTTATTGAGAAATAAACTCGTAAAAAAGACATCTGTCCTTCTCCCGCTCCAACAAGGAACAAAATTTCACCTTTAAGTGATCTGTGAACCCTACAAATCCATACAAATATCTTAATGGTACTACGGCTTTGGTAGAGAGATTCATATAGTGCAGAATGCACAGCTGTGACGCGACTCATCCTCTGGGATGCTGACGTGACCTGCTGTCCCAGCCCCCTGCACCCTGTTGCTGTCCAGGGACTCACTTCCAGAAGAGCTTTAGGATTGTTGCTGATTCCAGGTCATCTCCCTCAGCCAACCTTTCAGACAGATCTGGTCGGAGCTTCAGTCAGGATCTGAACCTTCCAAATATGCAAAGTCTGGATAACAGATGCTAAAGCCAGGTTTCTTCAGTCTAACCAGTTTTTATAGTTTTCCTACCTTTCTCCACCCTCTTAGAGGATTTCTCATCACCCTTTTTGAGCAGGAGGAAGTTGTGGAGAGTCGTCATCCTGATCCCTTGGGTTTGAATGTCTGGTTATGGTTATTTACCAATTATAGACAGATTGCCATTTTAAGGGATAACTTGAAAATGTTCGTAATTTTGAACAGGAAGGAAACAGATGGGATGAATTACTAATTTTATTCTTAAACAAAACATTGTGTAGCCATAATCTTAATTGGTAGAAATCTTTTTTAAAGATTTATTTATTTATTTATTATATGTGAATACACTGCCACTTCCCTCAGACACACCAGAAGAGGGCATCAAATTCCATTACAGAAGGTTGTGAGCCACCATGTGGTTGCTAGGATTCAAACTCAGGACCTCTGGAAGAATAGTCAGTGCTCTTAACCGCTGAGCCATCTATCCAGCCCCCGGTAGAAATCTTTATAATTGATTCAAATTGAAGTTATAATTTCTTACATTGGTGTAGGATTCATCTATTAATATAGGTTAGTTTTTCATTGATATAAACTTTATATATTGATACAAAAATTGAAATTGATATTGTTACTCATAGATAGGCATTGTGCCTGTCAAAACATTTAGGAACACAAGGCTTAGACCCAGCCCTTCTACAGCTGCCTTACGAACTGTTTAAGATGATTAGGTAAACCAAGTTAAGGGCCAGATAATAAACTCATGGTTATCTTAGATTATGATTTAGTTACAATAAAATGTTTGTAGTTAATCCTAATAGAAACAAATAAGAGTAGTTAAGGTTTAACAGTCCAGTGATACTTTATTCGATACCCTTCAAAAACATCAAAACCCCCACAAAATGTGACATTTAGTGTTATTCCATATGAAGGATCTTTTTACCATGAGCCATATCTGCTCCTGACAGCCTCCCCCATTCCCCTTCAGAGAATCGGACATCTTTATGTCCATGTGAGGGTGGTTAGTGTGGCAAGGTAGTTACTAGACAGAAATTGCTTATATCATCTACAGATAATAGACTGTCCCAAAGGCCAAATAGAAGTGGGATAGCCGATTACTAGGCTCTGCCAAGACAGGATAAACTGGTCCTTCATATTTGATCCTTCACCAAAGGTCTGCTGATGGTTCTGGGCCAGAAAGCCGAAGACTGAGGCTCCAATATTATAAGAAACTAGGGGCTGTCCAGGCAGTCAGCTGTCTCTAGAATTGTTTATAAGTTTTGGAAGCTAGGTTTGGTGCTTTCTTTAAACTCAGGTAATGTTTAATTCATTCTCGGATTTCTGATGGGGTTGAACTAGTTACAGTCTCAAAATCAAACTCAAGCTGTTTAGCACTGAGAGAAAAGTTAATGGAGTAGAAAACATGGTTTCCAGATGATGTTTCGGGTCAAAATCTAAACATAATTCAGGGATAGAATTGTAACTCTTTAAGTTAGGAATGATGTTATAGGGTACTTTACTTTATCTAATTAACCAATATGATGGACTAGATGTTAATTGTAACATCTAGTACTTTTAATTTACATGATTGTTATCGTTCAATTTATGTCTGAGAGAAGAGTTTTTTTTTTTTTTTTTTCCAATTGGCCAGAGAAGGTGAAATTTAGGGAGTAGTTCTGATGCTTTGATTGGGAATCTGCATGTGAACTCTGAAGGTCCTGTTCCCCAATCTGTTCTTGATCTACCAATTAAGATGCTAGCTAGTGGCCAATGAGCTGGGCTAAATAGACAGAACTTCAAGTTTCCTGCAGACAGGTTATGAGGGTCAGGGGAGGAGAAAAGATTCACCATGCTTGGGGGCACGCTTGGAGATGAGAAGGAGCCACCAGCCATGCGAGATCTTGGGAAGAAGGGCTATTAGCTGCTTCCCTGAGTGAGCCTGGGGGAGCAGGTGAGATATTAGAAGCATAATTAAGCTGAGGACAGATTTGGGGTTGAACAAGGAGAAGGTAACTGAGCAACTGAAGTTGAGAGCAGATTTAGGGTGTGAGCTGGGAGCGAGAAGAAGGGTGTGAGATACCCAAGGAAGTGCCCAGGCTGAAAAGAAGCTAGTGTGTGTGTGTGTGTGTGTGTGTGTGTGTGTGTGTTCAATTTGTGGTTATGGTTATGGTTATGGTTATGGTTAGGGTTTGGGTTATGGTTAGGGTTAGTGTATAAGAGTCAGGATCATGTATTTGTAAGAGCAGTCATTTCTGGCTTCTCTATTCACACCTATTGTCAGTCCAGCTGGCCGTGACTCTGATGCCCTGTGAGAACACACAATGGACATCCTACCCAGGTTTCCTCAGTGTCCTCTAAGGCTTGCTGATCTGCTGCTGGTGATTGCCTTAACCGAGCACCTCCTTTGGAAGCCATAGGCTCGGGACTCAGAGCAGATAAGGGTTGTTTACAACCAGGCACCTGGAGTCCACGGTTCCTGCTGAGTCTGTGATGTTAGGAGTTGGGGTTTGCCTGTGCTGAGGACTGAGACAGGGGTTGTAGTAGAAACTACATGTTTCAGGAAAACACGCCTCCTCCTCATCTTAGTAAACCTGGGCTTGTGACACCATCTGTGTTTGGAGCTGTGGCAGGAGTTAACTTAACTGTGTTGTGTGCAGATGTGAGCCACTCTTGATGTTTAAAACATCTTAAACAAAGTTTTGTTGTCTTCTTTCTGTTATCTTTTAAAATGTCCATGAATGGGTGTCTGAGAAGTCTGTCCATAGAGTTGAGAGTGGGTGTGTGGTACAGACGGCAAGGTGAACCTTCACCTCTTCCTTGTAGGGTGCTTGGACAGTAGAGAGTGAGGCGGGGAAAAGTCTAAGAAAGCAGAAGAGGTGGAGTAGTAGGCAGAGATAGTGAAGGAGAAAGATGAAAGCAGACATGGATGTTTCTGTAGGCACATCTCTTCATAAATAAGATTGTTATGAATGTTTTTATAAGGGGTGGACTTGTATTGGATCATTTGACTTATCTAGGTGGGCAAATTGTATTATACCAATTGGATCAGAGTGTTTTGGTGTGTTCTTTGATGTGACAACTTAATCGAGTTCAAAGGGTGTAGTGGCAGAATACACAAAGCCAGCCACAGGGTTGGAATGTGAGTGTGTAAGGCTTGGCAACAACACACCAAGGGGAAGTGAGTGAAAACAACCTGCTGGGGTGGTCGTAGTCACCTGGGACAGAAGCCACAGGGCCAGTGGAGTGTACCACATCCTGGTCAAAACAAGCCAGTGTTTGTGAGTACTTGGCTTGGAGCTGCTAAGATACAGATACCCTGTAGTGCCTTGTGGCCCCATGGGTGCCTGCACTAGCGTGGGATAAAAGTTTCCACTTTTTAATATTTACTGTTACACTGCCTCACAAATATCACAGATAGAAGGAACACCGCCATTGCTCATAGCACTGCAGCCTTCAGTTTCAGTGCTGACACTGTAATTGCTCAGACAGCTCAAAGGTCGCTGCTTGAACAGGTGTGGCACCGCAGGATGGGTGGTTGTTGAGTCCATCAGCGTTTAGCTTGTTCGTCCTTGTTGAATCGCTTGGTTGTAGTCGAGTCCGTCTGTCCTCCCATTGTCCTCCTTGTCCTGGCTTTGGAAAGAGCCAAGCTTAGAGCTGCCAGAGCCTCTTTAGCAAGGATCTGGGAGAAAGGTTTGGGGTCTTTGAGTCTTCTTGGTCCCTGAGCTGTTCCTGATGAAGTCACAGCCTTTCAACCCTGGGAGCAGAGAGAAGCAGGTAGGTGGGCAGTGAGGAGAGCTGGGGTCTGCAGAAGGAGCAGAGATATTGTGTTGAGTGAGTCCCAGCAGGTCAGATCCCTGGTGGCTGAGCCTGGAGACAGCTCAGAAGTCATCTGAGTTTATCCTTAGGCTCCTCACCCCCTGTCTTTCCAAAAAGCAGGAGGTTTGGGAAGAAAAGTATTTTCTCCTGTTCTTTTCAACCCTGTGCACACCCAGCTTGGTCTTTATCAACAGGGACTATGAGGACAAACCTGTGCTGTGGGACATATGTGTGTGTCACCTGCCAAGTGTAAAGTCTTGTCAGGAATCATGGTAAGGCCTGGGTTGGAGCATAAGTGTGAACAATCTCCACAACCAAATGCTAGGACAAGGCATTTGTGATGGGCATCTCAGCCTTCTTGGCCACCTGTGTGTCTCTGAAGGTGCCCGTAAGTGGCTGGTCACAATTGTGGAGCCATAGAAGACAGGGCCCGAGAGAGGGCCTGGGCATAGGCTCTATGTCTTGTGGTCAAAGGCAGTGTGTAGATAAGGGGAAATTGGAGTCTTGGTGTCTCTACTGGGCTCTCCTCAAGGCTGTGAGAAAGGAAAGACCTATAACTCTGGGTAGATCCTCGCTGCCCCAGAGCTGGGGCTGAGGTGGGAAGGAAAGGATGGATTACTCTCAGATGACTCGATGTCCCCAGCCACCCAGTCTTCTTCAGGAGTGAGAGGAGCCAAGGCCATGCTGTTTGTCAGTGCTGGGTTGTGGGGAGCCCTCACCCCATGAGCTCCATGTGTTTAGGTTCTGTGGGCTGATCTCTGACTTGAGCAATGCTGTCTCTGATGTGGGGTCT
The DNA here is from genome assembly GCF_963924665.1 of Micromys minutus. Classification (NCBI taxonomy): domain Eukaryota; kingdom Metazoa; phylum Chordata; class Mammalia; order Rodentia; family Muridae; genus Micromys; species Micromys minutus. The sequence continues at coordinate 2,516,199 of NC_137960.1, read as the reverse complement.
ACCATGTGGGTGGATCTTGCCTCCAGTGACCTGTCCCATGGTGTTTACCTGCCTGTTTGTTTTCTTTTTTGTTTTTCTTCAGCTCTGTGGACATGGAGAATATCTGCAAGCCCTGTCTGCTGTTTCATTTCTCTTGCCTGTTTGTCCTCGCACAGCTGCTTAGCTGTGTGACCACAAGTGAGTCTGTCCTGGTCTCTCTTCCTGTGTCTCCCTTCAGTGGTAGGATCTGCCTGGTGCTCTGCATGCCAGATACACAGGGGACTCACCTCAACCTGGCATCCAGGACTGTTCCACTTCTCCATTTCCAGTGAGTTAGTAATAAAATCTAGGTGAGCATGCGTGCATCAGTGTTTGAGAGGCTGACACTGGAATATTGTGAGTCCCTGGCCAGCCTGAGCTCCACAGTCAGGCCTAACCTGGAAAGTATAGGTAGCCTTGGGCTGTCAGTGAGATGGGATAGCCTTGGAGCTGTCAGTGAGATGGGATAGCCTTGGAGCTGTCAGTGAGATGGGGCAGCCTTGGAGCTGTCAGTGAGATGAGATAGCCTTGGAGCTGGCAGTGAGATGGGATAGCCTTGGAGCTGTCAGTGAGATGGGATAGCCTTGGAGCTGTCAGTGAGATGGGATAGCCTTGGAGCTGTCAGTGAGATGGGATAGCCTTGGGGCTGTAAGTGAGATGGGATAGCCTTGGAGCTGTCAGTGATATGGAATAGTCTTGGGGCTGTCAGTGAGATGGGGTAGCCTTGGAGCTGTCAGTGAGATGGGGTAGCCTTGGAGCTGTCAGTGAGATGGGATAGCCTTGGAGCTGTCAGTGAGATGGGATAGCCTTGGAGTTGTCAGTGAGATGGGATAGCCTTGGAGCTGTCAGTGAGATGGGATAGCCTTGGAGCTGGCAGTGAGATGGGATAGCCTTGGAGCTGGCAGTGAGATGGGATAGCCTTGGAGCTGGCAGTGTGCCTGGGGTGTGAGGAGCTGCAGAGGCCAGGGTTGGCGGCAGAATGACCCAGGGAGAGAGAACAGGGGTGAGGAGGACTGAGTTGGGAGCAGCCCTGAGGCCCTGGTGATCCCTGGTGGGAATGTGGAGTTGGGACTGACCCTAGAGCAGAGCAGGGACAGGCTTTGACTCCATGTAAGGGTCACAGAGGTGGGGGTGGGAGACAGCACACAGGTGTCCTGGACTGTCCAGTGGCCCCAGTGTGCTGGACATCAATGGAACAGTGCAGAGTGACAAGGAGCTCTTGTGGCCATGGTGCCTGTGACAAAGTCCTTGAGTTGTACAGGGCCAAGGGCGTGCTGAGTAAGGAGCCCAATCTTTCTTCTTTATCGTGAAGGGATTGGGCTCCTGGGATCAGGCTGCTGTTTCAGGAAATAACCTTTGTCTCTGTGTCCTTTATTTCACTCGTGTGGCCAATGTCCCATGTCACACACATATGCCTGACACCCACAGAATCCAGAAGAGTGTTACAGATAGTTACAAACCATCCTGTGAGTGCTGGGAATTGAACCTGCATCCTCCGGAGAAATCTCCTCTGTCTTAGCTGTTCAGCCATCTTCAACCTTGGCTCTGTGTTTTAATATTCACTTTACTCATTAGATGAAGAAATTGGCCAATAACGGAATTTAGGATTGGGTGTTGAAACTTTCCTGGGTCCTGTGTGAGACCAGCCAATTAGACTCGTGTCTACCACGGTGCGGCCATATAATTGCGTGAGCATCTGTAGTGATCTTTATGAATTTATGATCTTGAAGACACCCCAACATACTGAGGTTAGAGCTCTCAGCGAAGATTCAGTTACCTGAAATGCATCTGGTGACCTGGTACATGCAAGCTGGAGAAAGTATACAGAATGGATTCCTTCATGGAAGGGTCTGGGGACAAGGACACAGGCAGAAGAGGGTTTTTCAAATCATTTATGGGGTGCAGTTTTATGTCCAAAGATAACTTGAACATTAGTGCATTAGTTAGTCATGGATGCCTAATGCCAAATGTGGAGAGTAACCCCATCTATCTCTTGGTTTCTGCTGGTGTGATGTCCCCCTCAGACTGTGTTCTCGTCAATGCCCGTGCCTCCCCAGCCTCTCACTGCTTTGTGTCCACAGAGGAGTTTCTAGTCTTTGGTCCGTCAGAACCCATTGTGGCCCAGCTGGGCAGGGAAGCCATACTTCCCTGCTCCATGTTTCCAGCCGTGAGTGTGGAGAACATGGATGAGTTGAGGTGGTTCCGCGCCAGATTCTCAGAGGCAGTACTTGTCTATCGGGACCAAGAGGAGCAGAAGGAAGAGCAGATGCCTGAGTATTCCCTGCGGACCTCGCTGGTGAAGGACCAGTTCCATCAAGGCAAGGCTGCTGTGAGGATCCAAAAGGTTCAGCCGTCTGATAGTGGGATATACATCTGCCACTTCAGACAGGGAGTGGTCTATGAAGAAGCCATCTTGGAACTGAAGGTGGCAGGTTGGTTAACTTCTTCCAGTTCTAAAAACCTTGGGTGACCTCTGTGTGTGGGAGGAACCTGAGGGCTCACCCCACTTACTTTCTTTTATGTTTTGAGAGAATCCCCATGTTTGCCAGACTGCCCTTGAGCTTGCTGTGCAGTGCTTGGCTCACACGGGTGCTCTGGTCTCCTTATCGCCAGTGAGTTTTCGTCACCCATTTTGAGATGAGAAATAGGTTGTGCATTCCTCCATAGATAAGTTCAACCCAGATCCTATACGCGGATCTCCTTAAATGTCTGTGTCTAGTTGTGTGGCTTGGGATCCTGTCTGTTATGGAATAGCAGCTGTTGGGATGTGCATGTTATACACATACATTTCCTGTAGGCAGGAAGGTCAGAGTGGGTCAGGGAGTTGTCAGCGTCAAGTGATGGCCAATGAGACAAGTGATTGAGGAGAGGAAGGAAGGAAGCTCAGGGCCTGTTTGCCCTGCAGAGGAGAGCTGGGTGTGGGCCTGCCATGAGGGTCACAGGCGTGTGGGTAGCGGACAGATGGAGTGCTGGATTTCAACTCATGACTCCTGTGTTCAACACCTTTCAGTTTCCTCAGAATCTTTTGGTTGTTAAAAGAGAGTCCTGTGTGTAGTGTGTAGATTTTCCACTCTACCTGACTTTGATCCAGGATGTAGAACATGCTATCACCCCCACCCAGTTTCCCTTGAATTCTCTGACAGCACACACACATACACACAGTTTGTTTCTGTACATCTTGCCTTCTGGCACAATTACTGGGCACTACTATCTTCTGCCAGGAAAAGTGTGCCCTTACCAATTTTTAAAAATCTCTGTCTCTCCTACCTCCCCTATTCTTTAGCTGCTAAACTTCCCTGATCACCTGCCTGTAAGAGTGGCCTGTGTAGCTACTCGATTTTGAGATCTCACATGGTTGCCAGTGTCTCCTCTCTCCAAATTATGTGAACGCCCTCCTCTTCTCCTCTTTTCTTGTGTTTCTCTTCTATTTCCAGAGACCCAGAAGTCTCACCTCTACCTTCTACCCAGGAATTGGCTCATGGCTTTCTAAAAAAAAAAAAAAAATCTGATAGATCAAGAACCAACTGAGGAACAGAACCTTAGCATCAGACCTGCCTCCGACATCTTTGTTCTGTTCCCCGAAGTGGACTCTCCTATCTTCCCTCTGTCAGACAACAGGGGATCAACCTAGTCCTAATCCAGGATTGCCTTTCTTCTTCAAGTTCCATATGCCCTGTGAAAGGTTCCCATGAGGGCTATAGTTGCTCCTGGGTTCCCTGAGCCCCAAGTGGCTTCTTGCATGTTCACATCTGTCTTCCTGCAGCGATGGGCCCTGTCCCTGAAGTGTACATCAAAGGTCCAGAAGATGGTGGTGTGTGTGTTGTATGCATGGCTTCAGGGTGGTACCCGCAGCCTCAGGTGCACTGGAGAGATTCCAGAGGTGAGAAACTTCCAGCATCCTCAAAGACCCACCATGAAGATGCTGAAGGACTGTTCAGCACAGAGACCTCGCTGGTGGTGAGAGACAGCTCTGTGGGGAATGTGACCTGCTCCGCCTTCAATCCCATCTTGGATCAGGAGAAAGCCATGGCCATGTTCATCCCAGGTGAGAGCTATTCCTTGTTCCTACAGAGTCTGGGAAGTGTATGGTCGTCCCGGAGTGTGCTGGACTGTCTGTCCTCAGGTTTGCACAAAACTTGTTCTCTGCCTGGGCCACAGAGCCCTTCTTCCCTCAGGCCTCTTTCTGGAAGACAGTATTTTTTGTGATCCTGACCATGATGGGACTTCTAGTCGCAGGGTCAATCTATCTTCTCAGAAGAGAATGTTCTGCAAGTCTGAAGCTGCAGCAGGAATGTAGGAATGTTCAGCATGAGAAGGCTGAGTTACAGAAGAAAAAGGAGGAGGCTCTGAGGATTACTCGTAAGTTACCATAGCATCAAAGGACAGGTTCAGAGCCCCAAGGAGGGACCAGTGTTTTGGGATCAGAATAGGTGGCCCAAAATCCCCAGGGATATAGCTGGAGTCCTTTGGCTCAGGTGGTCTGTAGTTCAGAGTATTAGGAACCCAAACTGTGTTTCCTTTCTTCCCCCCAAGTGTACAGACTCCCTCTCCTCACTGTTTTTCAGCTATACTCAGGGAGGAGCTTGGTGAGTCCTGCTTTTCCTGCTGAGCCCTCTGGTCTCCTGAGGAACCCGGTAGCTCTCTTGACTTCTGTGTGTTGCTTTTCAGATCGACGGAGAGCAGCCTACATGGCAGGTGAGTGACTGTCCTAATGTCCCATGTTTCCACGTGTGCTCTCTCCTTGATTCTAGCATAGTGGGCACCCCTTCTGGAGACAGAAGTGGAAGGTTTTGGGAGGTAGATGCCTGGTGTGTGTGCTCCTTCGGATCTCTACCCAGTGCTGGAGAATGCAGGACTCATGGATGTGTCTCTGTCAATGTAACTAATTCCTGATACATTTATTGCTGACTCTTTGGGTGGCAGCAGCTCTGGAGTCTGGTCTGTACCTGGAAGCAGAAGGTAGTAACATTTCATTAGAGAAAGTTGTCTTGGTTAGGTTTCTACTGCTGTGCTAAACACCACAACCACATGCTTCTTGGGGAGGAGAGGGTTTACTCTTCTTTCACAGTTTTACACCACTGTATATAGGTGAAGAAAGTCAGGGCAGGAACTCACAGCAGGGATCTGGAGCAGGAACGGAAGCAGAGACCACAGAGGGAGGCTGCTTACTTGTGTCTTTCCAATGGCTTGGTCAAACCACTTGATTCACTCCAGGACCACCTGCCTAGGGCTGGCACCGCCCACAGTGGGCAGCCCCTTCCACATGAATTATTAATCAAGAAAGTGTTCCACGGCTGTGCCTACAGTCATTTTCTATAGATATTTTCTCAGTTGCGGGTCCCTCCTCTCAGATGACTCTAACCTTTGTTAAAATGACATCCTAAGGGGTCTGTTCCCTTAACTCCTGACAGTTTTGATCAGGTGATGGGCAGAGTTTGGGGTTGCTGGCCTCAGTGGGAAGCGGATGATCAGCTGGAAGCAGCTGGCCCGTGATGCTTGGCTTTAGAGATATTTTACCTGAGGAACTGTGGGCACTACAGCCAAGAATTCACTTCATGTCCAAAATTGCTGATGTCAAATGTGTTCTGACAATTGTGGAATAACTGTATTGTTCTCTAAGATATCCCATTTTTGATTGTTAACTAATTTTTTCTGTTTTGTTTTAGAAGTAGATGCAGCTATTGGACAGCTATATCTGTCTGCCACAAAACAGGGGCAGTGGGGGAACTTACCCACAATGCCATCTTTCTCATCTGTGGCCCAGGGAACTTCCCACAATTCTCTGCTGTCTCTGCATCTTGCAGACTTCAGGCTCCACTCTTCTCCTGGGCATAACCTCACCTTTAGAATGGATGGAGGAAGGTTAGCGGACTCTTTGAATGGGGCTGTCCTGATTGGGTTCTCACCAGTGTGTGTTCATTTACAGCCTGGAGGAAGGCCCAGCTGTATGCAGGTATGTGACCCCTACAGAATGCTCCCTCTGGGCAGAGCACAGGTCTCAGTTAGAGTTTCTCCTGCTGTGCTGAAACTCCAAGACCAAAGCATTCCCTCAAGGAGGAAAGCCTTTAGTTGACTCACACTTCCAGTCCATCTTCTCAGGAAGTCAAGGGAGGAACTCAAACAGGCAGGAACCTGGAGGCAGGAGCTGAGGCAGAGGCCATGGAGGAGTGCTGCTTAGTGGATTGCTTCCTGTGGCTTGCTCAGATCCTTTCCTCTTATATCCGACAACCACCTGCCAAGGGACACAGTGCCCACATGGGCTGGGTTCTCCCACATCCATCAGCAGTCAAGAAAATGTCCCACAGACTTGCTCACCGTCCAGTGCTATGCAAGTATTTTCCCTATGAGGTTCCTTGTTCCCAGATGAACCTACCTTGTGTCAAGTTGATATAAAAGCCAGCAGGAAGTAGTTGTCATCCTCTTGAGCTGTCAGAAGCTGTGACTACCCAAAGGAGACCTGCATAGGACACGACCCATTAAGAGAGAGGAACCACAAAGCCTTCCCTCTTCCCAAGATTCCTTCTTTGTCTGTCTCTGTCTGTGTCTGTTGGTCTGTCTGTCTCTCCCTATGTATCTTTGTGTGTATGTTGGCATGCATGTAGAGATTAGAGGACAGCCTTCAGAAGTCATGCTTCAAGCACCATTACATGCCAAGTCTTTTCAGTCGTCCTCTCCATGAATTATGACTGTTAACGGTGGCAGGGGGAAGGCCTTTGTTCATGTCCTTCCCTAGTCAGCGTGTCCACATTTAATGATTTAATGGCTATTGGTTAGAGGTGTGTGTGTGTGTGTGTGTGTGTGTGTGTGTGTGTGTGTGTGTGTGTTTTCTGTTAAGGACTGTAGTTGCTCATCCGTAGCTGGTGTTTCTATCAGGACCTCTAATTGAACCCCTCTGTTTCCTCAAGCTGTACTGAGTGGAGCCTTCCCTTTGGTTTGTTGTTGGCATGCCGTCCTCGTTGAACATTCATCTGATCCTCTTCCCAGCAGGAGTGTGCACTGGGACTTTTGTCTTTCCTCTTACCTCCCTTTCTTCAGCCTCTTCTCTCTCAGGTCCCACCCCTGCTGTCCCTGTCACTGAGGCAGCCTCCACAGCAGAATTCAGGGATTCCTCTTTAGACTCACAGGACACACTTTGGGTGCCTGGAAGGGCAACTCATTGTCAGTGTCAGCGTGACCCAGCCTGCAGCCATCTGTACAGTGGACATCTTGTAGGTGCAGGGTTAGTGGGGAGTTCATCTGCTAGCAGAGGCTGCGGAGGAGGGCTGTGATGTCCTTGTGAATCAGAAGACTCCAGAAGCCAGCCTTGGAGGTTTGGGGACCAGGTCTCCCTGAGAGAGTCTTTGGTTCTGTGTCCTCCTTACTCTTTCTCCATGCACCTCTCCCTTCCTTCTCCTGCTTTCTTCCCACCCTCTGTCTCACACCATATATCTTTCCCTTCTCCTCCTTCCCTTCCACACTCTTTCTCTCACCTTCTCTCCTTCCCCCACCTCTCTCTTTTCTCTCTGTCTCTCTGTCTCTGTTTCACTGGTTTTATATCTCTCTGTCTCACTATCTCTTTGTCTATGTCTCTCTGTCACACACACACACACACACACACACACACACACACACACACACACACACACACACACACACACACACCCTCTGTCTCCATGCCTGTGCTTGGCATTTTGATCCCCATTGATAAGTTCTTCAGAGACCCTGGGCACTCAGGGACTGGGTGTTTAGACCATGTGTTGTGATTCTGGCACCCAGTGCTTCCAGGATGTTTAAGGTCTTGCTGGGGCATATGTGATCAACCTGAAATCACACTCACCCTCTTGTGATGGTTGTTTTAGGGGAACCCACATGCTAGGTAGAATTACTCATTATCTCTCCTGTCTGTCTGTCTGTTTATCCTGTGAATGAGTGTTTTCTTGAATGTGTGTCTGTGTCATGTGTATGACTAGAGTCCAAGTGAGTGTTACTGTCTCTCAGAATTGCAGTTACAGATGCTCGGGAGCGTCCATGAGAGTGCTGGGAACTGAACCCAGGTCTTCTGCAAGGGCATCACGTGCCCTTAGCCCCCTTCATGTGCTTGTTGTTCTGTGAGATCAAACACTGGGCCTGTAGAGCACCATCCATGCAGTTTTCTCAGACAGGGTCTCACCGTGAGGCTCAGTCCTAACTCCCCACGGAGCACAGTTACTCTCAAACTCACCGTGAGGCTCAGTCCTAACTCCCCACGGAGCACAGTTACTCTCAAACTCACCGTGAGGCTCAGTCCTAACTCCTCATGGAGCACAGTTACTCTCAAACTCACAGGCTTCTGCTTCATCAGCGTTCCTCCCTCCCATTCTTGGAAAAGTTCTGGTTCAAGGATGTGTCTCTTCCAGATTACTTGTATCTGGGACCTGACAAGGCTCAGTGAGAGGACGCTTCTCTGCCTTTATTAGGGATGGATGCTAAGCCACACTCTTCAAGTCTTTATTGGAGGTCTATAGCAGAAGTGAATGTGTGTATGTGTGTATGTTTATGTGTGTATCTTTCTCCCTCTGTGTGTATGTATGTGGATGGTTTGTATGTCTCTGTTTATGTGTGTATTTATGTGTATGTACATGTATGTTTTTAGGTGTATCACATCCTTCTTTCTCTATGTATGTGTGTATATGTGTGTTTTTATGTGTATATCTCTGTCCCTATGTGTATGTGTGTTTGTGTGACAAGCATATTGTGCCCACAACTCCCACTTCAGAACCGCAGAAAGTCTGCGTTTCTGAGGACAATTGCTGACCAGATGGGTCGTCTCTGAAACCCCTCACGATCTGTATTTCTCTTGTAGATTGGCGCAAGGCACACTTCCAGACCTGTGAGTGACTCTGTGTTCCTTTGGGACACCCCTCCTGTGCTTCATATGACTCTGGTCTCTCCTCTTTTCTCTGGTGACTCAGGTGTTGATGGCTGCAGTGGTGTGGGTGGCAGAGGTGACAGTTACTAAGCTGGACAGTTACAAGCTGCCTTGATTTTTTTTGTCACACCTAATTTAGCTTTTATTCCCTCCCTCTGCTTGCAAGACCTGGGTTTGAGCTACAAGGCTGTTACGTGAGGGACTTAACCCCCTAGAAGCAGCTAAGACATGTTGAGACTTAGGTGGGGACCTCCCATGACTGGTGACTCTCTCTACAGGGACCTTCACTCTGGATCCAGACTCTGCCCACTCCAACCTTGCCATCTCCCAGGACAGGATGAGTGTGACCCGGAAGGACACCGCTATGTGCTTGGATGACCTCTTCTGTGTTTTAGGCATCAGAGGCATCTCTTCTGGAAGATATTACTGGGAGGTGACACTAAGGAACGATGACAACAGCAAATGGATTCTGGGAGTCTGTAGGGCAGGTGTGGACAGAAAAGACTTTTATTATGAGAGTCCAGAGAAGGGGTTTTGGACTGTGGGGCGGTCTAGTGGTGGATACTGGGCCTATATTAACAATGGGAGGACTCCATTACCCATCAGGAAAGCTCCACAGAGTGTGGGGGTGTTTGTGGACTACACTAAAGGTGACATCTCCTTCTATAACATGAGTGACATGTCCCACATTTTCTCCTTCTGTAAGGCTTCTCTCTCTGGGACTCTTCTTCCATACTTCAGGCTTAAGTCTGGGAATGTGTTAATGGATGTCAGGTCCAAGGCATGTGTGTCTGAGGGGGAGGAGGGAGACGAGGGAGAGGAAGGGGAGGAACAAGAAGAGGGTAAAGAAGGGGAAGAATCTTTATCCCTCCAGCATGCCAGGGGCACTCATAGTGTGAATCACTGCCTACGCTGTCAGTGTGACTCTGTGTGGAGTTTATAAGCCATAGGCCAAAGCCCCCATGAGCCCTGGAAGGGCCTGGAGTCTTGACCACTGCTCTTCCATCTGAGGCTGAGGCTGTGGCGGCAGTGACTTAGGCTTTATGTCAGCTGCTGTTCGAGCTCTGGGAAGACCATTTCCTGTTGGTATTAAATGGCATTTTGTTGGGGTTTTGTGCCATTTGGATCAAGTGCTGAGCGGACATTGTTTTGATTGTTCATCTGGCCGTGGTCACCTAGGGTCTGTGCTGTGTCTTGGCTCTTGTGATCAGTGTGGTGACTACGGGGGAGCAGATGCCTGACACACGACTTCCCGACTTCCACATTTGTTCCTGGGGGATGACATTGCTGGGTCTTAGATAGTTCCTGGTTGTGGACCTTCTCAGTGGACAGTGACCTGTCCGTCCGTCCATCTTCATGAACCAGGCTTATTGTTAATATATCTTTGATTTCTATATTTGAGTCTCTCTCTTACAGAATTACATATATAACTACAAAAATTAACTCATATTTTCTAAAGGTTGGCCTCATGCACTTTAACTTTTTAATGTGTACTTGTCTGTTATTTACCTATTATCTAGTAGTTATGTCTGTCTGTCTGTCTGTCTTTGAAAGAGAAGATCTTACATAACCCAGGCTGGCTTGGAACTCTCTTTGTAGATAAGTGTGTTGGCTTGAATGAAAATGTCCCCCCTAGGCACATGTGTTTGGATAGTTGGTGTCCAGTAGTGTTTTGGTAGGCTTGGGTCACATGTCCTTGATGAAGTGTGTCACTGTGGTGGGCTTTGAAGCTTCAAAACAGGGCATGACTCCCAGCCTGTCCTCTCAGCTTCCTGCTGTTCCAGGCCCCTCAGTATGTAAAACAAAACAAGATCAACCAAAGCAGACAGCTGTATCAACTTAAATCATTTCTATTTTAACATATCCAGAATCTATTAATACTTGTTTCTCCTACTGAGAATTAAAAAATCAAGGTAGAACTCAAATTATATTAAACTCTTTGTGTGTGTCCTGTGAATATTTATATTTAATGTAAATTTATATTAAATGTTCATATTTCATGTAAAATATCAAATAGTACTTTGTGGTGCATAAAAATGAGTGAAAAGTCATTTTTAGTATCTGTTAATAAAGTTTTATAGGGACATAGCTGTGTTCTCTTATTTGTATAGTCTGAATGGCTGCTGGGGTCCAACAAGACAGAACTGAGTTGTGCTAACATAAGTGGATATGAAGGTGTATTTGTCCCAGCATAGAGAAAATCAATGGGCTGTTACAAAAGAATTATTTTGTTTTGTAATTCTAGTGACCATTTTTAAAGTAAAAGACAGTGTTGTGGGAACATTGGTCTCACTGTTGTACAGAGCAAGGTCAGGACAACATCTGGACCGCAGTATCACAGCATGTGGACCCCACTGTCTCCTAATTCAGATCTCAGGCTGACCAAGGTTTCCTTGCCTCCCTGCTGCATTGTGGGTAGCTGTGGGGGAGGGCTCTATGGAGGGAAGGAAGAATAGAGATCGAGATGGAGGGGAGGAAAGGCATGAGGGAGTGAGGGCCAGAGAGAGGGAAGCACTTTGGGGGGCTTTGCAGGGAGAGAGGAGGAGTGGGGTGGGTTAGACTGAGGTTGTGTGTGAGAAGAGGGAAAGGGTTGATTGCACGGGGAGAATGCAGGTGCAGTGGTCAGCAATGGAAGGGACAGGGACAGTTCCTAGCTGTCAATCTCAGCAGCCTGAGTACTTCTCATGTTTTGTGGACTGTGATGTCTATCCTTGACCATTAGCTTGACTACATATGAAATTAACTAAAAGCCAAGTGTCTGGGTGCACCTGAGGACCCTTTTCTCAACTAAATCTCTAGGTGGTAAGACCCACTTTTAATTAGCATCTTTCGGGTTTGGAAGAGACACCTTTAATTCGGGCCACACTTCTGCTGGCAGCCCAAGCAGATGCCGTGGGAGAAGGAAGCTCGCTGTTTGTCTGCTTGCTCTCACTCTTGCTGGCAAGTCCATCTCACCCCTTACTGGTGTTAGACACACCCATTCAGAGTCCTGGCGCATAGTGAAGACTGAGACACTCAGCCTCATGGACCGAGTTCTTGGACTTTCTCTTGGTAGATGGCCATTCAGCCATTGTTGGATTAGCTGAACCATAGCCCATTAGTTATTCTAATAAATATAATAAAAATATATATCATGGGGATATAGTGTGGGGAGATTATATATGCAATGTTCATTAAGTTCTGTTATTCTAGAGAGCTCTAATACAGGACAGGAAGTATGTCCAGGGGAACCAGGATATGGGGGAAGCTGAGGTGGAGGTTGTTGGAGAGGATGACAACCCCATAAAGCCAGCCAGAGACCCACTGTCCTGTGTCTGCTCTGGCAGCTGTGGCACGCGTATTTCTCCACATACTCCTCACACCTTTCAACCTCTTCCAAAGCCATGTCTCCTGGCTACATCCACAATGGTTTGCTGTTGTTCTAATTATGTGTGTGGGTTGGGGGGTATACTTGGATGTATGGCCTCAGGATGCCAGGGCAGGGCATGAAATGCCACAGAACAGGATTCCAGGCATTTGTGAGCCAGACAGCAAATACAAGTGCTGGGAATTGAACTCTGGTCCCCTCTTCCTCTCCCTCCTCCCTCTCCTGCCTCCTCTCCCTCCTTTCTCCTTTTTATCCCTCTCTCCCTCCCTCCCTCCCTCCCTCCCTCCCTCCCTCCCTCCCTTCCTCTTACTTCAGATACCTTGAAGCTTTTTAGTTGTATGAAAAGTGTAAACTCAGGTTTGTTTTTACAGACTCCTTTCCCCGACACTGTATTTTAGAACCTGACTCCAGATGGCCCAGTGAGTCAGTCTCAGCTGCACGCTAGCATGTGACACATGCCTCATGCCTGGTGCCCCCTTGCTTTCTTCTGCTCTGTCACGTAACTATGTGTAACCCAATGATGGCAGCTTTAAGGAGTCCTTGTTCTCCGCCACTATGTAGGGGGACAGATGTTTTATTCTTTCTCAAGATTTCTGACCCCTTTGTGACTTTTAAGACTGTCAATGCAAACTCCTTTTGGACACATTTAAAAGTGACTATGCTTAAGCTGCCACCATTCTTATCATAAACAACTTGGCTGCAGAGACTTTGGTTTATCCAGTGAGGGTAATGCAGCGTTTTCAACCAGCAAGGTCACAGTCTGCTGGTTCAGCCAGAGATAGAGAACTGTCCGAGGGATGCATTAGATACTTAATAAAGATTTTATTTCAGAAAACACCATCTTTCTTAATTGGATTATATATTTTGACTAATAAAGCAAAATTTGGAAGATGAAGATTGTGGCAGGGGGGTGTAAGAAGGACAAACTTCAGAACAGCAGAAAATGAAGATGTCTAGAGGGAATGAATTTTATAACCATGATGTACCAGGGTGAGGGCAGACACAGTTTGTACCTGACGGGGAGATCACACTGGAGGCCATTTTTGCCCTGCCCTCCTTCACCTTTCTCAACCGTCTTTGTCCGTTTTCTTCTTTTTCTTCTTTTCTTCCTTGGATTTCTTCACCTCTTCTTCATCTGGATTTTCTTTGTTTGGTGGTTGATCTGCAGAAGCCTCTGCAGTTTGTGGTGAACTTGAATCAGAATCGGTTTCTTGGGGTTCTTGTGGCTTCTTGGATGTTTCCCCTTTCTCTTTGTGTTCCGATGGGTCCTCAAACTTCTTTATCAGTAAGCCATCTTCATTTTTCTTTATGACTATCCCGTCTTGGTTCTTCCTTATCAGGGACTCCAGTCTTTTGAAAAGGAATGGCTCTTCATAACATGCGGTCTGGGCTTCAAGTTCATTTTCACTTCTTTGGTTGGACCTTACTTGAGAGTCTTCTCTTCTCGGAGGCGGCGGCTGCTGCGGCTCTTCACACTGTACGGGCTCTCGTCTCTGGAGGGCCATGTGGGACTCGTATCTCTTTGGACAGCAGAGTTCGCACTGACATCTTCTCCACTCCTTACAGCACTTCAGGGAGTCCTCGACGTCATCCTGGAAGGTTACACTCCCTCCATGTCTTATCATCTGGCCTTTGTAATCTGGGAACAGAACTGAGTGAACAGCCGAGAGTGTGACTCAGATATCCAGAATTTCCTTCTCAGATATCCACAATTTCCTTCTCAGATATCCAGAATTTCCTTCTCAGATATCCACAATTTCCTTCTCAGATATCCAGAATTTCCTTCCCCCTGCCCCACAAGGCTGACTTCCTTTTATGCCTTATAATCAACAAACTGAGGAAAATTGGAGATCTCGCTCCAAACTATACAATAGTGGAAATCACACAGACATTCATGTGACTTAAGGTATTAGATGACAGATATTGTAGATATTGATACAATTCTTGACTCTTTTCAGTGAACTGGAAGAGCAGTGAGAGAAAGGTAAACGTAGTGGGGAAGAACCCACCGCTTGCTCAGTGGGGTGAATAATGGGTGGTGGTAGGAGAGTAATGAACCTGGTAATGGGAAGGAGTCAGAACACAATTCCCAATCACCTCTTAAAACAGAAGGAAACTCAGACGTGTTGTCCCCGTCGACAAAAAGCACATTTCATCATGTAGGAGTCATGATGGTTCTAGCTGTAACCACCGTCACCAGGTCCCCACACCCACTCTCCACACATTCTTACACTGACTTTGTGTTAAGGGTGTGGCTTTGGTGAAAGTGCTCTTTGGAGGACAGGGGACAGTGACAGGTCCCCTTAACCTGGTGTTTATGGACAGCGGTGAGCTAGCACTCGGGTGCAGGGAACCAGGCCCTCTTTGAGAGCCGCGTGTGCTCTTCACTGAGAAGCCATTTCTGACTATTCTACTAAATAGCCTGGTCTTCATGACAGCCAGGCCAGCCGGACACCGTTGTACCTCAGCTCTACAGATGGAGAAACCAAGGCACGGGACAATGAAATCAGTGGATCCTGGTAATGCTAAGGGTGGGGCTGGGAACGGACTTCAAGCCTTGAAGCTCTTGAGCTCTGCTTTCTTTCCATCCCTACTCAGAGAGTAGGTCCAGCCACCGCTGTGCCCACAGAGGAGAACTTTCTCTCACTAAGACTCACATCTTCAGACTGGTGATGTCAGTTCTGCCCAAGTTTAACAAAACCTCAGAGCACTTTTCATTTGAAGTGAAAACGGTCAGTTCGCCAGAGCAGAGCGTGGACAGCAGACCCCAAGTTCTGACAGACATAGTCAGTGGGTCTCACCTTCCTAATGCTGACCTTCTGATACAGTTCCTCATGTGGCCACCCCCAACCATAAGATTATTTTTATAATTACACTCTGTGACTATTAGGAGTTGTAATGTAAACATTTCTTGGAGACAGAGGTTTGCCAAAGGGGTCTCAACCCACATGCCGAGAACTGCTGGATTACAGGCTGGCGGGCTGGCCACCGCTGTTCTTCCACAGTAACTGAGTCAGAGACAAGATACTGTTTTACTCCAAAAGGAAAACAGATGAGAAGGACCCAAAACTGAAACAAGAGGGAACCACTGAAGGCAAAATGACTCAATATGCAATTCAAGAGGATCTGGGAACAGAGACTCCAGGCTGTTAACCACAGCAGGGGAGGCAGGGGTTGTGCAAACTTACTGAGTTCCCAGGAGCTGCCAACTGAAAGAGAGAAAGGCAAAGGAGAGTCATCAGTGGCTTGGCTTCTCCTTCCTTCCCAAGCCCCGGCCTCAGAGGCCATCCTCACTGCTGTCTGAGCCCACTGGGTTAGGTGGTGGATGCTTTGCTTTCCTGTGCATTTACAACTCCGTCCTTTGGCATACATCATTTTAATGTTAGCACCTTAGTCATTTTTCAGTTATGATTTGAAGTGGGAGATCTTTAGGCCAGATTTTAAGACCTTGGCTTAATTTTAAGCCCCTGTCTCAGAAAGTACTGAAAGTTGAGGGTTGGGAGAGACATGGTCTGGGTGGGGGAGGCAGACAGATAAAAAGACTTAAACTTACACTAGAGAATGCGGAGGGAAAGGGATGGGAAATTATTTGCCACTGAGTTCAGTGGTTGAATGTCTAGAGGACCAGTGTAAGTGGAGGCCAAGGGTACCACGCATGCCAGAGGAAGCCTGGGAGAGAAGACCTGGACTTACCACAGCCTTTCCGTGCGGACCCTTAAAAGGAAGAGGGAAACAAATAAGTCTCAAAATAAATTATGTACTAGGGTCTCATTAAAACCCCAATTGTAAGGCCAGAGAGGGATTTAGTGAGGGACTCTATCCCCAAGCAAGTGTTACCCTCTCGTTAGCTGGTCTGAACCCTATGCTAACAACTCAGGTACCCACGGCATCTTTATGGTCCGTGGGATCAGTTACAGGAGTAATGGCCATTTTTTCACAAAATGAAAAAAAAAGATTCTTAACCAAGTCCGAACAGCCATACTTTCAGGAGACTGACAGGTTCCTATTACAAGCCCCTTCTTCATGCCATCTTTTAATTTCCTTCATTTTACATTGTCATCATCATGAGCCTCATCCCATGTTCTCTCACACAGCACAGAGAACTCATTTGTAATCATGTCTCTAAACATCGGCTACAGATTCTGGGGTTTAACGAGAGTTCTAAGGCTGCTTGGGAAGAACTTGTGGCAGAAGACTCTGGATACTTTAATAGCAGAAAGAAAGCAAGCATGTATGTATGTATATGCATGTGTGCCTGGGCCTTCTAAAAACTTTGCACCATGTAGGTTTTGGGGATTAAACTTGGATTGTAGGGCTCAGTGGCAAGTTCCTTTATCTGTGGAGTCAACCTGGTTCTCTATTCCCTTTGGCCACATCCTTCAAGGTTCCCATTGCTTGTCTGCTTTACTTCAAAACTGTTGGAACTGTCTTTAAGACCTCTCTCTCTTCTTGTGGTAATTTCATGTCTTGATTGAGGAAAAATCAATAACCCCCACAACTTCAGGAAAACCCTGGGCTACCAGAACCACACAGCAGCAGGAACTGATGCACGGCCGAGAGCAGGCAGGCAGTAGTCAGCAAATCCATCCAAGAGTTAAAGGTCACGAGCAATGTCAACAGTGCCTCTTTGTTCATAGGGATTTAGGGAAGGAGTCGAAATACAATCATTTGATAAAAGTGCTGTCTTTGTCAGGTTAGGGAGGCCACAGAAAGCAGCTGAGAGGTGAGTGAAGTCACTAGAGAGCATCACCAGGCTGGGCTCATTGCTCCCCCTAGTGCCCTAAACAAAGTCTGCCTAAACGCTAACAGGCAAGGGCTTTATTATTTCATTAAAAACCCAGTTCTCTCACAACCACATGATGCTTGCAAGAGTTCATGTCTACCCTGGAGGACTAACTAACCACTTCAGCCACCAGCAGTCCTGTGTGTGAAAGTAAGTGTTGCTGAGATCCACCGATACCCACTTCCCAGCTAATGGGTAGGCAGGGACCGTCACCTTCACCTGACTCTGAAAATCTAAGACTGTGCTGGAGAGACAGATGTGGAGGGAAAGAGGCAAAAACCACAGGTTTCTTAGAAAGCGGTGGGGAAAACAGATTCTGCATTTAGCAGGTAAAGATTTCCTTGAAAATTCTCCAGCAGGAATTACGGTAAAGGAGGCGCTGGAGACATACACCTCACACTCTGTCCAGCATGTTTCTATAAATGGAATTATGAAGACCCTGAACTTTCATGTACCCCATGACACACAGCACCTTTGTTTTTCTAAAGGGCTGTGCTATCTGGAAGCAGGTTCTCTGTCAAAAGGCTCAGTACTAATTGTTCTTAAAGCAACCACCAGCACGCAGGGCCTTGATGCATGCTTTGGTGCACGCATGCTCCTCTGTAGAGCTCCCTTGATGCATGCTTCGGTGCATGCATGCTTGTCTGTAGAATTTCCTTGATGCATGCTTCGGTGCATGCATGCTCGACTGTAGATCTCCCTTGTCTCCCTCACTGCTGGCTCAACACTGTGCACACTCCGTAGTAAACTTTTCAGTGTCTAAGGGATTCTAGATAACAGAGCAGGAGAGGGGCTGGAAAACACGTGTATAAAGACTTTTTACTTGTGGGGAAGGAATAACAGTGGGGTGCAGAAAGAAAGGAAGCAATAACTTACCAGAAGACTCGGGGTAACCGGGCAGGATGGCAGGAAACAAAAAACACATTAGCAGAATATTTGAAGCAAGTCTATAGGCTCTTGGTTTTTGTTTTTTCTTCCAAGAGCTAATCAGCTCTTTAGCTTCTGCCAACAGCAGAGCCCCCTGCGCCCCTCCCCCCAAGCTCTCTATGGCAAGAGGCATGAGTGTTTTCTAAAGGAAGGGACTGGGCTGCCATGTGTTCAGTCCCCCTTCTCATCCTATCCCCCCTCCCTTCTCCAGTCTGTGTGCCCTGCACTCCTGCTGTCTGTCCGCTTGGCATGTCCTCCATAGCTTTTCTTCTTTAGCGTGGAAAGTTTCTTGTCTTATGAAAAGCTCTTGTTGGGCTGGGGAAATGGCTTCATGGTTAAGAGCACTGGCTGTTCTTCCAGAGGCCCATTCCCGGCACCCACATAGAAGTTCACAATCATTCGTGACTCCACCTTCAGGGGACTTGAACCCTCACATAGACACACATGTAGGCAACATGTCAATGCACATACATGATAAATACATCAATAATTTACAAAAAGGGAGAAAGGGTATTGGAAAAAGTTGTTTGGGAGATTTTTCCTCTCAATCTTTCTGTCAAGTGTTCATCTTTCTACTGAGTAATTAGTAACCGATTTCTCAGTAAGAGGATCAGGATGGGATACTCATAAATAGAAGCATTCCTCCGAATAGAGATCAGTTAGGAACAGTATTCTCTCCATTTTGGATTCTTAATTTTACCAAATTGATGAAATGAAGGAGCACTTACAGATAAGTTCTGCTACACGGGCTAAAAAATCTAAGTACAGACAGCATGGGCTGACATGGGCAACAACAGAAATGACATCCGAGGAAAACTTTCCAGATGCATTCTGAGCTGAGAAGAGCCCCGCCCCGCCACACCTGGCCCCGCCCCGCCCCCACCCACCCGGCCCCGCCCCGCCTCAGCCCTTCATGCCCAGCAGGTGCAGTGCATTGCTTTTCTAACAGTAACACAGACATTTTGAAAGAGTGAAGAGACAGTTCCCTTTGTTATCCACTTTGGTGACTGGTTTCTCTGGAAAAGGAAACACTGTAGCAACCGGGCAAACTCCCTTTCTCTGGGACCCCCACCCCTAGACTCTTCCTGCTTTGGCTGCCATCTTCCCTGTGTACTTAGTTAAAAGTGCATTTTCTTTGCTGCAGAGAAAGAAGGCAGGAGGTCCTCTCCGTCTTCTTCCATGAGGGCAGAAATGGTCTCAAGTTCTCCTAGGGTGGCTTTGGTAGTGGTCAGATGCAGGAGCAGGAAACCACTTTCTGCCTTTCTCTCAGTCTCTTTGGACGTGAAACATGTCAGAAACATTTAAATGCACAAGTGAACTCTTGGAGGGCTGACCCTTTTTCTATCTGCCTCCCATCTGGAGCTCAGTAGAACCTCCTTTTTTTTTTTTTTAAATGAGTAACATCTCAGTTGACTTAACTTTGTCAATTCAATTTGATTCTTATGTTTCTTTTTTAAAATCCTAGTTACCTATAAACTCTCATAAGAAAAATAGCAGATATGTTTTTCTATAGGTGACAGTTTGTGAAACTGTTGTTCAAAACAACAGGGATACTTTCCGGCCTGCTGTAATGAGGGCTGGTAGTTCTCAACAAAGCATCCCATGTTCTAGAAGGCGTTAGCGGAAGGTGCCTGACAAGTGCTAAACAGAAAGGGGGTCATGTAGAGAGTGGGGGTGCTGACTAGTTTGGTGTGGTGACATCATATACATACAACAAGCTATACACAGTAGCCCATCAACAGAATTGCTCTTCTGCCATTGTGAACAAGTCATAAGCAAATAACCCGATTTAAAGTGTTCAGAAGGAGACCACCTGACTTGAGGCCACCTTTAGGCAGGTGGCTCACTGTCTTACTTGTCTTCTGTAGGGTCTGTGCTTTCTAAAAATATTTACCTGTGACTTTAGAGGAAACTGCTCAATATAAAACTCAAAGAGACTCAGGGTCTGGCAAGTTGGGAAAGACAGCCAAAGAGGCAAACAGACAGCACTTACCTGGTTGCTTTTTCACTGTGAAAAAGAAAGAGGTAAAGAGATGAGAACACTGTTTCTGGATGAGGAACATACAGTACTTCTTGAACTCTGAAATGCACTCTACAAAATGGCTGTATGGGACCGCCGCAGCCTCGCAGCTCGTAACTGAGGCGGCTTTTTGGAGAGAGGCATGCCGCCAGGAAAGCCTATTTTCCTTCCTGATTTTCTCTCCAGAAGTCTGAAAATTCATCGTTAGATTTTCTCACTCCTGCTCTTTCTTATCTCTCTATTTGCCTCATGCAAAGACTGTGTTCAACTGGGGCCATTCTACTGTGGCTCAGTTGCTTTTAAGTTCATTTTAGATAATGCTTCCCCTCCCTCCAGATCATAAGTATCTCATGGGTGTGTGTGTGTGTGTGTGTGTGTGTGTGTGTGTGTGTGTGATATTACCCAGCCTCTGGCTTAAGAGCTAGCTAAGGAGACCTAGTATGAATAACTGTGGTAGAAAATGTTAGCTTGTAATTTCCTCCTGTGTATGTTAGCAGTAATAACTTCTTGGATGCAATACATAGGCATATATTAATACCAAGTTCACTGCTTGGCACAAGGTTAAGTGCTGGACAGATATCATCATGGCACCAAACTAGGTACCGGGTGGTTTCTTTATCACCTCAGTATGGCTACAGGTGGTGGAGAGCAAGCTGCTGGCAACAGGAGTAAGAAAACCAGAGCTGGGGATCCAGGGGTGCTAAAAAGCGAGTAGACGATAAAGACGGGCCTTGGTACAATCACACTATGAACACTGGGACTCAGCCGCAGGAAGTTAATGACAATACAATCAAGGAAAACAAAATATGGGACTTACGTATTATAGCTGGTCCACGTTGCTCTTTAATGAAAAAGATAAATTAGTATAGTGTTTTTTTGTATGTGTGTTTAATATAACACATATTTGCTCATGAATGTATTGTCTGGATGAGTCTTGCACACTGACTAAGAGGAGGAAGGTTGAGCAGGGTGGAAAGGAGGGTCCAAGGCTAGGGATGGGACTTAACTTCCTCTCCCACCTGGTCTCTGGATAAGTCAGGAAATGGCTCCGACTGTAGTCGAGCTACCTTGATCCTTCACTGTCACTTGAGGGCATCAGAGGACAACCTGAGGGAGTTGGTTCTCTCTTGCTACCATGTGTGTTCTGGGGATGGAATTCAGGTCACCCGGATTGGCAGCAGGAGCCCTGACCGGCTGAGCCACTGGGCCACTTTCTTGAGTGTGAATGTGATTGTACAGATACTGAAAATTCTCCGGAGACTGCTCATGGGTTTTTGCTCCTAGACAAAGCCACCCCGTGTTGTTCGTGGAGAGCTAAGTAGCAGTATTACTAGACCTGAATCTGAATTTATGCTGTGGATTCAAGGCTGCCAGTGTCTTTGAGGCAGTGGCTTTGCCATTATCTGCAACTTAGACCAGAAAGGGCTTCAGTTCTGAAGTGGATGCCTTCAAATCTCGTCAGGGACAGAGGAGACCACAGCAGGACTGTTCTTATCGTTGGTGGGTAAGGAGGGATTGCCTCCTTAGAAACACAGAAGGTTTGATCTGTGGGTTCTCGGTTATTCTAGGACTACCTTCTTGGGTGCTATTGCTTTATTCTCATTCTCTCTCTCTCTCTCTCTCTCTCTCACACACACACACACACACACACACACTTTCAAACTAATGGACAACGGCTGATGGTTGCCACATATAGTAGAACATTTTTTTCACACTTACATGCTTAGAGAAAAATGGTAGAGACAGGTAACAGCCTCTGAACACAGATCTCTGCCTGCTCTTCAAGGCAGGAAGTTAGATGTGTGTATTCAGCAACTAAGACAGCCTGCCTCACTGTTTGTGTGCACCATAAAGCTTGCTTTTTAATTTAGAGGAGTCATCTTTAAAAAGCTTTGTATCTGTAAATATCATTTAATACTGTAGTCTGGGAGTTTCCTCTGCCATACAAATATAGAAATATGCTCAATACATTTTAAACTATTAACAGTTCCATGCACCTTTGTATGTGAGTTCTACATACACACAAGGTGTTTCTTTGGGATTTACATCCTAAGGTGGAATTCAGAGGTTCTGCGTGGACTAGTTCTTTTCAGAGGTGGGTGGTGGATAGTTAAGGTCATGTTCAGGCCAGATTTGGGTTTTACACTCCTCCTGCCTCAGTTGCTCTCCTCTCTCCCTTTCTCACTTGACTTTCAAGACAGGGTCTCTCTGTGTGGCTGGGGCTGTCCTGGACTCTAGACCGGGATGGTCTCAAACTCAGAGTTCTGCCTGCCTGTGGAGTTCTGGGATCACAGACACGTACCACCATTCTTAATGTACATACTTAAAGACTAAGTTGTTGGGCATTCTCACTCAATAGACTGAGTTGTCTCCTGGGCCCCCAAGTTCTGTCTTTCCCTTTTCTTTCTTATATATCTCTCTTCTCTTTCTTCAAACCATATGTGGTATATGTGTTATCAAAGTATTTTTATTGCAGTCTTTTGTCACCCATGAGGAAGTATGTGACCTAGAATCAGCCTTTGGTGTCCCTCTCAGGCTCTTACCACATGCCCTCTGCTGCATCCATTTCTTTACCCTCCAGGAAGTGCATTATCATTAGATTGATCTAGAATCACCCAGGAGACACCCCTTTGGGTACATCTATTATGAGAGTGTTTCCAGCTAGCTCTGTGTTTTGGTAATTATCTGTCAGTGTGTGGGCGTGTGCACGTGAGGACTGGGACTCTTGGAGACGAGAGCCATTGGATAACCTGGAGCTGGAGCTGCAGGTGGTGGTGAGCCCCTGGTTTGGGTGCTGGGAATTAAACTCTGGTCTAAACTCTTTTGAGAAGGAAAGACCCATCCTGAATGTGGATGGCACTTCTTATGGGCTGGAGTCTTGGACTGAATGTGGAGGGACAGAGTAGAAAGTGTGTGGTCAGTACCGTTCATCTCTACTTCCTGACTGCAGATGCAACGTGCCATGCTGGACCCCTCACACCTGCTGTTCTGCCATGCTGGACCCCTCACACCTGCTACCCTGCCATGCTGGACCCCTCACACCTGCTGTTCTGCCATGCTGGACCCCTCACACCTGCTACCCTGCCATGCTGGACCCCTCACACCTGCTACCCTGCCATGCTGGACCCCTCACACCTGCTGCCCTGCCATGCTGGACCCCTCACACCTGCTGCCCTGCCATGCTGGACCCCTCACACCTGCTGCCCTGCCATGCTGGTCCCCTCACACCTGCTGCCCTGCCATGCTGGATTTACCCTCAATCATGAGCCAAATATACATTCTTCCTGAAGATGCTTTCTGTCACAAGAACAAGAAAAAGTGACAGACACAAGGGCCAGTGCCTAATCTGGAACATCTGGAGTTTCCAGTGCTATCCCTGGGCCTGTCCTGACAGTGTGAACGTTGCGCAGTGAGAATATTCAGCTGATCCGAAGGCACGAGAGGTGTATTGGATGGGGACTCCAGAGAAACAGTAGCACAGCCTAGGTCAGAAGTGTTCATCCCAGTCCATCTAACCAGCTCGTTGTCCTAACACTGACGTCACTGAAACTCTACTGGTAGAAACTGCTCAGTGTGCTCGGGAGGGAAGTGGGGAGCGTGTGTTTGCAGTCTACCGGACAGATCCAGATATGTATCATGGTTAAACATTAGGACATGTCACCCCAAACATGGATTCACTGACCCCTTTGGCCACCCTCAGACTTGCTTTTTAATTTTTTTTCCACTGAATGAAGAGATTGGGTGGGGCAGCCTCTTCAGACCCTGAACACCCTGACTGCCCTTCTTCCCCATGCCTACTCACCACAGATCTCAGGCTTCTCCTCACCACACTAGTTTATGGTACCTGTTGAGCATTTGAGTTTTTGACAAGACCTCGGCAAGACCTCTGCGTTTTAAGTTTAGTGTGAGGAGTCCTGGGGACCCTGGAGTGGGCTTATGAGATGGCTGAGCTCTGGCTCTGGGGGACCCTGGAGTGGGTTTATAACATGGCTGAGCTCTGGCTCTGGGGGACCCTGGAGTGGGCTTATGAGATGGCTGAGCTCTGGCTCTGGGGGACCCTGGAGTGGGCTTATGAGATGGCTGAGCTCTGGCTCATCATTTCATCATCAGCTTAGACCTGCTTTCAGCACAGTCTCAGGGGCCTGAAAATGCCTAGTTGCTGACAGAAAGTGGGAGGCCCACGTACCGGAAGAATAACATAATGGGAAGCCCATCTCTGGGAAGCCCGAAAATGGCTGAATGTGCAAACCAGGAACCTCACTCTTAGCATTTAGAAGTGGAGCCAGCTAAGCCATGAAAACCCCCACATATCCCAGTAGAAAAGGAATGAACTTACTTGAAGGTCTCTGTGTAATTACTAAGAGAGGGAGAGAGAAAGAAGAGAAATGTGTTCAATTTTCCTTAAGTAGAACCAACAGAAGAGTTCTCAACTAAGAAGCAAATTTATATGCAAGATTAAGTAGTGATTAGGAAAGAGGCAGACCTCCCTTTAGGCCCCCGCCATTATAGACTTGAGCAACTTTGGGTCACAGACTTTCCAGAGATGGCTGGGTTGGGGTTTTGTGATTCCTTGTACTCTCTGAGGAACATCCCATACTTAACACCCATTATTCTTTCTCAAAAGATCAAAGACAAAACCTTCTGGCTTCTGCTATTTCACAGTTAAGACTTTGGTTGGCAAACACTAGCTCTTACTTCCCCGTGTTTTATTCTGCAGGTATTTGCAGTGCGGGAAGCTGGGCGGGAAGGAGCAAGCAGAGGAGACTCAGATCACATCAACAGAGGTGAAGAAAATCAAACCAAAGCACTGTTCCTAGTACTTACGTAAGGGCAAGTTGGACGGCTCCGGCTGGCCTGAAAAGCAGGAGCAGCTGTGAGTGGTTGGCGTTGCCTTGGAGGCAGCAGGTGTGTGTGTGTGTGTGTGTGTGTGTGTGTGTGTGTGTGTGTTGCATGAAACTCTAGGCTTGTATTAGGTCCCACAACTGTATTCAGGGGTAAATAGTGGGCAGCAGTTTCCTCTCCACTTCTCAGGAATGAACGACAGGACTTAAACCAGACCGTGCAGCAGGAGGGGGAGAGGCTGTGCATATCTGAGCAGGTGCGGGGAAGCTAGACAACACAGGCAAAGTGGGGACAAGGAGGACGGGGGGGGGGTGGATCACACATCTCAGGTGCACAGAGATCAGTGAGGAAGGACTCAGGCAGGAATCAATGGTGGCTGATAACCTTGGGACGGAGAACGGGTTTAGCACCCCCTCTCCCGCTGTTCTGTCTGCACAGGTGAAGGGAGAGGACCCAGGCAGGGGCAGGGGGTCATGATAGCCCTTGACAACCCCTGAGTCACACTGGGTTTAGCACTTACCTTCTCCCACTGCTTTGTCTGCAGAGGTCAAACTAGACTACACAGACAATAGGAAGGCATGGGGTTGGGTAATCACACATCTTGTGTGTCTGCACACATCGTAGAAATGGGCAGGGCGGGCTCAGAGAATGACAGGAAAACAGGAGAAAATCAAGATGAACTCACTGCTAGGCTTCATTGACAGCTGTTGAAAACCTGTGAGCCGGGAGAATTGGCTTCTTCAGCCTCCCTTCTCCCACTGTTTTGTCTACAGAATGGAATGGGTGGGGCGGGAGGGGTGGAACCACACATCTTGTGAGTTTGCACTCAGCATAGATAGGAATGGGCAGGGCGGGCTCAGAGAATAATGAAGGAAAACAGGAGAAAATCAAAAAGAACTCACAGCTAGGCTTCAGTGGTGGTGGCTGACTACCTGTGGGACAGAGATTGCGGTTAGCACTTTCCTCTCCCGCTGTTTTGTCTGGATTAGAACCCCTGTCTGGATGCCCATGTGAGTCAGTAGACCTGAAGGGGCACATCATGGCTTCTGATACAGAAGGTAACCAAAGTCTTCCATCCCCTAGACCCACTAACCTTAGGATTGTTCAGGAGGGGAGGGTGTGGGGCCCCACAGCTGGGCTTACTGGTGGAAACTGGACTTGGTCCACAGGAGAAAATTATTTGCTTTTTATTTTTCCTTATTCATTTTCCCCTTTGTTTTATGTTTATATTTTAAAATTTATTTATTGGGCGTAGAACATGTAATATGAGTGTATGTGTGTGTATGTGCATGTGGTGTGTGTTAGCAGTGTGTGTATGTGTTGTGTGCATGTAGATGTAGGGTGTTTGTCTGTGTGAGTTGTGTGTGCACACATTGACTAGAGGTCAGAGGTGGACTTCTTCCTTGTGGTTTCAGGATGGAGCTCATAAGTCAGGCTTGTGGGACATCATTTCTAACCTGACCCGAATATTAGATTTTAAATGGCTGGGAAACTTTCTCCTTGTTATTTATTTGATGTAACTCAGTCCTTCAATTTTTTTCCCCATAAAATTATTTAAAAAGTCAAAAGCTTATGCTGATGTAAAACCAGGTGCCAAGGAGACAGCAGCTTTTAAGCTCTGAGATGTCCTACATGGCGAGGAAAATTCTTAGATATTATGGTCTCAAATGGGGACAGACAGAGCCAGGTCAGGGGGTCCTCACAGTGGCGGTTATGTAAGCATCTTGTTCCATTTTCCCTGTCAGTTTTTCCTTTTCTGTAATCAGTCTTTTGTTGATACTTATATAAAGTTTAAGAATCTCTCCATTTTTGCTCGTTTCCTATGTCTGAGCAGCAGTCAGGTCTCGGCTTTAATGCCCGGTGTTAATAACCGAGGGTGTTCCCCAGTGGCCAGCTGGAGACTGTGGGAGCCTAGCGTGCGGGTGCATGGGGGTAGGGTGGGAGCGTGGGGGGTAGGGCGGGAGCGTGGGGGGTAGGGTGGGAGCGTGGGGGTAGGGTGGGAGCGTGGGGGTAGGGTGGGAGCGTGGGGGTAGGGTGGGAGCGTGGGGGGTAGGGTGGGAGCGTGGGGTAGGGTGGGAGCGTGGGGGTAGGGTGGGAGCGTGGGGGTAGGGTGGGAGTGTAGGGGGTAGGGTGGGAGCGTGGGGTAGGGTGGGAGCGTGGGGGTAGGGTGGGAGCGTGGGGGTAGGGTGGGAGTGTAGGGGGTAGGGTGGGAGCGTGGGGGCAGGGTGGGAGTGTAGGGGGTAGGGTGGGAGCGTGGGGGTAGGGTGGGAGCGTGGGGGCAGGGTGGGAGTGTAGGGGGTAGGGTGGGAGCGTGGGGGTAGGTGGGTGCAGACTTACTCATGTCCACAGGCATTCCAGCTGAAAGGCAATTACAGAAGTGGATTAGTGCCTCGCTTCCTTTACAGAGAGAGCCTGGGACCTCCTGTTCCCACTGCCTGAGCACTGGCATTGCATATGTTACAGCCACACCAAGCTGGCACTTGTATCCTGGTTCCTTTTCCCTCTCTGTCCCCACATTAGGGGCTGAACCTACCTAGGGTGTCACATGCTGCCACTCCTCTTCTAGCCCCCCTTTTTCTTTTACATTTTAGCCTTTTATTTGAGGCCAGGTCATATTAATTTGCCCAGGCTTGCCTATCCCTTGGTATGTAGCCCGAGTTAGGCCATGAAGCAGGCAATACTGTATGTAGCCCTGCATCCCAAGTATCTAGGCTTGCTGACCAAGCCAGCCCCATTTTGGTTTTCTTCCTTGCTGGAATCTTTCCTGGTGATACAGATATCACACACACACACACACACACACACACACACACACACACACACACACACACAGGCATTGAAAAGTTTTCAGAGAACTGGCAACCTCTTTGTGAAATTCCAGACAGTGAAAAAGCAGAAGGCTCAGATAGTGGGAGTTCTTAGTTCCTTTGTTAGAATTCCATGTCTGGTAGGAATTGTGGGACACTGAGAAGGCACAGCAGGGCAGACAGTAGTACACTGACCACCTGTGCAGATGGGCCAGCTGGAAGACAGGAATATCTATTTTTGTTCATTCATTTCTCCCTTCTGTGTATGCCCCCTATTCAGAAGTTACAGAACCACAGGGACACATTTTCCTTTGATCCTCAGTTTCCAAGTCAGCCAAGGAACATTCTAAAGCCTGTTAATAACCTAATATAGCTGTAACAGTTCAAGGAGTTGGGGATTTCAGCTGCTGGGTCCTAACATGGATAGAGAAAGGCTTAAGATCATTCCAACATCCCTGGGACAGTTTGGGGTCTGTCATGAAAGGAGGCAGCCAGATTTACCGTTGGAATCCTCGGCTGAAAAACAAAGGTATAAGTTAGTGTGGGAGTCTGGTGACCCTGCCCTCAGTGGAGGGACTGGGCGCCTACTGTGTGGTTACCTGCTCCCATTCCTGGGTGGCATCTTCTCTAGCCCATGCCTTCACCTTTCTCCCCTGCTCCTGCTGATCCACGGGAGCCTCGACTCATGCATACTGCTTCCCGCCCACCCAGATGACAAGTCTCTATAAACTTTGGGAGCTCTCTCTGTCTCTGCCTCTCTCTCTCTCTCTTCCTCGTTTGTGAGAAGCTCTCATGTTGCCCAGGCTGGTTCCTGGTGACCTATAACCTTTGATTTCCCCCTCCTCCAGCTCTCCACTACTAGGTTACAGTGTGGCAGCTTGCTCATTCCTTCCTGGGGACTGGCACCAACTAGACAGTGGAAAAAGTAAAGGGGATGGATGTTACATTCACAAGGCAGAAGAAGTGGAGGGAAGGACCTCAGCCTGAGAATCCTTACTTACGGACAGCATGCAAGAGACTTACGGCTGCAGCTTTCTGAAGGCGGAAGAACAAACGAAGAAATGTCAGCATGCGTGCGTGCGTGCGTGCGTGCGTGCGTGCGTGGGGCTGAAGCTAAAAGTCTAAGCCACAGGATAACACCACAGCTATAGCGCAGGGCTCCCAGCCTTGGTCAGCCCAGGCTATTGCCCGCGCTTTTGCTGGCCCGGGGTAGGCGCGAGACTGTTGTCCGCAGCCAGGGAAAATTCGACCTATGTGCCATGGCCGTCTGCTCTCCTTTCAAACCCTCTTCCCTACACCTGAGCCATCTGAAAGCCGGTCTTTCCCTCTCCTTTTGTTAGGTTTATACATTCTTTTCCTTTTGATCAGCTCGCTTTAACCTTTCTTTTTCACCCACAACTCAAAGCTAGCAATACAACTTCTATGTATACAATTACACTATTTCAAATTTATAATTTCAAAAGTATTTATACAGAGAAGACACAGGGTGGCTGTTTGGAGACTTTGGGCTACTAAGGACCCCCCACCCCATGAGAATTTTCAAGGCTGCAGGGTGGTATGGTCAAGAATATGGATGAAGGCAGCCTTGAGTCGGGGTTGCAGGTGTGTGGCAATTTGTGTGCCAGAGGTCAATTCATGATGACTTTAATTCATTTACCAAAACGATCCTTAGGACCAGAGCTCATGGCAGGAAACAAACCATTGTAGAGATCACAATGGTCATGGTTTTGTGGGTGCTGTCCTGCCCCCCTCCAGCCTCAGACTGTCTAAACTGTACTGTGCTCTCCCCACCCCTCCCATTTTTTTCTGCATTATCCTTATCATCCCCTAGTAGGCCCTATCTCTTGAACTGCAAAGCTCTCCCCAGCCCTCTGAGAACTTGTGTAACCTTTCTCTGGCCCTTGAGGCAATTCTGACCACAGAACATGTGTTAATATGTCTCTGAGCACGTCGCAATGTTAAGTGAACATTCCTTTGCTCTTTTTCTTTCATCAAAAAGTTATTTTATGTGTATGAGTATTTTATCTGCATGTACACATATCTGTGTACCATGTGTGTGCCTGACATCTGCAGAGACCCGAAGAGGGCACTGGATCCTCTGGAGCTGGAGTTACAGTTGTGAGCCTCCATATGAGTGCTCGGAACAGAACCTGGGTCCTCCACAAGAGCAGCAATTGCTCTTAACTGCTGAGCCATCTGTGCAGCCCCTGTCTTTTTAAAAGAAAGATTTATTTATTTTATGTATATGTTGGATTTTATTATAGATGGTTGTGAGTCACCATGTGGTTGCTGGGAATTAAACTCAGGACCTCTGGAAGAGCAGCCAGTGCTCTAACCGCTGAGCCATCTCTCCAGCCCAGTCCCTGTCTTAATGTATAACGCAGGAGAATTCTTAGCAAGCACAAAGCAAGAAGCATAGCAACATGTTTAAACCATCATTCTACAGCAACAAAACCACCAAGAGGAGAAACAGGCCATCTGAACGTTTTTTGCAGGGGCAAGGAACGGAACACCGGAGAGAAAAACAAACAAACAAACAAACAAACAAATAAACAAACCGCCCGTAGGGGACTTACCACTAGAGTCCATACGTTGCACTGCAAATAGAAATGAATGGCTGTGATTAGACAGAAGGTGAGCTGTTCTTCAAAGGAGCATGCCGAGAGCAGCCCTTCCAGGTGGCACTGACATTAAGCATCAGCCGTTACCATGACGTCCTGTGTGCAGTCTCTGCATCAGTACCCAGCCTTCCTAGGTTAGCTAGGAGGAGGGGCCAGCCCCCCTCCATATCTGTGCTTACCCTTTAACCCTTCCCCCAATCCTCTTGACAGTTTCATTTGCCTCGGAAACTATCCCAATGTTGACATATCCTTACAAGCGTAAGTATATGATTGTATGTGGCCTAATTCTAAGGCCACAAAATCCCCATTTTCTAAAATACAACTAGTCTTTAAGGAGGATGGTAATGGTGCTGGGAAAGGCCAGGCCAAGGAGCAGGATTTGTGAACAGTTGGAGCCGAACTTTGTCATAGAAAGTCACTAACAGTGAACCAGGGCATTTTCACTCACCGATAGGGCCAGGAGTTTGCACTGAAAAAAAATTGGAATTGACGTTAGTATAAACGTTTTTGCTGAAGAGTTTTTCATGCATGTTATTCTAGGGAAGGCAGAGCAGGGTGGAGTGGCAGTGCTGAGACCACGGACAACCAGGCCAGTTTTAACACTAAGGACAAAGGGCGTGGGCAGCACTTACTGCGGGCTCCTGTGGGCATGGGGACTTTAGAGAAAGACAGAACCACACTTTTCCTTCTGCCAGTACCTGGGGAAGAGACTACTTGCCTATGTGAGGGACTGCGCTTGAGTCACATTCTTACATATCACAGGCTAATATGTCCCAGGGGCACACAGGTGTAGGAGGTGAGGACCCTGCTCATTCCTCTCCCAGAGTCTAGCTGTTTGGAGACCAATGGCTGTGTCTGCTGTCTGGATTTGATCAGCTTCAGAGTCTGAGCACTGGGTCAGTGGAGCTGCCTGCTTTTGATGGAGAGTTGGCTTTCAGTTGATGATGCCAAGGCAGTCTGAAGACTGGAAACCTACCACCTCATTCTCAGCGTTGTTTATGTAGGAAGGAGCCAGGACGGAGAAGTACAGACACCTGCTCAGAAGCTGTGGTCATGCTTCTGGAATTTCTGTAGATTTCGTACTCAGAGCTTCTGAGGGATCGGTGGAGGGATTTTCTAGGACAGTGAAGCTTCTGTTTTATTGGTTGGACCATGGAAGAGAGTGTTCTGAGGTGTCTTTTGAGCCTTGCAGAGACTACAGTGAGGACAGCTCTCAAGAAGGGGTTTGGCTGCTGCTGTCCTGCTGGCTGGCAGCCTTCTGCTGAGGACACACTGAGTAAGCTGTATCAGATGGCTGCCGTAATCCCATGAATGCAGAGTCGGGTCCAGACCCTCAGTGGCTCTGCAGGTCCCTCTCCCCACTGTCTCATGTCATGGTGCTCATGATGGAAAGTGTCTGCGACTGACCCATCTTAACATGGTTTTCTAGATCTAGATATCCTGGGCTATGAGCAGTTAGACAAACTAGAATTTGGGGGTATCTTACAATGTAATTTAGCAGTTTCTCTCTCTGTATGTGCACCAGCATGTATGTGTGGTTTACAGGTTCAGAGGTTCAGTCCATGATTATCATAGCGAGAAGCCTGGCAGCATCCAGGCAGATGTGGCACTGGAGGATCTGAGAGTTCTACATCTTGTTCAGATGGCAAACAGCAGAAGACTGTCTTCTAGGGAGCTAGGAGGAGGGTCTCAATCCATCCCCACAGTGACATACTTTCAATAGTGCCACTCCCTGGGCCATGCATATTCAAACTGCTATAGCTTGTGTGCGTGTGTGTGTGTGTGTGTGTGTGTGTGTGTGTGTGTGTGTGTGCACACTTGCACATGAATTCGTGTCCTTGTTCTTGTGGTAGAACTTTAGGATATTTGGGAGTTAATGCCTGACAGTCACATGACCTTGGGTACATGATCTTTTGTTTCCTCCGTTTTTCTCCTGCCCATCCTTGTACCACCCTGTGTGCCGTTCTGTTCTTCCCTCTCTCAGCCACGTCTGGTCTCCTACTTTCTCCCGCCGGCCATCTCCATCACTCTGATCATCCAGCACTTTTCTTTCTCTCTTTAGATGCCCTCTTCCTTCTCTTTTACATTGTGGTTACTTTTAAACTTTCTCGCTAGGCCTCTTCTGCCTCCAATTCATCAAGTTCTGAAACCTGCCTCTGATGCCGGGCAGCAGCAGAAGGACTCAGAGTCTGTCTTTATTAAGGACAGCTGCGAGACCCATGTCATCGTCACTGCAGTGAAGGCCCAGGGAAGTGATATAAATGGCAAAGAGACATTACAGTTAGCCAACAATGGCGTGATTGGTTAATCTCATGAATGTACAGGAGCCTCAAGGGCTATTGCTTTAGTCATAATGTTCAAAACAAAAGTTTTTAGTTTTTGTTAATAAGTCTATAAAACAGTGTGGGAAAAAGTATGTGTGGCTAAGACTCAATTTATAAAGCTATAAGATGAACAACTTTATCTTGGCACCCGAACAATCCTTACAGTGTTTCTGTGGAAAAAGTGTAAATCAGGGAAGTCATGGTTGCCATGGAAGTTGGTGGTGACAGAAGCTGACTGTCCTGGAGAAAAGTCATCTGAGAACTTAGAAGGCAAACAAAGCTGGGTGCTTCTGCCATTTACAGGTTGAACCAATGTGTGGAAGGTTGAAAGTCTTGTCTGTGGCCCCATAGTGCTGGATTAGGAGCAGTGAGTCTGGAAGGGGCAGCCCATAGGCTGAGTTTTTGACACCTTGGGTTCCACTGTCACAGTTAATATCCTTTTACTGTTGAACCTGTTTACGGCCACCCTGGGGAGTTCTGGGGAAGGATGACCCAGCAGTGGGAGTGCTCTGTCTTTGGGTCTGTGGGGACGGATGATAGGCATGAAAATGGACGGCTACCCAAAGTGTCTCGAGGGTCAAGAGGTGTAACGGAGACGCAGGTGACTTACGGAAGGTTCTCTGAGAGAGTTCTGGAAAGAAAGAGAACAGACGTTAGCACGTGTCCTGTCATCTGTGTGCCTCCTCACCCGGGGTCTCAAAGGACTAGACAAACCCTCCTTCCTGGAACTGTCCCCCCACACTCCTGTGTGATGTGATGTTGGTTCTATGAGGGTCTGCCTCTACTTTGTCAGTGAAATGTGTTTTCACAACCCGGAGATGACCCGCTGATGAGCCAGTGGAGGAGAACCATGAGAGCAGGGAAGGCCCGCTAGCTACCGCAGAGAGAGCATAAGCTCTACCGTGTAGAAGGGACAAAAACTTACTGATAGATCCTGTAGCTCCGGCTAGAGACAGGGAGAGAAAAATCATCATGCTTAATCTGTGTGAAGGTAACACCCAATAACTGAGTACCCATCTCTCAACATTCATTCCACATCAACCCAATAACTGAGTACCCATCTCTCAACATTCATTCCACATCAACACCGCAGACGGAAACACTGGGAAGGCCCAGGCAGCCCTCCTACTGCACAACACTGAACCTGGAAGATTGGAGGCTTTTTTTCATTCTGGGATGAGTTGCCTTAGGCAATGGAGAAAGACAATGTGGAGTTTGTAATGCCTGTATTTCTCTGCTTGTGTTTCCTTAGAGATCTGAGGCTTGAGAAATTTATGTTTCTTCTCTGAAGGGTGATTATACTGCCCCCTAGTGCTTTTTTAAATTAAGTTAGCCTGTGGGATTTAAGGTCAGCACACAACGTGCATGCCTCTTTGGAAACTGTGATGGGAAACACAGTCCCAAGAAATGGGGTCTGTCCACTCCCACCTCTGCAGGTCCGCTACGTGCAGGGCTGGAGTGGAGGATGGATACTCACGGATAGGCCCAGAGAACTGCACTGTAATGGGAATGAGAGAGCATCAATGTGGTTGGCAGTCGCAGAATCTGCATGCCACCAACATTCCCCAGAGAAACACAGCAATTCAACCCAGGAGGAGGGCAGGCGGCTATCACACAGACAGCGTGCTCATCAGAGCAAGGTTTCGTTTCTTTGTTTCTTTTCTTTTCTTTTCTTTTCTTTTCTTTTCTTTTCTTTTCTTTTCTTCTTAAATGTATATGAGTACATCATAGCTGACGTCAGACTCACCAGAAGAGGGCATCAGATCCCATTACAGATGGCTGTGAGCCACCATGTGGTTGCTGGGAATTGAACTCAGGAGCTCTGGAAGCGCACGCAGTCAGTGCTCTAACCACTGAGCCATCTCTCCAGCCCCCCCCCCCCCAGAGCAAGTTATTGAGAACCCATCTTAACAGAGGACTAAGTAAATAAAAAATATAAAATGACAACAAAGTTAAAATTAACTTCCCTTTCCTTAAACTCAGTGATACTCCATGATACTTTGTCTTAGATCTTGGATATCAGGAGGTGCCCTAAACTTTAAATGTAACCATAAAACATGCATAGAAAATCTTTCTGGAATGGTGGGGTACAGAGAGGGTAGGGTCCCAGATCTCACGGAAGGACAAAGAGGTAGAAAAGAACTCACGTATAGGTCCAATCGTTCCAGCTAAAATATTGGAAAAACAAATCAACATCAGTTAGTTCTCTAGCAGAGGGAAACAGTTCACATCAACATTCTTTCTGGGAAACTCAGAAACTAAAGCCAGCAGTGCCGTTTTCACGCTGATGGACAGCGTGAGCTGGGGTCAGCCCTCCGGGGGGAGTGCACGCACTGTCAACGTACCTACTTCCTGTTAGCTGGCCATCTCCAACTGCTTAGCTAGAGTTATGGCCTCATCTTCTGAAGGAGACGTTGCAATTCCTATCTTTGTGATGAGTTAGGTTCCTGTTCACCAGTGTAGCCTGGCTTACCATGGTGGTGTGAGACAGATTGGAGCTATTCTAGGCAGGGATTTAGGGTGAAGGAATCAGGAGGCTAGATTCCTTCCTCGGCCAAACTGTGACTCATGAGCCCTGACTGTGACATTTTCCCCCTCTTTCTTTCAGGATTAACCTGTTCTCAGAACAGCCTCAGAAGTCTGGGCAGACACTCTGACAGATCCACTAAGCCCCGAGGAGTTTTGCTTTTCTTGTCCTTAGTCCACATGGCTGTTCTGTGGAGACTCCACAGGGATGGAAAAGGAATTCAATTGGGGTCAACTGTGCTCCATTTTTATTTCCTTCCTAAGTGCAGAGATTCTGATCCTATAGCATGATGAAACTCAAGTTTTAATGTATGTGTAAATTACCCAGTGACCTTGACAAACATGGGGTGTGACTAGTAGATCAGGGATGGGCACCAGGCTGAGGTCCAGTATCTCCGATAGAATCTAAGGTGTACACACCCCAACACCTCACTGCACTCTTCACCCCTCCCACAACCATGGTGTGGGGACCCTCCATCTGCAGCTGGAACTCTCTGTATGCCACGGAGCCCATTGCTGAGGAGGACAACATGCTAGTCTTCTCCCTTGAGTGTCACTGGAACTTCTTGAAGAGCGACAGTCCTACTTTTTGCTAGACTGTCCCTAACACGTCGCTCTTTGCAGCTGGTACTGCAGGTTTGGGAGGGTTCTGTAATCCTGTCTCATAGCGGCTCCCAGTGTGTCAAGAGCAGGGGATGAAGAAGGGAAAGCATGGGCGGTGTTTACAAGAGGAAATGGATGTGCCAGGGCCACAAACGTCATAACTATGCAGTGAGGCAAAGCACTGAGGATCAAAGTGCAGAGAGGAACTTACAGATGTCTCCAGCGTTGTGGGCTAAAACAAAAACACAAAACCTTAAGTTTGGAAGGAGCACGACTCAGGGGCGTTTGTTTTGGGAGGGTTTCGGGCCAGGCATTCACCGAGTCCTCCATGTGGGAGGACTCTGGGAAGTCAGTGCATTTTCTCTGGTTGTTTAAGAGACTGAGACCATCCTCTATGGCTATGACCTAGACTGTTTTATGGGAAGTGCTTCACCTGGCCCCAGAATTCTCCTCATGCTTTTAAATGAATGAACTTGGGCTTTTGTTAGCAGAATCTTCACTGGGCTGCATAAAGCAGTGTGACAGTTAAGGGACTTGAAAGGAAGGTTAAGTACCCACACTGGGAGGGACGGAGAGTCAAACAGCTTCCTCTGTCCGAGTGTCTCCTTACCGCCCTTCATAAGTTCCCCAAGAGCAGGCATTGCACAGCAGACCCAAGAATAGAGTTATAGATTGGGGGAAACGTACTCAGAGGGTTGGCTAAGGACTTGGCGTTTCTTGTTCTACCTGTAATAGAAATCAAGAACATTCCTGAAAACCACAACTGGTTGAGATACAGAAATCAACTGCATTTTAGGTGCTCATCCCAATTAATACATCTACAGTCCAACCCCTACACTTGAGGGTCAGAAAACATCTCTGAAAGGGGGCAGAAAGACTGTCAGGGCCAAAGGATCAAGACAGCTAGCTGCTGAGAAATAGTTTCTTCAAAAGAGAGGACATGGTGGAGGATGAGTGGGGCTGGAAAGAAGCTGGTAGTAGTGAATCAATCAAGATAAACTATAAGATTCTCTAAAAGTTCATGAAAATATTGCAGACAGGAAAGAACTGTGAGCTTATTGAGCATATAGTTTAGACCACAGAGGGCTGATGATTCTGTTCCCTCCTCCCAGATATATGGTTCAGAGTCTTGGGGTTACAGACCCAAGCATCGCCTCCTGTGTCTTCAGGCTTCCCTACTTCTTATCCCTCCAGCTGTTTGAAAACATGAAAGCTGATTGCTGTGATTACTTAGGTAACTGGCTTAAGTGTTCAGGAGAGATTTTCCTATGCTCACACAACTAAGGAGCAGGATGCAGCTCTAGGCAGCCAGAAAACAGTTCTCGTATATAAAAAAGATGTCAGTCAACACGCAGGAGTGAGTTAAAAGTGTCTGTGAGCAGGTCTTGTCTCAAGACTCGTAGTTTGTTGAGGAACTGTGCAGAGAGAGGGGCATGGGCTCCCCTGGGGGGAGGGAGGCTGTAGTTAGACAGGGCTGTGGTCAGAAGAAGACTCACCCGAGTTACAGGTTAAGGAGAAGGGTCTAAAGGAAGGAGAATGTAAAGAAACAGAAGGGAAAAGACTGCTAGGAGCTGAGGAATGTGCGGCCAAAGGCATGTGTTTGCTTAGACTGGGAGGGCGTGTCACTGGCTTGGAGAGAAATGTACTGAAGGTATGGGGCAGCTCTCTAGAATCATGAGCTACAAGCCCACCCTGGCTTATTGGAAAACAGGTAAGGAAGGGGGCCATCCTCTGCCTAGTACGGGAGCCCAATGACACAACAGTGAAAACATAAGAAAAACTCACTTGGCGATTCTTGGGAAATAGCTGGAGAATACAAAACAACAAGAACAACAACAAAACCAAGTTAGTGTGGATGTGGTTCACACACTACACCTACATCCCAGAATCCATCAGGAACTACTCCCAAATGCTTGAGGCCTTCCACTGCCCAGGAGGCACAGTGCCGTCTTTTTTACCTGGTCAGGACTAAGTTTTTAAGAACACAGGTTTGAGATCCCCTTCCCTACGGTGCCGCCATTAGGGGAATGCTTATTGCGACAGTGTCTCGCCATTACCCTGCTTTGATAGCTGGTCAGGCCTGTCACTTGGTGACCACAGAACAGAAGAGAAGTGATTTCTGGGACCTTACAGTACTGTATGGTAGCTACTGTTAATAACATATTTAATGATATAAGACTGAAGATAGAAAAACTCACTTTGCGGTTCTTGGTATACATCTGAAGAAGAGTACAAAAAAAAAAAATCAAGTTAGTGTAGATAGTGGTTGTGACCACTTGTATGTGATTGGCCCAGGGAATGGCACAATTAGGAAGTGTGGCCTTGTTGAAGTAGGTGTGTCACTGAGTGTGGGCTTTGCGACCCTCATCCTAACTCCCTGGAAGTCAGTATTCTGCTAGCAGCCTTCAGATGAAGATAGAGAACGCTCATCTCCTGTATGATGCCTCCCTGGACACTGCCATGTTCCTGCCTTGATGATAATGGACTGAACCTCTGAACCTGTAAGCCAGCCCCAATTAAATGTTGTCCTCATAAGAGTTGCCTTGGTCATGGTGTCTGTTCACAGCAGTAAGACCCTGACTGAGACAGTGGTTCACACACTGCACCTACATCCCCAGAATCTTCTCAGGAGCTACTCCCAGGACGCATGAGACCTTCGATTGCCCAGGAGGTACAGCGCCATCCCTCTGCCTGGTCCCCTTGTGACCTAGCCTCCCCTGCTCTCACCCCTCCATCTTTCTGCTGGGCTCGGGGTGTTCTTCCCCAAGATCTCTGTCTTATTCCCCCCTTTGTCATGCAGGTGTCAGTTCAAGCCTCTTTTCACAGCCCTGATATCTTACTCTCACCCTGTAGCTCCACTGGCCCCGCCCTAATCTAGTTTTCTCCACAGTTCTGTTTCCGACATGAACAAGTTTTAGTGTATTTGTGTACAGATGTCCTTTTTTGTCTTTCTTAGCTGGGACCTGGTCTCTGTGAGACAGGGGCCAGGCTGGCTTGTGCTTATAGACCAGTGCATGGTACATGGCAGGCACTGACACACACGCCAGGCACATATCATCTAATTCTCTAATATTGCCCATTCCAACATTCAACGTTCTCTAATTTTCTCCTACAGTTTCTTTTCCTACCAGCTTGGAAATTTATCTCTTTTGTCAACCAAGCAAAAATATTTATGATTATTATGGCTAGAAATGGGATTCCCCCTCCATAGGAAAGAAGGAATGCACTAATTAGGCTTTTACATATGCAAACCCCAGACTAGCACCGGCCATCCCGTCTCCAGTCCTGTTTGTTTCTTGTGGCCATAGTTTCCAACATCTCTAGTTTTCAGCTAACTCATCATTATGAGAGAATTTTCATAATCTAGTGACCCAGCAGGGAGTGGGAGGGAAAAAGAGGAGGGGCCTTATCAGTTTGTTCTGAAAATAAATGTGATCAAAGGGCTTACTCATTAGGCTCAAAAGCTGCATATCCCCCCACCCCCGTGTGTGTGTGTGTGTGTGTGTGTGTGTGTGTGTGTGTGTGTGTGTGTAAACAAGAAGTCCAAAGAAAATCAACTCCCAAACAATGTCAATTGCAGTGCAGAGAGGCTGGGGCACTGTCTGTGTTGTGAGTCACACAGAGCTTTTC
This sequence comes from Micromys minutus, assembly GCF_963924665.1. Lineage (NCBI taxonomy): Eukaryota > Metazoa > Chordata > Mammalia > Rodentia > Muridae > Micromys > Micromys minutus. The sequence continues at coordinate 2,476,844 of NC_137960.1, read as the reverse complement.
ACCCCCTCACAGGCACGTGACACCAGCTCTCTTATGCCGCACCCTCTGTCCTCACTGAATTCCCTCACCTCCTGTTCTCTTCCTTATAGTTTTCTGTCCTTGTTACAGAGATTTGGAAATCTGTGTGTTTCCTGCTGACAGGCCATTAGACTAAGACTTAGATAAGAACAAAGAGTACTGTGGTGTCCGGGTACAGTGAATCAAGAAATGTGGAACTCAAGTTTCTGGAAAGTCTCTGGAAGGGGTGTGGCAGTTCATGGACATGACCTTGTGATGACCAAGGGGCTGACCATTGGCAGAGCACAAGGAAAGTAAAGCAACTTACCAGGATTGGATCTGTACAGTCCTGAAAGCAGAAAACAAAAACAAAACTAGAGTGAATGTCTCACTCACTGACGTAGCTCAGGCTCTGTGAGCAAGACTGCAGGAAAGATTACACCCTGTTTCCTGTGGGTGGTGGGCAGTGTGCTGAGCTGGTATGTCTGGACCACCATTAGACATTGGCTTGTTCCCTGAGGGACACTGGCAGCATCGTGAGGACTAGAATCCACAGACTAAAGATCAGACATTTTGAAAGAGAACAAAATAAAACTAACAAATATAGAAAATAATGCCCTTTTATCCAAAGATAAGTTAAATTGATAAACAGAATGAACTCAGTCAAAGAGCTAGTGAATCCTTGGGAAGTTATTAGGAACTACCTATTTATTGTTCGCTGTGAGGCTAGTCTTACTTTAACTTGAAACAAGCTACTGTTATCTGAAAGATGATAACCAAAACTGAAATAATTACCCCATAAGATCTGGCTGTGGAGAATTTTCTGAATTACTGATCAATGAGAGGAGGCCCAAACAATTGTGGGTGGTGGCATCTGAGGCTGGTGGTATTTGGTTCTATAAGCAAGCAGGCTGAGAAAGCCAGGAGGAGTGAGCCAGTAAGCAGCATTCCTCCATGTCCTCTGCATCAGCTCTTGCCTCCAGGTTCCTGCCCTGCTTAAGTTCCTGTCCTGACTTCCTTCAATGATAAACAGTGATGTGGAAGTGTAATCTAAATAAACCCTTTCCTTCCCAGGTTGACTTTGTCTTGGGGTTTCATCATGGCAACAATTACCCAAAGAGATTCACCAAAAACATTCCCTTTTCTGCCCTCTTGCAGTGTGAGTGTGTGTGTGTAGTAAACAAAAACAATAGCCACTTCCTGAAGGTTTCTGTGACCCCTGGGCCTGGTGATGCTGTTAATGGGAGGGGGGGCAGTGCACAGCTAGAGGTCAGGCTGTCCTCGGGATTTTCCTCGATTGTATCGATGGGAATAAACCATTATGGAGATTATTTTTTTGCTTGCAGGGCCCTGTCTGTCCTGGCACACCCTTCATGTCAGCACTGACTCGTACCCACTCCTGCACAAGCCTGGTCTTTATTCCTGCTGCATCCAACTCTCCGGAAAGAGATCGGCAGTCTAAGCACTTTGTCCCCAACGGCCCTTTCAGTCCGTGTATAAGAGGCTAGTACACAAAAACAGAACAGAACAAAACAAAAATCTCACTATTTTCCAGAATGGTCTAGATGTGTGCTGAAGTAAAACAATTTTCCTTTCTGCATTCAGTGAAATTCATGAGACCGAGTATGAGGTCTAGTACTTTCAGTCAGAGAAAGGTTTGGAAAACAGCCACTCACATGTGGGACTTAGAGGCCAATTGCGTTTGAGAAAGAAGAAAGACTATGGCAGACATTGCAAAACAGGGAGTTCTGTGGGTTCTTTGTGGATTTAATATTAACAGAGAGATTTTCCATAGCCACTGGAGAGGGAATAAAGCCTTTTGGGAGATGGCTAATTAAAGGTTACTGACTAGTAGAAAATACTGTGTCCATTAAAAAAAAATTATAGCCAGAGAGAATGTGTTTAAGGAGAACAAAACAAATCCAGCCAAACAGTAAAGCCAAACATGGCCCAGAAAAGAAAGTGATGGGGCAGAGACTTGGGTAACAGGCCCATCAGAACAGTTAATTGGCTTCTGAATAGGAAAAGAAATGAGACCCCATATTATTTACAAAATAATCCCCACAAGCAAACTTAAAAAATCATTTGGAGTAAGTTTATTATGTAGAAATGTAACTTTTATAAAGACAAGACACAACTCAAGACAGTGGGCTTGTGGTACCAAGGAAACCACAGACTTGAAAGGACTGACTGTCTGCGCTCCAGGGTTTGTGTGCTGGGGGAGTGGGATGGGAGCCAAGAGACAACAGGAGAATTGGGGGAGACACTGACAATGCATCAGTAAGAAATGGTAGAAAATATTGTATATTCTTAAGTTGTGATTTTATTCCTCAACTGAAGGGCATAAATTTTGTTTCTTATGTTTCTGTTTATTTTAACATTACCGTTTTGAGGAGGATGACAATTGTAATGATGCCTTAAAAGACAACACTTTAGGTAAAAATTATAAAATAAAGAATGGTATATTGCACTCAGCAAGAGTGTATAAATATTTCAAGTAGACATTAAAGACCACAATTTACTTACAAGTTTTTGAGAAAGGATAGGGTAAAGGGTCTGTAATGGGGACAAAAGAATTTTAGCATTATCTACTGCTTGAGAAATGAGAGATAAAACAAAGTATCAATTGTCACATGAGGGTGTTCACACAAGAGTGGGTTCATACAGAAAGGTCTATGTACAGGTTGATGTTGTGTTTATACATGAAGGTGTGTTTGCACATTGAGAGTGTGTACTCCATGTGTGTATGTACACACCAGGGTGTTAATTATTTTTGTACCTTATTAAAAAACACTTAAGAAGAAGAAAGCAGCAGCAACAGCAGCAGCAGCAAAGTATTTAGAACATTGAGGCTTGCAAAGCAGAAAATGGCAGAACTAAAAGCAAGCCATGGAACACTCACCCAGGGAGTGGCGACTGACTGACTTTCCTCCCATAGTAACACCAGCTGGCCCTAAAACAACACATAAACAGAAATCAAGAGGCCAGTCCTCAGAATTTGGGCTCCCAACCTTTGCCTGTCAGGCTCTGTTACTGTTACCATTCTCAGGGGTGGCCCAGGGAGGCAGTGCTGCCTAGTGTCCTCCTGGGGCCAGCTCTCGCTTCCCATTCCACCCTTGAAAAGGCTTTAATTTTCAGTATACAATGCGTTGCTGTAAGACTTTGTTTATGTTGGTGATGGTACTTAGAGCATGTGCTGGATAGTTTTATGTTATGTTGTCTTTAGGTAGAGTTACTAGGGAGGAGGGAGCCTCAGTTGAGAAAATGCCTCTGTGAGATCTGATGTAGGACATTTTCTTAATTAGTGATTGATAGAGGAGAGCCAAGCCTACTGCGGATGTTGTCAGCTGGTCTGGTTGTCCCGGGTTCTGTAAGAAAGGAGTCTGAGCCAGCCATGGGGAACAAGCCAGCAAGCAGCATCCACTTATGTCCTCTGTATCAGCTTCTACCTCCAGGTTCCTACCCTGCTCCAGTTTGTTCTGACTTCTTTCAATGTTGGGTTACAATGTGGAGATATAAGCCGAAGAAACCCTTTCCTTCCCTGGTTAACTCTGGTCTTGGAGTTTCATCCCAGTAACAGTTACCTGAAGTAAGGGACTCACCAAGTAGATTGATCTCCTCAATGATATGCATACATTGGTCCAACTTACACTGTGTAGTGGACCTGCGTTTGTTGGGACTCCACAGAGAGAAATGCACCAAAATTTTTTTAGTGGTGTGCTGCAGTTTCTTGCCACTTCCACGGATTGGTGCTGCTTGGTAGAGTGATGTCAGCCAAGATAGGTGCACGTGCTGGGGACCCATTACGTTTGGGTACAAAACCGACTGGACAGAACAACGAAGGGCAATGGGGTAGCTTCCTTACAGAGCCAACGGCAAGGCTTGTTGGTCTTGCATCTTTGCTGATCTTTGCTTTGTTGAGAGAGGAACAGCTTTTCTTGGCATTCCTGTTGACCCTGGTCCCTTTTGCTGGTACAAGCTGAGACTGAGGCCTGTCTATCTCTGCTAGGAAGTACCACTGCTACTGATTTTTCTTCACTGCTGACCTGTGAACTGAACTGCTGATTTCCAGACAACACTGATGGGAGTGGCTCCAAAGAACCTTTCTAAACAGGTCCACTTCTCCTTCTCCCTGTATCCTTTCTTTTCCACCACCTCTGATGGGTTGTGGGCTATAAGGGAGGTTAAAGCATTTAGAAACCATCATTAAAACTATGACTAAAAAAAAATTAAAGTTATAGCCACTGGGTGGATGTGTTCTGAGGAGGCATGATTGTCACTGAGAAGGCAAGTCCCCAAGAACTAGGAGCCACAGAAATACCCCTAGATAATGCCTGTACTTCTTTGAACACTTGTAACTTCACTGTCCAAGTCATACCACAGTGCAATCAATTTTCGAGGATCTGTCCCCAAGATTAAAACTAAGGAAGGTGCATTTAGTGCTTAGTGTTTGTGTGATCTGGAAAAGAGGAGAGGTTTCCCTCTAGTAATCTGATAACACTTTCTTTTTCTGACTTTGTTGGGGTGTGATTGGCATAGGATGTGTAGCTTCATGATGGTTTGATATGAACATTGCAAAACAATCACCACGTTCAAGCAAATAAGTGTGCTAATCTCTTCACGATTATTTTTTTGTCATGATGAGAATAATTTAAATCCACCCATTGAGTGAATTGCACGCATATATTATTCTGTCATTAGCTCTTCAAGCTGCATTCCCCTTAGAATGTTAAGTTTGTGCCTTTGATTTATAGCATTACCTATTCCTTTGTCCCTGATCTTTCATAATTGCCTTTCTAATATTTTGGTGGTTTGTATATGCTTGGCCCTGGGGAGTGGCACTGTTAGGAGGTATGGTCTTGGTGAGTAGGTGTGTGTGTGTGTACTGGCTGGTTTTGTGTGTCAGCTGGAGTTATCACAGAGAAAAGAACCTCAGTTGAGGAAATGCCTCCATAAGATCCAATGTAAGCATTTTCTCAACTAGTGATCAAGGGGGGAGGGCCCAGCCCATTGTGGGTGGTGCCATCCCTGGGCTGGTAGACTTGGGTTCAATAAGAAAGCAGGCTGAGAAAGCCAGGGGAAGCAAGCCAGTAATGACATCCCACTGTGGCCTCTGCATCAGCTCCTGCATCCTGACCTGATTGAATTTCAGTCTTGACTTCCTTTGGTGATGAGCAGCAGTGTGGAAGTATCAGCTGAATAAACCCTTTCCTCTCCAACTTACTTCTTGGTCATGATGTTTTGTGCAGGAATATAAACCCTGACTAAGACAGTGTGTTACCATGGGCATGGACTTAAGACCCTCATCCTAGCTCAGTCTTCTGCTCGCAGCTTTCATATGAAGATGTAGAACTCTCAGCTCTGTCTGCACCATGCCTGTTTAGATGCTACCATGCTCCTACCTTGATGATAATGGACTGAACCTCTGAACCCATAAGCCAGCTCCAATTAAATGTTGTCCTTTATAAGACTTGCCTTGCCTTGGTCATGGTGTCTGTTCACAGCATAAAATCCTAAGAAGTCGGTACCAAGGACTGTGGTTTTGCTGTGATGGGCCTGACTGTGTTTTTATTTGGAAGAATGTGAATTTTGGGACTTTGGATTTAGAAAGCAATGGAATGCTTTAAGTGGGGTTTGATGGGCTATCCTAGTAGGAATGTGGAAGCCTTTGTTGCTGAGGGTAATTTGAACTGTGGAAGCCTGGTTCTAGAGGTTTCAGAAGAGAAGAATTTTAATATGTGATTGAGAGACTGTTTCTGTGGTATTTTGGAGAAGAGTATGGCTACATTTTGCTCTTGTCTGAAGAGTCTATCTGAGGCTAAGGTAAAAAGATTTATATTAATTGCATTGACAAAGGGAGTCTCAAAAAAGCTCAACAGAGTCTTTGCTCTCTGGTTAAGTCTCCTGAAGAGCATTTTGAGCAAGCGTAGGAAGCTTAGAAAGGAAGAATAGAAAATATATGGTTTGAGTATCAAATGGTTATCAGGAAGTGAAATGGAGTAGAATCCTGTGTTCTAGGGATAACAGATAAAGGGAGAGGAACTTTGGGGCAAGATCCTACCCAGCTAGATTTAGATCCAGGCATGATGGTGGACACTTTTAATCCCAGGAGAAAGGCCTGCATGTCTATGAGTTCAAGGCCGATCAATATACAAAGCAAGATCCAGGACAGCTAAACTTAAGCGACGAAGGAGTTGGAAAACAGAATGTTAGCGACAATGTAATAGAACAATGAGGTCATGTTCTAGTTCCTGCAAGCAGCAGAACTTGGCAGTGGCTCTAGCTTTAGAGTCAAAAATAAAAGGGACTGTTGGGACAATTGATGCTGGTTAGCTGGAGCTAAGAAATTAGTGGTGATTGAAAAAAGACCAGCATGACTGAGGTGAAATCTGGGAAGTGTTTTCTGAGAGCACAAAGAAGTTGTGTTCCAGAGACAGCCAAGGTTGTACCTCGTGCTGCAGCTGTAAGTGGTAATACCTAAGAGTCATCCAGGTGGCACTGGCTTTACTGTGAGAGGCCATGGAAGGCTATTGGTGAAGGTGCAGCCTCAGTTGTAGTTGATGGCCCAGGATGGATGGGTCACGCAACGAAGTTGAGGCTTGGCACTGTGAAGAGAGCCTGAGAGGCTATTGGTGAAGTCTAGTTGCAATAGAAGACCCCAGTGTATTGGAGATGCCAGTACCACAGGATGATCACCAAGAACAGCAGCAGCAGTGGAGTGGATCAACCTGGGCTTAGACTACAGAGGGCAGAGCTGGAGATGCGACTCAAGCCCTTTGAAGGAGCCAAAAAGATCACATGTGGACCGCAGATATTAGAAAAAAGAAGCTGTAACATTGAAGTTGCCTCAGAGACCCCAAGATATTTGAGATTCCAGAGCCGTGGGCTATATTTTGAGGAAAGCTGCTAACAGAGAGTAGAACAGCCCAGGAGAAAGAAGTTGGTTGTAGTCAACAAAGATGTAAAAGAAGTTGGAAATCTGAAGACTGCTTTGACATCAGACATGGAGATGCAAAATTTGGAGTTTGCCCAGGTGGTTTTCTGTCTTGCTTTGGGGATTTACCATTAAGTGACTGGATGAATCTTAGAAGAGACTTAGAACTTTGAACATTATTGGCTATAGACTATGGGGACTTTGGAAGTTGGGCTAAATGTATTTTGTATTATGCTATGTTTAGGTGTGGCCCCCATAGGCTCATATGTTTGAACAAGTCTATGGGGGCCAGGAAATGGAATATGATGGTTTGTATATGCTTGGTCCAGGGAATTAGGAGGTGTGGCTTTGTTGGAGTAGGTATGTTACTGTGGGCAGGGGCTTAAGTCCCTCATCCTAGCTGCCTAGAAGTCAGTCTTCCACTAGCAGCCTTCATATGAAGATGTAGAACTTTCTGTTCTGCCTTTCCATGCCTGTTTAGATGCTACCATGCTCCCACCTTGATGATAATGGACTGAACCTCTGAACCTGTAAGCCAGCCTCAATTAAATGTTGTCCTTTATAAGACTTGCCTTGGTCATGGTGTCTGTTCATAGCAGTAAAACCCTAACTAAAGCAAATATGTTTGAATAAGTTAATTTATTTTTATTTTGTAAACTTATTTGTTGAGAATTTCATAGATGAACATTGTATTTACATAATTTTCCTCATGCATCTCCTTCCTACAACTCCTTCCACTTTTTGCTCACTACTTCTCAAATTTATGTTCTCTTATCATTAATTATTTTTGATGTTGACATTATATATATGTACATATGTATATATAATCTATCTATCTATCTATCTATCTATCTATCTATCTATCTATCTATCATCTATACAAATTGCCCATCTATTCTTTTTCAAATTCGCAGTCTTTTATATTATTTATTTCTTTATCCACCCCACACCAAACCCACAGTCCACCAGTGAGAAAAGTCAGGGCAGGAATTCAAATAGTGCAGGAAACTGGAGGCAGGAATTTAAGCAGAAGTCATGGAGAAACACTGCTAACTCCTTGCTCCTCCGGGCTTGCTGAGCTTCAATTCTTATACCCAGGACTACCAAGGGGTGCCACCACCCTCAGTAGGCTGAGCCTTTTCACATTAATCATCAACAAATAAAATGCATTGTAGGTTTCTTCCAGGCCAGTCTGGTAGAGGCATTTTATTGGCTGAGGTCCTCTCTAACCCAGTCATTCTAGCTTTCTCCCAGTGGCTGTAGATGGATATGCCTGGGGCTCACTCTCCCAATAGTCACATCCAGATCTCATTAAGAGCCACTAGACTTGCTTATCATTCCTGTTTGAAGCCACTAAAATGAATCTACCAACCAATCTATTACTATAGGATCACAAAGTTATGGATTGTAGAAGCAAACCTACACACACACACACACACACACACACACACACACACACACACATACACATACACACACACATACACACACATGCACACATACACATACACACACACACACACACACACACACACACACACACCATAAATCCCCAAGAGTTAAGGAAAATCTGGTCACTCAGTTTGCTGCACATACCCTCCATTATGCTCACTGCTCCCTCCCCTTCCTTTCCACCTCTGTAATCCATGACTCACAGAAGCAGAGGTGGTGGAGAGCAGATCTGCATCATTGTTGACCATAGAGGAAAGACTCAGTTTTCCACCCTGGAATGTGACACAATCTTTCCAAGTGTCAGTTAGGTGCTTTATTAATTATGCACCTATCTCATTAATCACAGAATTGTGGGTTCTGAAATTGCCTTTCCTACAAATCTCAGAGTAGTCCTATGACTTATTCCTTCATTTTCTACCTTGTATTGGTGTGAATGCAGAAGTAACTCCCTACTGACCATGGCAGGTGACTTTATTGAAACACCTAATGTCTGCTTATGTTTCAGCCATTGTTTCAGCACCCAATTCTTTGGTGAGGGAGCTGGTGTTTTCTTCTGGGGGCTTCTGCCTGGTTTTGGCGTCAGTGTAATGCTGCTCTGGGAACGCTGAGTCTTGAAGCATCCCTTCCTCACCATTACTGTGAGTTTGGGAAAACGGGATTCATTCTTTATGAAATGTAAGGTCAATTCACTTGTGTGTGGGCCTGGATTTTGATGAATTTTGCAAATATCCAATTCTTTTCTCCTTCTGACAGGAGCTGCTTTCAGATGCTGTCCTTTGGGAGATGCTTAGGAAGAGAGCCATTCAGAGGTTCTGTTTCAAGAGCTCCAGGGAAGGTATCTGAAATGTCTCATGAGAAATATTCTCGATGGAGTCTGTGGAACATCATCTGGCAGCTTATCTTTCCAGTCACCCAATGTGGTGACCATGTGGGTGCTGTAAATGGAGCTTTGTGGGCAGCTGTGCCTGGGCTCCGGCCAGATGCTGGCAGGACTCGGGCAGTAAAGAGTTTTAGGCAGTAATTAGAATTCTCCTGGGATTATTCTCTCGACCTTCTGTTTTACAGTAAATGGATGAGGCTGAGTTGATTTGGGAGTTTCAAGGCCCTGAACTCTTCAGGTGATGGCAAGGCCTTTTGTGGCTACTGTGGGTAGTGTTATGGTGAGAATTGTGGCTACTGTGGGTAGTGTTATGGTGAGAATTGTGGCTACTGTGGGTAGTGTTATGGTGAGATCTGTGAGCAGAAAACTGGAGGAAGATTTGAAAAGTGTTCTTTGGCCAGAACGGGATTGCTTGAAAGTTGCTAGAGAGATCAGACGCCTTGCAAAGAAGCTGGCTACCTTGTGTCAGGGCAGTGTGAAGTTTGCAGACTTCACCTATGGCAGGGTCAAAAATGTCAAAGTTTTTCTGAGACTCTCAGACCTGCTTGGGGATTTCTCAGTCAACTACCCAGGCACTCATGGGCCACCAAAATAACGGTCCAAGGGCTCTCCCCTGCTGTTCCTACAGCATCTGTGTGATGCTGTTTTGCCAGCATGTAGAATGTAGAGTTACATAGCCACAGAGGCTTTTATCAAGCCTCATGGTCTGAGGAGGTTCTGAAAGCTCTGGTGTGGGTCAGAATAACTGCTTACAGGTATTACTCCCGCATGTAAGCAAGTGTGAGTAGGTGAAAATGAAATAAAAGATACAACAAGAGGGCCCTAAGAAGTTGGGGGTGCTGAAGGAAGCTGTAGGTGGTGAGTGGAATCAGTCCTGCAGGCTGCCTAAGTGGGCTGCAGACAGCAGAGGTGGTCTAGGGGTTGGGAAGCCCAGCAGTGGGCTACTGTGCATGGGGGTACTGATAAGAGCTCAGCGTCTCAGTGTTTGCTCTGTTGGGCCCAGGACCGGCCTCAGTCTAGGCACCTTTGCCTGCTTCACTTCTCCCATTTGGAGTAGACATATTCGCCCCAGGCTGTTGCATCTGGGAGCTATGTGTATTGTTTGGTCTGATTTTTTTGAAGATGCCTGGAGCTGAGAATTTGCCTCAGGTCTCAGAGGAAGCATGGGACTTGGGTTTTTGACCTGTTCTGGAAGCGTTGAGACATCAAGGACTAATGTACTCCATAAGGTCGCTTTGGAGACCTGGCCCTCTCAGTGCAGTGTCCGGGGTGGGGTCTTTGGGAGGCAACTGGAACATGAACACTCTCATGATTGGATTGGTTTGTTTATAAACCGGTAGATGAATGGGCTTTGGACCAGGGGTTGCCATGGCAGTGAATGCTCTCTGCTCTCTGTGAGCCGTCTCCATCCCCATGAGCTCCTGCTAGAGAGTGCTTCCTCGCCACAGCTTCAAACTGGATCAAGGCTCCATAGGCTGGAACATCTGAGTTGGCAGCCAAGCCCAAGTCCTTTCTTTTAAAGGTGTTTCTTTCCTTCAGCTGTTTCATCACTTGGGCCGTACAAATGCTCACGGGAGGAGGAGGATTGATTCCCCTCCAACCTGACCATAGACATACGTACCTCCACCATTACATGGAATGTTTGGCGAATCAAAAGAAAATGTAAGATTCTTAACGTCTTCTAAACAGACGTATGCATTCATTTCTTAACAAGCTACTGCCTAACGTATTTACCGCTGTCTGATGAAAACGAGCGTCGGGATCCTAAAGGAAAGAAGACATAGTAAGACTCTGCATCGATTACACGCAGTGCAGCGTAGGAGACAAAACCGTACCTCTTCCTCCTTTGTGTCTTCCACGAGAAATACCTTTTGTAAAGAAAGAGAAAGCAGACTGAGTTACCAGTGTCTCATCAGGATGTAAATTTACCACAAGCCCACATCATTACTACGGGTTTTATCAATTTCCCAATGTTCCTATTCCTTCATCCTTAATTTCAGAAAAGAAAGGATCTAGAAGGTCTTTGCTCTCTACTCTTGCATGTCATAAATCAAAGACGGAAAAGGGCAGTGAACATAAATGGAGGGTTCCTGCAGCAAACTGAGTGACAAGATTTTCCTCAAGTCTTGGTGGGGTTTATGGTGTGTGTGTATGTGTGTGTGTGTGTGTGTGTGTGTGTGTGTGTGTATGTGTATGTGTGTGTGTGAGTGTGTGTGTGTATGTGTGTGTGTGTGTGTGTATGTGTATGTGTATGTGTGTGTGTGAGTGTGTGTGTGTATGTATGTGTGTGTATGTGTGTATGTGTGTGTGCATGTGTGTGTATGAGTGTGTGTATGTGTGTGTGTATGTGTGTGTGTAAGTGTGTGTGTATGTGTGTGTGTATGAGAAAGTGTGTGTGTGTATGTGTGTGTGTGTGTGTGTATGTGTGTGTGTGAGTGTGTGTGTATGTGTGTGTGTATGAGAAAGTGTGTGTGTGTATGTGTGTGTGTATGTGTGAGAGTGTGTGTATGTGTGTGTGTATGTGTGTGTGTGTGTGTGAGTGTGTGTGTATGTGTGTGTATGTGTGTGTGAGTGTGTGTATGTGTGTATGTGTGTGTGTGAGTGTGTGTATGTGTGTATGTGTGTGTGTGAGTGTGTGTGTATGTGTGTGTGTATGTGTGTGTATGTGTGCGTGTGCATGTGTGTGTGTGTGTGTGTGTATGTGTGTGTGCTCCTACAATCTAAGCTTTATGATCCTTTATAGATTGGTTGGTGTATCCAGTTTAGTGTCTTCAAACAGGAATGATAAGCAAATCTAGAGGCTCTTAGTGAGATCTGGTTGTGACTATCGGGAGAGTGAGCCCCGGGCACATCCCTAGGCAGCCACTGGGAAAAGTGGGAACGCTGAGGTGTCAGAGTGAAGGACATCCATGGGACACTGAAAGGAGTCCCTGCGGAACCTCAGTGCCCCGGAGTCTCATCTAATTGCCTTTGTAATTACTCTACACGCACACCAGACTACATGTCTCAGCTCGGTGAATAGCCTTACCATAAACAATGCTAAATGTTGAAACTCAGCAACCAGCAATCCTCTTTTAAGTCAAGTGGAGTTTCGAGCCTCAGCACAGGGCTCAGCTTCCCTTTAGCAGCTGAGCATGCACAAGCGTCAGCTGTTTAAATTATCAACTTCATTTTCTAAAGCAGGGATTATAAATTCTGTGTGTCTCAGCTTTATTATGTAGGCTTCAAAGTATCCTTTTAATATGCTATTTAACCTTCATGACAGTCCGTAAAATGTGTATTTTATTCATTTAAAATTGTTTTTAGTGTATGGGACAAGTGTTTTGCCTACGTGCATGTCTGTGCACTCTGAGCAAGCAAGGTCCATGGAAGTCACAATATGGCGTTGGACCCTTTGGAATTGGAGTAATGGATGGCTGCGAACTGCCATGTGGGTGCTGGGAATTGACCTGACTTTTCAAACATCTGTGGAACTGTTTCATACAGGTTCTTACAAGATCTTGGGGGTGGGAATAAACAAGAGGATGAGATTGATTATTTTAGTGGTCTTAAGAAAGAGAAGTGTCGCCCCCTTGGGAAAAGTGCACAACCCTCTGCATGAGCACAGGAAAGACAGCGGAGGCGTCACAGCAGATTCTGTGCTGCGTGTGCGCTTAATGCTGGAAGTGAGAAGCCACTGTTTCCTAAGGACTTGTTTGTTGCCCCTAATTTCTTTGTCCCTACCATCCTCATAGTCCAGAAGCCCAGCACCTAGGGAGAAAGAGAGAGAACTCCGTGACTGTGTTTCCTGATGGTCAGCAGGGATTCACCTACACGTCTAAGAGATAATGGAAACAGGGATTTCTAGGGTTGTGGGTTGGCTGTGAAGAAACAGTGTAGAATATTGGCTAGGGCGGGTGAGGGGCGTTCTCTCTGCATCACCCAGCTTCCTCTTCCCACGCAGCAGTCCTGGGCTTGCTCTCAGAGACATGGCTGTCTTTCCCTCCCCATCATAGAAATCTTTGCTGTCCCAGCTCTCACGCTTCCTGTTAGAACCTTCTGTCCAGCTGTCTGGGAGGCTCTCCTCACAGCGAGACTTAGACCTTCCCCTGAATGATCAGGTGTAAAGCCCAAGGGCTCTGCTGGCTTGGTGTCTTTGCTACTGCCATCAGGAGCCACAGGCCCGTGCACACCCACACACTACTAATCTGGACTTCTCACAGAAGTGTAGCTATGGTATGACATACTCTACTGAGTTCTGGAAGTACACTGGGAGCCAGCCACATGCAAAGATCCCAGGTATGCCAAGTGCTTTGTCGCTCTCCCATCGGATACTCACTCTGCTCTGAAGTGTATCTGGAGATCCGTGCCTCTGTGGAAGGGTCAGGCAAATGTTTCTGTTAGCTATTTGAGAGAGGTACTCTTCCTGACCCAACTTTCTGTACTCTAAACCCAGCCCCCAGCCAGTCGTCCTGACAGGAGCCTATCATGTCCATTCGGCCCTGTCATGCTATCCCTGTTTCTCTCTGAGGGCTCACAGGCACTGAGAAGAAATCTGGGGCACATAGGCCGATCCTGTGGCGAGGGACCACAGTTCTGTGAGCCCGGCCCATCCCTCTGACAGGCACCGGTCCCATGCTGCCACTGCTAGATGCTTGGTTCTGCCAGAATCTTGTTTTCCCACATTTTCAGACGGGAACAGTATCCTTTGGAACAGAGATAGATTTTGTTTTTAAGCATTCTTATTCTCTGGCTGCTGATACTGTTGTCGTCAGTGCTGAGAAAGCTTTATTGTTCCACACTGTTTGAGCAGAGTCACCGACAGGAAAGGATCTCTGAGCAGCCTGGCAAAGTCCGTAGTTATCTTGTAAGTAGAGACAGACTCAAGCCTCATCTTGTCTTCCCTCCCTGTGACTCTTTCCTGGGGAGCTGAGTTGCCATGGTTACTCACCACTGTGCCTATGGCGTGTCCATCTTGCTATCAGAATTGCCAGAATAGCAAGGGCCAATATAGTCAGGATGACAGCCAAAACTATTTCTGAAACAAAAGACACCCGTAGACTTTGAGCCATGTCATCGATGGGACAACTGCTGCCATCATACCATCCATTCTCCCACTCCCTTCTTCCTCAACTCCTTAACTCTTCTGTTGTTTTCAGGTGGCCACAGCCCAAGCTGGCTTTGAGTTACCTATGTGACTGAGGCTGGGGTTGATTCCTGAGTCTGCCTTTGCCTTCCATGCACAGGATTACAAGCTGCACGGCCAAGCTCAGTGTCTGGATTTATCTTCCTCATGTTTCTGTCTCTCCTGTCCCAGCTCAGTCTTAGCTCTGATGCTTGCTTTCTTTGTTTTGTACTAATAAACATGGCTGCTATCTCCCTTGCTTTAGAATGGGCAATCTGAGAGATATACTTCTCTCTGGAACCCCTGCCTTCTGTCAGGAGAAGGTTGAAGAGATCAGTGGTCTGGTAAAGCTGTCCTCTGAGGAGTAGAAAAAAACTATTGGAACTTGTACATTTTTGTGTATAATTTAACCTTTCATGAATACATCTATTTTGCTTAAAGCATACATATCTGTATATTTGTACATTTATAGGTATACATATAGAAGACATACTAATTTTTTTTCCGTGGATGAACAAATTTTGGAGGGGGCTGGAGAGATGGCTCAGGGGTTAGGAGCACTGACTGCTCTTCCAGAGGTCCTGAGTTCAAATCCCAGCAACCACATGATGGCTCACAACCATGGGATCTGATGCCCTCTTCTGGTGTGTCTGAAGATACTTACAATATACTTACTTACATTAAATAAATAAATCTTTACAAAAAGTTTTGGAGGCCCTGGACAGAGTCTGTCTGAGGTAGTGATCTGTGCCATGAGAGGACAGTTGTTTCTCATCAGTGGAGATACCGTGGGGTTATCGATCGCAGGGCCTCAGGTGAGATGGATATTTGTGAACTGTGTCAGAGACTGAGAGGATAATACACACAGGACTGTCTGTATGTTCATAAGACCCATTTGTGGTTGATATTTAAGGCAGGGCAGAAAAGACAATGGAGGCAGATATAATCCTAGCAGCTACAGCCTGTGACAGTGGGAATGCTGAAGACTAAGAAACTCTGACTGACCAAGGAAACACAGTATTCCACAACCAAGGAAATACAGTATTCCACGACCAAGGAAATACAGTATTCCATGACCAAGGAAACACAGTATTCCACGACCAAGGAAATACAGTATTCCATGACCAAGGAAACACAGTATTCCACGACCAAGGAAATACAGTATTCCATGATCACGGCTACTTTCAAAAAGCACTAGTGGCATCCACACCATGCTGTGAGCACACACCTCCACACCATGTTGTGAGCACACACCTCCACACCATGCTGTGAGCACACACCTCCACACCATGCTGTGAGCACACACCTTCACACTATGCTGTGAGCACACACCTCCACATCATGCTGTGAGCACACACCTCCACACCATGCTGTGAGCACACACCTCCACACCATGCTGTGAGCACACACCTCCACACCATGCTGTGAGCACACACCTCCAAATAGCAGGTAGGTCATAAGTCTTCTGGGGCTTTATAGATGCTTGGCAATGTGAGGAAATTCTGCTGCCAAATCCACCTTCAGAGATTTGCTGGGACTGTACCTTTGAAGTCAACAGCCTGTCTCCACCACCACCACGAGAGCGAGAAACTCTGGTCAAAGTGATATAAGCTTAGATGGTGAGCTTAGAGCAAGTCCCTGAAAGCAGCGGTCCCTTTGTTCAAGTCCAAAATACTGTAAGTGGTCATCCCGGGTATGGGGCAAAGGGGATGAAATCGTTATCTCTCAGTGCTGAGGCAGATAGTGAAGTGAACGGTGTTATGGGAAGGATGGTGGGGGAGGGACATGTGGCAGGAGCCTAAGGAGAAGTTGCTCCAGAGCTGAGGTGACCATGGGCAGCTTTCCCTTAGCTTCCCAGAGGAATCAGTCAGGATGAAAGAAGGACAGTTAGAAAGGAAACCAGGTAGGAGAGCAAGCCAGCCTGTTAGTGCCCTCAAGACTCAGCTCCCGAGAGAGTAGGTATCAAGAAAATGCCAGAGAAAAAGCTGGATCTTACCGAGGTCTGCCATCTTCCAGCTATTGTCTCCAGAAAGTTCCACTTCATCTGGACTCTTGTCAGAGAGAGCTCAAGATAAAACAAATGTTGAAAGGCCACCACCGCTGAGCAATGAGACCCTGAGTGTCAGGGAGGTCCTCATAGACAAAGCTGCAGAAGGCCTCCCAGGAACTGTGTGACTTGGGGAGATTGAATCTATGGCAGATATGACCTATGAAAGTTCTAGAATCTGTCTTGTAACAAAGACTCAGAACATTCAAAAGGCAAGGGAAGTTCCTAGAGGCCAGGGCTCTGAGAGGCCAGGGGTAAAGATACTTTAGAGGATCCTGAACTCACATATGAGATTCACAATACTGGGCTTCACAATAATTTCTAACAGTCTTAGCTCAAGAGATCATGTCTAATTTATGTTGAGAACCTTTAGCGGAGTAGGTATTTTACGATTCACTCTCAGAAAAGTGAACAATTCCTGTATTTAAAGATAAGAGCCTTCAAATGAAGACGACCAGGGATGTAACGGTATTGAGTCAGGTGACAGAGTCCAGAAGTGCAGGTGTTGAATCAGAGACGTGTCTGGTGCTGCAGACTAAGTGCCACATGGGTTTTCACACTCTTTGTGTTGGTAACAAAGAAATGCGCACCAAAGCACATGTTGCTGAAGTCAGCCGCACAGCCGCGCAGTGGGCGGCTTACAAGCGTACAAGCAGCCCTTTAGTGATCTTCATACCCCCCAGTAACCCGAATCTCCCCAGTGAGCTCTAATCCCACCCCACTCAATAATTCCCACAGATTTCATCTGAATCTATCGATGTCTGCATCTATATGGTTTCAGTTGCTTAGCAGATGAAACCTACAATCCCTTCCTTTATCCATCCAGACAGTCACAGGCATCCTGCCTGACTGTACTTTTAGTTATGGGGAGCTGTACTACAGTAGGCATGGAAGCAGGAAGAAGCCCCGAATCTCATCTGCACTACAGGAACCATCAATAGGGAACGTTCCAGGAACTCATTGGCAGGACACTTACTAGCCTGCGGGAGACCCTGTATTCAATCCCTGCTGCTTGAAAACAAAAAGGCACACACCACAAAAATCCCCAGAGTGTCCAGCATTCCACCAAAAAGCATCCAGGTTCCAGGCAGCGTCTTGGAATCAAGCCTTCAAGGCCCAGAGAGGCCCAGTGGCCACTGAGGCTGCAGAGACCAACCACCCCTTGGTCAAACAGCAGCACACAGGACCTGCAAGAGCCATATACCACATGCAGGTACACTTCACATCATGCAACACCTCAGCCCAGGCTGGAAGCTATACTTTGCTGTGCCTGCAGTGCTTTCGATGTATTGACCATTTTCCTCTCCTATAGAACAAGGTGCTGTGATCGGCAGATTTAAGTTAAAGACTTAGTATCCCCAGAACAGTTCTCCAGCAGGGTGGGGCCAAATCAGAGCATTTTTGGATTGTGTTGTGTTGTATGTAGGTGGGGCGTGCATGTTGCTGGCCTCTTGTAGGCACATAGAGGCTAATGGGCACAAAGATAGCAAATTCCAGCTCAGAACTCTTCTCTACCCCACATTCTCTTCCACTTCCATGTGGGGCTCAGGTGAAAACTTACCACATTTGTAGCCCCGGGCCCTTTGTTTTCTTCATAGGTAGATTAAGTCACATGGTGACTTTATGAACACGCCTTGGTTAATTCTAAATCTTTACCTAATAAAATGATTTATTTTCATATCAGAGCAAATAATGCTTCATGAGGAATGTGTCTTTTTGTGGTACCCCAGCCTTCATCTCGCCGCACCCCCTTCCAAGAGTACACCACCACTGTAACCAAGAAGTCATTTGCTTCGTATGAGACTAGCCTGTCTGCTGGCCTTGAACTCAGAGATCTACCTACCTCTGCCTCCTGAGTGCTGGGATCAAAGGTGTGTGCCGTCACCATCTAGGGGCAGCGTTTGGAGACTCTTGTATGTCAGGTGGGATAGGTGGTGAGGAGATAAGACAGTGATGGGCGGCTCAAAGGTTAGCTTCTGAAGTTCAGGTGCAGCCAGAACTGGCAGACAAGGTGTCTGTCCATCCTTATATAGGGCTGCTTAATATTTTTGGGCATAGAGGGAGGTCCCAGATGCTGACCCAAGACTCCAAGAGCCTATCCCTCCATTTCAATGACATGAAGAAGCAAGTTAAGTCTGAAAGGTGTTCAGGTAGTGCTTGTGGGAGGGCCTGTTGAAGTCTATGAGAGGGCTTGGTAAAGGGTACAAGTAGGGGTCTTTGAGAGGAGCAATGGACTGCTTCGTATAAGAGTGAGGAGAAAGAGTGTAAGAAGCAAGTCATCCCAAGGAGTGATAAAATTTTGTCCATGATGGTGAGAACTCTGAGTAACTGAATTAGATGTTTTCTATCTAGGGTAATGGCCTGCAAGAGTTGTATCTAGTTTTAGATAAGTAAGCTGAGGGGTGGAGAACTGGACTTAAGAGCATGAGACCCTATATCCCTGCTTGGGCAGAGGCATCTGCCTGGCCAATTTGCAGGGATGGACTATGAAGGAGAAAGTCATCTATGTATTAGATTTAGGAACTGACATAAAAAGTAGGTCAGAGATTAGAACTTGACTGAATAAATATGGGCTTTTTCAGAACCCTTGGTGTAGGATGGTCTAAGTGTGTTGGGTAGAAGTGTGCCTGTCTGTGTCAGTCCAGGTAAAGGCAAAGACATTTTCTGACTGGAGGTCCAGAGGAATAGAAAAGGTTCCTTGAGGTTTAGGACAGAGGAATGGGAGGTCTTTGAGGGATGGTGGAATTATAATGGTTAGTTACTAAGGGGTGAAAAAGGAATTACTGTTGAATTTGTAAGCCTGAACCAAGTGATAGGTCCCATTATTCTCTTTTTAAACTGCCAGTCCAGGGTGTTAAAGGGGGATGAAATAGGGCACAGAAGATTCCTTTTTAAGATGTCAGAGCTAAGAGGCTTAAGTCCCCTGCAGCTTTTGGGGGGAAAGTGGGTACTGAGCTTGGGTTATATATTTTGTGGTGTTCTTTAATTGAATAATTAGTGGGAGTGTGATGTTTGTCTACAGAGGGTTTTGGGGTGTTCCACACCTGAGGATCTACCTGAGGTAAGGGAAAAGGTGTGTGGTTTAGAAAAGGAGGGGAGTAACTGACAAGCCTTGGGTCAAGCAGATGTGGGGAGCAAAAAAAAATCTAGGGGTTCCCTTCCCAGCAAGAGGATTGGACAAGTTGGTACCACTAAGAGGAAATGAGTAAGGGGATACCCCTAAATATACAGTTAAGTGGTAGGGTTTGGTGAGCAGAGTAAGGCCTTATTCTAACAATAGAGGATCAGAATGAAAAGGTGGATCCCCAGAATTTTGTCAGGACTGAAAGAGGCTCTGGTGTCCAGAAGGAAGACTGAATGTCCTGAAACTATGATAATTACCCAAAGCTACCTGTTGGAGGTGGCAGTGTCAGGCAAAGGGAGCCCAGGCCCCCTCAGTTGTCTATAACCAGTCTAAAGAGATTGGTTGAAAGATAATCAGGGTTTGACATACCCATGCCCTGAGGGATGTGTATGGTCAATAGCCCAATATTCTTTAATGGCACCTTGGTCTGAGTGGTTTATGATATTCAGACAGGCCTGAGTCTGACCACACTTGAAACAGGGATATAGAGGTTCTCCACCTTTGGGAAGCCAGGGAGCCTGAGATTTTGCTTTGGCCAACTGAGAGAGAGGCCTTAGCTATCATTGAGTATTATTGTTTTGGAGCTTTTTCATCTCTCCCATGGTACACCTTGAAGGCCACTGTGAGACTTTGGGCAGGGCTGGGTGCCAGAAGCTCCACACAGATCTCTGTTCAGAGATGGGAGTGGCTTCTGCTACTCCCACTGCTGGGTTCAGCCTATCTCCATTTCTGCCAGGAGGCATTGAGCAGGGCATCTGAGCCAGTGGGAGACTCCAGTGTGGGGTGCAAGAAGCTTGGGGAGAGGAAATCTCTTCCCAAACAGTGGTGTTATCAGTTCTTATGACAGACAGTGGAATATTCTTGCACAACTTTACTCTTGAACAACAACACACACACACACATATGGCATAGAAAGACCTCTACATATTTTGGGGTGTTCCTGCTTCTGTCTGGAGCTTACCTGACCTGTGGTCAGTCTTTACCTGTGGAGGAGGGACTCAGGGCATGGCTGATGCCACTTTACCAGGTGGGGGGGCAGTATGATGCTTATGGAGGTCTGATTTCTCAAGAGACTAGGAAGCTTCTTACTGTCTCACTTAATGTTCCCAAGGCTTCACTTATCTCTACCGAGAACCAGGGTACTCTTCATCACCCACCAATTGCCCCTCAGGCCACAGCTAAGATTTCTACCTGAGAGGTCAGAGGTCCTTTCTGTAGACATTTGTATTTGGTCCTAATATTAGGGGAACTCTAGGAAAAGCAGTAGATCTTAGGAAGTGTTTTCTACCTGTGGTCTCAGGATCCAGATTAGTATATTGTCAGAGGGCCTTTGTAAGGCAGTCTAGGAACTGTGATGGATTTTCATATTTATCTTGAATTAGCTTTTGGAATTTTTCATAATTACAGCCTTAAGGGAAGCTTTGTGGAGACTGGCCAGGAGGCAAGCTATAAATTGATTCTTATCTAGGATGCTCCTTGGGAGTAATGTGATTCCATTTAGGGTCCAGGTCTTAGACTGCCTCAGCCCTGACTGGGAGTGAAACCTGTTGCTGAGGGAGAAAGAAAAACCAGAGAGGCTAAAGAGGAAGGGAAGGTACTCTGGGTTGTTGTTTGTTAGTGTGACTGAAAATACTGGAAGAATTATATAGTTTGGGTCTCACAGCTAGGACAAGCTGTTCTTTCTATGATTTGGCTTGTGCCATGTGGTCATTTTTTTAATCAGGATGGGAGTGAGGTCACATAGCATAGTCCATCCTTTCAAACCATGGCAAAGATGGTTGTAAGCCATGTGGCTACCTCCATCCTGATAGGGGAGAATGGCTAAGATGGCAACTAGTCACATGTTTCCTGTGTATAGATATTTAACTATTACCTGGCATCACAAGTTTCAAGCTAATCCTTTTGTTAAGAGACTTCACAGCATTTTAATCACATACCTTAGCAAGTTTAGAGAATGAAACCAAAACCTAAAGAGTAGAGTTGAGCAACAACCGTCCCTGTTGTGAATAGTCTGTCCCTTTATTTATTTATTTATCTTCTTCTTTCTCTGTTCTATAGTCAGGTGACTCACCTGATATGGGACAGAGATTTTGGAGGAAACTTTTAAAGAAAAATGCTTGGGTCTAGAGGAGTGGAAGCCATATCCAACTTTAGAGCTAGCTTTTAATTGAAATGCGACTGCATAAAACAATCTAATGCTAATCATATCTAAAGACACCTGAATTCCTGGAAAACAGAATCCAGTAAGAACACAGAAGGCTTGGAGACAGGGAAGGTCTGACTATAGGCAGAGGACACTGCAGGAGGGAGCTGAGAGATCAGCCAGAAGGAGTGTGTGCTGGGAGTGCACATGCTGTAGCTGGCCCATTCTTTTGCTTTCTCCCATTCCTGCTAGGTTGGGCTTCTGGCTCCCATTTTGCAACAAACTTACAGATCCATCAATAGTTAAGTTAAAGAACAGGACATTTACATTCAGCCAGGGTTGGGGATTGACAAACATGGTTTGGAGAAAAGAGAAATAGGGATTAGGGAATCCCTTTCTATATTTTTTCTATTTTTTCTATATATTTAATATATTTTCTATATTCTATATCCCTGATTGCTAGTAGTATTTGTAAATATTTTGATTAATATTAAGAGCAAGGATGCCATTAGTTGGCCACTTGTATTGATTATCTAAGGGATATTGAGGCCAATTTTGATTTGACAGAGGAATATATTTAGGGCTCTTTAGGTTATGTCAGGTGTACAGGTTGGAGGTTTCTAAAAGATATCTCGAAGGAATGAGAGGGTAGGAAAGATATTATTCCCATGGATAAAAAAGGGGAAATGTAATGTCCCTGAGCCTGTAGTCATGGGCGTCCCCAGACTCGGGGAAAACAAATTGAAGACCAAGCTGTTCAGTGGGTCATCATGAGAACTCAGTGGGGTCAGCTTAGCCTAGGTAAGTTAAAGAGTCTTGGTGCCTGGTACCAGGACTTTTGTAGAAGTCAGAAGGTGAGAACGAGAACTAAACTCTCATAGAGAGTCTTGTCCACAGTAAACATTTGGGAATGGAGTCTCAAAAGTCATGAGGGCCTAGAGAAGTTGTAGAGTTTACAGTTAGCTCTGAAATGAGAGTGGTAAAATAGAGCAGGAAGGGTTGCAATGGCTCAGTAGAACCTAAGGAAGGTGTGGGGTTACAGCTCTGAGGGAGGGATGGAGTCAGGACCAGAAAAGTCACAGTAGTCCAGTAGGGCCCAAGGAAACTGCATCTGGAACCACAAGAGCCTAGAGGAGCTGTGGGATAGGCATCTCTGAAGGAAAGGTGAGCAAAGGTCCGGTAGGGGCGCCATGGCCCAGGAGACCTAAGGGAACTGCAGAATAGCAGCTCCAGTGGTAGGAGAATGGGGTCAGATGAAGAGGGCCAGCTGTAGCTTTAAAGACTATGACTGGAGGTACCTCTACCTCCAAGAGTACTAGACGGGTGCCAGACACCCAACAGTCCTGGACCCAGGGAAGCATTTACACTGACCAGAGGGGAAGCTTACCTAATTGTCACTGGTGGATGGGCTGTCGAACAAGCAGTGAGCTGGAAGGTAAGATTGCTGCAGGCCAACTGGAGAGGGGGGATAGGGTCCTAGTGCTCAGACTCCAGAAGTAGGGGGAGCACAGACACCAGGAGAGCCTATCCGAGTCACCACACTAAAATGTGTTTCTGCTCAGACGGGACGCTATTCTGGGTCTTGGAAGCCCAAGAACCTTACAGCTCTGTTGGAAATGGTATCCCAGTAGAAGGGCATCCTGAGACAGGAGAGCGCAGGAACCACACAGATCTATGGGACACAGTCCCAAGGGAAGGGCGTCCTGGGACATGGGAGTCCAGGAATCACACAGCTCTGAGAGGAAGCCTCCTCAGCAGAAGCATTGAAACTCCCAGGGGAGGGTCTCCCCAGCTGAGCTCAGGAGCTTCAGCCCCAGCTCCTTCTCTTCATTGCTTTTTTTTTCTTCTTGGCTTCTTCTGAGTGGAAGGTCCAGGGTGTGGAGGGACGAATCTAGGGACGGCTGCCTTCTGCTCTGGGAGAGGACAGCAGGGAACTGGACGAAAGAGCAGTGCTTATATAGGATTTTCAGAGTAGGATTTTAAGTCCTCAACTTGGGGAGCTCAGGAAATGGTGAGTTTTCCTGTTTAGGGATTGGTTGGTTTCCTGCTTAGTGATTGATGGGGTTTTGTGGGAAGCTCACAGATTGGTGGCATCTTTTTTTCACCCCTTTTCCTACATCAGACCCACGAGTCAGCGGGTGGGAAGTCTTTCCTGGCTTCTGCTGAGGCACCATCTCTGTGGGGCTGCTGGGGGAGGCTGGAGAGGAGGCGCTGCCATGGTGGACAGCTCCTGAGGATAAGCTTGTACTGAGGCGAGACAGGAGATACGCCACCATAGACAGCTCCTGTGATGGCTGCAGGCTGAGGAGAGGCCGCCATTTTAACAGGAGCCGCCATTTTGCACAGCTCCTGTGGGACAGTTTACAGTGGTGGCGGAGGCTGGGGCAGCAAGGAGAGGCCTGCCGCCGCTTTTGAGGGCTTTTGTAGCGCAGCAGCCTTTGCAGGTCTTGCCACTCTGCTCAGGGACTACACGGGGCGGGGGGCGAGCCAGACACGTCAGGACTACACCATGACTAACCTCTTTCCTTTAGCTTGTAAGAATTTCCTTAACTAAAATAGTGCAGGACTCCACTGTCCAATCAAGAGGCTGAGTTCCGCTACGTCATCAGTTACCAGGGAAGGCTGCTCCTGGAGGTGGCCACAGCCTTGTCCTGCTCTAGGATAAGAGACGGTGGATGTGTCTGAATGTTCAGGATATCCGTCTGAAGTGGATGCAATTAAATCACTTTTGACCTCTACACCATTAAGCTGAGGTGCAGCAAGTGCCTCAGGCTAAAGGCGCCTGGCTGACAGTCTTCCTTCACCTCCTTTGCTCACACACAGCTTCAAACACACAGTTGTCTCAACAACCTTGCGTAGGAAATGCTTCCCCAGTGCCCAAACTGCTGAGTGAGTGAGTGGCCATCCCAGAGCTGGCCCAGCTCCGCGGCCCGATTAAAGTGTCTCAGCTGCAACACTAAAATAGTACATAAAAAAAAAAGTTGCTGGCTTCAAAGAGGATCCTCATATTGCATTTCTAACTAGGAACTGACAGTGCTGTTCACATCTGACACTGACTGGCTCCTCAGCACTGACCTTACTCAGCCCAGCTTTATTTATTTATTTATTTATTTATTTATTTATTTATTTATTTATGGCCTGGGGTGTAGATGGAGGGAGGAGATAGTCGCCACGGTGTGAGACCACTATCTCTCCTATAGCAGGATGAGAGCGTGGCTCCCCAGAGGCCTCTGGCCGCTGTGATTGCAATGCTGATGATACTGAGCCCTCTTGTGGCTTTGGTCAGGGACCCCACATATAAGTGCACACCTCAGGTTCTGGCTGCTGGGTGTTGGGGAAGGAAGGAGCTCACTGTCCAGGCCGAGTCCCTTGAAACTATGTTATCTGTGACCACCCAAGGTTCTTCCATGAAATCTAAACTATGTCCCCAGATAGAAGAACGGGTGTTTATGCTCTCAGATCTGTGTGAGAGGCCCTGTATCAGCCATTGCTTTTCAAGTTTCCTCCAGTCACATCTACACGTTATGGCATCTTCCCCCAGGGCCCTGAGAGGACAGATAAATCATAATAACAAATTAACTTCTCACACAGGGCTTGTCTGTGTTCAGCTTGCCAGGCAAAGAGGTTTCTGTATAAAAACAGAACTTCATATGTGTATTTCTATTCTATTTTGTATATTTTGTTTTAGTAAAAAAAATAAAGTAAAATATTGATCTAATCAGAAGGTTTCTGTGGAAGTGTCACAGAGTCAGGGGACAGCGAAGGCATGGCAGGGAGATCCGTGCGCATCCTCTGCAGGCTGTGAGGCTGAACCCAGGGCTTCCTCTTTCTCCCCAATGCAGGGCTTGTGCAGAACCTCTGTGGGGTGGTGGTTAGTGTCTCCCTTTCTCCCTGGGAGCACACAGCAGCTAATTCTGAGGTTCTTAGATCTGGAAATGGCCTTTGAGAAGACGTGCATCTGTGGGCTATTCCATAGGCCCGGAGGCCCCTTCTGAGACCCTGTTCAGTGTTTGTGATCTGAACATATCTGTATTTTATTTTTCCCCCTCATTCTCTGCCCTGAGCCCATGAAAAGGACACAACTTCTCTTTGCATCATACAATTCCCTTCTTAGTTTCATGACTCACAGGTACATCACACACAGAAAAATCAAAGTCTGTGCTAGGCCCATGATCGATAAGAGATGGGGTTATTAACACTGCTGAAAGCTGAGACCCCCAAATGTTGGGGTTGTGGACAAATCCTCTGACCTCTCTCTGCTTTGGCTGAAATGTAAAATGTGGAAGAGGTGATCTTTTTCATAGAGCTGTCTGAGGACTGGGAGAAGTGGCCATGTAAAGTATTAGTGTCCTACTACCCTACTGTGTGCTCCCTCTCTGTAAGCTGTGGAGTGAATTTACTACACAGCTTTGGCTCCCAGCGGGTCACATGCATGCACCAGTCCAGGAGCTCACTGGATTCAGGAATGAGAAACACACACACACACACACACACCAGTTAATTTTTGACATGCCATGACTAGCTCAAAGACGGAGCACTCCTAAACCTTCTCCTGCTACCCCAGGCCCAGTTGAGGAAGTGGCCAGTGGCCGCTTACCTGAATCCTTACATGGCTGGTTGGCTTTCTCTCCTGCAGCGTTTACATTCTATCTTTCTCCCCTAAATCAGAGCAATACTGTTTTCCTTTCTCTCAGTTTCTGGTCTGTGCAAATCTAAAGATCCTGCCATGGTCTACCTGCCCAGTCACTGGCTGTTGGCTCTCTTTCGATTAAAAAACCAGCTGGGGACAAGGACCTTCAGCATTTGGCCATGCAGATTCCTGATTTTGGGAGCTGGATTAATTCAAAGCATTGGAGCCAATCCCCAACAAGGCTGTTATCGCCATTATCAAAGGCGACACAGAAGCTTCCAGATCCCACAGACCAGACTCCTGCCCTTCCACCAGAGTCCTTCACACAAACCAGTCTATGGCTTCCGAAACTGTTGTTTTTCTCCCACTTTTGCCTTTTATAAAAGTCAGACCCATTCTCCCCACTATGCAGTCTCAGACACAGAGATGAGTAATTCAGTCTCTGAATCTCGCAGCAATCTCTCTGTTAAAGTCACGAGCCACAGTGATGACCGCTGCAAACATGTCTCACAAAACGCGCCAACCGTCTTTATCCTTCTGAGCAACCGTGAGATCGATAACAATTGGTACTTGCATTTATTTGAGTTGCTTTCGCAAACCTCTTGTACAATTTCTGAGTTAAATTAAGTGTAAAAATGGAAAGACATAGATCGGCTATGTCTTGTCCCCATTCTTATCTATTGAGACTAGAGAAGCTCACGTGATTGACTGACCCACTAGAGGTAGAAACTCGTCCTCACCTTTCCCTGCGGTCATGCTTGGCATCTAACTTTAAAACGGTCTGGTTTGTGAATTCTCTGCATCTGTAATTCAGATGAGAGAATGTGGGTGTAAGTTGTGGAGTTGATGCCTGATTACTCAGCAGACTTTTCTCTGAGGGAACAAAACTTGATTTTCTGGGGCTGGTGAAAGACACTTGGAGGACAAAGCAAACTCTAACAAGCTCCAACAGCTTTACATATATACATATAAAACACACATACATATATACATATTCACATATTCACAATACATGCACACATACACACATATACAAATATACACATACACATACATACATACATATATACTCATACATACATATACACAGACACATAAATATATACACACATATACATACACACATACACTCATACATACATATACATATACACAAAAACACACACACATATACATACACACACATATATACACATATACATACATATACACATACACACAAACACATATACACACAAATATATATATATATACATAGACACATATATATACACACACATACACACATACACACATATACACACATAAACACATACATATACACATACACACATGCATACATATACACATATACACATTCAAACATATATACATATACATAGACAATACATATATACATACATACACACATATACACATGCACACAAACACACATACATACACACACTCATACACATATACATATATATGCATACACACAAACATACATATACAAACATACATACAAATACACCCACATATACACATACACACATACACTCATACACACATATATATATATATGCATACACACAAACATACATACACAAACATACACAGTATACTTTTAAAAACACATGTACCCCCAATATTCTCACATGGACTATATGTATTATGAGTGAAAAACAAATTATTCCCAAGAAGCCATGTATATTTGTAACTAAGATGTAGATTAACAAAGTGTAAGCAAGCAAGATGATTTTCTCAGCCAGTTTTTCTTACTGGCAGGTGGCAATTTGTTGTTAAAAAAGGAATCAATTATTTTATTATTCATCTTAAGTAATCTTATAGAAAATCTTAAAAGAATCACAAATCTAAACTTTTACATAAAAAACAATCAGTCGTTTCTAGTTTAAATCTTCAGGGTGCACATCTGCTCATGAACAGTCTTTAAGTCAGATCAAGAAGTCAAGGGCAAGAATGGATGTAAGTAATTAATCTTCACCTTTGATCACCAGACCAACTTTAACAAGAAGGGCGGCCATTCGGCCAGTGTTCTCGTTCCCTGACCTCAGAAAAGTCACTCAAGAATCAGGACTGTGCCTTTCTGAAATATAAATAATTTCCCAAGATCTCTATACCAAAGCCATGAGCAAAACCACCTTAACCAAACTTTACTGACAATCTGCATCTCCTTCAGTCCTTTCTCTAGTTCCTCCTCCTCCTCCTCCTCCTCAGCCTCTTCTTTTTCTCCTTCTTGTTGCCTTACAGAACTTTTGTTTATATTTAATGGCTTCAGATTTTGTGTTTTTAATGTTATTCCTGTGTGTGTGTGAATGTGTATGTCTGTGTTTCTTGTGCTTTTCCTTGACTTTCTTTCCCCTCCTGTTTGGTTTGGTTTGTTCTATGCTTTTTCTATGGTATACAAAAAGAATTCAGTGGGAGATAAAATGGCCAACCAACCTCTCTGTCTCTGAGCACTTGGAGGTTTCGATGAAAGTTTAAGAAACCTGGGCAGGGGCTAGGCACTGAAGAGAGACCTGCCTGCTTCTCCTAAGGATAGGGGCTGGTTTCCCAGAGTTTCTCAGTCCCTACATTATTTATACCACTGTCAATGTCTGCCCTTGGCCAAGGTGTGTGTCCCTCTGCCCCATGGGTTGTGGTGGCATTAAAGGTGTCTGGGTCCAGCTTGGATCTGGCCATTTTGGGTGGCTGACGAGAGTCTTTGGAACTCAGGCATATTATTACCACAGATAATTCCCGTTCCCACAGCACAGTTTTGGAATAATGTAAATCTGAGTGTCATTTCTATAACAGGATGCAGAGTGTGGCATCTGTTCAGACAGTTCTGCAACCAGGAGGAGTTCCTGTGCTTTGACTGCAATAGGGGTGAGTACCACAAGGTGATGAGCTGGGGTGGCCTAGAATCAAGTACAGGAACAACTAGGGAGAAACTCCTGGAGCACAGTCAGGGTGTGGTGGACACATACTGCAGACACAGCCACGGGGTCAAGGAGAGCTTCACTGTGCAGAGGTGAGACAGGGCAGGGGTGGGTGTGGTGGAAGGATGGAAGGAAGGTAAGGGGGGTACTGTGAGGAAGCACTAAGAGGGATTATGTGCATGTGCGTGTGTGTCTATGTGTGTGTGTATCTGTGTGCATGTGTGTCTATGTGGGTGTGTGCCCATGTGTGTGTCCACCTGTGTGGCTGTGTGTGCTCTTGAGTGTGTGTGTGTGAATCTGTGCATGTGCACCTCTGAGTATGCATGTGTGCAAGTGTGGGTGTCTGCCCATGTGCTCCTGTGTCCACAGAGGTCAGGGGCTAAGCTTCGGGAGCCCATTCCCATCTTCCACCATGTGACTGAGCTCCAAGGTCAAACATGGGGTGGGGTCAGAGTTAGCTGCAGACACTATGCAGCCATCCTGAGAAGGGTCCATTTTTCAGTCCTACAAGGTTGTTTATATTAATTATCTTTAGAGTTAATATTCTACTTCTCATGTGCCTGGCTATTTATTTAAAATACATAACTTTAAATAAAAAAATCATTTTATGTGTATGAGGGCTTTGTACATCTGTGTGCCATGTGTGTGCCCAATGCCCACAGAAGTCAGAAGTGGGAGTGAGCTGCTTTGGAAGATTACAGATGGTTGTGAGTCACCATGTAGACACTGGGACCTCTGGAAGAGCAGTCGTAACCACGGAGCCACCTCTCCAGCCCCATTAAACATTTAAGCCAACAACATGTGGCAAAGGAGGAAAGCAAGATCCTTCTGGATGCCTGAATTGTGAAGCTGGAGAAAACCAAAGTCAGATGCACAGGAAGCAAATTACCTAGGGAAACAGGCTGCGAGAGGAGAAACGGGGGTAACGTGGTGTCCGAAGCTGAAGTCCACTCTGGACAAAGGAAGAAATAGCCTATGGGACAGTAGCCGGTGGACCAGGGACTCTTCACCTCTGCATCTCTCCTGCCTCATGGTCTCTCCCTGGCTGAGTCAACATCTCAGGAGGGAACAGGTGTCAGGGAATATCCAGCTATGTTCTGATCTATGTAAGCAGAGATCGAAATGGCTTCGAAGTGGTGGTTTAAATGTGTTTGTCCCAGGGAGTGACACTATTTGGAGCTGTGGTCTTTCTGGAATAGGTGTGACCTTGTTGGAAGAAGTGTGTCACTGTGGGTGTGGGCTTCTTCTTAGTTGCCGGGAAGTCAGTATTCTGCTAGCAGCCTTCAGATGAAGATGGAGGACTCTCAGCTCCTCCTGCACCATGCCTGCCTGGATGCTGCCATGTTCCTGCCTTGATGATAATGGACTGAACCTCTGAACCTGTAAGCCAGCCCCAATTAAATGTTGTCCTTATAAGAATTGCCTTGGTCATGGCGTCTGTTCCCAGCAGTAAACCCTAACTAAGACAGTTCTCAGCATAAATCCTAGGGAGAATTCTCCACATCTGGGGCAGCATTTAGCACTGAGCTAGGAGTCTTAAGACTCACAAACTGGCCTTATGCTCCTGAGTGCTATAGCAAAGTGGCATGGGAAATAACCCTGCAAGCAGAGGCCACTCTGGACTCTGTACAAAACAGGTCATTAAAACCTAAAATTTCAGGCCGGAGTGATGGCTCAGTGGTTAGAGCACTGACTGCTCTTCCAGAGGTCCTGAGTTCATTTCCCAGGCACCACATGGTGGCTCACAACCATCTGTAATGAGATCTAATGCCCTCTTCTGGTGTATCTGAAGACAGCTATAGTGTGCTTATAATAAACAAACAAACAAACAAATACATATATACATAAATACATCTTTAAAAAAAATCTAAAATCTCAGTGGCAAATTTCACTGGCTTACTCAAGTCTCTCTTATGAAACCTCAGCCCACAAACAGCTGGCTGGAGTTTGCTGTCCGCACACTTACTGTAGCCAGCACCTGCTTTAGCACACCATTAAGCAAAACATATCAACGGAACACAACAGATTAGTTTGTTCCAGTTGAATTTTATTCTAGTTGTGCTGTGATAGCAGCTTACTCGCTCAAAAATACATATTTTCCAAATTATAAAATGCAATACTAAAATTTGGGACTGGAGAGATAGTTCAGCAGGTAAGAGCACTGGCTGCTCTTCCAGAGGAATAGGGTTCATTTCTAGTACCTACAGGTTGCAGAAAACCCAACCATCTGCAACTCCAGTTCTGGGGATCCGATGCCCTCTTCTGGCCTTCATGGGCACGGCACATACATGACTCAGACATACATGTAGGCAAAATAGTTATACACACAAAATAGATCTCTTTTTAAAAAGATGCAATACATTTAAAATGATAAGTAGAATAGGAAAGTAAATTAACTATATCTCGGCTTACTGGGCGTATCCATGGTGTGTTTGTTGACAGCACGAATCAACTTCTTTTGATGCAGGATTCCCAGGGTTTATATTAGAATGTGCCACGGTTTGATTCCATTCACGGGAACAGGCAGTTTGAGTTTCACAAACTTTAATGGTCCTCCTTATCTCTGGGTCCAGGAGACAATTAAGCAAAGTAACTGAACCAGGAGCTCCCGTTTACTGTGGGTCCATGAGTGGGCCTGTGGAGCCCAGCTGGGCGTGAACTGAGAACCTGGGCTCCCAGGTGGCGTCAGATCCAACCTGGGCTAGAAAAAACTCAGGCAAAGGCACTGAGGGGTCCTGTTATTGTCTGTGGCATGACTCCATCTGTGTCTGAAGCAAACTGAGTGTCAGTTACTGGCTGAAACACGGGAGAAGCACTATTTTGTTTTTCTTCAGTTCTCAGAAGTGTCCAATGTAACGACCATCTCATCATGGTTTTCATTTAATTGAAGTTAATTTCGATCTTTTAAAAAAAAACTGAGTGACATCTGCCATGACATTCCCAACATCCAGCCACTTCTATGACTTCCATGCTCTTGGTACTGATTCCTACATAAGAGTTCTGCACGGCTGTGATTTATTGACTTCCTCTCCATCTGAGCTATAATTTCTTGTTCATTGCTTCTTGAGTGTCAGGCACTATGAATTTTGTCTTATTAAACTTTCTTTCAGAGTCAAGTTAAGATATTTTATCCAAAGTCCCCATGCCTTTGTGTCCAATGAGCGTTCAAGACTTTCTGGTCTTTGCAGTAGGAACAATGCGCAGAGGGAGGCACTGTTTCCTCTGGGTTCTTATTAACAACATGGTTAACATGGTTACTAACAACATCTCATTAACACTCTGGTCTACAGAGTGAGTTCCAGGACAGCCAGGCTGCACCGAGAAACCCTTCTAACAACAACAACAACCAGTATAGAGCAAATTCATAGAGTAATTTTACTTATGTGAGATCTAGTATTATAACTGCTGTAATTCCACAATAACAAGGTTTGCCTCTGTTGTGTAATTTTATAGTAACTCAGTTAAGAAAACTGCTTGTCTTGGTTTGACTTTCTGCTGCCGCTGTTCATGACTATGGTGGTGTGAGG
Organism: Micromys minutus; assembly: GCF_963924665.1. Taxonomy (NCBI): domain Eukaryota; kingdom Metazoa; phylum Chordata; class Mammalia; order Rodentia; family Muridae; genus Micromys; species Micromys minutus. Next base: position 2,444,085 of record NC_137960.1, on the reverse strand, counting down.
CAGCATGGCTCCATAGGCTCATAGATTTGAGTGCTGAGTCACCAGGGAATGGAAGCATTCAAAAGGATTAGAAGGATTAGCGGTTGTGGCATTGTTGGAGGAAGTGTGTCAATAGCCCTTAGTGCCTTAGTCAATAGTGCCAGGCCCAGTTCCTCCCTGGTCCCCACACACTTTCTGCTTCAGACCAGGACATAGCTCTCAGCCTCTTTTCCAGCACTAAGTGTGCTGTTGTGCTCCCCACCATGATGCAAACAAACTAAACCTCTGAAATTGTAAGCAAGCCCCCAATCCAATGCTTTCTCTTTTAAGAGTTGCCTTGGTCATGGTGGCCCTTCACAGCAATAGAACAGGGACTAAGGAACAACGTGGAGAGGAAAGGGTTAACTTCATCTCAGGATTCCCAGGTCACACTCCATCACTGAGAAAGCCAGAATAGGAAGTCAAGACAGGAACCTAGAGGCAGGAACTAATAATGCAGAGACCATAAAGGAACACTTTTTCTGGCTTGCTCCATTTGCTTTCTTATATACCCCAGGACCACCTGCTCAGGTGTGGCCCCACCCACAATGGGCTGGGTCTTTCCACATCAATCAGGAAAATGTTCCACAGAGATGCCTATAGGCCAGTTTGACAGAGGCCATTCTTCAGCTGACCCTCTTCTTTCTTGAGTGACTCTAACGAGTCAAATTGACAAAAACTTCACCAGCACATTGTTGGCTTACAGTACGTTAGTCATAAACAAAGAATAACTAGGGGTGGGGGATGTGCTCAGAATACACTGTAGTCTTGCATGAAAATGGCCCTATGTAGTCCTATATAATTCGTAATGGTGGTGGTGGTGGTGATGTATAAGCAGGGAGCAGATGTGATTTCAGACTCAGAAAATCAGGGTTTTATTTATCTTAGGAATGAATAAACACTTTTATGTCAAAAGAAGGAAGACGATTAACAATTATATTACCATGCACAACACAAATGGCCTGAGAATCTTGTCCTGAATCTAATCCCAGAGGCTCATGGAATCTCAGTCTAAGAGGCTTCCCAGTCACAGGTCTCTGCTTGCCCAGGAGGTCCTTACAGATGTCACACTGCAGCACCCACCCACGGAGTTCCCTGTGCACATCCCTCCGGGCTGTGCCATTGTAGAGAGATCCATGGAATTACGTTTGAAGTAAGGGTAGAGTGATCCCGAGAAAGTGTCCCGGGAAAAGGAAAAGATGTGTGTGTCATCGGTCATGTTGTAGAAGGAGAGGTCACTGTCCTCCTGATCCAAGAAGATGGCAATCTTCAGTGGACGTGTCTCCAGTGACAGAGGCTCTTCCAAAAAAATGTTCTGGGAGCAGAAGGCAAGCGCCCTGTATCCATCTCCCTTCTTTTCCAGGACTCTGAATTTCCTCCATGAGTCTGTAGGTGATGCGTCCCAAGCACACAGCTCATAAACTCCCAGGGTCCACTCCTCCGTGCCCTCGACATCCACCTCCCAGTAGTATTTCCCCACCATGAAGCCTTCCTGGGAGAGCGTGATGACGTTGTGGTTTACTTGTGAGTTGCTGACAGACGGATCTGCTGTCTCCTCACCTCTGTTCTCTTCTGTCTTTGGGTCAGATTTGTCCTGGTCAGGCATTTCATGATTTATCGTCACAGGAGCTAGAGAAGGAAAAGGAGGAAAGGAGGAAGGGGGGAGGCAGAGGAGGAGGAGGGGTGGAGGAGGAGGAGGGGCAAGGAGGGGTGGAGGAGAAGCAGACAAAGCCACCACTGTAATGTCTGTATATCAATGACTGTTCAAAGCTAGCGCTGTGTGTAGGAGGTGACTGGGCGTGGAGAACTGTGACAACACTCCTCAGTGTTGGGCCGAGAGCTCTCCAACTGCATTCTGAGCTCTGCATCTCTGCATCTCATTCTAGCTTGGGTCTTGGGAGGGCATGGAGTGAGCCAGGACTTGAAGGGATTATGTAAGAGCATTCTTCACCCGATGTCCTAAACCAGAGCCTTGTTCCTCCCGAAGGGTGGGTCACAAGCTGACCTCACGAAATGAAGCTGCGTGGTCTTGCTACTCAGAGCGGTTTTTCCTTAGTCAGGAGTCTCCTCAGTGAGGATCCTTGGCAATTTCTGTTACTCAAGCTCAGTGGATCCCACAGACAAAAATCACAACTGGGCCAGTGTGCTGAGATGGGGACGGAACAGTGTGGCTGAGCCTGACCGTGGGTTCCAGCACAGGCTCACACGGCACATCCTTCCTCTCTTCCCTACTCTCAGCTTGAACAACTGTCTACCAGGAAAATCGCACAAGAGCAAACTGGGGGTGGGGGCCGCTGGTGTGCTCAGTGGCTTGCCTGGTGTGTGCAGCATTTGACATTCATCTCTACAACGAGAAACAAAACCCAGAAGCAACCTCCGAGTCAAATGAGCAGATCCACTCACCCAGCTGGAACAGTTCCTTCCTCCAGTCTGGAAGAGAGCAGAGCAAACACCTGCAGGCACTGAAGGCAAACGAGGTGTGCACCCCAGTGCTTTCTCACCCCTCTCCTTCCTCACTAATACCCTTGGACTGTCTAGTGTCCAGGAGCTCCCAGCATGTGGACTGCTCTCTGTGCTGTCTCAGGGACTGCTCCCTAGAGACTCAGCTCTCTGGGTGGGGGAGAGGGTGAGGGTGGGAGTGGGGATGAGGGTGAGGGTGGGAGTGGGGGTGAGGGTGGGAGTGGGGATGAGGGTGGGAGTGGGGATGAGGGTGGGAGTGGGGATGAGGGTGAGGGTGGGAGTGGGGATGAGGGTGAGGGTGGGAGTGGGGATGAGGGTGGGAGTGGGGATGAGAGTGAGGGTGGGAGTGGGGATGAGGGTGAGGGTGGGAGTGGGGATGAGGGTGAGGGTGGGAGTGGGGATGAGGGTGAGGGTGGGAGTGGGGATGAGGGTGAGGGTGGGAGTGGGGATGAGGGTGAGGGTGGGAGTGGGGGTGAGGGTGGGGAAGTGTGTGGAGGAGTGAGGGTGAGGGTGGGACAGATAAAGACTTTTTTCCTATCAAGTGGATCATTGGGAATCTCCAGTGAACCTCCCTCCACACACAAGGAAATTCGCTTCTATTATGTAGCAGGGAGAGGAGGTCAGGCGTCCAGAGGGGAGGCTAAGGAAAGCAGCCGGTCCCCTCTCTATCCTGCAGTAGAGAGAGTGGCTGAACCCCTAGCCGCCGAGCCCAACTCCCCATCCTCAGTGCATAGCTCTCTTTTTCAGAACCACAGGAAGTTTTTAAAAAGGTTTATCTTTAAGTTTTATTTTATGTGTATAAGTGTTTGCCTGCATGAAGTACGTGTACTGTGTGAGTGCCAGCAGAGGCCAGAAGAGGGCGCTGGGTTCCCTGGAATGGAAGTTACAGGAGGTTACCCACCATGTATGGACCGTGGGAACTGACCTCAGGTTCTTTGCAAGAGTAGCCACTGCTCCTAACTGCAGAGGTGTCTCTCCAGCCCCTGAGCTGTCGGAGGTCCCACTGTGTGCCCTGGAAGCACTAAGGCTGCCTGGAGTGGCCTGGTTTCTAGCTTATGTTCCTTGGGTACTTTCAACTTCCACTGGGCCAGAGGTGACAGCTGTGTCACTTACGTGTAGCACAATGCCTGATTGTGGAAGTTGCATGGATGAGGCCAATGAATGACCTAGTGTATTTGTGTACTTCATTTACACACACACACACCACTTAATGTACATCACACACTCACCCATCACACATATACTCACATATGCACATACTCAGTCACACACATTTATACACATGCACACACATTTACTCACACATCACACACACTCAGGCACACCCAGTCACACACATATCACAAACACAGTCACATACATGCCCACACATTCACTCACATGTATGCACACACATGTACACACTCATACACATGACACACATACATATATACATCCACGCACGTATCATATAAACAACTCTTGTTGCTTTTCCTTTTTCCTTAGCTATAGAAAATGCCTGACTGTTTGAATCTCCAGCAAAAATGCTCACAACTTGACAGGCACAGTGGTGCACATCTGAAATCTTTCCGTTTGGGAGGTGGAGGCAGGAGGAACAGGTCAGACCCAGCGTAAGCTACAGAGCATGGTGTGTGATACCCCATCTCAGAACAGTTTGTATGTTCACAGTCATTAAAGTTTGCATGTATAAGCTCATGTGTGTTTAAGAGTTGCCGCCAAGATTCAGTGCCCAGGAGGTACTCACCAGGGTACAGCAGGGCCTTCTTCCAGTCTGCAACAGAACAGACCCAAGACAGTTGAGTATTGGCTTGTGGCTTCACACGTCCATCCGTCCATCCGTCCATCTGTTCCCCATTTCCTCTCAGTTTTCTGAATTGCTCATCATTAACCCTTTCAGTCCCCTCAACCCCACCCTGAGAGGGTGCTGACAGGGAGTTGGCATCAGGGAACCCGAGGTGCAGGACCCATGATCTCTTACCTTCTTTATACAGCGCCTTCCTCCAGTCTGAAAGAGAAAAAACATAAGTAACAAAAAAGCAAACAAACAAACAAGAAAACCAACCAACTTTGATGAACGGCAGAAGCATGGGGGTGGGGGGAGCAAACGCTACAGAGAGAGTGACTCACCCAGGTCGGCCTGCAGGTTATCTGAAAGAAAATGGAGGTGTAAAATCTATCAAACTGAGTCTCAGCCTGTCCCGAGTCTGGAAAGTAGCTAATGAATTAGGCTTGGCATTCCGTGAGGGGACCCATAAAAAGGATGAGCATGTTCACAGGGCCACGTAACTGGATAAGATGCTGTGGGGTCACAGAGCAATGTCCCAGCTCCTCGGGAGTTTAAGGTGTCTGAGGGCTTCTCAAACCCATTCTTGATTGATTCGTAGGAAGAGAACCAGATTCTGGAGAGCTGGCAGCACCCTCTGGAGCAGTGTGGGTGTACGAAAATATGGGGCGTGGGGGCCGAGGGGAGGGGTGGAGTGGGTGTGAGCAGAGCGTGGTACTGTGAAGAGCAGGGGGTGAAGGCACTGGCTGTGGTCTGAGACCACACTTCAGAGGTCTGATGTCCCTCCCCTTCGTCCTCTGGTCCTCCGCAAAACTGGTGCTCTATGGAACCCCTGCATCCTGTGTTTCCCTAGCTCCCCCAATTTCCAGCCTTTCCACAGCCCCCTGGCTGATTCTGCTGTCCCCATTTATACCTCTGGTCTTCTGTATGATTTTTGTCTCCTTCTTCATCTGAAGCATTTCATCACGTTCTTTTGACCATTTCTTCATTTCTCTCCTTTTGACTTGGTGTTTTCTCCAGATAGCGTAGCTGATTCCACCAAGCAGGACAAGTAATAAGGGGAGAGAACACGCCAGGGCTACTAACCATGGACCCGTCCTGGGGAAGAAGGGCTCTGACAGGGTGCATGTGGACAGTCAGAAACCAGCCTGGAGGCCTTTCAGCCCTCCATCCTCCCCTCCCTCCCCCACCCCGTCAGAGTTTGGTCCTCACCGACCTGGGAGGAAGATGGCCTTTGATTTCTCCTGGTAGTTGATGGGATTTTGGATGGAGCAGGCCACTTTGCCTATATCTCTATCTGTGACCAAAAGAGACGTTTTCACATGGAAGAGCCCATCTCTGTCTTGGGTCTGTGACTCAGAGGTGGACAGTAGAGTGTCCCTGATGGGGTCTCTCCACTGCACTCGGGGTTTTGGGAACCAGCCACTTGAGGAGCACATGACTCGAATCCCATTATTCTCAGGTCCTGTCATGTGAACGAGAGGGGCGGAGCCTAAACCTGAGGAGAGAGGACGCAAGCTTGAGGCCCCAGGCCCAGGGAAGACGACCTTCACTATACTGAAGGTAGCTGAGGCTACGCTGTGACGCTGCTTGACTTCAGCTTACTGCTTTTGCATGTGCGTGGACTGGCAGAGGTTAAGGATCGTTCTAGGAAAAGTTAAAACTTGAAAATCAGGCCAGTTTTCATTTTTCTGTCTTGGTTTACTGAAAGTTAATGCCCGAGGGTGTCAGCGTTAGTACCAAATATACTTTCTGGGGTCTTTTAGGATATGGAAACAGGCTCAGAGGGCTGGACAAGCGCATCAGTGAACAGAGTGCCTGCTGTGCAAACATGAGGACCAGAGATCACTTTCCCAAAGCCACATAAAAACCTGGGTGTAGTGGTACAAGCTTGGGAACCAGACAGGTGGGTCCCTGGGGCTCCCTGGCCACTCAGACAGACAGGTGGGTCCCTGGGGCTCCCTGGCCACTCAGACAGACAGGTGGGTCCCTGACTCACTGACCACTTGGCTTAGCAGAATTAGTGAGAGGCCAGTGAGAATCCACTCTCAAAAGACATGGTGGAGAGTGACTTGGGGTTGACTTCTGCCCTCCACACATACACAAATATATACATATCTGTGTATACATACCTGCATGCATGCACAGGCACACACACACATATATGCACACACATACAGACACACACACAGAGACACACACACTCACACATGCACATACCACACACATACACAGACGCACACACATGCATGCACACACACAGGACACATATACACACACATACTTTTTAGGTTCAGAAATGTAGCGTCTGTGCTGTTAAACTCTGATGATGGTGGCAGTTACATCATGACCCTGTGCCAAGCTCACGTACCTATGACTCGAAGCTCCATGGAGACCTCTTGGGAGGTGAAGCCGTTTGTAAACTGGCAGTGGTACAGGCCATTGTCAGAGGCCTGGACCTGCTGGATCTGCAGAGCCACACTTCCTCTGTCGATGGCTTGTCTCACCATCCGGGTCCTACCCTGGTACTCTGGCATCTGCACCTCTCCTTGCTCCTGTCCATCATAGAACACTAGCACAGCAGGGGTAAGCTGGGCACGGTACCATCGGATGTGCATGTGAGCTGCACTCTGTTCAGGAAACAGCTGGCAGGGCAGGGTGGCATCGGTCCCCAGCAGGACCATGATGGGCTCAGCTGGTCCTTTCACAGAAAACCAAGACACTTCTGGGGACCAGAGACAGATTGTGGAAGCAAGTGAGAGACATGAGACTTAAAACAAACAACCCTGCATTTTTGTATTTTGGAAACTAAACATATTTCTCCTTTGTATTACTTTAGGGAAAAGCAGTAAGTTTTAACAAATAAAATTTAATAGTTATATAAAAGTTTATAAATGTCTCAGTCTCTCTGAGTATATGTGTATGTGTGTGTATGTGTGTTCCTGGGACTTTTACCACACCAATGCTTGTTCAGAAATATCAGCTTCTTCAGTATTTAGAATCTACTCAAATGTGCAGCCTGCTTATTGTACAGGTTAGGAAATGGGCATTCTTCAGATACGTCAACATAGCCAAGGTCACAGAAGCAGCAGCAGCAGCAGGAGGGAGGGAGGGAGGGAGAGAGGGAGGGAGGGCAGGAACAGCTGTGCTGGGGAACTCTGTGTGAATTTAGAATCCTGGCCATAGTACCCTAGAGAGAGTGATGCTCTGGGCTAGGAGTGTCACCGTGGCCATTACTAGAGTGGGGACAGGCTCTTTTCAGTTCTGCATTGCTTCCCGTAGTGGGGTACCTTTGTGACATGTTCCCATCTACCTAACACCGGGTGTCAGCAGCTCCGTTTAGAAAGTCTACTTCATCGTTCACAGTGCAGTGGAGAGGGAGAGTCACAGTGTCACACGAATGCGATCACCAAGCAGCAGTTTGGGTGATGAGCAACTTTTATAGCACTTTACCTTATTACTAAAAACAATCCTGCAATAAACTTCACACACTGCACACACACACAAATACACACACAAGTACATACATACATACATACACACACATATCAAATGTTTTACACAAAAATTAACAGAATTTGGAGTCAGCTTTCACGGACATTAACATTTTTGATATTAGGTCTAGGGTGTGTTGGATGGTAGACCAGTTGTCTAGTAAGTAGGTAGACCAGTTGTCTAGTAAGTGCAGTGCCCTGGGTTTCATCTGAATTTTTGCATTTATATGCCATTTGCACAGTCTCCCTTCTGAGTTCTCTCCAGAGTATGAGAACTTTAGCTAAAAGTTGCTTTTGTTTTATGAAGGAAGAGATAGTGTCCCAGAGGGAATAAATTATTTAAGGTCACAATCTAAGAATTTTTAGTCCAAACTATTTGTTCTCCTGTGCACAACCCCTCACCCCCCCTGTGTGTACAATGCACACCTTCCTAGCCACATACCCTGAAACCATGAGTTAACCTTTCCACCTTTAAGCTTCTTGACAGCAGGGAGAAGATTCACACACATTGTGAATATACAAAGAGTATTTCAACACAGACAGTGTAGCATTAACAGGCCAAACTCATCCACACTCAGAGAAGATTTAGGTAAATATCATAGTTTTGAGTTTTATAAAAATTACTCAAAGGATCAGGGCAGATATTTTCTTGGCCAGTAGATGGCCAAGCCATTGCATTCACACAACAGAAGTTCATTAAAAACAAGGCAGTAAACACGAGGCAGAGGGCGGACTGACCTCCGGAGACGCCCACAGACACCAGGAGGAGCAGAGGGAGGAGACCAGCCAGAGGGAAGGTGGGGGAGCCCTTCATCTTCAGAACGGAAGGTCAAGTCCAGGTTCACCATAGGAAGGCAACAGGTGAAAGTTCCCAGGAAAAAAAATTCCCTGTCCAAAGACTTAATGTTATTCACAGGTTTCTAACTGTGTCTTCCACAAAACACTTAAGACAAAACCCATCAACCCGAGCCCTCTGCAGGGCCTTTCATGTCCTCTTTGTATTCTGAAGGCCAACAGTTTCCCCACGGACATGGGAAGCTGCCAAGTTCTCATTTTCTCTTGCCTTTTTGTGAGTTCATAGTCTCGGGGGTTCTTGGAGCTGAATTCTCTGAGTCCAATGTAGGGCAGTGAAGTCACACAAGGAAGTAGACCAATCCCACATGCAATCTATCTTCATTCTTCTTAATTGCTTATTTATTCTTTTATCTGTTCATCTACTTACTTTTTCCCAATAAAGGGACCATTTCTCACTTCAATTTTTCTTCAGGCCCACACCTCCCTCAGAAACCACAAACCCTCACTCACCATCTGGAAAGAGCTGAGGGTTCCTGGAAGCCCCTAAACCCTGGCCCTGGAGACCATCCACACCTATGTTACTGTGGCCAAGAGTCAAGGGTGTGGCTGCTGGGGCCAGAGTGTCCAATTTCTGTAGAAGTTTCAGTGGCAAAGAGGACACACGGGGCTGCCCCTAGGCTCTGGCTTTAGAGTTTCTCCTGGAGGAGTCTTGGAGGAAGCTGCAACCATCTTTAGCTCTTACTTTAAGGGTGGAGAATAATCAAAGTCCAGGGGACTTTGCACTGGGTGGAGCTACAGATTGATAGGAACTTGATGGTCACTTCAGGATATTTCTCACTGGAAGCTGCCTCCCACAGAGCCAAGGAGGTATTCATTGATCCAGGTATTTGCAGGCTGTCCCTCTGGACCACACTGGTCCTCACCATAGGAAAGATAGCAAATTCCAGCTCAGAACTCTTCTCTACCCCACATTCTCTTCCACTTCCATGTGGGGCTCAGGTGAAAACTTACCACATTTGTAGCCCCGGGCCCTTTGTTTTCTTCATAGGTAGATTAAGTCACATGGCGAGTTTGTGAACACACCTTGGTTAATTCTAAATCCTCACCTAATAAAATAATTTATTTTCATATCAGAGCAAATAATGCTCCATAAGGAATGTGTCTTTTTGTGGTATTCTAGCCTTCATCTCGCCGCACCCCCTTCCAAGAGTACACCACCACTGTAACCAAGAAGTCATTTGCTTCGTATGAGACTAGCCTGTCTGCTGTACAAAGCTATGACCCATCGGCTGTGCAAAATCCGTGATAATGGAATTTCCCCGGGGCTCTGCTGGGACAATGATGATGCACTCTGAAGGTGCCAGGTGGGGCGTCTGGACACACTTTCCACTCTGGTTTTATCCCGCAGATTCCTCAGTAGTGAATGGCCCCTGGGATCACATTGTGGGGTCTGGTGGGTGCAAACAGCATGTCCTCTTGCTGTGTGACCCCATTATCGGTGTGAGGGGCACAGAGCCGGGATGGTATCGCTTCTATTTCTCAGAGGCCGTGTGGGTGTACGAAGATGGGGGTGGGGCAGGCAGGAGGGCAGGTGGGAAACCTCAGCGGAAGACAGATTTCGAGGGGTTACACGTCTGAGGAAGAGCAGCAGTGCAACCGTTTCTGCAGGGAAGGAGATGACTCAGAGGAAGCCACTGTGGGGCTCAGGTGATAAGCCAGCTGCTGAACATGAAGAACATTTTAGGGGAGAGGAAGCATCTTGCTGGGCGTTGGCAGGATGGCTATGCACCTGTGTCCTAGTTTGCTTTCTATGGCTGTGATGGAATGGGGAAAAAGAAAGAACGAAAGAAAGAAAGAAAGGAAGGAAGGAAGGAAGGAAGGAAGAAAGAAAAAAAGAAAGAAAGAAAGAAAGAAAGAAAGAAAGAAAGAGAGGAAACAATTAATTTTGGAGAGGAAGGGTTTATTTTCCCTCTCGGGTCTCGGGATATCAGAAGAGAAACTTAAGGCAGGAACTGAAGCAAGGGCCACAAAGGAATGGGAGGAATGGCTGCTTGCCGGCTTGCTCCCATGGCTTGCTCAGCCAGCTTTCTTACAACCCAGGCCCACCTGCTCAGGAATGGCACCACCCATGTAAGGGCCATCCCATGTCAATCATTTTTTAAAAAGATTTATTTATTTATTACATATAAGTACACTGTAGCTATCTTCAGACACACCAGAAGAGAGCATCAGATCCCACTGCAGATGGTTGTGAGCCACCATGTGGATGCTGGGAATTGAACTCAGGACCTTTGGAAGAGCAGTCAGTGCTCTAACCACTAAGCCACCTCTCCAGCTCCCCATGTCAATCATTAATCAAAGAAATGCTGTACAGACTGACCACAGGACAATCTGATGGAGACATTTTCTCCATCTTCCCTCATCCCGGATGACCTAAGCGTGTGTCAAAACCAATGAACAGATGTTAAAGAAAAAGAGGCGTATTTGGACACGGTCAGTGTCTTGGATGCTGGATTTGACTTGAAGGATCTTAATACAGTGGTTCTTTCATTATGCTGTAGTTGGAACGAGAACCAGTATTTTTTTGGCTTTTTGTCTGTTTGTGTTTTGTTTTGTTTTTTGAGACAGGGTTTCTCTGTAGCCTTGGCTGTCCTGGTCCCAACTCTGGAGACCAGGTTGGCCTCAAAGTCACAGAGATCCGTCTGTGGGCCTACTGAGTGCTGGGATTAACGGCGTGCAGCGCCACCTGGCCCAGAGTTTTTAAAGGTCTTTACTTCACCTCATCCTGTAAAGACAATGAGCTGTTTCCCTTGACCCTGCTGCTCTCGTTCGAGGTCATTCGAGGTCAGCCCCGTTTCCAGGTGATGCTTTTCGGCTGATGCCGCCTGACATGGTTCATTTTCCCACCTTCCCCTCCCCTCATCTTTACCGAGGGACTGTGTTTGTTTCTGTGAGAAGGCTCTCCCTCTGTAGCTCTGGCTGTCCTGGAACAAGCTGGCTGAAACTCACAGAGATTAATGATTGGTATCATCACACCCAGTCCTTCACTGAAAAAAAAGGTTTTTTTTTTGTTTTTTGTTTTGTTTTAATGAAAAGGGGGTGAGAAACCATTTTGTACAAGCATACTGATGACATAGACTAAAAAAATATTTTAAATGTAAGAGGATTATTTTAAGGGGAAAATGTAGACTAGTCCAATGTATTTTGCAGTGCCTTCAAATTCTAAATATGCCTGGAGCATATACGAATTAGAAGAAAGAGAAGTATGCAATTTATACGGTAAAACCATCTTCCTTTTAAAAATAATGTTTTAATTAATTATTTGACGTATTCATATGATTATTTTGATTATATTCTCTCCCCTCCCTCAACCTCTCCCAGGTCTACCCCACACCCACCCCTTCTCACCCAACATCTTTCTCTTCCCCAGACCCAACTGCCCTTGGGAGTGGGGTCGGCCCTGCAGTATATATGCTCCAGGGGTCACGTTCAATGCTCACTCTCCTCCTCCCAGCAGCTTCAGATGCCACTAGATCCTCAGCGAGGGTGGGACAACAGCAAGTAATCTATAGCTCAACCCGTCTTCCCAGAGCTGCCCGAGGAGCCGCTGCTACATGCTCTTACGCAAAAGGAAACAAATACATACATGAACTTGGTCCTAAGTCACGTGGAACAGAAGTGACTCAAATTAGACTTTGAGCTTCTGAGAGAACACAGTGTGGGAGTCCAAAGTAGAAACGAAAATCACAAGCTAGCCATAAAAGGGAGCATCAAAGGATGTCCAGGGAGCTGATGGAAGATAAGTGTGAATGTAGATTGCACCCACCAGGCTAAGGGAGCAGAAGACAGGCGCACTATACAACCAATCAACCACTTCTAAAGGTCGGCCTCTGTAGATTGATGTTAAGGTGATGCATCATGATTGGACAGGAGAGAGATGGGCGGGGGAAAGGTGGAGGAGCAGAAGGGGAGATTCCTGAGGAGATGGAGGCAGGCGTTTATGTTTCTCTCGGTGCATCTCTTCATAAATAAGGTTATTATGAGTGTTTTATAAGGAATGGAATTGTACAAGATCATTTGATTTATTTAGGTGAGCAAATTGTATTTTACCAATTGGATCAGAGTGTTTTGGTGTGTTCTGTGATGTGGCGACTTAACTGAGTTCAAAGGGTGTAGTGGCGGGACACAGAAAGCATGTTGTTCCTCAGGCAGCTCTGGGAAGACATGTGGAGCTATAGCGCATTTGCTGTTGTCCAGAACGTTGTCCTCCTTAACTGGTCATGGTATGGTGCCAAATGTTACTAGAGGGATTATAAATTTTAGCTAACATGGGATGCAGCCAAGTCTCATGTTTCCTCCATCCAAAAAAGGAGGAAGTGAGCCCAGGAGAGTTTATATGAGATTTAAGGCGAACTTGTATGTACTGTAAAATCAGCATGTCTGTTATTCGAGGTTACAGCATCCTTTCTGCAACCTGGCACTGCTGTTTATGTGGGTGCCAGATCCATGGGTCCACTGGTAGACCCCACTTATAAGAACATGAAGGATGGGTTTGACAGCAAGAGAAAAGGAATGGGTTGCACATTTTTCCAAAAGTTAGTAAGACTCCTGTGAACTCACTTGGCTGCATTTATTGTTCATATAAATTCCAGTGGGGATCAAAAAAGCAATTTTAGAGAAGAATTACAAGAATGTGGTGGTTTGAATGAGAATGGTCCCCATAGGCTCAGAGTATTGAGTGCTTAGACACAGCTTGTAGACCATGGTGAAGGATTAGGAAGTGTGGCCTTGTGGGGAGCAGGTTAGTAACTGAGGTTTGAAGTTCACATGGTTCCAAGTTAGGCTCTCTGCCTTTTTCTGTGAGTCTGATATAAGCGCTCAGCTACTGCTTCAGTGCCATGCCTGCTGCCTGCCTGCTGCCTGCCTGCTCTCTGCTGTCTGCTGCCTGCCTGCTGCCTGCCTGCTGTCTGCCTGCTGCCTGCCTGCTGCCTGCTGCCTGCCTGCTGCCTGCCTGCCTGCTGTCTGCCTGCCTGCCTGCTGCCTGCCTGCTGTCTGCCTGCCTGCTGCCTGCCTGCCTGCTGTCTGCCTGCCTGCTGCCTGCCTGCCTGCTGTCTGCCTGCCTGCTGCCTGCCTGCCTGCCGCCTGCCTGCTGCTTGCTGTCTGCCTGCCTGCTGCCTGCCTGCCTGCCTGCCTGCTGCCTGCCTGCCTGTGGTCTGCCTGCTGTCTACCTGCTGTCTATTGCCTGCTGTCTGCTGCCTGCTGCCCCAAATCAAATGCTTTCCTTTAGAAAGTTGCCTTGGTCATGGTGTTTCTTCACAGCAATCAAACAGTAACTAAGATTGATGGAGTTACTGCAGAAAGCCCTGTTTTAGGCAGGAAAACATTGTGTTCTTTGGGGCACCAGCACGTGGCAAAGATAGGTGTGAGATACCGTATGAGGGATTTAAACATTAGCATGTTTTCCTGTTTCCTTTCTGTGGTCCTTACATGAACCAGCTGCAGACACACTCAGAGTTCACATGAGAGGCTTTGGCCTAATAATTCTTTTTAAAAATTATTTTTATTTTATAAGTATGGATGTTTTGCCTACATGTATGTCTGTGTACCAGGCACGTCATGGTGCCCCCAGAGGCTAGAAAAGGGCATCAGATCCCCTAGAACTGAAGGTCGTGACCTGCCATATGGGTGCTTGGAATAGAACTCAGGTCCTCTGCAAGAACAGCAAGTGCTTTTAACCCCTCTGACCCCAGGCCTGATTTGCAGTGCAAGTGTCGGGTCTTCCGTAACTGTGAATCACAGTTAGTCCTTCCTCTGAGGAAAGAGGAGAGAAACCCTCTCCTCCCACCTGCTTTGTTCCTCTGGTGCCACTGGATTGGGCATTTCTAGAAAAACCCATCCAGGTCTCAGATGAGTGACATTTCTCTGCAGGCCTAGGTTCTGATATCCTCATGGTGGGTCCAGAAGGTGATGAGATAAAGCTTCTGTGCACAGGCAAGAGATGGTCCCTAGGCTGAAGGACAGCAGACAGAGGCAAAGGGAGAGCCATCACTGTGAGGGCAGGACGAAGACTGTGGTGGGTTGGCTCAGGTCGAGGTCCGCGAGGAATGGGTCTGGGTCCACGAAGAACCTTTGGACAGCAGCAGGTGACACTCCTATGTCAGCACAGTGCCTCTGCCCGTTGAGGGGAAAGATGGGAGGAAAGATGGGGAATTCAGAAAGTAGGGTGCGTTGGACTTGTGGTGTGCACTTTTATCCGAGCCACTTGTCAGAGGGAAGCCCTCGCCCGTGGCTTTCATCATTCTTGTCATTTCCCCGAGTGCCATTGTGTTTTTGTTCTGGAAGGAAAAACAAGAAGAGGGGGTCGCCGAGTGTCCAGGATGGGGAGAGACGGAGCCCCGGGAAGCTGGAGTAAGCTGCTGTTCATGGGCTTCCGAATGTGTGTAGGACTGAGACGAAATATCATCAAGCCTTGGGGTTCACGACCCCTAGAAAAAAATGTACAATAGGATTTGGCAGAGAGGAAAGTCAGTGGGTGTGAAAAAACGACTGCACGATTTTCAGTGGTGATTAGTTGGCGGGTCTAAGTGATAGAAGAGGCAAGCCAGGTCTGTGACTGGTAAACAATATAAACACTAGCCTTCTGGCCTGAGAAGTGCTTTTGAAATTAGGACATTAGGCTTTACTAACATACAAACAGTCAAGAAAGAGTTGGGGGTGTGGTTATCTCTCTACCCACATGGTGGAAGGGGTGTCTTGCTGTCTGACAAGCTTGTCTTCCCTGTCGGGGCAAAGGAAAACATTGTATCAGCAAGCCCTCCACCCCGCCCCCACCCCATCCAACACCGAGCTTTGGTGACAGGAATGCAAGCCAGGCCTCATCAGCTGCTGGAGAATGACTACGTGCTGTCCGTCCGTCGCCCACTCACCTTCCGTCCGTCCGCCGCTTCGCCTTGATCAGGTCAATAGCCATGGCGAGAGGCAGCAGCACAACAGGCAGGGTCATCCACAACAAAGCTATCCTGGAGTCTGAAATGCAAACCCCAGCAGTTCATGAGAGGAGGAAAACAGCTTTTCTCACAGCCCAAGGGATGGGTCTCTCCAGGAGCCCGTTGGTCCAGTCTTCTCTCTCTCCTTCCAATTACATCACTCCGCCACAGAATCGCTGGAGCAGTTATCATGGTAAACATAAAGTATATATAACTTTATAATAGATATATGTATATCTATTATATAGTTATAACCAGGCTATAACTGCCAAGGCTTTGAACAAAATCAATTTTTAGTGCAGAACAAAATCCACATCAAGGGGAAAGAAAAGTGTCAGAATTGTTTTGACAACAAGGGGGAGTTTGTAGATAGAGTAAAATAGAACACACACACACACACACACACACACACAGAGAAGGGGGACAAGAAACTCAGAGGGATGTTGTCCTTAGGTTACCTGAAGACAAATTTTGCAGGAGACAAATATTTTGTTTTAAAAGGTTTATTTAAAAAAATAACCCTGCCGTGGAGAAGAAACTAAAATAGGAAGAGGAAAGGAGGAAAAAGAGAAAAGAGAAGGAAATTTGGAGGAGGAGGAAGAGGAGGAAGAGGAGGAGGAAAAGCAGAAGCAGGAGGAGGGAGAGGAGAAAGAGGAGGGGACAGGGAAGAGGGAGCCGCAGGGACAGTGGCATCAGGCTGAGTGTGGGGTGCACACCGATAGTCCCAGCGCCCGTGGTGCAGAGGCAGGACAGTCGGGAGTCTGAGGCAAGCCTGAACAAGAAACCTCTCAAAGAAAAAACGTACAGTCCGAGCCATTTGATACTTGGTTCGCAAGCCAGAGGAAAGTATGCAATCACCGACCTGAGAGCGGAAAATGTGCCGTTTTCTCCTCGCCCAGAGGGAGGCTGACGGAGCAGCTCACGTTCACCGCGGAGCCATTTGTGACCAGCAGTAAAGTCTCCACCTGGAACAGCTCCTGGCTCCCTTGCTGAAAGACCTCGGAAAATGATGGCACTGTCCTTCCTTCTCTGTCCCTCCACTGCACATGGGGCCGTGGGAACCACCCATCAGACGTACACTTCAGCTGCATGCCTCCATCGTTCAAGACCTCCCTCGTGATCCGTGGGGTGGAACCCACCGCTGCGGGCAGAGAGCAAGGAAACAGATGGAGCCTCCCCACACTGTGTGTAGTCAGCAACTTCCCGGAGGGAGGAAGAGGTGAGGGAGGTCGGGAGGGCGGAGCTCTGGGCCAATGGCCTCCCTGGGAGCTGGGACTGGCTACAAGGTTTCTTGTTCTGTTTTTCTATTTTTGTTGCAAAGTCTTCTGGGATGGATCAGGAATTTAGAAAAATACATTTTGCAAAGTAACATTGATCAGATATGAGACACAGGGAGGACATGAAAGATGCTGGGAAGAGAGGCTTCTCATAGCAGAGGAAGATAGCCCTGTAACAGACGGACCTCTAGGCTTGCCACGCTCCTGTCTGTCAATTCTGCTGAGGTGGAGAGCTGTTTCTAGGGGTGATTTTGTCTGCTGTCCTCCAAGCACATCAAGACTGTCAGTCTTTACAGTTCTGTGTCCCTTGGTCAATTAAGCTGAGTCTTCAAATACTACTCTTCCTGGAAACCAAGTACTTCCCAGAATCTTAGTAGCACTGTGAAAGAATGAAGTTTGTGTAAAATTTCAGGGAACATTCTCTGTCACTTTATGGAGTGCTTGAGTGTCCTACCTTCCTGGTTGTTCTGCACTTAAAAATTGAAACCACTGGAAATGCTCGCCTAGTACTGCCTGTCTGATTTTGCTAAATGGATGCAGTATCAAGCTGCCTTCTGAATTCTTTATTTTTGTGCCCATAGATTAGCACAGACCTCATCAGAGAACTTTCCCTTGCAGTGGGTAATGGTTAAGAAACGCACAGCTGGTCAAGGTGCAGAGACTGATGGGAGGGCTCAGCCACAAATGAGATGTCTATATCGCTGTCCACTTCCCTCCACTGCTAAGTGACCACCATGGTAGAAGGAAGTGGAACTATTGTAAGAGTCAGAGGCTGGGGGATGGGCACTGTACTGAAACAGTGTCTGAACAGGACAAGGCCACTGTGCCACAGCGGGGGGGTGATTGTCTATGCAATACCTGCACTGGGTCAAGCTGGTCAACATTCCAGCTCCTGGGTGGGAGGGGCTCATGAGCTCACTCCTAGCTAAGGAGTTGACCAGGGGAAGGGAGAGTCAGTTCTTTTTAAGGATGTGGCTCCTGGAAGGTTGACTTTGCTTCAGTGGATGGCTCTGCAGGAGTGAGTACGTGGACAGCAGAAATAAGAGTTCATAGGTTATTAAGTACTTAAAAAAGAGGATGGGAAGTTGGGCAGCAAACATTATCAAAATAGAAGGCTTGAAGTTCTCAGAGAGGAAATCAGTCTGGCGGTTTCTCAGAAAACTGGACATAGTGCTACCTGAGGACCCAGCTATACCACTGCTAGGCATATACCCAAAAGATGCTCTAACATACAACAAGGACACATGCTCCACTATGTTTATAGCAGCCTTGTTTGTAATAGCCAGAAGCTGGGAAGAACCCAGATGTCCTTCAACAGAAGAATAGATACAGAAAATGTGGTATATTTACACACTCACTGTGGGAAGCCACTGCATTCGCCATTACAAGATGGTGCCCAGCCCGAAGGGAGGGTGGCCAGTTTTGAGATAAACAACCTAAGTGCACATGCACGCCTGCCTGTTTTTGCTGAATCGTGGTGACTCTGAGTATGTTAATTAGGGTGCACAGAATGCACCAATCAGGTGGCGGCACCGTCCTCCTAAGCATATATAAGGAGGGCTGGTTTCTGGGCTCGGGGTCTTTCGCTACTGCAATCAAGCCCGCAATAAACGCCTGTAGAAGGATCCTGTTGTGGCGCGTCTTCCTTGCCGGCGAGATAGGTGATCGCTACAACTCACTGATAATTAAATATTATCCCAAAAGCTCGAATACCCAAGATACAATTCACAGAGCACATGAAGCTCAAGAAGAAGGATGACCAAAGTGTGGATGCTTCAGTCCGTCTTAGAAGGGGGAACAAAAATATTCTCAGGAGAAAATATGAAGACAAAGTTTGGAGCAGAGACTGAAGGACAGGCCATCCAGAGACTGTCCCACCTGGGGATCCAGCACATATACAACCACCGAACCCAGACAATATTCCTGATGCCAAGAAGTGCTTGCTGACAAGAGCCTGATATAATTGTCTCCTGACAGGCTCTACCAGAGCACGACAAATACAGAGGCAGACATAGAACTGAGAACGGGGTCCTTAATGGAGAAATTAGAGAAAGGAGCTGAAGAGGTTTGCAACCCCATAAAAACAACAATACTAACCAACCAGAGCTCCCAGGGATTAAACCATTATCCAAAGATTACACATGGATGAACCTGTGGCTCCAGCTGCACATGTAACACAGAATGGCCTTGTTGGGCATCAGTGGGAGGAGAAGCCCTTGGTCCTGCCAAGGCTTGATGCCCCAGTGTAGGAGAAGTCAGGGTGGGGAGGTGAGAGGGGGTGGGTGGATGGGTGAAAACCTTCATAGAAGCAGGGGAGGGGGGATGGGATAGGTGATAAGGAGGGGAATCTGGGAAAGGTGATAACATTTAAAATGTAAATAAAATATATTCAATAAAATCATAAAAATAATCTCAGGGGACTAGTAGAAAGTATTTATTTAGAAATCTCAAATCCGTGTACCTGAGGTTGTGCTCTTGGAGTGTTTATGGTGGTTGCTGCACTGAAAGTTCAATAAAAACTTGAAAATGAATGACCCTGGAGAGCATTTGGGGTGTCAGAGAGCTAACTCCCAGGAATCAGCATGTCACAGTGTTAGGAAGCTGGAGAACCCAAAAGATCCACCTGGTATCCTTACCCATCACCTGCACATCCACACGGGCTTCCTGGTAGACGCCATCTTTTTCAAAAAGGCACCGGTACTGCCCCTCATCCGAAGTTCTGGCGCTGTGGATCTGCAGGGTCAGTTTTCCCTCATGGATGGCATCAGTCACCAGCGAAGTCCTCCCTCTGTATTCCACCATCTGCTCTGCAGCCGCGTGAGCCCCACTCGCATACACGTGGACTGCGGGGTAATAGCGGGATCGGAGCCACCTCACCTCCAAGCTCTGAGCATCAGTTTGAGGTGAGAGGTGACAAGTTAATTCTATGTTCTCTCCGACCCGAACAGGGATGGGTTGGGATGGTCCGATCACCCTAGAGGAAGCTGTTAAGTACACCAAACAAGGGACGAGGAATGAACACGGAGAAGTCACTCTACCAACACGGACATCCTGTGAGGTTCAGAACCCGGGAGCATCCCAGGGGAGGTATGAGGCTCAGGGACTCTCCTTGGAGAAAGGTGGGACTTGAATTCTCTGCATGCTGGTTTAAAGAGCTTTGCCAATCTGAAGGAAACATTAGTTAAAGGCCAGGCCACACATCAATAAGGAAACAATTTTACTGCTATAACTCTCAGAATGAGATGGATTTGCCATCATTTCTCATCCAGCTGACTTTACACCATTGGTTTGCGCTACCCTCTGATCACAGGCTAAAAATGAGTGACAGCTGGGTGGGTAGCAGCGGAAATCGAACAATCCTTCCCCCAGTCAATCCCTGAAGGAGGTTTCGAAGGATGTGCCTTGGCATTTCCTTCCCACGCCAACTTAACCAGCACCAGCAAGAGCCCTGTCACCCTTTCCCATGGGGATCCTGAGGTGTGCCGGGGTCTCTCTCTGCTCCGCCTCATGCATGAAGGTCCGACTCACCCAGTTCTGTCTGCAGTTTCTCTGGAGAAAGTAAAAGAAAAAATGTTTTAAGGAATTTGGTCTAAAGGAAAGAAAAGAAACTTTCCAGAGATTAAGTTAAGCTCCATTCACACCTGTTTCTGTTCCAAGGGGTTTCTGATAAGGAACAGCTAAGAACACAGACATAGAGAAACAAATTATGCATTTTAACTATTTGTCTGAACCTCCCAGATGTGGATTAAATAAATAAAGGGAAAAAAAGGTAAGCTCCACACTTTCTTCAAGAGCTTGATTTACTTAAAAAGTATGAAAAGCAGAAAATTAATTCTTCCCATGGACCACCTGGTGATATAGATCTTACTTTTTTCACAACAAAAACCCATCAGTTCTATCAGCATCAATTCAGTTTGTTTCTGCTGATATTAAGTGCTAGTAAAATATATGTATGACTTTTATAAATGAGTGCTAAGTGTTGGAATATATGGCCGTAAACAAGCATTACTTCCAGTTCCAAACTGGGGCTGCATGATACTGAATTAACATCAACACAACATTTACTTTTAACTCTTTAACGCACCCTGTGCTTACATAAGCACCACATCCAAACACAGAGAGTCATAAAAGTCTCAGTTCAATGTAAGATGTTTAAAGACAAAACTCATCCCATAAATAACAATGTTTAGCTGGGCACGTTGGTTCACGCCTATAGCAACATAGTAACAACCGTTGGGAAGCTCAGCCAGGAGGACTGCGGTCGGTTTGAGACCAGCTTGGAGTAGAGACTTAGACTGTCTCAAAAGAAGCCTATTTCAGATAGATAAGACAGAGAGACAAGACAGATGGATGGCAGGTAATTGGATGTATGGATAAGCAGATATTTAGAGACAGGTGATTGATGAATGATGAAATATTATAGATGACTGATCAATGATAGAAGATTAGGTAGATGATGTTGATTGGTAGGTATGTGTTGGCTGGATGGTGGATTAGACCCACGAGGGTAGATAGTTAAATGGTGGATAATGATGAATGGTTGATAGATGGATAAACAACAGATAGATGGTTGGTAGATTAGATCTGTAGGTGGTAGACACTAGATGGTAAATAGGACTTTACCACTGAGCGCGAGGATCTTCTGGGCTCTTAGAATCATTAAATGCTACGCTGCTCTAACGTCTAACAACGTAGGAAACATGCCTGTCACTATTGTATTGTGTGTTTTGATGATTGATTTTGTCACTATTTATTGACAGGACTATAACTGAGAAGCTGTCAAACAAACCATCCCATTCTGACTCAGCACATGACTGGTTCCTGGAAGCCACTGGCACAGCACAAAAAATGTCTCAGTTAAGGGAATAGTTTCATTATATGTCCAATGTGTTGAACATCTGTGAGGCGAAATCAACACAGGGGAGGAAAGCATTGAGCTTGAAAATTACTGAAACACCGTTAATGTTTGTAAATGTTACCATATTATCTAAATATGATTAAAGAAAAATAAAGGTTGCCTCAGAGCAGCCCCCAGAACCCGAGGTCTGTGGTGCCTGAGCCAGAGTTCTGACCTGGTAGAACGATGGTGGCTTCTTGGGACTCTCTGAGGTCACGGTTGTGGATGAAGCAGGAAATGGTCTCTACGCTGTCATTCCTGACCATCAGTGTGTCTTCCACGTAGAACAGCCCATCTTCACCGGACACATGATTCTCAGAGAGACTCATGAACTTTTCTCCCCAGATGTCCTCCCAATAGACCTCAGGCTCAGGGAACCAGCCTTGGGACGTGCACACGATCTGGACCTCTCCTTCTTCTCCGGGTCCCTCCACATGGATGTTTGGGGAAGATCCTAGAGCTAGAGAGAGGGGGGCACATCCTTGAATCCCAGAGCCTAGGTGGAACTGAGACCCCGGTGGTCCTTCATAGGGGAGCCCAGGGCCTGGGAAGCGGACAATGTTACCAGAGTTTCTTCCCACTCAAACTGAGTTCTGGCTGTTTATTTGTGTCTTTAACCACTAGCATCTGACCTACTTTTCTTCAGACTCAGATGGTGTGAAAGGGGGAGGAGGGAAAATGACAGTTTGTTTTGTGACTCTGGCACTTCGAAGATGTGGTGTGATTTATTCACCATGACGTCTCTGCCCTCAACTTTGCTTCCTATGTGCTCTGTACTAGGCACTTTGTCTGCCGTTTTGGATGATATCAAAGCTCTAGTTTAAATGAGACATTTATTATTAACTCAGGCATCACGCTCACGGGCTATTTTCATTTCTTCATGGTTTGTTAGATTCCGTGGGCAGTAGCAATTTTGGTGTGTAGTAAAATGGTTGAGAAATTACTGTACTTTTTTTTTTCCAGAGGGGAAATCTACTTCAGACTAATTTGTGTAAACCATGAAGCCTTTTAAAAATGTTACAACTGCTTACATCACTGGCTGGGAAAGTAGATGAATAAGCCTTTCACTTGCTCCCACAGAAAACATTTGACTTAATTTTCAATGTCTCTGAGTGTGACAGGAATCAGTGTCCAGATCTACCGGTAGCTCACAAATGTGCAAATTCTCACATCCATTTTCGAACCAATTCAGTGTAGCATTGGGAACAATTACAGTCACAAGTGTCAAGAAGAAAACAAGTTCTGCGTGGTTGTTTCTCAAAAAAAAACCCACAAACAAACAAACAGTCCCCTAAAACCCGAGCTGATGTATAACTCCCATTACTCTACTTCTGGGAAAACACCCAAGAGGATTTAAGTTCACATTCATTGGCTGAAGAACAGATTCTCCCCAGGGCCCGAGCTGTAGGATCAGCTCGGATATCCAGTCACAGAGGACGGCGGTGTGTTGGGTTTTATTTTATGCGTGTGGGTGTTTCGCATGTAGCATGTACCTCTGCATCACGTGTGTGCCTTGTGCCTGTGGATTCAGGTGGTGTGAGCTACTGTGTAGGTGCCACGAATCAAACCTGGGTCCTCTGAAAGAGCAACGTGGGGTCTTAACTGCGGAGTCATCTCTCTAGCACCCACTTTATCCACTCAGAAAAGATTAAGATAAGTCATTCACGGGAAATGGATGGGACTGGAGATCAAGGTGTTAAGCAGAAGGAGGTGATGGGAGGTGACGGGAGAAGGCGTGGGTGAATACGGTCAAAGGCCGTGGTAAACTGAATGAAAACGTCACGAGACCCGTCAGATGGTCACACACTTAAATATGTGGAGAGCACAATTTGTACTGGATAGGAGGAAGGGAAGCCATAATTGTAAGGGTGGAGAAGGGGGTGGAGTTTGGGAGGGGTGGGGGAGGGGAAGGATATGATCAAAATACATTGTATGAAATTCTTAGATAATTCATTAAAAATTAAAAAGGAGGGACTGGGGAAATGGCTCAGTGGTTAGAGCACTACCCGCTCTTCTGGAGGACCTGGGTTTGATTCTCAGCACCCACGTGATAGCTCACAACCATCTGTAGCTCCAGTTCCAGGGGATCGGACCCTCTTCTAGCCTCCATGGGCATGGTACACATACATGGTGCACAGACATAGAGCCAGGAAAAATATTCCCATACACACAATAAAAGCAAATATTTTTTAACAAGTAAGAAAAAATAAAAAAGAATGTCATTCTTCAGTGGTTAAAAAGGGATTTTGCAAGAGGTGAGTGACACAGTTCCCACAGGTGAGTGGATGCTCCCTTGTGCCCCCTTGTGCCCCCTTGTGCTCCTTGTGCTCCTTGTGCCCCTTGTGCCCCCTTGTGCTCCTTGTGCCCCCTTGTGCTCCCTTGAGTCCCCTTGTGCTTCCTTGTGCCCCCTTGTGCTCCTTGTGCCCCCTTGTGCTTCCTTGTGTCCCCTGTGCCCCTTGTGCTCCCTTGTGCCTCCATGTGCCCCCTTGAGTCCTCTTGTGCCCCTTGTGCCCCCTTGAGTCCCCTTGTGCCCCCTTGTGCCCCTTGTGCTCCCTTGTGTCCCCTTGTGCCCCCTTGTGCCCCTTGTGCTCCCTTGTGCTCCCTTGTGCCCCCTTGTGTCCCCTTGTGTCCCCTTGTGCCCTCTTGTGCCCCCTTGAGTCCCCTTGTGCCCCCTTGTGCCCCTTGTGCCTCTTGTGCCTCTTGTGCCCCCTTGTGCTCTCTTGTGCCTCCTTGTGCCCCCTTGAGTCCCCTTGTGCCCCTTGTGTCCCCTTGTGCCCCTTGTGTCCCCTTGTGCCTCCTTGTGCTCCCTTGTGCCCCCTTGTGCCCCCTTGTGCCCCTTTTGTGCCCCCTTGAGTCCCCTTGTGCCCCTTGTGTCCCCTTGTGCCCCTTGTGTCCCCTTGCGCCTCCTTGTGCTCCCTTGTGCCCCCTTGTGCCCCTTGTGCCCCCTGTGTCCCCTTGTGCCCCTTGTGCCCCTTATGCCCCCTTGTGCCCCTTGTGCCCCTTGTGCCCCCTTGTGCCCCCTTGTGCTCCCTTGTGCTCCCTGTGTCCCCTTGTGCCCCTTGTGCCCCTTGTGCCCCCTTGTGTCCCCTTGTGCCCCCTTGAGCCCCCTTGTGTCCCTTTGTGCCCCTTGTGCCCCCTTGTGCCCCTTGTGCCCCCGTGCCCCTGAGCAGATACTCACCTGCCACCTGGAGTAGCACACTTGCCTCTCTCCAGTAGTCTCCCTCCTGAAAGCGGCACCAATACTGGCCATCGTCACCTGGCTGCACCTGGCGAATCTTCAAAGCCACACTCCCCTCTTCAGTGCTGTCCTCCGGCCATTCCACCCGGTCCCTGTACCCCTCCATCGGCGGCTCAGTCACCTCAGCTCCATCCCGGTACACACTCACAGGTGTGTCAGGGTCGGATCGGTACCACCTCACCTCCATGTGTGCTGTTGTCCTCTTGGGGAGGAGCTGACATGTTAGCAGGGCATCTTCCCCAACTTTGGCCAGGATGGGGAGGGCAGGACCGGCCACTCGGAAGTCATCTACAAAACAGTGAGAGAGGAAAAGACACAAGCCAGAGGATCAGGTGGGCGCTTTGAGTAGCCGAGGTGCTTGTCGACAGAAAGCAGGAGGGATTTAATGTCAGTGCTTCGGTGAGTATGTGTTCTAAAACTTAAAAGTTTGGATGTGAATGTGTGTCATCGGCCTTGTGGTTGGGAGGCAATTCCATGGTTAATGAGCTTTTGGGATCTGGAATTATTTTTCCTTTAAAGTGTTTTATTTTAAATTATGCATGTGTGTGTGGGTACACACATGTGTGGGGGGGACCAGAAAAGAGGATCTTGCTTACGAGTGGTTGTGAGCCAGGGACAGTCAGTGCTGGGAACTGTTTATTTTCTTTCCTTCTGGAGAAGGCAAGAGTCCAGTAAATAAGAAATGTGGGTTTCACAAAAGTGTCTCATGGTGGGTTAGAGGCAAGGCTTGCCTAGAAAATTTGAGTCTTCTGATCAAATTTGAAGTCACGTTCTTTGATATCTGAAAATCAAAGATATATGTGATAATTCTGTGTGCTGCAATGCCTGAGAATTTCATGTCATGGATATTCATTCTTCCTTGGCATCTCAGCACTGGTGAGGTGAAGGCAGGAAGGATCAGGAGTTCAAGGTCATCTTGGCTACCAGGTGAGGTTAGGGGCCAGTTTGGGTAGGCCTGAAACCCTGTGTTGGGAGGAGGGAATGGAAGCTTAGCAGGGAAAAGCACTGACGAATGGGGTTACAGTCCCAGGATCCACATGGTGGGAGAGGAGAATTAGCTAAAACAAATTGTTTTCTGATCCCCATACGAAAGTTGCAGTGTGCATACCCCTCCCCCCACATTGTACATGCATTTGTCCCCTCCCCCCACAAATGTAACATTAAAAGCTAATAAAATAAATAAAAGTACTCATAAAGGTACTCTTAAATCAGATTTAAGATGAAATAAAATAGATACTACTCAGAAATTCTCTCCAGAACTTAGGCAGAGAGATCTTGTTTATTTTGGGTGGGATTTACATGTACCATCTTCCTCGCGGAGTTATTAGAGTATTCAATGAAAACTGCGCATGCTCCAGCTGCCGATTCCAGCGTGCTTTCTAGGCCACTTTCAGTGCAGCCTAAATGTTACTCGCACCCAAGAGGTGAGCAACTAAAGCCAAGAAGCTTTCCGAAGCCAGGGGGTGGAAAGGCCAGCATGAGCCCTTTGAGTTACCGCACTCTCGGGTTGGGTTTGAGACCGTGCACTCAGATCTGCAGGGCATGCCAGTGAGGGAGGAAAGGACCCTACCTGGGTGCTTTATAGTCAGCAGGACGAAGAGGAAGGAGGCAGCCACACCGGATAGACTGTACCCTGGGCAATCCACCATCCTCCCTGGAGCAAACATAGAAAGTGCAGCTGTGATTACCCACCATGCCCTGCAGTTTCTGCGTTGCTTTTTGTTTGTTTTGATTTGTTAACTCGACACAAGCTAGAGTTATAGGAGAAAGGGGATCCTCAACTGAGGAATTGCCTCCATCAGATTGGCCTATGGGCAAATCTGTGGGGGGAATTTTCTTGATTACGGATTGATGGGGGAGGGCCCAGCCCACCGTGGGCGGTGCCATCCCTGGGCAGGTGGCTTTGCATGATATAAAAAAACAAGCTGAGCAAGCCGTAGGGGGCAAGCCAGTAAGGTTTTGCTCCTTGGTCTCTGCTTCAGTGCCTGCCTTCAGGTTCCCGCTTGAGTTCCTGCCCTGATTTCCCTCCATAGTGGACTGCACGCTGCTGTAAGATGAAATTAACCCTTTCTTTCCCAGGTTGCTTTTGGTCTTGATGCTTACTGCAGCAATGGCAAGCTAACTGGGATGTCTGATGGCTGTGCTATCTTAATAAACAATCTGCCACCATCAGATCATGGTCTGGGCCCTTTCTTAGAAGTTACTGATCACAGCTGACTCCCTCCCTCACATCTGAGCTCTCCCTATGGGTCTACACTATACATTATCCCTTAGGCATCCCCTCTCTCAGGTCTCAGCTGGCTTCTAACTTGCTCTGTAGCCAAGGACGGCCTCGCATCCCTTCCTCTACCTCTTGTGAATTCTGAGATTGAAATTCCACACACCCGGAGTCAGGTACTGAAGATGAGGCAGGAGGATGTCCAGTTTGAGGCCAATCTGAGCTAAAGGATGTTTTTTGACTGGAAAGGAAAGAAAAGCAGTCTCGACCCAAAGAGCCAGTGACGTTAAAAAGGGAAAACTCAGCTTGTTGTGGTAGCTCACTATAATCTCAGCACCCAGAAGGCTGAGGCAGGAGAATTGCCATGCACTGGAAGTCAGCACTGGCTATAGAATGGGAGCCTGTCTCAAAACAACACTCTCTTAAAAAAAAAAAAAAAGTACGGTGGAGATCAACAGGAAGAAAGAGCCATTTCCTGACAGGATGCTGTCTGTGCGGAGGCCCCACCTACTTCCTCATCTTAGTTGACTCCTCCCTGCCCCCACTCTCCTGTTCGTCCTCCGTGAGAGACTCCATGCCACTTACCTGTTGCTCTGTCCTTTGGGCTGAAATGGAGGCTGTTGGTCTCACTCAGCCACTGTGTGTCCTTCCTTCACACGGCAGGTGTCTAAAGACAGGAGAGCTTAGCGACCAGAGATGGAGGTGTCTCTGGCCTGGGTGAAGGAAGATTTGAATGCTGACAACCTGGAGGTAGAGTCAAGTCCCCAAGGGTCACTCTAAAGTAAGACTCTAGTCAGGACAGCACATTCACCTTCTGCTCATAGCGATATGTTTAAAAGCGAAACTGGGAAGGCAGGTGGACTTTGACTGGGCTCTGTTCTGATTCCTCCAGCCTTCCAGGCAGTTATGACATTGACACTTATCTCTTCAGAATGCCAGCACTCAGGCTGGACTCTGCTCCATGCCCTGTCCAGCAGGCAGGTGGCCTACATCATGGCTACCCTGTCATGCCCTCCAGCTTGCTGAACATCTATGATTCCCCACCTAGGACAAAGCTCCCTCACAACATGGAGTCTGTGGGCCTCAGGTGCAGAGCATGTTTGTGTCTGTCTATCAGATACTCACCCTTCACCCACTGATGAAAAAAAAAATCAAGTTGGGGGGGACATTCCCTCTCTCAGACAAGAGCATCAGGCCAAGGTGACTGTGTTTTTGCTTTGTTTTTTCCTTTTCACTGGAAAATAAAGGCTTCACCAAGAAATGTAATAAGCTTTCTTACAGTTTGTGGGTACAGTAAACATGGCTGGTGTTAGAGGTCTTGGGCACCCCTCTTATGTACTCCTCTTTCTTCAGCTCTTCCTTGGTCTTCCTCTAATTTCTCCCTGACATTATCGAGGGGTCTCTAGATCCACTTTCAAGAGCTGAGAAGAACAGTGTTTAACATTCGAAAGAATGTTGAATGTTCTTCATTCTAACAGTGTAACACCAAAGCATGCAAGGCACCATGCTTAGTTTGAGGTGCATTTCCCCGATTCTTTTCCTCTAAGAATGATTAGGTAATTCTGGGCCGTCTGGCTCGAAGCTACTGGTCTTGATGTATGCAGTTGGTCTAGACAGGGTCCCACAGTGCAGGATGCTCCCATTAAAGGACGGAGCAAAGGACTAGATATTGAAGAGGATTCAAGGGCTATTTCTCCCTCAGAATAGAAGGGTTGTTCCCTGTCTGTAATGGTTAGTTTTGTTTGTTTGTTTTCATTTTTGGCTTTGTTTGAGACAGAGTTTCTCTGTGTATCACTGGCCTTCATAGAACTCACTCTGAAGACCAGGCTGGCCTTCGACTCAGAGATCTACTTGCTACTTACTGCCTTCAGAATGCTGGGATTAAAGGCGAACCACTATCTCTTGCTTTGTAATGGTTAGTTTTAGTTGTCACCTTGACTCAATGTAGAATCTCCTGAGAAGGGACTCCCTGTAATTTTAATTTTTCAAAGCCAGCTTTTAATGATGGTTCTTAAGTGCTTTAAGCCCACCACCCACCAGGGGTAATGGAAAAGGAAGGATACAGGGGAAGTGGGCCTTAGAGATGGTTCTTTGGAGCAAATCCCATCTGTGTTGTCAGGCACAGGCAGCAGTGGCAGCTCGATCCACTCACACACACTTCAGGGATACACCAGCAGGCAGCTCGGTAGAGCCGGGACAGCAAACACTAACCAGCAGAGACAGACAGTCAGCCTCGGCACAAGTCAGCAGCAGGGACCCGGAGTGAAGATGAGAGACCAATGAGCACCACACGGCTAGCTCTAAAGCAAGCCAAGTTCAGTCTCCTCTACATCACATGTCCTCCATGTGTCTGTCTCAGGTGACATCACTGCCAATCAGTCCAAGTCCGAGGAAGTGGCAAGAAACTGCAGCACAGCACCAGGAGTTGGGTTTTTTGTTTTTTGTTACTTTTTGGTGAGTTTCTCTCTATGGAGTCCTGACAAATGCAGGACTACACAATGTGAAATGGACCAATGCATTCCTGTTGTTAGCAAAGAACATCATCACATGGTTTTCCACAGACTCGCTTTAGCAGAACATCCTTTCACCTGTGTCTGCTTCAGCAAAACATTCTCTCACGTGTTTGCCCAAGCAAAACACCACCCAACATGACTCGCTTTCCAAGGAAACCTTACGTTTCCATTTCAGCTCCCCAGGAAAGATTGCATAGATGGGGTTTGTCTGTGGGGGAATGAAATATCTTAGGTTGACAGATGTGTGAAGATGCAGCTCTTAATGCATGAGGCATCATTTCATATACTGGGTCCTGAGCTGCCCAAGAGTAAAAAGGTAGGGTGAGCCGAGCAGGAATTCACAGAAGCAGAGCATCTGTGATGTCACGGGAGCAGAGAAGTCATGACATCACAGGAGCAGAGAAGTCATGGCATCACAGGAGCAGAGAAGTCATGACATCACAGGAGCACAGAAGTCATGACATCACAGGAGCAGAGAAGTCATGACATCACAGGAGCAGAGAAGTCATGACATCACAGGAGCAGAGAAGTCATGACATCACAGGAGCAGAGCACCCTTGACAGCCCAGGAATTCATGCCAATCTGGCTTTCTTAGGAAGACCTTTCATCTGAGATTTACCACCTGAACTTCCTTAGAATTAAAGAGACCTAAAAGCCCAAAGAAAGCAATAGTTGGGGGCAAGAGGAAGGGCAGGGATTTAGAGACGAGGAGAGAGGAAGAAAAAAGTAAGGAAAGATGGAGAGGAAACAATGGTGTGTGTGTGTGTGTATGTGTGTGTGTGTGTGTGTGCACGAGCGCGTGAGTGCGTGTTCAGTGATACTTGCCACTTCCAGATGTTTAGGTTGCAGACTGGGCAGTCTGTCACCTACAGAACTCTTTGCACTTATAGTGTAAGTGGTTTTTTTTTTTTTTTTTTTTTTTTTTTTGTTTTTTGTTTTTTGTTTTTTTTATGAGTACACTGCAGCTGTCTTCAGACACACCAGAAGAGGGCATCAGATCCCATTACAGATGGTTGTGAGCCACCATGTGGTTGCTGGGAATTGAACTCAGGACCTCTGGAAGAGCAGTCAGTGCTCTTAACCACTGAGCCGTCTCTCCAGCCCCAGTGTAAGTGTTTCTGCTTTAATGGGATGGGGGTATCCTGGGACTCTGAAGCCCAGGGTCCACACAGCTATAAGGGGAGAAGGTGTCTCAGTGGAAGGGCATCCTGACACACACACAGCTGGGGTGGGGAAGGAGAGGCCTGCTGCAGCTTAGAGGACTTTTGTGGTGCCCTGCTCAGAAACTACATCGGTTCCATCACGGTCCTAAAACCCAAAATGGTTCTGACAAACCAGATCCTCTGAATGTTTAATTATTCACTTAAAATCTTAATTTACTTTTAAATTAACTTAATGAGAATTTTCAAGTCGGAGTCACTCACCAGTTACTATTCTCTGAAAGTGATAAAACTGACTTGGCAGCAGATACAAGCAAGGAGCTTCCTGTGAGGAAATGAGAGGACCTCAGGGTGCACCCCAATCCTTTAAGCTCTCCAGGATCACAAGAACTACACTCCAAACCAATGTTTAATTTCTGTTCCTACAAATATAAACTCACGCCCAGCCAGCTGTAATGTTTGGACACACCATCCTGAGATAAGAGCCCCCAGGAGCTTGTCTGGTCAAGGTCAGTCAGGCCATTTGTCCTCTTCCACTGACCCTGGAACATCAGCCTGAACCTGGAGCTTCAGGTTGGGAATCAGACAACCCCCTCTCTCACCGCTGCTTGCTGCTTGCACTGTGTGAAGAAGATGCTCTCTCAGAGGAAGAAACCAGGGAATAAGAGGTGCATCCCAGTGTTGAATAAAACATGAAAAATCAAACTTGCTACTTGTCCCAGCATTTGTACCCCTGAAACACACCCCATTCTTCTTGGGTTCCTTCCCTTGATCCACCAGGCCCCATGGCTCCATATCTGGGAAATGCAACCCAATGATGAAGTTCCATGAGTGACCAGTAGGTGGCGCGTTTGTAAAGGCAAGATGTTAGTGTTTCAAGGTGGTACAATTCAGATAAAGTCTGAACCTCCCCGATCCAAAGCTAGTATGACTCAATCCGTCGTTCTATCAAATTAAGATTTTTGTATTTTGTAGCAGACTCAAGGCAGAGCCTGGGGATGGAGGAAGAACCAGCTGCTGTCACCAACTATGTCAAGCCTCCCAAGGACCCCAGAGGAATCCCAGGACCAGAAGTTTGTTGGGGGTTGGGAAGATGGAGCGACGGGGAGAGGCTCCTTCGTTAACCTCAAAGCCCCTGTCATGTTTTCTTCTCCAGCACTCTTAAAGCACACCTCAAAAAATGATGCATTCTTCTCTCAGGGTTGAAATTATGAGTAGATAACTCGGGTGTGAATACTCCAACCGTCCAAAGGCTTTGGAGGAGGGGGTCAAGAGCATCAGAGAGGTCCGTTTGGGGACCGAAAGGCTGGGCTAGCTCATGCTTCACTTAGGACTGTAGGGGAGGAGGTTGGAGTATTGGGACTCTGCATTTTCAATATTGGGATGACAGTTACTTGTAAATACATAGAGAACAAAGAAAGCAGTTAACAGGGAGAGAGGAAAACTATGTCGCAGAGGCAACATTCCTTTATTATAATGGATATCACTGGAATGGGGAATAAATGGCAGCTGTATAGTTTGTGTGCACAAGTGGATTTAACAAAGTGTGTCTGGGTCTAATTCCATTCTGCAAATAAGAGAACCTGACAATCACTCCAGCTAAACACCTGCATAACTAATTAATCCAGTAACTTGGTAGGATACAAAACCAACAGATAAAACCATTATCTTTTCCCATGCACCATCAACAGATTTCCTAAGGAGGGAATTGTGAAAGGAGGTCAACCCTCAATAGCCACAGTTCTCTGCACACTTAAAAATATATACACTGATTTTTAAAAAATAGAAGAAACCAGGCTTGCTAGTGCTCTGTAACTGTGCCTCATCCTGATGGAAATCAGAAGCCCAAAGTTGGCAAGGGCTTCAGAGAAAGTCCTAGGTCAGCCTAGACACGATCCTGTCTCAGAGTTATACTACAGTTTCACACTGAGCTTATAGTACAATACTGGAGCATTTCCCTGGTGTGGAATGGGGCCCTAAACTTAATTCCTAATACACAAATAAATGAATTAAATGAAAAGGGAAAGAAACCGAAGAGAAGACAGAAAGGAAAACACTTTCCACGTTCACCAAAAGAACTAATATTGTCAAATGTTATTCTGTTATAGAGAATTTAATGCCTTGGTGTTGCCTCCGTCAAAATAACAATGGCATTCTTCACAGAGCAATAGAAATCAGCCCTAAAATTTACACAGAAAAGTGTAAGACCCCCATAGTCATGGCAATCTAGAGAGAAAGAGCAAACGGGGATATGATACTTGGGGTTCGGTGGGGGCAGAAGCTGAAACGAAAACTGAGGTCTGCAGAACTTGGGCCAAACAAACATAAAAATGCACCGAAGCCCCAGAATTGATGTGGGTCCAGTGTGGATGCTCTCTCGGACTGTGGGAGAATGAAGACAGATGACAGGCAAAGGACACGGAGGTGGATGACAGTTACGTTCACACACATTCCTTAATCTTTAGATGGTTCCCACTCGCCTCCGAGGCCCAGTTCTCCCACCCTGCGCTTCCTGAACACACCGTTTTAAGTGTGGACACCAGCTTGGTGGTTTGGGTGGCAGAGAAAGCTGTCTCAGGCTTGGACATTGGGCAGCAGGCACAGGTGACATCAGCAGCAGACGATGTTCCACGTTGGTGGGGTTTCCCGGAGGCTGCTGAGCACTTTAGGTTAAAAGTCCACCCCGCTCAGTGCTCTGCAAGCCTCAAGCTATACTTTTTGTAACATATTTCATTTCTGTTTTCTGGAGGAGCCATGACAATGGCTCATCACAGTTTAATTTCACCGAGGATACATGGTTCAGGCGGCTTCAGAAATCCCCTCAGACACACAGGAAGCTAGACTTTGGGAGAACAGGAAACCACGAACGGTATCCTAATAGACTTCCCCCATCACAGAAAAGGGGAACTGAAAGCCATTCTCTGAAGTCTAGTTTAATAATCTCATGAGCAGAACTAATCAGGGAACGGGAACCAGGCAACATCATAAGTTGCTGGGTAGTGCTATGAATTTGGAAGTACTTTAAACTTACCGTGCACTTGCATTAGAGAAGCTAGAAAAAGAGAGATGCAAAAATTGTGTTGACTGGATTTGGCTCTGAAAAACGAGGTCAGCCTGCACCACAGAATTGTAGCATCACCCTCCTGACCCCAGGATGATCCCGTTAATGATCTGGGAGTGATATCAATTGCCTTAGTCCATGGCATGATCAGACCATAAGTAGTTGAGGGAATGGCTGCCCTCCTGGTCTGAGCCGGTCTTTGTATGGCTAGAGAGGGCCTTGAAACAACCAGTACTATGTGGAAGACTCACCAAACCACTAACTCAGCCCCAGATAGGCAACCTTGCTGCTTGGTAGTTTCTCTTTGGCTTTCAGTCCTCTCTGTTTGTAATTAAATGTTTTTCTGTGTATTATACAATGTTTCCAGAAACCTCCCAATTTTCAGGAACATCTATGCAGAATCTCAAAATATGCACTCGGTTTAAAGCTTTAATTCTTATAAGACAGGAGGAGAGCTCCCACAGCCTGTTGATACAGGATACAGGGTGTTCCCAGGAGAATAAGCCTTGCTCAAGTCACCTCCATATCCAAGCCCGGCTTCACCCTCAGGTCACGGTCTGGCTAGAGATCCTCTCCAGGCCATGACAAATATAGGAGGACCCCGTACAGCCCATGGTTTCTAGTGATCGTTGCCCACTTTCCAGAGGTGGCGTCCCACCCCCTGCTGGTCTTTGGAGCTTTGGGACTCAATTTATTTCCCAATGTCCTCAGAAAACAGCAGTTGCCAGTGGTCCTGGAATCTTGGGATGAATTTGCTATGTTGGGGTTCAGCCCGCTGGGAAAGGAGATGCATCCAGCCATAAGGAGGGTCCTGAGTGGCATTCTGTTGCCAGAACCCCGGCATTCTGATCCAGTGCCTGGTTGTTCGGTTTCTCTTTAGATAATTCAACGTCCCTTGAAAGCAGTCTTCTTGGCCATCACACTCAGAGCCTAATTTTCTTTTTAGATTTATTTATATTATTTTATATGAGTACACTGTAGCTGTCTTCAGACACACCAACAGAGGGCATCATATTTCATTACAGATTAGATGGTTGTTAACGACCATGTGGTTGCTGGGAATTGAACTCAGGACCTCTGGAAGAGCAGTCAGTGCTCTTAACCGCTGAGACATCTCTCCAGCCTGCCTATTTTTCATATTAGCAACTTTTAAATTTATTGTAGCCTCACTAATGTGTTTCAGATAGGACTTAGATTGGGACAGAAGAGTGTATATCACATCTCTTACCAACATCCCAAACTCTTGAATTTTTTGTCCTGTTTGTCTAAAGATTTTGTTTGTTTTTTTTAATAAGTGGAGAAATTTCTTCTTGAAGAAAATTGTTTCTTGAAATGTTAAGTAGAAACTCTGATACTAAATAGTGGACTGCATAGGACCTAGTTACAAGAAACCTTTCCCTAGCAACAGATGTGTCAGTCTGGAACATTTTTCTGATTGGCTAAAACTCAAGCGCTTTGGCTTTTAATTCCTTTTAGTTCTTGCTAATTCTGCCTCAGTCTGTGATCTCTTCTGACCCCACCAAACACCCAAGAAGAAAATGGCAACAGTTGGAGTCCTGGTGCTAAGATTTTTCTTCATGGCCGTCCTGATGAGCTCCCAGAAGTCATGGGCTATCAAAGGTAAGTGCTAAGATAACCAAAACCAGGATAGTAAACTTTTTGAGGCTTTGGAGAAATGAATGTGGGCACAGACAGTCTTTGAACTGAAAAATAAGAATGGCAGGTGCCACATAAGTCTGAATCTGAAGGTCATAAGGCAGTTATAGTTCAGGGGAAATCCTGCACGCTGAAGTAGAAATGGACAGACCGGGGACTGCTGCCTCTCCAGAGGCCAGACTTTTGGGGCTATGGAAAGTAGCTTTCAATAGGCACCAACAAGTCACATACCTGGATTTTTTTCCCTGGAACAGTGGGAAAATTGATCATTAGAAACATCACACGCTGTGTAAAGATCATGTGAGAGGAGGACAAACATAAAATAAATCTCTTGGCCAAACATTAAAATTGGTCACATTGTTTCCAAAGACAACAGAGAAGTCTGTTTCCTCATCTTCCTTGCTGTTGGGTATCTACCCTGTCAATCACAACAGACTATGTACCACAAAAGTGGCCCCAATCTAAGTAGTGGTTAGATAAAGGTCCAGCTATGCCCCTTCTCACAGAGGTAGCCTTGGGACAAGTGGAGGTGATCCAGAGTATCGCAAGGTCTCGGTGTCAATCTCCTGGGTGCCTCAGGCACCGCTTGTCTCTGAGGTTCTACAGTTACTGGTTAAAGGAGTTCCTGACAACAAAATGTCAGCTTGGGTTTGTTAGGCTTGGTGAGGTACTGAAAGTTCTTGTCTCAACCCTAACCTGGTAGGATGGGGCTCAGCAGAGCTGTAACAGAAAACTGGTGCGTTAAGTTGACAGTGATCTGCTTAGGTCCCAGGGTAAGCAAAGGGATTCGGTGTCACAATTGTACTTGGTTCCCGAGCTCCCAATTGAAGCTCCTGTGTGCTGACCGTCGTGATTTAATTCCCGCACAACAGAAATCCAGGGACATATCTTTCTAAAGTCATGATGTCATTAAATACCCACTCAAATCTGTTTTCTGAATCAACCTTCCTCTCCAAGGCTCAAGGGACAGTGTAGGAGAAAAGAATCTAAGAGCCAGAAGATGGGTAGGGCTGTGAGATACTGTCTGCCAGACACAACATGGTGGTTGCACATGCGTGAACTGGCAGTGACTACAGGTATATGCATGAGACTTTCACAGGCCAGTTAAACAACGTAGCACGGGTGGGGGAGGGGCTCTTGGGAGACTGTTTATGGTTGACGGCTGCTGGTGGAGCGTATATGTTTTGGGAGGGAGGTGGCTACTGGTTGACGTCTCATGCTGGAGTGCATGACCTTATGCCCTCACAATAACTGTCTTGCAGCTCTGTTCATTCAGCCTCTAACACAGTCTTTCTCACCTGCCTGCTTTGCTCGGCGTTATGTCCGCCACCCAGACCCCATCTCTCCCCTAACTCCCACTCTGTGTTCTTTCATTCTGCTTGTCCCAGGTGCTGTCCATCCCATGTGGGTTTTCCAACCTTCCTCTCCCATCTCCCTCCCTCATCTCTTTTCCTCTCTTTTCAGAGGAACACACCATTATCCAGGCGGAGTTCTATCTTTCCCCAGACCAAAGTGGAGAGTTTATGTTTGACTTTGACGGCGATGAGATTTTCCACGTAGATATTAAAAAGTCAGAGACCATCTGGAGACTTGAAGAATTTGCAAAGTTTGCCAGCTTTGAGGCTCAGGGGGCTTTGGCTAATATAGCTGTGGACAAAGCTAACCTGGACATCATGAAAAAGCGTTCCAACAACACTGCAGATACCAATGGTACCCACCCCTCCTTCACATCACCTCCCCCAGATGTGGGAGCTCAGCTTTAAAATAGATACTTTGGCAATTCCTTCTGAGACCAAGTTTGCTCAGCACAGCAAATCCAATTCTTAGGCCACAGACCCAAGAAAGCTTGTTCCTTTTTTTTTTTTTTTTTCTGTTATTGGAGTCTTGGTATATTCATCCATTTATAAAATCACTGCCTCAAGTCTATACAGGAGGAGTGAAGAACTGGGCTGGGGTGTGGGTGGAACTGGGTAGGTGGCTGGATACTTCATACCTCAATGCTAACTCCAAAATGTCAGATCTGGGAATAGGATACCGTGACTTACTCCTTCAGGGCACAGCTTTAGAGTCACGAGGTAGCATTTTCCCACTGGCCAGCATGGGAAGAGCAGAACAAACTGAAGGAATGCAAACTAATTTATGCCGTGTTCCCCACAGTGGCCCCAGAGGTGACTGTACTCCCCCGAAGCCCGGTGAACCTGGGGGAGCCCAACATCCTCATCTGTTTCGTGGACAAGTTCTCCCCTCCAGTGGTCAATGTCACCTGGCTCCGGAATGGAAAGCCTGTCACCCAAGGCTCTTCAGAGACGGTGTTTCTCCCGAGGGAGGACCACCTCTTCCGCAAATTCCACTATCTGACCTTCCTGCCCTCCGTGGAAGATTACTATGACTGTGAGGTGGATCACTGGGGTCTGGAGGAGCCTCTGCGGAAGCACTGGGGTAGGGTGCATTCATTACTTCATTTCCAGGCATCAAGCCTGAATGCTGGGTTCTGGACACTTAGCGTTCACAGTGTAGGGATGGGAACACAGCTCACGGTTATAGCAATTGTCTTGGAGGTGTGCGGCTTCAAGTTCAATTACCAGCATCACAAACTAAGAGTTCACAGTGTTTCACAACGCTGACTACAATTCATACACCTCTGTTCTCTCAGAAAGCACGTTCGTTCACTTTTGAAAAAGAAATATGCATGCGGGTGCTTTGCCTGTGCACCATGCAAGTGCCTAGTGCCCTCAGAGGTCAGAAAGGATGTTAGATCCTCTGCAACTGGAGCTATGTGCAGTTGTAAGCTGCCATATGGGTACTGGAAACGACACCCAGGTTTTCTGCAAGAGCAGCCAGTGTTCTTAACCAGGGAGTCATCTCTCCAGCTCCAGTACACTCTCTTACATTGGCCACCGCTGCTGTTTCCTGCAACAGCAACTGACATCTCCTCTGCTTTATTTTTCCCCAGAGTTTGAAGAGAAAACCCTCCTCCCAGAAACTAAAGAGAATGTTGTGTGTGCTCTTGGGTTGCTTGTGGGTCTGGTAGGCATCGTTGTCGGAATTACCCTCATCATAAAGGGTATTCAAAATCGAAATGCTGCAGAACGCCGCCAAGGAGCCCTGTGAGGTGCGTTAGGTGTGCTCAGAGAATGACAGATGTGCGGGTGTCAGAGAGAGGAAAGCAAGGGTGTGGCACCTTTAAGAGGAGTGTGGGGGATGGTAGTGTCACTTAATTCCTTTTGTTGGAAAAGTTGAGCTTGGCACCAGATGCTACCCAAACCTTCAGGATCTGTGATCCCTTCCTTGGGTGTTTCTGGACCACTTGTGAGTCTTGGAAATTTTCTTTAACTCTCGAGACTGTTGACTCGCATGAGAACACTGCATCCTTGTGGCACGAGGAAGTTAGTCTCAAGGCTCAGGCATGTGGCACTTCCATGTCTTGAGGCAGCAGCCATAGCTCCAGAGTCTCAAGCCTTTGGAGTTAGGCTCTTAGACCTGTGGCATGAACTGGAAGTCTCCTGAGTCCATGACAAGTATCAATCCTTTAGTCTGAAAGATGCTTCTGAATAGATGTAGGAAGAGGCACGGCATGTTGATCTTTATGCAAAATAAGGTTTGGGGTTCATGTTGGGAACTCAGATCAACATTTAAGGACTTTTCTAGAGCCACATGACTAAGAGGGGCCAGGAAGGAAGCTGGGGGCCTCTCAATCCTTATCCTGAACTCCTTGGTAATTCTCGGTGTCCTACCACAGGTGATGCCTTCAGTAAAAGCTCACTGAAGAAACTTGCTGTGACAACGTCTGAAGTTACCCCTTTTCTCAGTCGTTCACCTCAGCAGAGGCCTCATCTTCTGCAGTTTTCAGCCTTAAGACTCAAGAATGGCGGCAGGTTCTCTGGCTAATGTCTGGCTGGGGTTCTCCATCTCCTTCCTGTACCTGTGTTCTATCTCCATCCATTACAGTAGATCCTCTGTGACAAATGTCACAAAGTTCTTCCTCTGCTGTGGAACTTTCTGAAAATGGAGGCATCTTCTGTTCACTTACGGCTTCACATTTCTCTAAACTGTGTTCTCTCTCTCTCTCTCTCTCTCTCTCTCTCTCTCTCTCTCTCTCTCTCTCTCTTTCTTTCTCTCTCTCTCTCTTTTTTTACAAATAATAAACACCTTGGGTTGTAAAGTGTTTTTTGTGTGTGAGCCAGTTCTTAATGGAGAGGAGGGGGCCTGAGGAGTATGTGTACTTCCCCCGTGTCTAAATATTAAGTACCTTTTACAAGTTCTGGAATTAATCAGAAACCCAGACTCAGTAGGGTCTTAAGCATCTGTAGATATTATCGCTTAAAGACATGTCCATCTGGTAAACCACAGAGTGGAGTTGGAGTTGCTGTATGACAGACTCTGAACTGAGGTGTGTGGGTGTGTGAGGGAATTGGAGTTGTAATATGAGAGTGAATTCGACCCTTTCCCCCTCCCATACACATACGAAGTTCTCAAAGAAAGTTAATGAGATTCAGGATGCAAAGAAGAACAACATTAACTAGACTCCTGGTCTGGTCCATTCAGCTTCCTTTCTGTCACTGTGACAGACACTCTGACAAAAGCAACTGACAGAAAACAGAGTTGATTTGTTGACAATTCCAGATTCCAGCCACACCTGCAGCAACATCGAGGCAGAAACACAAAGAGCATTCTTCGCACATTCAAGAGCAGAAAGAATGGATGCTTGGAATGTAGGCATGCAGAGTCAAGAACAGAGAGAATAGATGCTTGGAATGTAGACATGCAGAGTCAAGAACAGAGAGAATAGATGCTCGGAATGTAGGCATGCAGAGTCAAGAACAGAGAGAATATATACTTGGAATGTAGGCATGCAGAGTCAAGAACAGAGAGAATAGATGCTTGGAATGTAGACATACAGAGTCAAGAACAGAGAGAATAGATGCTCGGAATGTAGACATGCAGAGTCAAGCAGAGAGAATGGATGCTGCTGTGGGGGCACTGAGCTGTTGAGAAAGTATTAGAGACTAAATCCAGTGACATTATCAATTTATGTAGAAAGACCAAGGTGTTTCAACATTTGCGAATCAGTTAATGCAATTTGTACTAATTGAGAGGTGGATATAAACAACATGTGTTCATGCAGATAGACTCATAAAATAAATGGTGGTGGGCTTTAGCACTGGGTCTTAAAGTTGTTTTTTTTTTCTTTTTGAAAGAACCTATTTTGCAGGAAATCTTCAATTAAAAAGCAGTTTATTTGATCTTGGGAAAGACATCTGCCCTGCTTCTCACATCAGGCATAGGGGTAGGGTATTCAGAAACATCCCACGTGGTATCTAGAGCATTATGCAATAGGCAATAAAAAATGGCCAAATAAATACACAAAGGGGATTAGGATCCCAAAGAATACGAAATTGTCATCATTTCCTCTAGATATAACCAGATACTTAGGGAGAAAATACCCCTGACTTTTTACCAATAATAAGTTTAATAATGTGGGATACAAACTCATTGTAAATAGGATTCTGGCAGAAACAAATGAAACCGTAGTCAAGACGGTGTTACTTTCACAATACTATCAAAAAATGTCAACTACCTACTGCATGCTGTTGATGGAGAAAATTTCATGTCTGTATATACAAGCACACGATATTTTTCATCCCCCCAAATATATATATATATATATATATATCAAGGCTAAAAAATGCCAAATACCCAGACAGCACTAGCAACACACAAGAAAGACTTTTGTTAGGAAAACTATAAAACATCATAGAAAAAAAAATGCAGTTAAGCTCTTGGAGGAGTAGACTGGGAGACGGTAAGACTGAATGTATTCACAACATGCTCTCGAAATCACTCTGTAAATACAAAATGCCCCAGAAACCAGAGTAAGCATCTTTAGTCGTTTATTTTTACTTGCTGGTTTGTATCCCTTTCTTGTCTCTATCACTCATCCAGGGAATCATTAAGCAGTATTTAAATTAAACTCCACAGATAAACAATGAGGTTTTATTAGATAAGGAAATTATTGGATCTAAGATGAAGCTTCCAACCTGGTGACAAACACATCTAACACCACCCCAAGCTCATCAGATTCCCATCGGAAAATCTGGTTTATGTAAATACATAATAAACCTTAACATATGCATAACAGAGACTCGAATTTTCCCTAACATAAAATTAATTCTACGTGATTATGTGTAAATCACCCCGCATCATCAATCACTATGCTGAAATAGACTTCTGCCTGACTGCTCGATTCTTACTTTTGAAACTAATTCTTCAAACACGACTTGAGGCTGACTCTCAGGGTCTTGCTCTGTGCAGGTCCACCGAGGAGACCTCTGTCATTTGAACCAAGCCTCAGGTCCTCTCTAAACTTATCCAAACAGTTCTAGCTGTCGCCATGACATCTGTGGTACTCAGCTGCTCTAACAAGCTATTGCAAGGTTTTAGATAAGAGGCAGTTCGGTAGTTTGAAAGAAAATGGCTCCCATAGGATCAGAGGGAATGGCACTATTAGTACATATGGCCTCTTGGAGCACGTGTGGTCTTGTTGGAGAAAGTGT
The DNA here is from genome assembly GCF_963924665.1 of Micromys minutus. Taxonomy (NCBI): domain Eukaryota; kingdom Metazoa; phylum Chordata; class Mammalia; order Rodentia; family Muridae; genus Micromys; species Micromys minutus. The sequence continues at coordinate 2,401,974 of NC_137960.1, read as the reverse complement.
GTCACTGGGGGATGGCTTCCAGGTCTCAGATGCTCAATCCAGGCCCAATGTGGTATTCACTCCTGCTGCCTGCCAATCTGGATGTGGGACTCTGCTCCTTCTCCAGCACCAAGAGACACTGAGCCTGTTAGAAGAGAGAGTGGGGAAGAGCCTTGAACTCACTGGTATAGGAGATGATTTTCTGAATAGAACACCAATGGCTCAGGCTCTAAGATCACCAATTAATAAATGAGACATCATGAAACTGAAAGCTTCTGTAAAGCAAAGGACACCACCAATGGGACAAAACAGCAGCCTAAAGAGTGGGAAAGATTTTACCATCTCCAAATATGGCAGAGGGCTGATTTCCAAGATATATAAAGAACCCAAGAAACTACACATCAACAAACCGAATAATACAATAAAAAATGGGGTTCAGATCTACGAAGAGAATTCTCAACAGAGGAATCTAAACTGTTCCAGAAGCACTTAAAGAAATGTTCACATTGTTAGCCATCAGGGAAATGCGAGTCAAAGTGACTCAGATTCCATTCTGTACCTGAAGGAATAGCTAGGATCAAACACACAAGCTCATGCTGGCAAGGATGTGGACCAAGGGGAGCACTCCTCCATTGTTGGGAACAGTTCAAACCTATGTAGCCACTATGGAAATCAATTTAGCAGTTTCCCATAAAGTTGAGAATTGATCTACCTCAAGAATCAGCTATACCACACCTGCTGTATAGCCCAAAGACGCCCCACCATACCACAAGGACACTTGCTCAACCATGCTCACAGTGGCTTTATTTGTAACATCCCAACATTGGAGCGAACCTAGATGTCCCTCAACTGAAGAATGGATACAGAAAATGTGGTACATTTGTACTATGAACTATTATACAGCTGTTAAAAACAAGGACACCATGAAATCTGCAGACAAATGGATGGAGCTAGAAAAAAATTATCCTGAGTGAGGTAACCTAGACCCAGGAAGACAAACATAGTGTGTACACACTTATAAGTGGATATTAGTCACAAAGTACAGGGTAATCATGCTACAAACCACAGACCCAGAGAAGCTAAAGGAAGGGCCTGGGATAGAGGTGAGGGCCGGGATGCTTGAATCTCACAGAGAAAAGAAAATAGATTTGACAATGCTAGTGGATGGAGAGAGGGGACTGGTTGAGGGAGGGTGCGGGGGGGGGGTGGGAATAAGAGGGATGATGTGGGAGAAATGGAGGGAGAGAGTAGTAGTAGAGAGAAATATGACAGGATTAGGGGGTGCATCTCTGGGAGGTACTAGCATGCTAGGGTAATAGAAACTCCCAGGAATCCATGAGTGTGAACCTTCCTGAAACTCCTAGCAATGGGGATTATGAAGCCTGAACCAGCCAGGCCCTGTAACCAGATAGGACTTCAAAAGAAGGGATTAGGACAGCAACCCAGCCACAAAACCCACAATTGGTCCTGCTTGCAGAGGTGTGCAGGTATAAAGATGGAGCAGTAACTGAGGAAAAGGCCACCCAATGACTGGTCCAGCTTGACACCCATGCCATGAGGGGGAGCCCACCCCTGACACTGTTAATGAGACTCTGCTATGCTTGCAGACAGAAGCCTAGCAAAACTGTCCTCAGAGAGGCTTCACCCAGCCACCCATGCAAACAGATGCAGAGACTCTACCAAGTATGATGTGGAGCTTGGGAATCCTGTTGAAGGGGAGGAAGGACTGATGGAGCCAGGGGGCTCACGGACATCACAAGAAAACCTACAGAATCAACAAACCAGGGCCCACAGAGCTCACACTGAACTGCCAACCAGAGATCTCCATGTGGGATTCCTGAAGTGTGATCGGGGCTGTCTCTGACTACATTGCCTGACTACATTGGATCCCTTTCCAACTGGGCTGTCTGATCTAGCCTCAACAGAACATGTGCCTTTTCTTACTATAACTTGATATACTAAGGCTGGTTAATATCCATGGGAGGCCTTCCCTCTTTTGAAAAGAAGGGGAGAAGGGGTGGATGGGGGAAGGGAAGAGAAAATGGGAGGGACTGAAAAGAAAGGAGAGAGGGGAAGCTGCAATCAGGATGTAATGTAAATTAATAATTTAATTAATAAAGAAAGATTAAGCAAGCAGAATATGGCATGCTTAGATTCTAGCGCTTCAGAGACAAAGGCAGGAGGATCTCTATGAGTTCAAGGCCAGCTTGAACTACAAGCCAGCCAGGACAATGTATATATTTATGGCATAGAACATGGTGTTTGATTTGCACACAGACATAGACACAAACACACACACGAACACACACATACACACACACACACACACACACACACACAATTTCTGGTTCCACATATGTATTACCTCACATATTTAGAACTAAAGGAAAGCCATGTTTCAATGATGTAATTTTTCCTTTCTGTTTTCTGTCCAGGGGCTGCCAGGCCCAGGTAGGGGTTGAGCAACTATCGGGGAGCAGAGAGCGAGGAGTAGGCAGATCCCGGGAGAGTAGTGTCAAGGGAGGAACACAAGTCAAGCAGGAGATGTTTTCTTGACATGGAGACATGAGGAGAACCCTTCCTTCTGCTCCTGACAGCACAGCACTGAACAGAGAGGAACCTCTCATGCCCCAAGTCAACACCGCTTCAGAGCACAGGCCTTCAGTAAGTGCAGGGAGCAAGGCTCAGTACTGACTGCCCAGCCAGACCCTGGCAGTGCCCAGTGGCTTTCTTTCCTGTGCATTTCTCAACCCGCTCTGCCACACTGGTTAATCTTTCTCTTATCTGCAGGTTATGGTTGTAGGTTTCACTTTGGCAGCCATCGACTACTGATGTCAGAAGTTGCTTAGTGTCTGGGATTATTTGGGGGATGAGCAACCTCACAGAGGTTCTGCCAACTCCCTGATAATTAACCATACCTAAGCCATGAATGGCTCCCCCTACCTCCCGAAACTCCATGCAGTCTCAACCACCATCAGCCTCCTTACCTCTCGGATTCCTTAAGTAGATGAACAGTCCCATTGAGAAGACGAACAGACCTACCACCATGACCGTGACTCCGATCAGCATCTTGTTCTGTGCATATGTGGACCGAGCCCCTAAGGACGGAAACCAGGTGTAGGTTTTATCTCAAATCCAACACCTCACATTGAAACCCTGATATCAGAGCACTGGGGGAACTAGAACTTGACACTTCTGGAAAGATATTTCAGAGTCGCACAAAACAGCAAAGGTGGAAGATGTGGAGAGCCAGAGGACCATCATGAAAGAAGTGTGTGCAGCCAAGAGGAACTCTTATCTATGTTTAGTCTGTATAGGAACCTTCTCAGGAAGAGCTTTGTTTTCTGAAGTGCCTAGAAGCGGGAGCTGCAGACATAAGCTTTGAGTCTTGACCAGGATCAGACTTGACTCCATTCCTTGTGTCTGTGTCTTTTCAATCCCCACTCCCTTATTTGTGTTTTGGGTTGACTTGTGCCTGCAGGCTGGGTCAGGAAGACCGTGGCTGCAGCCATGAAAGGGAATGTAAACATCTGGAGCTGCTTTATCCACCTACACCATCGCTTGTAATGAAACTGGTGAAATTATTCCTGTTAACCGAACGGCTGCAGCTGGTGGGTGGGTAGTGTTGCACACCAAGGTGTTGCCCGATAATGTACAATGCATGAGAGTTGTGTCCATCTCTACCACCAACAGTAAAGGAGCAGATCAGACCAAGAAGCCAATGGTGGGACCCGCAGGCATTTTTCTGAGCCATTGCCCACTGAGGGAGTCAGCCATAGCACAGATCCAGAATGGAACAAGACCAACAGGAACTAAGTACATCCTGACCCAAACCTAAAGTGGCACCTTGTTCTAATTCTGTTACCAATTCTGCTAATGTCTTGTCCCAAGAGAGACAGTGCCACATGCACATGGTCCTGTAGCAGCAGCCACCTTGACTCTTGGGTACCTCTGCAGGACTCACGTGCATACCGAACATTTTCAGGGGTGGGGATCTTTTCCTCTTGCACATGTGGGGTGATAAAAACTGGGGCAGCTACCTGGGGTTCATAGTAACTTGGTCCAAGATTATCTGTAGCTCTGTGGTCAATAGTGTGGAGCATCCCAGCCTGACCAGCCCTGTCACAGTGGAGTGGAGTGAGTGGGAACCTGCAGACTCTGTGAATGCCCGCCCGCTCTGGACAACCTGTATCTTACTTGAGTCCTCTACACCCTGAAGAAATGAAGTTGGTGACATTGACCATCTGCAGACTTTTTGTAAGATGGCCAGCAAGCCTTTGATGGCAGCTCCAATTTGCTCTTGATAGCTGCTGTCCTTGAGGAAGTATATCTTTCTGGGGCTATGGAGGAATCTTCCAGGTTCATTTTGTCCTGATCTTGACAAAGAACCAAGCTCATGCCATGTATATGGGGATATTTGTCTTCATTGACAAATCTGGAAGAGAGCACCCAGAACCTTCACCCAGTCTATCTAGATCTTTTCCTTTTCAATGACTTTCTGTTTGGGAACATTTCCTCATGGCCTCCATCTTAATCAGAAAGTATACTAGACATAGAGGTTGAACTAGGTGAGGAATAAAAACTAGTTACCTGAAAATTCTATTCATCTTTCATTGTGGAATAGCCCATTCCCTTCTGTGGTGGGCGCGGATGTACGGGGTCAGACAAAGCTGACAGGCAGGAGAAAGTCACACCCACTACATGGTGGGAGGGGATTTGCAAGGTCAAGGGGTTTCCCACTTACTCCACTCCACTGTGACAGGGCTGGTCAGGCTGGGATGCTCCACCTGGCAGGTGTAAACCTCTCCACCCCAAGGAACTGTCTCCAGCATCACCAGGATCTGGAAGGTCCAGTCTCCATTTTGGATCAGGCCGGTGGACACTACTCCAGTCTTTTCCTCCTCACCATTCCGGAACCACTTGACTTCAATGCTGCCAGGGTAGAAGTCACTCACGGAGCAGACCAGGAGGTTGTGGTGTTCCAGAGGCTGTGTCTTCTCAGGGTACACAGTCACCTTAGGCTCAACTAGAGAAGAGGGTGAGAAGGAGCCATGAGGGCGGGGATCTGTCTTCCAGGTGGGCTGCCTGCCTATATCTACCCTGGCTTAAGACCTGTCCCTCAGTTAATACTGACAGCAGGGCCTGTTGGATCTGGAAAAAAAAAACTGTAAGAATTTATTTTATAACATGGAATAAATAATTCATTATTGAGCTGAAGTATTTTCAGTTTGAAAATATGCCTGAAAGCAGTGTGTGTAGATAGATCATGAATACAGTATTTCAAAGCACATACACCACAGAACAGCTCAGCAATGGTTCTACCCTGGGAAGCAGAAGCAGAGAGAGGTGATCCCAAGGGGTCCCAAGGCAAGCAAATGTTAAAAAATCATTACAGTAAGGGCTAGGGAGATGGTTCAGCAGATAAAGGTGCTTGCTTCCAAGACTGATGATCTGAATTCATTTCCCAGGACCACACAATGACTATGGCAAGCTGTCTTATGATCTCCACATACATGGCACAGTACTCTTCCCCCCATACACACACAAATGCACACACACATGCACATACATAGATATGTGCACGCATGCACACACAATCCTTAACCCACCTACTTCCCATCTAATGCTTACCTTTTAAGTTCAGCATGAAGATATCAACAAGGTCATAGTTGTTTCTGCACCTGTCCACAGAGGCACGGTAATTATCCAGCACGTCCTTCTGGGTGTTCAAGGACTCAGCTATGGGCCGCCCCAACTCAGTCACTGCCACGAACTTCCCAATGTCACTGTGGAAGCGGGCAAACTCTTCCTGGTTATAGATGAATCTGGTCACACTCCACACATGGTCCCTCCCACTGATGTAGTGACACTCAGCCTTCAACTGCTCCAGAAAACGTGCTGCGGGCACAGGAACACTCTATTACAGGCTGTCTGTGAGGACAGACAATGCCCCAGACCTTAGAGACACAACATAGGACTACTGTGTTGGTTTGAATATGCTTGACCCAGGGAGTGGCACTATTTGGAGGTGTGGCCTTTTTGAAGTAGGTGTGGCCTTGTTGGAGTGGGCGTGGCCTTGGGGGAAGTGTGTCACTGTGAGCATGGCCCTTAAGAATCTTGGCCAATCTTCTAGCTGACGTTAGAATGAGAGGTAGATCTCTCATCTCCTCCAGCACCATGCCTGCTTAGACATTTACATAACTCCTACCAAAATGATAATGGACTGAATCTCTGAACCTATAAGCCATCCCCAATTAAGTGTTGTCTTTTATAAGAGTTGTGGTCATGGTGTCTCTGCACAGCAGTAGAACCCTAACTAAGACAACTGCCAAGGAGTGGCTCTTCAATGTGTAAGTTTATGTCAGTGGGAAGACAAGAGGTTGGTTAAGGGGAAGAGAAGCTAGTGTGGCAATAATACCATTTGTGAAAAGCTTGAAGACTTGATGAATTTCAAGAATAGAGAGAACAGTGGGGCTGAGAAAGTGAGGTGTGAGAGAGGGATTAGGCCGTAGGTGTCATGGGGATCTCTGCCTCTTCAAAGACTTCTCCAAAGCAGAAGTAAACTGTAGAAAGTGGAATCCCCCTTGCTATTGTGGAAGCAGTGTCTACGGGACCAGTGAACTGGGGGGGGGGGTAGTAACACCTGGCACAACGTTACATGCACCGTGTGACAATATTCCTACCATATTCCTATGACAGCCCTACGTGTGCTGTTGCGTCTCATCCTTAAAGGTTGCTCTGCAGCAGACAACATCTCACTTGTAACAAATGAGCTTCGGAGTCAAGTGTCTTCTCCACATTGCACATCATGGAAGGTCAAGAAAGAGTTAGGTAGCATGGGAAATGTGGCAGTTCTGGTGTGTACCAATCCCTTGCCCCTCATGCAAAACTTCCTGGATAGAAACCATCCAAGATGGCTGACCACCAGGCACAATTTCAATTCAGAGACGAGCTGGGAAGACAGAGGGGAAACTGTTTAAAGGGCAATGTCTGAAGGAGAACTCTGAACATCAGCCAGTCAATGATGGGTATTCCAGGCAAAACAAAGAGTTGCCATGGTAATTTTGGGGAATGGAGAGGACAAAGAAAATCACAACCAGGGTGATGGAGTGTCTCTTTAGTCTCTGCTGCTTGGCATACTGAGACAAAAAGATGGCAGTTCAAGGTCTACCCAGTCTATGAAGTGAGTTTGGTGTCAACCTGAACAACTTTGCAGCATACTATTTCAAAACATACAAGAAGGGAAGAGAAGAGAAAAGGAAAGGAAAGGAAACAAAGGGAATGGAAACCTAGGAATGGAGTGGCCCAGTAGCAGAGAATTTATCAGGCATAATCAAGGCCATGAGTTTGATCTCTCATATTAGAGAACAGGAACAGCTTGGACTGTTTGGAGGTTCCCAGTTTGGAGGTGTGCATTAGCTGTTTCTCACTACCATAACTAAACCTCTCTAAACAACTTAATGGGGTTCTTTAGTTTATTTAATTATATTTTGACTTCTGACTTGACAGGATAAAGGATACAGTCTGTCTGGCAGGGAAGCCTCAGAGAGAGAAGCACAGGGTGGCTCTTCACATTGCCTGTGCAGTCAGGAAACAGAGATAACAGGAAGTGGTCCAGCTATAAAGCTGTAAGGCCCAGCAATATATCTCCTCCAGCAATGTTCCACTCTCTAAAAGTTCCACAGCCTTCAAAACAGCATGACTGCCGGGACTGAATGAACACAGGTGCTATGGGGGACATTGCTTCCCCCAACCAAAGCAGGGGAAACCCAACTGTAGGGGTCATTGTAAGGTCAGCAGGAAAGGCCCACCACACCCTGTCACAGGCAAACAGCAGCCTTCACAGCAGGAAGTTGAAGGTCCTTTCACATGACAGTTTGGGGAGTGTGGTGGCCTAATAGGGACTGCTCAGCTGTAGAGAAGGGATTTACTTTGATCCATACATTACCCAGAACACTTGCTAGTATCCAGTCACTGCTAAGGGACATTTTTTTCAGAGGCTTACTGACAGTCAACCCACCATGTCAGCAGAAGCCTTGAGTTACTGTGCAGCTCACTAATGCATGAAAAGAAGGAAAGGGGTGGGGAAATGGCAGATGGGGGAGGGGGAGCAGGAAGGAGAACATAATAAAAATAACCTTGAATACAAATGAGTTAAAGTCACCAATCAACTGATATAAACTGGCTGAAAGAATAAAAATAAGACTCGACTATATACTGGTGACAAGAAACTCATCACCTTCACGGACCTATATAGAGGCCAGGAATGAAGGCTGAGGAAAGATATGTCACACAAATGGGAACAAGAATGAAGGCAAAGTAACAATACTCACACCAGGTAAAGCAGACCTTGCATGTGAACAAGGGAAAGAGACAAGTAAAGTCACTGAATATTGGTGCAATGATAAATTTAACAAAATTATGTAATGACTTTAAATAGACATACATACATACATGCACCTGACTTGGGAACAATATATTAAATACATCAAATATTAATATATTGAGAGAGAGACACAGAGAGAGACAGAGACAGAGAAACTGTAATACAGTAATACCTCAATGAACGGATGTTCAAAGAGAGAATCATCAAGGAAACTTCTGAGTTTCTACTTTTCTGAGTAGAGGCAGAAGAAATATGGCTAGTCAGAGAGCATCCCATCCAACGCTAGCAGAGCACACAGCTGTCCTAGTAGGATGTGGACATTCCCTAGGACACAACACATGTTGAGCCATAAATCTTGCATTAAAATCAGCTCATACATCATCTCAGAGCAGAATAAAGTAAAATCACAATTAAAAAGCAATTAGAAAAATGGAAACAACACAGCTGGGGCAAATTCTAGGACACGCCCCTAAATGGTGGTTGTATAATTGAAGAAGCTAAGAAGGAAAATAAAGAACTTTCCAGAAACAAGCATGTGTTGGTGTCAGCAAAAGCTGAAAGGACAAGGAAGTTTGGGGAGTTTCTTGTTGTTTCTTTAGAGCTGTGTACCAGAGTATGTTTATTATATGAGATGAGGGGTTTCATACAGACGTCTTTAATCAAGTGTAGCATGTAGCTGTGTTCACCCCCATTTTTCTATCCCGCCTCTTCCTGGTTCTTTCCATTTTCCAGAATGGCCCTTCACCTGCACAGCTGCCTGGGTCCTGGGTCTGGCTTACTCTAGCTGCTATGACTGTGACCAGTTTTGTCCTGTTTTCTGAAAGCAGAACCATATTGGTTTTACTCATCATCCCTTTTTATGGCTTTTTAAAGGAAAGGGTTTTTTTTTTTTTTTTACTTATAAATGCATTAATTCAAAATAACATAATATCAAACAATAAACAACAACAATCCCAATACATGTCAAGGAGTTAGAAAAGCAACAATAACCGAGACCCACACTCTGTGACAATGAGAAATGATACAGATGGCTTCATAAATTAATAAGGGAAAGAGAAATACACAGCACAAGTGATTTGCATTTTAAGGGATTACCAAGATTGAGAAACCATCAGCTATAGTAACCAGGAGACAAAAAAAAGAAAGCCTAAGTAAATAAGATCAGAGGTTAAGAGAGAGGCATCATCAGTTAAGTACATAGCGGGGTGTAAGACACCCGGAGTCTATGTAAAACAATTGGAAAGTCTGGAAGAGATAAATTAATACTGGAGCAAACACAGCCCATAGTAACTGAACCACAAAGAAATACAAAGGCAAAATAGTCTGACAATAAAGAGAGTTCGGGTCTTGGTGTTGCCTGATTTAGTGACACATTTGACGAATTGACTCCAGTCATAGTTAGTCTACAAACCGAAATGAAGAGCTCTTTGTCAACCTTTTCTTTGGGGGGGGGGGCATTATTCCCTGAAACAAATAGGCAAAGATCCAGCCTAAAATAAACCAGTGTCATAGCCTCTATGAACTGAGATGCCAAATCTTCCAATAAAACTGTAACAAACCAAATTCAAGAGTTCATCAGAACTTCATGGGCCTTGTCCAAGCATGAGGCGTCTCCCAGATGCAAGGACAGTTGGATGTACGTAAGGAAATAAGTGTGAACGCACACACCACCACAGCGAAGGGTTAAAGCAACATGGCCGTTTCAGCAGCTGCAAGGAAAGCTTTTGATAACATTCATGCCGTTTGTGATGAGCAAGACCCAAAAAAATTTAGGTGTAGAGGGAACATACATCAAAATGATAATGACAATACATAAAAACCCAATCAGTCTCAGAGTGGGTGGAGCTAAAGTCATCTCTTCCTGCACTAGGTGAGGCATGGGCACCCACACTCACTGTTCGTGTTCAATGCATTACTGGAAGCCTTTGCTAGGGTTATAAAACAGTAAAAACACCAGTGAAAACGAACTATTGTTAATGTAAATATTGGCGGTGAATTAGTCCAGCAACTGTTTTTCTTAACCTTATGATAGTCCCCAATAACTTCACAGAGAAACCAAGACTCATTTAAAACTGCACCTCAATAGCTGAGCAGATTATCTATCTTAACTTTCTATGCTAATCTGTCTACTTCCCAGCCCCATCCCACGATTCACACAATCTGTCTACTTCCCAGCCCCATCCCACGATTCACACAATCTGTCTACTTCCCAGCCCCATCCCACGATTCACACAATCTGTCTACTTCCCAGCCCCATCCCACGATTCACGCAATCTGTCTACTTCCCAGCCCCATCCCACGATTCACACAATCTGTCTACTTCCCAGCCCCATCCCACGATTCACACAATCTGTCTACTTCCCAGCCCCATCCCACGATTCACACAATCTGTCTACTTCCCAGCCCCATCCCACGATTCACACATATTATTATTGATCTGGCTTTTTTGGCTTCAGGATGTTTTCTCGGTCTCTCTCCAAATTCCTTCCTCACAGCTCCAAACCCTTCAACTTCCTTGCTGATCTGAATCTCCCTCTCTTCTCTCTCCTTCCTCTGATTGGCAGATGTCCCACCCTATTCTCTGCTCTGCTCAGCCATTGGGTGATCGACATTTATTGACAAGGCATGAAATACATGCTAAAAACTGTTAACACTAACATGAGAGAGAAGGTTCTTGGTATGAGCATTACAATGCCGTGTCTGGATTGAAACAAGATACAAGGGCAGAGAAATCAGCATCTGAACAAGACAAGAATCAATTTACACAGTGCACAAAAAAAGCATTATGCTCACAAATCAGAAATATCCAAATTGTAAGCAAGTTATCCATATTTGCAGGTGCCATGATTTTGGTTTTTTGTTTTGTTTTTTTTGGTTTTTTGCCATGATTTTAATACATAGAAAAACCTAAATAATCTACCAAAAAGCTGTTGGACTGATAAATTCAGTGAAGTTTTGAGATCAAAATCTGCACACAGAAGGCAGTAGCACTGGAGAGATGGCTCAGAAGTTGGGAGCATTGGTTGCTCTTGCAGAGGACCTGGGTTCCATTCCTAACACCTATACAGTGGCTCGCAACCATCTTAACTCTGGTTCCAGGGGATCTGATTCCCTTCTCTGGTATATACAAATCTTTCAAATATATAATCTTTTTAAAAACGTGAGCATCAGAAACCAAAATAGGCCAATCACAATCACAATCACACACAGGAAAGGGAGCCTAAAAGATACCTCTCAGAAGGAGACGTGCAATACCATGCACATGACAGATACACAGTGTCACCAACCACAAGGCAAGTGCAAACCTACCACAGTAGGATAGTGTCACAGCATGTAGGGTGTCTCAGCAGACAGTAAGAAGTGCTGGTGAGGATAGACAGAAAGAGAAATGAAATGAAAATTAACACAAGCATCATGGTGAAGGATTGGAGAATTCTCATGTGGTGGTTTGAATATGCTTGACCTGGTGGCGTGGCACTATGAGGAGGTGTGACCTTGTTGGAGTGGGTGTGGCCTTGTTAGAGAAAATGTGACATTTGGGGGTGGGTTTTGAGACCTTTCTCTTAGCTGTCTGTGTTCCACTCTTATCCTATTTGCCTTTGGAACAAGATGAAGATGTGGGGGTGATCATGTTGTTGTGGGAATTGAATCATTGTACAATGTGGACATTTAAAAACTTTGTCTCTCTCATCTCTGTCTCTCTGTCTCCTTGTCTTTCTGTCTTCCTATGTCTCTCTCTCTCTCTCTCTCTCTCTCTCTCTCTCTCTCTCTCTCTCTCTCTCTCCCTAAGTTTTCTGTCCTGCATGGGATCATGAAGCAAACCCACACAATAGCTGAGATACTTGAACATTGTACTTCCTAGCATCTAGAACTATAAGAAATCAGCATATTTTCATGTGCACAAGCACACCTGTATAGATAGATGATATAGATACATAGATATAGATATAGATATAGATAGATATAGATATATATGATATAGATATAGATAGATATAGATATAGATAGATATAGATATATATGATATAGATATAGATATAGATATAGATATAGATATAGATATAGATAGATATAGATGATATAGATATGTGACAATGTTGGTTTCCTTTTAGGTCACTATAGAACCTAAAACAGCAACATTACCCTGGAAAAGTCAGGGAGAAATTGGGACCAACAACTTCACACGGATAATTGAGAACAAAAGGTGAACAATGGAACCTACAAAACTTGGGGAAACACTGCCAAACCAGAGGCTTTATTTTCTGACTGTCTTCTAACCCCTGGAGATGTTAGCAGCCTTCACCCTGTCTGCCCTTGCTCTGGGTTCTCAGCTTGAACCATAATAGAGTGTTGATTCTGACCACTGCTGATATATAAAATTAGAACCTCACACCTGAAACCAGCGGGTTCTCTCTTTTCCTCTCAGGCAGGAGTATAGCTGGTGCTTGAGGCACACAGGATTTCAGAGGAACTGCTAAGTTTGAGGTACTAAGAGCACACTATCTGTGCTCCTTGACTAGGAGGCAGATTCAAGCATTAAGTTCCAGGCTCTGCTCAAGGGTACCATCAGCAGCAGAGAGAAAACCCTGACTACTTCCCATGACAGCATTTGAGCACAGGGGTGAAGGTTTCATAAACACTGGGGTTCAGGGAGAAGAGGAAGGCCACAGATCCCAGTGAGGGCACAACCCAGTCCTCTAGGACAGCCGCCTCCCCAACCCCCCTCAATTGTTCATGATATCTTCAGGGAAATTTTCCATCTTAGAGAGAGTCTATACAGGACCATATTTTCATGCCCCGTCTTCCTCATCTCTTCATACCCAAAGAAAATGTGATGTCGGGTTGACAGGTCTCATGAGGAGGGACATGACCCACGTGTCAGTTCCAGTCACGGATCTCAAAGGACCATCTAAGACACGTTTATGTGTAAATAATATGAGATTTGTGTGATTGATTAAGAGAAGTCGTCAAAGAAAAACCGACAATTAAAAAAATATATACTGTAGACAAAATGAACCTAGCCCCTTTCTTCCCCACCCCCAGAAGCTCAGAACATGAGGCACGCACTTACGTCGGGGGTCCCTGACCAAAGCCACGGGAGGGCTCAGCATCAACAGACTCAGGATCGCAGCTGCCACACAGGGGCCTCTGGGGAGCCACAGACACACCATGCTAGAGGAGAGAAGAGATTGGTGTCCAGAGAGGCAAGCAAACCTGGTCGACTGAGGAGGGTGAGTGACTCCACCCACTGGTGCTGGGTTGGGCACCTTCAGTGCTGAAGAACCAATCAGGAGCCAAGGCAGGCAGCAGCATCAGTTGCTGGTCAGAGGTGTAGAGTGAAAGTCTTTCTGAAATCTCCAGTTTCCTTTGTTAAGCAGACAGACTGCTTCAGCTCAGTACTGCTGCTCGGTTTGGGTCTGCAGCAGTTACGTGGACGCTGTGCTGAGCCCCCAGTTCTGCCTGAGGAGCCTTGACACCATCAGTCTGCCTTAGGATAATTAAATCTGTGAGAGCCCAGTTAGGGTTCATGCTATGACTTCCCCATTTGCTGAGGGAAATCCTCTAACATTTACTCCCCTTCTGCTTTATCCAGAGAAAGGTCCTAAGAAGTCTTTGCTAATGCATGCATGTAACGTTAGAAGAAAGACAATCGCTGAACGTGAAGTATGAATTTCAGTTTAAAACTACAATCACGCTCTTTGTGAAATAAGAACCTTGCATTGAATAATGGTTACACATTATGCTTAGTAAAAAACACACATATACAAAACCCCATTAAATGAAAATAAGGATAAAATAAAAATAGATGCTGAACATTTTAAAACTGTTTTTTGCCTTTTTAAACTCTCTGCTGAGATTTGTAATCAGTCCTTCTATTTGGTTTATTTATTTCTTGATGTTTTAGGTTTTATTTTAAGCTCTTCATATATGTTAGATACTTCTCCTCTATCATACATATAATAGGTAAACATATTTTCCTGTTCTCTAGTCTGCCATGTTCCCCATATGACGGTGTCCTTTGCAGTATAGAATATGCTTTCTGTGGGGTCCCATTTATTAATTGTTGCTCTTATCGCCTGGGCTTTCAGTGATTGATTACAATCTCTCTCCTGTGCCAGTGAGGTCAACCTTGTGTCTCCTCTGTCGGGGTATCTTGTCATGGGCTGAGGTCCTTGATGTGTTTGGAGCTGAGTTTTCTTCAGGGTGATAAGTATGGATCTACTTTCATTCCTCGGCACGCAGACATCCCGTTTGACTTCACCATCTGCCGAAGCAGCCGGCGCTTCTCCACTGTGTCCTTTCTACATCTCTGTCTACAGGTAAGCAGACTTCTCTGGGTTTTCAGTTGGACTCCATTGATCACCGGGTCTGTTTTCATGGAACGCTGCGATCTTTTCACCACTGTAGCTCTGTAGGGACATGAAGGGGGCGCCCCCCCCCGCAGTTCTCTTATTATTCAGGATTATTGATCTACCCTGGGTACTTTTGTGTTTCCATAGGGAGCTGCATGCTTCCTCTCCGAGAAGAACTGTGTTGAAGTAATGAAGGGGACTGCGCTGAATCGGTCGACAGCTTTTGCTAGGATGACGGTATTCATTATGTCGGTCACGCTGACCCGGGAGCGAAAAAACTTTCTCCATCTTCTGACATCTTCTTCATTGTCGAAAACTTTTTCTTACACAAGTCTTCCACTTAAGATGCTTGTTTGTATCTTAAGATAATTTTTGAGTCTGCTGGAAAGGTATTGCTGCTCTGATTTCTCTTCTCAGTCTGTCATTTGTATCTAGGAAGGAAACTGATTTGTGTGTGTGTGTGTGTGTGTGTGTGTGTGTGTGTGTGTGTGTGTGTTTTTAATCATTCTGCTTTGTTTAAAATTTTTATCAGTTGTAGGAGTTCCCCAGGGAAATTTTTGGGGCCACTAGTGTATAAAATCATATCATTTCATAACTCCTTTTCTTCCTGTTTGTATCCTCTTGTTGTCCTTCAGTTGTCTTGCTGTTATAGCTAAGTATTCAAGTATTATATTGAATAGGCATTGGAGAGTGTGGATAACTGTGTCTAGGCCCTGATTTT
Source organism: Micromys minutus (assembly GCF_963924665.1). Classification (NCBI taxonomy): domain Eukaryota; kingdom Metazoa; phylum Chordata; class Mammalia; order Rodentia; family Muridae; genus Micromys; species Micromys minutus. The sequence continues at coordinate 2,386,535 of NC_137960.1, read as the reverse complement.
AGTGGAAATGCTTTGAGTTTCTCTCCATCTAGATTGATGTTGGCTGTGGGTTTGCTATAAATCTCTTTTACTTGTTTTGAGATAGATCCTTGATATCTCTAGTTTCTCAAGGAATTTTATCCCAAAGGGATGTTGTAACTTATCAAATGCCTTTTGTGCACCTAATGAGTTGATTGTGTGCTTTCAGTCTCTTTATGTGGCAGCTATATTTATCTGTCTTTGTGTGTGTGTGTGTGTGTGTGCACGTGCTCGCGTGTGCATGTGCATGTGCGTGTGCGTGTGCGTGTGCGTGTGCGTGTGTGTGTGTGTGTGTGTGTGTGTGTGCTGAACCATCCTTGCATCTCTGGGAAGAAGTCAACTAGATCATGGTGGATATCATTTTTGATGTATTCTTGAATTTAGTTTACAAACATCTCATTTCATTAGGAATTTTTACACTAACATTCATATTGGTCTATAATTCCTTACTTGCCGGGTCTCTATATTTTTTAAATTCACTTCACATTCTGAACACTGCTCTCATTCCCAGTCACCCCTCACAGTTCCTTCCCACGCCCCTCCCCTTCTTCTGTGAGTGGATAGAACATACATCTCCCCACCACCACTAGAAGAACATAGTCCACACACAGGCAACAACTTTTGGGATAGCCCATGCTCCAGTTGGTTGGGACCCACAATGCTACATATGTGTGGAGGCCAAGGTCCAGCTCATGTATGCTCTTTGGTTCTGACTCTGAGAGCCCCAATTGTTTGGTTAGTTTATTCTGTTTGTTTTCCTGTAAAATGTTTATCTCTTCAGGGCCCTCAGTCTTTCCTCCAACTCGGAGTCCCCAAGCTCTCTCCAGTGTCCCCAAGCTCTCTCCAGTGTCCCCAAGCTCTCTCCAGTGTCCCCAAGGTCTCTCCAGTGTCCCCAAGGTCTCTCCAGTGTCCCCAAGCTCTCTCCAGTGTCCCCAAGCTCTCTCCAGTGTTTGGCTGTGGGTCTGCTCATCTGTTTCAGGCAGCTCTGCCGGAGCCTCTCAAAGAACATTTGTGCTGGACTCCTGTCTGCAAGCAAAACAGAACATCATCAATAGTGTCAGGGACTGGTGCTTGCCCTTGGGATGCTCTCAAGTTGGGCTGGTTTTTTTTTTTTTTTTTTTTTTTTTTTTTTGCCCATTCCCTCAGTCTCTGCTCCATCCCGTTCCTGAATTTTCGGTAAACAGGATAATTTGGGGTCAAAAATTTTGTGGGAGGGTTGGCGTTTCTATCACTCCACTGGAGTTCCTGTGTGGTTACAGGAGGTGGCGTCTTCAGGTTCCATATCCCCACAGCTGTGAGACTCAGCTGAGGTCACTCCCACTGATTCCCAGGAGCCTCCCCCATAGAAACAGGAAAAACACAGGCAAACTCTTTCTATGAGGCCACAGTTAGCCTAATACCTAAACCACTCAAAGACTCAACAAAGAAAGAGAATTTCAGATTGATTTCATTTGTGAACATTGATGCAAAAATACAAAAGCAAAATGAAACAAGACAAACATCAAAATCAAACAACTCACAAACCAAATCCAGGAACACATCAAAAACATCATCCACCATGATCAGGCTTCATCCCCGGAATGCAGAGATGGTTCAGTATATAAATATCTCTAATTTTATTTTTTTAACCTTATTTTTAATAATGGTTCTTAAACACTTTAATCTCTCTTTTAGCCCACCAACCACCCGAGGTAGTGGAAAGAAAGGATACGGGGAAACAGACCTGTGTCTGAGACTAGCTCAAGCAAACAACAGATTCCACAGAGCCAGAGCGAGGATTGAAAGAAAAAAGACAAGTTAGTCAAAGTTGCAACATGACTTCGGACAGCTCTGAGCTTAAAATCTCAAGGGCTGAAGCTAAGCCTGGTTTATTCTGTCCTCTTTTTAAATCACTTTAATTACATGCAAAAAGGTAACATCAGCTGTACCTCTCTCAGGGAAGACGAGAGACCAACAAGCGTTGCACCGCAAGCTCTATAAGCAAGCCTGACTCCGTTCCTGTCACTGCCCATCGAGTCCTATTTATACCCTTCAAACATCACATGGCCTCCCATGTGTCTGGCCTCGGCACATGCATCTGTCTCCGCCGACATCACTCTGCCAATCATCCAAAGTTGTCGAATGTGGTAAGAAACTGCAGCACACCACCAGAAGTGGTTTTGGTGTGATTCTCTCTAGGGAGTCCTGACAAATACAGCTCAACTACACAGTGTGAGGCCGACCAGTACATACTTGGGTGTCACTAGTGAAAAATCCTTCACCACACGTCCTTTTGTATCCTTGCTTTAGCAGAACGTCCTGTCTCTTGTGACTGTTTCAGTGAAATGTGCTTTCATGAGTCTGCCTTAGTCTCTCACCTGTGTCCACTTCAGGAAAACACTCCTTTGACCAAGGCCAGCTTGGTCAGCCAACAGGTTCCCTGGGCAGGAGAGAGGATTGAAGAGAAAAAGAGAAAAATTAGACAAAACTAACTCGACTCCAGCCAGTTCTGAGGCTGAAGTCATCTTTTCATTTTTCAACCGGCTTTTAAACCACTTTAGTTCCATGCAGAATGATAAGATCAGTTCTGAGTCAAGGAACAGGCAAGGCAAAAAGCAAAATCCTGTGAACATCGTTTCTGGGGCTGAGCAGGATGGCGGAGACCAAGGGACGGCCACACACACTCCTGCTGAGCCTGCCCTGAGCTTCAATGTAAATGTTCTTAGTCAGGACCTGTTTCCTGAGTCCAGAGTCGGATTCCTGCCTGGAGTTCACTTTCTTTTGTCCTGGGGATGTCAAAGTTGTGCTGCCAAGTGTCTAGAAGCAAGTGGCACCCAAAAGCTCTCCACACTCCTTCGTGTGTTTGCCCCATGAGAACACCATCCAACACAACTGACTTCCTAGAGAACCCTTTGAAAGACCCTCGTCCAGAGGACCTTTATCTGAGGAGACCCCAGGACCCAAGAATCAGCCGAGACCACTGGCTGCAATCAGCATGAGGGTTTATTTGATCAAAGTACACAGGTACCTGCGGGCACACAGTCTCTCGGAGGACTTGTGCACCGGACAAAGGGGCAGTCCCCTTTTTATAAGGCTTGGGGGGCAGAAGCAAGGTACAGAAGCAGAAGCATAGCAACAGGGTTCTAATTGGTTAGTTTAAATGTGGCCAGGGAGTGAGCCCAAGGACATGGCTCCAAGGACACGGCTCCGGGGCTGCGGCTTTTTTTTTTTTTTTTTTTTGAGAATAGCTGCTTTGGGCTCTTCTGAGAGCAGCTGCCTTGGGCTTATTTGGGTGCTTTCTGTTCTCTGTCTGTTGCAAGCTGGCCGCCCACCGACTTGTTTGGCCACCTGGGTCCCTGACCTGGCCCGCCCTGTGTGTGCGCAGCCTTGCAGAAATGGCATCATTGCTGCTAAGCGGGGGTCTTTCACCTTAAGTTTTTCCACTTCAAAAACCCATCAACATAATGTTCTATAGGTGTCTGCTGGGCCTGAACTGTCCATTTCTTGTTTCTTTGGAGTATCAATTACGTCATATGATATTTTACGGGGTAGGCATGTGAATGAATGTTCTGCTGAAGCAGACACATGAGGGAACACGAGATATTTAGAAAGGACATAAGGATGACCCCACGGAATGTGGGACAAAGCTCTGGCATTGGTTTGCCTTGTGCCATGTTGTTCATCTTTGCTTGTCATGGGTTCATAGATAGAAAATGCAACAAGGGACTTCTTGTAAGATGCTGGTGGCTTCTTGCTGCCTCTACAGACTGGTGGCAACTCAGCGGAGCCTCTCCATTCATTCTGCATCAAGCTGATCTGTGTGTAGGGTTTGTCGAGTGGACTGGACTACTGCTTCTGACTCACGTTTGGTGGTTTGCTAGTGGACTGAACTGCTGATACCATGACAACAAGGACAGGAATCACCGCAAGAAGTATTTCTAAACAGGTCCACAGACCCCGCTTCTCATTAACCATCTTTATCCCCTATCCTTGGGCTAAAAGGGAGATCTACACCAACACAGGCCCATTTGATTCATGATGTTATTTAATGCTAGCATCTCTGTCTACTTTTGTCTGTGTGGCCTGTCTGTCAGTGAGAGTGGGGTATTGAAATCACCCAGGATCTCATGAACAGCCAACACATGACGATGCCCTCAGAAGCCTGTAACCTTATTGTGGGAGACCCTGGGACATACCATATAGCTGAAGCACAGGACAAGGACCTCAAACTAGCAATTGTGAATATATTCAAGGAACTTACAGTGAAAACGAATCTTAACAAAATCTGTGAAATAATGAAAAGAATGTAAGAGTATGAAAGCAGAATTCAACAAAGAAATCGAGTTCCTAAAGAAAACCCAAAATAAAATAAAACTGGAAATGAAAAATTTGGGATATGAAACAAAACCCTCAGAGGGAAGCCTCCCAACAGAGTACAAGACATGAAAAGGAGAATCTCAGGCATTGAGGACAAGGTACCGCAGTCAACAAAATGTTAGATCTTTATAAAAATAGCATAAAACATCAAGGAAATCTCAGGCACTAGGAACAGAGCAGATCTTTGGATATCACTGATAGAGTAAGGAAAAAAGAATCAGGTCAAAGGCACAGAAACCATTTTCACCAAAATCATAGAAGAAAAATTTCCAAATCTAAAACCCTTCTTCAGGTTGGGAGTAAGAGAAATGAGTGGACATAGGCCAGGAGGAGAGACTGAGAGGGTCAATGGGAAAGACTGAGCTGGATAATTTAAAAATAGTTATAATTTTAAACAGGAAAGAAATAGATGAAACAGATTACTAAATTTTATCCTTGAACAAAACATCATATAGCCATAATCTTAATTGATAGAAATCTTTATAATTGATAGAAATTGAAGTTGTAATTTCTGGCATTGGTGCAGAATTTATTTTGATACAGATTTAAAGATTTCATCAGTATGAATTTCTTTCTTTTTCTTTTTTTTTTAGGTCACAAATCCTGTTTAATCTATATTAGATATACAAACTGGGAGACTTACATTGTTTTAGTTCCTTAATGTGCAGTTGCAAAGCTTTGAGCAATAACACTGATTATGACAACAGTATTTTATTTGGTAGAGTTCCCTGTGTTTTTTGCACTGTTTTCTTCTTTTTTGAGTGGGGGACATTTTACATGGTAGCACATAAAACCTTCCTAAGATACATGAAAGAGATTCTTTGAAATGAAGCCATTAGGTGGTGGGATAGATAGCAGAAATCATTCATCAAAATATAGAGATGGGATTAAAATTTAGGTAATCTGGAATAAGATCTTTTTTAGTTTATTTCATGACAGCTATAAAGAGCTCCCTGTTAGGAAATAGGACATGTGAATTCCAGTTTAGGTTTTTCCATTTTGGGGTACACAGGACATAGAAAGAAACTATAGCCTAACCTAACCCATGTTAGTATGTACTGTATCACTAAGATAAAAACTTGGCCAAAGTCCTGTTTTGTTGTTAGTAAACTCAGCCTGTGACAGAGAACAATGTTATTTCTTGGCTCATGCTTCTTCATTTGAAAAACAGGCTAATTTGTAATCTGGATTTTCCGAAACTTCTAAAGCAAGCTAATTCTATTAGGTTCTACTTTTTAACCATATAGTTTTCTGCATGGATATATAGCATTTTTAAGTTGACAATGTAAAGAAAAATGTATTTTGATCAAATAGAGCTTTTTACATTGAGCTACATGAGGTTGAATAGACTGATTTAAGCATAGAGTAACACTTACTGAGCATTAAGTGCAAATGTCTTAAGTGCAGGTCAACTGTCTGCTGTGTGACATACTTTAGACAGCAGAACATGTATCAGCTGGGCAACAAAAGGGCTTGATAACTTTTATATCAATTATACCTTGAGATTTTATGTTTCTACAAATAGCACCTGCATCTTTTTAATTTATTTAATAAATAGAATATACTTAAACTATGTGTAAACACACACAAAGAGAAAGAGATAGAATTTGACTTTAAATTGAGTATTCCATAAATTTTATTATCTATTAAAAAGCTTGTGGCTATAGAAAACACTTGTACGTACGTATTTTTTAACAGAAAAGTATTTCATTTTATTGAGATATAAAATTTTTTTTTAATTGGAAGAATTTTCTTGCCCAAACTCACATTTTCCCATATAACATTTTCAATTAGCATTTCCATTAAATATGAATCTAGGTCTGAGGGGAGATCTAAATGTACAAAACCAATTATAAAATGTGTATAGCAGAGAAGGCCAGCTATAGGTCATGAGAGTAGCAGCCTTTATGTAACACTGACTTCTCCATTTCTTTGATTCCCGTTGTTCCCACCAGTGTCATGGCTGCCCCTGGGTACATTTCCATGTGGCACTTAAAAGCCGTTCTTCTTTGTTGCATATAAATGTACACTGGTAGCATTTTGTATATTTTGGGGCTTATGTCTCAGCTTTAGATATTTGTTTTTTTTTAACAAAGAGCTTAGTAATTGTTTATTGGAGTATTACATGTGTATACACTTTTTACTGATTTTATTAGATATATTTTATTTACATCTCAAATGTTATTCCCTCTTCTAGATTCCCCTCCATATCCCCTATCCTATCCCACCTCCCCTGCTTTTATAAGGGTTTTCACCCACTCACCCATCCCCTCTCTCCTCCCCATCCTGACATTCCCCTATACTAGGGCATCAAGCCTTGGCAGGATCAGGGCTTCCCCTCCCATTAATGCTCAACAAGGCCATTCTCTGTTACATGTGCAGCTGGAGCCATGGGTCCATCTTTGGATAGTGGTTTAATCCCTGGGGGCTCTGGTTGTTGGTATTGTTGTTCTTATGGGGTTGTAAACCCTTTCAACTCCTTCAACTCTTTCTCTGACTCCTTCATTATGTACTCTATTCTCAGTTCTATGGTTGGCTGCGAGCATCTGCCTCTGTATTTGTCATGCTCTGGTAGAGCCTCTCAGGAGACAATTATATCAGACTGTCAGCAAGCACTTCTTGGCATCAGCAATATTGCCTGGGTTTAGTGGTTGTATATGGGGTGGATCCCCAGGTGGGACAGTCTCTGGATGGCCTTTCTTTCAGTCTCTGCTCCAGATTTTGTCTCCATATTTCCTCCTGAGAGTATTTTTGTTCCCCCTTCTAAGAAGGACTGAAGCACCTTGGTCATCCTTCTTCTTGAGCTTCATGTGGTCTTTGAATTGTATCTTGGGTATTAGAGCTTTTGGGCTAATATTCACTTATCAGTGTGTGCATACCATGGGTGTTTTTTTGAGATTGGGTTATCTTACTCAGGATATTTTCTAGATCCATCCATTGGTGTGAATTTCTTATATTGATACAAAATTTGAGATTAATATTGTTACTCTTAGATAGGTGTTATGCCCATACAATTTATTTAAAAATGCGAGGCTTAGACCCAGTCCTTTTAATAGCTACTTGACAAACTGTTTTAAGATGGTTGAACAACACAAGTTAAGGACCAGATAAAAAAAACTCGTGGTTATGTTAGATTCTGATTTAATTATCATAAAGCGCCTTCAATGTGCTCAAATAGAAAGGGCTAAGAGTAGCTAAGGTTTAACAGTTCAAGATATTTTATTTAATCTTTGAAAGCATCAAAAATCCATAGATTAATGTTATTTCATTATTAACAATCATTTGAGAGTGAATCGTGTCTGCTCTGGACAGTTTCCCATTCTCCTTAAAAAAAAAAAAAAAAAAAAAAAAAAAAAGAACATCTTTACCTCTATCAGAAGTTGTTTTTTGTGGCAAGGTAGCCATTGGACAGAAATTGCCTATTTCATCTACAGACAAAACAATGTCCAGAAAAAGACATACTGTGCAAAACAGTTCTGCCAAAACAGGGTAAACAGTCATTTATAACCTGATTTACAAAGACCCATCAGGCGAACCTGGGCCGATGGCTGAAGACTGATGCTCCAACAGTTTGAAGAATTGTCCAGGCAGTCAGCTGTCTCTACAACTGTTTTAAGTTTGAGAATCTGGATTTAGTGCTTTCTATATACCCAGGCAATGTTTAAATCGTTCTCAGATTTGTGATGGGGTTGAAGACTATTTATAGTCTCATAATAGAAGTTGTTTAACATTGAGAGAGAGGTTATAACGTGAAAGATGTGGTTTTCAGATAGCTTTACAGGCTAAAATCTAAACCTAACCCAAGGCTAGAATCTAATTATTTAAGTCAGAACTGATTGTGGTGTACTTTATCTAATTGACAAATATAACAGACTGGATGTCATTTGTATATCATACTGAGTAATTTACATGACTGTTATGGTTTTGTTTAGTTTTGTCTAGGAGAGAAATTATTATTATTATTATTATTATTATTATTATTATTATTATTATTATCATTAAACAGAAAAGGTGAGATGTAGAAGGTGGCTCTGATGCTAAGGTCCTGTTCCCCAACTGGTTCTCGATCAATCAATAAAGATATCCATGACCAATGGCTGTGTAAGGGTCAGGACACTTAAGAGTTGTGTGGGATGATGCAGAGAGAATCTGGAAAATGGGGGTGGGGGCGAAGGAGTGAGGAAGAAGGAGGAGGCAGAAGTACCTGGAGATAAAGCCAACCAGCCATGTGAGTTTTCGGTTGGACCGGCCAGTGGCCAGTGTATCCGATTATGCCTGGGGTGACAGGAGGTTTAGGAGTACCCAGTCATTCAGTTAACAAAGGTATTTTAAGAGTAACTGGTGTGTATGTGTGTGTGTTAAATTTTTTTCATGGATCCAAGAGAATCTGGGTGAGGGCTCATAGCACAGCCTGCCCAGAGCTTAAAGCCGGAAGCAAAAACTACATGTTACAGCTTTCATCCTGAGCCATCTCCCTGCTCCTCACAGGTTTACTTCCTGTATAATTTCTATAGAAAGTGTGTTTTCCTCAGGCAATAACCTACCAGCATTTTGACTTGAGTATCATTTTGCTTGGCTAGTTGGTTTCATTGTCCTTGAATTGTCACAGTCCATGGCTTTTATTGATTTGTTTTATAATTTGTGTCCTTGTGCGTGGAGGCCAGAGCAAAGCCTCAGGTGTCTCAGACTGACTCATCAGTAGGACGGGTCAGGAACCCGCAGCAGAACCTTCCCGATTCTCAACCAATGCAAATGTCTTTTTCTTCCCATCCAGCTGCTCCGCACAGCGAAGGACAGAGCCTGTGGGACTCGGAGCATTGCCTTGATTGTGTTTGCGCCCAGACTGTGACAAGGCCCACAGCAACATCTCCCTCCTCTAACATCCCCTCACAGACATCCCTTCCTTGGGCTTAAATGACTGTGCCTGTACCGATGTTATGTGGTGTTTCTCAAACTCAATCCAACACAGAAAAATACTCTAGTTGACAGGTAACGAGTTAAAACTGAATTTATTCACACGATCCCCCATGCTTATTACGCATGAACAGTGACGTATAGTGGGTGGGTCCTTCCTTTCTCTTTGCTATTTCTTCTGCTTGAAACTCCATGAAGCAGATGACATTCATTCTTTGTTTATTTGAGAAAAATGTAACAAAGCATATGACAGCAGACTGGCTCAGAAGCACCAAAGAGCAAGGGACAAAAGGGAGCAGGAGAGGTGAGCGAGGGGCCTCTGTCCCGGGGGCTAAGCAGCCATCGAAGCACAGATCTCCAGGGTGGAGAATCGGGAGGAGCCCGGTCCTGGGAGAGCACTGTCTCTGGAGGACTGTGTGCCAAGCAGGACATGTTTTCATGACATGGAGACGGGGAGAACACCTTTTTTCAGTCTTGTCACCTCACCTCAGCTCAGGAGACCTGCAGAGCACAGGGGACAGGGGTGTTTCCAGACCTAACTCTGCAGTGGCTTCTCTGACCACCCCAGGCCTCTCCTGAGAGTACGGCAGTGAGCAGAGAGTCTTCAGTCTTCCCCCATTTTCTGCTTTGTAGCCATCACCCCAGCCCGCACACTGTAGGGGAAGCAGATCTGTCTCTGAGAGAAGACTGAAGGGCGTTACCTGTCGGCTGCAGTCCAGACTGTCCTAGAAGAGAGAATTCAATAGATGCTTACATACATGGGGGCAGATCTGTCCACACACATGTCCCCAGACTCTGAGCTGCCACCTGAGCTTCCTCTAGTAACAACCCCCACAGCACAGGACCGAAAGGAGCACAGACAGAGGAAGGGGCTCAAGGAGCTGCAGTCACCAGCAGTGCCCCTAGCTCGTCCCCATTCTCTGTTCTCAGGTCTCAAGCCAGAACCACCTTAACTTTCCCACGCGTTATCCCTCCTAGGGGTTCAATCAACTAACTACAGACTGTGGCTTTCAGAGTTCATTGAAACCTGAGGTCACAAGGCCAGTGGCATCCTGAGACAAAGCCATGGCTCTTCCCTGAAATGATACGGAGTGGTGGCCCCCACCAAGCGCCTTACCTTTCTGGTTCCTGAAGTAGACAAACAGCCCAGCTCCGAGGAAGAACAGACCCAGCACGAAGCCCCCGACTCCACTCAGCATCTTGTTTTGTGCAGATGTGGACTGCGCCTCTGAGAAAGGAAGCCAAAGGTTTGGGGGGTTAGCCCAAATCCTATTTCCACTAAGGACCCCTGAGACTCAGAGCCTTGAGACCAAGGAAGATGTTTGTTCTGGAAAAGCTAGAATTGAACACTCCTGGTCATGTTGAGAAACCAAATACCAAGAGGCTCACACCACGAGGAGCTTTAAATATGGCCACCCTGAGCTGAGCTGACAAGAAAGCTGCTGAGCTCTGAGGGCAAGCAAAGGCAGAGCTGTGACTATATGTCCCTGAGGTCAGACATGACCTTGTACTGCTCCTTGTCCATCATCATCACCACTAGCAGCAAAAACAAAACCCAGCCAGAGGCAGAGGCTGCAGCCAGGGCTAGGAAGATTCCAGAACCTGTGATTTCGTTGGGAGGCTCAGATTCGTGTTTGGGAGCACAACTGTCCTCCACAGGACAAAGGTTCTTGTAGAAGTACCACACACCTACCCTGTGAGCCATGCAGAAAGACAGGACAGCACAAAACCAGTGGAAAGAGTGTGTGGGCAGAAAAGGCTGACAGGCAGGGGTAAGCCACGCCCCCTCCCTGGCGGGTGGGCATTCACAGAGTCTGCAGGTTACCACTCACTCCACTCCACTGTGACAGGGCTGGTCAGGCTGGGATGCTCCACCTGGCAGGTGTAAACCTCTCCACTCTGAGGAACTGTCTCCAGCATCACCAGGATCTGGAAGGTCCAGTCTCCATTTTGGATCAGGCCGGTGGACACTACTCCAGTCTTTTCCTCCTCACCATTCCGGAACCACTTGACTTCAATGCTGCCAGGGTAGAAGTCACTCACGGAGCAGACCAGGAGGTTGTGGTGTTCCAGAGGCTGTGTCTTCTCAGGGTACACAGTCACCTTAGGCTCAACTAGAGGAGAGGGTGAGAAGGAGCCATGAGGGCGGATCTGTCTTCCAGGTGGGCTGCCTGCCTACATCCACCCTGGCTGACGGCCAGGCCGGCTAAGGTTCTACCACAAAGTCGCCCAGGACTTAGGTTCTGTTTTCGCAATTTACTGTCAGATCCACTCTTAGGAGGAACCACAAGCTGGAGGTGAGCTCCAGGCAGAGAGACAGGCTCTCCTCTCAGCTGTGGTAATTTTACCCACAGCTAAGTGACACCACCCTTAAAATTAGTTTATAGAGGCCTTTGTTTTCTTTGTTTATTTTCAGTTCACCTCTTACAATCTTCGGAAGCTGTTACCCCACTTTGAGCTGTGCAGATGGGGTTGATTGGGGAGGGCCCCACCCACTGTGGGTGGTGCTGTTCCCTAGGCTCTAAAAGAAAGCAGGCTGAGCAGCTATGAGGAGTAAGCCGCCCTCCATGGCTTGTGCTTCACCTCCTGCTTCCAAGTTCCTGCCCTGCCAGCGTTCCTGTCTTGGCTTCCTTTGATTATGAATAGAAATGTGAGCTAAGCAAGCCTGAAATTAATTGTAATTAGGTTGTTGACCTACAACATCGCAACCTTGGACTTTAGACTTTAGTCCAACTCAGTCCCACCCTCTGCCTAGGAGCACAGGGTTCTCCTCTAAGGTCCAACCCACTCATCAGCACTCTGCCAAGAGCCTTGGCCACCAAGGACCAGAAAAAAGATGAGTTTTTTTTGTTTTTTTGTTTTTTTTTTTCTCTCTCACCAAGAGTTCAAACACCTTTGACTTGAGCCTAACCCACTATCTTGGTTAAGGGCAGGTCATGAATGTCAGCCATCTTGGTTAAGGGCAGACCACGAATGTCAGCCATCTTGGTTAAGGGCACTCATGTGACTATACTATCTGTTATGGGGGAAAAAAAAATCATGTCTTCACCGCCATCTTTACTGAGGGCTGCCAGGTGCCTTGCTGACAGCTATATATCCAGCTTCTCTTGTCTTTTAAGATATTGCTCCGTGGATAAACTAAGTCATTCAACCTAAAATGGTCTCTAATGATATAATAAATACGGTAGGGTCAGCAAAATTTCCAGTCTCTCTGGGAACTGCACAGAGATTAAAGATTTTAATAGTAAAAGCTTCATTTTAAAGCGTAATTTTTTTTTAAGGCCCAAACTTTACAGGTATGAAACCTAACGTCCTAAACGTCTTTAAAAGGCGACTGAATTACTGTAAGTCGTTAACGATTAATTTTAAAATGTAAGAGTCATGTCTGTCCAGGGCACCTGCAGAACCAGCTTGGGTATCTCTCTTATCAAGAGAAGAAAGAGAAGTAAATTTTTCGGGAAAAACTGAGTTGCAACTGAGATTCAAACAGTTTGGCCGAGGCCCGGGCAGGCTACTCTCCTCTGGGCCCTCCCTCCGCACCCTTCTTCTACTTGGTGAACGTGTAAGACAGTTTTCAGCCCCGCCTCGCTGTCCTGGGCGTCCTGACATTTCCCTCGGGCCGGGGAGAGGCGACCGGCAGTTCCCGGAGCCGAGGGTCGGCGCCCTGCCCCGAGGCTGAGCCACACCGCGGGCTGCAGCGGGACACCCACGGCCCCGCGCGCATGCGCACCGCGCCCTCGCCGGTTCCGCCGCCCACGGGTCCCGTCTCACCTCTGCGCTGCACAGTGAAGCTCTCCACGACCCCGTAGTTGTGTCTGCAGACCGTGTCCACCTCGGCCCGCTTCCGCTCCACGAGGTCCTTCTGGCTGTTCCAGTACTCGGCGTCCGGCCGCCCCAGCTCGGTCACCGCGCGGAACTCGCCCACGTCGCTGTCGAAGCGCACGAACTCCTCCTGGTTGTAGAAGTATCTGATCAGATACCTCACTCGCTGCGTCCCGTTGTAGAAATGACACTCAACTTTATCGTGTTCCAAAAACCGTGCTGTGGAGACAAGAATTATCTTCTTCTCTGGGGACAAGATGCCGAGTCCCCTCAGCTGTCGAAATGACCAGACCCAAGTTCGACCCGCTCACCCCCGACGCCATGACAACTGAGGCGGAAAGGACACACACCCCAGCTCCACTCCAGGCCCGACGGCTACAACTGTCTGAAGTGATGGAGGAACTCGGGGAAACCGCCCCCTAGTCCCAGGAGAGGCGGGACCGTCCTCCCTTCATTTCTCTAGCCCTCATCACGACCTCCAGGTCCCGAGCGACAGAGGTCCAGTGGCGGCCATTTTATCTCCCACCGTACTCTTCTGTTTTATTAAATGAATTTTCCTCATACAGTATATTCTGTTCACAGTTTCCCCTCCCTCAACTTCTTCCGGGTCCTCTCCATCTCTCAAAACCACACTTTGTTCTCTTGTACAATAGAAAGTAATCAATTAGGACATAAACAAAACAAAAAAGACCAAAAAAAAAAAAAAAAAAAACCAAAATAACAAAACAACAAAAGAAAAAAAAACCAGAATGAAACAAACAAAAAATGGAAAAAGAAAAACTTAAGAAACAAAGACATATTCAAACACACACAGGAATAATATTTTAAAAAATCTGAAACCATATATAAGTAAAAGATCAACTCTCCAAGAATACCATTGAGTTCCCTTCTGTTGGAACATCCACTAAGGGGCCTAAGTATGGTTCATATCCAGTGAGACTTATTCTTTGAGATTGTCATATAATTAAATAATTTCTCCTTTTCCTTTTCCTCCCACTGAACCTTCCTCCGTACACCTCCATGTTCTCTTTCAAATTCATGGTCTCTTTTACCATTAATTGTCATACATACATATATGTAGATATACATATACACATACACATATACATATATGAGTACATTCCTAAATACATAAATAGACCCTCAGCATGCTATCTGTATGATGTTACTTGCATGTACACTTTGAAGGCTGACTACTTGGGATTGGATAATCACTTGGTGTGCTCTTCCCTGGAGAGACTATTTCTCACACCCCCAGCAAACCTCAGTTGCATGTGGTTCCTTGTGTAGGGCTACAGTTCTGTGGGCTTCCCCTGTCACACGCTCTTGGTCAGGGCCACTCTCCCCTGCTCGGTTAGGCCTGGATGTTGCTGCTGGTCCTGCAGCTCCAAGAGCGATATGGCCCATTTGGAATAAGCTTGAGAACAGAACAATCCTGCCACCGGCCATCCAGGAGGGACAGGTGTTGGTGTCCAGAACGGTCACCTCCCCAAAGAGCAAGCACACAACAGATTTGTCTCTTGTATTCCAGCAGCACTGGGGCCAGCGGGGTGTGACCCTTTCTGACCCCACACCTGCCCCACCTGGAGCTAAGCTGGAAGTCAGCACTCACCCCTCAGAGGACACCTCCCTCCCATCTCTCACGCTCAAGTTCCTTAAACACACCACATAGGACACAGTAAATTCCCTACATGCCCGCCCTGCAGGCCCGTGCTGTCATGGGAATCCAAAGAGGAAGAAACGGACGCCTCTCTCCATGTCAGAGCATAAAACTGTGAAGCTGGGGCAGAAGTAGGAGAGGGGTGGAGTTCCATCCACAGCAAGCCTTGAGTGACAGGAGGGGTGGAGCACCCTGGGGACTAGACCTGTCACTGATGCGAGCCAGAGGAGGGTGGTGGCTGCAAATGTCAGCAGAGGGGATACCTGGGGGGGGGGACCTCTCAGCTGAGGTGATACCTCATGCCAACACTGAGTTCATGAACAGAGCACTGGGCATGAGGGCAGCCGGTGAGAGATGAGACTATGGGGATCAGGAGCAACCCCAACTCACAAGCCTTGGAGTTGATGGGAGCTTTCTGTTGTTTACTGAAACTACTGGAGACGTTTCTGGAAACTGAAACCATGATCCCAATACCGAGCCACAGTCGCTCATCTGAATTACAGGTGCAGAGAATTCACAAACCAGACCAGTTTAAATCAGATGTCAAATGTGACCCCAGGGGAAAGGTTAGAGCGAGTCTCCACGCTCTGAAGAGTTTTGGAGACTGAATTACTCCCCCCTGTGTTTGAGACAACACAGAAGAGCGGAGGAGAATGGGTTTGACTTTGTAGAAGACAGGATGGAGAAAAGGGAGTTTTGGAAGCAGTAAGAATGGTCCGTGTGACAGACGATGATGCAAGGGCAGGAGCCTGGTCTACTGGAGGTGACAATGAAGAGAGAGCAGTGTGGAAGCTTCCCTGTGCCCTTTGATAACAGCTTACAGAGAGGGAGCACACAGTGGGGCAGCAGGTCCCTACTGCTTTACACGGCCCCTCCCAGTCCTCAGACAGCTCTATGAAAATGATCATCCCTCCCACATTTTACATTTCAGCCAAAGCTAAGAAGGTCAGAGGGTTTGCCCACAGTCCCAGCGTTCTGAGGTCACTGATTTTTTAAAAATTATTTATTTTCATTTTATGTGTGTTGGTGTTTTGCTTGCATGCCTGTCTATGTGAAGATGTTAGAACTCTGAGAGCTGGAGTTCAGATGGTTGTGAGCCACCATGTGGGTGCTGGGAATTGAACCCAGGTTCTCTGAAAGCGCAGCCAGTGCCCTTAACCACTGAGCCACCTGTCCAGCCCAGGGTCACAGCTTTCAGCAGTGTTAATAACCCCATCTTTTATCCCCCATGTGCAGACCACAGACTTTGATTTTTCTGTGTGTGACATATGTGTGGGTCATGAAACTAAAAAGTAAATTCTATGATGCAAAGAGAAGTTGTGTCCTTTTCATGGGCTCAGGGCAGAGCATGAGGGGGAAAAATAAAATACAGATATGTTCAGATCACAAACACTGAACAGGGTCTCAGAAGGGGGGCCTCCGGGCCTATGGAATAGCCCACAGATGCACGTCTTCTCAAAGGCCATTTCCAGATCTAAGAACCTCAGCATTAGCTGCTGTGTGCTCCCAGGGAGAAAGGGAGACACTAACCACCACCCCACAGAGGTTCTGCACTGCATGGGGAGAAAGAGGAAGCCCTGGGTTCAGCCTCACAGCCTGCAGAGGATGCGCACGGATCTCCCTGCCATGCCCTTGCTGTCCCCTGACTCTGTGACACTTCCACAGAAATCTTCTGATTAGATCAATATTTTACCTTTTTTGTCCTAAAACACCAGAAAATCAACATAAAACGTAGAATAGAAACACACATAGGAAGTTCTATTTTTAAAGAGAGGCTCTTTGTCTGGCACAGATCAACACAGTAAAGGCAGGGCCTATCCAGAAGTTAATTTAACATCAGGATACCGACCTTCCCGACACAAGGTGTAGATTTTACTGGAAGAAACTTGAAAAGCAATGGCTGATTCACAAGGACCTCTCACACGGATCTGAGAGCACAAACTCCCAGGATTCCGTCTGGGACATAGAGTTCACGTGAGGACTGTGCATGGTCACAGAAGATGCCAATAGTTTCCAGGGACCCGGCCCGTGAGGAAGTTGGCTCCTTCCTTCCCCCACCCTCAGCAGCCCAGCACCTGAGGTGTGCACTTACGTGTGGGGTCTCGGACCAACGCCACGGGAGGGCTCAACACTGTCAGCAACAGGATCACAACTGCCACACAGGGAACTGTGGGGAGCCACATCATGCTGGAGGAGAGACGGGAGTGAGAGAAGACAAACTTCAGACTAACTTTATTCTCTTTACTCATTGCTAAAATATTAAGAACCAGGGGAGTCGCTGCTTTGCCACTGGATTGGGTAAGACCAGCGCGCGGGAGCCAATCAGCAGCAAAGGAGACCAGCATCATCAGTTGCTAGTTAGAGATTCAGTATGAAGATCCCTTTCTGAAACTTAGGATTCTCTTCATTAAAAGGATACTCAGCCTGGGCTGGTGGCCCATGCCTCTGATCCCAGCACTCAGGAGGCCGAGGCTGCTGGGTCTCTGTGAGTTAGAGGTCAGCCTGGTCTATGTGGCAAGTCTCTGTCTCTAATCAACAAATAAACAAATAACAACAACAACACACACCCCCCCCCAAAAAAAAAAAAACAAAAAACAAAAAAAAAAACAAAAAAAAACAAAAGGAGAGTAGGGTTTTTGGTTTGGGGTTGTCATTTTTATTTTAAAGGGGAAATGAATTTGGGAGGGAGACGTGTTTGAAGTCTCCAGAAGAAGCTTGAAGGAGGTGGGTAGGATCAAAATATATTGTATGCACGTATGACTTCTTTAGGGTATAAAGAATACATTGTTCGTAGAAGGATCATTTTGTTTCCTTTTTTAAATGCTGGATCCAGTTGCAGCTGAGACACTTTAATCGGGCCGCGGAGCTGGGCCAGCTCTGGGATGGCCACTCACTCACTCAGCAGTTTGGGCACTGGGGAAGCATTTCCTACGCAAGGTTGTTGAGACAACTGTGTGTTTGAAGCTGTGTGTGAGCAAAGGAGGTGAAGGAAGACTGTCAGCCAGGCGCCTTTAGCCTGAGGCACTTGCTGCACCTCAGCTTAATGGTGTAGAGGTCAAAAGTGATGGAAAGTGTGTCCATTTCAGCAAATCTCTAGAGCTGAAGGCTGTGGCCACCTCTAGGAGCAGCCTTCCCTGGTAACTGATGACGAAGCAGAATTCATCCTCTTGATTGGATAGCAGAGACTGCACTTCTTCAGTTAGGGAAATTCTAACAAGCTAATGGAAAATTAAGGTTAGTTATGGTGTAGTCTTGACATAAGGGAAGTTTTCAGCTTGACCCCTAAAATGTTACTAATTTCAGTGGCACCCCCCAAAAGCAGAGAGGGTCCCTGTGGTTACCCAAAGTCCTCAAGGGAGACACTCAAAGCAGAGGCTGGGCATCCTGGAGGGATGAGGTGGGGTTCAGTTGAAGTGCTGAGAGGACCGGGGAGTGTGGGGAGCATGGCAAAGCTGGATCAGGACTGAAGCAGTTCTCATCTATCCACTAGCACAACAGGCTGAGGTTAGATCTAGAACTGCTGTGGATGCTCAGGAAGGGAGCTAGACTTCTTACAGCCCTGAAGGTTAATATCGCACATGGGAGGAGTTTCAAGTTCTCTCCCCATCTAGACCTCCTGTCCATGGCAAAGCATCGACCTCCGTAGAGTTTAAACTAACAGTGGGCAGATTAAAGTACGGGGGGAAGTGACTCCCACTGAGCTACAGGCCCAGATCTCTCTCTACTTTGAGGAAGAATTTATTCATTTCCCAGGTTAGCTTTGAACTTGTGATCTGCCGTCTTAACCTCTGGACTTGCTCAGATCACAGACTTCTGTGACTTGTGCTAAAAAGCCCAGTATTTTTATTACATGTATTTATCTAGTGTATTTGTGTGTGTGTGTGTGTGTGAGAGAGAGAGAAAGAGAGAGAGAGAGAGAGAGAGAAAGAGAGAGAGAGAGAGAGAGAGAGAGAGAGAGAGGCAGACAGACAGACAGACAGAATTGGTAAGCTTGTCCACCCCATCATTTCAAGTCATTCTGTAAGGTGAGCACACAATGCTGTTTGTTTTATTAAAAATAAAAATGATTATATACTTTTCTGATAGTCCACCCCAGATAATGAATAAGCTTCTAAACAACAACTTGAAACCAATAGTTATTCACGTTGATGACATTTTACATATGTAACTTAGATATGTCTAAGTTTGCTGATGGGATGGAGGTATTGGGGCGCTTGATGGTTCTCACAGGCCGATCAGGAAGGCTCTTGGCAGGAGCTGGGCCGGCTCACAGGTGGGGCTGAGGGGAGGAGAGGAGAGCGGTGTTTGTGCAGGAGAGTAAGGAGCCGAACAGGGGAAATTGTAAGCAGCAATTCGGTGAAAACAGTTAATGGAAGACAAATATTGTCTGTCTGTCTCCCACACACTCACATGTCTGAACATCAGAAGATATCGGCATGTACTACGTGTCTGCTGTTCTCACTCGCCAGCCAGTGAGGTTTAAATGAGGGGCCGGTACGTGTGTTACACACACAGCCTGGTGCACACACTCAGGTCACAATTGTCAGTGTTCCCCATGAGTTCAGAGCATCTAATGCTGGGATGGAACAGGCCTGATCCACATCGGACTTCACAGGACGCTGAGACCCACAGTAAAAATGGTCTAATAGAATTCATAAAGTAGTGTGACAACATGTGTGTTAGACACGTCTATAAGGCCTGATAAGAACACAAGTGGGTTCCGAACTTCTCTCTCTCTCTCTCTCTCTCTCTGTTCTTGGAACTGAATCTGTGGCCCTGAGCATTCTAAGAAGGTTTTCCAATCCTGACCTGTTTCCTCATTCACTTATTTATTTGGGCTGTGTGTGTGTTGTGTGTGTGTGTGTGTTGTGTGCCCATGTGCACACAAAGCAGGGTGAGGAGGGGCTGGATGAAGAGGAATTCTGATTATCCGGGAACAGGAAGTCTTTAAATTGCACCGTGTGCTCAATTGCACCTGCCGCTGATGTCCACTATGAAAGGTGGTGAACTTTTGGCAAAAAAAAAAAATTAATTAATTAATTAAAAGTTAGTTACATCTTTTAAAAGGTGGGACTGGGAAAAACTCATTAGGAACGGCTGTTGGGAAGGGCTGGACTCAGAGATTAGGCAGCAACAATAGGAACACACACAGGAAGGAGAATTTGTTCTTGTTTCTCAAGGGTGTTGTAAAAACTGGGCTGCCAAATCCGGGACGAGTACAGAGACCTTCCCTTTGGAGGTGGCACGCAAGGGGACCAGCCGTTCCTTTAGTCCAAGTGAGGTTCCTGGTTTGGTGAGACACTGGAGGGAGAACTTACTGGAAATCCCCTCCTGTCTCAGATGACTGACTCCCCATCACCAACGAGGAAGGGAAATGAGGCAGCGTCAGCTGTCTCCAGCAGACAGGTGTGACCAGAAGGTCCTTTGTGAATCTGGAGAGAAACCGACATTTGACAGTTAAGGTTGATCTTGTGTATTGTCCCGTGTTGGAGGTTGAACTTAGAACCTCACAGGTCCAAAGTTCTCTATGACTGAGCTGCTCCCAGGCCACATGTTTATCTTTTTTCTTTCTTTCTTCCTTCCTTCCTTCCTTCCTTTCTTTTTTTTAAGGCTGAGAATTTCCTTCCATGGATGAATTAGGAGCTGACTGTGTGGGTTGTGATGAAGAGTCTTCTCTGAGTAACACAAAATGGGGTGAGGCTGGAGGACCATATTGAAGTTTCTCTGCTGCTCCGGATCAGCACAGCAGGGTCTACGAGAGACCTGGTAGCTCAGCTCGGGCCACCACAGGCTTATGTACAAACGTGGGTGTCTCACATAGCGAATTATTTACCTCTACTGAAGTCTGAGTTAGGAAACTCACCTTCCAATCTCAAGGCAGCCCGGTAGAGGTGGAGCCATCGCGCTGTTTCCCACAGGCCACCGCAAGCCCATGGGAAATTCACTAAACGCTGAATTACTGAGACGTGACCAGAAAATGAAATCCTTTACAATTTTAACACTCTATAGTGAGATAGGTCGTGTGTACAGAAGAAATTAATGTACAGCGTACTTAATGTAATCCCAACATCTGTAGATGCACCCAGACCAAAAGCCAGCACCAGTGACAGAGAAAGCCAATGTGCCTCTTCCGGTCCACACTACCCTCCTTTCCGGTCAAGACAACCCACTCCTCGAGTTGATGTGAAATGTCTCCCCCAGGCTCATGCACTTGGAGACTTGGTCCCCAGATGGAGTTTCAAGAGGCTGCGTGTTAGTTGGTGCAGGAAGGACACAGGGATGTTAATGTGGGGGTATGGCCCGGGCCACTCCTGCCAGGCGCTCCGGCTGCCCGGATACGACCAGCAGCCTGAGACCTGTGCGCCTATGCACTGTTCTCTCAGCTCCAAAACCAGAAACGCTCGATTGTCTAACATTCACAAATCATACATTAATAAATGGAAGCGTTTATGGGGTTGGAGAGGTGGCTCAGAGGTTAAGAGTGCTTGTGGCTCTTACAGACAGCCAGAGTTCAGGTATCATCACCCATTTCCAGGGACTCATGACTCTAACAGCTGCCTGTAAATCCAGCCCCAGGGGAACACACACACACACACACACACACACACACACACGACCACGCGTGCATGCACAAATAAAATAAGTCTTCAAAAGTGTAGCTATTTATAAATTACAGTGAAACTACAAATTACAACATGTCAAACTAATATTTAAAAAATAGTAGAGAGGGCTGGAGAGGTGGGTGGTGGTTAAGAGCACTGGCTGCTATTGCAGAGAACCCAGGTTCAGTTCTGAACATGCTTGTGTTGGCTCACAACCATCTGAAGCCACCCAGTTCCAGGGGATCTGATGCCCTCTGCCAAGTTCTGTAGGTAGTAGGTACACATGGGCTACACAGACATACATGCAGGCAAACACTGAGAGGAAAGGGAGAGGAGGGGAGGGAAGGGAACCCCTTGAAGGAGCTCATTTGCATAGTGAGGCTAAAGGGGAGAGGAGGGTGTGGTCTAGCTCAGGCCTGAGCCACCTGAGCAAGAGCAAGCCTGGGGAATCCTGGGAAGATGCAGGTGGAGCTGAGTAGCCAGACTGCACACGGCACGGGATAAGGAGAGAAGTCAGGAACCTCCGACGGCGATCTTAGATGAGCAGAGCAGTTGTAAGTAGTGAACCCCACAGCTGGTGCTGCAGGTGTGTGGTGTTTGGGATCCTCTAAGGGAAGGTTCCGTCTCCAGGAAAATGGTGTCAAAAGATACTGTGGAACCTTTGACAAGTACAGCCGAGATCTGATCTAGATATATAGATAAATATATATTATATACAGGTGGATATATAGATTAGATGTATAGACATATAGATACATAGGTATATAGATTTATAGATGATATATAGATATATAGATTATATAGATATATAGATTTGATATATAAACATATAGACATATAGGTGTATAGATGATATATTGATATATATGATGTATAAATATATTGATAATATATAGATATATAGATGATATATACATTATAAATATATAGATGATACATAGATATATAGATGGTATATAGATATATGTATAGATATAGATTATATATGAATATGACTCTATCCTTTTCTGACTCTGCCTCCCTCTTTCCACTTCCCTACCAAACATCCAAATCATTACCACTCATAATATCTGCTGTGGGTCCCTAACCATAATGAAGCAACACAGCTGCTCTGAACAAGTGCCTGGACAACTATGAGATGAGCAACCTTCTTTTCTACAGTAGTGCCTGCATCCTGCATTTCCTTACAGCGATGGAATGCTGAGTGGTAACGGTACCCTCAAGGTACACAAAGAGCATCAGCACTGCTTTCCCTGCAGACATGTGCAAAGACCTCTTGGGGAGCAGGGAGAGAAACTGAGGCACTAGACCACCTGTGGAGATAGCATCCAAAGGCTCAACCTTAAGCCTCAAGTGCTCTCCTTCTTATAAATGATATATTTTTGCTTTCATATAGTCTACTGTATTAACTCATTTCATTCGATCCTTCTAACCTGCCCATATCACGCCGCCTCTACTCACTCCGGATTCCTTCTTCCTTCCCATCACGGTTACATACATGTGTAAAAGCTAGCAAATATATCAACACAATACATGGTGTTTAGGAACAAGCACTTTGGCAGTTAAGGGACTCATTCCTGGGGGATAAGGATTTTCTTGTATAAGTCAGCAATTGCCTGGAGCTCTTCACCTAGCGGGGGCAGGGTGGGGCCCTTCAAGAGTTCCCCTAGCCATGTTAGCAGGTCAGTTTTAGCACGTCATCTAGTGCTACCAGCCGTCACAATTGGACATTCGTAAGTACAAAAAGAAGCACTTTGTGGAAACCTTGTTGCTGTCAGTTTCTTCCCTGTGCTGAAGCAACCAGTCCTTTGTCTGCAGCAAAGGATACTGTTGCCACAGGCTGGGGTTGGTCCAAGACCCCAGGTGGAGGTAGAGTAGGGATGGCTGATGTGGGAGAGGGATCTGATACCTGGGGTTAGTGGGAAGAAACAGGGTGTGACCCCAGATTGCCAAGAACACCCCACTTTTCACTTCAAGCCGGACTTGACTGGATGTCAAGTGTAGAATGAGGAGGGAGCTCGCTCATGAGCCGTGACAGAAAAACCCTTTCCAGCACCGAGAGGCAGGAGATGGTGGCGATGCTGGTGTCTCATTACTGTGAGGAAGGTAAAATGTCTGATTGACGGGAAAGAGACAGAGGTGGAGCGAGGTTCATCTCTCACCTTCTATCTGCAGAAAGAGCAAGCTCAGGAACGGTGCTGAGAGATGAAACCTGCAGGTCCCTCGAGAACCGCATCCTGACACCTAAATATTACGTTATATATGTAAACGTAGTATGGTGGCTCACACAGTTAATCCCAGGAGGCAGGAATTCAGGCACCAATTCAAAGTCTGCTTTAGCTAAATGTGAGTTCCAGGCCAGCCTGGGCTAAAGAGTTAGACCACATCTCAGTAAAAAAGGAAAAAATAAGAAACTTATAGCCCTTTTCCCTTTGCGAATATGAATTTATTTTTAATGCACAGGTGCTCCAATTGTGCAAACATTCTTCAGGCCAACAGCATAGCAGATGTGACCGGGGTTAGCACATCTCATTTTCAGAGCATCCAGGACCAGTGTGAGTGCTTTATGGTGGCCTGCACAGAGAGCTTCAATAGGTCTGTTTAGGAAGCGAAGTAAGAGTACAGTTTGGGGCTATGAGTTGGCAAAAGCAAAGTTGTTTTACTGTGAATAAGTCCATAGGAGCGGTGAAGAGTTTTATATTGTAGATCTGTGTGCTGGAGTGTTTGCCTAGAATGCGTGAAGCCCAGGGTTCGATTCCCTGGCGTCATATGAGCCTGAGGTGGTAGCACACACCTGTAAAGCCAGCTCTGGAGAGGACAGGGCAGGAGAATCGGAGGTTCAAGGTTGACTTCCCTCAATAGTGAGTCTGAGGCCAGACGGGGACACAACAAAGCAGAAACAAGAGAAATGAGTGTGTTTCAAGTTGGTTACGAGACCAGACGGGGCAAAGAAGACACAGCAACAGAACGATTTCACAGGGTGTCACAGGGGCATGTCACCACAGGAGAGTCCTGTCGTCCTTAAGAAATGGAAGGCAATACAGAGTAGAACCAGCCAGCAAAGGCTAATGAACCCTGTAACCGCAGACAGGGATCAGCAGGAGTCATTCCGGATCCCGGGGTAGCTATGAAGTGTGGGATGGAGGGGTTGGATTTGCTGAGTGCTCAATATTCTCATAAACGGTACTAGAAAATATAACTTCAAGAAAGGAAAGAATGACCCTTTCTGTTCTCTGTTCCTTCGTTTTCTCCTTCGCACCTTCCTCCCTACCCCCACCTGTCTTTTTTTGTCAGAGGTGACCCCCAAGGGTCTCACCCTCAGATCCGGAATCCACCTCGCGGGTCTCGGTTCTGGATAGCTACTTCGCGGGTCTCAGTTCTGGATAGCTAGTTTCTATTTGGGAAAATAGTCCAGCATTTTTTGCACTGACGCATGTTTTACCAAGAAAGTCTTCTTTGGAAATCCCCGTTGGGCATCGGCTTTTTTTTTTTTTTTTTTTTTTTTTTCATTTTTTTGCCCTGACCAATAGGAATAAAGAGCAAGGCAGCGTCACTTGTTTCCAGCAGATGTAACTGCTAAGAAGGGTGGCTTTGAGCTGAGCCTTCCGGAGAAAGTGTGTAAGGAGGGGCGGGATGGCTGGTAGGCGGTGGGGGAATCGCTGACAACCTGGTTTAGTGGGGAAAAGGAAGATCTGCGGGTGCCAAGAGTCCACAGCTTGGGTCACAAAGCCGAGTAGAAAGGGAGGATTTTGTATATGATGTTCGCTGGGATGGACATGAGACATTCTTCGTGCATCCGTGGGAAGTCCCTGTTCAGTGTTAGGGAAGGAAGTGACTGTGATGCCCCCCACATCCCATCGAATGATGCGTTGTACGTGGGTGGATGAAGTGAGACCTGGGCACATCTGTGGTCACACGTAACTGTCATGGGACAGGGTGAGAGGAAGTCGAGACAGCACGTGTCCTAACAAAGCCCAGCCTGCGCTCCCATCCGGGCTAATCACAAAAAAATTTTATTGTACTTTTTTTTCATCTGATGAATCTTTAGCATCTAATACATTTCCTACTACTGAATAAATATTTTGAATTCAGTAACTGGATGAGGTACTAAGAATTAATCCTCAGTAGTGACCCAAGGATTTTTTTTAAGTAGTTCAAACCAAATTTTCCTAAACCCAAATTCTAGGAATTAAAAAATATTAGTTTGGGCGCTGGAGTGATGGCTCAGGGGTCAACAGGACTGACTCCTCTTGCAGAGGACCTGGTTTGCTTCTAGGAACCCAC
Organism: Micromys minutus; assembly: GCF_963924665.1. Lineage (NCBI taxonomy): Eukaryota > Metazoa > Chordata > Mammalia > Rodentia > Muridae > Micromys > Micromys minutus. The sequence goes on along the minus strand of NC_137960.1, from coordinate 2,360,879 downwards.
ATGGCGGCTTGAAGCCATCTGTAATTCTAGTGCCAGGAGATTCAACCCTTGCTTCTGGCCTCCTTGGGCTCTATATGCGTGTGGTACACAAATATGCAGACAAGCAACACACACACACACACACACACACACACACACACACACAATGAAAATGTTTTTAATTAGTTTGTCAGAGTATCTGCATAAAGCTCTGCACCTTCGTTTTAGAGTCGATACATCTGTAGAGCAGTGCTCTCCCTTCTGGGACCTGCTAATAACAGCCAATGTCCCACCTGACCACTTACAGCTGGGCTGTGATGTCAGAAGATACATCTGTAGAGCAGTGCCCAAGATGGCTACATCTTGGCACTGTTTACTTGGTCAAACTATTCAGTGTTGGGCCTCGCTTCTTCGTGACTAGAATGAAAATAAGTGGGTTGAATTGCATGACCTCCATGCCGACTTCAGCCGGTTCCCCAGATAAGAGAAGATAAATATTAGCAAAGTCTAATTTTTTACTTATGTTGCTGTTGGTCATTTCAGCAACTGCAAATTACCAGAGAAAAGAGAAATGTCTGAAAACTAATTTCGGTAAAAATTAAAATTAACTGGACTATGCATTTGGAATGAATGACCCAAAATTAAATCAAGAAGAAAATTCCGTTTACAATGGTTCCAAAGGGATACAGTACTAATAAGTAAATTTAACAAAGGAAGTGCTAAACTAATTAATGCTCCAAGAACTACAGAAAGCTATTGAAAGAAGTCAAAATCAAGAGAAAGACACACCAAGTCCAGAAACTGAAAGACTTCATGTCACAAAGATGGCAATATCCCAAAAGATCAGCAAATCAAAGTTACCTTCATCGGGGTCTCGAATTCATTCACTTTAGGTATTAAGCTGATCCTAAAGTTTGCAACAATTTCAAGATACACATTGGCAAAGCAGTCTTGTAGACCAAAATTATTGGGCTGTTGGGATATAGTTGGCTATAGAGGATTCTTCCGACCAGAAAGTATCCTGTTTAAAAATCATCTTACTGCTGTTGGCTTCAGCGCGATCACAGCCTTGGACCACACTCTCCAAGTGCTATTATTTAAAAATGCTTTTGTTTTTGTCTTTCATGTCTTGTGTGAAGATTGAACAAAAGACATATAGCTGTCTAACCTTTACACTGAGAACCCCAGAAAATAAATACTATGTTTGAGGCTTGCAAGAAGGGGCTGCCCAGCTGTGGGAAGTGACTACTTGGCTAGCCCTGTGGTTGATGAGGAAGAAGAGTGTCATAAAGCTTTGAATAAACCACATCTACACAAAAACACGACAGATTCTTAATTACTTTTCTTTCCAGCCAAGCTTTCTCTGGCAGACCCCACAGCTGAGAAGACAAACCCAAAGCTGTAGGGAAGGGAGAGGTGCCACGAACACCTGGGAGCAAAGAATGATTCTCATAGGAAACGCATATATTCAAGACGAAATGAGAAATGACCTTTTACCAAACAGAAAACAGCAAATTATAAGTAAGTGGGAAGAGATGAAGGACCTGGATAAAGAGATAATCCATACAGTCAAAATAATAGCGTTTATTTATTTATTATTTATCTATTGTGTGTGTGTCCCTTCATGTGTGTGGAGGTCAGAGGACAACTTGCAGAAGCCATCCTCCCTCCACTGCCTGGGTCCCAGAGATGGAACTTGGGTTTGGGGACAGGCAACTTCACCTGCTGAGACATTTCACTAGCTGTATTGAGTCCCAATTGGGCCTGAGGACCTAAAGTTTACCGACTTGGGAAAACTCACTTCTGGGCAGTTTCATCTGGAGCAGAATTCCTGCCACCACCTGCTGGAACCGCCCCGGCTGCCGGGATCAACTCTCGGTCTCTCTTTCTCTGCTGCAGGACTGCTGGGTTCTCTGAGATAAACATCCAAGTCCGTTCCTTTACAACTCTTTAACCATCTTTACGTCTCATTTCCCATTCTCATGTTATATTTTATCTGTCACTAGAACTAAAATAATGTCACTGTGATACCACCACACAGATTTCGTAATGCCGTGATTCCTCACAGAGGCAGACATGGGCAAACCCCATGTGAGAACATTAACTCATCCACACGGGGACGCAAGCAAGCCCTGATGGGGTTTTATTCTTTCCTCCCCAAATAAGGAAACTCTCAGGAGAAAAGTTCCAAGCTCAGGCCAAGTACAGAAACTTCTGTTTGGACCCCAGGTTGGGTGCAAATGTCAACCCTGCCTCTTGGGGTCTGTGCTCAAGAATGTTTGTTTGGGTTTTGATGAAACTAAAGCGTGTTTCTAGCCTCAACATTACTAATCGTTCCAAACACATCTGACTGGATCCACTTGTGAGAGGGAACTTCATCTATGTCTTGCCTGCAGCTCAGTGATGCTGGACCCGCCAGGCACCCCAGCCGTGCACCTGACACTGTGTCAGAGGTGAGAGAGAACAGCCCTTTGCTGCACGTGAAGCCCACAGAAAGGGGAAGTCGGCCCAGGGTGTAGGTGGCAGGTTCCTATGAGTCACTTCTCTGGACAAATCGACTGGATGCTTTGACATGTCCACAAGAGGAAGTGCGGAGCGAATTCCCCTCAGGACCATGGCACATCACAGCTGCCAGTCTGGCGCATCACTCAGAACTTAAGCTACCTGGGTAAAACGGGAAAGGGAAGTAACAGAAGTTCCACCTCACACACATGCGGACATCATCATCATCGTCATCGTAATTATCATTAATTATTGTGTCATTGGTCACTGTGATCATGGTGGCTGGTGTGTAACCTCTCAAAGTCTTTGTTTTCTCATTATCTTGGCAGATGAAAACCTGATGTATCTGGAAAGAAAGTCTCGGGGGTCACAAGCCACTGGCAGACTGGAATTCTCTGTACTGAGTGGAGTAGGGGCTGTCTGTGCTGTGATTCTTCATGGCCACTTTCAGAATGAGCTTCCGACATGTCTTTACCCCCATTAACCCAAACCACGAGGGTCTGACTCCCGCCAGTGCACTTGATTGGTGGAGACTTAGCAGTTTGATTTGGTAGTTTGAAATTATTTATTTTTACATGTGTGGTGCTCTGCCTGTATATGTAACTGTGCCTGAGGCCAGAAGAGGGGGTCAGATGTCCTGGTTGTGGGCACTGGGAATTGAACTAGGGTCCTCTGCAAGAGCAGCCAGTGCTCTAACTATAGAGCCATCTCTCCAGCCCCTCACTGCCAGTTTAGTAAGCAGGGTAGAGCTAACTCGGGGGATCCTGAAACTCACTGGGACTGAGCAGACATAACTGGAGAGCCCTCTGCAGTCCCATGATGGAAGAGGGGCCACTTGAAGTCTTCAAGTTGTTCTTGCTCACTTTGGATTCAGACCTGAGGGGTTGCCTTGGCTGTGACCCAGAGCTCAAAGGCAGCACCTGTCCGCACACCCTCCTGTTGACTCACCTCATGTAGAACCTTTTCCAGGCAAAGCCCTCAGAAAGACACACCCACAACTGTGTTCCATCCATATCTCCTACCTAATCCCCAAACTCAGCCACCTCAGTCCTGTCAAGCCGTGCTTCCAGGACAAGCAAACTGTGTAGAAACTGGATCCAAACAATGCTAAAATCAGATGATATAAGGAACCATAGAAAAAATATCTATTGGGGGAGGAAATCTATTAAACACGTGGAAAAATATGAAATCATGTGTTTAATAAGAAATAAAATAAATTATCAAAATATTATTAAAATTTTTGAGAATGAAAAAGATTTCTATGTTCTCAAAGATAAACATAATGTGTATATATATATATGTATATATATATATATATATATATATATATATATATATATTTAAAGCAGGTTCATTCAACATCTACACGAAGTTTGACAAAGTTGAGGCTGACTTTCTAGAAATCAATATGAAAAGTGACCACACACACACACACACACACACACACACACACACACACACACACAGAAATCTAAGACCAGGGTGATTTTGTAAAATAATTAGCTTCCCATTAGCACGTAGCTGAATTTCTCCAGGGTTCTGCTTACTTTATATTTCTTATATGTCTGATATGGAGCCAATGTTTTCATTATTATATAATTTCTGTAATGACAGTGATAATAACCATCGCCCTGTAATAAGAAGTTAATTCTAAGGCTAGGTTCTGCACGATAGAGTGTCTTTGCGGTGTAGCCGGCCCTCTGCTGGCCATCCCTCGCTCCCTAGCTGGTGTAGCACTCCCACACCCCCCAAGGAGCAGAAGCCGAGCTCAGCAGCTAACCGGAAGTCACTGCCCTGAGCAGCAGGCACTGACCGCTTTCTCTTCAGCCAATGAGGAGCAGGTGCGGGCCGCGCGTCATTTGTCTCCGGAAGAACACGCTGTTGGAACAGAGTCACCTTACAAACAGGCATTTCGCGTTACAGAGCCACAAAAACTGAAGTAAAGAAGACTTTCTGATGTATTCCGTGAAACGTGGAAAGCTGAAACACTGGCCCAGGGTCCTGGGTAGAAATATGATATCAATCAAATAAATGAAAATTTAAAATTAGCAATGTAAGTCTGAAAACCAATAGGAATGATAAACAGGCCTCAAATTATGTTAAAAACCTAACTGTATTAATCTCCACAGTCCTGCCTGCCTTCACAGAACAGTCAAGTGCTAACTCTGGCCTCATCCACTGTGGCCTTAGCTTCAGAGCCAGACCCAGCTCCAGGGCAGCGGTTCTCAGCCCAGCCCTTTCACAGAGGCCGCATACCAGATTTCCTGCATCTCAGAGATTTACATTCTGATTCGTAAGAGCAGCGAAACTATAGCTATGGGGTCGCAACAAAATAATGTTATGGTTGGGGTCCCACAACATGAGCTGTGTTAAAGGGTCACGGCGTTAGCAAATGTGGACGGTCGAGAACCATTGTTCTGGGGGGAAGGGCTGTATTCCACACTTCCGAGGCTGAAGCAGGAGTTCAAAGCTGAGGCCAGCCTGCAGAGGTTGATGCTTTTGTTTTGTTTTTTCTCGGTCATCAGACCTCTAAATAAATCAAACAGACATCCTAACCTCCACCACTTGGCTGAAGGTCCTTGTAGATCCGGCCTCTCCCTTTGGGCAGCAAAACCCAGTGAATGAACCTCAAGTGTCTCAGACATTCAGAGATCAAGGAAAGGCAATGCAGGAAGAGCTTTACATTGTTACAGTTTTCTCATTGCGCGGTTTGTAAACTAGGCATAGTTTATGCAATTTTGTGCCATTTTTATGGATAACATTTATACAGGTCTTAAAATACTATTCAGTAAGCGTTGATAAATATATACACTCTTATAACTCACACCCCAATAAAGATGTGGTTTTCTATATGCACATAGAAATCACATGTGGGGGCGTGAGAAGTAAGACTGTCTAGGGGTTGTTGGGAATAACGGAGGAGGAAGTGGGGAGTGTGGGTGAGCACGGCCGAGGGGCACTACAAACTCCCATGAGACTGTTTACACACCCAATACTACCTACAAGGAGCATGCTCCAATAGAAACTTTAAAAGACATGTGGGGGCTGGAGAGAAGGGTTAAGAGTGTCTGCTGCTCTTGCAGAAGACCTGAGTTTAGTTCCCAGCATCCTCATTGGGTGCCTGGAATTGCTTGGAACTCCAGATCCAGAGTTGACTGTCTCTTCTAGATTCCATGGGCATCTACATGTGCACACACACACACACACACACACACACACACAGAGAGAGAGAGAGAGAGAGAGAGAGAGAGAGAGAGAGGACAAATCCATGGGCATCCACATGTGCACACCCACACACAGAGACACACAAGTACAAATCCATGGGCATCCACATGTGCACACACACACACACAGACACACAAGTACAAATCCATGAGCATTCACATGTGCACACACAGAGAGACACACAAGTACAAATTAAAAATACAGTGTTCAAAATGGAGAGATATGCTTTATGAACTGTATGCAGAGTGGACTTAGCCCATTTGACCACTATCCTAATTTTCCTTTATAAAATAAGCATGTCTGCTCTAAGATTTGTAATAAAAGAAATTATATAGCATATATTCTTTAAAATATGTATTTATTCATTTTATTTATGTGTATATGTGCGTGCCTGCATGAGTTTATGTGCATCACACACACATTACACAGTGCCCAGGTGCCTGGAACTGAAGTCCAAGGCAGTTTTGAACCCATGTGGGTACGGGAAAAGGAGCTCTGTCCTCTGCAGCAGTCAGGGCTCCACGGCTGAGGCATCTCTCCAGCCTCAGCATGTCTTCTTGTTTCTGACTTCTTTCGTTTTTGTGTGTGTGTTTTCTTTGTTGGTTCGGGAGCCGGCTTTACAGTTGGCTGCAGACCGCCACTGAACATCACCCACAGGCGACAGGAACCCGCACATCTGTTGCCATGGCAATCACCATACATTCCCAGCGTGCATTTGGTTTACCTCCCGCCTTTACCTGCGAGCAGTTATGACACAGCATAAATAAAAGGCAAACCCTTCCTGACCTTCTCCTCCTCCCTGTCTTCTCTTTTCCCGTTTTGTCTTTGTCGCCCCCTTTTGTCTCCTTCCCCCACAATAAACCTCTCTCACTGGACCTGCACTGGCCTGGTGTGGTCTGTCCAGACTCAAGCCTCGACTCTATCACAACAATCGATTCTATCTTTGCTTTTATTCTTCATTTTTCTTTAAGTTTGTGTGCACACATGAGTGCTCACACTCTGCTACAAAGCACGTGTGAGTGCTGTACCCTCAGAGGTCAGAAGAGGGCAGCAGATCCCCTGCAGCTGGGGTGAGCGTCCATGTGGGTGCTGGAATCTGAACTTGCATCCTCAGCAAGAGCAGGCAGTGCTCTCTGCTGAGCCGGCTCTCCACCCCTCACCTCTGCTTTGATTTCTGTCTGTAGCTTTTCCTTTCAATTACCGAGAAGAGGTCTGCTGTAGGTCCTTACCACAGACTCCACAGCGTGCTCTCCTACAAGTTGTTCCCGGGACTTCACGGATGCAGCTTTTGTGAGTCGTTGCCTATGTAGGGAACTTTTTGTGTGTGGTTGTCGCTGGATCACCATGTGCCTGTAAGTAACTCCTAACCCGTGATCCTGTTCACCAGAGAAAGGAAAAGAGAAGCCTTGCCAGCCAGGTCACTGGGCCTCCCGGTAAAGGCCTGTTGAAGCCAAGGATGTAAAGCTGGTGGGAAGACACACTAGAGAACTGTTGCTTCTGCCTATGCAGCTGTGGGTCAACTGGCATGGCCAAGGCCACCGGGGCAGATGGGACTCTGCAGGCAGAGGACACGGTGACTCCGCTTCCTCAGACAAGCCTTCACTTGCTAACATGGCTTCCCAGCTGTGGCCAAGTCAGCCTATTGTCCAGGGTCATCTCTCTTACATCATCTGGTTCCAGAATGAATCACACCTAAAAAATATGTCCAGAGACACCTAGGTATTTGGTTGAATAACAGACGCTATAACCTAGACCCTCAAATCCAGTCACTACATTATCTAAAGGGAATTTCCCACTTTTCCACCAACGAGTGGGTTCAAGTAGAGAAACTCTGTGATTATCTTAATACGTTTGCCTAGAAGAAGACAAGCCCTCAGGGAGGCTAAAGTTGGGGCCATCACCTCTTTCATTGTGTCCAGGCAGGTGCTGGGGTGTCGTCCACAGTCTCCACCTCCTCCAAGGGCTTGCACACTCATCTCAGAAGGACAGAAGAACTGGTCCTAAATGCCCAGGAGCTTGTGGCCTCCACAGAATGCAGAAAACCCAATAGAACTCCCAGTGGTTGCCAAGACTTACTTAATCCTCAGACTCAAAACTTATCTGAAAGAGTCACATAAAGGGGCAACAAATCTGGAAAATCCAGTAGTTTGGGGAAGAAAGATAATTTTCTGAGTTACAATAATCCCTTTCAACATTAGACCGAACATTCTCACATTAAAAGATATGTTAAGAAAAACTGAGCTACCCAGAACTTTCTTGTATGTGTTCAGTGTCCATAAATTTCCTTTAGAATACAAAGGTTGCTCAAAAGAAGAGGGGAAATCTGGATAAAGCTGGTGCCCAGCAGGTCCTCACAGCTCTGTGTTCCTACTGGTAACACCGGGGCTTCTCCCTAAGAGCAAAAAACCTCACCAACTGGGTTCACACAAGCAGAAAGAGCCAAGACATTGGCCACAGTCTGTAGGAACACCTTGGATAGGTGGGTCACCTCTGCACACACTCTGAAAATAAGTAAAGTAAAAACAGCTAACTTATGATCCATGCAAGTCCGAGAAAGTGGCTGAAGCACCAAGAAAGAAAGAAATTCAGGGGAGACTTTCTGAACAGTACAGCCCAGACAGGAAGAACAATACTGTTGTGAATGAGTCCACCTGTCCATGAGGCTTTTCAGAAGTCCCCTCCTCTCTTGCCATCTGCTCACATAAGCACAGGAGAGAGTCTGACCCTTCTTCCCAGGCACTCCCTCAGGTCCTCTCTTGAGCAGAACCTGCAGCAGGTCCCGGGAGTTCCCCTAGCCTCTTCCAGGCCGCTCAATACAAAGTCTGCAGCTGGCAACTGTGACGTCATCGCGGGGGAATTTTCTGATTGGGTCTGGCGGGTTTGGTTTGGGTGTGAAATCTCCTTGGCTGGATCCTCACAATCTCTTGAAGACTCAGGACAGCAGCTGCACCCAGAGAACAGGATGCCACTCAGCAGAGCTCTGATTTTGGGAATCCTCGCCCTGATCACCATGCTCAGCCGCTCTGGCGGTGAAGACGACATTGAGGGTGAGTTGTGCAGCTGAGGGGTGCCTGGAGCCGGGAAATGGGAAAGCCACAGAAGAGGGAGATACAGATTCTCAATAAAGAGGTCTAACAACTATGTGAGCTTATCTTCGGGAGGCTCTGACTGGCGAGCACAGCTCATGACCCACCAAGCCACGGTTTTAACAGTGGACCCAGTAAGGGAAGGATGGGGGGCTCCGTGACAGACAGGGCTGTCTCAAACTTGAGGATGTTTCCAGGAAAACCGGTTTAAATTATTAAAAGTCCATGAACTATTACTCTCAAATTTCTCTGAGAGTCTCTGAAGCCCTTCATACCTGTAGTGTATCCTAAGGAGTCGTGTACACAAAAGAAAAGGCGTCCCTTATGTTGGGGTTTACATGTACCCTTTTCAAGTTAGGAACTAGCTGGCCGTGGTGGGAAGTGAGAGAAGGGAGCTCACCATTATAATGGAAAATCCTCCAGAATTTGGGACACATTATGTTTCACCTCATAAGTAACTAAGTCAAATAAATATATAGATGTGGTTTAAAAATAGTGAAAACCCAGGTGGGTCTGGCAGTGCTTAGGTACTGAAGCAGGAGGAGCGGTGGGTTCAAGGATAGCCTGAGCTCATGGTGAGATCCCTGTCTCAGAAAAGTATCCATTCATTAGTAAATGCCTATAAATGCCATTTTCCTTCTTTGTTTCCACTATAGATACAGTTTAATATTTTTGTAACAAGTTAAGGAATATGGGCTGCCGGTTCTACACCCTGCTTATACCCCATGAAGTTCTGTAACAACCCAGGCAAGCACAAGCTACAGGAGCCTGTGTCCCTCTGCTGTGCTGGCCACCCCCCTCCACACTCCGCTGACATCCCTTGCCCCTCTCAGACCCCTCAGAACTCCATCTGTTTACAGACGGCACAGGAGCTTGTAAATAGCAGTTGGAAAGTCAAATGTTCGAAACAGGAAGTGAAAGAGGTTGAGCGCTGTTGTGAAGCATGGCTGCTCCTCCAGCTTGGTTGGGAGAGAGAAGGCTCACCCACTTCTCCAGGAGCTTGGCTTCTTTGTCCCCAGTTTCTTTCTTCGGTGTCATACTAGGGTGCCCCAATCTGGTGTGAGCGGGCACAGTGGACACAGCCCTGAGGAACCACAGAACTGAAGGGCTACGTAAAATATTCCCATTTCTTTTTAATTTAGAAGGAAAAAGTGGAAATTTCAAGGTCTAAGGAAATGCTTTGATTTTAATTTAGCCTATATTGAATTTTTTTATTTATAAAAATATGACATTTAACATTTTCATCAAGGAAAGGCCCCAAAGCTAAATGCCTGGGGCACACAGGTCCTAACACAGCCCAGGTCATCGCTGACCCTGACTTTCACAGTCATCCCCAGAGTCTCCATGGGCCTCAGAATGAGCAATAATCACCCAATACTCCCTCTGTAAAGCATTTGCTCAGCTAAGAAGTCAGTGCTGAAGCTTATAAACCTGCTGCCTGCCCCTAGTGAGTGGGTAGACTAGTGAGGGAAACAGGTCAAGGTCAGGAAGCAGAAGGGCCATTGCAGGGAGAGTGGACCCAGCTGAGGGCAAAACCATAACAGCAGGAGGCAGCGCAGAGTCCTCAGCAACACTGTGGCTCAGGATAAGCGCCCGCTGAAGTAAATGTTGTAAGCTACTTGGCTTGAGCCATCTGTGTAGCAGACCGTGGACAAGGCAGTCAGGAGAGCAGAAATCAAATACATGTCATTCCACCCTTGTGTGGCTCATGTCACAGAGGGAAAGACTGGAGTGTAACCCACACTGTGAGTGGTAGGGAGGAGTGGGTGGTGGAAAAGCATCAAAAAGAATGAAGTTCACAGTACTTTTTAAAGCATTTCCTATCCGTTTGTTTAAAAACATTCTTTTTTCTTCCTGTTTTTCATTTTCCACTGTCCACCTGAATTCATCAGCTGACCACATAAGAAACTATGGTATAAATGTGTATTAGTCTTATGGACCCGGCGGCCAGTACACACATGAATTTGATGGTGATGAGGAGTTCTATGTGGACTTGGGTAAGAAGGAGACATTCTGGAAGATTCCTGAGTTTGCACAAGTGAGAAGCTTTGACCCCCAAGGTGCACTGCAAAATATAGCAGTATTAAAACACAACTTGGACATCCTGACTAAGAGGTCAAATTCAACCCCAGCTACCAACAGTAAGTGCAAACCACCCTGCTCCTTTCTCCCCTCCCTGGGGGGGAATACAATCCACATATAAATGGTTCTATAAAACCTTCTTTTTTCCCAAGAAACACCCAGATCTCTTCATCACTGAACCCTCATTCTCTCTCTCCTTACACATCACACATTTCACATAATATAAAGCTTTGTTTCCACAACACACATATTAAATCTTTTGAAGAGGCCCCGACAGACATCCTACCTAGCAGCCTAGAGAGAAGGGGACAGGGACAAAGTGTACGCAGTGCACATTAGCTCCAAGCAGAGGGATGATCAGGCTCTTGACCATTGTGGGTGTGAGTCTTGGCAAGAGCACTCCCTCACCAGACAGTGCAGAGCTTCAGGGGGAGAAGCTCCCATCAGCCTCTGACATCCAGACCATTTCCTTTGCAGAGGTTCCTGAGGCGGTCGTGTTCCCCAAGTGCCCTGTGCTGCTGGGTCAGCCCAACACCCTCATCTGCTTTGTGGACAACATCTTCCCTCCTGTGATCAACATCACATGGTTGAAAAATAGCAAGTCAGTCACAGAAGGCGTTTATGAGACCAGCTTCCTCTCCAACCGTGACCATTCCTTCCACAAGATGTCTTACCTCACCTTCATCCCTTCTGACGATGACATTTATGACTGCAAGGTGGAACATTGGGGCCTGGACAAGCCGGTCCTGAAACACTGGGGTGTGTGTGAGCTCTGCCCGCCCCAGGCACCTTCTAGCTCACTGTCAGCTCTAGAACAGCATGTCTTCTGGCTTTTAGTGACCAAAACTCACTTTCCACTCTTAAAGAGTTTCCATGATATGTAGTGGGTTCATGTCATTCCGTAAGCCCAGCCCCCAAAGTCTATGAAGATAACTTCTGCCCTCACCCTTGTGTACACGTACATGAACATACTCCTTTCTGACTCCAAAACTTCTCTTTCTCAGAACCCAAGATTCCAGCCCCCATGTCAGAGCTGACAGAGAATGTGGTCTGTGCCCTGGGGTTGTCGGTGGGCCTTGTGGGCATCGTGGTGGGCACCATCTTCATTATACAAGGCCTGCGATCAGGTGACACCTCCAGACACCCAGGACCCTTATGAGTCACACCCTGGAAAGGAAGGTAAGTGTTTGTGTTTGTGGGAGACAAAGACACCACATGGGGGAAGGAAAGGAGGGAGAGACATGAACATGTTGGAACTTTGCAGGAGCCTCTGGAACCAACGTTTCTCCTCTCTGTTTTGTTGTAGGTGTGTGACCCTCTACAGGGAAGATGTAGTGTGCTGGGTGACCGGGCACAGTGTGTTTTCTGGCCCAATTCATCATGTTCTTTATCTTCCATCTTGCTTTTCCCTTGGCCCTGAGGCTGTCCCCTCTCACAGCTCATACACCCTTGGAATTCTCTCCTAATCTGAGTTTTGCTTTTTGGCATCTTCCAAGTTAAATCTATTGTGGACTCTCTGAGACCCTGGTCAATAGCTCCACAAAACCAATAAATCTCTTATAAGTTGTCTTCTTTGTCTTTCCTGTCTTCCATTTTGAAGCTTACTGGAGCCAGGACCATGTAATCCCTTGTCCAGTGTCACAGGAACAACCAAAAGCAGCCCAGGATGCTTGGGTAACTTAGCCGAGGTTGAACTTTCTCTTTTCTTTTTGTCACCAGCCCTGACCACTCTCATCTGCCTCCAGTCAGGTTCAGGGAGGTAGGGTGTGAAACCTGCCTCAGTGCACACTTGCTGTAAGGAAATACCAAGGTCCAGAGACAGAGCAGGAGAGTCCTCACAAGCTTAAGGGCAACCTGGTCTACACAAGGCAAGCTGGTGCTTTATGGGAAGGCCCTGTTTACAAAATTAGAGAGAGAGAAAGGGAGGAAGAGAGGGACAGACAGAGATGGAGAGAGAGGAGGGAGAGAGGGAGGGAAAGAGGAAAAAGAGAGAATAACTATGAACTGAACTTTACATTTCAAAATGGATAAACGTTTTAAATTCTCAAAATGATTTATTCTCATCAAGGTGACATACCTTATGTGTCTGGGGTCATTTCTAGAAATATTTATGTGAACTGGCAAGAGTCAACCTGAATATAGGCAGCAGTGCCTTATGGGCTGACCAAAAAGAAAATGAGACAGCCTTTGCCTCTCTCTGCATCCTGACTGTGAATGTGTGTGATCAAACACCTCATGTTCCCTCTGTCTACCCCGTCACTATAGACTGTGTCCCACCAAAACTATGGGACAAGGCAAAACCTTTCTCCTTCTCTCCCTCCCTCCCTCCCTCCCCCATAGGATGCTACTGTCACTTAATCTGTAGCAGCACCAGAAGTAACTCCTAAAGTGGCAGAGATCACTCTTCAAGCCAACATGACAGGATCCTTTAGGCCCACAGCTGGATAGGTGGCCCATCGTTAATGGAAACTTTGTCATGTGGTGGATGCCTATGACTCTATTTTAGACATTCATAAAATGTACAAATAACCAATAAAATAATACATTGTGTAGAAAGTGTTGAGCTTTTGACAGTGACAGGGCACAATTCCTCTGTTTTCACAAAAAAATTCTCAAAACAGAAAAGGAAATGGGGGGCAGTTATGGGAGCATCAGGAAAGGAAAAGAGTGTAAACAACTTGAGTGAACACATGGGTACAGGAAAAGAACAGAAACCACCGGCTCTCAGGGGCCAGAGGTGTGGGTGCCTCATCCACTAAATGAAGCTGGAATGGATGCTGCATAGATTTCCCTGCACCACAAAAGAATGCAGGAGGCTGTGTGGTGATTGTGGCTAAAGATGTCTCTAGAAAGAATAGGCCACATGGGGCAATCATCACTGTCCTCACTGTCCTCACTGCACACTGTCCTCACTGCACACTGTCCTCACTGCACACACTGTCCTCACTGCACACACTGTCCTCACTGCACACACTGTCCTCACTGCACACACTGTCCTCACTGCACACACTGTCCTCACTGCAACACTGTCCTCACTACAAACACTGTCCTCACTGTCCTCACTGCACACACTGTCCTCACTGCACACACTGTCCTCACTGCACACACTGTCCTCACTGCACACACTGTCCTCACTGCAACACTGTCCTCACTACACACACTGTCCTCACTGTCCTCACTGTCCTCACTGCACACACTGTCCTCACTGCACACACTGTCCTCACTGTCCTCACTGTCCTCACTGTCCTCACTGCACACACTGTCCTCACTGCACACACTGTCCTCACTGTCCTCACTGTCCTCACTGCACACACTGTCCTCACTGCACACACTGTCCTCACTGCACACACTGTCCTCACTGCACACACTGTACTCACTGTCCTCACTGTCCTCACTGCACACTGTCCTCACTACACACACTGTCCTCACTGTCCTCACTGCACACACTGTCCTCACTGCACACACTGTCCTCACTGTCCTCACTGTCCTCACTGCACACACTGTCCTCACTGCACACACTGTCCTCACTGCACACACTGTCCTCACTGCAACACTGTCCTCACTGCACACACTGTCCTCACTACACACACTGTCCTCACTGTCCTCACTGTCCTCACTGCACACACTGTCCTCACTACACACACTGTCCTCACTGTCTTCACTGTCCTCACTGCACACACTGTCCTCACTACACACACTGTCCTCACTGTCCTCACTGTCCTCACTGCACACACTGTCCTCACTGCACACACTGTCCTCACTGCACACACTGTCCTCACTGCACACACTGTCCTCACTGTCCTCACTATTCTCACTGTCCTCACTGCACACACTGTCCTCACTGCAACACTGTCTTCACTGCACATACTGTCCTCACTGCACACACTATCCTCACTGCACACACTGTCCTCACTGCACACACTGTCCTCACTGCACACACTGTCCTCACTGTACACACTGTCATCACTACACACACTGTCCTCACTGCACACACTGTCCTCACTGTCCTCACTGCATATACTGTCCTCACTACACACACTGTCCTCACTGTCCTCACTGTCCTCACTGCATATACTGTCCTCACTACACACACTGTCCTCACTGTCCTCACTGTCCTCACTGCACACACTGTCCTCACTGCATATACTGTCCTCACTGCACACACTGTCCTCACTGTCCTCACTGCACACACTGTCCTCACTGTCCTCACTGTCCTTACTGCACACACTGTCCTCACTGCACACACTGTCCTCACTGTCCTCACTATTCTCATTGTCCTCATTGTCTTCATTGTCCTCACTGTCCTCACTGTGACCACTGTCCCCACTATCCTCCAGGAAAACCACCTCTAGAGGAAGTGGGTCAACAGATGGTAATCGCAGACTCTCCTGAGTGTGTCTAAGTCTCACTTGAGATTTATACCACCTTATATGAGATTATGTATAGCCTTTTCTTATAATTTCTTTACCTAGTTTGTGTGGGTTTTTCTCCCAACTGTCTCCTAACAATGTCTTTGCTCTGCTTTGTTCTAAGCATCTTATACAACCCTTTCCACTCTGCCAACTGCTTGCTGCATGATTAGAATTAGAAAGACACTGAGGTTTCTTGTTAAAACCCTCAGGTGTTTCTGTCCATGCTGTATCAGTGAGCTTAGGATGCAATGCAGAAAACACAATAGCACAGTGGATGTGCAGCACAGCTCAGTGCAAAGAAGCCTAAACCAAAGACGGAGCTCAGCACATTATAGAGAATATATTAAACATTACATCATGGAGTAAATTATCTAGTACTTCTCAGCCTTAGAGTCTTTGCAGTTATTGATAAGAATCTCAATATTCCATATTTATATCTATTATTACATTGTTTTAAGGAATGGAATGTTATAAAATGGAAGCAGAGGGATTATCTGGTGGGAAAAACTTAGGGAGAGGGATAAATAGAGTAGTGAGGAGAAGAAACAAAAGCAAGGTCCACCTGATATGTATGTGTGGGACACCCATGATGTCATTATTTTATACACTAAAGTTAACTAGACCTTTCAGATGTTTGTGTTTCATTTAGAAGACCCACAGAGGTCAGGAACTTACTACGTGACCAGGGTGGGAATGGAGGAAAAAAGAGAAAGAGAGATGTCAGTCCAAGTTGTGAAGTTTGGTTAGATTGAGAGGGTAATTTCTAGAATCTATTACACATCCTGCTGTCTTTCATTCATAATAGTGCACTGTATGCTTGAGAATTACTGCAAATGTTCTCGCAGCACACACAAACTGTAAGCATGTGAGCTGATGGGTAGCATTTCTTAACATTCATTAACTCAGTTGACTAAACTATTAACTCCTAAAGCAAAATATTCCATGGTAACCTGAAAGGGCAAAATTATTCTGCAACAATTCTTAGCTCACAGTAGTGAATAAACTTCAGTGGCTTAATTCAGTGAAGAATAATGGCATCATTTAAGAGCCGTAGGCTGTGGAGCTTTGACTCCCCACACAGCATCACTACAGTGAGGACTGACAGACGCCATCTAGGAAAGGCTAGCCACTGAGTTTTGTGGACATGGCCCTCCATTTCTTCTGTCTGCAATGTGTGCACTCTAAAGATGCACAGCCCAGAGACTTCATCTCAAGATTGCTTCTTGCTGCTGATATACCCTTTCTGGTATTATTACACAGCCTAATGATTCCCGGGCATCAGCCCACCCTACTAGGAATTTTTCCTGGAGATAAACATAAAAATAAACTTTCTGGAATTAATGATGTTTAGATGACTTAATGACTTTATAGCATTCCTGATTTGGTTCAAATAACTTTAGGAAGTTTAAGGAGCTGGTCTTAGTTGTTTTGCCAGAAAGATGTAATGAAGTTAGAATCAAGAATAGGATGTGCCCCTTCCTCATAGAACAAGTAACGGCTGCATAACAAAAAACACAACAAGCTTTCATAAATTACACTAAGAAGAAAAACAGGCTTGGAACAGATGTGTGATCAAGGAAATATACTAATTTTAGGTCAGGTCCAAGAATGAGGCCACAGGCCTGCACCATGATAAAGCAAGACCATGTGAAACTGTTGCTTTGAACTTATAATGAGCTTACAGAATGAAACACTGCTTTGAACTTAGTATCTACATCCTCTGTATCTCCTCTTTTGTGTAACATTTTATCTATGAGGTAATTTTATAAAGAACTTTTGTGTAAGAAGGTATAAAAAGGCCAGGAAGAAGAAATACTGTGGCTTTGGAGGCTATGCCAAATATAAATATGTTTATGTCTCTCTGTCTATATGTATGTTCATATATAAGTGTAAGTATATGTGCATATGTAAGTGTGCATGAACACTTGTGGAATTGATGAAACATGTGGTCAGGCCCTGCTAGTGTGTGTGTGTGTGTGTGTGTGTGTGTGTGTGTGTGTGTGTGTTGCAGTAAATCTCAAACCCCAGTAGGCTCATGCAAAAATCACACAACTAAGTTATAATATTTATAGCTGCATGCCTAGATTGGGCAGATCTACCCACTACAATAATCTATTCCCCAGTATGAGACTCCTCACTACTTGTGGCTTCTCCAGGTCGTGTGACTCTGCTTCATCTTCCTTCCACCATCCTCTTCCTCCCCATTCCCTACCCTTTCTCCATTCTCGAAAACCTCCAGCCCTGCCTTTCCCCTCCACTACCCAATCACAGGCTCCAGCCTTTATTTAACTGGGTACAAATCGGTTTATTCAGGAGCCTTACAGCATGTCAGTGAAAATCTTTCTGTCCCCCCCACACCCCCCCCCCCCGCCGTCTGTCTCTCTTTCTGTCTCTCTTCTAGCTTCTCTTTCTGTTTCTCTTTCTCTTTCCCTTTCAGTTTCTCTTTCTCTCTTTCTCCCTGCCCCCAAGTGCAGTCCTATATCCTGATCTCAAGTCATGGGTGCACCAGCTCGCACAGTGGGAGTGACTAATCTCGGGGGAGGGGGGGCAGGAGGAAGTCAGGTGCTAGTGCCGGAGTCCCAAGCATGGTCCCTGTGGCCACACCCACTCTCCACACAGCACCAGGACAACTCACAACATGTGTGCTTGACTTTTTCCCTTTCTTTCTGAAGTGGAAACATAAAGGTTCTTTGGAAAACCAGCTGGATGGTGTTCTGCTGAGGCAAACACATTAGGAGTGTTTTCCTGAAGTGGACACAGATGAAAGACTAAGGCAGACATGTGAAGGGTTGTCTCGCTGAAGCAGACACAGGTCAAAGGATGTTCTGCTGAAGCAAGCATGTGAAAGGACCCGTGATGAAGGAATCTTCACTAACAATACACATGTATTGGTTCACCTTACACTGCATGGTTGAACTGCATTTGTCAGGATTCCACAGAGAGAAATGGCCCAAAACATGTCTGATGGTGTGCTGCAGTTTCTTGCCACTTCCACAGACTCAGGCTGATTGGCGTAGTGATGGCAGCTGACACCATCAGACACATGGAGGACATGTGATGTTTGGAGGGTATAAATAGGACTCTACAGTGACCGGCTGAGCAAGGCTTGATAGAGCTGGTTGTGCAACACTGTTGGCCTTGTGTCTTCACTAATCTTTGCTTTTCACAGCCAAGAACCTCTGGCATTCCTCTTGGTCCCTCCTGACTCCTGCTGTGTTGAGGCTGAGCCCGGCTGTCTCTGCTGCTTCACGCTGCTGACCAGACTCTACCGAACTGGACTGCTGGCATATCCACGAAGTGTTTGTGAGCGGATCGAGCTGCTGCTGACCTGTGAACTGAGCTGCTAGTTTCCAGACAATACAGATGTGAGTTGCTCCAGGGAACCTTCCTAAACAGGTCCACTCTTCCCACCTCCATATCCTTTCTTTCCCACTACCTCTGGTGGGTGAGCTACAGGGAGGTTAAAGCATTTAAGAACCATCATTAAAAATAGGTGTTTAAGTTACACTTCCTTTTCTTTTCTCTCTGGCTCAGGAAGAGATAATAAACTCAGAGATGCTCTCCTGGCCACTGAGAGCCCTTGAGCCAGAGAAAAAAAGGGCTCAGATATCTAAGTTTTTTTCCCCATAAGCCTCTGCTTCTATCAGCAGGAGTTAAATTGCCAAAAACCTGTGGCTTCTGGCCACAGAATAGCAAAGAATTTTTTTTTTTTAAAAAAAGGTAGAAAATGTAAAAAGTAAGCAGCTTTTGGCCATGTGATTTCCGATAGAAATTGCCAAAGATAAAGTGGTTTTGGCCATGATCACCAACTCCATTCTCCATTTTTCACTGCCTGCCTCAAGACCTGGATGCCATGGCTGGCTCCAAGCAAATGAAGCCACATTTGTGCCAGAAGAGACAATTCAGGGCTGCCACACCCTTTGTACCGCCACTGGCCAGTTCTAGTCACCTGACCTCCACTTTACAGCAGAGTCTGGGTATTTTGCAGATGTTTATAAGTATTGATGAACACCACTGTTCAAACACACACGTTGGTGTTTGCCTTCTGTTTGTCTGTTGAAATTGAGTCTCACTATATAGTCCTGTAGACCAAACTGGCCACTTCTTAAACTAAAAGGGGATCTTCACCAACACTGGATTAAGGTGTCTCTCCACATGTTGGAAAGCCCTGCTACTAAGATTGAAGTCTGCCATTACCAGAAAGCCCTGAGCTCAGTGCAAATGGCAAACTCCCTTTGTCAGTAGGGCTTCCTCTTCTCTACCTGGAGGATACAGGACCCCACAATGCCCACCTGAGGAACATTATATAGTCCTGCACCTGAGATGCCCATGCTAATGAGGCATCTCAGTACCTTAAGCCTTCAACCAATGACCTTTGCCCACCCTAGATATTCTAATCCCCTTCCCCAAAACTATATAACCCTTGATCACCTTGAATAAGGTGTGTGCATTTAAGTCCACCATGAATAGAGGTTATGTGTATAGGCTAAGGTCGTCTCAGAGAGCTGTTTCAATGAGGACCATCGGAGAAGTCCTTTTGCCTAAAAGAGATGTAACACTAATATTTTTGGAGAAGGCCTCCTCCCATTGCCCCGGAGGCACTTGCTCTCAACTGGACCAGGATCCTGACCGTTTTAAACTTTGCTTCATCCTTTTATCCCAGTGAGAGGGAGGGAGTGGAGGAATTGGAACCACATACTCAATTGCTGATTGCTGAACAGGCAGATGTTTTGTGACATCTATCCCTGTTATTTTAGGCAGCTTCTTTGAAAACGGTTCTATAATTTCTTGCTGCAAATCATAAATCATTTGAGAAGATTCAGGATGACCTGACAAATGCATTTTAAGCATTTCTGAATCATATTTGCTGTCATTAAATCTTAAAGGCATAATATAATAATAAGTAACATTTCAGTCACATTTCAATTTCATTTATTCTCTCAATAATTCTAATTGATTTCCAATGTAGTGCAGCTTGTCTGAATCCAGCTGTTTCATCGGCAATTTCCTGTCTATCTTACTTGTTTGGGTCCAAAGTCCATGAGAATGCATATGCCAGCATTTAACAAGTTCAGCAGTTTCAACTTCTTTATGATGAGCAACTCCAGCTGTGGCCATTAATGCAATTATCAATCCCACCATCCATTGAGTTCTTGTCAATATTCTTTCAGCAAGCTCCTGTTGCATTAAATGTTTAATGATTGGCTTAACCCTTTATTGCTCCCCCCCCCCCCGCGGTCTCACTCTGTGGGCGCTGCTTTAGTATGGAGCCAAATGCCCAGACTCTATCACTGGGTCCAAGCCTCCCTCTCCTGGCGATTCCTCTCCCAGGCAGTTTGCTCTGCGGCCTGCTGCTTCTGTCTGGAGTGGATACGACCACCCCTGGAGTGTTTCTTTACCCCACCACCCAGCACAAACATTACTACAAAGCTCAAGTGCATTTCGTGGTTGTTTTATATATTAAATTTTCAATCCACAAACCCTCTATACAATAGGATTACATCCAAAGGACAAAGACACAAGCCGCCCTTCTATATAGATAAAAAGACTATAGAATGCCTTAATAATCTTCATATCTACCTACCGCCAATTATGGCAACCAGGATCTAGATCTTCGTTCTCCAGCTTCATCTTGATTTTCTTCCCCAATCTCTGCTCCTCTTCCATTTCCCTACCTTTTCTCCACCTACCTCTCCACTGTCTGATCATGTATCACCTTAACATCAATCTGCACGTTTTCACACTAACATGGTCTTGACAACCTCACTGGCACCCAGACTGCTGGCCTTGCTCTGAGACTATCCAAGCTTTCAAAAGCATTGGCACAGGTATGAGAGCAGCCTGCACAGAGATGCTGTAACCATTAGGTGTCATTGCACAGGTCCTTTCAGTAACACATAACATAACGGCAGACAAGCCATAACGTGTGACTTCGATCTAAACTAAAAGACAAATTTATGGAACTAATGGTATTAATATTTTGTCCCTCAATCCAAATGCACAAAGCATAAGGAGTTTCTATAAGAATCCTGGGTGGTGCTATAATCAATTCTAGATATCCAAATTTGAAAAGTTGTGTTTAAGCAATGAATTCTGTTACCCATACAAATGAGATTTTTTTTATTCCCATATTATAATTTACATTTTTTACCCCCCTCTGCAGGTTTAGCAGGTCCACAATGGTCATAAGGACCAGGTAACCAAGAAGATTCATTGATCACCACAGGAATATCTATGTCTCCTCCAGCGTACTCCTATATTGATTAGAGGATAAGGATTATAAGCTCATTATGTATGGTTGGTCTCCATTATCTGTACTGCATGAAAGAAGGTTGTAGTGTTCAGAGGCTTTTCAGACAGTCGAACTATTATTCTCCTTTCTTGGCCAATTTCTTAAACTGTCCCCATGTACAAGGATCAGGCAGGTATCTGATTCAGTATCTTTCTTTGTTTTCTTCTTTTTAAAGCCGTGCTATATGTCAGCAGTCAAGGATCCCACAGTCCTCTGCTGTTCATGTTGAATTTTAATTAGTTTGGATAGAATCCAGTTTTTCTTCTCCTATAGAAACAAAGACATAGCCTCAGCCCCAACATAATACCTTCCCTGCTTTCCATTCTGATGTTAAGACATCCTGTAAAAGTCAGGCTGATTTAACTCAGGAGTTTTGTGTGTTTGTTTGTTTTATTTTGTTTTGTTTTTATAACTCAATCCCTTTCAACAGCTATTGTTCCTATTAAAAGTTTAAAGTTAATCATTTATTGTTCTCTGGGAGTGCTTATCTTCCCCCCTTTTTGTTTTAAAAGCATCTCTTTTAATGTATAATCAGATCTTTCCACAATTGCTTGTCCTGTAGAATTATGAGTAATACCTGTAATGCTGCTTTATGTTATATTTTGTAAAAATTTGTTTTATTTTATTACAAATATAAGCAGGTGCAATATCAATTTTAATTTGTGGTGGTATCCACACAGTAACAATTGCTTCTAATAAATGTGCTGTTATTATTATTTATATTTAAAATATTTATTTGTTATTAAATATTATTCTTATTTATTATTAAATAATCATTTAATATTAAAGAATCTGCCTTTTCAGAACTTAAGGCAGTTGCCCATTGAAATGTAAATAAGGATCCGTAGTGTGATGTATATATTTTAGCTTTCGGATTTCTATTAAATGAAATACTCTATTTGCCAAATTTCATTTCTTTGTTCACCTTTAGGATTCCTGCTTACAGGTAAAGAAATCTGATTACATAAGGAACAATTAAGACAAATTTTTGAGATTTTTTTTTTTAGCTTGTCACCATGTCATTGAGAACCTCTTTGTTAAGCCTTTTTACTATTAATGTGATGTGTTTCATAAAATTTTGATGCTTCTAACACATTATTCATGTCATACATTATAACTGTAACACATTAATAATAACAATTATTAACAATTGATCTGTTTCATCATTACATTGTGTCATTGTCCTGGCTATTCAGTATGAGAATGAGTATGAGTTAGCTACATATGCTGGGTAATTCCTGTCTCTACTTACCTGTAGCAATCGCATAATAAGGTTAATCCTGAGTTATCAGGAATAAGTTCAGTATAAACTCTATATGAAAAACAACTCCTTCTGCATATCAAGAATCAGAAATTATACTGAGAGCTTCAGAAAATCTAATAATATCATAAGAATTGCATACAATTGTAATATTTGAACAGAATAGGGACTTTGAACTACATTACTTGTGTTTCCTGATTTATAACCTGACATTCCTAATTCATTTACATCAGTGTAAAAGGTTAAACCCCCAAGAATTGGTGATTTATTTTTTACTGTCTGTGGGAGAATTTATTTTGTTCTTTTTATAAATTGAAGTCTTTTGCTTTTGAAATCTTATTCCACCTTTAGTCATTAATTCAGAAACTTTGCCTATTTAGGTTTTTAATTTTTTGACTATTTATGTGATAAAAATACATTTTAAAATATTATCCTTTCTTTGTAGAATTATTCTTTATTTGCCTGATGTAACTGTCTCTGAGGCTTACAGCCTGAGTCTGCTAACCTAGCCCTGGTCCTGGATGATTCTAGCTTCTGTACAATCTGATCTAGGCATAAAATGTTTCAGCCTCTGAGACTTGCTGCTGAGTAAGCGCACCCTTTCCTGTTCTTTCTGAGCTCTGGCTGGTTCAACTCAGCTGTTCTGGATCAAACTCCTCTCCACGCTGACTGATTCAATCTGGCTTTTCTTCTGGCCTCCCCAAATTGCTCTCCACAAACTCTGCTGTATTCCTGTACTGTGTTTCTCTCCTTTAAGTACTTTACCTTTTGTTCTTCTCATGAGAGTTAGACATATCCCATTCTGTCAATTCTTTCTCTGATTTGTCTTTTTTTATACCATGCAATTAGATATCACTTTCAAGCATGGGTGCTTCCTTCTACAGATAACTTCACCTTCTGTGGTGGTTTGAATATACTTGGCCCAGGTAATGGTACTGTTAGAGTAAGTGTGGCCTGGGGGGTGGGAGGGATGGTGTCACTTTGGGAATGGGTTTTGAGACCCTCCTTTTAGCTGCCTGGGAGTCAGTCTGCCCTGGTTGTCTTTGGTTCAAGACTCTAGCTAGTTTCCTTCCCCACCACTATGTCTGCCTAAACACTGCCATGTTCCTGCCTTTGTGATAATGGACTGAACCTCTGAACCTGTAGGCCAGCCCCAGTTAAATGTTGTCCTTATAAGAGTTGCCTTGGTCATGGTATCTGCTCACAACAATGGAAACCCAAACTGAAACACTTTCATTGTTGGTGATTAAAATACTAGGGGCATATCTGTTTTCCAGCGAGAGGGATTAAAAGTATGTGCTAAGGGCTGAGGTACATGCTAACTAGGAACTGGTTCAGATATCTTGTAACATTATTCCAGTAGGACAAAGAGTGGAGGTCAGAATAAAAAAAAATAGTCAAGTGTAGAATCTAATCTGTCCACTTTGGCACTGTGATGGTTTGTATATGCTCAGCCCAGGAGTAGCATGATAGAAGGTGTGGCCCTGTAGGAGCAGGTGTAGCCCTGCTGGAGTAGGTGTGGCCCTGTTGGAGTAGGTGTGGCCTGTTGGAGTAGGTGTGTCACTGTGGGTATGGGCTTTAAGACCCTCATCCTAGCTGTCTGGAAGTGAGCATTCTGCTATCAGCCTTCAGATGAAGATGTAGAACTCTCAGCTCCTCCTGCACCATGCCTGCCTGGATGATGCCATATTCCTACCTTGATGATGATGGACAGAACCTCTGAACCTGTAAACCAGCCCCAATTAAATGTTCTTTATGAGAGTTGCCTTGGTCATGGTGTCTGCTCACAGCAATGGAAACCCAAATAAGACAACCATTAATCTTAATTTTGGCTTTTCATCATTAATAACAATTTATAAAAATACCTTTTTTCCAGCACTCTCCAATCCTCCTGTCCTATTTGTTGAAGCTGCTTTACCTTTGAGATATGGGAGTAAATGAGCAATCCTACCACCTGGTGCTAATTGTATGGTTTTCTTAACATAAGCCATGATTTTAATTTCACCGTGACAATCTTCATCTATTAGTCCTGGGTGTATAATAAACCCTTGAGCTGTGAAACTACTTCTTCTAAAAGTTATTCCTACCATTCCTGTAGGAATAGAACTATTCCTACATATGCACCAGTGACTATTTTATAACAAGGAATTTGTGGGGACAGTGGATATTTACCCACTGCCAAGTCAAGAGCAGCTGCAATGGTGAACATTATATCTCCAATACTGAGTTTACATTCCCGTTTGCCTTGTTGGTGAAATACTCCATTGCTGACTGGATATATTTGGTTTGTGTTCTTTGCTCTTGGGTTCCAAGCAAGGCTCCTTTTCTGGTTTTCTGACAGTTAAAAATTGCCTAGAACATCTCCTACTAATTGGCATTCATTAGCCCAATCTCTGCCCTTTCTACATTTATTACAAATTATAGTGGTATATTTATGATTATTGTAAAATGAGACATTTCCTTTAGTAAGCAAACACCTACATTCTTTTTTTTAATGTCCAAGCTTCCCTCAGTTACAGCACCATGTTCTCTGAGAGTTAAATAAACCTTGAGCTAAAGCTTGTCCAATCGAAGCTGAGTTTTACTGCAGATCCAATATCAGCAGCAGCTTTCATCCATCCATCTAGAGAGGTACCTTGAGCTTTTAATGGTCTTATTGCTTTTGGGCATTCTTTATTTGCAACTTCAAAAGTCAAAGATTCAAGTAACACATTTCTTACATCTGTATCTGCTACTGATCTTAGCACTGCTGAAGTTCATCTTTGCAAAATTCAGTGTAAGCCTCCTCAGGACTTTGGGTAAGTTTAGTAAAAGACACAGTCCTTTTTCCTGGTTCTTCAACTCTGTCCCAGGACCTTAAAGCCACTGAACACTTCTGACTTTAACAAGAAGGTTTAATTCTTATGTGAACACCTTTTTGTTTTGTTTTGTTTTCATAATCTTCCTTGTCTTTTGGGAAGTAACCTTTTTGTCTCAAGAGCTTTTCTACTTGTTTACTTACTATTTGAGGTTGTGCAGTAAAGTCAACATCTTCCTCTTCTAGGTCTATGACATCTGAAGAAGGGGGAGGAAATTCCTCTCCTTCCTCCTCACCTGTCTCGCTCCCAGTTTCTTCTGAGGTAACTGCTTCACTTACTGACAGATTACCTTGATAAGCCTGCACTGATGACATTGGATCTATGTTTCTGGCTGTTCACTCTGTAATGGTTCTAAGGCCTTTGAAGTGAAAGTACGCAGAGACCAAATCCTCGTAGGTGTCTCTTCTCCACTTGTTTCCATGCCGACAATTTTAGTTGAATATTTGGAGTTGATTGAAATCATAGGCAATTCAATTAATGCCAAAACTCAATAATCTTTATTTCACTTTCATTCTGCTAACTTCTGATAACCATTGAAGTAACTGTGGCTACTTCTGATCTTGAGATGAGAAATTTTCTCAGACAAGCTGGTAAAGTCCCCACGGCCTCTGTCCAGATCCCGGAGACTCACATACCTCTTGGTAAGCACAACTTTCACCTCCAGTTCCAGTGAGTCCAGACTCCTCTTCATCTTGGTCCACAATGTTGGGCAGCATTTATTGATTGATGTTGGTCATATATGCCAAAGCAGAGAAGCTCACCAAGATGCTAAGCCTTCATTTCCCCCAAAGAACAGAGGGGTCCAGCCTTTTTAAGAAGACTGACATCCAGCTAGCTCACTCCGGCTACTTTGTTCAAACGTTATACAAGGGTAAATTGAGGCTGGGGAAGGCTCTAGTTACTAAAGGTATTGCCCTTGCTACCTACGAGAGCAGACAACCCACAAAGGTTCCACTCCCTTTTGACCATGGCTAGCCACAATCAAAACTCCAGGTTTTCCAGGAGTGTCTTAAGACAAAGGTTGCTACAGCTGCAAGTCTTCATGTAGCACCAAGTGCAGATTCTCTAGAGAAACATTTCTTTGGGGTTTAAATAGTCTCAAAAACAATTTCTCATCCTTTACTGATTGACCTAAACATAAAAAAGGCTTTACTGAAACATTTCACTCAAAGCCAGACACTATACCTATCACTACAGGGGTGGGGCTAAGAGCTATGGCTGCTCTTGCAGGGAGCATGAGTTAAGTCTCCGGCACCCACCTGTGGTTCATAATTGAAATAGAAACTTCTAGTTTCTTTGGAAAGTTGATTATGTCAAATGATGTTTTGGGACACACGGGTGAAAGGATGTCTTGCTAAAGCAGACAGAGTAAAGACTTTTCCTGAAGCAGACACAGGGGAAAGGATGTGTGATGGAGTATGAATAGGACAGACAGTGGGAGAGAGCACTGGTTTGGTTTGCGTCCCCTCACTATTCTTGGATAAGGACACACAGGTATCGGATTGCCTTACATGGTGTTGTTGAGCTATATTTGTGATAATGAATCGATAGAGAGAAACTTGACGAAGAACTGCTTGTGAGGATCCTGTGGTTTCTTACTTCAGTGGCCTCAGGCTGGTTGGTGAGCCTTATGTTTTCTTCAGGATTGAACTAAGCTGCTGGTTTGTGTGTGGTGTCTGCCTGCTGAGAGGACTTCATTGCAGCTGCTGAGTCATATTTGGCATTTGCTACAGGTTGAACTGCTGCTAAGGAAGACCAAGCTGCACAGGTCCACTTCCCACAGATCCTAATAACCTTTCTCTTCCACTACCTCTTCTGGGTAGTGAACTAGAGGATAGGTTGATCATTTATTAAAAGTAGGTTGCAAAAAATTTATGCCTACACATAATCATCTATAACTACAGTTCTAGAGAATCTGGTGCCCTCTTCCAGCCTCTGTAAACAGTGTGTGTGTGTGCACGTGTGTGTGTGTGTGTGTGTGTGTGTGTGTGTGTGTGTACATATCTTGCTCTTAAAAACTCAGGCTACAACCTTGGGGAGCATATGCAGCCTATACACTCCATAGTGTCCCAGGTTGACAACCTGCATTGAACCTGGACCACTGAAGGAAAAAAGAGCAACTTCCTCATTCCGACCCTGTCCACAGATGGAACATCATCTTTCTAGACCAAGTGTATAGGCTCGCTGTGTTAGCGGAAACAAAACCTGTAGAAGTGCTCCAGCTCTCGGGGTTGAAAACACATCAAAAGGACCACTGAGCGGTGACTTCCCTAGGTACAGGTAGAGAATGGCACTAAGATCAGGAAGTCTCCATGTTCACAGGTGATAGGGTGCACATGTGAGCTGTCTTCTCCAGTGAGGGACAGAGCCACAGATGGCTTCCCCCCTTCTGTTGGGTTTCACATCAGTTACTTTTCTCATTGTTCTGCCAAACACCTTACAGGAGCTATGGGAGTCAGGGGCTGTTCTGGCTTGAGGAGGGAGAGCTTGTTATGACAGGGAAGGTCTGTATCAGGATGGGAGGTCACAGCGTCCACCATCAGGAAGAGAGACAAATGTTCAAGCTTCTCTTGCTTTTAGTTTCTTTTTTCCCATCTGGGACCTCAGCCCGTTTAGGGTGAAATTTTCCACCTTGACTGAGTCTAGAAAGCCTTCACAGATATGCCCAGAGATGCATCTCCAAATTGACCATCAGCACAAAACATCAGAAACCTACCAAAACCAAACTGCAACCATCCCTTAACACACACACACACACACACACACACACACACACACTGAGGAAATCTGGGGATCCAGGGGCTCCATGAGGCTGATATAACTATTCAATGCTAAGGGTCTGAAAACTCATTTCCTTAAGAAGAAGACGAACACAGTGGCAGCTGTCTGTGTCCTGTGTACATGATGTTTTCCAACATTGTATATGTTACACAGGATTCATCAGGAAGGATTTCCCTAAAATTTTCAAAGCACTGGTAGATATACAACAGTCTGAAATACTCAGAGAGATGAGATTTGAGGTAGGGGAGATGTAGGAAACAGAGATGCAGAAAAAAATGCAAAGGAGAGAGCAAATGACACAGGAGTAGACAGAGGGAAACAGAGAAACGGCTCAGGGGGTGAACTGGAGAGTCAAAGCCTGGGCAGGCACAGCGCAGGGCGTGTACGCACACACAGGAGATGCTGTGAAGGGAGATGGGGCAGATGCAGGAACAGCTGGGGAGAAACTGTCTCATCAGTTATGAGTCTAGTCGCTTCTGAGACCAAGCCCAGCTTCCTTAGAACAACAAAAGATTAAATTGGGGTTTTATCACTGGCCACCACAAGAAAAAGTGCTTTTATTCAAAAGACTGTAATCTTTTTAAAATGAAGGTGAACCTGAGTCAGTCAGTCAGTGTGACCTCACAGGGCACATGTGACACACTGCAGAGAGGCTGGGGTGCATGAGCCTCCATCCACCCTGACATGGAGCCCAGGCTGCTTCTGGCCGTCCTTGTAGAAACCACAGTTTGGCTGGGTCACCTTGTCCCACTTGACCCCACCCTGCTCAGTTATGAAGGTTCGGGATACAAATAGTTCGGAATATGTTTAATTATAAAAAAGAGGTAAATGCTTAGGGTTCAGCAGCAGCCTGTGGGGGACAGTGGTGTTGAGGTTTGGTCTGTCACCGTGTATTAAAATGCTGAATTCTGTACCTGACCGTGTAGGCCTACTAAGTGAATTCTCAAGGTTACAAGCATGTGTTGTACAAATTTTGTTTGTTCTTTAATTTAAAACTATTGGTTAAATAAAATTGGCAATAGCCAATTACTGGAAGGATTAGAGGTAGGTGGGTTTTGAGTTGCCTGGTTAGAGGTGAAAGAGAAGGAGGAGGAAGGAGGAGAGGAAGCCACCATGTAGGGAGACGGGCACATGAACTGGAGATACTGCAAGTATTTGGGGTACAGCTCAAGGAGGTGGCCAGAACAACCGTTAGAAAAGTATATTAGTGGGTACTCCCACCCCCAGTAATTTCCAAAGCCAAATAAAATAACAGTCTGTGTCTCATTTATTTGTAAGCTAGTCAGGGATAAGTTTAAATTGGTTCTGCTACATTTTGGTGCCCAATGTGGGCATGAACACAGGACCCTGAGATTAAAGATCTGAAATAACCACAGTCTGAATCTTGTTTATTTGTAATCTAGGCGGGGATACTCTTAAATTGGCTGTCCCACAGAGTGGAGATAGAAAGCCTGGGGTGCTGCTGTACATGGGTGGAATCTCTGGAATCACCCAGGGCAGAGCTACAGAGACTTGGGAACTCAAGATCACAAGAGCTGAGCTGGTGATGTCACTGACCATGTAGACTCTAGATCACAGAGTCGCTGGCAGACAGGACTTCAGAGCAGGATACGCAGGCCTTACAGTCTGAGACAGTCCACATGTTATGCCCAGATCTTGAGGACCCCAGGAGACCACCAGGAATTGCAGTCCAATGCAAGAACAAAGAGAGTCTTTATTGTATGAGTCTGACCTGGATTGTAAGCCTTTCCTGCTCCTCAGGTTAGGAATGTGATGCTGAGTCCAAGGGCTTCAGATAGATATGGGAGTATGCGTAAGCTGGCATCTTGAGCTTTGGTGTTACATGGTTGGGGGCGGGGGGGGGGGTGATGAGAGAGTGCCGTCCTTCAAACCTGATAGTTTGTTCAGACAGCATGGGGGTGGGGGTGGGGTCAGAACGGTGCAGTTGGAAAGGGACCTTCCCGGCCTGGGGAGCACTAACTCTAGGTTATCAGAAGCTAGTGTACTTTACAGACTGGTCACAGCTGCCTGGGAACATTCGACTGCCTCTTTCCCATAGTCCCAAGAGTGGGCTTTTATCACCTCAAAGATATTGGTTTCTGCTTCCTTCAAGGGCAGGAGCCATCTGCATCAGAGAAATGCTGGCTGTTAATCAGGGAGTTTCAGTAACACTGAAGCTGGAGTAGGCTTGTCTTTTGTCTGTTCCCAAGGCCCGCACCTGCCCAGGGAGGTTGGGGGGGGGGGGTAACTGTTCTGGCTCTGTGCAGGGACAGGAGAATGCAGGATTTGATGGCAGAGATGGGGACAGGTTTCCTGTGTCTCTTCAAATAGTTGAAACACTCTCTTGAGTCTCTACTGTAGGAGCCCTGTGGGGGAGAAGGGAGCAGTCACTGGAGTGCCCTGGAGATATGTGACTCTTCTGAACCCATAGAATTAGACAAAGAAAGCTGGTGTCCCGGTCATACACCACCTCACCACCTGTGCAAAGTGTAAGCAGCTAAAGGAGCAGAGCCTCACAACCGCAAGCGTGTGGGAGGTGGAAGAGAAGCCAACCCTCTCAGAAAATATGGAAGATCAGATCTTTGGGTAAGTTGGAGGGGTCTGTCTCCTCTGAAGTACCGTCAGCCTCTTCCTACCACTGTCTATGTCCACCATGACAGTCTCCAGTGTGGGCACAGAGCAGGCAACATCTTGGTGTCTAAACCCATGGCTCGGGCTCCACTCAAGTGATGGTGGCAAAGTCTGCTGGGGACAACCACTGGAGCTTCTACAGACACTGGCTGTGACACTCTCAACCCCACAGCACAGACACACTGTGAACCAGGACTGTGCCAGGCCCAGCTGCCACACACCCCTCCCGCACACCCTTCCCGCACACCCTCACCCCTGCAGCATCCCACAGATAAGAGCTGAAGTATTACCTGCTGGAGGAGGCGCCCGAGGTCCTGCAAAGGGAAGTCACATAGAGAAGGGTGTGGTTAGAGACACAGGGCTCTCGCATGAGCCGGAAGGGCGATGGGTCCTGCAGCTTAGCTTAGCTGGACCTGTTTTCTCACCGACTGGACTCACTAGGACCCTGAGCACCACCCCCAAATGCATGAAACTGCACAGGAAGGAGGGAAAGGAAGGTGAGCGTACTCATTGCCAGAAGCTTCCGGAAAGGAGCCAGCGAGCGTGGTGGACAGTGATGGGGATCACAGAATGAGCTCCAGGCCCTCCCACCCGCAGCCCGGCTCCTTCCTGCAGCAGAGCCCACCACCCCAGTTCCCAGAGCTCCTCACCTTTCTGACTCCTGTGCCGGATGAAAAGGCCGAGCCCGAGGAAGATCACCCCGAGCACGCAGCCTCCGATGACGCTCAGCATCTTGCTCTGGGCAGACTCAGACTGGGCCCCTGGGGAGCAGAGCCCAGAGTCAGCTTTTGTCCCCTCATGTCACAGCAGCTGTGACTGAGAGCCCACAGTCCAGCCTGAGCCATATGAGGAGGACCCAGTTCTGTGTTCTGACCCAGGGCCAGGAAGGGCCAGGAGCTCTGAGCACAGTGATGGGGGAGGGGATACGGGGTGTTTGCGCCCCACAGACTGATCTATAATCTTGAGCTAAGATACCCAGTCACTAGCTGCCATTGTCAACTCCTCTGGATATTAGAGATGAGTTCCAGGGCCCCAGTGAACTGGGTTCTCCTGACCCTGACTGTGAGGCAAGAGATATGGCTTCCTGTAGTTCTCAGCTCAGTAGTGGAAGCAGACCATGCAGGGCAAGTGATGGGATGGGTGACACCAGAGGGATGGGGTGGGTGACATCGGAGGGATGGGGTGGGTGACATCAGAGGGATGAGGTGGGTGACATCAGAGGGATGAGGTGGGTGACATCTGAGGAATGGGGTGGATGACATCAGAGGGGTGGGGTGGGTGACATCGGAGGGATAGGATTGGGTGACATCAGAGGAATGGGGTGGGTGACATCAGAGGGATGAGGTGGGTGACACCAGAGGGGTGGGGTGGGTGACATCAGAGGGATGGGGTGGGTGACACCGGAGGGATGGAGTGGATGACATCAGAGCATTGGGGTAATAACAGCTAAAATTTCATGTCATGTGGGGCCCACAGTGAAAGAAAATACTCGCTTACGCCACTCCACTGTGACAGGGCTCTCAAGGCTGGGGTGACCAACATGGCAGGTATAGACGTCTCCCCGCTGAGGAGTCATCTCCAGCATGACCTGCACCTGGAAGGTCCAGTCCCCGTTCCTAATGAGCTGTGTGGACACGACCCCCTCCGTCTCCTCCTCGCCATTTCCGGAACCAGCGCACTTTGATCTGGGCTGGGTAGAAGTCTGTCACCGAGCAGACCAGCAAGTTGTGGTGGTTGAGGGCCTCCGTCCTGGACAGGGAGATAGCGACCTTGGGCTGCTCTGGGGTGACAGAAAAGACAGTGAATGAGATGAGGGTCACGTGGAGACTCCTCACAGGGAGGAGGCAGGGTGGGAATGAACGCCAGGGTTCTAACAGTGAGCGAAGATCAACTCCACAAATACAGCTTAACTCACTCGGAAAATAACAGTCAGTGTGGCCTGTTCTTACATATGAAATATAGTAAGACAAAAGAGGCCGGGTGGTGATGCCCTCAGGAGGCAGAGCCAGAAGAATAAATCTCTATGAGCCTGAGGCCAACCTGGCCTAGAACAAGTCTAGGAGAGCCAGAAGTACAGAGAGAAACCGTCTTTGTAAACCCTCTGTGTATTTTTAAAATTTATGTGTAAATAAAATGTATTTGCATAAAATAAAATTTTATTTATGCAAAAATATAAAAACAACTGTTTTTCTAAAAAAACAGATAAGACAAAAGAAAAACTGGTTCAGATTTCAAGTTAATAATTTTTGGGGAGAAAAGCTGCAAAAATGACTGCAGTACAACATCCTTCCTTCATCTCCTCAGACTGTCATGTACAGTCGGACAGACGTGTTTCCTGACTTTGATACACTGCCCAGTTCCTCAGACGCCTCCTCACCGGGTGCTGTTACCCACTAAGGTTGAAAACAGCTTGCACACCTAAGTATTTAATGAACGAGAACATGCTTTGTTCTCTGTTTCTACTCCTCTAACCCTGGCGCTGACAGGGGAGCGGAGGTCACGGAGGTCACGGAGTCAGGGGTCGGCGCTGAGCCGCACGGGGCAAAGGGCAAAGGGCAAAGGTGAGAGAGGAGGGAGACTATGGAGGCGCTGGCTGTGCGGGGCAGACAGCAGGGAGGCGGCCACGGCAGCTCCGCACCGCAACCCCGGCTCGTGTCCCCTCGGGGCCCCCACGCCGCGGGACCCGCGCTCACCACGCCACCGCAGGGAGTTGTAGACCTCCGTCTCCTCGTAGTTGTGTCTGCACACCGTGTCAATAACGGCCCGCGTCTGCTCGAGGTAATTCTCATTGAAGTACTCGGCTGAGTGCCGCCCCAGCTCGGTCACCGCGCGGTACTCGCCCACGTCGCTGTCGTAGCCCACATACTCCTCCTGGTTGTAGATGTATTTGTTCACATGCCGTATGCGCTGCGTCCCGTTGGTGTAGTAGCAGTAGCTCTTGAACTGGTACACGAAATCCCCTGCGGACGGACGCGGTCAGCCCAGGGACACGGAGACCGCGCCGACCCCACGCCGACCCCACGCCGCGTCCCGCGCTTCCCGCGTGGGGGACCGGGCCCGCCTGCGCTTAGACCCGCGGAACTCACCCGTGCCGACCCCGCTTCCCCAGAGCCCGGGCGGCTCGAGACGGTTTCACCCAGGGGAGGGAGCAAGGGAAGGACGAGCGCCCGAGCTCATTTAATTTATGTTGATCAGTCTTTAGTACATGTGCTGAATCAGGAAAAAAAACTAAATAAAGATAATTTTTTTAAGTTAAAAATAAAACTCCTCAGGAAGCACAAATTGTAATTGGTACGTTTGGGTAGAATGGGGGTGGGTCTGGGTGGAGTTGGAAGAAGGGGTGAATATGACCAAAATTGTACGAACTTCTCAGCGAACTAATAAAACTAGGATCTGCTGCCGCGACCCCACCCGTGAGATCCTCGCCTGTGTTCACAAGGCCCCGACCTCACCGCCGCTAGGGGGCGCTCGTTCTCAGAGAGCCCCGGGGGAATCCAGGCATCTCTGGGAACTGCCCGCTTGTGTGGGTCACCCCGGGCATCTTAAGTGTAACTAGAATAGGGAAGCCACCTACGTGCACTGGCTGAGAGGACCTTGGAGGACGAGGGCTTTCTATAAAGCACTCTCCGGTCTCCGAACCAGGACCCCCCAACCCCGGGTATCTCTTATTTCCCTTCCAGCCTAGTGTTTTCTTGGAAATTCAATTTATGAAACCTGTGTCTGAGTCCTCGTTTCCATGGGAACAAACATTTAGACTCCTTGGCCCTGGCTTCTCTCAGACACCTAGAGTTGGCCTCTCTAAGACTTCCGCTCCACATCAGGAATATTCCTCAAACACTGGACGGTCATCCCAGGCTTCTTTCCCCATTTCAGAATGTGATGTTTCCTCCAGACAAGGTGTATGGGGAGGGGAAAGAAGGGGGTGGTATTGTATAGGTATTGTTTATCCTGCTGTGCTCTTTGTCTTGTCCTTGGAGGGAGATTTAAGCTCTGCCTGCTACTGTAATATGCCAGGCTCGCCCAGTGCGGCAGACATGATCCTAACTCCTGTATCAGAGCACGGAAATGAGAACGGACTCTCACTCTCCTCAGAGAAAGCAAATCTATGGTAAAAGACTGCTCCAAATTAGAATTTTGCCATTCCCCAGCCCCCACACACATACCCCAGGGCCCCTCAGAACCGGTCCCCCCAGAGTGCTGGCTCTGGAGAGCCCTGCCCTGCACTTACTTGGGGAGTCTCTGCCCTCAGTCCCTGGGCTGCTCAGCGCCATCAGCGCCACCACCACTGCTGAAAGGAGGCTGGGGATCTGCAGAGCCATCTCTGAGGAACGGTAATGGAAGTCACCAGGACTCACACCTGCTGTGCCCACTTCAGAAAGCAAAGTTCTGTAGCCTAGGGTGATCTGAAACCCGAAGAGTTAGGGTTGGCCTCAAGTGAGGAACCAATCAGCACTGGAGCTGAAGCCTGTCACTTGTCTCTGGGCAGACGTTGTTTACAAAGGCTCTCTGTGCAGGGCATGTTCCGTTTCTTCACGGAGCCCCACTGGATGAACATTTGAGGTGACTGTTCCTCTCAGTTACAGAGTAAACTTTTCCAAGTTGCAGACTGAATAAAGAGAAAATTGTGAATCAAGTATAGACAACTTCGGAGTAATTATTTCAAACCTACTGTTCTTACACTGAGGTTTAAGTGGGAGGAGTGTGGTGTGTTAGGGACAGAGAGGTTGTCTCTTGTTGTATCTGACCCGTTGAGGCACCTCAGGTGAGAAAGTGGAGTTCGTAGGGAGATGCTGAGCCTCTTCTAACCCTGGGCTTCTCTTTGTAAAATGCAAGCCATGTTCCCTGCACTGCACACTAGGTTTGGCTGAGCTCCCACGAAGGAGCAGTGTGATGTGGCTGAGCTGTCGTGTGTGGGAAATGACAGGTTAGTGTGCCCAGCCCTGCTGGCTCATGTACTGCATACGTGGTAATTCAAGGAAAACACAGAAGTTACTCAACCCAACTTTTCTCTTACGAATTCTTCTGCTGTTTAAATCCTCCACAAATATATCAGCTAAGGAAAATGCTGTAACCTCTCAGGGCTTCCAGATACAGCTGCCTGGAATTCCAAGGACAAAAGGCTCATGTATAAAGCAACAGCCTCAGGAAGGGACACCCACAGGCTTGTCACACTATGCCAGCCCGAACCACAGCGTCATCCACATGTGTCCCCTCAGGTATACACGCCTGAGTCTCATTATCCGACAGCTGGACCGGTGCCTGCCAAACGCCAATGACTAAACAGTACATCTTTCCCTAGAACCACAACACCTGATATCATTTTAGATCCTAGTTAAACTGGGTCAGGATTTGAGAGCAGAGTTGACCAGGGAAGAGAGAAAGGCATAAAGATGGGCAACAAGAACCCCCCGTGAGGGCTCCAGCGGCACAGGGGAACTGCAGGATTTCAGGGTCCACACTGGCCCCGGAGAACCAGAGGACAGCATGGGCTCCCACCACAGCTGTGCTCAGGACAGACAAGATCTCCTCAGCCTACACCCGGAGCATTAAGGAGAAACATCAGCTCAGCTGGGGATGGGCTAGCAGACAAACATGGCCATTCGGGGACCATGGCCGTGATGTTCTCAGTGTCCTCAGCCCCCACCTCAGACCTCCACACAGTAATCTGAAACCTCTGCCTCTTCTACACCTTCCCTAAAAGGAAAACTCCTAGGCTTTGTCATGGGGTTGTGAAGGGAAGCCTGTGCCACACAGGGGATTTCCAGCTCTCCCAGGCCTCCTCACACTGGCTTTTCACCTAGCAACAGAAGCATCATTGGGAGTCCTTCTGCTGATTGGCTAAAATCACATTACAGACCCAGGGCCTGGGGCTTGTCAGCTCCTGCTCAGCCCAGCCTTCTCTAGAGTCCCAGGGTGACTTCCCGACTCACGCTGTGATCCTGGGTGGAGACAGGACACGTAGACTGAGAGCAGTCTGAACTCCATCTGGCTGTAAGAAAAACTTTTACATCCTGGCCAAAGTTTTACAGGGACATCTTCCGTTCATACCTGTAGGAGAAAGGGCTGTGGAGTCCTTACGAAGAAACCCTCTCCTCAGCCAGCACCCTGGAAATCAGTGCTTGGTCAGTGGGGCCAACTAGTAATCAACTCGTCACCAAAAGGTCACAGGACCCTACTGTGTCCACGTCAGGCATCAGGTGCTCTTACAGGGCCTCACAGCTGTAGCTCCACTATTAATCTAATGCTAAGGTGCTGCTGAGTTTTCCTTTAGCAACAAAGTATCACACAACTACCCCAAGTTTTACTCAGTCAACTTGCAGTTATTTACATATTCCCACTGTTCAAGTCTTGAGCAATGAGTTATATTAACTTTCCTTATATATATAAACCATATGGACTTTATTATTTTACAAGTTTTTCTCCTTAAGTAATATTTTAGAAAATCCAGAAGACGAGTCACACGGCAGCACAGACACCGAGTGTGAACGTCAGAAAATTCAAGTTATTTACAGAGGCCATAGAGCACACACCAGTGGCTTAAAGCAGATGCATTTTATAAACATCTCTGTGGTCTGTGGTAACCTGTGCAAACATCCCCTGCACACACACATCCCCTGCACACAAACATCCCCTGCACACACATCCCCTGTACACACACATCCCCTGTACACACACATCCCCTGTACACACACATCCCCTGCACACACACATCCCCTGTACACAGACATCCCCTGCACACACACATCCCCTTCACACACATCCCCTGCACACACACATCCCCTGTACACACATCCCCTGCACACACATCCACTGCACACACATCTCCTGCACACACATCCCCTGCACACGCATATCACATGTACACACATCCCCTGTACACACATCCCCTGCACACACACATCCCCTGCACACACATCCCCTGCACACACACATCCCCTGCACACATATCCCCTGCACACACATCCCCTGTACACACATCCCCTGCACACACACATCCCCTGTACACAAACATCCCCTGCACACACATCCCCTGTACACACACATCCCCTGTACACACATCCCCTGTACACACATCCCCTGTACACAAACATCCCCTTCACACACATCCCCTGTACACAGACATCCCCTGCACACACATCCCCTGCACACACACATCCCCTGTACACACATCCCCTGTACACACACATCCCCTGCACACACACATCCCCTGCACACACATCCCCTGCACACACATCCCCTGCACACACACATCCCCTGTACACACATCCCCTGCACACACACATCCCCTGCACACACATCCCCTGCACACACACATCCCCTGCACACACACATCCCCTGCACACACATCCCCTGCACACACATCCCCTGCACACACACACATCCCCTGCACACACATCCCCTGCACACACACACATCCCCTGCACACACATCCCCTGCACACACATCCCCTGCACACACATCCCCTGCACACACACATCCCCTGCACACACATCCCCTGCACACACATCCCCTGCACACACATCCCCTGTACACACACATCCCCTGCACACACATCCCCTGCACACACATCCCCTGCACACACATCCCCTGTACACACACATCCCCTGCACACACATCCCCTGCACACACACATCCCCTGCACACACATCCCCTGCACACACATCCCCTGTACACACACATCCCCTGTACACACATCCCCTGCACACACACATCCCCTGCACACACACATCCCCTTCACACACATCCCCTGCACACACATCCCCTGTACACACATCCCCTGCACACACATCCCCTACACACACATCCCCTGCACACACATCCCCTGTACACACATCCTCTGTACACACATCCCATGTACACACATCCCATGTACACACATCCCCTGTACACACATATCACATGTACACACATCCCCTGCACACAATCCTCTGTACACACATATCACATGTACACACACATCCCCTGTACACAATCCTCTGTACACACATATCACATGTACACACACCCACCCTGTACACACATCCCCTGCACACACATCCCCTGCACACTCATCACTTTCCGCTTTGCAGCCTCCATCTTGAAAGGCATCTGGGAATATCAAGGCTTGGCTCTGGCCAGGACATTACTAAGAGAAGGTTTGTTGGTGATGTAGTGTCTCTGGACTCTTCCTCTTGCTGCCAGAACATGAGCAGT
The DNA here is from genome assembly GCF_963924665.1 of Micromys minutus. Lineage (NCBI taxonomy): Eukaryota > Metazoa > Chordata > Mammalia > Rodentia > Muridae > Micromys > Micromys minutus. Next base: position 2,321,577 of record NC_137960.1, on the reverse strand, counting down.
TCTTACTCCTTGTGTGACACTGAGCACTCGTTTACTTCCACAGCAGCTAGTGCTAGAGCACCCATGACCTGACTGTGACTTAGAGTGCTGTGTCCCCCTTGTCTCCCTTTGAAATCAGATAATGCTGTAGACACAAGAGCAGGACACTCCGGAGCCAAGCGCCTGTACAAGGGGAACGTCCCACACAGGTTTCCCCAAAACTCTTACATCTAAACCTCACACTTACCACCAAAGCTGAAATAGAGGCATCCATGACAAAGAGGCTTTACAGATGCTGGTTTCTGATCCAGCCAATGAGCAGTGAGTATGCGGCAGCATCACCTGTCTCCGGCAGACTAAGTCACCAAGAAGGCCTGCAGAAAGCACAGACGTGCGGGGGGGGGGGGATAGACATAAAGAAATGATACACGCGATCACCCGGAAATCACAGACATGTGGGACTTTGCAGTAAAGACGTTGCTGGGACGATGTGTCATATTCTAAGATCTAAAGAAACAATCAGTCCCCAGAATATTAAAAAACATTTTAAACTGCATTTTTTATTATTTTTATCTATGTGTTTGTATGCGTGTCTGTGTGAGTGAATGTCCCGGGTGTGTGGATGCTCACGGAGGCCGGAAGAGGACTCCCTTCCTTCCCTGCTGCTTCCTGTACGTCTCCACCGTCTTCATCATGGCGCCCTGTGGTCAATTCATACAGAATGCTTACCTGCTCATCTGTGAGCTCGTAGTCCACGCTGAACACATTTTGGATGGTTCGCACGCTCACCCAACAAAAGTCCCAACCGTTATTTTCTGTCCCTTGGATCCATCCTCTCTTCCTGAGGTCATCATTATACATGGTTATTTCACCATTGACGCATTTCACCGTCCCCGCCATAATCTGTAAATCCCTCTGCAGCCCCGGAGCACCCGAGTTCTCTCTGGCACCATTGATTCTCACCTACAGCCCTGATATCTGACCTCTTCGGTACCACTGCTTTCCACACTCTGAGGACCACCATGCTGAGCCTGCGCACCATGCCCCCCAGCCCCTGCCTACTTCCGGTCTTGTGCACACCATGCCCCCCTCAGCCCCTGCCTACTTCCGGTCTTGATTCCCCTCCACCCCTATTGGCTTTCCGTGTACCCTTCTTGTTTTCTTGACTTCTTTTTAAAGTTTTCTCTATTACGTTTAAAACTACCATGTCGCTTTCACATCCCTGGGATGGAACACCTGACAGGAACAAGGTTGGAAAGACTCATTTCTGCTTACCGTTCGGAGGGGCTCGGTCCATCATGGCGGAGCCGTTTATGACAGTTTCCTCTGTAGCAGCTTCAGCTTCCTGTGCAACTTGTTCACCTTTTCACGGATCAGGAAGTGGATTGGAACCGGAACCGGAAGCAGATGTCATTTTCAAAGTCCGCCACCAGCAACCCACTGCTGCTAGATAGGCCACCGCACATAAGCTTCCGCAGCCTCTCAAAACAGTGCCCTCAGCTGGTGACAAAATGTCCAAACGTGTGTGCCCATGGGGGACATTTCATAATGGGACCTGGGCATCTGTGATCCATCTGGGCTTTCATTTGAGAGAGGGTGCAGATTCAATTTTGGGGTGTAGATACTCAATTATTTCAATACCGACTACTTAAAAATATTTCCCCATCGGGTACTATTGTTAGAGGATAATTATATTCTTATATTTGGAATATATGTAACATACACCATTTTATACATATTCATACTACAGTGTCTTGATGTAACTGTATAAACAGCTTTAAAATCAAGCATCTATCTTCTTTTTGAAAATTGTTCTTTCTTTTCCATTAGTTGCATTTCCCATGTAAATGTATCAATCCCTTCAATAAAGTCATACATATTTAAATTGAAACTGTGCCCAAACTACATATGAATTGGAGAGAATTGATCATCACCAACACTTGGTCTTCTCCACAGAGATGGCTCATCTTTCCATTCACTTAGTATCCTATGATTTTTTTCACCTCTTTTTTATGGTTTTCAGTTTATGGACTGTATGTGTTCTTTGTCAAATTTATGCACATATATGGAATATATATATATATATATTGCAAATAAAAATTCTTGATGAATTGTCAGAAAAAAATTATACATCTTAAGTTTTGGTCTTTTATTATGAATATGTCTTGGTCAGGGTTTCTATTCCTGCACAAACATCATGACCAAGAAGCAAGTTGGGGAGGAAAGGGTTTATTCAGCTTACACTTCCACATAGCTGTTCATCACCAAAGGAAGTCAGGACTGGAACTCAAGCAGGTCAGGAAGCAGGAACTGATGCAGAGGCCATGGAGGGATGTCACTTACTGACTTGCTTCCCCTGGCTTGCTCAGCCTGCTTTCTTATAGAACCCAGGTCTACCAGCCCAGGGATGGCTCCACCCACAATGGGCTGGGCCCTCCCCCTTTGATCACTAGTTGAGAAAATGCCTTACAGATGGATCTCATGGAGGCATTTCCTCAACTGAAGCTCCTTTCTCTGTGATAACTCCAGCTTGTGTCAAGTTGACACAAAACCAGCCAGTACAATTGACCCCTTGTCAACTTGACACACAAACGTATTTCCTTTAAGCCTCAAATCTTACTTTCTTATTCATCCCAAGATCTAAATAACCTTAAGAGTCCCACAGTCTTTACAAAATCTTACATATTAAATTTTCTTCTTTTTTTTTTAAAGATTTGTTTATTTTATGTGAGTATACTGAAGCTGTCTTCAGACACACCAGAAGAGGGCGTCAGGTCCCATTACAGATGGTTGTGAGCCACCATGTGGTTGGTGGGAATTGAACTCAGGATCTCTGGAAGAGCAGTCAGTGCTCTTAACTGATGAGCCATCTCTCCAGCCCCCCCCCCCATTAAATTTTCAATCCCTTTAAAATATTCAATATCTTTTAAAATTCAAAGTCTGTTTTCAATTCAAAGTCTCTTAATTGTGGACTCCACTTCTTCATTCAAGAGGGAAAAACATTAGGACACATTCACAATCAAAGCAAAATCAAACTCTAACCATCCAATGTCTGGGATTCACTAATGAATTTCTGGGTTCCTTCAAGGCTTGGGTCACTTCTCCAGCTCTGCCCTTTGTAGCACACACCTTGTCTTCTAGACTCCTGATGCCGGTACTCCACTGCTGCTGCTGTTCTTGGTGGTCATGTCATCGTACTGGCATCTCCAAAACACTACTGTCAGTCCTGAGGCACTAATTGCAACTGAGGCTGCACCTTCACCAATGGCCTTCCCTGGCCTCTCACAGTGCCAAGCCTCAGCTGCTCTTCATGACACCTTCAGTCCTTCAAAACCAGTACCACCTGGGTGACTCTCACACATTACCAAGTCCAGCCACAGCACGAGGTACAACCTTGGCTATCTCTGGAACACGTCCTCTTTGTGCTCTCAGAAAAGAGTTCCCAGAAGATTTCACCCCAGTGATTTTGGTCTCTTCTTAATCACCACTAATTTCTTAGCTCCAGCTGACCAGCATCAATAGTCCCAGTAATGCAAAGGTTTTGCTTTAGTAATTCTGGTATTTTGTTAATCACAGCTGATTCTTCAGCCCCAGTTAACCAAAACAACAGAATCTTCACAATCAAAACAGCAACAGCACTGATAAAAGTCTTTAATCTTCCCTCTGAAACTTCACAAGCCAGGCCTCCATCTTCTGCACTGTTCTCAACATTATCTTCCAAACTCCCACAGAACATCCCACAGAGCTGTGAACATCCCAATGGCTCTTCTAGCTCAAAGTTCCAAAGTCCTCCCCCAGTCCTTCCTAAAACATGGTCAGGTTAACACAAGAATACCCCACTATGCTGGTACCAATTTGTCTTAGTCAGGGTTTCTATTCCTGCTCAAACATCATGACCAAGAAGTAAATTGGGAGGAAAGGGTTTATTCAGCACAAATATATAATAACACAAAATACATAGATAGAAAGCTGTTAAGTTTCCTCTGCATTGTTTTTAGTGTGGACTCTGTAAGTCACTTTAGAGAGGAGACTGACAAGTGGTGGGCAGCTGACCAAACCCAGTCAACCACATGTTTATAGTGTATGAGCTCTGAGAATGGCTTCAGACTCCCATCTTCAGCCTCCCCAGGACTGCGATTGCATGAATGTGTCACCAGTCCAGGTTTACTTATTTATCTGATGTTTATTAAACTTTCATTAATAGTATTTTTAAATTTTATACTTATAAGGGATATTTGTCTATAGTTTTTCTTGTTTTTCTTTTTTTTTCATTTTTCTTCTTTCTTTTTTTCTTTCTTTCTTCAAACACTAACCAGGACACACTCCTCTTCCATTCACACTGATGTCATGTCTTCCTTAAATACTTAGTACACTTTGTCAGTGCAGACACATGAACCAGAGCTGACTCTGTAGAAATGATTTAAATGCAAGTTCAACCTAACTGTTAGAGGCATGACCATGTTCTCTTAGTCTGTTATCTTGGGTGGCCATGGCATCAGCCTTTTGAATTTAATTTCATTTCATTTTAGTTTCATCCGAGTGGTCTAATGTATAAAGATGAAGTTTTCATAGACTGTTATCCATACATATGTAAGTACTACATCATTATGTCCCTACTCTTGTTCTTGATATTATTGTGTTTGTCTTTTATCCTGGTGTGTCTGATACAGTCTAGAGGTCTTGAAACAATTGGGTTCAGTTTCTCTGTTAGTTAAAGAATTATTAAAAGGCAAGAAAATCTGAAGTGTAACAGCAGCGGGGAAATCTCATGCATGGCACACAGAATCGGCAGGTAAAGGAAGGTGTTTATTGGGAGTGAGAAAACATACACACAGAGGACACATGGAGAAAAACACTCTGCACCCAGAGTGTGGAGGACTGGGATGCACCCCGAAGCCAAAAATCCAGGCTCTTCTTGAGGGCTGGGCTGTAAAGCTCTGAAGATTTGCCTCCTCTCTTTAGGGGTGGCCAGTGTGAACACAGGCTGGTTGATTGGTTCACAACTCTCTTGTGACATGTCCTGATCCAGCCTTGAACTTGGTGAGCCACTCCGTCATCAGGGGCCCTACTGGGAGACAAAAGCTCAAGTCGGAGGAAGAAGCCAGCCATCATGGAAGTCCTCGTTACCCAGCCTTGCCTCTTCCCCTGTCAGAATAATATTTTGTCTCTCAGTATCACCAGGGTTCCCAAACCTCACTGACTGGGCCTCTGATGTCTCAGACTTCCACATTGATTCATGCTGCCGTTTGTGTTCCTTTCTTCTGTTCATTTGGGTTAAAATTAATATTATCTGTTCTACACACATGGTATGCACTCACTGAGAAGCGAATACTCACCCCCAAAAGCTCTGAATACCCAAGAAACAAGTCACGGACCTTATGAAGCTCAAAAAGAAGGAAGGCCAGAATGTGGAAGTCTCAGTCCTTCTTAGAAGGGAGAACAAAATGCTCACAGGAGGAAATGCAAGGTCAAATAGAGGAATAGGGATTGAAGAAAAGATCATCCAGAGACTGCCTCACCTGGGGATCCACCCCATATTCAACCACTAAACCCAAACACTATTGCTGATGCAAAGAAGTGCTTACTGGCAGGAACCAGATATGGATGCCTCTTCAGGGGCTCTGCCAGAGTCAAACAGATAGAGTTGAGGATGCTTGCAGCTAACCATTGGACTGAATAAGGAGGCCCAAATGAAAGAGCTAGAGAAAGGACTGAAGGAGCTGAAAGGGTTTGCAACCTCACGGGAAGAACAACATTATCAACCAACCAAACCCTCCAGAACTCCCATGGACTAAAACACCAACCATTGAGCACACAGACAGACCCATGACTCCAGGTGCATATGTAGCAGAGAATAGCATTGTCTGGCATCAGTGGGAGGAGAGGCCTTTGATCCAGTGAAGGCGTGTTTTCTCAGTGTAGGGGAATGTCTAGGACTGAGGTGGAGAGGGGGGTTGGGAGAAGGAGCACCTTCACTGAAGCAAGCAGAGGGAATGGGGGTGGGAGCAGGGGGAAGGGAATAACATGAAATATAAATACAGAGAATACTCAATAAAATAATTTTTAAAATATATTACCTGTTCTAATACTAAAGATAAAATCTTTAGGTCATTTGCCTGAGCCCTCTTTTCATTTCTGGCCTGTGTACACTGTTGATGGAAACGCTGCAGCATTACATTTTGTGTCCTTTGTTACTTTCTTTTCTTTTCTTTTCTTTTTCAGAACAGGGTTTCTCTGTGTAGCCCTGGCTGTCCTGGAACTCACTGTGTAGACCAGGCTGTCCTGGAGCTCTCTGTGTAGACCAGGCTGGCCTTGGACTCAGATCCTCCCACCTCTGCCTCCAAAGTGCTGGGATCGAAGGTGTGCACAACCACTTTTAAATACCTCTACTGGTTTCTCCTGTGCCTTATTCAAAAGGAGCCTGGTTTTTCACTTACAAATATTTGGTGATGTATGTTACATTAACTTCTAATTTAATTTCAGGTGAGCAAATAAATTTCTAGCTTTCTTTCCATGGCTGTAATACAACTCTAGCCAAAACCAATTTGAGAAGGAAAGGGTGTGTTTCACCTCCCAGACTACAATCCATCATGAAGGAAATCAGGGCAGGAACTCAAGTCAGGAGCCAGAAGGCAAGACCTGAGGCAGAGGCCATGGAGGGACACTGCTTTGTTCCTGGTGATTTGCTCTCCCGTTGAACCCAGGACCACCCACAATTCCATCAGTCAGCAATTACTCAACCAAGTTGTCCTCTTCCAGGTAAGTTCAATTTGAATCACGTTGACAAAAAAACTAACCAGCACAGACAACTGTTTGATTTGAATTCTTTCGATTTTATCAATCCTTAGATATCCCCCCCAAAAAAACATTTGATGTAATTCAGGCTGCATTGATGTTTAAATTACCCGATAAAACAGTAGTGTAGACATATTTTCTTAACACTAAATGTAGAAAGGGTTCTTGCTTTCAGTAAGCCACATATCTATTTAATTTATTATCGGTGCACTGTGGGTGGAAAAAGGGAGAGAGGGAGGGAGGGAGAGAGGGAGGGAGGGAGGGAGGGAGGGAAGGATGCCTGGGGAAGTCCAGAAGATCTCCTGGAGCTGGAGTCACAGGAGTTTGTGGGCCACCGCGTGGAGCTGAAGTGAACCCAGGTTCTCCGCACTAACAAGAGTCCTTGGCCATCTCTTCAGCCCTTTCTCCGGCTTCGGCTTGAAGCATGTAACTTGAAGCATGTCCGCTGTCACGCTAAAGCGGACTCAAGCTCCTGCCTCACGCTTCTTTGCTTCTCTAGCATCCAAACCTCCTCTCAGGCGGGGCGGCATCGCCCACTGGGACTCTGACGGAGCACTCGGTGAGATGAAGGCTCTTGGCCGCCACCCTCCGGACAGGATCTCTGGCCTTTCCCAGTCCAGACCTGTGACCCAGAGACAGGACCCCAATGGTTTCCTGACTGTACGAAGTTCACGGTGGCCACCTGCTGGCCTGTGGCCCGCCTCACACTCAAAGCTGTACTGCCCCGGGACTGTCATGGGGCAAAGCATTTTGTCACAGTTGGACATGAAAAAAGACCAAATAGGACTCGAGTCTCTGACCATGAGGCAGTGAGGACCCTGGAGGTTAGGAAAGCGTGGGCTTTGTCCTCTCCACCTGCCTTCCAGTTTCCGTTCAGGGTGCTCTCTTGGCTCAGCCCTTCAGTCTCCCCATGAAAATATAACATCTACTAAACACCCACAATATTTTTTTCTTTTCTTTTTCCCCCCCTTGAAACCTGATTTCTCTGTGAAGCCTTGGCTGTCCTGGAGTTCTCTCTGTAGACCAGGCTGGTTTCAAACTTAGATCTGCCTGCCTCTGCCCCTAAGGTCAAGGACTAAAGGCAGCTCCACCGAGCCTGCTATTATCTTGCTGCTGTGAATGTGGCCCAGCAATAGAGTTTGCCTAGGTAGAGCACATGAACAAGGCTGGAGTTTGATTCCTGTGCTGGTTAATTTTGTGTTAACTTGGCATGGGCTGGAGCGATCTGAGAGGGGGGAACCTCAATTTAGGAAATACCTTCCTAAGATCAGGCTGTAAAGCATCTTCTTACTTAATGATTGATGGGAGATGATCCAGATCTTTGTAGGTTGGGCCACCCCTGCACCCCTGGCTGGTGGTCCTGGGTTCTATAAAAAAGCAGTCTGAGCAAGCCTTGAGGAGCATCCTCCATGGCCTCTGCATCAGCTCCTTTCTCCAGGTCCCTGCCCTGTGTGAGTTCCTGTCCTGACTTCCTTTGATGAGCCCTGATGTAGATGCATAAGCTAAATAACCCCTTTTCTCCCCAAACTGGTTGGTCCGGTGTTTCATTACAGCAACAGTAACCCTAAGAAAGTCAATGGCCAACACTGGTGGAAAAATAGAAACAGTATTTTTAAAGAAAGCTTGGTCTAACAGCAAATTTGGGGGTTGGGGGAGGAAGAACAACAGGAGGACATCACCTTCTCAACTCCGGGGGAGAGGAAGAAAACAGATGAAGCTCCCATCTGCAGACCTGAGACTCCCCAGGGCAGAACCAAAAACACCCAGGAGCTGGCTGCGCGCTGTGGTGGGAGGGCTGGCCTCTGCCATGACCATGAGAGAGTGATGTGTCTCCATTGTTTGAAACCCAATCAAGGGAAATTTTGTTTCACAGCCATTGTCTTGACTCTGGCGCCATTTTGCAATTATAATTATATTTTATATAATTACATTTTGGCATATCACCCGTTCGCAACTTAGTTTTCATTTACAATTCTGTCATTTTCTTTTCCTCTGGCTTCACTTAACTCTCATCTTGAATCTTCTTGTTTCCTATCCATTTAATTGCTGAGTTCCTAAGCATTGATTTGGATTTTCTTTTATGCGGTTAAAGCATAAAAAGATTCACTCTGTCCTCACTGCTGTTGCCCTTGTTCTGATCCTTTGTCTGGAGACAATGTGCACCAGTTAATATAGGATTTGAGGGATCACAGCTATAGCTTTGTGTTCATTTGTTTCTATTTTCTGTTACTACCCAGAACAGGCTCCAAGGCTTTCTTCATTTCTTTGCTCAAAGTCGCCCTCTAGAGTTAACATGGCACAGTGCCATTTCATTAACCAAGTTGATGTCTGATTTTATGACTCCTGTTTCTGGAAATAATTTTCCTCAGTTCCCTTTTCTCTTTAAACCATGATACTCGGAGTTTCCACCAGTGACGCCATCACTTCACTCCCGAGATTAATGCTTCCCCAAGACCTCCCCTTCCCCAGTTTCCCCAATTCAGACCCACAGCAGCAGTGGAACAGAGTGCACCTGTGTGGAAGGCCACAGATTCTTCCATAATGAGCCTGCTCACAACGGAATATATATGCATAGGTGTGTGTGTGTGTGTGTGTGTGTGTGTGTGTGTGTGTGTGTGGTTAATTTTGAGATGGCTCTGGCTGTCCTGGGATTCACCACGTAGACATGCTGTCCTCAGACTCACAGATCCGTCCACCTGCCTTTGCCTCCCGGATTCTGGGATTAAAGGGTGCAGAGCACACAACAGGCTGGAAAGGTTATTTTTGCAAAGACCGTTTCCTCTGCCCAGGACCCTCCAGTCTCTTCTCAGTCAGATTCTATCACAGATCCGTGTGGCTCTGCTGGGGCTGAGTACCTGCCGTCCTGTGGATGTGCTGTCGAACGTCATCATATTCTTCCGCCTACGCTGTCCCTTGTCTGCCTCAGAACATAAGCCCTGAGGGTGCAGAGAAACTGATAACAGGGTTAGGTGAACAACACATCAAAAAGGTCAGAATCAGGTTAAAATAATCTTTAATGAGACATTAGTTCCTATAAATGTATGTTGTCACTGGAGAGGCTTCTAGAATTAGTAATGTGCCCTTTTATCCATGATAAAAAAGGAAGTTAATTAAACTTAAGGAAGGCACAAGAAGATAAAGGAAAACTGACAAATAGAAAACCGAGTTTAAACTAGTGATGGTTCTTTAGAGAGACTAATAAACGTCATAAACTCCTGCGACACGTAAGGAAGCAAATGCTACCACGAGAACGTGGCGGGCAATGGGCCACCACAGTCATTCAGACACCAGGGGTGAAGGTGGGTCACTAACACCTTTATGCCAACAACTCAACAAGAGGTGGAGACAGAAATGAAGACCTGGACAGCTATGGTCCAGTAAGGCCACTGATTGTTCCCAAAGACTGTGTGGGAAATGGCATGCGTCTCCTTTGACACAGAAGATTCCCTTCTTAGATGTAGACAGCAGGATCTCTGTGAGCTCCTGGACAGCCAGGACTACATGGTAAGACTTCAGAGAAAAACAGAGACAAAGAGACAGAGATAGAGACAGAGAGTATTGAGATATGGCTTCAGTAGCTCAGTCCAGATTGTTTCCTTGTGAATTTCACATTACCTAAAAGAAGAATAGGATGGTTGAGTCTCCACCTTTGCTGGCCTGTGGCTGTGGATTGACCTTTCCTGATGGATATTGCAAAGTGACCTACGAGTACTTCATTGTTGAGGTGACTTGCCAAACATCATCTCCATCTTTAGTCTCCTATACATGACAGAAGATAAGCATAAAAATAAATTGCATTTTTTTATACCAGCCATGAATACACAATGCCTTCTGGGCTGTGATGACCTCCCTGCAAGAATGTGATCCTGTGGGTGAGGGAATGAGTCACTGGGCCAGATGGCACAGGCCTGTGAGTCCAGCTACTTGGTAAAGTGGAGCAGGAAGATGCCAAGTTCAAGGCCAGCCTGGGCTGCAAAGTGGGCTTGAGCCCACTGTAGTCAACATAGTGAAACCCTACTTCAAATTTTAAATCAAATAAAGTGTCCAAGAGGGTTTGAGATGTAGCTCAAGATGGAACATGGGCATTTATAAGTCTCTGGATTCCATTCAGCACTGAGAGAGAAAAAAAATGCAGGAGATTGCTGGGCTATGGTAGCACACACCTTTAATCGCAGCACTCAGGAGGCAGAGACAGGAGGATCTCTGAGTTTGAAGCCAGCCTGGTTTATAAAGCAAGTTCGTCCAGGCTGAAGGACAGCCATGGCTCTACAGAGAGACCCTGTCTAGGAAAATCCAAAAGAGGAGGGAAACAAAAGAAAGATGCAGGAAATCATACTGATGTATTTTTGATACTTTTGTCAACTAGTTCCAGAAATAAAATATTTAGGTGTGGGTCTAAGAGGGCTCACTAAATAAGTTGAAGGGGCTGGAGCGAAGGCTCAGCAGTTAAGAGCTCTCTCTGCTCTTCACAGAACCCAGGTTCAATTCCAGAACCCACATGGTGGCTCCCAACGAACTATAACTCTAGTTCCAGGTCCCTGTCACCCTGTTCTGACATCTACGGGTATTACACACACAGTGCACAAACATTCACTCGGGCAAAACCCTCACACACAAAACAAAATGAAATCTAACCAATAAACAAAATGACAAATGAATACAAAAATATGTTGTTTATGAGCTAGAGCAGTTAGCCGAGTAAAGACGGGGACACTCTTCAAACTCATCACCGTTGTCACAGAGGACAAGGATGTGGAAATCAAGGATGTAACACTATCTTGAAAAGGAATGAAGAGACGAAGTCAATCTGCCCAATGTTAAGACTTATATCAAAATAAAGATGACTCTCTCTGTCTCTCTCTCTCTCTCTCTCACACACACACATGCTCTCTCTCTCTCACACACACACATACACTCACACACACACTCACACACACACACTCACATACACATACACTCACACACACTCACACACACACTCACACACACTCACACACACACTCACACACACTCACACACACTCTCACACACACACACACTCTCTCACACACACACACATCTACATGCAAACAATATTCCATTTTATATTTAAAAATTAACTTAAAGGTTATGGACTCAGTTATAAAACAAAGTCATAAAACTTTTAGAAAAAAATCTTCAGAAATAACCATCTAAATAGGGAAAACTGTGGGGAACATAACCAAAACTAACCCAGGAAGAGTGGAACGGAAAAGCCGAAGTGTGGATGGGAGCAGCCGGGTGTCCCTGGTGGGGAGCCACCATCTCATGGGCTCCCTGCCAGAGCACAAGTGTGTCAGCACACTATCTCAGAAAAGGAAATAAAAACAATTTTACATTAAAAATAAGCAACAGAGAGTGAATCAGGCTTTATCTATTCAAACAGTTAATGTTGAGACCATTTAAAACACAATAATATCCCTTCAGACAATGAAAATAGACCAAGAAATCTCCCACCAACTAAACTGTAATTAATTTTAAAACTAGGTAAAAGTCATTTAGAACATTTCTTTTCTTTTTTTAAAGATGTATTTATTGTATTGTGTGAGTACACTGTCGCTGTCTTCAGACACACCAGAAGGGGGCATCAAATGACCAAGATCAAGCATTCCAAAGTCCCAGCATGGGTGGGTCAGGATTTGGAAGTGTCACCCTTAGCTGAGGAGCTATTGGCAAGCAGTTGACGGTTGACGCAGAGGGAAACTCCATGTTTCAAGGATGTGGCTCCTGAGAGGCCACCTACACTCCCGAAGATGGACCCGCCCCCACATAATACAGGCAAAACTACATTGAATTAAAGCAAAAATGCATATGAAGTTGAGAGGCAAATGTGGTCAGGGGAGAGGAGAAATGAGGAGAGGGAATGGGGTGGAGTTGATCAAAACAAATAATACACATGTACAAAATTCTCAAACAATAAAAAATTAATAACAAATATTTTCTACCAAGACAAAGGATGCTGTACTGAAGGAGGCATGCTAAGTTTCACTCGCAGCCCAGTTTTTACTACAGCCTTCCCAGCTGCATACAGCGTTAACAATCTCAATCCTGTCAAATCAGTTACCCCGGTGTCAAGACTTAGCAAAACCAGTGAACTCATTGCTCCACTAAAGTCACTCTTACGTGAAACTGGTGCTTTGTTGAGAATCCTGCAGCAGTGGACACAGTGGGGGTACCTTGCAGGCTGGGATCACTGCAAGATGCCAGCTTTGCCATCACCTACTTTGAACTTCTAGTGCAGGTAACAGTGAGCAGGGCCAACAACATGTGATACATAAACAAAGAATCCTAGAAACGCAATCACAGTGTAGCAATCCCCCCCGTAAATTAGCAGACCTGGGCAGTTAACATCAATGCTTGTTGTAACATCATGAAAAGAGAAACAAGGAGAGACACTGTGACTCCAGAAAAGGTCATGACCTCCTCCAGACTCCAAAACCAGAGTCCCACCCCCATGTCTGCCTCAGGTGCTAACTCACAGAAAACATAAAGCGCAAAAGAGTGTGTCCAATGGCACCGTGCATGTGCAGGCAACAAAATCTGAGGGTAGGGACTCTTCACCTTGGAGGCTGTGGTTTCTTGGCAGCTTTAATCCTAACAGAAAGGAAGGATGAGGTCAAACATCAGTAAGTCTGGGAGACAAGAAAGACCATGGATTATTGTATACAGAAATGGGTGCTCGATGGGAGAAGTCATCCAATCACCCACATGGACAGTGTGTGCTGTGGGTGTGTTTTCTGAGGCGCATGAGTAATTCCACAGAGACTACCACTGTCTTGTGCCTTGAATAAGTCATTGAATTATAGTTATACATTGTGGTTACCTGTGACTGTTTTATTTTTACAATAAGGATTTTTTTATGGAAGAGTAGGCGCTGTGGTTGGAAGGCAGGATGACTGGGGTTCCCCAGTCACATGGTTAGGCTTGGGCCACAGAGACCAGAGCAACTTGCATCTGGAATGAATTAGGTCCTAAGGAAGTTTTGAGGGAGAACTGAGGTACAGAGGGGAAGGTCCTTGACCACATCTCACAGGCTGAAGAGCCAGCATGCTTTACCCAGCCCGGGTCCCCAGCCTGTTCACGCTTCTTCAGGCTTCCACTGGGATCTTACCAGGGGTGAGGTGGGAGAAGAGTGAGGCCCGAAGGAAGAATGGGAGGGTCTCGGGAGACTTCTCTCCAATTCCAGACATTTAGGAGACAATCGCCTCCCCTACTCCATGATGCTCGCTTTGGCTAAAGAACAAGGCCACGGTTTGCCAGACAGAGAACCAGAGTGCTTACCTCATTGCCAGGCAGAGTCTCCATAGATGCTGAAAAGAGAGAATGGGATCCCCAGTGAGGATCAAGTGTGGTTTTCCCAGGAGAGGCTGAGGCCCTGGGTGTCAGCACTTGTCTCTGCTTACCCCTGGCTTCAGGAAACCCTGTCACGGGGATGCCGCCTGAGCACCGCCAGCCTTCCCTCTCTCCCTCAGATCTTTACAGTAAAGCAAGTGAAGCACGGGCGGGTGGGACGGCTCCCTTCAGAGGCCTGCTACCTTTCTGAGCCTTGAGATGGGTCACAGCCCCCACCAGGAAGACGATTAGCCCAAGCAGGAATGCTGCAGCTCCACTCAGCATCTTTTTCCAGGAGTATTCAGACTGAGCCGCTATGGGAAAACGAGACTTGAAGTCAATGTGATGCTCCCAGTACTGGCCACAGCTTCTGAAAACCCCAAAGCCCAATACTACTCAGGGAAGAGTTCGATCTAGAAATGCAGTTGCTTCCAATCTGTCACTGATTGTGTGTGTGTATGTGTGTGTGTGTGTGTGTGTGTGTGTGTGTGTGTGTCCCTCCTTTGCTATTCTTGCTATAGTTCAATGTCCCCCACTGACCTAGAACTCACTACGTAGGCTCATGTCTCCACACCCCAGGCCCTGGGACTATAAGCAGGGACCAGAGCACCTGGATTTTTTTACATAGACTCTGGGGACCAATCTCAGGACCTCACACTTACATGACAAGCCATTCACCAGCTAAGCCACTTCTCCAGGCCTATCCCCAACTTACAGCCCATGACAGTGTTCCTAAAGATCAAAAGGCTAAAGGACACTAGGTCCCAGGGTTAGAGGCAAGTCGTGGGTTAACAGCCCTCCTTCTCTATCTCTTGGTACTAGGATTATTATTCCAGGGGGACTTGTCTTGTCATCGACATGAGATGCACACAGAAGTGGCAGCCCATACTGCCCAAGGCCCAGAAATACAGAAAACTAAATGAAGCTCACTCCATGCCACAGAAACAGGTCTGGGGAGGCCGGGGTGCTCCACAAGGCAGCTGTAGACATCTCCAAGCTCTGGGGTCATTTCCAGCATTACCGTCGTCTGGAAGGTCCAGTCTCCGTTCCTAACAAGGCCGGTGGATACAACCCCAGACCGCTCCTCCTGTCCATTCCGGAACCACCTGACACTTATGTCCCCAGGGTAGAAGCCTGTCACTGAGCAGAGCAGCAGGTTGTGCTGCTGCAGCAATGGGGTCTTCTCTGGGTACACTGTCACCTCTGGAGGCACTGGCAGGAAACAAAAGGCACAGGAGGACAGGATGTCTATAGGGACTGTGAGCACCCCGAGGCGTCTCCCAGACCACACAGAAGCTGGAAGTGTGGGGTACCTAAGCCTTCTAGACTGAGAAGCAAGTGTGGATGGCCACAAGGAGGATTTAGACTCTGCCAGGTCACCCCCAGTCACCCACTGTGTTCAAGGGTACACAGTTCTCAAAGACCTGAGAGCTCCGAGGCTCCCTGAAGTGGAAGCTTGGTTATGTCAGATGTCTTGCTGAGGCAGACAAGTGAGAGAAAGCATGATTTTTGGAAAGAATATAAATATGGCCACAGACAGTGGGAGGGGCTCTGACATTGGTTCGCCTCGCTCTGCCTCACTGAGGACACTCTTGCACTGGTTTGTCTTGTGTCACATGTCTTATCTTCCCTTGCCATGGCTTCATGGAGAGTAACTTTCCAAAGAACGTTTTGTGATATTCCGGCTGCTTCTTCCTATTTCTGCAGACTCCGGCCGATTGGCGGAGTCTTGCAATCGGGTTTCTCCCAGATCTAACTGCCATTGCTGATTCCTGAGTGGTGATTGCCAAGTGGCGTGGACTGCAGCTGCTGATTCGTGTTGGTGTTTTCCTGGAGGACTGGATTGCTGACAACAAAGATTGAAATCATCCCAAAGAACTATTTCTAAGCAGGTCTACAACCCGTTTCCTATTAACCTTTCCTTTCCACTACCTCTGCTGTGTGATGGGCTAGGAGGCAGGTTGAAGCATTTACAAGCCCTTATTAAAGGAGGTTTTAAAGACCGAAGCCAACAATTCACAGCTCAGGATAGAGCATAGTCACAGGCCCCCAAGCCTGATGACCTGAGGATCCTCAGGATGGAAGGAGAGAACCAACTGCCTCAAATTGTCCCCTGACCTCCATGTGTGCACTGTGGCATGCACAGAACATACACACGTATATAATAGACAGACAGACAGACAGACAGACGGTTGATGTAATTTAAAACCTCTTAAATGCCTACTATAAGGCTCTCCCGGAGAAGCCTTCACTTTCACCCACCATTTCTCTCCACGGTGAAGGGGGCCCCCAGCCTGTACTTTTGCCTGCAGACCATGTTCACAGCGGCTCTACTTGTCTCCAGGAGGTCCGGGCGTTTGTTCCACTGGTCAGCATCAGGTCCCCCCAGATCTGTCAGCGCCACGAACAACCCCAGGTCACTGTCGAAATGTAAATACTCCTCCAGGTTGAAGATGAACCTGACCAGGAAGCGTACCTTTTCTGTACCATTGGTGAAGTAACAGTCTGCCTTTGCCTGGATCACAAAGTCCTCTGGAAACCATAAAAGAATTAGGAGCCAGATGTACCTCTGGGAAAGCCTGTGCCTGACAATAAGTCAGAAGCCGTGTGCTCAAAAGCACGACATTAAGAGACAAAGTCACAGGATGGTATTTAATACTTATTGGCATTTGTTTAAAATGTGAGCAGGGAAAATAGTTATCAGGAGTGAGTTTGTCCTGTTCTGTCCTGTGTGCCACCCCTCAGCCCAGTCCCCCCCAGTCCCCATGTCATCCCCCACCCCCATCTCCCCCACCCTTGTCCCTAATCCCCTGTTCTCCTTCCCTATCATTTCCCCCTCCCCCACCCTGTCTCCCCAGCCTCGCTCCCCTGTCTGCTCCCCCATTCCTGGCTCCCTTCATCCCTGTCCCTGTTCCCCCAGAGTCCCTGTGTCCTCCCTCTTCCCCATCCCATCCTCCCTGTCCCTCTTCCCTCCCCCTCCCCTGCTATTCCCTCTCACCCCTAATCCAGCTTGTGGGGTCCTGGGGTTTAAACTCGGGTTGTCATGTTTGGCAGCAAGTGACTTTAACCACTGAGCCATCTTGCAGCCCGTTTTATGTTTCTGAACACTACACTCATGTTGAAGACACACGTGGAATGGTATTCATGGAGAGGAAAGAAGAGAAATAGGTGGGATGGGGAGTGAAAGACTTCTTGTAACGATGGCGTGCTGTGACTCAGTTCTGTGCTTGAGAATGACAGAGCAGGCCAACCTCCATAAAGCAGCTACACTGGGACTTGAAGGACAACGGCTTGTGGGCTTGAGCTATGGGTCTGCTGAGATGTCTCCTCCAGGGATGTTCAGCATCACCTAAGAATGGCTTCCACGACCACCCAGGCCCTCTGAGAGTCACTGAGTTCAGATGAGGTGCCAGCCTCCAGTCTCTGAGTGTCCACCCTTCTCTGTCCCCTCTTTACAAGCTAAAGAAAGAGTGTGTGGGGCTTTCATCACCATTAAAACTCCATGCTGATTTTCCCCCTAGTCAAGTGGTCATGATAAAATCAGAGCGGTTTTTGTTCTCAGAGAAAAACGATGTCCCTCCCCAGGCTTGTTCCTCTTCTGTATTTAATGAGACTCTGACATTAGGGAGGAGTCTTTTCTTAGCACATATCACATCCTGTTTTCTGCTCACAACCTTGTGTTTTCGTGGTCTAACAACGCTGGCATCTGCATAGCCTGTCCACCCCTCGCCCAGGCTATACTCAACTTGTCTGAGTCCTTAACTTCCCTTACACCTCAAAACTCCTCATTACAGTGCTGAACGCTGACCAGGAACTTAATAGTTGACGGGAGATGTTGTTTCCAATCCGACCAGAACAAGAGAAGAAGCTTGTATAGGAGGCTCAGCTGCTCTCTGACTCCAACTTTCAAGGTTCTGGTATCTGATGTTGATGCCTAAGGAACCCACCAGGGGAAAATGTCTCCTTCCTTCCTCCCCCACCTGGTATCTGTGTCTCGGGTGTGGGAAGACCTTCCCAGACAGTTAGTTAGTTCATCACGGGTGCTGAGGCGGGCATGAGAGCTTCCTGGTCAAAGAGGGGACTCTAGGAGCCATTCCAGTCTGAGACTGTGATCCGTGGGGGGGGTAGCCCCATGCAGATTCTAGAAAACACACCCAGAAACAAACCCCTCTGTTCTTACCTGGGGAGTCTCTGCCTTCAACCATGAAGGAATCCAGCTTCATGAGGTTCACTAGCAGAGCCACCACCCAGGGGGCCCTCCCAGCACCCATTCTAGAGGGAACAAAGGGGCAGTAAAGAGACAGATACACCTCTTTAGAATGGAGCTGTCTCCCACACAACTGGAAATAAAATCACTAAGTATTGATAATTATGCAGCCTCCCTGAGATTGGAACCCTCTTCAGACTGTTAACCAATCAAGAGTGAAGAGTTTGCATCATTTGTTGCTAGGCAGAATACTTTGATTACACTGTGTTGTAAAAGTCAGGAACTGGTTGCCTGGAGAATCAGTGTTGGTGGTTTAAGTGTGGGAGAATGGAAGAGGATCAGGAGAGGAAAGTCTACAGAGTATGAGGTCCTAGAACAAAGTAGGCTGTTTATTGTGTACTCTGCTGCCCTCACTTAGTAGGGTCCCTGATTATCTGACCAACAGACCGTGGCTGACAATGACAGCAGGATTGCTGAGCAAAGAGGATGGTTCTGTGGATTGTGGCTTAAAGGGGGGTCTATGGCAGGCTTGTCAGCAAAAGCAGAAGACGGGCTGTTCGGTGTCTTGTATGCCAAGCAAGGAGAGGAGGGAGGACAACTAAGACAGAAAGACAGACAGGAAGACAGAATTCTCAAAACAATAAAACTGTGCAAATACGCTCATAAGGACCGAATGTAAGGAAGCACTGGGGGCCAAGTCAGAAAGATGGCAGGATGGGAGACTATAGTATATACTAGCTGGCAGAACTGTCAAGCACACACATACACACACACACACACACAAACACACACACATACATACACACACACACATACACACACACACACACACACACACACACACACACACAAATGCTGGGGGCCAACCCTGGCATGGAAGGTTTCTTCTACTTTCTTGTTGGTTCTTCTTGAGGCAGTGGAGGAGGAAGAGCATTGGCGGAGGGTAAGAGTTGGTCTTACAGGATTCAGGGGTGAGACTTGGTCTTACGAGATATTTAGGGTTTCTGTATAATAAAAGTTTACTATCTACGTCTAAGTCACTATGCTACTGTAGCTAACCTGCCTTCTGTGATCTTTTGAGGCCATAAACTACAGTCTCTGCCTCTTATCATCTCTTCCTAAAACAGCAAGGGATTAAGTAGACTTTGTACTATCTAATTGAAACTGCTAGGCTGTAACTTTTAGTCTGCTAGTAGGAAGTCTCAGGAAGAAAAGGGACACTTAGAAAAGTGATTATAATGTTCATTACTAAGTAGTAAAAGTGTCCTATGAAAGCTATCTAAAGGGAAAGCAGAAAGATCCTAAGTGGGGAAAGAGAAAAAAGGTTTCTAAAAGTAAAAGTTCTTCTAAGGGAGAAAGGGATGGAGAGGAGTGGAATGGGAATGGGAAATGGAAGGGGATCCTAAGTAGAAATGGAATTGTGGAATTTTTTCCCTCTCTTTGTCCTCAGTACTTATACATCTTCCAGAACACATGATCACGTGTTACAAAGTTCATCCCAAGTTCACACCAAAAGTCAAATCATAAACTGAAATAGAAGTTTACCACAGAGAATTTTTACACACATATCCATTAGGAGTGATTATCTGGCTAAACATCCATCACCCGTCTCAGCTCCACAGGTTCACTGAAGGTTTAAAACTGTAACTAGGTTATTAGTGAGTTTTTGTGTAGATACACCTAGTCAATATTTTATCCTCTGTTCTAGCACCTATAATAAGTCATTGGTTCCCTTTTTATGACCTTTGGTTAATTGTTTTACAACCTCTTAGGATGTTCTCTGAGAAGGAGAAAGTCTGGTTACTATGAACGCGTAATTAACTGGTGTCACTTGGGAGACTGGCACAGTTCTCACTGCAGTTTTGGCTATCAAAATGACTTAATGGCAGTCTCACTGTAAAAGAGCTTAATAATCAGTTATAAGTTTAGGAATTCTGATAGGATCATCATTAAGACTTAAGAAGTCATTTATATGTCTATATAGCATCACTACAAGAGAGTACATCTTCATAGATCTGGAGAGATCTGCTCCAAAGGTGTGTGCTATAACTTAATGATTGTTACATATGTTTAATAATAACGGGAAAAGCATATTAATAGCAGGAATCTTTTCTAAAACGAATCCCTTACAGTCGTGCTGAATAATATAATAATCTGAGGCTGGGCATCTCAGGATAATCACCTGCTAGTTATTAGCTTATTCCATTATGGCTCCTGACACACAAACACACAAATACACACACACACACACACACATGCACAAAGCAAAGTATACCTACCAAGATAACTTAATGATGTGTATATTATTTGTGGAACTTTGTCCTGTTAATATGTTTGTACACATGCGTTTTAGCATCTAAATAAGACATTGGCAACAATGGCCAAAGATTTGTACTGACATCAGCCAGCTCCCTGCTGGTTCTCTGCGGCCCAGAAGACGATGATGAAATCTGTACTTTGGCTCAGAATGAAGGCGTCTATTAAACATATAGCAAGCCAAACATATAGCAAGCTAAACATATAGCAAGCAAAATAAATAGAACAAATAAACAGCCAGGAGCAGACGGAGTGACGCAGCAGGTCATTGCAACTTTAGTTCACTTTCAAATCCTATTTTTGGTGATGGTCCTCAAACACTTTAACCTCCCTTGTAGCCCACCACCCACCAGAGGTAGTGGAAAGAAAGAATACAGGGGAAGTGGATCCGTTTAGAAAGGTTCTTTGGAGCAACTCCTGTCTGTGTTGTCTGGAAATCGGCAATTCAGTTCACAGCTCAGCGGCGGCTCGAGCCATTCACAAACACTTCACAGGTATATCAGCAGTCCAGTTCGGACAGTCAAGGGGAACCAGGAGGAACCAGGAGAAGTTCTTGGCTGTGTCTCTCTCAGGGAAGCAAAGGTCAGCAAAGACTGGAGATCAGTAAGTGTGGAACAGCTCACTCTCTAAGCTCAGCCTCTGTCACTGTGAGACCTATTTATCCCCCATGTCCTGCCTCAGCAAAGCCTCTGTCTCAGCTGACATCACTCTTCCAAACAGCCCGAGTCCTTGGAAGCAGCCAGAAACTGCAGCACACCACCAGAAGTTTTTTTGGTGCATTTCTTCAGAGTCCCAACAAATGCAGATCAACTACACAATGTAAGTTGGACCAATACATGCATGTTATTAGCAATGAACCCTTCATCATGTGTCCTTTCATGTGCTTGTGTTAGCAGAACATCCTCTCTCCTGTTTTGGCTTCAGCGAAATGTTTCTTCATGAGTCTGATTTAGCCTTTCACTCCCGTGTCCACACTAATGAAACGTTCCCTCACTTGTTTGCCCCAGAAAAATACCATCCAACACAACCGACTTTCCAGTTCTTAGGTTTCCACGTCAGGCCATGGCAGAAGGCTCAGAACACACAGCAGAGAGAGCAAGCAAAGGGAAGTGCAGTGAGGAGCCATCTGGAAGTCTGGGTCAAGAGAGCTCAGGGTGGAGGGTCCACACTCTCCCTGGAAGAGCCTCCAACTTCCCAGCCCCACGTCAGGCATCTTTACCTTATGTGATGAGCAATAGAGAAACATGGTTGGAAATGACTCACCTTCTGATGTTCTTGAGGACACTGTGTCTCTAATATCCTTACCTATTTGCCATTTTTCTTCCTCCCTGTGGCAGGCCTGGAGGCCAGCCTGACCTGTGGACAGGAGTTTTGGAGGAGACAAAGGAGGGGCCTCCTTGCTCCCAGAGTCCACTTCCAATGAGCTTAAGCAGCACATGGGAGTTCACCAGTGCAATGGTCATTGCACCGCTGACAGGCACGCCCATGAAATAGGGCCTCACATAGCTATGTGCTTTCAGAGCAGAAGTTTCGAGCTGTTATTTGGGAAAATGTGAAGCAGGAATATATACACTTTCTTATCACTGCTTACATCACAGTTTTCTGTTGCTACAATAAATACCAGAGCCAAAATAAAAGTGTTATCTGGCTTAGAAATCTCCATTGAATGTCCATCTCTTAGGGAAGCCACGGCAGGAACTCAAAGCAGGAACCTAGAGGAAGGGACTGAAGTAGAAGCGGTGGAGGAATGCTGCCTGCTCGCTTGCTCACCGTGGTTTGCTCTGATGATTTCTTCTAACTAACATAACCATGGACCACCTCCCACGGTGAGCTGGGCCCTCTCACATCAATCATGAATTAAGATACACCACAGGCTTGCTCAAGGCCAGTCTGGTGGAGACATTTTCTCAGCTGAGGTTCCCTCTTCCCAGGCAGCCTTCACTGTGTTGTTGACAAAACCTAAGCAGGGCCACATATTCACCTAAGTGTAGATTGAATCTCTCCAGAATGACGAGCCTAAAGCTCAGAACCGGATCTTCCAGCCAGCGAGCCGCTCCTCCTTGCCTTTTGAATTTTCAACTATGTTAAAATGTTGCAAGTTTATACATTTTAAAATAATACAAAAATAAATGTTTGCAGGTGTTCGAAGACTTTTGTTTCCAAGACAAAGTCCACCTTGCCCACGCTGAGACCCTGTCAGGGTGGTGACTGTCTTTGAACTTGTGTTATCATGCTCAGGATTGGGATAGTAACACCTGCCACATGAGTTATATTAAATAAAGTAAGACTATGTGCGCCCAGCCGGGGTGCAGACATAGCACCCAGGAAGCACCCAGGGAGGGTATTTACTCCTGGGTATATTTAGTGAGGCTCTTGAGTCCCCAAAATGAGCCAGTGTTTTATATGCCACCAGATGGCACCAGACTCACACCTCATGGCCCGAGCTCATTCGGCACCAGGATAAGGGTTCCAAACCTGAGGACTCCACATTTGCTCCTGGGGATCACTGAAGCCTGTGACGTGTGACCTCGAGGTGAAAAGTCATCCCAGAGTGCCAAGCACTGAGGACCTGAAGCTCGATGCTGTTCTCACGGACAGACGGGGGGACTGTCTAGATGTCCCAGAGAAATCTACAGAGCTTGCTAAGAGTGAAAGGCAGCCTACCTCACCTGCCATCCCAGCACCGACATTTGTTGTTTTTGAAACCTGGGAGAGCATCTTAAAAAAATAATATAACAGGGGGTGGAGAGGTGGCTCAGTGGTTAGGGGCACTGGCTGCTCTTCCAGAGGACCCAGCCACAACACACACCCTACACCCTACCCCACCTCACCTCACTGCCCCAGGCTCCTGTTTGTCCCAGCTGTATAACCAGAAGGAGTGACTTCCAGATGTTTCTATATCTGTGAAGACTTGGCCATTATATTGTCTTTTATTTTATTTTATTTTATTCTATGTGAGGGGGGAGAGAAACAGAGACAGCACTTGTGGCTCTGCTTGCACATCTGAAGGTCAGAGGACAACTTGTGGCAGCTGTTCCTCTCCTTCTCGTATGTGGGTCCAGGGGGAGTGAGCTCAGGTCGTCAGACTACAGAAAACATTCATTACCCATCCCTGACACTTGCCTAGGTGTGTCTGTGTACCATGTGAGCACAGTGCCTATGTGGGCCAGAAGAGGACGCCAGATCCCCCTGGGACTGGAGTTACAGTTGTGACTGTGCAGGTACAGGGAATTGAACCCAGGACCTCTGGAAGAGCAGAGGGTGCGCTTAACCACTGAGCCACCTCTCCAGCCCCAGCCAAATGATTTTTAAGATGCTCTCCCAGGTCTCAAGAAAAGGATACCAGAGACTCCTCACCGCCCATCTTCCATGGGCTACAGCAATCGTAAGGTGGGAGACAAAAGAATTCTTATAGCCTCTTATAAAAGGGCTATTTTGTGGGAGTATAAAGGACCCTGGCTAAGGCTTCTCTCTGCCGTAGGAGGTGGGTGTGAGACTGTTGTGAATTCTCACTCCGCCACTGTGCTCGCTGCCAGGCTGGGTGTGGAAAGCTGTGGCAGCACTCGGGCCAGCGCTGGAAAGTACCTGCTGTTTCCAGGAACGGCTAAGTTTCTGTTTCCTAGCATGGGACTGTTCCAAGCCCGGTCCTCACAGCACCAGTGAACTGAACAGTATCTAATTCCCTGTGGCAGGAGCTCATTTCTCCAACAGACTCCCTATTCATGGTCTGTGAACCTAGGCTCTGTGCCAGGTCAAAGACGCAAACCCTATGAGATATGTAGCTGGGGAACTCCTGGTCTAGAGGATGAGAAATGAGTGGGTGGAGCAGAAAGGAGGTCAGATTAAGCCCCGCCCCACCCCGTGTGACTTGGCCTACTGGAGAGGCTGCCTCCCAACTTAGGGAGACTCTTCAGTTAACTCTTGTTAGCTTGTGGGAAAGCAGGAACTCCCTGTACCCTGGGCTGGCAGGACCAAGAAAAGGAGGTCAGGGGCCTCTGTATGCTTGGCCAAAGGCTCCAGGCCCAGAAGCAGGTCATAGAAGTAGCACCCTTCCAAGAACCCTCCAGAAAGAAACCCTGCGGGGGGGGGGGGGGGGCTCGCCACAGAAACCTCTCCCTAAAGCCGTGAATGACAGCTGTCATGGGGTGGGGGGCAGAGAATGTACTGGATTTGCAGCTTCTGAAAGCCAGTATGGCTGGAGTTCGAGATTCTGGACAGGAGATATAATTGTGTTCAGAATTCAGACTCTAGGCCTAGACCCAAACACCAGCTCCAACAGTGTGTGACCCTGTGTGGTGGTTACTTTCAAATGCCAACTTTCAGGTGGGAGAGGTAGCTTTGTTAAAATCACTTGTTGCTGTTGCAGAGGACCTGAGCTGGATTCGCACCCAGTACCCACATGCCAGCTCACAGTCACTTTTAACTCCAAGTCAGAGGATCCGATACCCTTTTCTGACCTCCACAGGCACCAGGCTCGTGTGTGGTGCACGTATAAACATGCAGACAAGATGTTCATAGGCAGAAAATAAAAATCTAAATCTTTCTTTAAAAAAAGTTTTTAAAGCCGACTTGCCACTACCTAAAATTACCTGGTGTGGTGTTTTAAAAGGGAAACATCACCCATGGGCCCGAGTATTTGAATATTTGGTCCCCGGTGGATGACACTCTTTGGGGAAGTATGTCACTCTCTGGAGGAAGTTGTCAGCGAGGGTGGGTGCTGAGCGTTTGGAGATTTGCTTCCTGTCCAGTTTGCTCTCTGCTCCCTTTTAGGGACAGTGATGTCATCTCACTGTTTCCTGCTCTGACAGCCTCCCGCCATGCCTCACGCACCATCACCGTAGTAGGCTATCCCTCTAGAGCCACAAACCACAGACTCTCCCCTTCCCTAAGGGGCTTCCGGCTGCTTCGTCACCGCAACAGCTAAGGCACCCGGGAAGAGTCTCAGGGCAGGTTGCCCTGTAGGCATGTCTGTTGGGGGTGTTGGAGACTTGGCTGTTGATGTAGGAGAGTCCAGCCTGGAGAACAGCACCGGTCCCTGGGCAGGCCGTCTTGAGCTGAGGGAGAGCTGGCTGAGCAAAGCCGGAAATGCCTGCCTGGCACCAATGAGCAGCGACAGCTCTGGTTTCCGGCTGCCCTTCTCTGGCTGTGAAGAGTTCCTTCGTTAGAGATGACTTCCCTCGCTGCTGGCTATGGTCTGGAATTCTGAGCCAAAGAAACCCTTTCTTTTGGTCAGGGTGTTTGTCACAGAAACCAAAGTGAAGCTAAGCACCTTGGGAAAGAACTCTAATCTGTTTGAGCTTCCGTTTCCCCGTTCATGAAATGGAAGTGATAGAAAAATCGTAAATATGCGGACCTTTTAGAGCTCAGAATAAGAGACGCATGAGAATCACTTCGCCAAGTTCCTGCTCACACTCAAACTCTACAAGTGCAACTCTTGCCCACACAGTTATCAACACTGTTAAGAGCTGTGCTTTGCCCAGCTTTACTCCCCCCCCCCCACACACACACAAACACACACACACACACACACACACACACACACACACAAACATCAGGTACATAGTCAGGTGTTGGTACTGAATGCCTTTAATCCCAGTACTTGAGAGGTTGAGTTTGAGGCTAGCCTTGTCTACACAGTAAGTTCCAAGACAGCCAGAGTTACATAGAAAGACCCTACCAAAAAAGAAAAGAAAAAGAAAAATATACACACACAATCAGTTATTGGTGGGAACAAAAAAGGATACAGAAAAGCAGCTTTATAGATATTCACCTGTTGGGTGGTTTGAGTATCAAAACCAGAAAGGGTTTAACTTGGCTCATGGTTTAAGGGTACAGTCTGTCAGAGCAGGGAAGGCAGGAAAGAGAGGCAGTCAGGGAGCAGAGAGAGATGCATGCTGGTCTTTTTTATGCAGTCTGGGCCCACAGCCCTGGAGATGGTCCCACACACAGTGAGAGGGGGTCTTCCCACTGCAGTTAACCTAACCTAGAACTCCCGCTTCCACAGACACGCCCAGATGTTTGCCCAGATGTTGGCCCTGATTCTAGATGCTGTTAAACTGTCAGTCGATATTAACCATAACATGCCTTAAGGAAAACCATTTTATACATATATATTTATCAGTTTTATATTCAGAAAAAAAATGTTTCTTTAACCACAAACCACCCACTCCACCCAGGATCACCCCATCCCCCACCCCCACCCATCAAGGCCACCAAAACACACAGTGTCCAAAAGGGTCCCAATCTTTTATCCTGACACTAGCCTCCAGCACAGGCTCAGGAGCCCAGCCGCTGCTGAACCAAGTGAGCGTAGACATCCCGGTCTTCCCCGAGCTGCTCATGCCGCACCAGCTGCCCCTGCTTGAGCACCAGAACTTGGTCAGCACTCTGAACCGTGTGCAGCCTGTGAGCGATCACCAGCATAGTCCTGTCCCCCTGCGATCTCCAGGCCTGAAGCTGCAGAGGACAGAGCACAAGACTCAGAAAGGCAAAGAATGAGGCAGCTGGGCCATCCCCTCGGGCTAAAGGAGGTCTGGGCTGTGCAGGGGGCCTCAAAGGGTGGGCGACAGGGGTCTGCCCTTCTCCATGGCTGTCTTGCTGCCCTTGGAAAAGGCAGCTATGGGCGACCAGACACCCAGCCCACCATCCTCCATCCTGGGGATAGTTCATCTCCATTGCCAACAACCTAAGAAAGCCCAGGGCACAAGCAAAGCACACTTGGGTGTGGCTGTGAGGACTGACTCACAAACAGATGAGTAAATAAGAGAGGACAGATGCCTGAGGAAAATAGTCCACCCTAAAAGTGGGGGCGCCCACCCATGCACTGGGTCCTGGACCATATTTAAAAAGAGGGAAAGAGGGAGCCACCTGAGAGCCAGTGTTCCCACGCTTGGCTTCTCCATCCACGACGATGGAGTGCAAACCACACAATCCCACAGCCATACCACCCCTGCTGGATGGGGCTCTCCACCCAGGAGCCACAATAACGGGCCGGCGAGTTCATTTTGTCCGGTATTTGATCCCGCAACAAAAGTAACCAATTACAATCACAGCCCTGCCAAGGTGCAGACATTCTCCCCAACAGCTGGACGTCAGTCCTGCTCAGCTCGCGCTTCCTGACACTGTCCCCTGCCCTTCCATGCTGGTACTTACAGCCTGCTCACACTGGGCGTCCAGGGCACTGGTAGCCTCATCCAGGATGAGGACCCGCGGGTTCCGCACAAGGGCCCGGGCGATGGCCAGACGTTGTTTCTGGCCCACAGCTAACTGGCCCCCTTTCTCGCCGATTTCTGAGGAAATCAGAGAAAATCCCCCTCCTGAGACACAGGAGGGGTCAGAAAACACCCCTCCCACAGGAAAGGACAATGTGTTCCCTCATCTGCTTCTGTTAGCCAATCAGGAGGTAGGAAAGCCTAGCA
This sequence comes from Micromys minutus, assembly GCF_963924665.1. Classification (NCBI taxonomy): domain Eukaryota; kingdom Metazoa; phylum Chordata; class Mammalia; order Rodentia; family Muridae; genus Micromys; species Micromys minutus. Next base: position 2,293,512 of record NC_137960.1, on the reverse strand, counting down.
GGAGGGGAGCTGGAGCTACAGAATGAAAAGTGGGAATGAAGGGAGGAGCAACGGGGTTACAAGCATCGCCCCAGGAACAAATTCCAATATCTGGTGTGTGCGTGCATGTGCGTGAGCATGTGTGTGCATGGGGGTGGGGGAGGGGGCAGAACTCATTCCCAGCCTGGTTTTTGTTTGGTTTTGTGTTTTGTTTTGTTTTGTTTTTAAAGATTCTAGAGATCAAACTGAGGTCCTCATGCTTGCAACGCTGCACGTTATCGAATGCGCTCTCTCCTAGATCCATTTTCTCCTGGCCCTGCCAGGGTGGGCTGGAGACCTGTAAGTACCTGTGTTTAACCCGTTAGTCATTTCCGCTATGAATTCGTCTGCACAGGCCGCCTGGGCAGCTGCCATTACTTGAGCGTCCTCACAGTCCCTCAGGCCATAGGCAATGTTGTCCTTGACAGAACCCGAGAACAGCACAGGCTCCTGCCCCACCAGGACCACCTGCGCAGATCGGACAGAACGAAAAACTGGCACCCTCGGGAAGGACCCCAGCCTTCCTTCCCAGGGCCAGTCCCATCTGCCCTTCAAGCTTGCTCCTCCCCCCGGCCCCTCCCTCCCTGGCGCCCCTCCCACCTGGCGGTGCAGATAGTGATGCTCATACTCGGCCAGGGGCTGGCCGTCCAGCAGCAGCTGGCCCCCGGTGGGCTGGTACAGGTTCTGCAGCAGGGCGGCCACGGTGCTCTTCCCCGACCCGTTGGGTCCCACCAACGCGGTCACCTCTCCGGGATGCAGCGTGAATGTCAGGCCCTAGAAAAACAGGGAAGAGTTAAGGGCGGCTTCCTAGAGAACGTGATGTGCAGGCTGGGATGCCTGACCACCGCAGCAGAGAGAAGTCCAGACCCCATGGGGACTCCCTCAGACACCTGGAGCACAGGCTTCTCAGTGCGACTGGGGTACGAAAAGGAGACATCTTGGAATTCTACACGCCCCTCCAGCCTGGCAGGGGCCAGGGTCCCAGGGTTTGGCATATTTGGCCGTCGGTCCATGTAGGAAAAAACCTTTTCAGCGGCACCCACGTTGCTCAGCATATCCCCATACATGTATACTAGGTTCTGGAAAACAGGAACAGACAGGTCAGGAAGTCAGGTCCTTCACTCCGCACACACTCTACCCACACCCCGGCCTCAGCGGGTCTCTCCTGCTCCTCACCCCACCCCCACCCCCAGAAAAAGAACCTCTACCTTTTAATGGATGGTTAGGATGAATCTCTGGGAGGGAACAGGTTAGGAGTGGAGGGTGGCTCTGTCTCTATTCATTTGAAACAGTTTTGGCTACTTAGCCCAGGCTGACTTCAAATGTCACATCTTCCCTCAGGGCTGCAGTGTCACAGGATTACAGACATGTGTTGCTGTCCCCAGAGCAGCTTTGGTGGATTTTTAAAGATGCAGAAATACTTCAGTGTTCTCATTTGCAACTGAAAAGCCATGGAATCCACACAGCACGTCTGCTCTGCGCCCTGTGCCTAGAAGCATCTTGCTCAGGACAGGAAATCCTGTATGAGGCCGTCTCTGTGGCCAGCTCGACTTTGAGATCATCAGAGAGCTGAGCACAACCCTCCACCCGTGACAGATCGTAAAGAAGTAACTGAGGAAGCTATGCTCAATGCCCCAAGCAAATAACTTATTTTTTGAAGTGATCAAATAGAAACAGTTAAACATCTTTTCTAATTAGAGTATACCACTGGGTACCCCAACGGTGGGTGAGATTAAGTCTCTCCACTGATGAATCGAGTTATAAGGGATGGAACCCCAGAGAGTACTAGTTTACAACCCTGACAAGTTAACAGATGTAGGCATTAAGCATCAGATTCAGACAGCAGCACCAAGAGAGCCGGATAGGCTGTATCTCCCAGAGGAAGACACAGACACAAGTACAGAGAGACCTGGGTCTTAAAAGCTTCCAGATTTATCACCGATGGATAGAAAACGGAGTCCGAAGAACACACCGGAACAATACTACAGACTAATGCTACAAATAAGAACACACAGAGCCCAGGCCATAGGGAACAGCACAGGGCAAAAATATCCATTCCTTCAGCAAATAGATAGCAAGGTGGGAATTTTAAATCTGTAGACACAGAGACCGGAAGACGCCAGTCAGTCACAGTGGGTGTATCTGAATTTGTTTTAAAATAATAGGAGGGAACTGAAGGCAGATCAAACACTGCATGCTGTGGGGAAGGTTAGGGTTAAAATTAGATTAAGGGTTAGTTTAGGATGGAGTGAAGCTAGGGTTAGAGTGGTTTGTGGCTGGAGTGAGAGTGGGGTTTGGGTTAAGATTAGGGTTATGATCATTGTTAAAGCAAATAAAAGTTAACTAAAGACTTGTTATAATGGCTTTTTAAAGCATGTTTAAAATTATCCATAAGAAAATTAACTAGGTTTTTGTTGTTGTTTGGGGTTTTGTTTGTTTGGTTTGTTTTGGGGAGTTGTTATTGTTGTTGTTGTTAAACAAATAAAGCTCATGGCCCAGAAGCCCAGACCGAAGCCCAGAGCATCTCATGAGCTCGCCTCACTCACGTGGACATGATGTACCACTTCCTCCTGGTACAGCAGGAAGGCGAGCAGGCCGCCCCGGGTGACCTCTCCAGCCAGGATCTGCTGCACGCCACAGTTCAGGATCAGCACCTGCATGCCCAAGGCCATCACCTGGGCGGAAGGAGAGAGCTGAGTCCTCAGTCCCTGCTCTGCGCAGTTCAGAAGCAGCACAGGTTCCCAAAGCCTCTGTGGTCTGGCTTCTCAGCCCTCCCTCCCTCCCTCCATCCACGGGCCCTCTCCTTGCACCCTGTGCCCTGCACAGGTCGCCTCACCCTCCGGACGACTAAATACAATTCTTTTTCCAGGTCTCTGCGCCACCACAGCTGTCGACATCGCTCCAGGGCTTCCTTGTAGCGGCTGACTTCCTGTTCCTCGGCCCCAAAGCTTCTCACGGTCTGCAACCCTCCTATGGCCTCGCGCACCACCTGCCCTGCTTTGGCCACTGCGTCCTGGATCTCCTTTAGCACCGCCTGGAAACGGGAGCAGCGGATAAGCCCGTTGTGAGGCATACACAACAGGCAGGGGCTTCCCTCCAGCTCTTCTTCACTGTTCCGTGCCTTTCTTTCCAGAAGGAATGTTTTGAGGAGAGCGGAGGGGAGGGGAGGAAGAAGAGGTAGAGGTGCTGCGGAGCTCGTGGGTAAAGTGCTTGCCCCCTGTGCACTTCACACACTCACAGGGCACAGGAAGTAGGGAATGAGTGTGAACTGCGGAGTCTCAGTGTTAAGCACTGTGGGACATGCGTGCTATTCTGTTTAACCTTCATTTGAAGTGAATTCTTGCACCTGATGTCAGGTGAGGAAAGAGACAGAGTAGTTATGACGGAGATCTGGCTGCGAAGGTGGCTCAGCTGTTCAGAGAGCTTGCGGCTTTTCCAGATGACCAGGGTGCAACCCCAGCACACAAACTATGCCACACAAACACCTGCAACCCCAGGGAATCAGGGGCTGTCTTCTGGCCTCTGTGCCCCCCACACACGCACACGCACATACATGAGCATGCACACAGACACAAGTGAATGCGTAAATAAAATAAATCTTTATGTTTTAAAAAGGTGGAGCTGTAATTCAAAATAGATCAAAGACCTAAATGTAAAAATTAAAACTGTAAAAACTCTTTGTATAAGGATTTGTTTTACTTTTATTTGTGTGTGTGTGTGTGTGTGTGTGTGTGTGTGTGTGTGTACATGAGAACAGGTGTCTCTGAGTCTAGAAGAGGCCACTGGATAGCTGGGATATAGGTGCTGGGAGCCAAACCCCAGTCCTCTGCAAGAGCAGTAAGACTCTGAACCACCGTGCCATCTCTCCAGCCCCAATTAACTAGATTTGACAATGGAACAATGAATTCTTGGATTGGACACGGAAAGTGCCAGTAACAAAGACAGATAGGACCTGTCCACAGTGAAAAAAACATCAAGGTCATGGCCATTTGTAAATCACTCATCAGCTAAGCAGTTAAGCAGCTGCTGTTCCGGGAGGGCGGCTGACCTGAGTCACCCAACTTCACACAAGACGGTTTTGCCTCAGGAAGGCTGGGCTCCGTAGATCCTTTACCTCTGAGCATAACCGTTATCCCCTCAGAGTTAACCACAAGTCCCAGCTGCAAAGGGTGGACACCATCTTAAGACCCGTGTTCTGGGTTGAGCCGTTTCTGACTTGTGGTGGGTCTGCCCCTGCCTCAAGGCCGTGATAACCACAAACTAACTATTCTAGGACACAGTGACACTAAACACAGCCTGACTGTGCTTGTAGAAACACCCCCACAACAGCAGCCCCTCAGAATCCCTCTGTGCTCAGCCTGTTCTCTGCTGCAGCCATACTCGGTGTCTCTAACCAATGGTCTCCTGACACCGTTTGAACCCTGTCAGAGCCATGTCTCACTAGCCTACCCATGCAGTCCACAGCTAACATCCGGGATGTATGTGGAATGTATTTTAAAAATACAGTTTCAAAAATATTTTTAAAATATCTTTTAAAAACACCTTTTTAAAAAAAATATGGAAAAATGGGCAAAGGAATTTCTCATAGCCAAAGGGCCAAAGAGTAACCAAAGGCACCGGGTGGACATCCCTTCAAAGAATTGTCAGATGTCTCGTGAGCACAGGAAAATTCACGTAACGTCGTTAATGGTTAGAAAAATGCACACAGAAGCCACAATAACCCACTGCACCGCAACTTATTGCAGGGGAAAATGGCTTTTGTTCAAATTAAAAATTAAGATAAAATGATAATAAGTTTGGAGGGAAATGTGGAGAAATCAGAAGCCTGGCTTCCCCGGGCACTGGATGCAGATGACCGTACACATAAAATAAAAACGCAGTGTAAACCTCCTAAGATGTCCTTCACTCTGATCCAGTCATCTGGGGGAAGGGCATAGACAGACTCTGAGCAGCTCATGAGAAGGCAGGAAGACGTCCCGCTCACCTCCCTCTCCGTCACTGCTTATAGATCTACTGTGCCACCAACCTCCTCTACTCAAACGTCCATCAGTGAATGGCTGAACTAGCTAAGTGTGGTACAAACATCCAATAGAACTGTGGGGGCTGGAGAGAGGTGTTCTGTCTGTCTGTCTACCTACTTATCTGTCTATCATCTATCTATCCATCTATCCATCCATCTATCTATCTATCTATCCATCCATCATCTATCTATCCATCTGTCTATCCATCCATCTATCATCTATTATCTATCTATCATCTATCTATCCATCTGTCTATCCATCCATCCATCTATCTATCATCTATCTATATATCTATATCTATCTCTATTTGTCCTTCTCTATCTATCTACTTATCTATCCATCTATCTTTCCATCCATTAATTTATCTCTATCTATCTATCTATCTATCTATCTATCTATCAATTTCTCATCCTGCAATTTGCAGGTAGAAGCCGCCTCTACACTTCAGCCTTCTCTCAGGGCACTGTGACACGCACACATACCTGATGGCGGGGGTTGTACAGCTTCTCGGCTGCTATTGTGAGGGGCAGGTCCAGCAGGGAGAGGAAGGTGAGTCGGGGGGACACCCGGAGCATGAAGAAGTAGAGCCCCGCCACCTTCACCAGGCTCCGCAACAGGATATTGGCATTGAAAGGGAGCCAGCGGCTCATCAGGGAGGTGTCAGAGCTCAGCCTTGAGTTCAGCTCCCCTGGGGAGGACCGAGAGAATGATGGAAACCCCAAACCTCACTCTGGGTCTTCTTGTTGTCTCATTCCCTCCTTCTTTACAAAGAGACTGGGCTCGACCTCTATCCTGCTCTAAAAGAAAACTCCCAGGCTCCAGCATGGTGGCAGACAGGAGCGCAACTGAGGACTCCAGGAAGGGTCAGAGCACCCAAGACCCACATGCTAGGTTCACCTGTCTTGGTCTCCTGGAAGAATCCAAGGTCTTGGCGCAACAGAGATGAGAAAAGCTGCTCTCGGATCCGCAGGTTGATCCTGGACATAGTGAACAGGAAGGAGCCTCCTCGGCAGCCTGCAGAGAGGGAGCTGGGGTGGGTGGAGGGGGGACAGGCAATGTGGGGAAATGGAGAGAAGGGGGAGGGAGATAGCAGTGAGAATACAAATCAAGAATTAGGAGAGGCAGACGGAAGCCAGGTGTGGGATCACTGTCGTAACTGGTTCAAATCCCCGTGTGCTCAAGGCTCACTGGCCACGTGTGCTTCCGAAGGAAACAGCAGCAAGTCCTGCCCTCCCATTCTGTGATACCCACAGTCACCAGTCTCGTCTGTAATCCTTGTGAGAGCCTCCTAAACCAGCCAAAGTCTTACAACAGAAACATAAAGAAGAAGTATTCTCTAAATGAATAAAAGCGGGTGTTTTACAAAGTATGGGTTTCAAATGCAACTTCAGTCGCCATATTGGATGAGCAGACATGAAAGGGTGAGCTCTGGGTGGGCACAGTAAGAATGAAAAGAGCAACAGTGTGTGTGTGTGTGTGTGTGTGTGTGTGTGTGTGTGTGTGTGTTTGTGCGCATGTGTGTGTGCATGCATGTGTGTGCATGCAGGTGTGTGAGTGTGTGCCTTGCATGTGGGTACAAATAAATATACAGGTGTACTGCTCTGTGTGTGTGTGTGTGTGTGTGTGTGTGGTTTGCATGAGGGTGCACATGAACATCCAAGTGTGCAGCTGTGTGTGTGTTCGAAGGTTGACATCAGATGCCTTCCTAGATCACTCTCCACCTTATTTTTGGAAGCCTGGGTCTCCCTCTGAACTAGAGCCCACCATTTCTGCTAGATTGGCCATGGACCATTGCCTTGAGATCCACCTGTGTTCACCCCACACCCTGAGGTGCACAGTGCTGGAGATTCAAACCCAGGTCCTCATGTTTGCACAGTAAGCATGTAACTCACTGAGCTACTTAATTCAGGAGAGATAGTTCTGAAAGCAAGAAACAGCAGGATGCTGTCTGGACGTGAGGCTGAGGCCCAGAGCGCAGTACTGGGGTTTGTGTATGGGGATAGGAAGGTGGAGCATCTTTAGGAAAGACCAGGAGGGAGTGTGATACACTGAGGTTCAGAGCATGCAATGTGGGAGGTGAGGGTCTCTAACCAGCAGCAGTGTCCCTGGAACAACCGGGTTTATAAAACAGAGCTAAGTGTGGAACTGCATCTGAGAATCACCCACCATGATGATCTGAGTTAGTGCAGAAGGAAGAATATTTCTAAGACATCAAAATGCACTGTGTGGGTCAACTCAGGTGATAAAGGCACTGGCCACCATGCCTGGTGCTGACCTGAGTTCCAGCTCTGCACCCCACACGATGGAAGGACAGGGCTGACTCCAGCTGTCCTTGGACCTCTGGCGTATATGCCTACCCTTGTCCACAAAAGACAGACAAGGACATAGCTTAGGACAGAATATGCCCGAGAACTGGCCACACTTAAGGATCCCAGCCATAACCCAGCTAAGCAGCCCATGTTTGTTTCCTTGAGACTGCAGGCTTCTGGGTCTGTATAAAAAGAGTCAAAGGCAGGCTGGAGAGATGGCTCAGAGGTTAACAGCACTGGCTGCTCTTCCTAGAGGTCCTGAGTTCAATTCCCAGCCACTGTCTGGTGGCTCACAGCCATCTATACTGGGATCCGACGCCCTCTTCTGGCAGGCAGGTGTACATGCAGACACTTGTAAGAATGGAAGGACCGGAAGTCCATCATCTCTTACCTCCCAACAGAGAACAGGCACATGAAAAAGATGGCGCTCGCAAAGGCGTCGGGGTCAAAATCACCTCCCAGGATGTCAATCACACGACCCGAATAGTGAGGGATTAACGTCTCCCCTGAAAAAGGCAAGAAGGATAAGGAGGCCGCACCCTGGCAAGGCCCTTCTCCCACCTCCCTCCCACAGTGGTCCCTCTCCCCCTCACCCAACACAGCCACCACAAGGAAGAACAAGGCAGCCAGGAGGAAAGGCAGGTCCGGTATGGACAGCTTCAGCAACCGTTTCATGAGCGCACTGTTGTTCTCCTGGCCTGGTTCCTTCTCCTGGGCTCCAGCGGGACTCAGCACAGCCCACACCGCCCAGCTCAGGGCCGCAGCCACGTAGCCACACAGCAGCCAGCCCCAGGAGGCAGAAGCCACTCTGACGGTTGAGGTGTTCGCGGTGGCTCCCACCAGGGCTCTCAGCGAGAAAAACAGGGGGGTGGCCAGGCAGAGCAACGGCAGAAAGGTCCCCACAAGTCCCAGCAGCCCTCCCACTTTTAGTATTCCCCACAGAACTCCAAGTCTCAGCGTGCCCTCCAGCCATAGTCCTGGCAGCCCCCAGGGAAATAGATTTCCCAGATATCCTTGTAGCAACCCAAGTAAAGCCATGTCCACCAGCAGCAGAGAGGCCCAGGGCCTCAGGTCGGACAGCTTCATGGTAGGGTCTGCGGAAAGAAAGGGAGAAATTAGGGCTGTGGAGTTCCAACCCTGGTCACAAATCCACAGAGACTTCTTGCTCACCGGAGAGGTCCCCTCCTAGTCAACTCTCTCCTAGGATTGATGCCACGCTGCCTGTCTGAAGGAACAGTGAAGGCCACACTGTTCTAACATAGATAGACAGACGGACAGACAGACAGACAGACAGACAGACACACACACACACACACACACACACACACACACACACACACACACCCCACAGGCAGTGGGGAGGCGGTCTGCTGACACCGGGTCTGTCTCCTTGAAGCTTCTTGGTGTTAGCCAAGAAGACTCAGTCCCCAGACACACAGCCCGGCCCCCATTCCCCCGGGTCCTTAGAGCCAGGAGACCCGGTGCAGGAGCCGGACGCGTCTGAGTTTGGTAGCCATAGAGGGCTTGGGGCAGGAGATCCGGAGCAGGGGCGCTGGGACGGTGCGCCCAACTGAAGGCCGGGGACCCAGAGCAATGGAATGGAGCAGAGGAGCTTGGGAAAGAGGTGAGGGGCAGGGCCACGGAGCAGAAGACGTGGGGCAGGGAGTGAGAAGCAGAAGACCCAAAACAGGGGACCAGAAGTGGGGAGCGGGATGGGGACACCAAAGATTTAGAGTTGGACCAACACTCGGGTTCTATCCAGAAGAACTCACCTGCGGCTGCAGAGCGGCAGTTCGGGGGAGCTTCTGAAATCTGCTTCTTCCCAAATTGGGGTTCCTGGGAGAGCAGCGACGCCCTCAAGTGAGCGGCTGGTCTCGCAGCTTTCGCTTTCACTTCGCTGCCGTGGTCGCGGTGCTACACACAGCCGCCAGCAGATGGCGCATGTCAATCAGCGGGTGGGTTGAACGCCCCAGGTCCCCAAGGAGGCTCGCCCTCCCAGGCCGCTACTAGCAAACCTCTGAGGGTCTGAGATGCTTTGAAAGGCCTGGGGGAGCGGGGGCGGGGGGAGTAAACCTTGCATTTCTCTGACCTCCGAGAATATTTTAAGAAGTGCTCGTTTTACTGGGAATAGAGTTCAGAGATAAAGTTGCCTGAGCCGAAGCTTTGCTGTCCAGTATATTTGAGGAAGGGGAAAGAGTAGGAGGATAGGACAGAAAGGAGCTTAGGTGAAGGAGAAAGGCGGAGAGTAGAGAATGGTCGTGGAGGGAGGGGGAGAAAATGGAGGAGGGAGCGGCTTTGGGTTCTCTCCCAGTCAGCGAACCACACTTGAGTTTCACCTTCAGTTGCTTTGGGAAAAGGGAGGGAGAAGAGGGAAGGACTGGGAAGGGAAGAGAGGCTTGAGTCCCCCTCCCCCCAGGAAAGCTCAAGAAGGCCTCAGATTCTATCTCTAGGGCAAAGGCTCCCCTTCAAGGATTTTGAACCCAGAAAGCTCTGGCCCTTTGTCCTCAGACTTTCTTCCCTGCACACCGCACCTGCACACCTGCGCTGAGGGTCCTGCTTGAGAGATAGTCAGAGGAGGATGTAGGCTGACACCATCCTCTGAGCCCAGTTTATTGTAGAAATCACCCCTCTGGGCTCAAGGAAGGAGCCTCACAGAGCACGAGGCTCCAGTTCATCTCGGGATGAAAACGGTGTCTTTGCCCCACCAGAGTGCCACAAGCAGAAATGACTCAATGGACTGAAATTACCTCTGAAGGAAAAGCCCCCTCAGACATGTTGGTGTGGTGACCCATGAGTCATTGCAGTTCAGATGTTGAGGGCAGGGGTGGCATTAAAGCAGGTCCTGCTACATCTATCCGCTCTGGGCTTTAGAACCACCCTTAGTGGAGAAGGCTCCCACCTGGCTGTTCTGGCTCTCGGAGTCCTCCAACCCCTGACCTGGCTCTTGACTCCTGAACCAAGACCCCCCCCACCCCCACCCTCCCCACCGCCCCCCTCCCCCGTGCTGAGTATCCTGCACTTACACAAGCCCCAGGGGTCCCCTTCTTTTCTTTCACTTTCTCCTCGGCTTCCCCCATCTCCATGTGCTCCCATCTGGAAGCCAGCCAGGGGTGAAACCATGAAACTGAACCTCGGCACATCTTTACATTCAATATCCAATGTCACGAAGGTGCTACTTGAGCCTTTCCGTGCTTTTAGTCACCACAAAGTCCTCCCAGTCGCCCCCAAGGGCAGCCCTTCTAGGAGCCACACTGGAGGTCCAAGACCATGACACTCGTAGAAGGACCGTGGATGGGTGACAGGTCCTCCTAAGAGATGCAGCCGAAGGAAGGCCCTGAGGAACCCCTTCTCAATAGGGGTGTGGCCTGGTCTCCCATTGGTTCCCAGCCCTCCCTCCAAAGGACCCCACAGCCTGACCCCATTCAGCCACAACACAGAGACATGTACAACCGTTTCTTCTTTTATTGTACTGAAAAGGTATCTGTGAGTAGGGTGCTGAGTGAGGGTAAATGCAGCTGTCTCCTTAACCTCAGAGCTTTGTCTCCTGCCCAGCTTGGGTCTTTCTCCTAACTGAAGTAGTCCCAGGTCCCTGAGTCTGCCAGCAGCCCTCATGGAGTGGCCTCTCGGTACTTGTGCAGCAGGTCACTGACGTCGGAACTCTCCACTTTCACCCAGCCATCTTTCTTCATGTGGTACACTGTGGGTGATTGAGAAGAGAACAGGGTGTCAGGCCTTTCTTCAGAAGTCTCTACCAGGACGATGTGGTAAAAGCAGCAGTAACTTACATGAGCATTGAGTGATCACACCACACACACACACACACACACACACACACACACACACACTCACACCCTCCGGACACACAAACATACCTATACTACACACACATACTCACACCACACATACACACACACTCACACCCCACACACACCCCACGCCCACACACATACACTCACACTCCATGCCCACACACACACTCACACCACACACACCATGCACACACACTCACACCACACACACACACACACACACACATACACTCACACCCCACGCACACACACAAGCTAAGAACCTTTGTCTGGGACTTCGGGGTTCTCAGATCTGACAATGCTCCATACATCCCCCCTGAGTCTCCCAACCTAAGTTCACCCCATTTTCTCAGGGGCTGGGGGAGCTGTTCTCTTACTATTGACGACTCCTCCAGAATAGTTGTCTCTGTGCGTAGCATAAACAACAGCTCTGCGGGCAAGGTCATAGGCCTCTTCAGGACTGAGATCCTGCCGGTACCCACTGTCCATCACCCCATAGGCGTACGTGTTCCCGCTGCCAGTGGAGAACATGTGCCCCGACAGCCGAGTCCCATTGTCATCTACATAGTAAAGTCCTGGTCCCTAGAAGATGGGAAACCATCCCTTATAAAGAAGCAAGCGTGACTTGTGGAGGGCAGGCAACATAGATACCATCATAGAAACATTTGAGTTAAGACAGCACACTTTAAGGGGCTGGAGAGATAGCTCATTGGTTAAGAGCACTGACTGCTCTTCCAGAGGCCCTGAGTTCAATTCCCAGCAACCACATGGTGGCTCACAACCACCTGTAGGACCTTTTTCTGCTGTGTCTGAAGGCAGCTACAGTGTGCTCATATACATAAAATAATGAAATAAATATTTTTAAATAAAAACCTGTAACAATGTGTTTAAAAAGAAAAAAGACAGCACACTTTGGTAGGACCAAGCATGGGGGAGGGGAGGCTTCAACGGGTAAGAGAACTCTTCGGGAACACGCCACGCACCTTCTTGTCCCAGCCGCAGATCATGCTGCCCATGGAGAGGCCCATACCCCGGTACTGCAGCATCATATTGGAAAGCAGCTTGGAGGCTGCGGACACAGAGATGCGCTCCCCATTCCGCAGATAGTACAGCCTGTGAGAGGAGGAAGGAGGCCTCAGGGAAGTGCTCCTCCTCTCCCATGGAAGGACAGAGCAGAGATTTCGAATTTAAAACCTCCTAACCACATTTTAAAAGCCTAGCAAATGACACCATCCTACAGGTTGAATAATTGCCAGCTTATCTGGTTTATTACACAGGCTAGGGTTTGGGAGATTTTTAATCACACAAAGGCTTTTTTTTGTAAGAAAAAAAAAACCTTACCATCACTAAAATGGCTCACCGTGGAGGGAGGCTAAAGAAAGGAAGGAGACAAGAAAATCTGCCCACCTGCATTCCTTGGCCAACAGCCTCTCCCAGTACTGACAGTCGGCTGCACAACCGGACATGGTGCCAAGCAGGTAAGGGTTAATCTCGATCACCTTGTTTGTCCTTATGGTGGCTGGAAGAGGTTTGAGATCCAAGAGGTGAGCCCACAGCTCTCCCTGGTGCACTCCAGCACAATGCCCGCTCTGTGGGAACTTCTGTGCAGGCCTTGTGCTCTACTGAGAAGCAGCTCCCACTACTCACCAATGTAGCTCCCTGCAGTGGCCCTGGAGTCCACAGCCACAACGACTCCATGTTGGAACTTGAAGGCTAGTGTGGTTGTGCCATGGGCCATGTCAATCTGAACGTTCCTTTCCTGGTCATTACCGAAGGACCTCAGGAATGCAGTGGGCTAAGAGAGGCAAGAGGCAGACCAGCACCTCAGTTATGAGGAGCCTCCCTGCAGGTTATGGAAGCTGACTTCAATGTGTTTCCTGATCCGTGCCTCCCTCCCACATTTTAATACCGTGTTCGAATTTTACAGCAGAGGGGCTTGAGACCCAGACCACCTAAGGTGTCCTAGGACACACAGGGCGGGTTTCTGAGGCCAGGTTAGCCACCCAAGTTCATAGACAACTGTACAGTCCCTGTAGTAGTTAGTGGTGGGCCTGTGAAGGCGCGGTGATTCGTGCACGGATAGGCACCAACCATCTTCTTCGTGTGTGTGTGTGTGTGTGTGTGTGTGTGTGTGTGTGTGTGTGTGTCCTTCTCTCCCTTCCCTACCTATTTCTCTCACCCTCCCTCCCGCCTTCCCATGCCTTAATCTCCACGTTGGTTCTCCAGAGTTAGTCTGGATGATGCTCATCTGAACAGCCCCTCCTAGCTTCCTCACCCCCTCAGAGCCAGGCAGACTCTCCTTCCCCGGTGCCATCACGACCACCCTACATCTCTCAAGAACGCCCACGGCCCTCACCTGCATTCCCCTGGGAAGTGCGAGCTCCGGAGCTTGCACGGAGAAACTGTAGTGTCCCGGGTCCGAGCGAAGCCCGCTTCCCGTATCCGGGGCAGCCCATTCGGGCCGCTGCCCCCGAGCAGTACCGCACAGATCCAGTAACGCCATGACCACTTAGCCCCGGAGATCCGTCGACTCTCCGACCAGGAAGTGAAAGCGAAAGCCACAGTTCGGAGGGGAGGGAGCCAGTCCCCCACCCCCATCTCCTGCCCTTTCTGTGTAGAGCCCAGTCTATGAGTGTCCGAACTAAAAATGTGTTGGGGACGAGTTTTCCTGCTGCCATGTCGGTGAAACCAGCTAGAGAATGAACTGTGGCGTGGAAGAGGAGCTGTGCCTTCGGAGGACCCACAAGCAGGGCGGCTGGGGTGGGCGTCTCTGGGAACAGCGGGGGACTGGATAGGGTTCTGTCACCTAAAGAGGTGCTCTAGAAACTTGGAGCCTGACAGGAGCGTTGAGCAGATTCACCTAGGCGTGCGTCCTGGGGATGGGGGCAGCACTCAAACGAGCTCGTTTTCTAGAAACTGGAAAGTGCGATAAATGGGTGCACGAGGTCTTTAGGTCCTGGGACAACCAGGGGAAAAAAGGGGGAAAGACAAACTAAGGAGAGGACGCAGTTCGGGTCTTTCCATGTGTCCCTGCTAGGGCCCCTCGCGACTCAGCAGTCTCACCACGTGGGGGCCACCCACGAGGACGCACCCTTCTGCCCCGCGCTGCTCACGCCGAGCAAGTCAGGGCTGAGCGCTTCTTCCTTGAATCCTAAACCCCACCTCTCTTTGCAACCTTTGCGGACCTTATCTGCCCAGCGACTGCTGACGTCACACCACCGGGCCCTCCCTGAATGGAAGAGATTTACTGGATAATCCTTTCCATTTCACTGAGATTATCCTGGCGTGCGCCGCTGAGGGTGAGCGGGTTCAGAAAGAATCAGAGCGGGCAGGTCATCCAGTCTGGCGTTCTGGGGTCCCCACCCGCTGCGCCACCGCGCTTCCTCCAGCCTCAACCAGGAAGAGGACACCAAGATGCAGTTGCTGATGACTGGAGGTGCCGAGAGGAAGAGGCTACCGCCTGGTCCTGCTCAGCACAAGGAGTCGGTGGGTGGGTAGAAAAGAGAAATGAGGGCTTCCGGAAATAAAAGATGGACCCAGACCCAGCAGTAAAACAGAAGAAGAACGGGACGCTGGGCTGTATTGGGGGAAGGGTGCTGGCGAGCAGTTTGTGGGAGCCAAAAAACAGGAGAAGCCACAATACAAAACAGCAGTTTTATTATAAATATCAAAACCCCACAGAATGCCACCTAGGCCTCTGGTTAATTGCAAGCTGCTTGTCCTTTCTCTGCACATTTTGGGCGTTTCTTCTCATTCTGCCCCAACGCCACATAAACCAGGTTTGTGGGTGCGTGGTGTGACACAAACTCGACACCAGAAGGGTGAAGACGGGAGATTTAGCAGCTCCGTGTTAGCCTGGGGTACCTGGAACCGTCTAATAGGTCGGGAAACATTGGTGGTAAATTCTGGGCATCTCCTGGACGTTACATGGTCTCATGTAACAAACACCTCCCCTCCTCGGCTATCTCCATGGATGTGGTAACGTCTTTGCTCCCAGGTTCTCTGCCACACAGAGCAGAGGACAGCGGGAGGAGGGTCGCGCGCGTGCGCAGTGCGCAGTCCAGACGCCTGTCAGTCCGAAGCAGCCGCTAGAGCCTCCACCATGGCGCGGTAGCACCCTCCCTTCTCCATGAGCTGCAGATGGGTGCCCTGCTCGCAGATAGAGCCTTCTTTGAGAAAAAGGATGTGGTGGGCCTGCTCTGCCAGGCTGAGCTGCTGGGTGATGAGAAGAACCGTCCGAGAAGCCCGACTGTGGTTCTCATACAGGAGCCGCTGGACCTGCGGAAACACAGACCTTCCAGTCCCGGGCCCCTGGGCTTCCCTGGGGCACATTCTCAGTCCCTAAGGACGCCTCTATCCCGGGCTGCTCTCCAAGCCTTTAATTTGTTAAGGCGTCTTCTCAAGAGGTGGCGCCCGAAGAGCAGAAGCGCAGGGGGAGGGGTCTGAATAGCCCCTCATCTCTACCCATAAACTGGGAAATTTCAGAAGAAAATTATTCTCCCGTATGTTACATCCCAACAGCTGGTTCTCCACCCTCCCCAGTCCCTCGTCCTCACCCCACCACCACGTCACCCCCATGATTCACCCCCATGGCCCATCTCTCACGTCCTTTCTATATCATACATATCTTAATAACCTACTAATAAACTGAGAAAAAATATAATTTATTTTCGTTTTATGTTCATTGGTGTTTTGCCTGTGTGGGGGTGTCAGAAACCCTGGAACTGGAGTTGCAGACAGATGTGAGCTGCCATGTGGTTGCTGGGAATTGAACTCAGGTCCTCAGGAAAAGCAAGTGCTCTTAACCTCTGAGCCATCTCTCCAGCCCCTAAGCTGAGAATTTTTATATTCAATTTAAAGAAATGTAATGCAGGGGCTGTAGAGACGGCTCAGCAATTTAGAGCACTGGCTGCTCTTCCAGAGGACCAGGGCGTGAGTCCCAGCACCCACACGGTGGCTCACAACCATCCACAACTCCAGTTCCAGGGGATCCACACCTTCTTCTGACTTTCAAAGACACTAGGAACAGGCATGCATTCAGGCAAAACACTCATACGCATAAAATAAATAAATGTTAATTTTCTAAAAAAGAAATGTAACAGTAACAAAGAACATGATGATTTGGATGGTTTGTATCTGGGCCCAGGCTCCACTGCTCAACAGCTGTGTGACTTTTAAAAGGTTAATCAACCTCTCTTAGCCTCTGTTTTGTCATCCACAGAATAAGCACAGCAAAAGACTCTGATGGGCAGATTAGTACAAAGGGTGGGATAGAGTGTCTGAGACACAAAGAAGCTTAGCCCACACCGACTGTTGGGGCAGGGACTCTGTTCACTGGTGCCGGTGTCCCGGAGAAAAGCTAATGGGAACCGAGAATCCCAAGGACAGGTTTGAACTGCTATGCTGGTGGTGTAACTAACAGGGGATGGGTAACAGACACTTCAGGAAGATGACACAGGTGACCCCACCCTCCAGATGTAGCAGTGGGAAGATTACTAAGGGTCTGAGGCCAGCGTGGTCTCCAAAGTGAGGTCCAGGCCAGCTGCGACCACATAGCGAGGTGGCCCAAAAAGACAAAGGATGAGAGGCAGAGCTGTACCCGTAGCTGGTTGCCAGCATCCAGGGCGCTGGTGGCATCGTCCAAGACAAGCAGGCGTGGCGTCCGGATCAAGGCTCGGGCCAGGGCCACTGCCTGTCGCTGACCTCCTGACAGCTGGTTCCCAGTCTCACCTACCTCTGCAGAGACAAGAGTCCAGCTGAGATGTAGGTAGGTGTACACACACATACACACACACATACATACATACACTCACAGACACATAATACACACCCACATACATACTCACAGACACACACAGAAACACTCACATACACACTCATGTACATACACACTCATATATACACACATACACACATATAAATTGCCTCAGGGTATGATACACACTTACATACACAGACATACATACATATTTAGACTCATATACACACACATACATATATGCACACTCACACACATACATGCACACTCACACATTCACATAGACACATACACACACACATATATACACAAATACTCACACACACATACATACACACATATTCACACACATACACATATACACACACTCACACACTCACTCACACACATACACACACATACACACACTCACTCATACACACATACATACACACTCACACATATACACACACTCACACACACATACACACACTCACTCACATACACACACTCACTCACACACATATACACACATACACACACACTCACACACACACACACTTGGAGGGATGGAGTAATGGAGGCAGGACTGTTGGAGCCTCCACGTGAGAATGCAAACACCTGTGTCATAGCCCTGAGGGAATCCAGAGATGAAATCGTGAGCTCCAGACTCCATGGCCACAGCTGTGATTTCCTCCATGGTTGGAGTCCGGTTCAGGCCATAGGCAATGTTCTCTCGAAAACTTCTTCCAAACAGCAGTGGCTCTTGTCCTACTGCGGCCACCTGAGATGAAATGTGAAGAGCCACAGACAAGAAACACAGAAGTGTCATTGTCCAGGGACTGAAGAGTCACAGTCCGGTGCATACCGTACAGTCATGTGACTTCGGTACACAGCCCGACTCTGCCCATGGCTGGCAGGGTTTTCGTGGAGAATTTTCTCTTGGCTTGATCTCCTCCCCTCCCCCACACCTCCTTCTTGCTCACCTGACGGTGCAGATAGTGATGCTCATACTCGGCCAGGGGCTGGCCGTCCAGCAGCAGCTGGCCCCCGGTGGGCTGGTACAGGTTCTGCAGCAGGGCGGCCACGGTGCTCTTCCCCGACCCGTTGGGTCCCACCAACGCGGTCACCTCTCCGGGATGCAGCGTGAATGTCAGCCCCTGGAGGCCAGAGAAGCACACAGTGAAAGCATTTGGAGGCCTCTGTCACTTAGTGCGACATTTAGAGTCACATGTTGCTAACTCCTTAGTTAAAGGAGTTTTATCTTAAAAACAAAACAAAAATAAACCGTTTTAGTTATTCATTTTTATGTGCATGAGTGTTTGGCCAGCTTGTAGACTTGCCACGTTCATGCCTTGTGCCCACAGAAGCCAAAAGAGGATGCAGGATCCTCTGGAAAAGAAGCAGGTGGTTGTGAGCCACAATCTGAGTGCTGGAAACTGGGGTCCTTCACAAGAGCACCACATGCTCTTGGCCCCTGAGCCATCCTGAGCCCCAGAAGCCTTCTCCTGTAGGTCTCTTCTCCCCAAGAACCAAGCTGGTTCCTTGGGTGGGGTGGTTTATAGACACATGGTTCTCTTTGTCACCTTTGAGCGTTAGAGAGGGCCTGGGTCACTGGTAAGAAGCAGGAAGAGGTAAAATGGCTGAGTAGACAGTACCTGGAGCACCTGGACATTGGGGTGGTTTGGGTAGGCAAAAGAGACATCTTGGAACTGGACAAGGCCTTCCATGTTTAACGGTGCCAATGAGCCACTGAGTGGAGAGCAAGGAGTCCGGTCCAGGTATTGGAATATTTTCTCCGAGGAGCCCACAGCCTTCTGCATGGACGGATAGATGGAGAGCAGGACCTGCATCGTGGAGTGGGGTGTGGGTGAGGCTGGGACGGACCAGGAAAGCAGGTGGGCCGCCAGCGTGACAGCATTCGCTGAACAGGCAAAGGGTGCGCAGCCAGAGACCGCCGCCCGGGCCCTGCGGGGGCGGGGCTCACCTCAACAGCCCTGGTGAACTGAAGCTGGTAGAGGACAAAGGAGACAAGGTTGCCACTGCTGACAGCCCCTCTGAGCACCAGCTGCCCTCCGAGGTACAGAATCCCCACCTTCAGCAGCATTCCCGAGACCTGCAGGGAAAACATGGGATAAAACGGACTGCAAGGCGGGGTCAAGGGCCAGACTCAAACACAGCTCCGTGTCCTCACCATCGCCGCGGTCTCCTTGTTTGAGGAACATTTGACTCTTTTTTTTTTTTAAAGACTTATTCCTATAATTCTAAGTCTGTGTGGGGGTGGGGGTGTCTGCGGGTACACACAGGTGAGAGTAGACACCCGCAGACGTCAGAAGCCCTGGAACTACAGCTGCAGTTGGTGCCAGCTGCCTGCATAAGTGCAGTCACCTGGAAGAGCAGTCTGAGTCCTGAGCGGCTGAACCATCTCCACCTGGAAGTGTTACAAAAGCAAGCTCAGAGGCTTACTCACTCCAGCCCCTGTAGAGCAGGTTACCTCGGGAGCCCCTGTAGGCAGGTTACCGCGTGCTTTCCTGCTGCTGTTGGTCAGCACTCCACTCATTTACTTGTGTGTGTGTTTGTGTGTGTGTGTGTGTGTGTGTGTGTGTGTGTGTGTGTGTGTGTGCAGCACTAAGGGCGCCTTGTGGAAGGTCAGAAGTGTGTGGCTTTCTGAGAGGACAAGGAAGGTCCTGAGCTGGGACAGTGGTGTCTCCCTAACACATGGGTCACGTGGGCTTTGTGTGCCGATGTGGAAGGACCCTGCACCCACAAAACAGGGGGAGAAGTAAGGACAGAGCCCAGAGCCAACCATTCCCCACTGGAGGAGGAGCAGAAAGAGGGTTGGGAAACATCAAAATCAAGACATGTTCACACAAAGGAACTCACACTCATGGTCCAGACTTCAGTGACATAAGCCAAGGCCTCTTTCTTGTTTAGCGTCTTCATTTCTTCCAACTTCTGTCTGAACTTCTGAGCCTCTCCCTCCTCGTTGGCAAAGCTCCGCACGGTAGGCATCGCCGACAGGGCCTCAAGGGCTACCTGCGTGGACTTTGCTAGAGACTCCTGCACCTTTGCTGCCAGTGACTATGGGGGACAAGGACCAGAGACATCACACAGGGTGTGCAGATGAGAAAGAATACGGGCATCTAGGTTTCCTACTAAAGAGTCCGAGGGACAGAGGGAAGAGAAAGCTCTGCCATCCTTCTAGGCAGAAGCGGCGTGGAGGAAACAAGTCCACTTTTGTTCAGATTATTTTATTGTGTATGTGTGAGCATCGTGTGTATAGATCTCGATGGAGAGAAGAAGAGGGAGTCAGATCCTCTGAGGCTGGAACTACAGGCCACGGAGAACTGCGTCACGTGGGTACTGGGAACCAGACTCAGGTTCTCTGCAGGAACAGCCAGCACTCTTAACCCTAAGCTGTCTCTCCAGCCTGGGATTTGTAAGGACAGATTGTGACCAGAAGTTACACAGAAGGCATAGTAAACAGATGTGGGTGCAGGGTAGTGTGGGGCCAGAGGTAACAGGACAGAGGCTCAGGAAGATTCGGGAGTGCAAAGTCACACTGAAGGTAGGCTAGGGGACACCCAGCATAGGAGCTGAGGATCCTGGGAACGCACCTGGTACACTTTCCCCAGCTTCCTAGGCAGAAGGAAAAGCGGGGGCAGGCTGAGCAGAGTGACCACAGTGAGGTACGGTGACCCCCATAACATGAACACCAGGAGACACAGGCCTCGCCCCAGGTACCACAGCAGCAGGTTTAGCTTGTCACTAATGGACTCACACACGTTGGCTGTGTCCTTGGTCACCCGGGACGTGATGGAACCTGCCCAGATTGAGGACAGAGACAATGAGCAAGTGGTTCAGAGACAAGAGGGCTGACAAACAGTCTGGGGCCAGGGTGGGCATGTCAGTAAGGCATCCTGAGAGGACTAACAGGGTTAGGGGACTGGGGAGGTGCAGGGACTTCAATGCAGGGGGAAACAAAGGAAAAGTTGTGGCTGGGTGTGGTGGCACACACTTTAATCCCAACAGTCTGGGGACAGGGGAAGCATAGGCCAGTCTGGTCTACCTAGTGAATTCTTGACCAGCCAAGGCTACACAGTGAGATCCTGTCTTTAAAAATAAATAAATGAAAGCTAATGTAAAATGAACTTCCAGTTCCCTGAAAGCTTCTGGCTCCTCGGATACTGTGTAAACCCTGTCTGTGTCCTGCCCCTGGCCCTCCAGTGGCTGTGGGGAGAAGGGAGGCAACAGCTCTGGAAAGGCAGGCCCAGGGTCCTTTAGGAAACGGAGACCCTCGGGTCTGACCCCATGTTTCTGCATAGGTAGGTTTCGGCGTCTAGTGTCTAGAATTCAGTTTCTTCTACTTTAAATGAGGCAGTTGGAGTGGAGGGTCTCTGGCTTTCCAGAGTTAAAAATCTGCCGTTTCTATCTATAGGGAAGTTTGAATGCAGACACTGTTTTTCTTAGAGTAAAAAGGACAGTGTTTGCTACATCTGAGGTATACGATGAATAAGAAGGCTTGGGAAGGGACCTCTCAGTTGGTAGAGATTTGCCTAACATACAGGAAGCCTTGGCTTTAGAGACAGGATCTCCTGTAGCCCAGGCTGGCCTCAGATTGGCTATGCAACGACTTTGAACTTCAACCTCTAGCTCCTGCCTCCATCCCCCAAGTGTTGGAATCACCACACCCCATTCATATGGTACTGGGGATCCAACCTGGGAATGTGTGTATACATGTATGTAGCAGGGCAGACGAGAGTGTGTGTGTGACGATCTGTAGATTATATTATAAAAGTGAAAAGGTTTTGTGAGAGACCTGCTGTGTTCTTCAGGAAAAACCCTGTCTCCTGGCGAAGGACAGCCTGGAACACCTCTCCGTGCACACGGCTGTGCATGTGGCCCATGGTGATGTTGTAGATCCCGTCACCTGCAAACTCCAGCACTGTGCTGGAGAGTCAGAGACACAGGGGGGTCAGCGGTGTCCCTTCCTGAGGCAGAGTCCCAGATCCCCACAGAAGCGTCACGTAAACAGTCCCAACATCCAGTCCCCTCTGCTCCGGGATCCCCACCCCCACCCTCCACACCTGGCGATGGTGAGAACGGACATGAGCCATATGTTGCGGGTGAAGCTAGGAGCTGTCTTATCCCGAAGAATCCATTCAGTGATGCGTCCTGTGAAGAAGGGAATGGCCATTTCCCCTGGGGAGAGAGAGAAGACATGTCAGTCACAAACTATGAGCAAACCACCCACGACTTCTGCCTCTCTACCTTCACTCTGTGGGTGTGAGGCCAGCCTGAGCTACATAGTAAGTTCCAGAACAGCCAGAGTACATAGAAAGACCTGTCTCAAAGAGAAAGGAGAAGAAAAAGAAAAGAAAAACGGAAAGATAGCAGTGTGGAAAGAAACTCTCACACTAGGACTATGATGTGAAGTTCTGTCCCGGAAGACCCTGTCCCTAACGCCTTGGTCAGGACCCCTTCTCGGGCCTGGGTCCTTCTCTTCCTCCTGAGTTGCACCCCTTAGGTTCTGACACTTTTCCGGACCTCTTTAATCTTCCTTCTGCCCATTACCCTGGGTTCCTGCCTGTCCCCTGTGGCCTGCTCTTTCGCCCCTTACCAAGGCAGGAGAGGATCAAGAGAACCAGAACCAAGTGGAGACGCCGCTTCTTGGAGTCCAGGAAGCCTAGCATCCGACACAGCATGTCTCCAGCGCCCCTTTGGCCACTGGGCGCCCAGAGGCTCCCTAACTTGTGCCACAGGGCGGCTGCGGGCAATGCTGCCACATAACTGAGAGCGAAGGCATCTAGACGACTGTTCCAGTGCAGTAATCCAGCGTTGTCGCCCTTCAGGAGTTCTCCCCAGGCGGCCAGCTCTCGGAACAAGGCAAGTCCAGGCAGGGCCAAACCCAAGGCTGCCACCAGTGGCTGCAAAGCAGCCAGCCAGCCACGGGCTTCTACGGTGACCCCGAGGACCCCGCGGACCCCGAGTCCCAGGATGGCCCAACGGCTCAGGCCCACCGCCCAGACCCGGAGCAGCGGAGCCTCGGGAACCAGCAGGGAGAAGATTGCCGGAAGCACGGGCCGCAGCAGCAGCCAGTCCAGCAGCAGCAGCAGGGCGGCCGCCAGCCCCGTGTGCGCAGCCATCGAGCGTGCGCTGTCCAGAGTCTGGTCCTATCCTGGAACTCTCCTCGCTCTCCGCGTCCTCGCCGCACGGGAGTCTCCGTGGGGAGGGAAGAAGGGCGGGTCCGAGGGCGTGCGCGGAAAGTCCCAGGAACCAGCTCGGGCTGGTGGCCCTGGCCAGAAGTAAAGCGTTTAGAGGAAGAAGAAACCGAAAGCGGCCGCGGAATCACCAGACACGCCCCCTTCTCAGACTGGCTTGCCACTGAAGTCCGAGTTGGAGCTCTGCCTAGCAGCCCTGGCACGCCTGTTCTCCATGACTCTTATTGCCCTCTCCTTCCCCAGCCTTCTTCCCTAACTTGCGTGCATTTTCCCATCCCAGGCACCGCCCCAGTTTTAAGGCGGGACCCTCTGTCGTCACCTGTCTCTGGGCAGATCTGCCCTGCTCAGGTTGTCTCTGGGCGCCAAATGCCTGGTAGAACGGCACGCCCCTTGAGCGCTGACTGGGCGGGGCCGCGGGCTGCAAGGGGCCTGCGCCACGCGCCGCTGCTGATTGGAAAGCCGAGCTCCTCTCTGCTAGGATGCTGCGGGCAGGAGCACCTACCTCCGGCTCGTACGGGACCGGAGAAGTCCACACCGGGGTAATGGAGTCTGGGGGTGGCAGTTAGCGGGTGGGGTGACCAGGGACCCCCTACAGCTCTGGGAACTGAACCAAGAGACTAAGAGACTTAGGAAGCTTAATAGCCTCCAGCACTTGCGCTCCGCAGTGAACATAGGGTATCCCTGCTCAGAAGTGTGGTGGTGTCCAGGGGTCTGTGGAGGGATCGGCATGCGAAGCTGGGGGGAAAAGTGCGTGCTTTGGCCCGAGTTGGAAGCGTCTAAGGGAAGTTGCTCTCAAAGCGCTTTCGCTTTCACTCTGGACTGCGCAGTGGAGACTACTGGTTGAATCATGTGAGGGGCTTGGGGACCCCCTGCAAAGGGGAGCTGAGGTGTCCTAAGTGAAGCGCCTGAGGGAAGGTTATATGGAAGGTCGCTGCAAAGATCGTACCTATACAGCCTACAGAGCTTTGCTTAACCTGGCCCCAGACAACCTCCACCCTGAGTGAGGACAAACTCTCTGGCTCTGGGATTGGGGGGAGGCAGAGATGATCGGTGGTCCTCCTTGTTCCAGGTGCTACCCTCCTCCCTCCCCCCTCCTCCCCCCTCCTCCCATTCTCATGCTTGCCTGAGAACTTTGCTCAGGCCTAGGAGCTGGGGAGAAGATGGCAGCTGGTTTCTGTTCTCCGAAAGCCACCAACCACACTCTTAAAGTGGTGTGGAAGAGCAGCCTCTAGAACGGAGTGGCCATTTCTGGCCTTTTATTTGTGATCAGAAAGTACACTCACGTGCAGGGTCCCCAGAGATCAGAGAGAGGTGTGGAGTGGACAGAAAGATTGGAACAAAATCTCCCTCGCTGCCACGGAGCTGTGAGACTTAGAAATCAGATCAATCAGGGGTTCAGAGTGAGACCTGGGTGGCTTGCAAAAGCTCCTTCTCCATAAGTCAGTCTTCTCGGTGCGACAGAGGGTCTCTAAGGTGTCTTTAGCTCAGAGGATATGGGGGGAAGTACACATGGCTCCCTCCACTCTTCCCGAATTCTTTCCTTGGCCTGGAAAACCTGCTATCCAGCAGCCCTTTGCTGCAGAGACTTCGCTTAGATGACACTTGTGCCCTGCCTGAACGATCCTTGCCGCTTCTGTCCCGCCTCAGCTCCTGGCCATGTTAACCCACTGGCCTCTTCTGTGACCCTTGTCCAGTAACCCCGAGGCGCCCCTTCTGATAAAGTAAGGCTGCAGGTGGGGGGTCCAGGAAAGGCCTGGCCTGTGTGACAGTAATAACGTGTGTGGTGCATGCTTCACAAGGAGCAGGGACAGTTTCCTGGGCCTTCTCCTCCTGTCCTGCTCTCCCCACATGGATAGTTTCTGCCTCTGGGAACCCATCCTTGCTTTCCAGGGTGGGAAGTTCAGTCAGGGAAGCCAGGGCTTGGGGAGAGGGTTCTTTTCTACCCTGTGCCACAGCCAAGCCATGACAGTCCCCTGCAGCCAGACACCACACAGAAGGACTGTGTGACCTTGAGTCGGTCATCTCCAGCCATGGGCATTTCCTCTTCCTTAAGATGAAGGGTCAAGACACTCCTTGCTCTGATTTTTTTTTTTTTAACTCTGTCCCTCTGCAGACAACCATCATGGCGGTGGAGTTTGACGGGGGTGTCGTGGTGGGCTCCGATTCCCGGGTGTCAGCAGGGTGAGTAACATGGAAGGCCTGTGTTGGGGGGAAGCTGGGTGGCCTGAAGTGCTCATTTTTCTTGCCCGCTTCTGAGCAGTATGGTAACCTTCCCAGAAATGAAGCTGAACGTTCCGAAAGGTATCCTAATGCACGGATGGAGAGGCATCCTCTGAATCTGGGGCAGGACATGGAGGGATAGTGTCTCGGAGTGGGGAGGGCACAGGGCAGGTTGTAGAGGGGTGGGGCTGTCTGAGGTTAAGATAAAAAATGGCGGTTTTGTCAGCTTATATCTTACTCGTTTGCCTGAGTTTGGAGTAGGTTTGCTCGGTCTCCGTCCTGGCCAGTTTCCACACACACACACACACACACACACGCCAGACTGGGATCACAGTGGTGTTTCCACAGAACTTCCCTCGCCGCTCGAAGTGATGAACGGCAAAGGAATTCTGGAAAGAGGCAGTTTTTTTCCTCTTGTTTCACCTTTTGTTTTTGTTTTTCGAGACAGGTTTCTCTGTGTAGCCCTGGCTGTCCTGGAACTTACTAGATAGACCAGGCTGGCCTCAAACTCAAAGATCCACCTGCCTCTACCTCCTGAGTGCTGGGATTAAAAGTATGTACTACAGGGGCTGGAGAGATGGCTCAGGGGTTAGAGCACTGCCTGTTTTCTAGAGCTCCTGAGTTCAAATCCCAGCAACCACATGGTGGCTCACAACCATCTGTAATGAGATCTAATGCCCTTTTCTGGTGTGTCTGAAGACAGCTATGATGTACTCATTTAAATAATATATTAAAAAAGAAAGGTTGTTAAAAGTGTATTTTGGGTCTGGAGAGATGGCTCAGTGGTTAACAGCACTGCTCTTCCATACGACCCTGGTTCAATTCCCACCACCCACATGGCAGCTCAGAACTGTCTGTAAATGCAGTTCCAGGGGATCTGACACCCTCACACAGACAAACATGCAGCCAAAACACCAATGTACATAAAACAAAAGTAAATAAACTTAAAAAAAAACTAGTCTTTTGGGAGTGTAGTGTCTAAAATAGAGACTCTCCTGTAGCCCAGGTTGGCCTCATACTTGCTATGTAGTCAAGTCTGGCCCTGAACTCTTGTTCTTCCTGCCTCTACCTCGTGAGCCCTAAGAGTACAAGTATGTCTGGCCGCCATGCCCACCCCTGCTATGCTGGGCTCTGTGCGAGCCAGGCTGGTACTCTGCCACCTGGGCTACACCCCTCTCCCCTGCCCTGCCCAGCACATCTGACTTCAGTTACTGCAGTGACTTGCTGTTCTGAGATGTTTGTTTCCTGCTTTAATCAAAGCACTGTAAGCCTTGCTCTTATCCCTTCAAATCAACTTGGCCACCTGGCTCCTTCCTTACAGAGCAGCAGTAGTGAACCGTGTGTTTGACAAGCTCTCACCTCTGCACCAGCGCATCTACTGTGCCCTCTCTGGTTCCGCTGCCGATGCCCAAGCCATAGCTGACATGGCCACCTACCAGCTGGAGCTGCACGGGTACAAAGCCCCGGGGTCCTGACTCCCCTCCCGCTAAAACTCCCCTACTGCGTGGCTTTGCCAGCTTTGAGCTCACACTGGAGCGTCTGGGAGCCAGTGTTCTGCATCTGTGAAGAGGAAATCACAATAGCAACTCCATCTCCCCTGTGCTGACTTGGAAAGTGAATATCACTGCCCTGATATAGGAAATCAGGAAGAAGACAGCCATTTGGCCCACTCCTGATATCAGGCAGTTGCCGGGACAAACCAAGGTCACTGGGACGGAAGCCAGCTTATCATCTGCCTTAACCGATGAGGGCAGGGCCCTCAGAGTCAAGGGAGGGGCTTATCGTTGGGAGTGGGAAGGTGGAGAAGAGAGAAGCAGGTGAAGACCTCTGTTGTGGGGCTCCGGCTCCCCTGGGCACTTGGGGGAGAAGCTGGTATCTGTGGCAGCTACTGGTTCAAGTGTGACCTGGCAGAGAGGGTGTTGGTGGCAGAGGAATAGAGTGCCACTGATCCTCACTCTCAACACCCGCTCAGGTTGGAACTGGAGGAGCCACCCCTTGTTCTGGCTGCTGCAAACGTGGTGAGGAACATCTCCTACAAGTACCGTGAGGACTTGTTAGCGCATCTCATAGTAGCTGGTTGGGACCAGCGTGAGGGAGGCCAGGTGAGTGTGCCCATTCCAGGTTTCAGGGTTCCCCACTCCTCAGAGAGATGAACGTCGCATGTCTTTCTAGCTTTGTGGTCCAAAGATGGTTCCTTAAAGAGATACTCCAGCCCAGGTGTGGTGGTACACAACTTCAGTCTCAGCACTCGGGAGGCAGGGGCGTGTGGATCTCTGTGGGTTTGAAGAGCTCGTTCTCTAGAGAGAGCTCCAGGCAAGCCAGGGCTACAGTAATGAGACCCTGTTTCAAAACGAACAAAATAAATGATAAAAGCAGACTGCAGCTCAAGTGTGAGGATCCTGGGTCTTCACATTAGCTCATCTAACACAGAGAAGCTGTGGATGACCCGACCCTGACCTGAGGGACCCTCTCTCTAGGTGTACGGAACCATGGGAGGGATGCTAATTCGACAGCCCTTTACCATTGGCGGTTCCGGAAGCACCTACATTTACGGTTATGTGGACGCAGCTTATAAGCCGGGCATGACCTCCGAGGAGTGCCGGCGTTTCACCACAAACGGTAACTAGCCAACTGAGAGGCGACTTGCAGAGGGTTTGTGGATGTGGAAAGAAAGTAGATCATGAGGAATAAGAAAAGGAATACAAGGGTGGCCATTCCATGCCCAAGGTTTTTTTTTTTAATTATTTACTTTTAATTATGCGCATGTACATGATTGTGTCTATGTGTGGGTTTGTGTGTGTGTGTAGAAAGAAGCCTGAAGAGGATGCTAGGTCCTCTGGAGCTGATGTTACAGGTGGTTGTAAGGCACCCGATGTGGCTGCTGAGACCCGAACTCTTTAAGAATAACAAGTGCTCTTAACCACTGAGCCATCTCTCCATCTCCAACTTTTGAAACTGGAGAGACATTAGAGAGTGAGAGGGGACAGACAAGACACATGGTGGAAGAGATGGAGCTCTGGGACAGTAGGGATGGAACAGGACTGTCTTAAGCCAATCACATAAGGGTGTGAGGTCACTATGGGAACCAACAGCGAACTGGGCTAGCCCCGCCCCCAGCCAGCTCACGTGATCTGATTGCTCAGCACTCAAGGACTTGGACAGTTCTTGCTAACCTCTAGGTAACTGGACCATTTACAGCACGGACGCGGGCAGACGCTGGTTTGCTGGACATTCTGAGGGGAATAGCATGTAGCTGCAAAGGGAAGGAAATGAGTACTTAAGCCGTTTTCTGCTCCTCTCTCCTACGTGAAACCCCTGCAGCCATCGCTCTGGCCATGAACCGAGATGGCTCCAGTGGGGGTGTCATCTACCTGGTCACCATTACGGCTGCTGGTGTGGACCATCGCGTCATCCTGGGAGATGAGCTGCCGAAATTCTACGATGAGTGACTGGCCCCCAGAAGCCCCTTCCTCGTTTGTAATAAGCTTTACGGAACTAGAGGCTGGTGTGATGGACAAAGGTGAAATGGGTGTCAGAGACACACCGTGTGGGCAGAAGCTTCCTCCCCGCCCAGAGACCAGCATGCCCTCCCATTCTTTTATAAAAATAAACTTTATTATTAAAAAAACTTACAAAAATAAATAAAACATAAGTTGCAAATAAATAAAAGTATCTACATCAAAACTAACCACGTTTAAAGTCTACAGTACTTCTATACCGTAGGAATGGGATTTAAGATGGAGGCCGTGACACCCCACATCAAATGCATACCTCCTTGTTCTTCCCCCCAAGCCAAACACCCCCAGACAAAGAGGACCCTGGGAAAGAAATGCGTAAGTCACTATGGGTTGATTTTTTTTTTATTATTTTATAGATTTGTTTACTATTGTGTTTTTTTTTTCTTCCAGCACGGATGTGTGCAGGTTCCTGTAGAGGCCAGGAGACTGGAGTCTGTTTGCAAGCTGCCATGTGGGTGCTAGGAACTGAACCTGGACCCTCTGCAAGAACAGCCAGGTGCTTAACCACTGAGCCATCCCTCCTGCCCCTGGATGGGGCTGTAATATTGTAGATCCGCTGCCGAGGAGATGGCTCCATCAGTATAGGGCTGGTTGTGCACAAAAATCTTGGGAATCCCATCAGTCACTTGAAAACCAGGCACCGTGACACCTGCCCGGAACCTCAGAACTGATGGCCAGTGAGCTCCAGGTTCACTTAGAGACCCCGTCCCAAAATGTAAGGTAGAGAGAGACTGAGGAAGTCACCTGCTAATGACCGCTGGCCTCCGCAAGCCACACAAGACAAATAATGTTTTAAAATAATGTAAACCATAAAAGTTGTCACAGGACTGCTGAGCACAGCTCAGAGGTAAAGCTCAGAAGAAAGGGGGAGACATGATTTCACCGTGGGGCTCACTGAGGAGGGTACAAAGCCATTGTTTTCTGACAGGCAGCTCACAGGTGCTCCAGGAGCCATGTCAAACAGCGCCCAGGTCCCACAGTTTCATGTCCTCAGACAGGGTCAGCCATTCCTCCATCCTCCCGTCAAATCAAGGCTCAGTCACCCTGAGGCGGTTTGTGTTTCTAGAGCTCAGTGCCATTTTGCTAATAAACAACTAAATGAGCAGGCTTAGTCAGCCAAACCCCGAGTAAGAATCTGAGCGCATGGATTCAATATGCTCTGAATGGTCCGGCTCCTCTGAGATGGCTCAGCAGTCAAGAGCACTGACTGCTCTTCCAGAGGTCCTGAGTTCAATTCCCAGCAACCACATGGTGGCTCACAACCATCTGTAATGGGATCTGATGCCCTCGTCTGGTGTGTCTGGAGACAGCTACAGTGTACTCACATACATAAAACAAATAAATAAACCCTAAAAAAAAGAAAGAACTGAAAGTGGCAGCGGGCAGAGTGGGAACTCCCAGCCTGGCCTGGAACCAGCCCCGGTGCACAGCTGTTCAGTGGCAGCCAGGAGGGAGGTCTCCCTGGTGAGAGGAACCGAGAAGGGATCATATGGGGACTCTCCAAACTCAGTTACCCCTGACTTCTGAAGCCTGTGACGTGCCTGAACCAGCAACACACACACAGCCAGAAACCAGGTAAAATGCAAACGTGTTCAAACTGGAAGGCTTCGTTCTGTCAATCAAATAACATCATTCGTTCCAAGAGTTTGAAACATCTCCCAGAGACAGATGTTTTTTTTTTAAAGCAACTGAGACAAAGGGAAGGGTGAGGATGAGGAAAATAAATAAAGCCAAAGGCTAAAACAAATACACAACTGTCTAAAATAACATGACCCAGTGGATAATTCAGTGGGTAATGACCAAAGTTCTATTCCCCGTGGAATAGAAAAAAAAAAGTTCTATTCACGTGGTCAGGGGGAAATGCAGGCTCCTTGGAGCTGTCTTCTGACCTCAGGGCACACCGGCATCCTGCACAACAAACAGATAAATAAATAAATAAATAAATAAATAAATAAATAAATAGTGCATGTAAAGCTGGCTTACAAGGGTTGGCAGACCCACCGCAAAATACTTGAGAATTCTAAAAGACAGTTGTTAACCACTGACAACTTGAAGTTATCTGCAGTGGAAACAACTAGACTGTGAAAACAAAAAACACTCCAAGTTGGGACTTTTTGAGTTCTCAAAGGGCCAATTTAACAGGACACATATTGGTCACAAACTATCAACAGGCAACAGTTGGCTCTAAGCCACAAGGCGGTGAGAACAAAGAAAGAAAGAAAAAAAAAAAAAAAAAAAAACAGGCAGAAGACTAACAAAGTTCTGTCTTTAAATCTCCCTCCCAAATCCTGAAAGCTATATTCCTCCTGGTGGGACCAGGACTGAGTGGTTTGTACTTGTACTAAAACAGTCCCTAGTCAGTTTCATTCCGCCCAGGGTCAGGTAAACTGCTCTGTAACAGTCTGGCAACTTGGCAACAAATCGACACTTAGAATCCTCACGCTTAGGAAGCTAACAAACCATTGGTAACAGGCATTTAAGACAGAGCCTTAAATGAAATAACTCATTTGGAACCTGCTGGTTAAAATGTTACATATGAAAAATGCTACCTGTTACTGATCCCAGCACTAGAGAGGCAGCAGACCTCTGAGTTCAAGGCCAGTCAGGAATAGACAAGACCCCATCTCAAAAAAAAAAAAAAAAAAAAAAAAAAAGTTACATGTCCAGGAAAGTAGAGGGGAGGCTGTCTACAGGAAGTGAAGTCATGTGGCAGGAAGGGGACAATGAAAGGAAACACCTGATCAAAGACTACTACATATTGTCCTATCTAGGGTTACTATTACTGCAGTGAAATACCACAACCAAAGCAACCTGGGAAGGGAAGAGTTTATTCAGCTTACACTTCCACATAGCTGTTAATCACCGAAGGACAGGAATCCGGGTGCAGGAGCTGATGCAGAGGCTATGGAGGGGTTTGCAATCCTGTTATCTTAGATAACCCAGGACCTCCAGCCTAGGGATGACACCACCCACAATGGGCTTGGCCCTCCCCTATCAATCACTAAGAAAATCGCTACAGACATTTTTCTTAAGCCATCCTCTCACGATGACTTTAGCTGTGTCAAGTTGGCACAAAACTAGCCACCGCAGCACATATAGGATAATATCTTCATGAGACCCAGTACTATGTACAACAACAAAAGTCACATGTCAAATTCTGTAGGATGTAGGTAAATACACACCGTGAAAGAATTATATTCCTTCAAATACAGTTATTTGGGCCCTCGAGATAGTTCAGTAAAAAGCCCTTTTTGACGGAGCCTGACTATGAATGCAGATCCCAGATCCTACCACGGAAGGAGAGGACTGACTCCTCAAAGTTGTCCTCTGACCTCTAGACAGCACTGTAGCACACACATATGTGCATGCATACACACACATTGCACATGAATGCATACACAAACATGCAATGTACACAAATTCATACACACACATGAACACACACACATGCACAAATTGCAAAGAAATGCATACACAAACATGCAATGTACACAAATGCATACACACACATGAACACACACACACTACCAACACCACCACCACCACCATCTCCAATGCAAATAAAATAAATTTAAGGAAAAACTACATTTTAGTTATAACGAGAGAAATTAGAAGCAAATGACCTAAAAATTCTCAAAAATGCACAGCTCAAATCCCAGCACTTGGGAAGTAATGGCAGAACTATCTTAGTTCAAGGTTAGCATAGTGAGTTCCCAGGCTAGACAAGGCACATAGTCAGACTTTATCTCAGAAAACAAAACAAACACCTGTGGCAAGTGCTGGACAGACAGCCCAGCAGTTAAAAGTACACCTGGCTTTTGCAGAGGGCCCAGGTTCAATTCTCAACACCCACGCAGTGGCTCACAACCATCTGTGACTCCAGTTCTAGGGATCTGGTGCCCTCTTTGGCCTCCTCAAGCACTGCATGCACATGGTGCACATACAAACAGGCAAAACACTCCTCCCCATAAAATTTATAAATCTTTTTCTAAAGCCTACATACTACTCTCACCAAGGACTAGAGTTCAGTTTCCTGTGCTTGTAACTCCAGCCCTTTACTGGATCTCTTGTCTTTACATCACGAAGTAAATCCACCAAGGGCTTCCCTCTGCTTTAGGGCTTTGTGCACAAAGGTCTCTGTTCCCTGACATAAGAGGGTCCAGGATTCCTTTGTTCTCCATGATTGGAACTAGATTCTTACTGTTTCTGCCATGGCCCGCAACTGCAGCCTTCTGGGCTCCTAGGCTTTTACACCCAAGGGAACCTACAACATGTGCTTAGATCGGAACTGGTTTGCACTGCCATGTCTTCCACACCACGATGTCCTTCCTCACTTCAAGCTGAGAGCCGCGGGCTGTTCTCAAGCTGTGAGTCAAAATAAATCTTTCTTCCCTCTAACTATTTATCTGAGATGTTTTCTCACCACAACAGAAACGAAACACACCCTGATATTAGCTATCTGTTGCTAGGTAACCATGAAGATGTTAGTTATCTGTGGCTAGGCAACCATGAAGCCAAAACAGCATCTTAATACAGCATGCGTTTACCACCAGGTGCTTTGGGGACATTCCAGCACAGACTGTGTGCTAGGTAAAATGCTATCAATTTTAACTGTCCGGGGAGTGATGGTTATGCAGGAGCCGTGTCCTCAGTCTTAAATTACAGGTGATTAAATAGTTAGGGTGAAACATCAGGCTGCTCTCCTCACAGGCTGCTTCTCAATGGTTTCACAAAATAGTTGTTCAAGAGTGTAGCAGAAGTTAGTTAACCCGATCAGTCAAATGTGCACATCCATTCAAGAGCTATCTGGATTCTCGAAAGAAAGACACACACACACACACACACACACACACACACACACACACACACTAGCTTAATTTTGATATGCCATGACTAGATTAATGGTTGGGCATTTCTAATCCTTCCCACTGCTAGCAAACACTCCCCTCTAGTACTCCTAAGTTAACATCAATTAAGATCTCTATTTCATCCCTGCTACCCCCAAAACCCCGTGTGGTCACTTTCCCTGATTCTCACATGACAGCAGGCCTTTAGGTCTGGTTTTCCTTCTTTCCTATCATGTCGATCTCCGCATTCTTCCTCTTTCCTGGTTCTAGCCCACACAAATCTCAAAGTCTTCCTGCCCAGCCATTGGCCATTATTAGCTCTTTACTGATCCATCAAAAACCAACTGGGAACAAGGACCTTCAGCGTTTGGACACACAGATTCCTGATCCGGGAACTGCAATCGAAAGCATTAGAACCAATCCCCAAATCAACAGTAAGCAAATACGATGTTGCTTATTAAATGTGGCAGCAATGGGAGTTGATGGGTGGATGACATCACATGAGTGGGTCTCGGAGAAATGACACTGGGGGAAGCAGCCCTGAAAGAAAGTCACAGCATCTTTCCCTGTTAGCTAGCCATCCCAAACTTCAGTGGCTAAAGCAAACACAACAGCTTTATCCTATGAAGTGAGCTACCAGTGGACTGAGGGTATCTGCCTGACAGAACCCAAGAAGCATAAACCAGAGTTCTAGGTCACAAACCACCACCTCAGGGTGTCTGATCGATTACATGAATGGTCGGATTCGGAGATATTAGGGTGTTGTACAATCTCCCTTCCTTATAAGCCCCACTTTCTTAGAGATGAAGTAAAACAAAACTTGCTTCTCATCTCCCTACCTACAGATGCAGAAACCGAGTCCTGTCCATCAGATGTGCACGCCTGACACTTCAACTCACAGAGCAACATAAATGAAGGAGACCCACACGGTTACTCATTTCTGGCAAAGGGCAGTGGAAAAGAGAAGCAGCCACTGGCTTTGGGGAAGCAGAAGTCGCAGGAGGAGTTCCTGGGGCAGAAGTGGCCAAGCAGGTGACTTAGGTAAATCTGCACGGAAGCCTATTTCCCCTCCACAAGGTGAACAGCAACTGAGGGTGGGGTCGGCAGCAGGGGACAAGGCTGTCATCTATTGGGTTTCTGTGTGGTTCAGAGTATTTCCCTGTAGATTGTCCTGAAGCTGTTTGTATTTTAATGTTAATTCCACTTCCCCAAGAAGTGCTGCCTAGTCACATATTCAGGACTTTATCTAAGCCTTCCCATTTTAATTAGTAAAATAAAGACGAGAGCCGGTGATTGGG
The DNA here is from genome assembly GCF_963924665.1 of Micromys minutus. NCBI lineage: Eukaryota > Metazoa > Chordata > Mammalia > Rodentia > Muridae > Micromys > Micromys minutus. The sequence continues at coordinate 2,258,514 of NC_137960.1, read as the reverse complement.
CAGGATAAAGGAGGTGGAGAGAGAGGGTCAGAGGTCAGAGGACAGGAGAGGAGGAGAGGAGCTATAAGATGGACCTCAGGAAGGATGAATTAGATCCAGGTGGGCTTTATTGGCGTTAAGTAGCTATGAAAATTTAAGGATTTTATAGGTCTAATATCTCATATAGAAGGGCAGTTTGTATCTTTGTCTGTTTGATGCAGTCTTATTGTGTAGAGGGTTTGTGGGTTGAGAATTGGATATATAAACCTGTATGAAAAGCTATCTGGCCTTAGAGTTATGGTTGTGTTGGGATTTGGAGTAAAGAAACACTCTGGGGCAGAGGCAGTAGGGCAGGAGGAGTGAGACCTTCGGGACAACTCGGACAGAGCGACAGAGTCCGTGTGCACGGCTCCGTGCTAGAAGCAGGCCCTTGTAGTGAGACCGTGGGGCCGATATGCAAAGAAGCAATCCCATTTTTTAATATTCAGTGCAACATTTCCCTTTACCTAAACAAGAGGAGCCTCCCATCTATTGCTCCACATTTCCTGTTGAAAAGCCACACACACACACACACACACACACTTTTTCAAAAACAAAAAAGCAAGCAGACAAAGAAGTAAATATTTGCATTTGTAAACTGTTCAAATAGAAAGCCCAAAACTATGTACAAAGAAATGGTTTTGGCCGTGACAGGCTTGCTGACATTAAGGTCAGGGTGGCAGGGAACCTTGATTGCTGTGTGATCCTATGCTGTAAAACAGGAAATCAAAAGATGAGGCTGAAAAAAATCGTAAACCTGCATTTACAACAACACCGGAAAAATCCAGTTAGCTGTGTGTAAATCCAATAAAGCAAAGAAAGAAAGAAAAGCCTGGTGGTGCACACCTTTAAGCCCCAAACTCAGAGAGGTCCTGCCTCAAATGAACAGAGATGGGGCATAAAAAAGAGGTGGAAGAGGAAGAGAGAAAGGAAATTGAGAGGGAGGGAACAAGGAAGAATGGACAGTTAAGAAGGAAAAGGGAGGGGCTGGAGAGACCCCTCAACAGTTAAGAGAGCATCCTGATCTTGCAGAGGACTGGAGTTTGGTTGCCAGCACCCTTGTGAATGAAGCTCACAGCCTCCTGTAACTCCAGCTCCAAGGGATCTGGTGCCCTCTACTGGCCTCTGTGGGCACTGCACCCACGTGCACATACACATGACAAGTAAAAATAAAACTTAGTCTCTAAAAGTACGTTTTCCAAAAGTGTTTCAGTCCAGCTGCATCCGCGTGAGGTCTGAGTGAGTATAGCCCCCATACGTTCACATGTTTGAGTGCCTTGTCCCCAGTTGGAGGAGGTGTTTGGGAAGGATTGGGAGGTGTGGCCTTGGAGGAGGTGGGGTGGGGGGTACTTTGAGGTTCCAGTTAGCTCTCCCTGCCCCACCTGTCACTCCTGCTCGTGAATCAGGTGTGAGTTCTCACCTACTGCTATGGTGCTAAGCCCTCTGCCTTGCTTGCCATCGGCTCTGAAACTGTTAGCTCCAAAAAATTCTCTCTCCTACAAGTTTGCCTTGGTCGTGGCACTTTGTTACAGCAATTGAAAAGTAATTTACAGATGTAACAGGATCCTGTGCCCTCTTCTGGCGTGAAGTCACAACATTGTATACAAAATAAATCATTCTTTTTTAAAAGGCTTATAGACAGTCAGATACAAAATAGGAACAAGAATGTGGACTAAACTATCCTGCAAACACACACAGTCACTAAAACATCAGTAATAGTCTACCAGAGAAATGTTACCAAATATCCTAGTTTAATTTCTGTTGCTGTGATAAACATCAACAGCAGGCTTGGGAGGAACGGGCTTATAAGGCTTACATACCCTGTTTGCGGCTGATCACTGAGCGACGTCAGGGCAGGAATCCAAGCAGAGGCTATCGCAGAACGCTCATCTTGCGTTTTCGTACAAACCAGGCTCACCTGCCCAGGGCTGGCACCGCCCACGGTGCGCTGTGCCCTTCCACATCACTCATTACTCAAGAAAATGTCCCACGGGTTTGTCCACGGGCCAATCTGATGGACACGTTTTTCTCAGTCGAGGGTCCAATTCCCAGACGACCCTAGGTGTGTCAAGGTTAACACAAAACTAACCTATACGCCAAGCAAGATTTGGACCCTTATTTTTGCCTTCGTTTTTCCGTTTTCCCCCACACTTTTAATTTATTTCTAGGATCGGTCTTTTAATAAGCACCTGTGTCCCGCTGAGTCATGAAAGCACGTGCCTTTGGCGCCACCTAGTGGACAAATGTGTAATGGCTACCAGGTGAGAAAATCCACAGGTTTGGAAGTGTGAAGAGAGGGCTTGATTCTTTTATTATCCTGAATCCAAGGTAGGAAGCTGAGAACGGCAACAGCTAAAGGAGAGTCCAAAGGAAACCGGCCGCTTTTCTAGGTATACGGAGCGTGGAAATTAGCCACCGTTAGACCCTTTGCCTCTCATAGCCAGCGGATGGAGTCTAATGCCAGGAGAGCGTGAGTGTGAGTCTCCCGGATACACGCCTGCAGTGGCCTGACATACGCAGTCTCCAGCATCGGCTTAAAGGATAGCGTTGCCTGTGTGCTGATAGCTCTGTATCGCTAAAGTTCTAACTTACTAAATTTTTACTGTGGTCACAGAATCCCTTGAGTTTTTCAAGCATATATTTATTATCAAAAGGAAAAAAAAAAAGCCCTCTCACTTCAAGGGAATAAGAGATCTGTTTTTCTGAGCATAATATAAGTAGATGATCACAGCCCAGGGACAACGATTCAATTTGCCCCGTGGTAGGGAGTCATAAATCAAGCCATCCACCAAATACATTTGTAGAGACATCGGGGCAAGCAGGTTACAGCAAAACAAGAGTATTTCTCTGCTGTAGATTTGGGGCACTATCCTATGGCATTCTGAGTTTGGGGACTGGTGGAAGCCAAAGTATTTTCCCCTGATGTATGGGAGCTTTAACTGTCAAATTGACATAACTCACACTACATTGGGAAGGGACTCTCAGTGAATTTTGCACTGACTGGATTGGCCTGTGGACATGTTTGTGAGGGATTGTCTTAAGTTAATTGATGTGGGAAGACCCAGCCCACTGTGGGTGGCATCATTCCCTAGGTGGGCATCCTGAAGCAGATCCACTGGCCATAAACAGCAGCATCCATACATTCATTTCTCTGCTCTTGACTGCAGGTGTGAAGTGACCAGCTGTTTGAAATTGCTGCCTTGACTCCCCCGCAATGGTGAACATCACCTGGAATTGTCAAAACTTTCCTTCCATATTTTGGGGGGGGGGACCAGGGTATTTTCCCATGGCAACAGAAATTATACTAGGACAGGATGTCACATCAGCTTCAGAGGTGGACTCCAAATGACTGTAAGGATACTAAAGATAGTGCAAGATAAATCTGACTTTAGAGCTTCAAGTCTACAATTTTCCAAAATCAGGAAGTTCTAATCAGTAGATCAACCTTACAGAATTGTCGACAATGGTGTGATTTTGTATGTGTGGGTGGGAAGGGATATTCAAAAACCGATCTCTCAAATTCAAATCCATGGAGTTTGGGGCTGCCTAGAAAAAGGATCCCACAAAGGGAGAATTTAAATTTCCATTTTAAAATCATTAACAAGTTGTAACCTGTAGGTGTCAGCAAAGACTAACAGTGGGCGGAGACCTGGCTAGGCCTCAGGTGCAAAGTGGGTTTTCATGGTTGTTTCTACTTTGTGTCTCTTTTCCCTGTGAGTCTTTAGCCCTGTGTTCTCTAGGTCTCTCTCTCTCTCTCTCTCTCTCTCCCTGTGTGT